>NW_022681453.1:123662538-124862538 GCF_009764315.1 Trachypithecus francoisi | reverse complement strand
TGTTGCTGCATCCTCACATGGCAAAAAAGAGCCAGGGAGCTCACTCAAGCCTCTTAAAAAGTCACTATTCTAGTTTATAAGGGTCAAGCCCTCACCTTATGGCTTAATCACTTCCCAAAGGCCATACCTCTTAATACTATCACATTGGGTATTAGGCCTCCACATGTAAACTCATGGGGTACACCAATTTAGAGCACAGTGCTGCACCTCAATGCAATTTAATGGACTATCATCTGGTCATACCTTCTCTCTGTGAAACTGTTTAGACCCTACTGGCTTACCTCCATTAGTGATGCTCTCTGACAGTCTTCAGCTTGGCAGTGTGCCTTAGTATAGGCACTGCGTCCATGTTACAACATAGTTCTCCATAGGGTTCTATATCATGAGTTAAGGCAAGTATGTTAAGCAAGCTAGCATGAGCTTTTAAGACTCTGAAACACATACTGAAAATCCATAAACATCATCCAGCATATGGAGAAAATATGGTTTGGAAAAAGGCATAAGAGAATGACATTAGCAAAACAAATAAAACAATAACAATTTGGGCAACAGCCAAAAACGCAAATAAAAAAGGAGAGGTATTTTGACTCCTTAATATATTAAAATGTGTCATTCACATACTCACACTGCATGCATAATTTAGCTTTCTTTTTTCTCAGCCTCAGCAACAGCTAGGAATACTTTGTTGACAATTTTTACCTCATAAATTTGGTTCCCCGATCTAATTTTTCATTACAAGAAAAAAGAAAGGAAAAAAAAAACTTAAAGATCTTCCCTCAAATGAGATTCTCCTTCCCTCTGGGTTTTTATTGATTTATAATTGCACTGATATTTCACATTTCTATTAAAAAACACCATGTTCTAATGCTCAGTCTGGCAGAGGTTTCCTTTTGCATTTGACAGGACATCCGCCAAATCGTTCTATTATGGAGACAGCTCAGAGTTCTGGGAAAATCAATAGGTGTTTAGCTGGTGGGAGGCAGAGAGATGGAGAAATGTGAGCAGTGGCTGCTAGCGACCACTGAGATAGGAATGTCTCTAAAGGCGAAAGTCAGGCCACAGGCCTGCAAAGTGTGGAATTTTAGCAGTTATGTAACTACATTTTTAGGTTAATGATTCAGTCTCTGTGTTTTGGCTGTGTTTCCTTGAGGGTAGCTGCTCCTGAGAGAGAAGCATTGTCGTTTCACTGAGAATTGCCGCTTCACTGACCATCGTTTTTGTGTGAAAAAGAAAGGCCTTTTAGAACAAGCTTTATTTGTTTAAGTTTCTAAATAACAAATCCTTGGGCCCTATAATTCACATTGCTTTGCCGTCAGCTTTAGACAGTGTTCAGTTACACATTGAGGCAAAGACAAGTCTCTTTAGTTATGTCCTGTCAAAAGCCTGCCTCCCTGGTATTTGTGGTAGATATTCCATTGTAATGATTCTGCTAGCTGTTTTTCCCCCATCTGAGCCTGAAAAATCAAATTATCTGCTCAAAAGTCAATGAAATGTCTTACACTGCTAGGGCAGCTAAACAAATCTGCTAACAGCAATAACCTTACTGAGGAGGAATGTAAAAAAAAAGAAAAATTTACTTTATGTTCCTCAGAAGGCATTCTGGTAAACAGTCACACCACACCAAAGCTTAGCTCTAAAATGCAACCTATCACGGTGCTGGACAGATCATATTTTGTGAGCAAGGCTGATGGTTCATGTGTAAACCTATGGCATTCATTCTGCTAACACCCCACCCACAACTGCTGAGAGTGAGCTTCTGCAATGAACTGCTTCAGAGTGGTTGGGGCTGTTATCTAACGAGTTCGTATTAATCATAAGGCAAGGACCTGAGTCTTACTTGAAAAATATTTAAGATTAAGGCTTTCAAGCAGCAAACCTTACCATCAAGGAGAAAGAATAGCCTCCTATGGGAGATAGCCAAACTTAAAATAAAATTGACCAAGCAGAAAGTTATAAATAATATTATTTTAACAGGGTTTTGAGGTGCAGCCAAACATTTTGGAATCTTCTCAGTCCAAACAAAACCAGCATATTTCTCATTTTTTCCAACCTCATGACTGAGGCAGGAGATAAATGGAAAGGAAAAAAGCCTACAGTTGCAAAATGTAAATTTAAAAGAAAAATCAATCTGGACAGTCATATAAACCAGGTGGCAGGCAAAAATTGGACTCATTTACGAAGAAATGCAAGGCATCCTGTAACAGGCAACAATTAAGGAACAGCAAAAAGACCAAAGAACTTGGAAACAAAACAAGTTCAAATCTTAAGTCCACCACTCACAAAAATGTGGCTCTCTGGATAAATTTCTTAGCTTCTCTGAGACTGGTGGTTCCTCATCTGGAAAATGGAGAGGATAGCACTGATCTCACAGAGTTCTTGCATTTAAAAAGATTAAAATTGGAAGCACCTAACACAGCACTCCAGCATATACAAGAATGTTAAATCTCCACTGTCTCCTCCTACTGCTTCCCAAGTCCCTCCACCCCACCTCCCACTCCAGCAAACCAGAAGAAACAAAGATTTGCCTTGGATTAAAATGTTTTGAGCAGTTTGGGTTTTGTTGGTTGTTGTTAACAGTGATAGTGTCATACTAAAAAAAATTTAACTGGGCTAGGAATCTAGAGAACTGAGTCTGTTTGATTCTGCAACTTTCTATTAATTTAAAGGAATGACCTCACCTTCTCCGGCTTCGAGTTCTTCTCTTTAATGTGAGGCCACTATAATAATCTATAAGGAATACCAGTTTTAGTATTCAAGAAATTGCCTGTTATATTATTTATGGGGAGAGATACCACAGGGCTCCTGTTGTTTTGTTGGTTTGTTTGTTTGCTTAAAGATAGGGTTTTGCTCTGCTGCCCAGGCTTGAGTGCAGAGGCATGATCGTAGCTCACTGCAGCCTCTACCTTCTGGGCTCAAGTGATCCTCCCACCTCAGCCTTCCAAGTAGCTGGGACTATAGGCATGCACCACCACACCCTGCTAATGTGTTTATTTTTTGTAGAGACAAGGTCTCTGTGTTGCCCACGCTGGTTTCAAACTCCTGATCTGAAGTAATTCTCCCACCTGGGTCTCCCAAAGTGCATGAGCCACCACACTTGGCCCTATTTTGTTTTGATCTTGCCTCCTGCTGATGTATTATTTCACAGTTTTTGTATAACTAGTGCTAGTATTTTTATTTTACATGCAGAGATCTTGCTGAAGGCAAAAAGAGCCTTATTTTCAGAAGTTATTCAATACATGTTTGTGGAATGAATAAGTTACACTAATTAGGATAAAACAGAATGTTGTTCTTAATATAAAACCTTGGTCCAATCCCAGTGCCGTGTTCCTCCTTAATTATAGCTCTCCTGCCCACTACTCCAATTTCTTTAAAAACACCAGAAGCATTGCCCCTTAATATTGTCAAATTAGTATATAGCAGGTGGTTTCAAAACTTTTGCTTTTGTACCTTTTTTAAATCAGTGGTTCATGAATCTTTCACTGTTACGTGATGCTTGAGAGATTCAGAAAAATAATATAATTATCTCTCTCCCTAAATAATATAATTATCTCTCCCAAAATACATTTTTAAAAATTGCAAGCCATTCTTTTCAATAATTTCTGAGAAAGATAGAAGCCTAAACTTATGAACTCTGACTTAAATGCTTTTTATTAAGACCACAACTAACTGTAGTATCGCCTTTCTCTCAGGCCAAAATGAGCAAGAAAGCAGAAGAGAAATTCTTTCTTAGACAACAGGACTTTCTGACCTTGTGGGGTTTCTGTCAAGCATATGTCAGGCCTACAGAACATAAAAATGTCTGGATTAATCTATAAATCAAAGTACTTTCATTGGTGTCTTGAGAATTTTTCTTAAGTAGGGGCCAAAACCTTACAATCATCCTTTTCTGTGAAACAAGAACCCTGCTGCTATTAATGTTTAAGATTTGTGGGAGGAGGAATATGTATTCCTTCCACTTTCATTGCCTCCTGGATTGCTTATTGATCAAGATTGGAATTTAAATGACCGAAAAGAGAAAGAGGCATTGGCTGGGGTTTCCATCCCTCTGGCTTCAAGGTGCACACATGTGTTATTGCTGTCACTGCACCACATTTGCATTCTGGTATTCTTGCATCACCAGACTCAGTCCTCCTGGGGGCCCATGACAATGGCTGATATTTGGCTCTGCTTTTAGGGTGAATCCATTTCAATTCAATGTGAAGAATTGTCACGTTATAATTTTCTGCTTTCATGGATGTGTTTTGGATTTCCTTGGCAGTCAGTTCTTCTGTTGAGGGGATGCAACAAATCTAAAAAGGAGTTCTGCCAACCCCTCCCCCCCAAATTTTTAAAATCATGAAGTATTTTACCAATGAGATTTCAGACATGTTTGTTTGGCTTTCATGCTTATGCAAATATAACCATTGACTAGACTACATCTGTTGAGTTGTCAGTTTTAAATAGATTCTCCACCTCTTGAATATGTTCCAATTGTGATTCTCTGTAGTTATTCATTTTCTTTTTTGCTGTCAGAAACTTAAGGAAATTTATAATTGTGTAGATTCTGGGTGAGTATATATAAACAACAAATATTTTTTCCCCAAATATCTCTGCAATATGAAAATTTCATGCTTATAAATTTAGAAAGAACATTGCAAAAATTCAGGTTGTCTTTTTAATATTTAGAACTATTTATTTCAAATAGTAAAAATTATCTTGAAAAGCACTGAAAATTTTATTCTGAATCTACTAGGTCATTGTTAAAAAGAAATAAAGAAGAATTTTTCATAAACATGTGAATTCATTTATATTGGTTGTCAGTCAAATTTCAATACCTGGGCTGCATGTAATTTAAATTTTACTCAAAGCTTTGCTATAGACAGTTAACCATCATGTTAGTACACATGACCTTTGTGACCCTTCGCAATATTGTAGACAACGTTCCTTAACGTTTGCCATTACTCCCTTACCTATTATTGAGTAGTGTATATATATTTGCACCTCTGCACCTTTATCCATGCCTGGAATTTTCTACTCCTCTCTCTTTCTATGATTGGCAATGATCTACTCTTTCAAGATATATGTGCAAGTCTTACACTTCTTTAAGACCTAGCATAGTGTAGGACATTGAGAATATCCACCAAATGTGCAAGAGTGGTAAATAGAACTTTCTTTTCACTAATGTGTAACTATGAGGAAGTCCACTTGTGTTTTTATTTTTTACAATTTCAATAGATTATGTGTGGTCTACCATGCAGATTATCTTGAAATACTATTATTGTTTTATCTATTTATCCCTTCAGACTAGTTAATATTTGATTGATATACTTAGGTGTTGTGATGTTAGGTGCCTATATATTTATAATTGTTATATCCTTTTCATGAATTAACCCCTTTCTCATTATATAAATATATAAGATAAACATATCTGTTATTTACATAAGATAAAATGGACTTTAAGTCAAAAACTGCAAAAAGAGACAAAGATATTTATAATTATATATCATATATTTACAGCTACATATGGCATATATAATAATATAAAGATATAAGGATATATATTAGATATAAGGATATACATTATATAACATGTGCATTATATGTGATTACAAATTTATAGAGATATTATGTATTATATTATAAATATCTTTGTCTCTTTGTACAGTTTTTGACTTAAAACCTATTGTATGTTATATAAATGGCAGATACTCATCCTGCTCTTTTTTGGTTTCCACTTGCATGGAATGTATTTTTTCCATCTCTTCACTTTTAGCTTATATGTGTCCTTAAAGCTAAAATAAGTCTCTTGTAGACATCATATTGCTGAATCTTTCTTGCTTGTTTTTATCCATTTAGCCATTGTAGGTCTTTTGATTACCAAATTTAGTTCATTTATAAAGTAATTATTGATACATCAGGATTTATTATTGCCACTTTGGTAATTGTTTTCTCTTTTGTAGTTCTTTTGTTCCTTTTTTCCTGTCTTGTTCTTCCTTTGTAATTTCATGATTTTCTGCAGTGGTATGCTTTAATTTATTATCTTTACTTATTATCTTTTACTTTGTGGCTACCATGGGGCTTACAGAAAACATCTTATATTTTTAACAGTCTATTTTAAACTGATTTCAACTTCAGTTGCATACACTTTACATGCTTACTCCCCTATTCCACAGTTTAAGCTTTAGATGTCATAATTTACTTTTTTTATATTGTATATCTGTTAACAAATAATTATAGTGTTTTTTTGTTTTTGTTTTTGAGATGGAGTCCTGCACTGTTGCGCAGGATGGAGTGCAATGGTATGATCTCAGCTCACTGCAACCTCTGCCTCCTGGGTTCATGCCAGTCTCCTGCCTCAGCCTCCCAAGTAGCTGGGATTACAGCAACACACCATCGCATTCAGCTATTTTTTATTTTTTTTATTTTTAAGAGAGACTGGTCTCAAGCTTCTGACCTCATGATTCACCTGCCTCAGCCTCCCAAAGTGTTGGGATTACAGGCGTGAGCCACTGCACCGGCACATAGTGATTACTATTATTATTATTTTGAGATGGAGTCTCACTCTGCCACCCAGGCTGGAGGTGCAGTGGCGCCATCTCGGCTTACTGCAAGTTCTGCCTTCCAGGTTCACGCCATTGTCCTGCCTCAGCCTCCTGAGTAGCTGGGACTACAGGCACCTGCCACCACACCCGGCTAAGTTTTTGTGTTTTTTTTAGTAGAGACTGGGTTTCACCATGTTAGCCAGGATTGTCTCAATCTCCTGACCTCGAGATCCATCTGCCTTGGCCTCCCAAAGTGCTGGGATTACAGGCATGAGCCACTGCACCCGGCCCATAGTGATTATTTTTAATAATTTTGTCTTTTCACCTCTATCCTAGAGGAAAAGTGGTTTATACACCACCATTACAGTATTAGAATATTCTGAACTTGACAATATATGCTACCTTTACCAGTGAGTTTTACATTTTCATATGTTTTCATATTGCTAATTAACATCCTTACTTTTCTGTTTGAAGAACTCCTTCTAGCATTTTTTATAATTTTATATCTGGTGCTGATAAAATTCCTCATATTTTCTTTATCTGGCAAAGTCTTTATCTCTCATTTCTGCAAGATAGTTTTACAAGGTAAAGTATTCTTGGTTGACAATTCTTTTTTCTTTCAGCACTTGAAATATGTCATCTCACTCTCTCCTGGCCTGCAGGATTCATGCTTAGAAATCTGATAGTCTAATGGGATTTTCTTGTATGTGATGAGTTTCTTTTCTCTTGCTGCTTTCAAAATTATTTTTGATGTTTGACAATTTGATTATAATGTGTCTTAGTGAAGTCCTCTTTAAGTCAAATCTATTTGGGTACATTTGAGCTTCATGTACCTGAATGTCCCATCTTCCCCAAGATTGCAGAAGTTTTCAGCTATTAAAATCCTCCTCCCTTATCTATAGGGACATATGCCAAGCCCCCTGATGGCTCCCTGAAATCATGGATAGTACCAAAACCTATATATACTATGTTTCTGCCTATAGATATGTACCTATTGTCTCAGGATCCTTAGGGTTTTACTTTGCCAGCCAGAAACCTCTGTGGTTAGCAGTGCTTCTGCTTGAGTTTTGTGCATACCCCCTGGTCTTGTTCTGTCCACTCAGCCTCGTAGGTTGTACTTGGCTCATGCTACCGGCCTGGATCTCACTCCTGCCAAGGGTTAGCCAGGCGTGGAGCAGTGAGGTGTGTGTGAGTGAGGTAGTATGGGATCTGGCACTGCACACAGCCAGGCATACCAACCCTGGTGGGTTGGGCAGCTCCAGGCACTGGCACAGGCACTGCATCCATGTGAAGCTGCAGCTGGACCAGATGTTTAACAAGTGGCTTCTGCTGCAGACACCATAATCTGGACAAGGGGAACATAGTGGTATCCAAAATCTCAGAGATGCCAGGAAGTGCAGAATCCTAAAGAAGGTGTTACAGCATGTCACAGCCCTAGTTCAGGGAACCCCAAGATCTGGCTTCCTAGAAGGGCTGCAGCTCTTTTCTCCTTCTCCTCACCCCCAGTGCAGCAAGTGAGCGGGGCGTGTTTTGGTTGGTTTGTGTTGTAGCCCTTTCAGTTTCACCACCCCACTCAGGCCTCCAGCTCCTGGTCTGGCCCAGGCCTGCTGCTGCTTCCTGTTGCACGGGGTGGCCACCCAGCACCAACAGAGGGCAGGAGAGTTATAGTGTTACAGCAGCTCTGGCTTGGAGAATGTCGAGGTCTGGGCCCCCAGAAGGGTCACCATTCTTCACTCCCATAGTCCAGGAGTGTCACCACCTGCAGCTTGGCGACCTGGCCAGGAACATGTTACAACTCCTTTCCCTCCCTCCATTCAGCAGGTCCTGAGTTCTTGTCCCACATCCAGGAAGAATGAGGTTATGTGAATAACTGGAAAGTGAACAAGGCAGAAAGGAGCTTTACTGAGTGACAGACAGCTCTCAGCAGAGTGCATACCCAAAGTGGGTAAGTCCTATCTGCTGGCGTGTCATCCTGATGAGTGTCTGAGTCTGACTGAGTCTGGGGTTTTCATGGGCTCAGAATGGAGGAAGTGCATACTGCTTGGTCCTTGGCCAGTCATTTGTGGGTCTGGAAAAAGCACCATCCAATTGGCTGAAAGGCATCAATGAAGTTTTCACTCCAGATCACAGACTGCAACCAGAACTGGCAGCCAGTCCCCCATGCTTCAAGCTGTTCCTGGCTTGAAGGTGAGGTTTCACCAGGGACCCACCCATTCCCACCTAGGAATGTGTATGCTTCACTGCCATCAACATGCCATCCACAACACCCAGGCTATCCACACTAAGGGGTGTCCACAGGCCCACACCTAGATGCCCTCAGACCTCCTGGTCTCCCCCACCATCCTTCCTCATTAGCATCCAAAGTTTCAGCCTCAGAAGCAGTTTCCAGAGGGGGCCAAGGCAGTGGGGAGGCTGGTATATCAGAACCGCCCTGACCATACACACCTGACCAGGTCTCAACCGTTCCCAGGCTCAGCTATCACAACACATCCACAACACATCCATGGAGCAGGTACCAGCAGTAGAAAGAGACCAGGGAACAGGAGCAGACCCTTCCAAGCCTATAAGGGCAGGGGACTTCCAGGGCCCCTAAAGCACAGGGATGCCTGGGGCTGGAGCCATGACTGGATAGCTGCAGCTATGCCTGGGAGCACAGGGTCCCACCCCAGCAACTTAGTAGCACATAGGGCTCCCACTAGGATCAGCTGTTCCTGGACCCCACCGGCTCTGCGGAGCACACAGCCCCAGCTACACCTCCCCTGCTGCAGCTGGCATCATGGCAGTGGCCACTCCAGACAAGCCACCACCACTATTGCTATGATCAAGTTTAATTTATAAATTAGGCACAGTAAGAGAATAACAATAACTAATAATAAAACAGAAAAATTATGACAATATACTGTAATAAAAATTATGTCAATATTTGCGTGCTCTCTTTCACTGTCTGTCTCTTAAAACATATCATTGTACTGTACCTGAAACCAAGGAAAGCAAAACTAAAGATAAGGGGAGACTGATCTAGTTCTTTAAGTTAGTTTTCTTCCCCTTTATCTCTTTCTTTTTCTGAGACTACCGTAGTGCATATATGACTACTCTTCATGGTGTTGCATCAATCTCATAAGCATTTTTCATTCCTTTTTATTTCTTCTTTTACTGAATAATTTCAAATGACTAGTCTTTGAGTTGATAGACCCTTTCTTCTGCTTGATCAAGTCTACTATTGAAACTCTATTGTGTTCTCCATTTCATTCATTGTATTCTCAACTCCAAAATCATGGTTGTTGTTTTTAATAATTTCTATCTTTTTGTTGAACTTCTTATTTTGTTCATGCGTTGCTTTCTTAATATCATTAAGTTCTCTGTGTTCTCTTGTAGCTTACTGACTTCCTTAAAACAATTGTTTTGAATTCTTTGTCAGACAATTTGTGTATTTCCATTTCTTTGTGGTTGGGTACCAGAAAATTACGTTCTTTTGGTGGTGCCAGGTGTCCTTGATTTTTCATGTTCCTCAAAGTCTTGCACTGCTATCTTCACATTTGAAGGAGTCACTTTCTCTGGTCTGTACTGACCGGATTTGAGAGAAATATATTCAACAGTCAGCCTGGTTAGGGAATCTGAGGTTCTCTCAGATCTTTTCTATGGATTCACCCAAACTATACTTCTTGGATGGGTGGAGAAGAAATTCTGATGATTGTATATCTTCTCTTAAATCCACAAAACCAAACTGGGTCCTGAAAGCCTTCTGTTTTGTTTCCTCTGGGACAGTGTCCTGAAATGCTCAATTTTGTATGCCTCCCAATCCTTCAAAGTTGAGTCTGCTGACTGCATGTACTCAAAAGCTATATGTAAAGGCTCACACTCACCATCTGGAG
The DNA here is from genome assembly GCF_009764315.1 of Trachypithecus francoisi. Classification (NCBI taxonomy): domain Eukaryota; kingdom Metazoa; phylum Chordata; class Mammalia; order Primates; family Cercopithecidae; genus Trachypithecus; species Trachypithecus francoisi. Next base: position 124,852,145 of record NW_022681453.1, on the reverse strand, counting down.
TGCATGTGCAGGCAACTGACTATAGGGGAAAGGGAAGGGGAATATGTACAAAACATTGGGGGTGCCTATGGGCCAGTCGTGGGGAGATGCTACAGACATGGTGTCCCAAGTGGTTCATGGGTGGGCCTCCTGATGGGCTCTGTGAAATGCTTCAAAGATATGTACCCTGTACTGAGTTTCAAGTCCTGGTTGCTGTGAGTCCTCTCCTTTCTTTCCTGCTACTGCCCTGTCCCAGCCACTTAGTTCAATATTCTGAGTTGAGTGAAAGAAAGATGGGCTTCTTGGGATGTGCCTCACACAGCTGGAAAACCTGGGTACTCACTCATTATACTCTCCTTTTCCCCATGGGAGGAACTGCCCACTGAAGGGAGTCTATCTCGGCACTAAGAAGTGGACCCTGGGGGTGAGGTGATGCATGTAATTGTTCTTCATACTCTCTTGAATGTATCTACTCTCAGATATTTTTCTCCAACAGTGTGCTGTTACCTTTTCCATTTAACTCCTAGATTCTGGCAAATATATTGTCATCCATCGGTGATTGTCAAAATCAGTGCACTATGCGGAGATTATGGTAGGAAACTCCAATTTCACCATTGTACTGATGTCACTTTTGTCCGTGGATTTATATAATCCATATCAAGTGCATCAAGAAAGTCTGAATAAATGAAAACAATAGTTTGATATTTAGCTAGTATAATTTTTGCATAAATACGCATACTTAGGGACCTTGTTTTTATTTTTATGCTGTCATTTTCAAATGTACATCCTTTGAATCATCAGTTCTGTAGAATATTCCACAAATGAGGACAAATTTGATCTTACAATCAAATATTTTGGAAAAGTTGGTTAAACATAATTCAATGGTTTCTTTATTTTAAGACTATACTATGCTAATGAACAATGTGAATTTATGGGAAAGAATATAGTGTGCAATTTTTCTCAATTTATTTAACTTATTTGACTATGGTACTCCATTTTTATTTTCACTGAGCATCCTAAGAAACTAAAGTTTAACAGACACATATCTGGGGGCAAATGCTTTCTCCAAGTGTGCAATTTAGTAACCATTGTAGGAAAGCTGAGGAATACAATCAACTGGTTGAATGTTTTCAAATATGTTTTGCTTGTAATGATAGAGTTAGAGATGTCTAGATTTGGTTTGTTCTCTTTTCATGTACTCTAATTATATAGAAAATCATGGCACATATTTGAAAATTAAAGACAAGCCCAATCCCTGAGCTCACTAATTTGTGATTATTTCCTATTGTTTTTATTTCTGCTATTTAATATAATGTATTATGTGTGAAGTATAAGAAAACATTTTTATTTGGTCTAGAACATGTCAGGAGTCAAGTTTCTAAATATGATAGGCCCTGTGGACAAAAAAGTGAGATAGCATTGTATCTTGTCACAGTAAGTGGTAACAGTTTATTGAGCACTTACATGAAATAGGGTCTCTTTTAAGACCATTAGGATGAGGCGTGGTGGATCACACTTTTAATCCCAGTACATAGGGAGGCTGAGGTGGGAGGATTGTTTGAGCCCAGAAATTCATGGCAGCAGTAAGCTATGATTACACTGCTGCACTCCAACCAGGGTGATAGACCCTATCTCAAAAGAAAAAAAAAAAAAAGACCATTGTTAAATGTATTAATTTATTTAATGCTTATGCTTATGATTAAAATCTTGAAAAGCAAATATTGTCATTGTCTCCTTTTACAAATAGAGAAATACAGAATTTGAATTCATGCAGTCATCTCCAGAGTTTGTACATCCAACCACCACATTAAACTATCTTTAAGCATTAGCTATAGAAATGTAATTATTTCGAAGTTTCTATTATTGCTACTTAAAATAGATATAATAGCTCATGTATTTAAGTGTCTTCCATAGCTGCATATTGAAAGAAATACATTTGTCAAATCCTAAAACTTAATTTTTTTATATTAAAATGAACTCTGACATCTAACTCTGCTTAAACCAATGAAAAATCATACAAAAGATGCTTGCAGGAGGCATCTGTTTGATTTTATACATGAGAATTAATAGAAATGAAAATCTTATTCTAAGGCAAAGATATGTAATTAATTCTTCTCTCTTTGTTCAGCGTAACTGACATATCCTAAAGGAGTGTTTTCACTGAATATGTTGATGTGTGGCTTAAGTATAATAAATTTAAACAAAAAAAAAATGAAGAAGAAGAAAAAACTTAGATTAAAAAGTGGCAGTTAGCCTGAAAATTACTGGTCTCTGAGATGTACCCTTTAATTATTTCTGAGAAGGGAACTTAAAATGAGGAACATTTATTAGTGAATTATTTTTAGCATCGAGCTGATCCCTAATGACTTCCAGAGAAGTCCTGGTTTAACCTTGGAATGTATTTCATTATCACGTCAATGGACAGAGCTCTTTCACAGTGCAGATTGAAACTATAGTTTTGAGAAAGAAAATGAGGTAGATGTGTTCTATTAGATCAATCTCCTACATATGGTTAATTTCAAATTTTTGTGACGCTTTATGAAGTATTAACAATAATACTAAAAGTACACAATCCAAGTTTAATAATATTTTTACAAGTTCTTTCTCAAGTATATGCAAGGGCATTATGTAATATTTTTCTTGACAATATCTTTGAAATCCAGGCAATTGACAGGTCTTATTTTCCATATTTTATAGAAAAAGGATCTGAGTCACAGCAAAATGAAATGACTTATTTAAGGTCAGAAAGATGGTTCATGTTGATATCCCATATAGTGTTTTGTTTTGCTTTTTCTTCAAACTTCAGTTTTCCAAGTGACAAATGGAGAGATAAATGTGAAAGCATTTTGTGAATTCTCTTTTCATAAATTAACAATGATTTATTTATGTGTTCACTTATTTGTTTGCTTATTCTTCTTGGCCTTAAAGAACTTAAAGATGTTATTAAAACAATAATGTTTATTTTTATGGTCATATGATGAGGTTATAGAAATTCTAAGTACTGTTGTTTTTCTGGAGGAAATTTTTTGCATTGCATTTACTTTAATCATGATGACAAACCTTGATGCTTGTATGTCACACTTTGGGAGGCGGAGGCGGGTGGATCATGAAGTCAAGAGATTGAGACCATCCTGGCCAACAAGGTGAAACCCCATCTCTACTAAAAATACAAAAAAATTAGCTGGGTGTAGTGGCACATGCCTGTAGTTCCAGCTACTTGGGAGGCTGAGGCAGGAGAATCACTTGAACCTGGGAAGCAGAGATTGCAGTGAGGCGAGATCGCACCACTGCATGCCAACCTGGCTAGAGAGCAAGACTCCATCTCAAAATAAATAAATAAATAAATAACCACATTTCATTTAAAGAAAACAGGTAAAGGGCCTCTTATTTCTCTGATAGACTTATTTGTGTTAGGGTACATATAATAATCTGATGTAATTGTCAAATACACCAGTAAAGAAAACCAAAACTACTCTAGGTATTTTAAGCAGCAAGGGATTCAATACAGGGAATTCAGTGTTTATGAAATTGCTGGAAAGGCTAGAAGAGTTGATTATGGGCTGGGACTCCAGGAATTTTTTCTAAAGCAACACAAAGTCACTACTTTGATACCACCACTGGAACTACTGTGTAGGAAAGCACAGCAAAAGGAGAATGGAAGGAGATTGAATGAGACACCATACAATATCTGCCAAACATGAATTAAAACTTTTAGCTATGATTAGCTTTAGACTAATTTTCATCAATTCTAAGGTACCTTGATTGCACAATATGCCACCATTTTATATAATCCTAAGAGATAAAAATTACTGTCCATTCAGTCCTGAAATAGTACTAAGATGCCTTCATTTGTAAAATGCAGCCAATTTTAGAGATATTAACATGTTAAAAGATGTGCATGTTAGAATCAATAGAATATAGTACATATTTCATGACAGATTGTGATGGTATGGCCTTTTTATGCTGGTATGCCTGGACATACAGAGCAGTTTGCTGTTTTAAAGAAACATTGGTAAGTTAAAATAAATTGATATTTCCATTGTAATTGGCATAATGTGTAGAGAAAAAAGAGCAAGGGATAATAGAATGGTAAAAGACTGGAAGAGATATCTTATAATCTACCAATATACAAACAATTTACTAAGTTAAATAACTGAAAACTACTTATATCTCTTTAGGTCATGAGTAGATTACATTGCAAATTTCCTTAAGAAGTGTAACCCTTTTGTAAAATGGAAAAAGACATTTTGTGGATGATGTTAAAATACATTAAATCAAGCCACCAAGAGTGACTGTATTCTGTCAAAATTGCTATGCAAAGGGTCGCCCTTCTCCCTGAGTAGGCCAATGCTTTCACAGGAAGGTAGAGAGCAGTAGAGGGCCAGGAACATGTACAAAACTATAACTGGTCAGTTGTGAGCTGACTGGAAGCCAATAAGATAACCAAGGCCTTAGGCTAAGGCTCAACCAGGAGAATACAGCAGGGTCTGCACACAGTATTAGACCATAGAGATTAATCAAGTGACATTCAGGAGAAGAAACAATCAGTCAACAGTGCGGAGGAAATAGAAAGTAAATAGTCTAAGACTGGAGTTTGAGGTAGACATTTGATGAGTATCTACTATGTGCCAGGCACTATTCCAGTTGCTGCTAGCAAAGACAGGAATTAGGATCACATAAGATCAGAAAAGTAGTATTCAGAGACCAGAGTTCTCAGAACAAAGTATGTTAGCAGGCCTGACTAATTACTTTGATGATGTCTCCATTATCCCACTTTGGTCTTGTCAAATGAGCCTGCTGACCTGAGATCAGAACTTAAAGGACTGCTCCCTCAGTTGCTGAGAGGGCTGAACATGTTCTGCTATCACCAGCAAGCACAAGTGTTTTTTCACAGTTATAATCTCTTCCTGGGTAGCAGCACCAAAATGTCTAGAAAAGAAAAGTCGGCCTGAGATATTTATGGTTCATAATGTATTTTGCTGTCAGCTCAAAGATTGTAAATGTCATTTGCCAACAACTCGCTTATTTGATTTATGGAATAATTAATTGTACGTAAGATAAGCAGTGCACTGAAGACTGGCAGTTATAATTAATAGACCCTTGCAGCAGAAAAAAAAAAAAGTCTTTATGAAATTGCAAATGCAAGTTCATACTCCATACTACCAGTGTCTCTCAAATTGCTTTGCTCTTTCTGCAGGTGCAGGCTGAGGGCCATAAGTATAATAATAACCCTTTATATTCATTTTGTGTTTTGCAATTTACAAATACAAAGTGATTTCTGACTTGCACTATTTTGTTAGGCCACTGCAACACTGCTGTAATGAACACAGGGAAGGCATTGTTGTGCTGGGAGCTGAGGAAACAAATCCTGAGAGACTAAGTGATTTGCCCAAGGCCACACCGTGTCAAAGCTGAAGAAAACTCAAGAACAATGACTTCCAAGTCTGCTGTGGGTAAGGCCATGTGTTGTAGTATGTAAAGAAGAGCACTGCTTCAAACTACCTGGATTTAAACCCTGCCTCTTCCATGCATTGCCTATGCAAACAAATCTCTCAATCTCCAGGAGCCTCCGTTTTTTCACATATAAAAGAGAACAATACAATTTCCATTGCAAGTTTCTTGTGAGGATTTGGTGGAATAAGGCATAAGAAAGCCCCTCTCTCCTCTGACTGCTTCCCATTCCCTGCCTCCCAGCCCAGCTCACATCCATCATTCTTTTCCACTGCCCATAGCTGCTGACTTAGCTGGGTGCTCCATTCATCAAATGCTCCCCATAATTCTGCCCATGTCAAGGAAAGATCAGATAGCCTTCAAGTGTGTCCTTTATGACTCTTCAAAAAAACCCTTAGAAATAATCTAAACAGGCCGGGCGCGGTGGCTCAAGCCTGTAAACCCAGCACTTTGGGAGGCCGAGACGGGCGGATCACGAGGTCAGGAGATCGAGACCATCCTGGCTAACACGGTGAAACCCCGTCTCTACTAAAAAATACAAAAAACTACCCGGGCGAGGTGGCGGGCGCCTGTAGTCCCAGCTACTCGGGAGGCTGAGGCAGGAGAATGGCGTGAACCTGGAAGGCGGAGCTTGCAGTGAGCTGAGATCTGGCCACTGCACTCCAGCCCGGGCGACAGAGTGAGACTCCGTCTCAAAAAAAAAAAAAAAAAAAGAAATAATCTAAACAGATCCACTCCAAAAGAGATTGTGCTTCAAGTAAAAATAAAACAATATTTGAGCCAGGTTCATACTTTTCTATGATAAGAAATGCCCCAGTCTAGACATAGTCATGTACAAGAGGCATGGAATTTTGGTCACCATCATTGCAGTAGTTGTACTTTCATATCTGCCTTCAAGGAATTTAGACTCTAACGGGAAAGACATATATAGTAACACACATAAATCCTTAGTTATCTTTTCTTTAATTGAAGGAGCATAGCTTCTTCACCTGTTAACCTTAAATCACTGCCAAAAATTACAGTTTGAATTTCCTTACAAATGAGGCAACTGTCCTAATTATAATAACAACTTTTGTTCAAAATACCAACAGTGCTTTTCTTACTAATTAATGACAGACTCACCCAGTCAAACAGCAATCGCCACTTTCCCTGACACCATTTCTGACTGCAAGTTACAAGACCTTTATAAAAATAGAATCTCTAGATCTCACTGTGTCTATCTCTCCTGGCTGGATTACTTCCTACCTAAATCTTGCCAGAATGTGTGTGTTTGTGTGTCTGTTTTGTCCTGGAGTGTGGGAATAGATGGTGAATGCAGTGAGGAGTGTACACAAGGGAAATCTAACATGTAGTGCAGTTCATGCGATGGGTCAAACAGCTCCTGCTTCATTGCTCTCTTTCAGTGCACATTTTCATCACCATCAGTAACACTTCTTTAGAGCACCGCCTCCAAGAATGTGACTTCCTCTGTACGCTGTGGACCCTGACTGCAGACTCAGCTGCAGAACAATTTTCCAAAAAAATCCTAAGGTAGCTTTAGATGATATGCTAAGTAGGCTGGTCCATTTTTCATCAGAGACTAACAAGCACCAATTTTTCTGATCACTCCTTCATGGAGTGTGGTTTCCTCTAATCAATTTAGTCAAACATAACAACTAAAATGAACTAATCAGAATAGCTACTGAAATCAGAAATATCTGCTGTGTATTTAGAAAATGAACAGTGTTTAGTGAACTAAACTGATTTGTTTATGCTCTTGTGCTCAAGCCTGTTGAATGGCTTTGGGTACTATATTATTTGTTTTGAAGCAGGTACAGAAAAGGGATAATTAATTTAAAAAAGAAATGAATAGGGGTGTAAAATATGTGAGCTACTTTTAAGCAATATAGATTGGATGTTATTTTAAAAAAGACATAATCAACTCCCCAGTTCATGGTCCTATTCTAGGAAATATTGAAAGAAAGATCAAAAAAAGACATAGCAAGTGATCCTCATGGAGCTGACTGCCTAGATGGAGAGGCAGAAAGTCACTTTCATAGTATAGTGGGGCAAGTTCTATGAAAGAAGAATCACAAGAGGCTGTGGGCATGTGAGAGGGGGCCAAGGAAGCATCTCTACAGTGGTGAGGGCTGAACTGAGAATGAGAGGTTGAGTAGGAAACAGCCTGGGAGCAAAAAACAAGAACATTCAAGAGAGGAAATGAAAGCCCAGCATAGTATCATAGGTCAGGGCACAGGACGCAGTCTGGCCTGACTGTATGTACTGGGGCCAGGGCTGCAAGAGGCAAAATGGTAAGAACTAAGGCAAAGCCAGGCCTTCAAAGCCTTAGATGGCCTGACAAAGAGAAACCTCAGAATTTCAACAGATGACATGATATAATGTACTTTTTGAAACATCTCTGTAGCCTCAGGGTGGAGAGTGAATTTGAAGAGAGTGAGGGATTAGGCAGGGATACATCCAGAAGAAAGTAATGCTCTCCATTCCAGGACTTGAATCATAGCAGTCAGAGTAGAGCTATGGAACACAGCAGAAAACGGAACACAGTTTAAAAGTATGTATAGGCTAATGTGCCAGGCATTTAAAAAGTAAGATTAATTCTTAAATTCAATCGGCACGTAGAGAGAACATTTCATTTTCCTTTGGCATCTTTTGGTAATGCAATAGCTGGACTGTGCATAAGAAACTTTAAGTTTTAACAGTAAATTCAGCTTTTCATTTGATGGTGTTTTAATCACAATAAAATCAACAAAAAGCTGGAAAGGAGGATGTTTGAGTTACCTAGGCTGACTTAACAAAGAAAGCCCCTTTAGCTCTTTCATTCTTTGCTACAGAAAATATTAGAATGGCGTTTTCAGTTGTTACCGTTACATATCTGGGACATCCAAATTCTACTAGGTCTATCATCGAAAGCAAAAACTAGAAGTGGTAATGTTAGTTGCCTAGGTGAGCTCCCAGATGGGCCATGTCACTAAACCTACGGAGCATTTATGAGATGTAAGTGCCAGCATCATAGGGGATGTGGTTACTGAGTTGCAGCCCTGCAAAGGGAAGAATAAAATATTCTCCCCAACATAAAACACTAATTTACTTTTTTGTCCTTAAAAGTTGCTCTTTGAATTCATCTCAAAAATGTGTCACAAAAACAGATTGTTTTTCCGGCTGACTCTTTTTACCCAGATGTCACTAAATGTTCAAATGTTCACAGTTTTGGCATGTACTGAACAGAAGCTGTTTGGACATTTTTTTTTTGGTATGTCCAGATTACTTTTTATTCCACATTTTACCAGGTAGAGCTGAAATACATTATAGTTTTCTTCTTAAATATATAATCACACTGTTTTATATTTCCTTTCCAAAGTAGCATTTAAAGAACTGTTAATGAAGCTTTTCTTCTTCACCAAAGACTGTTTTCATGTCAAGGGTGTTACATATTTTTATCTAATTCGGAATAATCATAGTGAGTTAACCTGCTTATCTTTTATGCAGAGCAAAAGTCCCCTCTATACCCGTGTGTACATGTGTGAGTGTGTATATGGGGTTGGGGAGGTGAAGGCTGGTGCAAGGAAAAATATATAGTGATTTTAGAGTTCAAAATTATGGGAATACAAAGCCCTATATTAGATAATTTCTTTGCCTTTCCATTAGGCTTCCTTTTTAATATTTCAAATGTAAAATATATAGCATATGCCTCTAGACTTTAATCTTTCACTACACTTTAAGGAAACATGTCTCAAATACTTGAGGCATGCCTACTGTGTTGCTACCATTTCCTCAAGGTAGGTACCAAATGTACCTACCATTTCCTCAAGTCCTTTATCATCTCAGGAAATACTGTAGGCTACAGATATTTATAAAACAAGCCAAGCGGAGGATTCTGAGAGAAACAGAAAGACAGTTCTATTTCTCAGAACTGAGATTTCCTGATCTCAGGAGAGATTAGGAAGGGAGAGATCATGTTTATTTACAGGAATTGGGGAATTCTTCATGAAGGAACTGATTTTGAACTGACCTTGAGGATGAATTAATGTTCTATTGATGGGAATCCAGACATTTCATAGGAAGGAAACAGCCAAGACAAAGACAATGTGGTAGGAAAGAATGTGCTGCATTGAAAGGGCACCAAATAGGCACAATAGGCTGGAGCCTCATGTAAAGGTGAGCAGGACAGGCGTCGGGAAGGGAAAGCTAGGCCAGAGTGTGAAGTTCTTTACAAATATCCAACTCAGGACACATTTGAGTTAGAAATAGAGATCCACTGAAAGATTTGAGTAAGAAAATACTATCATACCTATATTTAAGAAAAATGTATCTGGCAGTTATGTATTTGACGGAAATGGAGAGAGAAGACAGTGGATACATTAGGAGGTAGGGAAATTAGGAAGCTGTCTCTTTAGAAAGGAAGTACTGAGTAGGAACTAAAGAGAAGCAGTAAGGTAAGAGCTGGTAGATGCACGCTCATTCTTTCTGTGTCATGGTTGTTGTATCATTTTATTGTGATTGGCAAAGAGACTTCTCTATGTGTGGAAATATAATGGTTCCCTTGAGTGACAGTCCATCATGGAATGTTTCAGATGCAGATCAGTGAGTTGATGCTGATATTCCTGCAAGAGCCAGTTCACGAAATGTAACAATGAATGGGAAAAAAATCAGACATTTACTACCACAAAAAAAAAAAAAACTGTTATAAACTAAATCTTCTTTTATGGTGAAAACCAGAATGAAGTGGGAGGACACTATGAAATATGGAAAGATAGAAAATTAATGAAAATTAAATGTTAGAAGAGTTTGTCCTTTATTTAGGTACTACAAGTCCACGAAAACAAGGTCTTGTTTGGAACCTAGAAGTAAAAGTGTTACATTTCTTGAATATATGTGTGGCACTGTGCTAGGCAATAAAAATAAAACAATTATAACCATTGGAGCCATTAAACAGCCCACAGTGGAGGGTGAAGAATTGTAACTACAGTGGGGAATTGGTGGGCATGTCATAATCGAAGCATGTCTGAGTATTACAATAATTGCAAAAGTTGAGAAACACTGGCTTGGAAGTATACATATTTTTCGAAGAAGAAGATTCTCCTGTGGGCAATTTTATTTATCCAACTTGTTGTTGTTTTGTTTGTTTGTTTGTTTGTTGTTGAGATGGAGTCTTACTGTGACACCCAGACTGGAGTGCAATGAAGCAATCTCGGCTCACCGCAACCTCCACTTCTGGGGTTCAAGCTATTCTCCTGCCTCGGCCTCCTGAGTAGCTGGGATTACAGGTATGTGTCACCACACCCAGCTAATTTTTTTATTTTTAGTAGAGACAGGGTTTCACCATATTGGCCAGGCTGGTCTCAAACTTGAGGTCTGACCTCAAGTGATCCGCCCGCCTCAGCCTCCCAAAGTGCTGGAATTACAGGCATGAGTCACTGCACCCAGCATATTTATCCAAGTTTTAGATGAGGAGGTTTCATTTTATTTCCTAAAGAAGGCTATCATCTGACAGAATGTAGGAGTCACTGCTGAGGCAGAATTAAGAAGACCTGAATGGTGAGAAGTTAGTAATCTTTTGAAGTTAGTAATTTTTCAAGAATCCAGGAAGCCTTGCACCTACAAGACCAATTCAAGGTGAGAAAGGATAGCACAGAGGCTGTGTACTTCCCCTCCATCTATTCTGAGTAAAGCTCACCCACCCTACTTTGTTCACTTCCCTTTGTGTGTTCCCTTTCTCATATACATATTTGGTAATTGATGAAAGGAAAAAAAAAAAAAGAATAATTTTAGATGAAGTTTCCATACTTTCCAATTCAAGCCAAAGACAAACATGAAGAGCCAAACTGCTGACTCTTTTCATTATAATTTTCTTTCTCTTGTAATCAAAGTTCTCTCTCCTTAACCTCAAACCCTGTCCTTTCTCACGATGAGTTCTAGAGACTGGTCACGTTATCTTAGTTTCAAGCCTTCTTTGACTGTCTTATTTTTTCGTTTGTAAAGGTAAACGAGAATCCCTGACCCTTAACATTTTCCACATGAACTAATAGGAATATTCCTTTAAATTCTCTATGCTCTTTTGCAGAACAAGAAAAGCATGTTCTGTTATCTTTTTTATTTTTTTATTTTTTTTTTTCTGCCTTACCTTCCATAGAGTCAGGCTAAATTATTAGTCTACAGCAGAAGTTCTCAACCCTGGCTGCACATGAGAATAATTTGGGGACCTTTTAAAAATCCTGATGCATAAGCCATACCAAAAACCAATTAAATCAGAGTAGCTGGGGGTTAAACCCAGGCACCAGTATTTTTAAGACTCCAGGATGATTCCAATGTGCAGCCAGGGTTCAGAAGCACTGAGAAGCAACACTTAATTACTTCCCAATTCCCCAAACTGGCATTTACCTTCATAATTTTCTTGCCCATCCTATCTTCTTGGCATCAAATGCCTTGCAGTGTTTTAGCGCCTAAATAAAACAAAACCTGCACAACCAACAAAGTTCGAGCCAAATGCTCCCTTCTCCCACTCACTCCCATCCAAGTGATTTATATCTATATTCAACACATATGACATTGGGCTTTAAACTCTAGTTACAGACATGTCCTTTTCCTAAATGGATTTTAAGCTCCTTAAAAATAGGGACTTAAGCCTATTCATGTGCACATAGTGAACATTCAATTAAATATTTTGAAATCAAATAAAATTGCCAAAAATGAATGATATAAATAAATCTATACCCTTCCTATATATAGTGTAGTGATGACTTGTGCCTTCTATTAAAAATCAGTTATTCAGAAAAGCCATGATACCATTTCTTATAAAAATGCAAGATGTGATTTACTATTCCTGGCAGCAGCTGCTGCTCATCAATGATAAACTTTGAAGTCAGTATAACACAATTCAGCAGACATGATGATTCTCAATCTATGCATGATGCCATATGGGCTTCAAGACCAAGACAGCATTATTTCCCTGCTCAGACAAATATGCTCCATGTTTTCTCTTGCAAAATTTGACCTAGATTAAATATACTTTGGCCGAAACATCTAAATCCTCCCAAGAAAATGGTTATGGCTTAATTGCTAAAGAATATATCTCTGTGTGTGTTTGTGTGGGGTGTATGTGATGGCGTGTGGTGAGTATAACACATGCACAAAATTCACTCCTGGAAGAGACAACTTAGGCATGGCCACATCTTTCCTGTGTTCCAGGTGTCCCTGTCTTTCCTCTCTGGTCCCATTTAAACTCCGGGTTTAATTTGATCTTCATATGACTATGTCCCTCCACTAGCAAATGTGGAACAACTTGAAGGTAAATATCACGTTTGACTCATTTTTATTCATTCATAACATTTACCTGTCATGGTTCCTATCACACAACAGCAATCAAAAGGTATTTTTTGAAGTCATAATTGAACAAAAGGAAGAATTTTGAATGGATAAAGGAAAGTATTGGTATGAATAGCTCCTGTTGTTGCCTACAAAAAGCAAGCATATTTCATACCACGCCCACAGGTACAGTGACTTGAATAGGTTCTTGATTAGAGAGTAACAACTAGAAGAAAAATAATTAAATACACCAGTAAAAATTAAAGCAAATGTTATTTGATTAAGTGGTATTACTTGATATTACCTGTATAAATTTAAGTTATAACTTTCACCTTACTACGCAAAAATCTTAAGTTACAGTTAACTTCTAGGACTAGAACTAGGATAAAGCAAGTCAGGCACTCATATTGGGTGCAAAATTTAAGGGGTGCAAATAACATTTAATGAGATATTTTTTAAAAACAAAATTAATACAAAAAATCATGATGAATAAAATACCACAATTATAAATAAAAAACAAGGTCCATGTGGGATGGATTTGCAAAATATTATAAGAGAACTATTATATGATGAGCTATACTATATCAAAAAATTACAAAAGCATTATTATATAATGCCATTAATAAAACCTTAAGCATAATAATAACAGCCCACCAGTTTTGGTGCACCTAGTTTTAAAACTATGGCCAGCTATGCACAGATTTGGGAGTTTTAGGAAATAGTTTAACACCAAAGGATGTTGTGGCTTATTTTCCATAAGAAGCAGCAAGTAATTTTTCATGCTTAGATTTTAATTAGTGGTCAAAGTGTCTGATGTATTAGAAATTAAATTGATACTGCCCCCACTACAGTGCTCTAAAGAAGTATTTATCTAGTGAAAGATACATGTTTCCACTTAACTATTCATCCTTCTCTCATTTCTTTAGCATCTAGTGCTGTGCTGAGCATTCAGGCTAATAGTCTGGCCAGCTTGGGGCAGACATCCTCATGAGCAAACATCGATTACAGAATACTAAAAAAGATACAAGAGAACTCAATGGGCTTATTATGGAAATGGAAACAACAAACCAAAAGAAATTTCAGGTCAGGGTAATGTAACTAACTGGTTAATGTGTACCTTTCAAAACTGCATTGTTTTCTTCCCTAAAAACTAGTTGGCAGTATGTATTAAATGTCTTTAAAATTCTGAATAAATCTGATGAAGTACTTCCATTTCAAGAAAATTCCCTTAAGGAAATGTTAATGGACATGTGTAAAGATTTCTCACCTCAAAAATATTTATCATAGTTTTTTTAATAGTACAATAAGAGCAAAGGAATAAACTTAACTAGCCAATTACATGACAATGTTGAGATATATACATTGTATAATGGAAGATTTGCAGCGATTAAAAATAAGTTGGTAAGGTCAGGCACAGTGGCTCACACCTGTAATCCCAGCACTTTGGAAGGCCAAGGCAGGCAGATTACTAGAGGTCAGGAGTTCGAGATCAGCCTGGTCAACATAGTGAAACCCCATCTCCACCGAAAATACAAAAATGAGCCGGGCGTGGTAGCATGCTCCTGTAGTCCAGCTACTTGAGAGGTTGAGGCAGGAGAATTGCTTGAACTGGGGAGGCAGAGGTTGCAGTGAGCCGAAATTGTGCTCTCCAGCCTGGGCGACAGAGCAAGACTCCGTCTCAAATAATACTGATAACTTTGTAAGGAATCAGTAATGACATGTAATGGGGTACACACCTGCTCCTCCAAGTGTGTTCCCGTGACTGGCAGCATGTGCTTCCCAGGAACTTGTTAGACATGCAGAATTCCAGGTCCCACCCAGACCTACTGAATAGGAATCTGCATTTTAACAAAGTCCCCCAAATGATTTCTTTATGCATTACCATTTGAGAAGCACTGGCATATGCTGTATTTTTTTTTAAGCAAAAGAAAAATATGTATATTATGATTCCATTTTTGACTCCCTCAAGTATGACTACATGGATAGAAAAAAAGAATAGATGGATACATATGAAAATGTATGCAGTAATGATCTCAGGGTGCTATACTTTTTATGTTCTTCTTTTATTCTAAATTTTCTAAATATTTTCTATATATTCAACTAAAATATGTATTATCTTTGTTATAAGAAAGAAAAGTAAGTTTTATAAGTGTATTTTATCTTTGTTGTTTTTTCTTTGATTGTTCATGGTAAATAAATCGTTTTTCTATCAGGTAAAAATTCAGGTAAATTACACATTGAAGTGTGCAAAATTAAAAGTATAATTTTACAGCAATAGGTTTACATATATGATCATATATAGAGTCTAATTGTGATGTAGACTGTTTCTTCACATTATTTCCATAAGAATGTTCCTGTCTTTCAATTCCTGTATCTTGTTCTTCTGCCTATTAAAGACACTAATACATTTGTAGAGCAAGTCTCACCCATCTTGAGATTATGCACACCCTCAAAAGGTTATTATTCTTCTTAATTTTTTCTTTTTTGGAACTTTACCCTCTTCCATGATATTGTCCTAAAACTGCTAAGATATACAAAATTTCAGTGGTTCTCTTTCATTTTGTTTTACTTTTTGAAAAGCCTCTTTTCAAATGGCAGGTAATTACCATTCCAAGTTATGATTACAATGAACGCCCTTGTTGGGACTGTTTTCTGTTTTTTTTTTTTTTTTTTTTTTTTTTTTTTTTTTGGTTTTGAGACAGGATTTTGCTCTGTTGGCCAGGCTAGAAGGCATTGTGCAATCATAGCTCACTGCAGCCTCGACCTCCCAGGCTCAAGGGATCCTCCTACCTCAGCCTCCTGAGTAGCTATAGGACCACGGATGTATGCTACCATGTTTGGCCACTTTTTTAGTAGAGATGGGGTCTTACCATGTAGCCCAGGCTGGTCTCAAACTCCTGGACTTAAGCAATCTTCCTGCCTTGGGCTCCCAATGTGCTGGGATTACAGGTGTGAGCCACTGTGTTCCTTAGAGGACACTAGGCGGGTGCACACAGGAGCTGTCAGGTTTGAAGCTATAACAAGAGAAAGGAAAGATCCTAAATGCTGCTTAGGCGAACGCTGGTAGCTGCTGAACACACTGAAGCCCACTGAACCCAGAGAGATGGAATGTAACAGGAAAATGAGAAGGGTCTACTTCCACAGCTTGCCTACAGCAATCCCAGCACATTCCAAGACATTTAAGGAACACAAGTACAATTTCATTTTAATGTAAACCATTTTAAGACAACATTTTGTTAATTACTCAGAATTCATTAACAAGTGTACACGTCTTCTGAGAAGGTACATGGTAAATGTGCTTTGCTCATCTTCCTCCATGGATCTTGAAGAACAAGTAGAGTAACAAGGCCTGTGCATGTAGCAGTCCAATTAAAGAAAACCTGACCCTGCTGGGCAGTTGTCCTTTTTTTTCTACAGCTGGGATCATAAGTAATAGCAATGAGATGATAAAAGAGACCAAGAGACTGCTTTTCGGAGAGATTATGGGTAGAGAAGGTGAGATAGATTATTGAAAAAATACTAGAAGAAACCAAAATGGAGAGGAAGTCACATTAAAGAGCTTGAGGGCAGGCTCTTACATACATCATCTCATTTAATCCTCATTACAGACTTGTGATGGACGTGAGCTGGCTGAATTCAGTGAACTTCTCTAAGTTCATCCACCTAATAAATGGCAGAATGAGGAATCAATTTAAGTTTAGCTAATGCCAAAGTCCATGTTCTTTCCACAATAACACACTGCCACAAGACACAGTTCTGATTATGACTCATGTACTATATACCAAAAACCAAAACTGTTTAAAATTCCTCAAAGCAGGGTTCTTCCATCCCAATTCATGCACTAACTTCCATCAAAATATCCTAGGTATCTTGTTAAAATGCAGATTCCAGGTTTTCTTTCCATATGGTCTTTAGGTCTAAGTGAACCCTAGGAATTTACATTTTAGACATTTCCCAGGAAGCTTTGACACACAGACCACACACACAGATGCCTAAAAAGGACATAATCTAGATGTCATTGAAAGGAGACTCCTTGTCACTCCTGGGCAAACACTGCCCTTTCCCATCAACGTGCCACCGATAACACTGATCCCTTGGTCTGCATTCATATTTCACTGGCTAGTCCAAGGCTCTCTGAGATAAAGAAGAAGGGTCTGAAGTGAAAGGAGGCTAAGTCTTAGACCTGGCCATTAACTAGTGATGTTAAGTAAAGAAGTAACAACCTCTTTGAATCTCCATTTATTTTTCTAGAAAATGGAGACCATTAACTCCTGCCTCAACTGCCTCACATGGGGATTATGAGGAAAACAATAAGAAGATTTAACAAAAATGGACTCAGACTGTTACTGATTTTCCATACAGGTGCTAGTAATTGGGTGAGTAGAGGATATGAGAAATGAAGAGCCCTGGAATTGAAGTCAGATGTGAATCAGAATTTTGACTCCGTCTCTCGTTAGCTGTGTAACCTTGAACACTTAACCTCACAAAACCACGGTTTCTTTTTCTGTAAAAAAAGAATGACAGACTGGGTGCGGTGACTCGGGCCTGTAATCCCAGCACTTTGGGAGGCTGAGGTGGGCGGATCACGAGGTCAGGAGTTCGAGACCAGCCTGGCCAACATGGTGAAACCCCGTCTCTACTAAAAATACAAAAAACAGCCAGACATGGTGGTGGGCACCTGTAATCCCAACTACTCGGGAGGCTGAGGCAGGAGAATCATTTGAACGCGGGAGGTGGAGGTTGCAGTGAGCCATTGCACTCCAGCCTGGGTGATACAGTGAGGCTCCATCTCGAAAAAATAAATAAATGAATAAATAAAATAACAAAAATGCATGCCCAGTAGCAGGAATGGAAGTAGCCTAAACTACCATCCACAGGGAACTAGCTAAATAAGGATGCTCCGCCCGTACAGTCAGAGAGGAGTGCCTTCTACTCTCTTCAGGTTTCCGTGCAAAGGAGTTTTTTAAGCACCCTGATGATCTTGCTTTTTCCCTTGACTCGCTCCACCTGTGAGAAGGTGGTATCACTTATCTGACTGGTAGATCTTGTCTCAACTGTACTTTTCATTTTGGGAACTGCTGTAGGCTACACAACAAGATCTATATGCACAGCTTCAGTAGTAACAAGCCTGCTTGACTATCCACATAAAACTCTAACTTCTAGTCTTGCCTCTGTCTGCAATAAAATTAAATTTGTGGCCTCCTTATGCCAATTATTTGTTTTCCTTCTCAAACTCTTCAGAACCCAGGGGAAGGGGGCAGAGATAGAGGGGCACTATCTATTGGTCTGTCAAAAATCCAATATATATATATTGAAAACTATGTAGCTGTAAACAAACAAATGAAAATATAGAGGTGAAGCCATATGTACCTATTGTCACTTAAAGTACTTTAGGATATGCTGTTAAGGGAAAACTCTCAGGTCCAGAACAGAGTATTTAGTGTACCCTTATTTGGATAGAAATAAAGGATGCATACAATGAAATGCATATACATTTAATTAGAATATTACCAGGAAAATAAACAGGAACCTTTTACTCTGCTTGCTCTTGGGGATAGACTGAGAGATTGAAGTGAGATGAGGAGTTATTTTTCATTGTATATGATCTAACATTTTAAATTTTTAATTACACTTACCTCATTTTGTAAATAAAAAATATACAAGGTGAGGCATGGGGGCTCACGCCTGTAATCCCAGCACTTTGGGAAGTCGAGGTGGGCAAATCACTTGAGGTCAGGAGTTCAAGACCAACTTGGTCGACATGGTGAAACCCTGTCTCCAGTAAAAATATTTTAAAAAAATAGCTGGGTGTGGTGGTGCACACCTGTAATCCCAGCTACTCAGGAGGCTGAGGCAAGAAAATCGCTTGAACCTGGGAGGCAGAGGTTGCAGTGAGCCGAGATCATGTCACTGCACTCCAGCCTAGACGACAGAGTGAGACTCCAGCTCAAAAAGAAAAAAAAAAAAAAAACAAGAAGTGCACATCCTTCACATTGTTGTGTTGAGGAGTAAGCAATATTGCACAGTAGAGTCAATAAATTTTGCTCTCCTTTCTTCATGCTTCTGCCTGAAAGTCAGCTTCCCGTTGACAATAGTACTCCTTTGAGATTGTTGGAGGTCACATGACTTCTCTTAGTCTTACTTAATATATCCCTCGTCACAGGAGGCTTTCCCCCACCAGAAAGCAAGCTACAGAATAGCAAGGAACCGAGGAACTGTAGCCCTCCCAGCAGCTAGCTCAGTCTCTTTAGCATAGCAGAGAGCCAACAGGTTTACAACACTAAAGAGTGCACGAAGCTCTTAGTGCCCAGGCCCATCATCTACTCTGATTGCTATAGAATTGAAATTGGGACAAAGAAAGCCTTTGCATGACTCCACTAAGTAGAAAGCACTGCTTCAAAGAGCAACTGAAACTTCCTAACAGAACACGGACCCAGCATGTGACATTATGTGCAAAATCACCACATGCATGCTGCTCCTAACCACCATCCTCTCCCAACATGATATTTTAAATGGAAGCATATGGTTAACACAAAACAAATCTGATTTCTTTCCTCTGTGTGTTTGGTGATTATTTATTTATCTGAGTTTAAGAAAGAATAAAATACAAATTACCAAAACAAGGGAAAATCAGTTTCAAGATCCTTTGACGTTTTTTACCTTGGGCATGGTTACAAAGTTATGCATTCATACTGCAGGCTGAAAAGTTTGACTACAGTCCATCTTAGATGATGGAGGGCTCTGGTTGAAAGACTGAGGACTAGAAAGTTAGACAGAATGGGTTCAAATCTTAACTACATCCTCGGCATGTCTGTGGTGTATCCTCTCTAAGCCTTGGTTTCCACTGCTTTGAAATTAGAATAACACCTACCTTGAAGGTACAAATAGAACAACATCTGTAAAACACCAGACAGATGCCCTGTATATGGTTATAGTGATTAATACAGAAATTAATTTATAAACAATAATAGAATGGAGTATGCTTACAATCATGTATTCAGTTATTCATTTTATCTTTTCCACTGGTCTGTGGATCTCTTAGAGGGTGCTGACTTTCCTTTCTTCATTTTTATGACTCTAGCACTGAGCACATTGTCTTGTTATTCCATTCCTCAATGAACATTTTGAATGAATGAGAAAGAGAATTGGAAGTAACTTCAAACCTGCTAACCAGTGTTATTTTTAACCATTCCCAATATGAACCTGTGTATCCGTGCCTGAGATGTCTTTCCTCTTCTTTTTTTTTTTTTTTTCGAGACAGAGTTTCACTCTTGTTACCTAGGCTGGAGTGCAATGGTACAATCTCAGCTCACTGAAACCTCCGCCTCTCAGGTTCAAACAATTCTCCCGCCTCAGTCTCCCAGGTAGGTGGGATTACAGGCATGCACCACCATGCCTGGCTAATTTTGTATTTTTAGTAGAGGTGGGGTTTCTCCATGTTGGCCAGGCTGGTCTCAAACTCCCCACCTCAGGTGATCCACCTGCCTCGGCCTCCCAAAATGATGGGATTACAGGCGTGAGCCACTGTGCCCAGCCTCCTCTTTCTTTTAACATGGCATACTCAATACCAGGAAGAGGAAGAAAATCAGGCCAATTGCATGGAAATAGGTACTAATCCTTCAAGATATCAGAAAAGAAGAATAAGAAGAAGAAAAAGAGGAAAAAAAGAAGAAGGAGGAGGAGGAGGAGGGGAGGAGGAGGAGGAGGAGGAAGGAGAAGAAGAAGACAAGCTAGAAGCATGTTCCTTGAGTTAAGAAACCAAGTTATCTGAAAGTATTTTTTAGCAATATGTAATTTGAATCTCCCTACTTCAAACCCATGGATACCTTTTGGGGGTCAATCTATGTTTTGAATAACTTGTTTTGGGACATAAAAAAGAACATTTGAAAAAATAATTAAAGTATAAAATGTGATCTTGCTGAACGAGGTT
Organism: Trachypithecus francoisi; assembly: GCF_009764315.1. Classification (NCBI taxonomy): domain Eukaryota; kingdom Metazoa; phylum Chordata; class Mammalia; order Primates; family Cercopithecidae; genus Trachypithecus; species Trachypithecus francoisi. The sequence continues at coordinate 124,831,483 of NW_022681453.1, read as the reverse complement.
TGCCATAGAAACCTGATTATTTCAATTCCTCAAGTATACAGTAAACTTCTATCTGCTAGGTGTTATTAAATACAAAAAAATTCAACATGGTTAAGCTATGACCCTATTTTACAAATATTATGATTGTCATCTAGTAAAAAGACCACATCTTCCTGCTCTACTTTTCTTTCTTGGAATTTATGAAAGGTCTTGTTAACATGTTTAAAACAGCTACTCCAACCCATCCTCCCTCATTAACCCACATTTCTAATAAAATTCTACATAATGCAAAAGACAATTTTTAAATTTTTTACCAATCAACAAAGATTTACTTTGCAATTATGTACTATGAGCCCAGTTTCGCTAAAATATAGACACAGAGCTATGTGCCTTGAATACCTACAAGACATCTAGGTACTAGCCTGTGTATTTTTTTGTTTGTTTGTTTTTGTTTTCTGTTTTTGTTTTGAGATGGAATCTCACTCTATTGCCCAGGCTGGAGTGCAACGGCACGATCTCGGCTCACCGCAACCTCTGCCACCCGGGTTCAAGCGATTCTCCTGCCTCAACCTCCTGAGTAACTGGGATTACAGGCACCTGCCACCACGCCCGGCTAATTTTTGTATTTTTAGTAGAGACAGGGTTTCACCATCTTGGCCAGGCTGTTCTTAAACTCCTGACATCGTGATCCACCCACCTCGGCCTCCCAAAGTTCTGGGATTAGCCTGTGTATTTTTTAAATGCATGTAGTTAAAAGCAAAGCAATGTTTGTTTTAAAAACGCACAAAAATATAGAGTAGTGTCTATTTATTCAAATTAAAAATTGATTATTTATTGAAATATAATTTACATACACTATACAGTTTGATTATTTTGACAGATGCATATACCTGTGTAAATGCCACTTTCCTAACAAGATATAAACTTTTCCGTCACCCCAGAAATTTCCCTCATGCCTTATCTCAATCAGTCCCCACCCTCACACTCGCCAGAGGCAACCACTGCTCTGATTTATACCATTCTGTATTTTATTTATGTACTCTAGAACTTCTTATAAGTAGAATTATACAGTACGTACTCTTCAGAGCTTGGTTCTTTTCTTTTTTCTTTTTTCTTTTTTTGTTCAGCACTATGCCTTTGAGATTATTCATGGTTTTACCTATATCAGTTGTTCTTTTTATTGTTGAGCAATAGTCCATTATATGACTATACCACTGTTTGTTTACTCATTCTTCTGTTGATGGATGTGAGTAATTTCTTATTCTGGGCTATTACAAATGAAGACATTATAAGTATTCTTACTGTAGCTTTATAGCAAGACTTGAGATAGTGTAAATGTGGTACTGTAAATCTTTTTTTAAAGATTATTTTGGGCCGGATGTGGTGGCTCATGCCTGTAATCCCAACACTTTGGGAGGCCAAAGCAGGTGGATCACAAAGTCCGGAGAGCCAGACCATCCTGGCTAACACGGTGAAACAAGGTCTCTACAAAAAATACAAAAAAATAAATAAATAACTGGGCATGGTGGCGGCGCCAGTAGTCCCAGCTACCCGGGAGGCTGAGGCAGGAAATGGTGTGAACCCGGAAGGCAGAGCTTGCAGTGAGCCAGGATCCTGCCACTGTATTCCAGCCTGGGCGACAGAGCGAGACTCCATCTCAAAATAAACAAATAAATAAATAAAAATTTAAAAAATTTAAAAAAATTTAAAAAGAGATTATTTTGGCTGTTTTCGGGGTATATAAGTTTTAAAATCAGTTTGTTTCTACCAAAAAAAAAAAAAAAAGGAAAAAGCTGCTGCAATCTTGATTGCAATGGCATGGAATCTGTAGAACTAATTGGGGTCATTTATGTCTTAAAAATATTGAATATTCCAATTAATGGAGATGGTGTATCTCCCTACTTAGTTAATCTTTATTTAACTTATAAAACATTTCACTTTCTTTAGCAAAGCACTACAGTTTTAAAATCATTGATTTGCGTATACTTTGTTAAATGCATCACAAAATAGTTTGTATGCAATTGCAAATGACCTGGTTTTACAGATGAAGTGTAAAACTACAATTGATTTTCATACATTGATTTGTATCCTGAGACATAATCAAATTCATTTATTAGTTCTAGTAGCTTTCATGTAGATTTCTTTGAGTTGTTATGAACACAGATTATGTTATCTGACATTTTACTTTCTCCTTTCCAATGTGCAAAGCTTTTACTTTTTTTTTTTTTTTTCCATATTGCACTGGAGAAGATCCCTATTACAAATGTTTAATACAAGTGGTAGGAGAAGATATGCTCCCCTTATCCTGATCTTATGGCAATCGAGTCTTTCATATTAACATGATGCTACTTTTAGGTTTTTTTCAAAAATATTATTCATTAAGTTGAAGAAGTTGCCTTCCATTCTTAGTTTGCTGAGATTATTTATTTATTTATTTTAATCTTAAATAGGCTGTGAATTTTGCCAGTGTTGTTTATTGAGATGATCATGACTTTACTCCCTTATTTTGTTAACATGAAGAAATATATTAAATCATTTAAAAACATTAAATGATTCTTACATTCGTAGTGTAAATCTACTTAGTCATGATGTATTATGCTTTTTTATATATGGTAGGATTTGGCTAGTTAAGATTTTGTTTAAAATTTTTTTATCTCTATGCTCATGAAAAATATTAATCTGTAATATATTTTTCATAATATTTTTTCAATTATTTTGGTATGAGGGTTACATTGACCTCATTAACTTAGCTGAAAAATTTTGACTTCTTTGTCTTTTTTTCACATTCTGTTTTTTTATTTTTTATTTTACTTAAAATTCTGGGATACATGTGCTGAATGTGAACATTTGTTACCTCGGTATACATGTGCCATGGTGGTTTACTGCAACCATCAACCTGTCGTTTAGGTTTTAAGCTCCACATGCATTAGGCATTTGTCCTCATGCTCTCCCTCTCCTTGGCCCCAACCTCATGACATGCCCCAGTGTATGATGCTCCCCTCCCTGTACCCATGTGTTCTCATTGTTCAATTCCCACTTACGAGTGAGAACATGCGATGTTTGGTTGTCTGTTCCTGTGTTAGTTTACTGAGGATGATGGTTTCCAGCTTCATCCATGTCCCTGCAAAGGACATAAATGATTCTTTTTTATGGCTGCATAGTATTCCATGGTGTAGATGTGCCACACTTTCTTCATCCAGTCTATCATTGATGGGCATTTGGGTTGGTTCCAAGTCTTTGCTATTGTAAATAGTGCTGTAATAAACATATGTATGTATGTGTCTTTATAGTAGAATGATTTACAATCCTTTGGGTATATACCTGGTAATAGGATTGCTGGGTCAAATGGTATTTCTGGTTCTAGATCCTTGAGGAATTACCCCACTGTCTGCTACAGTGGTTGAGTTAATTTATACTCCTATCAACAGTGTAAAAGCATTCTTATTTCTTGAATCCTCACCAACATCTGTTGTTTCCTGACTTTTTAATGATCTCCATTCTAACTGGAGTGAAACGGTATCCCATTGTGGTTTTGAATTGCATTTCTCTAATGACCAGTGATAATCAGCTTTTTTTCATGTTTGTTGGCCACATAAGTATCTTATTTCAGGGAGTGTCTGTTCATATCCTTCACCCACTTTTTGATGGGGTTGTTTGTTTTTTTCTTGTAAATTGATTTAAGTTCCTTGTAGATTCTATCAGACCTTTGTCAGATAGATAGATTCCAAACATTTTCTCCCATTCTGTAGGTTGCCTGTTCACTCTGATGATAGTTTCTTTTCCTGTGCAGAAGCTCTTTAGTTTAATTAGATCTTATTTGTCAATTTTGGCTTTTGTTAAAATTGCTTTTGGTGTTTTAGTCATAAAGTCTTTGCCCATGCCTATGTCCTAAACAGTATTGCCTAAGTTTTCTTCTAGGGTTTTTATGGTTTTAGGTCTTACATTTAAGTCTTTAATCCATCTTGAGTTAATTTTTGTATAAGGTGTAAGGAAAGGGTCAAGTTTTATTTTTCCATTTGTTTGTGTCCTCTCTTACTTCCTTGAACAGTGGTTTGTAGTTATCCTTGAAGAGGTCCTTCACATCTTTTGTAAGTTGTTGTTTTCTTTATAGCAATTGTGAATGGAAGTTCTTCATGATTTGGCTCTCTGCTTGTCTATTATTGGTGTATAGGAATGCCTGTGACTTTTGCACATTGATTTTGTATCCTGAGACTTTGCCAAAGTTGTTTATCAGCTTAAGGAGTTTTTGGGCTGAGACGATGGGGTTTTCTAAATATGCAATCATGTCATCTGCAAACAGAGACAATTTGACTTCTCTCTTTCTATTTGAATACCCTTTATTTCTTTCTCTTGCCTAATTGCTCTGGCCAGAACTTCCAACACTATGTTTAGTAGGAGTAGTGAGAGAGGGAATCCTTGTCATGTGCTGGTTTTCAAAGGGAATGCTTCCATCTTTGCCCATTCAGTATGATATTGGCTATGAGTTTGTCATAAATAGCTCTTATTTTGAGATATGTTCCATCAATCCTAGTTTCTTGAGAGTTTTTAACATGAAGTGACGTTGAATTTTATTGCAGGGCTTTTCTGCCTCCATTGAGATAATCATGTGGTTTTTGTCATTGATTCTGTTTATGGGATGGATTACGTTTACGGATTTGTGAATGTTGAACCAGCCTTGCATCCCAGGGCTGAAGCCAACTTGATCATGGTGAATAAGCTTTTTGATGTGCTTCTGGGTTCGGTTTGACAGTATTTTATTGAGGATTTTCACATCAATGTTTATTAAGGATATTGGCCTGAAATTTCTTCTTGTTGTGTCTCTGCCAGGTTTTGGAATCAGAATAATGCTGGACAGAGGTAGAATCTGTTTAAGTCTTTAATCCATCTTGAGTTGAATTTGACTGTAAATCCGTCTGGTCCTGGGCTTTTTTTGGTGGGTAGGCTACTAATTACTGCCACAATTTCAGAAATTGTTATTGGCCTACTCAGGGATTCGACATCTTTCTGGTCTTGGGAGGGTGTATGTGTCCAGGAATGTATTCATTTGTTCTAGATTTTCTAGTTTATTTGCATAGAGGTGTTTATAGTATTCTCTGATGGTAGTTTGTATTTCTGTGGGATCAGTGGTGATATCCCCTTTATCATTTTTTATTGTATCTATTTGATTCTTTCTTTTCTTTTTTATTAGTCAAGCTAGCAGTCTATCTATTTTGTTGATCTCTTCAAAAACCAGCTCCTGGATTCACTGATTTTTTGCAGAGTTTTTCATTTCTCTATCTCCTTGAGTTCTGCTCTGATCTTAGTTATTTCATGTCTTCTGTTAGCTTTTGAATTTGTTTGCTCTTGCTTCTCTAGTTCTTTTAATTATGATGTTAGGGTGTCGATTTTATATCTTTCCCACTTTCTGATGTAGGCATTTAGTGCTATAAATTTCCCTCTAAACACTGCTTTAGCTGTGTCCCAGAGATTCTGGTACATTGTCACTTTGTTATCCCCGTTTTCAAAGAACTTCATTATCTGTGCCTTAATTTCATTATTTACCCAGTAGTCATTCAGGAGCTGGTTGTTCAGTTTCCATGTAGTGGTGCGGTTTTCAGCGAGTTTCTTAATCCTGAGTTCTAATTTGATTGCACAGTGGTCTGAGAGACTGTTTGTTATTGTTTCCATTCTTTTGCATTTGCTGAGGAGTGTTTTACTTCCAATTATGTGGTCAATTTTTGAGTAAGTGCTATGTGGTGCTTAGGAGAATGCATATTCTGTTGATTTGGGGTGAAGAGTTCTGCAGATATCTATTAGGTCTGCTTGGCCCAGAGCTGAGTTCAAGTCCTGAATATCCTTGTTAATTTTCTGTCTCATTGATTTGTGTAATATTGACAGTGTTGTTGGGGTCTAAGTCTCTTTGTAGGTCTCTAAGAACTTGTTTTACGAATCTGGGTGCTCCTGTTTTGGGTGCATGCATATTTAGGACAGTTGGCTTCTCTTGTTGCATTGATCCCTTTACTATTATGTAATGCCCTTCTTTGCCTTTTTTGATCTTTGTTGGTTTAAAGTCTATTTTATCAGAGACTAGGATTGCAACCCCTGCTTATTTTTCCTTTCCATTATCTTGGCAAATATTCCTTCATCCCTTTATTTTGAGCCTATATGTGTCTTTGCATGCGAGATGCATCTCCTGAATACAACACACTGATAGGTCTTGACTTTTTATCCAACTTGCTAGTCTATGTCTTTTAATTGAGGTATTTAGCCCATTTACCTTTAAGGTTAATGTTATATGTGAATTTGATCCTGTCATCATGATGTTAGCTGGTTATTTTGCACATCAGTTGATGCGGTTTCTTCATAGTGTCATTGGTCTTTATATTTTGATGTGTCTTTGCAATGGCTGGTACAAATTTTTCCTTTCCATATTTAGTGCTTCCTCCAGGACCTCTTGTAAGGTAGGCCTGGTGGTGACAAAATCTCTCAACTTTTGCTTGTCTGTAAAGGATTTTATTTCTCCTTCACTTATGAAACTTACTTCAGCTGGATATAATATTTTGGATTGAAAATTCTTTTCTTTGAGAATGTTGAATAGTGGGTCCCAATCTCTTCTGGTTTGTAGGGTTTCTGCAGAGAGATCCAGTGTTAGTCTGATGGGCTTCCCTTTGTAGGTAACCCAACCTTTCTCTGACTGCCCTTAACATTTTTTCCCTCATTTCAACCTTGGAGAATCTGGCAATTTTGTGTCTTGGGGTTGCTCTTCTTAAGAAGTATCTTAGTGGTGTTCCTTGTATTTCCTGAATTTGAATGTTGGCCTGTCTTGGTAGCTTGGGAAGTTCTCCTGGATAATATCCTGAAGTGTGTTTTCCAACTTGGTTCTATTCTCCCCATCATTTTCAGGGGTGCCAATCAATCACAGGTTTGGTCTTTTCACATAGTCCCATATTTCTTGTAGGCTTTGTTCATTCCTTTTCATTCTTCTTTCTCTTATCTTGTCTTCACATCTTATTGCATTAAGTTGATCTTCAGTCTCTGATATCCTTTCTTCTACTTGATTTGGCTATGATACTTGTGTATGCTACACGAAGTTCTTGTGCTGTTTTTCAGCTCCATCAGGTCATTTATGTTCTTCTCTAAACTGGTTGTTCTAGTTAGCAGTTCCTGTAACTTTTTGTCAAGGTTCTCAGTTTCCTTCCATTGGGTTAGAACATGCTTCTTTACCTCAGAAGAGTTCGTTATTACCCACCTTCTGAAGCCTATTTCTGTCAATTCATCAAACTCATTCTCTGTTCAGTTCTGTGCCCTTGCTGTAGAGGAGTTGCAATCATTTGGAGAAGAGGCATTCTGGTTTTTGGAATTTTCAGCATTTTTGCACTGGGTTTTCCTCATCTTCCTGGATTTATCTACCTTTGATTTTTGAGGCCGATGACCTTCGGTTTTTCTTTTTTTTTTTTTTTTTTTTTGTTTGGGGGTGGGTCCTTTTGTTGATGTTGATGTTATTGCTTTCTGTTTGTTAGTTTTTCTTCTAACAGTCAGGTTCCTCTTCTGCAAGTCTGCTGGAATTTGCTGGAGGTCCACTCCAGACCCTATTTGCCTGGGTATCACCAGCAGAGGCTGCAGAACAGCAAAGATTGCTGCCTGCTCCTTCCTCTCGAAGCTTCATCCCAGAGGGGCACTGGCCTGATTCCAGCTGGAGTTCTCCTATATGAGGTGTCTGTCGACCCCTGTTGGGACATCTCTCCCAGTCAGGAGGCATGGGGGTCAGAGACCTATTTGAGGAGGCAGTCTGTCCCTTAGCAGAGCTTGAGTGTTATGCTAGGAGAACTCTTTATGTCAGGATACACTGCTCTCTTCAAAGTTGGCAGGCAGGAACATTTAAGTCTGCTGAAGTTGAGCCCAGAGCCTCCCCTTTCCCCAGGGAGCTGTCCCAGGGAGATGGGAATTTTATTTATAAGTGCCTCACCAGGGCTGCTGCCTTTCTTTCAGAGATGCCCTGCCCAGTGAAGAGGAATCTAGAAAGGCAGTCTGGCCACAGCAGCTTTGCCACACTGTGTTGGGTTCTACGCAATCCAAACTTCCAGACCTTTTTAGGGCAGTCAGGGAAAAATTGCCTACTCAAGACTCAGTAATGGTGCATGCGTCTACCCTACCTAGCTGGATCATCCCAGGTAGACTTCAGACTGCTGTGCTGGCAGCGAGAATTTCAAGCCAGTGGTTCTCAGCTTGCTGGACTCCATGGGAGTGGGACCTGCTGAGCGAGACCATTTGGCTTTCCAGCTTCAGCCCCCTTTCCAGGAGAGTGAATGGTTCTGTCTTGCTGGGGTTCCAGGAGCCACTGGGGGAAGAAAAAAAAAGAAAAAAACCCCTGCAGCTAGCTTGGTGTCTGTCCAAACAGCTGCCCAGTTTTGTGCTTGAAACCCAGAGCCCTGGTGGTGTAGGTGCACAAGGGAATCTCCTGGTCTGTGGGTTGCAAAAGTTACGGGAAAAGAATAGTATCTGGGCTGGATAGCATATTCCCTCATGGGTTTCCTTGGCTGGGAAAGGGAGGCCCCCCAACTCCTTGCACTTCCTGGGTGTGGTGATGCCCCACCCTGCTTCTGCTCATCCTCTGTGGGCTGCACCCACTATCTAACCAGTCCCAATGAGATGAGCTGGGTACCTCAGTTGGAAATGGAGAAATCAACCACCTTCTGCATTGGTCTTGCTAGGAGCTGCAGACCAAAGCTGTTCTTATTCGGCCATCGTGCCAGATCCGACTTCTTTGTTTTTTGAAAGAGTTAGTTAAGATAGTCATTACATTTTTTTACATTTGATAGAATTCACAAGTGAAGCTATCTGAAAATTGAGTTTTTCATGGGAATGTTATTAAATATAGTATTAAATATCTTTGATATGTATAGATCTACTCAGGTTTCTTGATTTTGTTCTTGTATCGGTGTTGTTAAGTAATATGTTTTAAGATATTTTTATTTTATCTAAATTGTTATAGTTATTACTTAAAGATTGTTTATAATATCCTATTGTTATCCTTTCAATGTCAATAGAATCTGCAGACTTGCCTCATATTTAACTCTGGACCATTGTAATTCTATGTTATTTCATTTTTCTTTAAACAGTCTAGTCAGTGGTTTTTCAATTTATTGATCTTTTCCAAGAACCAATTTTTTGTTCCACTGATTTTTTTCTATTGTTTGTCTATTTACCACTTCATTGATTTTTTTCTTTTAACTTTATTTTCTTTCTTCATCTTATTGTGTTTAATTTTTTTCCTCTTTGTCTAGTTTCTTAGGGTAAAACTTACAGGATTGATTGTATATGGTTACTGTTTTCTAATTAGGTTAAAACAGTAAAACTCCCACTGAACATTATTTTAATGGCATCATATCAATTTCAATATGTTGTTGGTTTACTATAATTTACTTTAAACATTTTACATTATTCTTGATAAATAGGCTATTTAGATGTGTGTTTCTTAATTTATAAATGTTTGTAAATTTTTGAGGTTTTTTAAATTTCTAATTTCACTCCACTGTGGTGGAAAAAAAGATACTTTTAAATGTATGACTTGGTTTATGATCTATCTGGTTTAATAGACATAAAATAGCACGTGTTTTATCTTGTGAATGTTCTACATTTGCTTGAAAATAATGTGTATTCAGCAGGAGTTTGATGTGATTTCTTATAAATATTAGTTATGTTCATTTTATTAGTTATGTTTAAATCTCTGTATCTTCATTGATTATTTTTGTATACTTGCTCCAGCAGTTACTAAGAAAGGAGTATTAAAATACAAAAGTCAAATTTTGAATTTGTCTATTTCTCCATTTAATTCTATCCACTTTTGCCTCATGTATTTTGAAGTTCTGTCGTGAGTTGCATAACTCCATTTAGAACTGGGGACAGAGTGACATTGGCAAGATGGTGGAATAATATGTCCCAGGCTTCACTCTCCCCACAGAAATACTAACTAGGAATTACCACAGACAAAAACACCTTGGTGAAAACCCAAACATGTGGGAATAAGCCAGAATCACCTGCATGTTTTATGAAACTGAATAAAAATTTGCATTAAAAAGTAGGAGACATGGTCTCATTTTGACCATGTCACCCCTCTCCCTCCCTCAAATTGGCACAGTCCCACATAGAGAGGATTCTCCAGGGCTCATGGTTTCTACAGTGGGGAAAGAGAACCTGGGAGGCAGACTTCCAGCTTCTTTAACATACTGAGATGCTTCCCAGGAAACCCCTTTCATTTTTAGCTCATGGGGAACAGAAAATATAGGAGGAAACTGCACAGCTAGACCACCTGGGGTCAGATAGAAACAAAGCAAGGAGGTATAGCTCGCAGACACTAGCATGCAGATTTTGATGTAAGCTCAATGTATCAAGCAGTGGTACTCAATCAAAGGTATTAGCTAACAGCATAGCCTACCTGCAAAGCTGAGCTGGTCACTCTCAGAAGTGGAAGTGCTATCTGGCTTGAATCCCTAGATGGTTAACCTCCAGGCCCAGCCTCAGACCCTACCCCAGGGTTCTGGCAAGGGAGGGAGATCTACCACACACAAATTTCCACAACAAAAAGGTATTAGATCTGCCATCTCTAAGAGCTTAATCAGTGTTCCCCATAGCCTCAAAGTGTACCACCAGCCCCCACCTAAAAAGGAAGACAACCACTGCAGTTGTCTGAATCATTGCAGTTGGGCAAGTAGGCATTGTTTTCCGATGCCCGGAAGTTTAATGTGCTCCCCCAGATCTTACACAGTGAAGGAGGCAAATCTGAGTCTTGCATTTTTACTGAGCATAGCAGTTGATTCATCCATTCTGATTCACTTAACCCTAGATCCTCTCCTGCAATCCTGTCCAACTGCTGAACTCTAATATCAGTACCTCTAGCCAAGGAATATGGCCTGTGGCTCACCCAGGTCAGAAGTAAATGCAGTGCCCTTATAGCAGCCCAGCCTGATAGCAGAGCTCAGCTTGTGGTCTTGCCAAAGAGCAGAGCCTAGCCAGGTGCCTCATCTGACTTCAAAGCAAAGGCAACAGCCTAACCATCTAGAGAATCTGAAAGGAAGCTGCACTTTCCAGGGTTATGACCCACTGGCCTATCTAGAATCATTATCTAGACTAATTAATGAAGGTTTTTACCTCCAAGAACTCCTTTAAAAGCTGAAAAAAAGTGGCCTTTTCTGTGAATGCATAAACACCAATGCAAAAACACAAGGAAGACAAAGACTTTGGATATCATGACATCTCCAGAAGAAACTAGCAAACTACAACAATGGGCCACTATAAAAAGGAAGTTTAAAAATGACAGGAAAAGGATTCAGAATAATCCTTTTTAATAAAATTTAGTGAGCTTCAGGAATATAGAGATAAAAAGTTAAATTATTTGGAAAATAATTGTTTCCATTTTTTCACATGAGCTGTGACAAAAAAATAGAAATAATTTTTAAAAGACAAATAGAAATCCTAGAGATGAAGAATACAATGACTGAATTGGGGAAAAAATGTAGTAGAAAGCTTAATGGCCAGCTTGATCAAGCTAAAGAGTCAGTAAATTCGAAGATGAATCATTTGAAATTATGCAATCGAGAAGCAAAATGAAAAACAGATGGAAAAGAATGAAGATGGCCCATAGGAATTATGGGAACCATCAAGAGACCTAACCTATGTTTAATAGCATTCCAGGAGAAGAAAAGAGAAAGGGCCAGAAAGCATATTTAAGGAAATAATGGATGTAAACTTCCTAATCTCAGGAAAAAAAAACAAAAATTCAGGTATACTAAGTACAGATGTCACAAATTAAATTATACCAAAAGAGGAGTTCATCAAGACATATAATAATCAAACTGGCAAAAATCAAAGACAAAAGGAAAATTCTGAAAGCAACAAAAGATAAGAGAAATACATTGCAGTCAAAAAAGTCCCAATATGACTATCAGCAGGCTTCTCAGCAAAAACCCTGCAGACCATTAAAAAGTAAGATGATGTATTTTAAATATTAAAGGGAAAAAACTGCCAAACAAGAATACTTTACCCAGCAAAAATGTCTTTCAGAAATAAGGGAGTGATGAAAACTTTTCCAGGCAAACAAAAGCTAAGGAAGTTCTTCACCAATAAGCCTGTCTTACAGATATTGCTAAAGGGAGGTCTTTAAACTGAAACAAAAGGCTCCTAATTAATAATATAAAATTTACAAATGCACAAAACCTAATAGTATAAGTAACATAGACAATATTTAGAATACTTCAGGACCATAATGGTGGTATACAAAGTAATTTTATCTCTAGAACAAGGATTAAAGACATCATTAATAATGACTATAGCTAAAATAGTCAGGGATACACATTACAAAAGAATGTAAATTTAGGCATTGAAAACATAAAATTGAGGGGGAGGAATAAAAGTGTAGAATTGTAAGCAATCAAAATTAAGCTATTATCAGTTGGAAATAGACTGTTATAAATGTAAGATATTCTATAAAAGTCTCCTGATAACCAAAACAAAAATTAAAGATTCAAAACATACCACCATAGGAAATAGAAAATTATTAAGTCATAAAGAAAGATGACAAGAGAGGAAAAGTGGACAAAACAACCAGAAAATAAGTAACAAAATGGTAGCAGAAAGTTTCTACCTATCCATAATTACCTTGAATGGAAATGGATCAAATTCTCCAATCAAAAGGCATCATGTTAATGCGTGAATTAAAAAAAAAAAAAAAAAGGCCAGCTATACGCTGTTTACAAGAAACTTCATTATAAGGATGCACATAGGCTGAAAGTGAAGGGATGGAATAAGATACTCCATGCAAATAGAAACTGCAAGACAGTGTGAGTAGCAATTCTTATATCAGACAAAATACACTTTGGGTCAAAAACTGTAAAAGTAGACCAAAAAAATATATTTTGTAATAATAAAGGATTTGTTTATCAAGAAGATATTACAACTGTAAATATATATACACCCAACTGTGGAGTACCTAAATATGTAAAGCGAATATTCAAGGATCTGAAGGGAGAGAGAGAGTATTTTCAAATGCACACAGAACATCCTCTAGGAGAAATCATATGTTAGGCCACAAGACAATCCTTAGCAAATTTAAGATTGAAATCATATCAAGTATCTTTTCTGACCACAATGGCATAAAACTAGAAATCAATAACAGAACATTTTCAGAAAAATTATAAATACGTGGGAACTAAACAACATACTCCTGAACATCTAGTGGGTGAATAAAGAAATTAGAAAAGAAAATTTTAATATGTCTTGAGACAAATGAAAATGTAAACACGGGGGAAAGGGGCCACGATGACCAACTAAAGCAGTGGTGTTCAGAGGCTCCCATGAAAAAAAACACCATCACCAGTAACCAAGGTAGCCAGCTTCTCTCATTAAAATTGACTAGAAGGCTGGCGTAACCCACGGAGAGAATTCGGAAAAACAATGTGGTGTGGCGCCCACTTGAGCGCCACACGGGAGAGGGGAACCTCCTTCCCCCAGCCAAGGTGGGTGGTGAGTTAGTGAGCTACCCAACCAGGGAAACTGCTTTTTCCACGGAACTGTGCACCCATGGTGGGAAGATCCCACTTGCAAACCCACCAGGGCCTAGTGTCCCAACCCCAGAAAGCACAGATTCTTTTTTTTTTTTTTTTTTAATTATCCAGTAAGTCATTTATTTGTTCAGCAAACATTTATGGGTTGCTACCAACTTGCACTGGTAGAGTCCTTAATAACTTTCAAAGTTCTTGGTCACTGAAAGCACAGATTCTTAAAGCCTCTCAGCTGGAATCTGCTTAAGCCTACCAATTCCCGGTGGGAGGGGCGACCAGCATCAGCTGCAGCTACCTGCTAAGCCCTTTGAGCTCCTTGTGGGAGGGGCAGCAGTCAGCACTGGGAATCCCAAACTGCCTAACACACTAAGCTCCTGGGCGAGGCAAGGGCGGCACCCGTTTTTATAGCTTCAGGCTGCGCTTTTCCCTTGCTGGAGCCAGGGAGGCTAGACAGTTTGGTCCCAAGGCTTGTCCCACAGTTGAACACACCGGCTGTTGGCAATCGGCAGCCAGAGTGCCTCTTCAGGCCTAACCCTGACCCATCCCTCCTCATTGGGTGGAGCTTCCCTTCAGGAACTCTAATTACTGCAGCCAGAGGCTCAAGGACAGACTTCGGATCTCCCTGGGCCTGAGCCCCTAGGGAAAGGGGCTGCCGCAGTCTCTGCAGATCAGCTGACTTAGCCTCCCCTCTTGGTAGTTCTGAGGAATCCAGGCAACCTAGACAAGTGGGTTTCCCCCAGCAAAACACACCCTCTCCATCAAAGGACAAAGTGCTTTGTTAAACAGGTCCTGCTCCCCATGCCATGCCACCCGACAGAGTGAGACCCTCCAACAGAGGTTGTCAGACACCCTAGACAGGAGTGATCCTACTGGCATCAGATTGGTACCACTCAAGGCCAGAGGTCCCAGAAGAAGGCACCCATCTTTGCTGTTCTTCAGCCTCCTTGAGTGACATCTCCAGGCACAGGAGCAAATCAGATGAAAAGGGCCTGAAGTGAACCCCCAGCAAAATGCAGCAGCCCTACAGAAGAGGGACCTGACTATTGAAAGAAACCAAACATGCAGAAAGCAACAACAACAACAACACAAAAAGACCCCCACAAAAACCCCATCCTAGGGTCAGCAGCCTCAAAGACCAAAACTAGACAAAATCACAAAAATGAAAAAGAATCCATGAAAAAATACTAAAAACCCAAAAGACCATCTCTTCCAAATCATAACAATGTCTCTCCATCAAAGGCACAGAACTGGACAGGGGATCAGATGAATGAAATGACAGAAGTAGCTTTAGAAGATAGGTAATAAAAACCTATGCTGAGTTAAAGGAGCATGTTCTAAAACAATGCAAAGAAGTTAAGAACCTTGATAAAAGGTTAGAGGAGCTGCTATCTAGAATAGCCTGTTTAGAAAGGAACATAAATGACCTGATGGAGCTGAAACATGGCATGAGAACTTTGTGATGCACACACAAGTATCAATAGCCAAATCGACCAAGCAGAAGAAAGGATATCAGAGTTTGAAGCCCACCTTCCTGAACTAAGACATGCAGACAAGAATAGAGAAAAAAGAATGAAAGGAAATGAACAAATCCTCCAAGAAATATGGGACTTCATAAAAAGACAGAACCTATGATGGATTGGAGTACCAGAAGGACACAGCGAGAAAGGAAACAAATTGGAAAACACACTTCAGGATATTATCCAGGAGAACTTCCCCAATCTAGCAAGACAAGACAACATGCATATTCAGGAAATACAGAGAACACCATTAAGATACTCCATAAGAAGATCAACCACAAGACACATAATTGTCAGATTCTCCAAGGTCAAAATGAAGGAAAAACTATTAAGGGCAGCCAGAGAGAAAGGCCAGGTCACCTACAAAGCCCATCAGACTAACAGCGGATCTCTCAGCAGAAACTCTACAAGCCAGAATAGGTTGGGGGCCAATATTCAACATTCTTAAAGAAATAATTTTCAACCCAGAATTTCATATCCAGCCAAACTAAGCTTCATAAGCAAAGGAGAAATAAAATCCTTTCCAGACAAGCAAATGCTGAGGGATTTCATTACCACCAGGCCTGCCCTGCAGGAGCTCCTGGAAGATGCACTAAATATGGAAAGGAAAAAACTGGTACCAGCCACTGCAAAAACACACCAAACTGTAAAGACCAATGACACTATGAAGAAACTGCATCAACTAATGTGCAGAATAACCAGCTAGCATCATGATGACAGGGTCAAAATCATACATAACAGTATTAACTTTAAATGTAAATGGGCTAAATGCCCCAGTTAAAAGACACAGACTGGCAAATTGGATAAGGAGTCAAGACCCATCAGTGTGCTATATTCAGGAGACTCATCTTACATGCAAAGATACACACAAGCTCAAAATAAAGGGATGGAGGAAAATTTACCAAGCAAATGGAAAGCAAAAAAACCCAGGGGTTGCAATCCCAGCCTCTGACAAAACAGACTTTAAACCAACAAAGATAAAAAATACAAAGAAGGGCATTACATAATGGTAAAGGGAACAATTTAACAAGAGCTAACTATTCTAAATATATATATGCCCAACACAAGAGCACCCAGATACATAAAACAAGTTCTTAGAGACCCACAAAGCTATTAGACTCCCACACTATAATAGTGGGAGACTTTAACACCACACTATCAGAAAATTAACAAGGATATTCAGGACTTGAACTCAGCTCTGGATCAAATGGACCTTGTAGATGTCTACAGAACTCTCTACCCCAAATCAACAGAACATACATTCTTCTCAGTGCCACATGGCACTTATTCTAAAATTGACCACATAGCAAAAGCAAAAGAACTGAAATCATAACAGTCTCTCAGACCACAGTGCAATCAAATTAGAAATCAGGATTTAAAAACTCACTCAAAACCACACAATTTCATGGAAATTGAACAAACTGCTCCTGAATGACTCCAGGGTAAATAATGAAATTAAGGGAGAAATCAAGAAGTTTCTTGAACTAAAGACAACAAAGAGACAATGTACCAGAATCTCTGAGACACAGCTAAAGCAGTGTTTAGAGGGAAATTTACAGCACTAAATGCCCACATCAGAAAGCTAGAAACATCTCAAATAGACACCCTAACATCACAATTAAAAGAGCTAGAGAAACAAGAGCAAACTAATCCAAAGCTAGCAGAAGATGAGAAATAACCAAGATCAGAGAAGAATTGAATAAGACAGAGACACGAAAAACCCTCCAAAAAACTCAAGGAGTCCAGGAGCTGGTTTTTTGAAAAAATCAACAAAATAGACCATTAGCTAGATTAAAAAAGAAGAAGAGAGAGAAGAAACAAATAGGCACAATAAAAAATGATAAAGTGTGTATCACCATGGACCCCACAGAAATACAAACTACCATCAGAGAATACTATAAACACCTCTACACAAATAAACCAGAAAATCTAGAAGAAAGGAATACCTTCCTGGATGCATACACCATACCAAGACTAAACCGGGAAAAAGTCAAATCTCTGGATAGACCAAAGCAAGCTCTGAAATAGAGGCAGTAATTAATAGCCTACCAATAAAAAAAAGCCCAGGACCGGACAGTTTCACAGCTGAATTCTACCAGAAATACAAAGAGGAGCTAATACCATTCCTTCTGAAACTATTCCAAACAATTGAAAGGAGGGACTTGTCCCTAACTCATTTTATGAAGCCAGCATCATACTAATACGAAAACTGGGAAGAGACACAACAAAAAAGAGAAAACTTCAGGCCAATATCCCTGATGGACATCGATGCAAAAATCCTCAATAAAATGCTGGCAAAAGGAATCCAGCAGCACATCAAAAAACTTAAACACCATGATCAAGTTGGTATGGTCATTTTCACAATATTGATCCTATCCATCCATGAACAAGGGTTGTGTTTCATTGGTTCATGTCATCTATGATTTCTTGCAGTAGTGCTTTGTAGTTTCTTCTAAATTTTTAAATAAATTTAACATGGCTATTTTAAATAGTTGTCAGTGTCAATATTTGTAATATCTTTACATTTATTTCCATTGATTGGTTTTCTCCAAGTTATGTGTCACATTTTCCTGCTTCTTCAGATGTCTAGAAATGTTGTCGAGATTCTAGATTTTTATTTTATCTTTAGAAAGTCTTAAGTTTTACATTACTAGCCAATTAATTTACTGGTGGATTATTTTAATCCTTATCAGACTTAATTATAGATTTTGGTAGGTTGAGTCCAGAGGAATCCTTATATGCTTACTATTACTATTTCTTTATTATTATTGTTATTATTATATTGAGATGGAGTCGCTCTCTGTCACCCAGGCTGGAGTGCAGTTGTGCAATCTCAGCTCACTGCAACCTCTGCCTCCTGGGTTCAAGAGATTCTCCTGCCTCAGCCTCCCAAGTCACTGGGATTACAAGCACCCACATCCATGCCCAGCTAGTTTTTTGTATTTTTTAGTAGAGACAGGGTTTCACCACATTGGCCAGACTGGTCTTGAACTCCTGACCTCAAGAGATTCACCTGCCTCAGCCTCCCAAATTGCTAGGATTACAGGCATGAGCCAACACATCCAGCCTATCCTTACTATTTCTAAGTTGTGGCCTTTTGTGGTCTCTGGCTAGCTGAACTCGAGTCTCTTAGCACAGTGAAATCTTTAGAATCACACTGCTCAGCTTACACGTCCCAGTAGCCATTCTCTGCCAGACCTCATGGAATCTTGCCTTATATGTACACATCTTAGTATTCAGCCAAAGACTCAAGACAGCCCCAGTGCAGATTTCTGGAGCTCTTTCTCTAAACATTTCCTCTTCTTCACTGCCCTGATCCACAAATTCCAGCTGCCTCACTAGTCCCCATCTACAATTTTTATTGTCTGTATCTCATAAGACCACTGCTCTTCGTTTGGGCTCCACAACCAGAAGCTGCAGTTTTGTAAGGACTTCCATGCAGAAAGTCTGAATGAATATGGAGCTTACCTCACGTGTTTTCCTTCTGTCAGTGATCCCAGTACTATGCTATACATTGTGCAAAGACTGAAACACATGTTGCATGTATTTTTTCTAGTTTTATAATATTTGAAGGATAAGTCTGATACATCTTATTCTATCATGGCCAGAATTACAAACCTAGGTCCAAACTATATAGTTATAAAATAAGATGTAATAAGAGCCTCAAGCAACAAAAGACCCAGAATAAAAATGGTTACTATTATTATGTTTCACAATGACAGAATTCTATAAAGCACTATATTCCAAAAATGAGATAACTGAGACTCAAAGAGGTTGAAGTCAAGTCAAATAGTAAATGACCTAGCCATCATTTGAACAAAGACAAGTCTTATTTAAGAGTATACATTTTTTTCTACTCACCAAAATGCTTAAAGTAATTAAAGCACACTTTTTTAGATCAATTGAGAATTGAACTGGCTTAGAAAGATTGATGAACTTTGTGTTGGTGAACAGGTTCCAAGAGCAGAGCACATTCTTAGTAAAGAGAACAGAATGTGGTGGGAATTATGTGAGAGCCAAACTAAAGGCAAGACTTTGTGTGAAGACAAAGTTGAATAGCTTGGGTGAAGTAAATCAAGACTTTTCAGATTGCAGTTTATTATAACATTTTAGCAACAGATTTTTTTTTCATATTTACTGGCAACTACATAAGTATATTCACTCTCACAGCATCTTCCTTTTCTGTGTTTATAGTTTCATGTATACCGAAGTCTTTGCCAGTCTTATTTAAACAAATGATTAAAGAAATGGAAAGAGAAAGAAAAGGTGAATTTTGTCTGTTTTTCTCTATTCATGTCTAGTTGCTTTCCACAGTAATGTAAATAATTTCTTCAAGCCTACTCAAATATCAAAAAGTCTTGAGTTGCTGAAATTCCCTTTCTAAGATCACAGGAGATAGCTTGCCTCTTCTAATTTAGCTAAAATTTTATCTACAAAGTCTTCCTTTCAGCTCATGACCTCCTCATCCACAAGGATCATAATCTGTTTAGAACAATTGTTTGAACAATCTCTCTGCTGCAGGCAGGGTCAGACTTGCCTTCCCAATTCTAACTTTTGAAGAGAATTCCCATTCTTCGGTTGTACAGAATTGTTTTCTTTGTAGGGGAGCTAATTTTAAAGAAAACTATTTGTTTGGTTTTAAAATTTTGAAATTTCTTTAAAGATTTACAGGACAGCTTTGGTTTTTCTACATAACATTTATAATTTGACTGCTTTAGCACCATACTACTTGGTGTCTAATTTTCTTAGTAATACCAAAATCAGCTAATATAGACTGAGCACTTCTGTGTGTCAGAAACTGTGACCTCTACAAGAATGATTTCATTTGATGAGGTAGGCTCTATTATTGTTATTTCCATTTCACAGATGAAAAGACTGAGGTTTGAGTAACTTGTCTAAGAATGCCCAGCAGCAAATTGCCTCACTAAAGAGTTGAACTCAGAAGTTTAAACACTTGAAGACAAAACCCAGTCCCCAAGCATACATAGAGACAGCAGAAGTAATTTTCTAAGACTCTACACATAACAAAGAGCTTTAGAATTGGACAAACATAAGTGGCTCTCTCATTTTCTAGCTAGAGGACTTTGGAAAAATTATTTATTCTTTATTACCCTGTTTGTTTATCTCCATAATTCAGTGAGATTAACACCTCTTAGTGAGTTTATGATGATTATATAAGATAGTATCAATAAAGCAATAATAGTAGCTCCTATGATTTATTATTATTATTGGCTTTCATCTTTACTCCAACTTAAGATTCAGATTTCCTTGAAATGCAGTCCCCCATTTACTAGTTCCATGACCTTAGACATATGACTTAAACTTTCTAGGCCTCAGTTTCCTCTTCTACAAAGGTGATAATAATAATTACCTACACGTGACGTTTGTAAGAACTAGATGGGTTATATAACAGTCTCCGATATACACAAGTGTTCAGTGTGTTACCTATTAAAATGATTATAATGATGGCTAGACAAAGTGGTATAGTGGACTTGTTCAAAGTTAAATACATGTGATGATCAAAATGCATGAGAACTTGACTTAGAAGAAATCCATAATCTTTTAAGGATATCTGTTACTTACATACATCTCCAGGCCCTGCCTCCACCAGCCTCCTGTCTGCATCCCACCTAGAGTAGTAAAGTCTCAATGAAGAGCTGTTTCTTCTCAAGGCCACTGTGGACCCTCTCACTTATAGAGAAAAATCCAGTGGGGAAAGAGCCATACTTCTTCCTATACTTGCTCATTAAATTGCATGGACACTGTCTCAGTGCCTCAGTAATGGAAACTGGTAGAAAAGTGGAGGTACCACAGTGCCCAAGAGGGCAGTAGCTGACAAGGACAGTGGAAGAGACTATGGTTCTTAGATAATCATCAATAGCAAAGTAGTAACAGGATATAGCAAGGAAAAGTTTGTTGTTGAGCACATCTAGAAACTGGCAAAAATAACTGAGAAAGACTTCAGAACTCTATCACTCAGGTATACAAAATGAGTCAGCATAATTTCAATAATGACTAATAAGGTGACCTCACTTGTATCCACAGGCTGGTGAGGTCTGGAGAAATTCAGGTTATATTATAATAAAAACAGGTAATTGTTATTATGATTTTTGTGGCATAATCTTATTTGAAGCATGGATTTTGCTCAGAGTTACTTGCTTGACGCTTCGGGTTGCCCCAGTTTCTTCATGAAACAGACCCAATTTTCTAGTGGTTTAAGTTTTTTGACTTTCTCTTGACATGGCTTAATGGGTCAACATTCACATTTTACAAAAGGAAATGTACTTAAGCAACAAACATACAATCTTTTTTTATTATACTTTAAGTTCTAGGATACATGTGCAGAATGTGCAGGTTTGTTACATAGGTTTTGCCATGGTGGTTTGCTGCACCCATCAACCCATCATTTACCTTAGGTATTTCTCCTAATGCTATCCCTCCCCTTACCCACCCCCCGACAGGCCTCAGTGTGTGTTGTGAAACAAACATACAATTTTTTAAAAGCTAAAAAATATTTTAAAAAGTTATGTTTTTTCTTAAGTACATTTTCCTTTCTAAAACGCTAATGTATTTTTCTATATGCCTAATTAAAGTTTGCATAAACCTGCAAGTTCGTGCTTTCCCTTGTATCCTAGGAAAATAAAGGGTTTTTTAAATGACCCAATTAATATATAAACAATCAGAAATAAGATACCATGAATTAGTGAATTTTTCATTATTAATTAAAACCTAAATAATATTCCTGTAAACAGTGTTAATTCAAGAGACTACTATTTCAAATAAATGTGTGACAGGGTTTTCCAGTGTGATTCATACTAAAAACACATCACAGAGAGAGGAGGAGATAGAGTAAACTTTGCTTTTTATGGTTTTCTTTATTGTGTTTAGCTTTAGTTGTTTAAAAAAGCCACAAAGCTATAGTTATCTTGTTGTAGGCCTCATAAATATAACGAGTAGAGACAAGAGGTTAATTTTAAACAAAAGGGGAATGTATATATTCAGTACTGCCTAAGTAGAATTTTTGCTCAAGCTAATTTCTCATAAAAGAAATCTCTTCTTACCAGAAAAACTTTTAAAAAGGTAAATAATCTGTGAACTGATAGCAAAGTTGCTCAAGGAAATGAGGCACGTGTTTCTAGGAGAAGATAACAAAATATACTATGTCTTTTAGAATTTGACCTCACAAAGTAATGTTTATTTGGCAGACAGTCTAGGGAGATAAGCTGCTTCATACAGAAAAAGCAAGGTCTATTTACTATGAAACTGATCTTCATCCAATCCTGCATTGTAGGTATCAGTGAGAATGCCTTCAGTTGCCTGGCTAGTTAAAAATGGACTTCCTTAAATCTTTCCTATGTGCCAACTAATCTTGCTAATATGGAAAGTATGCTGTCAGTGCTGTTTAACCAAAAGATAACTGCTCAACCTTGAGGAGCATACAATTTTTGAAGAAAGATAAATTTTCAACACATCAAGTACTTCTAAGCGGAGTCAGTACTATAATTACTTGAGAACAAATCTCTGTCAAACACTTAGAAGCAAGATGCTAAACACTTTACACAGATTATATTATTTATTTAATCGAAACCGTGTAGGGAAGGTGTTATTATTGATCCCATTTTATAGAGATAAAACTCAGACTTGGAGAAGTTAAATAATCTTTCCAAGGTCACACGATCAAGTTTTACAGGCATGAGTCTAACAGTCAGAACTTGCCTTCACAAGCTTGCTCTTATCCACTATATTATTTGTAAAATATTGTGGCAGGAGCTAAGCAGATGGAAGATCTCTAAGCCTGAGCTCCTTCTTTGAGTTATTTATAATCTCCTATCTAATAGGACGCAACACTACAGGGTAGTATCATCCCAGGTATATTGCGTTTGTTCCAAGGCCTCTTCACTCCAGCACTCCACTCATTCCAAGGCCAGGTGCTTGGACATTTGGGGAGGGAAGCATGGAGGCATTCAACTGCCTTGCCCTCAAAATAAGCCAAGACAAAAGCTTAAATTTGCCTGGGAGCATTAACATGATTTTACATAACTAGAAACTTTACCTGCCACTAAGCCTTGAGAGTCAGGAAAGTACAAGTAGAGATACCTGCCATAAGTGAGGTCAGCTGGCAGCAGGGAATCAGCTTAGTGGAGGAAAGGGAGCAGAACGTGCCTACTTTAAGACTCAAAGTTCCTATGATTCTGGTCATGTCAATTTGGCTGCGTTACCTGGTTGGAGGAAAGCTAGCAGTTGAGATTATCTATTTTCCATTTGACACTTGTGAGACTTGGCGTTAACAAAACCATTTTCATAAAGCAGAAAACCAGCTCGTTCCACACGTTTTCCTATTTGTATGCTGTATTTTCAAAGTGACTAACAGATTAATTCTGTAGTCTCTGAAGAAAATTTTTCTCAGTGTATTTTGACTTTTCTCAGTATATCCTTTGTAGAAGTGACCTGAATTAAAATTACCTAGTCTATTACTGATTTTCCCTCTAAAATTACAGTTGTACTATAATGTGCAAATTTTCATTGCACTTCAACATGAAATTAAAATTACATAGTTATAAGAAAAGAACCTCAATTTGCAATTTTTGAAAAGAAGTCTTGGACTTCAAAGTATAATTACCTAGAGCTCATTAAAATGCGGGATTATTAACCTGAGAGCTGAAGTTTCTAGTAATAGTGGATCTCTTATAAGAGTAATTATAAGAGTCATAAATATTAAGCATGAAACTAACACTCTACACTTAAAGACGAAGTGTGTGCTCACATCTCTACCAAGCTTAATGTGAAAAGAAGACAACACAGCAGTCAGCAGAATGTTAAAGAGCTGAGCTCAAGCCCTGTGTTTGGACTCTTTATTAAATTAAGGCATTATAATAAAATGATCTATGGTAAAAAGTCCATGGATAAAATACATTAGTGAAAAAAGCACCTAGTAGCAACTTTAGTTGCCTTTTTTCCTAAATTGTCCAGGAGGGGAGGAGGGTTAGCAGGTGGAAATACTATATTTAGTATATGTCAAGAATTATATGAAAATGTGAAAAAAGTGACTATAATAAAACATATGCTAATAGCAGTAATTTCTGAGTGGTAGATTTAGGGTGATATTTCTAACTTTTTAATAACTTTCAGCAATTTCTCATCTTTCTACAATGAGCTTGTATTTCTTCTAGCCCAGCTGTAAATTACTTTCAGCAATTATAGTTATATTTCCAAGATTTCTAGTTCTTTTTATAACTGTCTATTCTTGTTTTACATTATTGCATTATCCTTTACATTTCTGTAAATATTAATTAGATTTACTATATTTTGTGGTTGATGTCTCTTTTCAATTATCTTCTGTACCTGCTTGCCCACATTGTCTACAGGGAGGGGTTCAAATCACTGTAAAGTTGCATAGCCCCATGCTTTGGGTATATATTTATAGGGGCAGGGGAAAGACCGATGTGCCATTGGGCTATGTATGCTGTAGCTGGTCTTCTGAGAATGAGAGTTCCTTTCCTTTCTAGGTTATCATCAGCTAGCTACTAAGAGCACCACCTTGCCTCTGTTCCCAAAAATCCCATGCTCCTTGCCCCATGTAGAGATAGACAATCTCATTGTTGTCCCTGGATTACCTCTTGCCTTTTGCTTTCACAAACTCTACATGAAGCATCCTTGTCCTGCATCTGCTTTGTTTAGCACTTTCTTCCCAGGATTATGATGTCTCCCTTCTCCTAAGAATTTTCCCATTTTGTAATATACCAAGAGTTGTTCTGAACATGAACTATACATTTAATCAGTAAAAGACATGAACAAACAAACATTTTCTCTATTATTTCTAAATATGTGGACTTAAGAGGCAGACCACAAATTGTGTTTAGGTTGCCATTTTCAAACAGAAAAAGTAAACAAAAGCCAACGTTTAAATGCTACTTAAAACTACCATTTCCATGGAGTTATCTTTTTGCAAATTAAAGAGAATAAAAACAAAGATGAAAAACTGAATGATGCACACAGCCTGGAGTTCAGAAGATGACAAAAGTCCCTCCACTCTCACCACCTGGTCCTGGTTTTTGCTTTTTACTATTGCTGTGGTGGAACAATTGATTATCTTTTTTGATAATTTTCTTTTTTTTCCTTTTGGTAAATAAATGAAGAATTCTCACTGAAAGATTGACTCTTCAAGCATAAAATTATAAAGAAATAGCAATATTATAGTCAAGTAATCATCATAATTAAATTAAAATTTAAAAATCTATTATGATTCCAAATGTGCCTCAGGCTTTCTAATGGCTTGAGACAATAAAATTTATGAAAAATTGCTTATTCATTGGCCTATTTGTAGATGTATCACAAAAACTAGATCATCCCAAGAGAGTCAGTACATACTAGAGTCAGTTAGCACCTTGGAATAGGCCTCTTAAAAATGCTATTAATATAATTTCACTTCAATTTTCTCAGAAGCCTCTTGAAAAATCAGAAGACTCTTATTTTTAATTCTGAGTTAGTCTTTATGACTTGGGGTATAATTGATGCATACGTTTTCCATAAAACTTTCTTTTTTAAAATAAAAACTAAGAATCAAATATATAAAAATAACCAGAAAAAGAAAAACACAAAAATGGTTATTCTCTTAGTTCATGATTTTGAAATATTTTGAAATTTGCAGATTGAGTTTTATCCTCTTAAGCTTCAAGTTGTATTTACAGCCAACAAAATGAGATATCCTGGTTCTATCAAAAGGGGAAAGCCTCAAATTCTTTTTTTTTTTTTTTTTTTTTGAGGTGGAGTCTCGCTCTGTCGCCCGGACTGGAGTGCAGTGGCCAGATCTCAGCTCACTGCAAGCTCCGCCTCCCAGGTTTACGCCATTCTCCTGCCTCAGCCTCCCGAGTAGCTGGGACTACAGGCGCCAGCCACCTCGCCCAGCTAGTTTTTGTATTTTTAGTAGAGATGGGGTTTCACTGTGTTAGCCAGGATGGTCTCGATCTCCTGACCTCGTGATCTGCCCGTCTCGGCCTCCCAAAGTGCTGGGATTACAGGCTTGAGCCACCGCGCCCGGCCGAAAGCCTCAAATTCTTTTGAACATCCAGCACATCTTAATAAACTCCATGTGACAATGTAAGAGTAAATGAATAAAAATCAGGCAGATAGAATTTTTTTTTTTTTTAAATACACATGGGTTCTAAAATAAAGGTAGAGAGAGGCTTGGCACAGAATACTTTTGATTTTTGCCAAGGCCTGAAACATTTAGGCAAAAAATAAAATAAAAATAGTTGAAACTATATGCCAAGTTCCAAATATGGCTTGTCTCTTCAATATGTAAAAATACTGGTATTAACTTTTTCTGAAATGAACTTCAGCAGTTAACAATTTCTTAAACGAGGGAAAAAAAAGAAGTATAAGAATTGCAATATGTTTGTGCTGACTAATCATTGACTGGGTCTGACTTAAAGATTTTGTCTTCTTGAACTTATGAATTTAGGTTTGAGGCAGAACATTAGCAGAGAATTCCTCTTACTATTTAGTACACTGTTTACATGTGGAGTTAATAAATAGCAAACTTACAAAGAAAGCCCTCCATCAGGCCAAAACCAACCATATTCACTGGAGATACAAAGGTGAATATCGTCTTTGAATCCGATCCTAATACTTACACTAAGGACAGCCAACCCCAACCTAAGCTGGACTGAGAGAGGAGGTGGGTAGAAAGTACTCTGTGGTTATCTTAACCTATAACTGATCATAACTAACAAGCAAAAGAAATCATGTTCTCCAAATAACCAATAAACACACAAACAAATAACAAACAAACAAAAAGATGTTCAGCTGTATTACCAATCAGGAAAATACTAAAGTGAAACAATGAAATTTTATATTCAATCATTTTCATCTATCAGATTGGAGATTACAAATATTATTAGCACCTAGTTTGGGGAAGGTGTAAAGAAGTAACATTTTCTTATATAACTTATTATAAATTTTATGGAGAGAAATTTGATAAAATGCAACAAAAGATCCTACAATTCTACTTCTGTATTCTAGCATGCATGTATAGGAATATTCATTGAAAATGTTGTAATGCGAGAAAATTATAAGCAACTCAAAAGATTTGGCAATAGGGGTCTAGGTTCATGTGTTATAATACACTCATAAGAGAGTCATTCAAAATGATATTGTAGAGTATATAATAAAATGGGAAATATTCATTATATCATTGCTAAGTGAAGCAGAGCAAATTAAACACCATGTTAGAAGATGATTATGTCAAAATGTGTATAGTTGAAGAAATTCCTTTCACATCTCTGCTTTATTTCTCTTGAAGAATTCAAGAATCACTCAATATCCCCTCAATACCAGTGTCCTGGGTGCTCTCAACCAACCTCATGGCTTTAAATACCATATTTACTCTACATAGTTCCCAAATAAATATTTCTAGACTAGACTTCTTTCCATCGTCCAAATACATCTATCCAAATCTCCACTTGGATAGAAAATGTCTCAAACTTAACATGCCCCAATCCTAACTCCCACGTTCTTGGTCCTGGTGAAAGCTGTTTCTTCTAATGTCTGTCTCATCTCAATTAATGCCAACTCTATATTTCAAGATATTCAAGCCAGAAAACCTTAGAGTTATGCTTGACTCAATACTAGTGTTTATATCCCATGTATCCACTGAAAAATCCTGTCAGCCCCTTTTTTTCACAGTATGCCCAGAGTGTAACCACTTCTCTTTACCTCCATTGATACCATTCTGGTTCAAGCCAACAATATTGCTCATCTGGGTTGTTAAAATAGCCTAATCTCCATCTTTTAACCTCTTCCTTATTGAGCATTCTCTAAATAGCAACCAGAGTCACTATGGTAAAACCTAAGTTGGAACATATCACTCTTCTGCTCAAAGTCATTCAATGACTTCCTGTCTCACTCCAGTTATTAATAAAAGCCAAATTATCCCCATGAGATATAATGTCCTACATGATCATGATCTGGCTGACCCTTATCATTATGAACACCTTCCACTAATCTCTTGGTTGCTTGATATACTCCAGCTATGCTTGTCTCCTTGTTTCTTAAACCTCAGGGTCCTCACTTGCTCTTCCTTCTGCCCAAAATACCTTACCCTCAAATATCTTCATAGCTCATTTTCTCACCTCCTTCAAGTCTTTCCTTAAATGTCAAAAATAGAAAATTCCCTAAATGCTCTATTTAAACTAGAATTCCCTTTCCTACATATTCTCCCTATTCCCCTTGCTTGCATTCTTTCATAGCATTTACTAACATCTATACTGTATAATTTGCTTATTTTCTGAGCCCTACCTCTATCTGAGGGAGGTCAATACAAGCTCCACAGAGTAAGGAATTTTCTCTGTTTGAGTTACTGCTATATCCCCAATGCCTAGAACAACCCCTAATATATAGCAGGTGTTTTAGGAATAATTGTGGAATGGATGATAAAGGTGTATACTAAAGTGGGTGGTAATTATCACTGTATGGTGAAATTTGGGGTGATTTTGTTTCTTCTTTTCTGCATTTAAAAAATATAAGTGTTATGTTTAGAGCAGTTTTAAGGTTACAGCAAAATTAATAGGAAGCACAGGGAGTTCCTATGCACCCCTATTCCCTGCACACTCACAACCGCCTCTCCCACTACCAACATCCCCCACCAGAGTAATACATTTGTTACAAGGGATGAAGCTACATTGACACATCAATTATCACTCAAAGTCCATCATTTACATTAGGGGTCTTTCTCAGTATACATTCTATGGGTTAGGACAAATGTACAATGACATGTATCCATCATTACAGTATCATACAGAATAGTTTCACTGCTTTAAAAATTATCCATCCTTCCCTCCCCACTAATCTCTGAAAGCTGATTTATCTTTTTACTCTCCATAGTTTTGACTTTTCCAAAATGCCATATAATTGGATTCATACAGCCTGTGTTCTTTTCAGATTGACTTTTTTCACCTGACAATATTCATCTAAGGTTCCTTTGTGTCTTTTCATGGCTTGATAATGCATTCTGTTTAGCACTTAATAATATTCCATTGTCAAGATATACCACAATTTACTTACCCACTCACCTACTGATGGGCATTTTGGTTGCTCCCAAGTTTGGGTAATTATGAACAAAGCTGCTATGAACATTTGTGTGCAGATTTTTATGTGGACATACATTGTCAACTCATTTGGGTACAGTTGCTGTATTGTGTGATCAGAGTATTATTAGTTTTGCAAGAAACTACCAAACTGTCTTCTAAAGTGGCTGGACCATTTCACATTCATGACAGCAATGAATGAAAGTTCCTGTTGTTCTATATCTTCACTAGCATGTGGTTTTGTCGGTGTTCTGGATTTTCACCAATTTAATAGGCGTATAGTAGCTCATTATTGTTTTACTTTGCAGTTTCCTATGACATACAATTTTAAGCATCTTTTCCTATGCTTATTTGCCATTTATACATCTTCTTTGGTGAGGTGTCTATTCAGGTCTTTTGCCTATTTTTAAGTTGAGTTGTTCATTTTCTTACTGAATGTTAAGACGTTTTTGTGTATTTCAGATAGCAGTCCTTTTTTAGATATATCTTTTGCAAATATTTTCTCCCAGTCTGTGGCTTGTCTTCTAATTTTCTTAAGATCAGTTTTATAACTGGTAAGCATTCCACATTTTAAAATGTGTGTCATAGATCTGACAAATGAGTATTAAATTATTTCAACTTAAGGCTGGGCATATAATAGCTATGTTATGTTGATTATACCATAGAGAACATATATGAACCAGTATAGCCTGAATCTGTATAATTGGATATCCTTCTGTGCATACTTTTTTAATGTAGCCATAGCTAGGATTCCTCATTTTATGCAGTCCATGTCACATCTCAGTTTTTATAGGCACAGCAAAAAAGTGGGGCCATGTAATGCAAATACTCTATTTTTGAGAAAAGCATCTGTCCTGTGTCTGGGATTTCCTGTCTGGCAAACTGAGCAGACCTTCCCTCTTTTTCTTGAGCAGAAAGTGCCCCAAACAGATGTTTCAATCTGCCTTGCCTTTGGACCTGCCTGCTCACAGAACCAAGCATGACTGCCTTCCCAGAAACTTCTCTAGCTCCAAAGACATAGCCACCTAGTTCAAAGGTGTACAAGTAGCTCACATTCCAAGAAGTCCCAAAGCTCCCAATTCAACAGTCTGTGATCAAAATGCCAAGAGGCCAACGACCCCCAAAAACCAAAAGTCTGTTCTCCATTCTCAGATTTTCCAATCCCTTAAAATTTATTAGTTTCATAATATTTTCTGTGTCTCTACTAAGACCTGCTAGAGGGTCAAGGGGAATAGATGACTACCTGCCCTACTCTCAGGCCAAGAGACACTACCAACTATTTTTAGTTTCTGATGGAAAAAGAAGCTAAAAATAAAAGAATATTAATCTCCTGATTACTGTTTAGGGTTTTTAAGCAAGTTTCTTAATCTGTATGAACTTCAACTTTCATATCTGTAAAATGGAGATAAAATTCTCTTCCTTTCGGAGCTACTAAAAAAAACTAGAAATGATGTATGTAAAACACATTACACATGTTAAATACTCAACAAATCTCTCTTTCTTGCTCTTCTTTCCTCATTGTTCATTCTATTCACATTTTTCACTTAACTCCCTCTCCCTCTGTTCATACCTTTCTGAACTCTCGAAGCCATGTTGCACCAGAAGCTCTTCCCTGAGAAGGAACATGTGAGAGGGCAGGATATTCATTATTTGTATTTGATTTATGTAAGTATCATCACATATGCGATGAGTTGTTCTAATTTCTAATTCCTAGCAAAGTAAATGGGCTCAATAAAGCCTAGATGTAATGTTGCAGTTTGAGCCTGTTCAGCAGAATGGCTGGGACTTGCATTCAATTCATAGACTGATTTCTACTCTAACTTTAATCGCTAGGAACCATTTTACTGTTACAGTTATAGAACATTAGAGATGAAAGGAAACTAGAGCTATGAGAGGTCTCCTACCTCTGCAACCATGCCAATTTTCCCTGTATCACTCAATTACACTCACTATACTGTACTCACTACATTGTTCTGATTTACCATACCATAATAACAAAAAATTCTAATTTTCCAGATATTTAAACCAGAAGGGTAGCTGGGGTTGTAGGGATCTAGCTCAGAAGTGACTGGGCAGGAAATAGCTAGAGAGTGGGGCTTGCAATATAGGAAGACAATACGAAGGCACCACACTTCCACCACCTTCTCTTAATGGCCCTGGTTTTGCCGCTGTCGTGCAGTCTCTGAGATCGCCTCATCATAATTTTGACAACTGCTACGTCCATATATTTCTTTTTTCTAAATGTGGAAAGGTGCTATTTTTAAAGACTATTTTTTCCTTGATTTTCTCCTAGTTCCATTGTATCCCCATTTCTATTTTTCTGATATTTTAATTTATATTCAACAGAAATATTTAGAGATTGCTTAGCAATGTTTTCTTCAACCAACAGTGTACGAATTACAGTGAATCTCTCTCCAACAGAGAAACACATGGTGTAGTTAGATGAGCAATTTCAAGAACCAATACAAAGCTTAGAGACTCAGCTCTGAAATTACTTGTTCCTTATATCTATACAGGCCTGTGTCACAAAACGTTTCGGTCCATGATAAATTGCATGTACAATGGTAGTCCCATAAGATTATAATACTGTATCTTTGCTTTACCTTTTCTATGCTTTGATATGTTTAGATGAACAAATTATCATTCTGTTAAAATTACCTGCAGTATTCACTACAGTTATATGCCATACAGATTTGTAGCCCAGGAACAATAGGCTATACCATTTAGCTTAAGTATGTAGTAGGTTATACCATCTAGGTTTGTGTAAGTACACTGACAAAATCACCTAATGATACATTTCTTAGAACATATTCCCATTGTTAAGTGACACACAATTGCATTTGTATGACAAGTCACAAACTGAGGCTTAGTTTCTCTTCTGTAAATGTGGATAATATCAAATTTATAGGACTATGTTGTAACCCTTTGCAAATGATATTCTCTATTAATCACAAAGACAGCTCTGATTTTAATTTTATATAATTCTGACTGAAAAAAAAATAAGAAAATAGGCAGATAATCCTACATATCACCAGCAGAAAGTCAACATACCCTTAAGAATGGCTTTGACACTGTCTCAAATGCACTATCCAATTGAATGATGTACCACAACGATAAAGGAACTATCAGATTATTTGCAAAAATGTAGTGACACTGTAAAAATTGTGACCATTACTAATGAATGTTTGCAGAGAGTAAACATCTTCCAACTGTCAGCAAATCAAATACTGGAATGGCAGAAGGTCACTTGGTATTTGAAAGACAAACTATGATGGCTCAGTGGTAATTACAATGAAACCAATTAGAAGATTAACAAACCCCAGATGGCATAATGTCATATAAGTAACTGTTTAAAAGTCAGAATTTTAAATTCAGAGGATAGGAATCTTGGAAATCCTCTAGCCAAATCTTCCCTGAGGCCCAGAGTTGTGAAGTGATTTACCCAAAGTCACACAAAAACTTTGAATAAGAACCTCTAGATAGTTGCAGGTGATATTTAAGTTCTTATATTTTTTAAAAGTTTAAGAAAAATGATTGTTTTGCCGTTATATATAATAAATTACTAATTCTCCATATGGATTAAGAACTAGACATTTTAGAGAGTATTTCATATACACCATCTCTTTGTCTCCTGTCAACCCAGTGAGATGAAAACTGCCGGGCGCGGTGGCTCAAGCCTGTAATCCCAGCACTTTGGGAGGCCGAGACGGGCGGATCACGAGGTCAGGAGATCGAGACCATCCTGGCTAACATGGTGAAACCCCGTCTCTACTAAAAATACAAAAACTAGCCGGGTGAGGTGGCGGGCGCCTGTAGTCCCAGCTACTCGGGAGGCTGAGGCAGGAGAATGGCGTAAACCCGGGAGGCGGAGCTTGCAGTGAGCTGAGATCCGGCCACTGCACTCTAGTCCGGGGCAACAGAGCGAGACTCCGTCTCCAAAAAAAAAAAAAAAAAAAAAAAAGAAAACTACGGTGTTTCTCACTTAAGAGGTGAGGAAGCTGAGGCCCTGGGAGACCCTGTGGTTTGAAGCCACGGAAATGGCATGTGGCAATCATGCTTCAAATCCAGACCTGCCTGATTCCACAGTTGGTGCTTTTTGCCTTATCCTTCCTTTATTCTCAACTTTTGCAAAAATCACTTATTAAAGAAACCAGAGTAACTGACCATTTTGTTATTTCATCCTTAGGGTATTTGTAGGATACAGCCCTTCTTACACATTATCACCGAGCCTGAAAAGCAGCCCTCAGCAAGAACAATGGGCACTTTTTCCATCTTGAGTCCTATTCTGAGCTATTGGTTTCTATAAAGCTTCAGTAAAGCCATTTGAAAGCACATCAAAGCTACAGAACAAAGACATAGTCCTCCCCAGATGCATGAATATTCATCGTGTTTCTACAAATATTCTTAGAAAGAAATTTCAGGACAAACAGCCTTTGTGGTGTCATAAAAGATGTCCCAGAATTAAAGTCAGATCTAAGTACATACAAGGCACAGTGCTACCCCTGCAACCTGTATGACCTTAGAGCAAGGCTCTTAACTTCACCTGTAAAATCAGACAAGGCTTTGAAAGGATTAAATAAAATAATTCAAATATCCTTTGAAAAATCATTAAAATGAATCATCAACAAATTTATAGAATACATCATTTTGTTAAAAAAATATAGTATAGAGGAACCTACTTATGTTAAGTTTAAACACAGTCCATGTGTTCAAGGAGTTGACACGCTAGATGGTAAAGCAAATGTGCCTAGTTATAAAAACTAAACAAAAATTGGACATCTGAGTTTTTGTCCTCATTATTTCCAGGTTATGAGTAAAGCTGGTATATTTATAATAAAGTATTTCTTTTGCCTTTTGAGATTTTTTTCTTAACATGCATTTCTAATGTACAATTATATTTTACTGGTTTGAGGTATGCATCTGGTTGTCTATTGCTGTAATAATAAATCATCCAAAAACTAAGTGGCTTAAAACAACAATAATTGCTTTTTCATTATTCCTCACAGTTCTAGGGGTTGACTGGGCTCAGCTGGGCAGCCTTGTCTCTGGGTGGTTTCAGTCAGTTAGTAGCTAGTGCTGAAGTCATTTCAAAGCTTCCATGTTGGCAAGTCTAGTGGTTGGTGCCAGCTGCAGACTGAGATCTCAGTTGGAGTTCTTGCCCAGAATACCTACACAGGGCTTTCCATGTGTGCTTCCTGCTTCTTCGTGACATGGTGCCTCGGTTCCAAAAGCAAGCACCTCAGGAAGGCCAAGTAGAGCCAGATCACTTCTTATGACCTAGAATCAGAAGTCACATTGCATCACTTTGGCTGTAGTCACAGACCCATTCAGATTCAAGAGAAGAGAACATCATCCCTTCATCTGAATAGGAGTGTCAATGTCATATTGGAGGAAGGGCATGATGAATGGGAAATCTTGCTGAAACCATCATAAGAAACATTATCTACCACAGGGCATAATAAGCACAATTATTATGACTAAAGTTTGTTCACATGTGTGCACATGAACAAAAAGAATATACAGTATAGGAAAGAAAATCACTATTGTACTAGAGTATTGGGGTTAAAGAATCACGTAATTCTTCCAAATGTCTGTTGTAGCTACACTGGTTTTCTTTTCCAAAATGCTCACTCATGATACTACATCATCTGCATACTCCAGAGTGGCCGGACTGAAGAACTCAGGAACATAAGTTCTCATGTGTTTTGGGGCTCTCAACAGAAGATCAAGAGATTGAGCTTTGTGCTTTAGATGACAGGAGACCAGAGGCAGCTCTCGAAAAGGTCAGGCAGTGTGAGGCAGTATTTTAGGAAGATGCGTCCTAAGGAATGAATAAGGAATGAGGAATGAGGGCCTTTATGAGCAAAGACAGTAGCTCAGACTCCAGTGGGAAAGA
The DNA here is from genome assembly GCF_009764315.1 of Trachypithecus francoisi. NCBI lineage: Eukaryota > Metazoa > Chordata > Mammalia > Primates > Cercopithecidae > Trachypithecus > Trachypithecus francoisi. Next base: position 124,796,472 of record NW_022681453.1, on the reverse strand, counting down.
TCAATTGTACAGGTGTGAGGGCTTTGAAAGAAGGAGGGGAGCAAGTAAGACGTACAGAAAGTAGAAGTGAGACCGATTTGGAGACCAGAGAGCTGTGCAGTGAGATGGCAAAGAAGAGCCAAGGGCAACTCCGAGGCTGCCAGCCAGGTAACGGAGAGTCTATGAATCAGTCACTGACCTAAATGGGCAGGGAGCGAGTTTCAGAAGCAAGGATGAGGAATCCCTTTTTTGTTTTCTTCACAGTCTTTTACTGATGAATTTTGAAGAAACAAGCACAGAGATGTGTTTGCTAATCCATGTTAATCTTGCTCAAGACATCATCTCTTTATTTTCAAATTTGTTCTGCCTCTCTCTAACAACATTTTCTCCTATACTCTTTATTGAATAGTTTTGTCTTACATTTTACATCTCAGCTTAAAAACTCCTTCCTTGGGGAAGTCTTCCCTTACTCCTAGACTCAATTAGATGCTCCTGTTATACCCAGGCACAGCACGCTACAGGCTCCTTCGCAGCTCTTAGCACACTTGTAATTATCTAAGTGTTTGTAAAAAGACATTTGTTTCATGTTCCTTGCTAGAGTATATGCTCTCCTGGGGAGAAGTTGTCTCCCTTGGTATCCCGAGTGCCATCCACTGTGCCTGGCACATGGTAAGTGCTCAGTAACTGATGCCTGAGTGACCGCCCAGCTCTGCCTTCTGAGTTACTTGGACTAGGTGTTACCAATTCAAATACCTCTGGGACAGAGAGGTCAGGAGTAAAGGAGGCCAAGTGGTGATAACTGTGGTAAATTACAGCACAAGCCCATCCAAAGCATTCAAATTCTCATTAAAAGCAAAACAACAGAATATGTCCTCAATATCTCCAGCTCACAGACAATCTCCCATCTCTGGTTAGACTGATGTCCGCCCAGGCAGAATGACTCCTCATAGAAGAAAACAGTTAATCATCGAACGCAGATCTTCCAGAGGGCACTCAGACTCAAGACAATGACCTGCATTATCACTCCCGTCATATGAATTCTGCACATTTGCGAGGGGCGTGATTTAAATCCTATTCCCACATGTTGTCTACCGCTCCTTTCCATAATCCTCTTCCATTCACTGAATTTACGACCTATAGAAAAACTTAGGCATCATCCATTCTAATCCACTCATTTTACAGATGAAGAAACTGGGGCAAATGATTCACTTGAAAGCACACAGCTGGTTACTGGAGATTTGGAGATGTAAAAACCCAAACTCGTCTAAGTGCTGTCCAGTACTTTTCCCAGCCCACCATTGTACCTGAACTGAAGTTCAGGGTGACTTTTGGAACTGAAACACTATGAAAATATTAGATGCAGAAATAATTTTATCATGCATCTATTTTAATATAAAATATAAATGTGCATATGAATAAACATTCTCACACACTGTTCTTCTTTAATTCTGGGCATGACCTAGCCTGGGATCTGAAATTGATCCCTTGCTAATGAGGACCAACTAAAAGGCAGAGATTTAATGATAGAAATTGTTTGTAGTTGGCCATAAATAATGCAGTAATGGAATATTTATTGATTCCAGGTTCAGTAGCTCAAATGAGTGATGGACGAGGAAATGCCTGTCACTTTTTGATGCCTTGCACACAAGTGCAATCCACCCCATTAAGGAAATGTGCTAAAGCACAGAGCCAAAAATTGACTGAGCTATCTGGATACTCCAGGCTGACTCATTTGCAAGATGGTTCTTTTCTTAGATTCTCGGGGTAGAAAAGACATAATATAAGTTTTTATACTTTGAAAAAAAATGATGTGACCTTGTTTCCTATTAGTGCTGTCAAGCTGAGGAAAATTGAGAGGTGTCAAATGGCCTGAAATTTAAGTTCATTTCATGGCCCATCTGGCTCACCAAGTACTGGACTCCTCCTCTGAAGAGCCTCTTACTATTCTTTGTTTGCATTTTAATTTTCTCAGAGCTCTAGAAATTCAAACTCGTATCCCAGATGCCTTTATCCCTCCCCAACACCTCCCTGGCACAAGTGCTGAACAGAAACCACCTTGCCTCCATTTAATCACAGAATGACAATATTTCAACATAACAGAGGGGCTGTTTGTGCTTTATCTTTTACTGCATTTTTATGGGGAGCAATATATTTTCTTCCTTTCCTCCCCTGATACTGTAACAATCTTTCCTAAATTAAATATGTAACCAATTTCTCATAAGACTTTATTCCCAGGCTCTTTTTAAGCCATCATTAAATATCTTCATGCTGTTTGACAGTTATTCCTCATCAGTGTGTTACCTTAGAGACTGTCTGGTGTAAACGGAGGTTCACAGTGTGTGGAGAGAGAGGGGAGGATGCCAAGGAGGAGCCTAGGCAATGGCCAGGCCCACCCCCATCAGGCAGGGACAGGCAGAGCATGGCTAAGAGAGGGTGACAGCCAAGAGGTACACACCTGATAAGCAGAGAGTGCATCCCATTCATCTTTGTGTCCCCAGGACCTAACTCTGCTCCAGGCACAGTGAGGTTCTCTGAAGATATTTGGTGAAGAACAAAAAAGAATAAGGAAAAAGATACAGTAGAAAGGTAAGAAGAGGAAAATGGAGAGGAAGCAGAGGGTGATGGTGGGAGGTGGGTGGAGAAGAGGCTGAAATTTGGAAAGATGCTCACTGAAAAAAATAAGACAGATGGAAAGCTCCACACCAGAGTGAGATTTGGGGTAATCTATCATTCATTAATCAATTTGATCCAAGACAAAATATACATAATGATGTTAAAATGTGAGGATTTCAGCCACTGATTGCTCTTAGAGCAATCCAAAGCCTGAGACCATGCTCTGCTGTGAAAACAGGCTGCCATGGCCAAGGCCCCAGACCAGTGCAAGAGGCATTTGATGGGCAAGAAGGTGAACTCAAGGGAGAGGGTGTTGGACTGAGCCACAGTGCCTTAGGGGGTAGTCACTGGATTGGATGAAATATGTACCCCAGTGAGACTGGACCAGCAGCCATGATACCCCAGAGGAAATTACACAGGCCAAGAAAGAAGAAAACACGTTTCACATTTCTAATAGTAGTAATTATCTGGATTTATTGATCAATTCACTGAGCTTATCTGAAAGACAAGAAAACAAACTGGGATTTGACACTGGCTACAGTCATAGCCGCTGTGTGTCATCTTTAATTTACAACCATTCTCTTTGACACACAGTCTTTGTGGTATTGAGCAAGAATTGGTAAGCCTTGTAAGTGGCTCATTTATATGACTTCTGCGGATATGTGGACCTCACCTAATGCACATCAAAGAAACAAGCTGGACACTTGAGCTACATTTCAGTCTCTTAGGTAACAAAGTTGTGTACAATAGTGCTATTGGGGCACTTTTTGTTTTGGTGTCAATCGAGACATGTAGAATCTTGCAAAATTAATTATGGAAGAGGGGAATATTTTTATTACTCTTCAGTGAATAATCTAGTTCAGCCAACATTTCTTGGCACTCATGTACACTGCTGCCCACAGGGTTATTTTTTGTTAGACTTCCTAACAGGATCTGATATTGTACATTGTAAACACATAAGTAAAATAATCAAGGCCCAAGATTTTTAATTTGTTTAGTGTCAGGATTTTTTTTTCTTTTTTGAGACAATGTTAGACATATAGAAGAGTTGCAAAATAGTACAGAGAATTTTCTTAGAGCCTTCTCCCAGCTTCCCTTAATGTCGACATTTTGCATAACCATCATACAATTATCAAAGCTAAGAAATCAACATTGCTACAATACAATTGACTAAACTACAAAATTTACTCAGATTCCATTTCTTCCACTAATGTACTTTTGCTGTCCCAAGATCTAACAGAGGTCTGATTTTAATACAAGATTGTCTTTTCATGTAAGAGAGGAGGTAGAGTTCTTAAGTCATGGGATCCCCTAGAAGTTAGGCTCCATGGCAGCCAAGACCTTGTCAGTCTTGTTTATCTCTGTAACCACAGGCCCAGGAATAGTGCCTGGAACATAGAGGCTTGAACATGTTGAGTGAAGGAATGACTAAGTGACCAGTCAGAACATTCTCTTCATCTTTAGAGAAAGAAACTCAACAAGACTAGATTCAAGGGATTCTTTTAAATACTTCGTTTTCCCTCAGTGTCTACATTCTCATGGTTATTTTGGGATTTTTATATGGCATAGTTAGACTGGAATTAGACTTGAATGATTAAGAATACTGGAGAAACAGATAACAATCCCACCACTAACTACCTCTTACTCTAACCTACAAAGCTAGGCTAAATGCCATTACCTGTGTTCCATTAAGTGTATTTTATACTGTATTTAATATACAAGGCAATAATTAACTGTGCATTATAGAATGAACTTCTGGATGACAGTTTTTTCATCCGATTATGCCAAATACCCAATTTATGTTAGATACATAACAACACTGAATAAATGCATGGTTACCTTTCTTCAGTACACCAATATCACCTATACACCAGCACCAAACAGACAATGTTATTTACATCACATTGTTGATGCTAATAATGAACAAACTGCTCATTATTAACAATAATGTAAAATTGTTCATGAGAAAACTGAATTTCACGCCCACATTCTAAACCAAACCCTTAAGGGAAAGTTTATTCTAAGACCAACTAACATATTCTGATCTTCTTTTTAACATCTAGATGTATTTATGACTTACAAGAAGTACACTTACGTTCTTTACATGTTTGTTAGACTTGCCCACCAAACAGAGTAAGCTGGTTTATTTTGACTATGTTATTCAAGTACTTAAAACACAGCCACATGCTATAAGCTACTCAATAAAAAGCTGTCCTTGGTGTAATCAAAAGCAGAGCAGAGAATATGAAAGCCATTCACAACCATGCCCCCAATGCTTTATGGCTACTTCCTAAAACCATCATTCACTCTCACACACAGTGACTCAGGCAAACCCACATCCTTTCCATGACAGGTGCGGTTGCCCTCCTGGTTTAATCCTTCTGGGAGGCAAGACCTCATGATGAGAGCAAAGGAGTTTAAAAGGTTTTAGATCAGCCAGCTGGTGGATAGGACAGAACTCCAAGTAATCAAAGATAATTCACTCCTGGGTGCATGTGTAGTCACACTGTAAGCAAATCTGTCTGTCAACAAAAAACAAACACAACTGAGAAATCGCATCATAGAGAAATAGGTAAAAGGGCCCATGTAGAGGAAAACACGGGATGCTAGAGAGGTAAAGTAACTCACCTTAGACCACACAGTGAAAGTCCCAGTTAGCAGCCAAAATACTTCAGAATGAAAATCATTGGATTGATTTTTCCAAAATCACTGCTTCAAAACCACTAAAGCTAACAGCAGCAGGTATTGCAAATCAGGCTGTGTTGCTCCTTTGCTTGACACCTTTGAATGGGTTCTGGTTGTGCTGAGGGGCCAAGCTTGTCAATGTAGTTTACCAGCACTTCAGTTCTGTGATCTTGTTTGCCTGCCTGTCTCACCACTCATCGTTCCCACTTATACTCCACAGGCTCCCATCACACTGTCCTGTTCGGTGTTGATCTGTGATGTCGGGTCCATGTTCCATGTTGTGTTTGGTCCCTGTTCCCTCTGCTAGATGAATTTCACCCTGTCAGACACCACCCTCCGCTTTGCTCTGCTTGGACCCTATATTTCCCTACTTAACACTGCTTAGGGCAGAAATGAAATTGGTCTTGTTTGTTTGTTTCTTTATTTGTTTGTTTTTGCCACTTTCTCTACAAAATGATAAAAAAAAAAACTTGAGAGCAGCAATCATGTCTTTTTGATTCATTGCTGTATTCCCAGGCCTTTGTACCATGCCTGACACATGGTAAGTATTAAATAAATATTTTTTCAAGAAATAAATATATTAAATTAAAAATTTCTTGTTAATTGCCTATAAACAATTACTAAATATCCCATGAATACCATTTTCCCCCTGGGAAAATAACACTATGTAAGTCTAAAACAAAGCCGTATAATATTTCGTAGGGGTTGGTTTGCTACAAATTGAAAATCAGGTTGGCCTGGCGCGGTGGCTCAAGCCTGTAATCCCAGCACTTTGGGAGGCCGAGAGGGGCGGATCACGAGGTCAGGAGATCGAGACCATCCTGGCGAACAGGATGGTCTCTACTAAAAAATACAAAAAAACTAGCCGGGCGAGGTGGCAGGCGCTTGTAGTCCCAGCTACTCGGGAGGCTGAGGCAGGAGAATGGCGTAAAGTCGGGAGGCGGAGCTTGCAGTGAGTCGAGATCCGGCCACTGCACTCCAGCCTGGGCGACACAGGGAGACTCCGTCTCAAAAAAAAAATAAAAAAAGAAAAAAAGAAAAAAGAAAATCAGGTCATTATCATTATTCCCAAGCATCACGTTGTATCTATGCCATTTAATAAATTAGGTTAGCAAAAACTACACTCACCCACCCTATTCCCACAAAATGATACTCAGAAAGCAGTTTCAACATTCTGGGCTCTTAGAGATCTGGTCCACTAATTTTGAATTTGGAACTGCCTCCATAATAGTTAAAGAAGAAAACTTTGAATTCCTAGCCCCTGAACACCAGGTATCTGGACCTTGGGCACTGTGACATTGGAGCCCATACACCTTCTTGCTAACCCTAAAACAACAAGCCTGTACCACCACTATATGCATCCTTTCCACTGTAAGGATGAATTTCCTATAAAAAAAAATGCTTTATAGCACAGTGTTATTTTATGCAGATAAAAGAGCTAAACTTTTATTTTTCTCATATTCCAGGGTTTTTCTGAGGGGACCACGTGATGATAAAGCTGTCTTTCTGCAAGTATTTACATCTCCTGTCTTCTTCTGCATGTGCATAAAGGACTGCATTTGCATCCCTGCCAAGATAAGTCTTAATTGACTTTTTTTCAGGTGTTTCCTACTGCCATGGCAACCATAATCAAATATATTTTTATGAATAGCTTTGTCAATTGCAATATAATATTTTCACTGAATACAGTCTCCAGTTCTCTTTCTACAAAGCTCTCAGGAGCTTTCTCTTCTCTGGCCTAACATTTCTTTTCCTTCAAGCCTCTAGGCCCCATGAAAATCATATATTTAAATAGCACACATGGTTTTTTAAAACGAGAACCTCCTATGATTTCCATCAGTAATAGCACACACAAAGATAAAAATAGAGTATGCTTTCAAAGGTGATAGATATTTTATTACTGGCATGATTTGTCAAATACCTATAATCCCTCTCAAATCACCTTTGATGGTGTTATTTCATTTTTTGTTTTTGTCTCCCAAGAAAAATCATTATTCATCTTAAGAGAGAACATCTTGTCAAGTGTTGCAGTTCAACAAAATAAGGAAAACATCTCTGCCAAAATGCAGCAAATGTGATTACACAAGGCCAAGGAGAAGCCCATAATTAGATCATTACCATGGAAACAACCTAATTACATGTGTAAAGCAGTGAGGGCTGAGTTGTAGATCTGAATATGTTAATACCATTGTCTATGTTATAATATTTCTGCTACTTAGCTTTCCCCAAATATAAAATGTAAACTATATAGATAAATCTTAACCCAGTTTAAATGAATGAAAAAATACTGTACGGTTATGTGAATGGAGTTCGGGGATATTCACTCTATTTTAAACATATACATATACCTTAAATGAGAAAAAATATTTCAATGTGCATATTAATAATAAATGTACACTAGCATGTAAATAGCCGAATGGCCTTAAGTGTGCATTCCAGAATTCCATACTGTGAAAAAAATATTTGCTAGAACAACCACAGTTCCAATAAGGTAATTTAATTTTTCAACTACATTTTATGATTTACACTCAGAAATAATTTAATATTGATCTTCCCTCAGTTATGTAGAGGCCTGTTGTTTCTTTAAGGACTCATTTGATCCCTGAAGGCTAAAATGTACATCTCCATTCGTTATTCAGGCCACAGTTAAAGAAATGTGCCGAATTCTTAGGAGCAGGGGAGAGGCTACTCAGAACTTTATGCATATAGGTGTGCATTTACTTTTTTAAATTACCAAATCTAAGTATCTGTTTCCAACTGCCTTTTAACACTAATTGCAAGTGCTTTTGTGGCTAAATTTCTTTAGTACCTTGATCACTCTTCTTAACTGTTCATTTGGAAAGCATCTTCTCCAGCAGCACCAGATATTAGGTAGTCCCTGACCTCCTCCACCTCTCTTGGAAAACAACGTGGCTTCCAGAGTTCAGAAGGGCAAGAGAGGAGATGTTGCTGAGGTTCCTTCCTCCCATCCTCTTACCCTTACACAATCATGATCAGGATCACACAGAGGATTCCAGAGCACAGGGCTGAGGGTAAGAGTGTGAAGGGTCTTGTCGTTTCTGACTGGTCTGCACTTCTCATGCCACCTGTGCCTCTGACTCTAGCAATGCCTCTCTCCTACTGTCATTCCCTACCCTTCTCTGTAGCTATAAGAACTGGTCTCCTTCTGGGGAGGAGGAAGAATGAAGGAAACTATGGCTCTTTTGGATAAAGGTACAACCTCATTCTGGTGCAATCTTCCGTATGCCTCCCTTAGCTTTCTTTTCATAGCACATCACACACACACACACACACACACACACACACACACACACGCATACAACATGCAACCTAAGAACAGAATAGATGTGGTAAATACATCAGCAGCACAGGTATCTAAATAACTAAGTCTGTCTTTAACAGAGGATCCAAGGGGTGTGGTGCATGAGCAAGTAACTAGCTGGGAACAGAAAATAGAGCCTATCAACACAACCATAGAATCTGAAGGAGGAAGGGAGCTTGACAGAGGGAAAATAGCTGGACTTAAAGTCAGACCATTAGATCGCTATGTTGTGTGAGTAACTTTTCCTCTGGGTCCTCAACTGTCCCTCTCTGCAAAGCAGTAGGATGAGGCTGGATGGCATTTAGGTCTTCTTTGAGTTCTAATATGTTCATTCTATGGCTGTAACATAATCTGGGTCAATGCTGCTTCCTGTTTGCCCTCTCATTCAGCCTGGCTAGTCCTGGACTAGGATGTTCCTGCTCCCTTTACTGTCCATCCACCCAGCCTGGAACACACGCACTGTTAAGACAGAAAGAAGGAGCCTGAAATGGAGACAAGATTACTCTCTTTGTCTTAAGCAAATCCTATCACCTCTGTGAGCCTGCATTGCCTTTTCAGTCAAATGACGGCCGTCTGAAGGGTATTCAGAGGGGCTGGTGAGTGAAGGGATCTCTACAAGCCCTTCCAGCTGTTCCGATGTAACATCCCATAAAGAAGGTTACTTTTATTTGTGTACTTCTTTCAGCAGTCTCTCCCATACTCAAAAACCTTTGGTGACTCCCCATTTTCATAAATGCCAAACCCAAAAGCCACTGCCTGTCCTTCAGACCACCTTTCAATCTAGCTGCAGTTTTCTTGCCCAAACTCATTTCACTCTATATTTATTTCCCACCATCCCTCACCTCAAACTCACTGGTCCAGCCAGGTTTTTCCACAAATCCAAGTATCCTCAATCCCAGTTTTCTCCCCACTCCCATGCTGCTTCTTTATTCACGAGCCTGACACATGGTAGGCCCTCAATACAGGTTTGTGGCTTGACTGTTCATTCATTCTCTCTCCCATATCCAAACCTCATCCCAGTTTTCAAGGAACAGATTAGGCCTTACCCCAGTTGTGAGGCTTGCCATGGTGTCTGTGAATTGCATGATCGTGCTCTCTAATCTACAGAATTTATGATGTGACACACTAGTTAGGACTGACAGTCATGACCTCTTAATCACTGTTGAAAGTGTGGGGAAATTTACTACTCCTTATGAGTAAACATTCTGAAGATGAGTAGCAAGACTTCTATTTCTTTATAATTACCCCATCACCTAATCCCACACCGAATCCTTGGTAGGTACTCCGGAAATATTAGAATGATAGGCTGGGAGGTGCTCCAAGAATATTTCCTAACCAGGATGAATATCATTGCTATTGTACAATCTCCACTTGGCAAAATGCACATCTTTCAAAAGGAAATTCCAACGCCAGTTCAGTGTGGCCTTTTCTCTATCCTGCTAGGCAGAGCTTGCCTTTTCCCTTCTTACAAATGTCTATTGGTACTTCTCTCATTGTCATAACTATTTGTTTATAAATCTGTCTCTCCACCTAAACAATAAATTATTTTCCTTGAGGAAAAAAAAAAAAGTTTACTTTTGTTATAATTCCATGCCCAGTACCATCGCCATGATATACTAAATGTTTAATAATGTTGAATGAATGTATAGATAATATGCACATACTCTTTAGGAAAACAGTCCATTTTTGCTTTACTTTCTCTCTCTCTGAACTTGGTGAAATCAATTTTTGACAACTTGAGATGAAGGACTAATATGAGGCTTGGCATCCACTTTGCAAGTTTATGATCTAAATTACATACAGAGTTAAAGGATAGAATTATCCATAGGATTATAATATTTATGACAAGTCTTCTCCACTGTGACCTTTAGTAGTCCTGGGTGGCTATGCATGGATACTGAACTGTCTGGCTTTTGAAATCCACATTAAAGAATCATTAAGTATTTAAAGCCACCATTAAGAAATTAAAAGAGTTAATGTATTAGAAAGTATAAAGGTTTTACTTGTTACAATATCTTCTTGTGGGGTGGTCCACAGATGGTGCTAAGATATAAATTGCTTAACACTACACGTGTACCTCTCATCATTACTATCTACTTTGAACTTTGTTTGTTTGTTTTAAGACAGAGTCTCACTCAGTGTCGCCCAGGCTGGAGTGAAGTGGCATGATCTTGGCTCACTGCAACCTCCGCCTCCCATGTTCAAGCCATTCTCCTGCCTCAGCCTCCCAAGTAGCTGGGATTACAGGCGTATGCCACCATGCCCAGCTAAATTTTGTATGTTTAGAAGAGACAGAGTTTCACCATGTTGGCCAGGATGGTCTCAAACTCCTGACCACAAGTGATCCACCCACCTCAGCCTCCCAAAGTGTTGATTACAGGCACGAGCCACTATGCCTGGCCTGTATTTATTTTTTTAAAGATAGTGTCTCTCTCTGTCACCCAGGCTGGAGTGACAGATCATAGGCCACTGAAGCCTCAAACTCCTGAACTCAAGCAGTCCTCCTGCCTCAGCCTCCCAGGAAACTAGGACTGCAGCTGTGCACCACCATGCCCAGCTAATTTCTGTTGTTGCTGTTGTTAGAGAGAGGGTCTCACTATATTGCCCAGGCTGGTCTTGAACTGCTAGCCTCAAGTGATTCTCTGGCTTCAGCCTCCTGATGAATGTAGTTTATTAATGTATTACTTATATTCTTTCTTTAATGCATATTATTTGAGAGCAGGGATAGTTTGAGACATGTCTGTCTTCTCTGTAGCACCTAACACAATAATTTCTGTGGGTCAGAAACTATTTCAATAAACAGTTACTACATGAATTTATTAAAGACCAGATTCCAAGTCTGGTTTAATATTCAACTTTAATGCTTAATATTTGGTGAATACTAAAACTGAGCAATATGGCAGAAATTACTCTTATCACCATGTCAATAATGAATGTCCTCTGCCTAAGCGACCAGTTTGTTTTACACAATCATCTTCGTGAATTCTATTACCACTCTCATTACCACTTGTAGCAAGCGTGGGGGATTCAAGATACAATTTCACATTCAAAACACCATCTCCTTCTTTTCTACCTTTGTTTTCCATTTATCTAACTTTTCCTATTAATTTAAATTTAATATCATTTTACTATATATAATATGCATCTTTGTAAGCTGTCTTAAATTACCTTCAGACCAAACAGGTCCTCACGAACATAAACAAACAGATTCATAGATATAAAATATAAATGAATAATAAAACAAAATCTGAAATTTTCTTGATTAAAACTAATTCTTGATTAAAATTATTTTTACATTTGCTATTGATAAATTTATTTACATTGTTATTACTGAATCACAACTTTAATCACTCTATAGATTGTTTGTAATTTTGCTCATACTTAAAAGATAAATTTTGCTTTCCATTTAGTCATCTGGCCTTATTACTACACACTTCCAACTTAGCTAGAGGCCAGTGGGGAAAAAAGAATGAGAAGATGAATAATTGTCTTCAAGACAACCTTTGTATTTTAAGAGCTGGGATATACATTAATATGATCAACACATACAGCACTTACTATGGGCCAGCATCATACTAAGAACTTATTACCATGGAATCCTAACAACAACTGTAAGAGATGACACTGTCATTATCATCCCATATTAGAGATAAGTAAACTGAGGAACTCAGGCATTTGGTAACTTTCCCAAGATCATACCACAAGTACATGACAGAACAAGTATTGAAACCAAGGCTGGCTGGCTCCAGGGTTGTGCTCCTAAATACTTTGCTACACTGCCTCAACTATGCTGTCTCTTCCTAGTCCTTAACATTGAAATCTTAGCTTCCAGCATTGTTCAAGAACTACTGCAAGTAATAAGAGGTAAATGGTGAACAGATGATCAGTTATGCCGTTGCAAGTAAAAGACAATTGCCCCCACAAATCCCACTGTTCTTCTTAAGATGACATTTCCCAGCACTTACCCCTCCTAGCCAAAGCATTCATGGATGATGCTTTAATATAAACTTTGTGGATTTTAAGAAATCCAAATGCTATTTAAGTGAAAGGCATTGTGCAAAGGGGGAATTTTCTTTCACTCTCAGTGGCAAAATTATTCATTGCCTCCTGCTATTATGAGTCATCTGTTGCTCCAGTCAGTACTGCCCAGGGCTTTATTTGCCATCTCTGTGTTTGAGCTTTGAAATGAGGTTATCGATTTATGATCAGTGTAACTCCTGGCTGACTCCCGGATGTTAAGATACAATAATAGAGGGTTTTGTGGAAAATCATCAGCTACCCTTGAAGGCCAGATCTACATCTTGTTCATTTTTTTGTCACTCCAACATCTAGCACATAATAAACACTCAAATATATGCTGGACGAGTGACTGGTTTCATAAATTACTCTATGGCTGTAGACTTTAAGATTCTAATGGATAAAGACTCTGTTTACCATCTTATATAGGGCTAGCATTGAACAATACAGACATGATAAAGTGAACGAACTACTTAGAGTTTTAAGAAAAATGGAAAGAAGGGTTTATGTCTTGCTGAAGTCATATGCCAGGAGACGCATAAAAATAAAAGTTCTGCCAACCACAAAAATTTATTTTAAATCCTATGAATCCTATTTCATAAGGAACCAGCTACTTCATAATTCATTAGCTAGAGATTTAACTTTTGTTATTTCTTCAGTGACATAAAAGGATATTAAGCTTTCTCATATTCCCTATTTTAAATCTCCATCACCTTAAATATACAGTGACTCCCAGGTATAAGAGGTATTGGAAAAATAAAAGACATAATATATTTATCTGGGAGATTATTTAAAAGATTTCAGTTCTTCTGTTTGACTGTAAAGGGCCAATTGTGATGCTCTTCACAGGTTTCACTATAAAAAGTGTGAATGAGGTGAGGGGAGAGAGTCCCAAACAGCCTGGAATGGAAATCCAGAAATATCTGGCTTTGGCTTTAGAAGAAACTGCTGTCCAGTACGGTGTTTCTGTTCATCTGGTGATTTACACGGTAGATGAGGAATCTTCTAAAAAATTGCAAGATATATTCCCATTTGAGGATTAGATCTATGCAGAAATGAATAGGGGACTGGGAATGGCATGGAGAGAAAGCAGCCAAGGTGCCAGGAGAATTTGGCTGAATCTCTGAGAGAAAGTGTGAGAAAGTGTTCTAGAGAGGAAGGAGATAGGCCTGACAAGCCAGCCTCAACCATAAGGCTGAGCAGGAGGAGGAAGAGGGGTCAGGAACGCCAGCTGGTCCTGGTGCTGCCTTCATACCTCTGCCCCATGAGTGCTGTATGCGTGAGCTACACCGTGCTCCCCAGCACCACTGAGGGGTCTACTTAACCGGGTGTGGCCACACAGCCAAGAAGGCCTTCCTTCTCACTTCCCAAAGGACTGCCAGCTTGTGAGCCATGAGCACTAAGCGCTTTGAAGCCAAGCTGTGAGGTCAGATTTGCTCTCCAGCAGGGTGGAAACTGGGGAAGCAGCAAGGGCACTAGTGAGGAGAGCCCTCCACTGGATCTGTGAAGGCACATAAAGTTACCACTTGGGGCCCACAGAAACGTCAGGGATGAACTTTGCAGGGATTGACATGCCTGTGTGAATGAGCTGAGCTTACAGCCGACAAAATGTTCGTTTATCCACTGCAAAATTCAGGCTTAATTCTAAATGTGAAATCACCTGAGCCCATATGCTGGGGAAACCTAAACACATTGAATTTATAAATTATTCTGTAAGAGAAAATAGAAAAAAATATATAAATTACTATATATTTTTAGGCCAGGTATGGTGGCTCATGCCTATAATCCCAGTGCTTTGAGAGTAAAGGTAGAGGGATCAGTTGAGGCCAGGAGCTCAAGACCAGCCTGGACAACATAGTGAGCCCCCATCTCTACCAAAAAAAAAAAAAGCTCAGTGTGGTGGCACGTGCCTATAGTCCCAGCTCCTCCAGAGGCTGAAGCAGGAAGATTGCTGGAGCCCAGGAGTTTGAGGTTGCTGTGAGTTATGATTGCACTGCACTCCAGCCTGGGCAACAGAGCGAGACTCTGTCTCTAAAACAAATAATAAACATTAATAATTTTTTTTTTGAGATGGAGTCTTACTCTATCGCCCAGGCTGGAGTGCATGGCACAATCTTGGCTCATTGCAAACTCCATCTCCCAGGTTCAAGCAATTCTCCTACCTCAGCCTACTGAGTAGCTGGGACTACAGGCTCGTGCCCCACGCGTGGCTAATTTTTTTGTATTTTTAGTAGAGATAGGGTTTCACCATGTTAGCCAGGATGATCTCGATCTCCTGACCTCGTGATCTCCCTGCCTCGGCCTCCCAAAGTGCTGAGATTACAGGTGTGAGCCACGATGCCAGGCTTAATAAATCTTTTTAAGATATAAATCACTATATTTTTTTTACTGGCATCATGCTTTATGGTTTCATCAGCTTCTCATTTCTTTCTTACAACCACCCTGGCAAAAACAGTACAGGTATTATCCTCATCTAATAGCTGAGGAAACTGAGGCTCAGAGAGGCCAAGAGATCTGACCTCGATCCTACAGTTCATGGGGTGCTAGTTGGGATAAATTTGAGACTGTCATTCCAACGGGGAAGTAAAGAGATGAACTCCTCCCAGCACAGATCACTCTCCAACATGAATTGTGATGTTCGTTTCTTCTCTTTTGTTTTTTCTTCTCTTCTCCTTCTCCTATTTCTCCTCCTCCTTCTCTCCCCTGACAGGTGCCAGGGATGTCCTGCCAGGAGCATAGTGATTCCTTGCAGGAAAAGATGGAGAGAGATACAGAGGGGGAAGGATGACAAAAGGAAGAGAACAGGACAGGACTGGCAGCAGCTCTCCCCACCTCCTCTCCTCACTCTGTGCTCTTTAAAAACACTCCCTGAGTCATTTTCTTTTTAAAATCTCATTTCACCCGAATGAGTAAACACAATTAACCAAATGCAGTCATGTACTTATTGAATAAAGAAAAGCCGTGGCAGCTTTTCTGGAAAAAAACAAAAAAAACCAAAACAAAACAAAACAATGCAGCAACCCATTCTCCAGCCAGCAGTAACAAGGACTTAGAAGTGTAAGACTTTTCAGTATTAAGTGGGTTTTTGACATTTTTTCCTGTCCCCTCCAGTGAGGGAAATGCCTTCTAGCTGATATTTCTGTCTTAGGAAAAAAGCAGAGAAAATGAAGATCGCCAGGACAGATAGGTTAGAAGAGAAAGCTTGGCTCCCAACTACTGTAGTGAAAGGCTTACACTGGGGTCAAGCAGAGTCCTTTTAGTTTCTGAACAGTAGAAAACGTTGTCTCCATTCCAGTGCTCCCTGATCAGGCCAAGGCCACCTGCTCCTCCTCCCACCACACATGTGACTACACCCACCCTGTAATAAAGGTCAGAAGAGTTGGTTGCATAAGCCTGATTAAACAGTTTGGACAAGCACCATGAGCTTTGGGGAATGAATCAGAGCCAGCCTTTGCCTCTGTTCTTCAGTAAATTCCATTCCTTAGAGATTTATGGAGTGCTGGCTACCTGCAAGGTGCTATACTGTAAATTAAAATTTTAAAGGAATTCTTGCAACCTCTGTTGCCTTTAATGGATAACCCCTGGGCAGGTAGAGTTAGTCTTGTTATCAAATGATGAATGGAGGCCCAAAGAGGTTCTGTAACAGTGATGAGGTAGAGGAGGCTCTGAACCTGTGAGAAGAAATGCATTGCAGCGCTGGCTTTCAGCAGGCCAGTGTAGGAGCTGTGCAAGTCTTTCAACCACTTAGCCCTCAGTTCTTCAGCTATAAAGAGAAGGAGGGTTGGTCGGGTGCGGTGACTCACACATATAATCCCAGCACTTAGGGAGGCCGATGGGGGCCGATCACCTGAGGTTGGGAGATTGAGACCAGCCTCACCAACATGGAGAAACCCCGTCTCTACTAAAAATACAAAATTAGCCGGGCGTGGTGGCGTATGCCTGTAATCCCAGCTACTCAGGAGGCTGAGGCAGGAGAATCACTTGAACCCGGGAGGCGGAGATTGCAGTGAGCCGAGATTATGCCATTGCACTCCAGCCTGGGCAACAAGAGTGAAATTCCATCTCAAAAAGAAAAAAAAAAAAGAAAGAAGGAGAGTTGACCAAATGATCTCTACAAAGATGTCTTATGGTTTGTTTTTATCTTTTGTAGGTAATATTTATTGAGTACCTATTATGTGAAGTGAGTACCCATTTACACATATTGATATTTTTAACATTCTATGATTTCTAAAGATCCCATACATTTAAAGTAATACTATATAAATAGTATAAGGAAATTTATTTACGTGGAAGAAATAAGGGAAAAGTGAACAGTACTTTCTTTCCTTTCTCAACTGGTGTTTCTTTAAGCCAAAATTTTGTCTCACCTCACTGTTCACTTTTAGTTTTATAGGGAATTTGGTGTCTGAGCCAGAACATCAAGACTTGTAGAGTAATTTTTGTTGTTATTTTTTATTTTAATGTAAAAAATAGTTACAGAGAGAAGACAATTTCGAGTCCATCCTAGGGGTGCCCCAGAAGATTATACAAGCTTTCAACAAGTAAAAACCAAACATTCACAATTTTAAAATTCCATTGTATACAGGCTTTATGATGTATATATTGTTCTCAGCTGTTACTGTGCATGTCTGTTGCAGTTTGCATTTGGAAAGTATTTTTATAATTATTTTGCTGACTCTGGTGATAACCTTCTAAATTAAGACTCAGCCTCAGTAATGGATGTTTTGACCTCACTTGCCAAGTCCACAAACAGGAAATGAGTGAAGACCTCTGGTTGGAAAAGAACCTTTCTGTGTGTTTCTGGCAAGTAAACTGTCATCACATTTAATTGAGATTTGAGAAATGGGTAGCAAAACAGCAGTGAATGATGGCATTTGCAAATTAGTTGAAGCCAAGTGAATTTTTGCCTGGAGTGTTCTGACTGAAAAAATAAATACAAGAAAAATCAATGTTAGCACAGAGAATCTTTCTTGTTTCCCTACTGATTTTCCATGAAGTAAAGTGCACATGTTTGATTCAGCTTAGAAATCACTATCTTTTTTTTTTTTTTTTTTTTTTTTGGCCCTTTAAGGGAATCTGTCAATTTTCAGATGAGATGTTGTAGTAGAAACAATCTTTGAACTGACTGTACTGATCAAAGTAATGACTCAACCTGTATCTTCCCCTACTCAGCCCCGATATAGATTTTCCTTTTCCAAGCAATGGTTTCAAATGTTTCTAAAGAAGGGAAAAAAAAGCTTTTCAATTTTCCTCCCTTTCCACTGTGATATGGACTAAATCATCAATACCTATCTCTGCCAGTAATTCACATTCATGGTTATCAGTGAGCTTACGCCAAGCTCTGTTCTCAGCACATTCTTGTTGTGCTGTTATAAAATGTTAAGTATGTGAGGTCAGTGCAAAAGTAACAAACAGTGAAAGAATGTTACCTAACAAATCCTTTATTCTAAACATAATCACCTATAATATATATGTCTAGAAATCTGTAATAAGACAGTTCTCTGTATCCCCGGTGCAAATGTTAAGATTGGTTAGATTTTTAGAAAATTTGCCATATAGTTAATATTAATCTATTTTTTGAGAGAACATTTCATATTTTCCAGATAACTCAGTATAGTGTTTTGGCTTTATAATTACTTTAAATCAGCCATATGGAAAGATGATTAAGAACCTTTTTGTCTTTTCACATTTACATATACATACAGAATATGTATACATATATGAAAATTAAAATGTTCTCTGATCATTCTCTAGATCAGTAAGTTACAGTAAATATTAAGCTTCACAAAGTAATGGGATTTTTTTCTATACCTAGTTTGTTCTCGATTCCAGTGATAAATAAGGAAAGAGATGATAATCCTTGACATAAATGACAATTGATCTTTTCTTCTTTTTTTTTTTTTTCTTGAGACCGAGTCTTGCTCTGTCACCCAGGCTGGAGTGCAGTGGCACAATCTCGGCTCACTGCAAGCTCTGCCTCAGGGGTTCACGCCATTCTCCTGCCTCAGCCTCCCAAGTAGCTGGGACTACAGGCGTCCACCACCACGCCCAGCTAATTTTTTTTTTTTTTTTTTTTTGGATTTTTAGTAGAGACGGGGTTTCACTGTGTTAGCCAGGAAGGTCTCGATTCTCAATCTATGGACCTCGTGATCCGCCCACCTCGGTCTCCCAAAGTGCTAGGATTACAGGCGTAAGCCACCGCGCCTGGCCGCTTCTTTCTTTCTTTCATCTTTCTAGCTTTCTTTCTTCTTTTCAAGGTCTGTGGCTAGATACTAGAATTTTAGAATCAACATTTCCACTAGGATTCTTTTTAACTTTCCAGCTTTTACATTAGATAAGTCTCTTTATAAAATCAAAGGTGTTCTCATTTAAAATGAAGTTTATTTTCAACACTGACATAAAAGGTCTCACAATTTTCATTGCTATTTTCAGTCATGGAGCTGCAATAAATCCTTCTAAGTTTGTGTGCACAACAGGCACGGAATATAGTCATCTCCCCTACCATCAACAAAACAGGAAAAGAAAAAAGGGTTTCAGGAAAAAAAAAATGAAACGTCTCATTTTTACAGGTCAAAAGTCATTTTCATCCCCTGAAAATGCTTTGAAAGTGGTCCAGATCTCAAATTACCATAATTTTCACCTACCCTTATGTAAGAAAAGGGAAGTAAAAGCAAAAGGAATCATAAACATCTCAGTGCAGGACATTCTTACTTTCCGTAGAATCTTTGCTGTTTTCAATTCCTACATGACTTCCCAGCACTTCTGCATCACTCTTCCCCTTATTCTTCTCTAATATGTTTCACATTGATTTTTTTTTTCAATTCTCTGCTGTCTGCACAGTCTGAAAATGCTTTGACCTTAAAGTCGAGGTCAAGTTTGCATTCCTGGAGTAAACAAGAAAGAAAGATGGAGAAGAGAACTTAAAAGAAAACCATTTGACCAAGAAAAACTATGGAGCAAAATATGTATCCTAAGAAAAGGGAGAAAATAGTGTCTTTCTTCTGAGGGTTCTCTTTTTTTCTAAATTTGGCATTCAAGGTAAGGAATATTAATATAAACTACCAATGAAAGAAGAGAAAATTTTCCTCAAGTACTATTTGTGTGGAGACTAGTCTGGCATTAACCATTGCTATCACTACGTAGAATAATAGATCTGTTAGAATGAAACTTCTAACCATACTATTATGCTCGGGTAGTATACTGGAAAAGCAAGAACCATACACTATGACTCCAAGAAAAATGGAAACAAATTAATGCTGGAAAAATACGTTTAAAAACCCACAAGTTTGAATAATCTTCTAAAATTGTTTTAGGTTTTAATAAAGACTTTATCTCTGTCTCAGGGTCTAGCTACAGTAATCTGACTTAACTGCTTCAAAAGATATTACATCTTGAAACATTCATAACTTTTCTTTTATAACAAAGGCAGAAAAACAATCACATTTGTAGGAAGATTTTTTTTTTCTTTTTACATCCTACTCTGAACCAAAATTCTGACACAATTAACACTAAATGTGGACATCCAATGCAAGATTAACTCAGTTGAGTATCCGGGAGACCTTTTTTTTTTTTTTTTTAGCAAAGTCCCTCCACTGAAATAATGTGTCACTGCAAAAGCCTTTTCATGATCCAAATTGTAATTTAATGTGATATTATCCAGGAAGCAGTTTCAGTAATAGGTTTGTGTTTACATGGACTACCTGGCTTGGCTTAGACGTTTGTTATAGAGTATGTGGTACATCTCTATCCTTTGGAAGCATGTTTTTACTTGGATTAGAAACCTACATAGGATATTTGGTGAATATTATTGGGCTTACCTGACCTTCATTGCCTCTTCTTTCTTTTTTTAATAGAACCTAATTTTGTCCAGATATCCATCTTTCCTTCTCATAGTCATGAACCTCAACTCCAGGGGTAGCCTCATTGGAATATAGATTTACTTGTTGGTCTCTATTTCCCTTGCCAGTAGTTAATTCAGGAATGGACATGCAATCTAACTGTGGACAATGAGACATGGGGAGAGGCTGTCAGAAAAATTTGAGAAAAAGAGAGAAGCAGCCAGGCACAGTGGCTCACACCTGCAATCCCAGCACTTTGGAAGGTCAAGGTGGGAGGATCTCTTGGGGTCAGGAATTCAAGATCAGGGTGGCCAATATGGTGAAACCCCGTCTCTACGAAAACACAGAAAATTAGCCGGGTGTGGCGGCATGTACTTGTAGTCCCAGCTACTTGGGAGGCTGGGCAGGAGAATTGCTTGAACCCAGTAGGTGGAGGTTGCAGTGAGCCAAGATTGTGCCACTGCACTCCAGCCTGGGTGACAGAGCGAGATTCCCTCTCAAAAAAAAAAAAGAGAGAGAGAGAGAGAAGCCTGAGAAGTGACTCTTTCTTCTTCTCCTGGGTATTATTGCCCATAAGTATACTGTTTAGATCTGGCATAGCCTTCTTGCTACCAATCTAAAGAGGAAACTAGCTCAAAAGATAGCAGCGTGAAGAAAAATTTTGTGTAAAAACCCAAATGTCATTGAGTCACAGTATCAACCAACCCTGAGATTCACCCTACATGAGTCTTAGCTATGGGAGAAGTTGTTATTGTCACTTTAGATACTTGGCATCTGAGATTCTATTCTTTGCAGCCAGTAGCAGGCTAACCAATTTCTCTTGGCTTCTTCAATTGTGTCCACTTTCCTGGCTTAGGCCTTTCAGAAGAAAAGAGAGTCCTAAGCAAATGTGTTTACCCATGATTTTAACTTGAAACTTTCTGCCATTAACATGGGGAACAAGACAAATTTATAGAAATAAAAACAATATGATCTAACAATACCAAAACATCAATATCTGAAATGTCTCTTGGAGGGGTTGCTTCATATGCCTGGCAATGTTGTCAGTGTCAGGCTGACGAGTAGGGATGTGAACGACAAAGCATTTAAATGATCTGTGTTGTCATTTTTGCAACATGAGCTCACACAGGTGATGGTCGATTTAATAAATCAAATTGGACAAAAAAAATTCAGTCTGTCTCCACGACCTTTCTCAAACCTACTGTCAGAGTTTTCTTCTCCCCTTAATGACCTCTTGGGCAGATCCACAACTTTTTGCTTACTTTCAAGTACTATAGAACTTATTTTCAGGAACCAAAAAACTCTAACCCAGTAAGACACCAAAACTTCCATTTCTTCTTGAAATCAATGTTTTTCCTCCCCAGCTCAAGTGCATTTGTGTCTTTCTTCGTTGTCAAATGCCCTGTGTAGGACAGATGTTCCAAGAAGCCTTTTTCATGAAGTACCTCTGTTAATTCTTTGGAGACCCTTTCAGGGACTCATACATTTAACATTTCCTGATGCTTGCAAAACACTCTCTCGTTAATATTTGGTAAGACCCTTGACTCCCGTACCTGAAGGTACTTGGGATTCCTTCATTCCAGCAAGCACCCCTCTTGGTGTGAAATGGTGTGAGGCCCTTTCAAATAACTTGCACTAACTTGCATAGTGCTACCTGCCCTGCAGGAAAATGAACACATCCTTCTCCATCATGTTCTGAAACTTCAAGCACTGCTGCCTTTTGGCCTCACTCTGTCATGCTGTGCATCTTCAGCCACCTCATACCTGTGATTGCTCCTGCAGAGTCAGGCACCAGGCCCTGTGCTGCCTGCACTCAAGTGCTGCCTGGCCAAACACTGTAACTGTTAACCACATGTGCCCATTGAACACTTGAAATGTGCTAGTCCAAATTGAGATCTCAAAGCCTTAGTATGAAACAAAACAAAACAAACACACACACACACACACCACACACAGCAAGATGCCTCATCACTAATTTTTATATCAACCACGTGATAGTATTTTGGATATATTGGCTTAAATAAAATGTATTAGTAAAATTAATCACCCGTTTCCTTTCACTGTTTTTTAAATAGGCTACTGAAACATAAATTACATGTGTGGCTCACATCATATTTCTATTGGCCTGCACTTCTCTAGAGCCTTGGAAACAAAGAGTGCCCCCAACCAGAGCACTGGCATTGCCCAGGAGCCTCTTAGTTATACAGAGCTTAGACTGGCAGTAGCGCCCAGAATTGTCATTTTAACCAGATCTCTAGGTGAAGTTCTGATGTAGGGTAGAGGTACTTAATCTGAGATCTGAGCACTCATGTTGATTCTTAAGAGTCTGTTACCAGTTCATGACAAAATAAGTGCAGGAATTCAGAGTACTGTTCAGAAATTTTTATAGCAATTTGATGTTACAATACAGAGTATGTAACCTCTGAACATTGTGTCCGTTTCATTTTTCTAAAAATTCAGTTCTAGTAAATCTATAAACCTGTCCATGATGGATTGGAAATTAAAACAGGTTGGTCCTTTATCACAGAAAGTTTGCGAAGTCCTGCTCTAGAGGGCACCCTTCAAACTCTCTGAGGAATTTCTCGAACTCTGTAAGACGGCAGTATTCCCTGCTAGTGAAACTCTCTGTCCTCACCACCTTTGCTCCAGAGGGTTTTCCCTCAAATTCCTCCCTTGGATCAAGACGAAGTCACATAACAGCTTACCCTCCCGTGCCATAGTGCTCTCTTTTCCTGCAATTTTCTTCCCAGGCATTCTTTGGAGTGACAATATTTGATGATTGGCCAACACCTTAGCACATCCTATGGGGAACATGTCTAAGTACCTTTCTTTAGAATATACAATGCAATTGTCACAAGTTGCCCTCAGTTTTGGAAGTTAGCCCAAATTCCAAAGCAGTAGGAAAGTTCCCAGTCTGTATTCAATCAAGGCAAAGACTCCCAAATTTTCTGGGGAACTTATTTTGGGCTCTGGCATTTTCTGTTTTGTCTTTTCCTCCGTCAAAACACTCCTCCGATTTCCCCACATAAGTTCAAGTAGTCTTGGCAATCAATCCTAATTTGAAAGTTTTAATTGGAATAATATGTAATCTTTCTTAAATAGTATACTCTAGGCTTCTTCTACAGTTTAAGGAAAATCTTGTAGATGTGCCCAACACATTTTATTAAGATACAGATATACGTAACTCAGTGCATATTACATATTCCTGGTAAATGGAAATTTAAACCTCTTTTTTGGTCAATTTAATGTCCACAAGCAGTTCACCATTTAATCTTATGGCTTATTTTGTATAAACAAAGTCTTCCTTATTAAATGAAGAACCACTTTCTAATTTTCAATTTTAACAACATAATCACAGATTTCCATGCACCAAATTTATTCAAAGAAAAATATACCTGAGTTTTCAATTTATACCCATATTAGTATTTTATTAATAGTTTGAATGTTAAGTGGCAACTACATTCCAACAACCCTGGAAAATTCATAATTTCTTTATGGCTTTTAAGAGCTTTACTTCTTGCCATGATCCTTTCAATAGATTTATAAGTGTTAGCAATTCAATTTTTTAAAGAAAGTAATGGATATTTATCGATTTCTTAATATGCACTAGGCATCCTATTATAATGTACTCTTGTGTACTAAATCTACAAAAATGAATAAAACATGTCCTTCTCTTGTGGAACTCAAGAGTCTGGGCGATGAGACAGACTCCTACACAGAAAATACAACACAATGTCAGGGATTATAAGACAGTATTTTGTGCAGGATTCTGTGGGAGTAGAAGGAAGGGGCCCTTAACTCCTAAGGAGATTAGAGAAAGGCTTCCTGGGGAAGATGATGCCTAAAACTAGAACTAGAAAGAATCATAGTAGGTTTTTCAGGTTAAAAAAAAAAAAAAGTTTACAAAACATTCAAGGCAGTGGGTACTGCATGATTAAATATTCAAAGGCATGAAACAGTCTAAAAGTTTTCAAGCTAAGTAGGTTAAAATGAGGCTGAAGAACAGAGAGAAACCAGGTGATGGAGACTCTGAATGTTACACCTAGGAGTATGAACATGACCCAACAGGTGTCGCAGGCTGTGAAAGTGGTTTAAGCTTGTAATGCCGTAGTTGCCCATTGGTTTCTCTTCTGGTCTAATTTTGCAATTATTTCCATAGAAGATCTTTAATATAAACCTTTTTTGAGTTCAAGGCCACATATAAAAATCAGAAAGAATGATAGTGTCAGTGAAACAAGCAATACATAAAAGAAGCAGGAATACTCTCTAGCTCCCTTCATGAGTAAGATAATTGCCTTAACTGTTTATGGCACTAAGATCCATTTTCATGTGGCATTCTATTTTCTAGAGCAACTTTGTGACATACATTAGGCAGATATCATTTTTTCCACTTTAGTTGGGAAAATTGCCACCAAGAGAGATAAAGTCAGAACAGTAGTAAATGGCAGAGGAAGAAGATGGAATCAGGTCTTTAAATTGCAAATTCTTTGCTCTTTTCCTTCACAAGGAAATGGAATCTATGCTAATGAAATTCCTTGCCAAATTTAAGAGGTGATTGTTGATAATGAATGCCATAGGTAACATTACCCTGACACACATGCTTTGTAAATTTGTCTAAACTAAGTTTGCTATGTAAATTATACTGTTAATAATGATTAAAAACTAGTAATTTATTGAGCACCAGAAAGTGACTATTTTTCTTCCTTTGTTAGCCGTTTATTCTACAAATTTTCCTCTAAGAATCACTTTAGCTACATCTCACAAATATTGATATTTTGTGATTTTATTATCATTTAGTTCAAAATATTTTCTGACTTCTCTTGTGAGTACTTCTTTGATCTGTAGGTTATTTGGAAGTGTGCTGTTTAATTTCCAAATATATGAACGTTTGCTTGCTATCATTTTGTTACTGATTCCTAATTCAGTTACACTGTGGTCAGGGAACATACTCTGTAAGATTTTAGTCATTTCAAATTGATTGAGATTCCTATTAAGGTCTGGAATATGATCTAGGTGAATAGTCCATGAGCACTGGAAGAAATGTGCACTCTGCAATTATCAGGTACAGTGTTCTGTCAATAGTGATTAGATTCAGGCAGTTGATGATGTTCAGATCTCGAGTATATATAGTCTTCCTGAATTTTTGTTCTGCTCATTCTGTCAATGAGCAGACAAAATTACTGAGAGATGTCTAGAACATCTAACTGAAATTCTAGATTTATGTGTATTTTCCTAAAGTTATGTCAGGTATTATGAAGTTCTTTTATTAGATGCCTACACATTTAAGAGTTTTATGTCTTTCTGATGAATTGGGCCTTTTATTATTTTGAAAGGATCCTCTTTACCTCTGGTAATAATCTTGGTCTGACAAGATTATTATTATGACATGATAATCCACCCTGTCTGATATTAATATAGCCAGGCCAGCTTTCTTGTGTTTACTTTTGGCATGGGTTATCTTTTGCCATGCTTTTATTTTTAGTCCATGCTATTGCCCTTACTTGCAACATCCACTGGGGATGTAGAGAGTTGGAAAGAGTGCTGCTCCATCTTTAGTGCAGAAACAACAGCAGCAAAGGACATATGTATCATTTCCAATGCTATTTACTCCATTCCACAGTCCTAATTTCATTTTCTTCAAGTGGAAGAACTTCCTTGAGTATTTCTTACAGCTTAATTCTGCTGGTGACAAATTCTCTCACCTTTTGCTTTGTGAAAATGTTTTGTAATGCAGGTCCACTAAAGATGAATTCTGAATTCTCTCAACTTCTGCTTATGTGAAAATGTCTCCATTGCACCTTTAGATTTTATTTTTATTTTTTAATGACAATAAGGAAATAATAAATGTATGAGGTAATGGACATGTTAAATACCCTGATTTGGTTTTACACAATGTATACATGTATCAAAGCATTACACTGTACCCCATAAATATGTACAATTTCACCTTTATTTTTGAAGGATATTATATTAGTTTTCCATTGCTGCCATAGCAAATGACCACGGATTTAATGCCTCAAAACAGCAAAAATTTATTACTGTATAGTTCAGAAATCCAGCCTGGGTCTCACTGGGCTAAAATCAATGCATCAGCAGAGCTGTGTTCTTTCTGGGAGCTCTAGGACAGAATCTATTTCCTTGTCTTTTCAAGCTTCTAGAGGCCACCTGCGTTCCTTGGCTTATGGCCATCCTCAAAGCCAGCAATGTCACATCTCTCTGACCTTTCTTACACAGTCACGTCTCCCGCTAACCACAGCTGGGATAGATTCTCTTCTTTTAAATACCCATGTGATTATACTTGGCCCACCAAGATAATTCAGAATAAATATCCCCATCCCAAAGTCTGCAACCTTAATCACATCTGCAAAAGTCCCCTTTGTCAGATAAGGTAACATATTCACAGGTTCTGGGGATGAGACTATGGTGGACATTTTGAGCGGAGGGGAGGGGGGCATTATTCTGCCTATCACAGCATTTAATCAGAGTATAAAATTTTAAGTCACAGTTTTTTCCCCTCCTTTCAACACTTTTAAAGTGTTATTTCATTGTATTTAAGTCTCCACTGTCTGAGAAAGCAGCTATCTTTTGTATCACTGCTCTTTCGTACTGATAATTACTTTTCTCTTTAACTTTGCTTTCCAGCAGCTTGAATATGACATGCTTAGGTGTGGTTTTATTTGTAGCTATCCTTGTGTTCAGCTTCTTGAATTTATAAGTTGGTATGTCCTTTAAAATGTAGGTATTTTTTAGTTTCTACTTTTCAGATACATTTTCTACTCAATTCTCTTTTGCCTCTTTTCTGGGATTTCAATATCCACATATCTTACACCAGTCAATATTGAGACCAGTCACTGAGACCACCACTCTTCTTGGCTCCTCCTCCCTGCCCAGTGACAAGAAGGTGCCCCCAAGGGAGAAAGCAGAGCCCATCGTGGCACTGACTTCTCAGGCTCTCAATACTACATTGATTGTTTTCTAATGCCTGGAAAAAGTTACCTCGTGTATTTTGCTCGGTTTTATAGTTGCTTTTTGGCAGGAGATATGGATTGGTACCAGTTATTCTCTCATAGATGAAAATATACTTTGCCAAGAGTAGTTTTTAAAGAACGGTTTATAAGCTGGTCTTACGGCCAGAATAGGAAATCAACTTTTCTCTGACATTCTTACCATTGGTTCAATTCACCCAAGCCATCTTTCCATTTCATAACATTGACAGAAAATGTAATAGATAAGTGTAGGTTAAAGATTGTTCTAAACATGTAATTTCATGGCAATAATAGATGAAATTTTTGCAGATTTGTATACAACTCCAGTATCAAAATTATTTATCTTTTTTTATTCCAAGACAAAAGATATTTTTACAAAAATTTCTCATAAACAAATTTAGAGGCAACCACATTTTTGACACATCTCATCTATAATTTTGTTCCACCAACCTGGCAAATTACCTGTGCTTCTTACTGTAACCAAAAAGACAAATAGATAAAATGCAGTGCTTACATTTCAGATAGCTTACAGATGCAGTAAAAAAAATATATATATAGAAAAAAGTCAACAATATAAAGTAAATTTATCCAATTTACCAAACACCATTACCCTTTCCAGCTACTGTGACCTCTGACTCAACATGCAATTGTTAAGCATCTATTTTTCACAAACCACAATGCTAGGGGCTATACCATGTATGTGACTAGATTCTGCCATAGCTAGAGAACAGTCTTGAAAAACAAATCTTAGTTTGAATACTAGTTTCACTGTAACCTAGGAATTTAACCTCCTTGGGCTTTCACTTTTAGCTCTTGTAATATTAGCTTAAACATAACTACCCTGTATGGTTGTGTAAAGTTAAATGCAATAACTTCACACCAGCACCCCCTTTCTACCCACAATCTCCTAGAAGTTATGATTAGGATAATTATTTTCAGTCTGTTTCCTATTGAGTTCTAGCATTCCTCTTAAGTAGCTCTTGGGATGGCGGAATATATAGACACTGTTTAAACCTTTTATCTCTTTATTGTATTCTGGGTTGACATAAATATTTTTAAAATAGATTCCAGCCTTTTATTTATGTATTTATTTATTGAAAAAGACATTTAAGCTGAGTGCAGTGGTGCACACTCATAGTCCTAGCTACTCAGGTGAGTGAGGCAGAAGGATCACTTGAGCCCAGGAGTTATTTGAAAGCTAGCCTGGGCAGCATAGTGAGACGCCATCTCAAAAAAGAAAAGGAAAGAAAAGAAATGTCCTACTTCTCTCACTATTATTTGTGTCTCTCTAGAAGCCAATACTTGGAGAAAAGTTAGAGATGAGGGATAATAATCTTCTTCCTCTTCTCCTCCATTTCAGTCTCTCACCTCTTTTCTTCATGGATGAGTAAGCTCAGAATTCTCCCTTCAACATAGATACTTTACAGAAGCTCCACATGGAGTAAATGGGGAAGTGAAAATTACTACAAGAAGAAGGTACGAGATCAGACCATATTACCCAGCATTAACAATAAAGTTTAACACATTTCTATGACCTGTGATGTCTTTCAATATGTCCATAGACATCATTTTGGGTGAGCCTACAGCCAATTTGACTACAAAAAAAATGAAGAAAGAATTATTATCTCCATTAAACAAATAGAGAAGCTGAGTTTTCACGGGACCTAGAGAAAAGAGAAAACAGAAGAGAGACGGCATTTTGCTCTCTCACAATTGACATTCTATTTTTGGCCTATCCACCAAAATATATGCCAATCAATTGAAGCATTATTAATGCATTATCAACACCAGGAAAATGCTAGAAATATGTATGTCAAATGAGTATTTCTCATTGTGTTTTAAATATTTATCATTAGACTGCAGTATATTCAGTTTCTTCGTTTCATCTCTCCAAAACGAGAATTATTCACCATAAACTTTACCTTTAAATTTTTATTTAAACAATTGAGTACCCCCCAACAGTATTTGTTGACACTTCTCTTGAGCTATTTTCTTTCTACTTCTCCATGTAACTCAAAGCCTATTAAGAAAAAAAATTTGAGCCAAAATCCTTAATTTAACAAAGCAGGTAAAGAATGAAAATTATATCGTTCAAAACAACAATGATCAAGCAACAAAGAACCCTCAGGCAGAGTTCAGAGGATGTTTATGCACTAAGAGGAAACGCTGTCTTTGGCATGAAGAGGGGTTATTGAAATGATCTAATTTCAGACAAGGTACATAACTGAAGTTGTAGTCCAAGTTTATTGTAGTTCTGTATCTTTTTAATTAGGTAATTTTAAGTTTATAGTTTTGAATCATCAGGGAAAAAAATTGCAACATAGTCCATTTAGAGTCAAGGCATGCTGCTGACACATTCAAAAAGTCCTGAACTTCATAAGTAAACATTGCCAATGTTTATTTCAAAACATCTGAGAACAAGGAAATACAGTGACTCTCTGAATGCTTCAGATTGGAACTATTTGTGCTGAGTCATCATTATCTGTGGATCCCTTCTGAGATACAGTGGAGTGTGTTCAGCACCTGCCAAATGCACAGATATGAATAATTATGGAAGGAGAATCTCATTACAAAACTTTTTTCTACCTAAAATGCCGCCAAAAAAAATCTGGAAAAATAATTTTCTCTATAACTAGGTAAAATGGCTTTTACTTTCAGGGCTCTTAGAAATAACTTTTTCAAAGACAAAACTCATATAAATTGAATCTGGAATCTTGTTTCTTTATTTCTATTACATTTGGTGACGAGGTGTTTTGTTTGTTTTATTTGTTTGTTTGTTTTGGACTTGCCATGACTTTATAAATTGAGTCTATAAAGCTAGCTTCTGAGGTTCTTTCTCTACCTCATAGAAACTGATTCAACGGTTTTCACCAGGTAAATGGTGGGGATATTTTGACTTCACTGGCCAAATGACTGGACAATACCTTAGGCTTGCTAATGGGAAAATAGCAAACAATTTTCTGTTAATATGTGTTATTCCACAGGAAAAGATTATGAAAACTGTAATATTTGTCATTCTATAGCTAGTGTACAGTCTCATAAATATTATTAGCATTAACTCTCAGAGTTTAAACAAATATTATATTCATGTCCAGGAATAAACAGAAAATAACATTGTACACATCCCGAAATTTTCCTTTTAATGAGTTGTCTACATTGTTCCCAGAGGTTGGGACTTGAAAGCAGCTTATGTGATTTTCTCTCATTTCCTTCATGCAATTCAGCATTCCAGAAACATTTATTATCAATTAGTATGTGATAGACCCCATACCAGGCCTCGGGAGTGGAGAATGGGCTATGATCACTGTCATTAAGATTGTCATTATCTAGCAGATAGAAACAGGTTTGTAAAGAAAAAGTATGTATGATAAATCCGTAAGATACAATGAGGATTCAAAGGAAAGACATTTTTGGAATGTGCTAGTAGAATCGTTGACTCTCAGTAGAGCAGGTTGGATTTTTTCTTGATTCTTCAAATAAAATTATTCTTCTATGACATTCTCAAAAAGACTAAGTTGGAAGTAATTTTAAAATATGACAAACTGGAACAAATATTAAAATTTTAGTGTTAACTCATACTCTAAAAGCTGATCATTTGTTAACTCTATTTTATGCAAAGTAGCACACCTCTTAGAAGAGATACATTTATGAAGTGTCTTTCATTTTTATAGCACAGGGTGTTCCATTTAGGGCCAGTCTCGCAAGTCAGAGTTGGGAAATTTTCCCATAGGAATGACACATAGCTGTATCAAGGAGTTTGAAGAAAAGAGTGTTTGGAATAGCACCCACATAGAGAGAAGAGAGTGATCAAAAATCAAAGGATCAAGAAAAAGAACACTCAGTTCAAATAACTGCAAATTAAAATTTTCCTTTTTGCCAGTTAAGGTTCTTCACACCAGATTCTACCTTTCTGTGAATAGATCTTGCTTGTGTTTTCATTTTCTTACGTTATCGCAATTCATGGCTGAAGGAAAATTCACAGCATGGCAACACTCCTCACATGTTAATAAAAAAAAAAATCTGCAGACTTGAAACTTTTTTTTCTGTCTAAACAGAATTCTTTTTTCTCTGTGAGTCCTTTCAGGTTCAGCTCCTTGTCTGAGTTCAGTAGCAGGTATATTTCCTTAAGGACATCAAAATGTACAGTTTTCTCACTAATTAGCCATTTTAATAGCTAAAGTTAAAAAAAAAATACTGAGAATACCAAGTGTCGGTGAAAACAGGAGCACCTGGAACTTTCTTCCTTTGCTATGGGGAATATGTAACAGTCCGACAACTTTGGAAGATGATTTGGCAGTCTCCTAAAGAATTAAACATACCCATGGCTCACCAACTCCACTCTTTGATATGCAAGCAAGAGAAATGCATGTGTATGTCTATCTTAAAAATAAACAAAATGAAATAAAATTTATGTTAGAATATTTATAGAAGCGTTTTTAGAGCCATAAACTAGAAAAAAAATTGAAAGTTTTTTCTAGTCTTCACCAGAGTGAAGGGCTGGTGACAATTCTCTAGTTCATCAATCAGAGAATAGAAAAATACCATGTATATTTACACAATGGAATACTTTCAGCAATTTAAAAAGAGCAAATTACTAATACATCAATGTAGATGAACCTCAGAAATTCTGTGTTAAACAAAAGAAGGCAGAAAAAATACATACTGTATTATGTAATTATTTAGCTCAAGAAGAAACAAAACTAATCTATGGAGATAGAAGTCAGAACAATGGTTTCCTCTGAAGTGGAATATTGCCTGGGAAGGGGCATGGTGAAACTTTCTAAGTTGATGGAAATTATTTTAATCTTCATCTAGGAGTGATTACAAGAGGATATAGATATGTTTGAAGTCAATCAACTTATAAGTTAAGATTTGAGCATTTTACTGTAGTAAGTTATACTTTAAGAAAGGAGACTGCAAAATTCCTAAATATTTTTAAAGAGTCTAACTTTTATATTGGAGAACAGCAAAAAACATAAAGACAATATGTGACTGAAGTTTTAATCAAAGAACATAAAAACCTTCTCCATGTCTAGCAAATCCAAGGAGCCAAGGCACAACTATGACTACCTTCTGCTTAAAAGTGAATGGTTAAAAACTGAGAAAATAATCAGTGTAAACATGAGGATAACTGTTCAGTGAAAACCTTGACTGAATTTACAGATAAACTGGCCTGGTTATCAATCAGAGAAACTAGCTACTTCAAGTATGTTAAGCAAAGTGGCCTAGGATATCCAAGAAGAAAAAGTTTGTGAACTTTGCACAATAATCTGAATTGGCCAGTAGTGGTACTCAGATGTGACCCTAAACATGACAGAAGAGAAAGATTAGTGGCATACAGAACTTCAAAATCATCTGCAGCTACTTTGTCTGAAAGGAGAGTTGGTTGGGGTAAGAAGCCACACGTTTATGAGGAGAAACTAGTGGTTTGACTGGACGGTCAGAGCCCTTGAAAAAGAAAGACTGAACGACTGGTGACAAGGAAGTTTGATCTCCCCATTAGATAAACTTTACTACTGATATGACAGTCTGCATAGGGATTCCAGGGAAATTCTTTTTTTATTTTTTTATTTTTTTGAGATGGAGTTTTGCTCTTGTTGCTCAGGCTGGAGTGCAGTGGTGTGATCTCAGCTCACTGCAACCTCCACCTCTTGGGTTCAAGTGATTCTCCTGCCTCAGCCTCCCGAGTAGCTGATATTATAGGTGCCTGCCACCACACCCGGCTATTTTTTTGTATTTTTAGTACAGATGGGATTTCACCATCTTGGCCAGGCTGGTCTTGAACTTCTGACCTCATGATCCACCTGCCTCGGCCTCCCAAAGTGCTGGGATTACAGGCATGAGCCACCACCCCTGGCCTCCATGAAAATTCTTACATCTCATCTATGCCTCCCGATACAAAAATTGTTCCCTGAAAATTCAGGCCTATTGTCCTAGGCATCCACAGAAACCTTTTCCAATACCACCATGTCTTTTTTTGTCATTTGACTCATGGGACTACAACCAGAAAGTCAAGAGGGAGTCTTGCATGTTCGTGGGGTCTTAATTCAGACTTCCTGCAGCAACATTCTTCTGTTGCATACAAAAACCACTGAAATAAAGGATCCTAGAGTCATGGGGTGGGGACAAAAATAAAATAAAAACCTTAGAAGTGGGTGCTTAGGTGTCATCAGCTAACACATCACCCATTCTCCATTCATTGTTCCCAGATCTAGCCTTTCTAGTCAGGGTAGGAAGCTAGGCACTTCAGCCACAGGAATAACAGAAAATGACTAAGACTTGGGCAGTGGAAAATGCAGCCAAGATCCTCACTTCTACGTCTCTCTTTCCGGCACCCTGCATTCCCATTGCCACCACATTTTAAAGTAGCCGTCTGTTACAACAGCCGCCTGCTTTGCTCATATTCCCTCTGCTGAAATGTTCTTCCCTCAAATATCCATGTGGCTCATTTCTTCATTTCCTTGAGTTTGTACCCTAATGTCACATTCCCAGGAAATTCTGCCCTTACCACCTTACTTAAAAATTACAAATCCCCTGGCCCCTGAAACCACCCTGCCACCCAAACCCACTTAACACCCTGGGCCCTTCTTCC
Organism: Trachypithecus francoisi; assembly: GCF_009764315.1. Lineage (NCBI taxonomy): Eukaryota > Metazoa > Chordata > Mammalia > Primates > Cercopithecidae > Trachypithecus > Trachypithecus francoisi. The sequence goes on along the minus strand of NW_022681453.1, from coordinate 124,762,440 downwards.
TCTGCTTCAGTAGGTATCCCTATCCCTTATCACATTGTAACGTACTACATAATTCACTTATTTATTTATTTATGTTTATTTTCCATCTCGTTCCACTAGAAAGTAATCTCCATCTTCTTTTTTCACTCACGTATTCTGGGTCCCCATAACTGCAGCTGGGACTCAATCAATGCTCACTAAATATTTGTTGAATTATTCTGCTGAATGAGTAAATAAATACCAAAGACTGAAAGCTACGAAGGTGCAGAGACTAATGTGTATTCATTTTTGTATTCCTTGCACTCAGTGTTGTACTTGGCACATGCTAGGCTCTCAAAAAATGCTTGTTGAATAAATGAATGGATGGAAAATGTAATCCCAAATTGAAATAGCGGAATGTATTTTTTGCACTGGAGAGGAGATTCCTGCACAGTATAGGTGGTAAATCATAGGAAGGAGGAATGATACAATAATAGTAACAGCAACAATAACAACAACAACAACGATACTAATAATAGCCAGTTAGTGGTAATGTCTATTTATCCAGCATGGGGTTTGATACATATTAGCCCCAAGCCCCACATTCACCCTGCAAGAAAGTTGTTAATATTATTAACTTCATCTTATAGATGAAGGCATTAGGGATCAGAACATTTTAACAACTATTTAGGGTCAAATAGACGGTAAGGACAGCTAGGATTTAAACCTGGGACTACTCCCGTTAAAGACAAGGCGCCATTTTGCATAATGCACATTTTACTCTTCAAATCTGGAAACCAAACAGTGTTTTTCTTCCCATCACATATGTGCTGATGTGGCAGAAATAACAATGCTGGCAGCATTTACCACCCAGCATATTAAGGCATTTGGAAGAGAGGATAGCCTCATGTGAAAGAGTTGCTGTCCTCAAAAACTGAACAACATAAACATAAATTGAGAACTAAGAGGAGTAGACCTCCCTGTGGCAGTTCAAGAAAAGTTTCCAGGAGGTAACAAATATGGAGGAAGTATTCAAATGGATGTTAGAGATGAGGAAGAGAAAAGGCAGTATATCAGTAGAAACAGAAAAAAAGTGGACTGAGCCCAGTAGAGAAAAAGAATAATTTATTAAGCTGATGTGCACTGTATATAAAATCATTCTTTCATACATTCAGCCATCCAACACTTACCGTGTAATTCCTATGTTCAAGGCACCTTTTTGGGCACTGAACATAAAGGAAAACAGTCATGAGGAAAATCCCTTCCCTCATGGAACTTACATTAAAGGGGTCGGGGGAGGTGAAGACAGAAAAATAAAATGTAGGTATAATATGAAGTATATCACATGGGATTAATGCTAAATAGAAAAATAAAGCAGGAAAAGCAGGTCAGGAATATTGGGGGTTGTAATTTAAACAGTGTGCCATGTTAATATTATTTGATGCTATCAAAGAAATTGATGCATTTGGGCAAAATTGCCAGGCTTTTGTAAAACAATTCAACCTTGAGCTCTGTGTGGCTGCTCAAGATTTTCTTATCCTTAAATCAAAGCCGGCAGTTCAAGGAGGTGATGTACTATGCCTCTGTACTTGAAACCTCTTCACTGATTGCTCTGAGATGAGAATAATAGCAGAACTCCAGCCAATGTCTAGGCTGGTGAGAATCTTGGGGAAAGAGAATTTTAAAAATATTATGCCCCACGGAATCACCACACTTGGTGAAGAATAACAGTGGCTCATTAGGCCAGCCAAAATGCTAGCCTGACCACTAAGTGTCATTGTGGTCTCACCACACAGGCCTGGGTCAGGAAAGGAAAAGAACTGGCATGAAATGCAGATCATGAGCAATGAGCTTCATCATATTTGATAGGTCATTTCTAGAGAATTGCACCATTAAGGAACGTGGGAGTGCAGAGTAGCAGATGTACAGAACTTCAGAAAAGCATCTTGTGTTGTGCTTTAAAATTAGTTAGGCGCTTAATAAAAATTGACATCTATATGGACACTATCTCATGGTTGAAAAGCCAGCTGAAAGGTTGAATAGACTGTAAACAAATGAAAATAAATGGATAGCAAGTCATACTGGGAGGAGTTCGGGTTGGCATTTGGAGAGCTCTTATTTAGCATGAGAGCTTGGTGACTAAGCTATTACATTGGGATAAATAGATTGGGAATGAAATGTGCAAATGAACTAAGCTGGCAGGAATCATTGGAAAGGTAGGAAACCCATACCAGGGAATTGTTTGTATTCACATTTAGTAAAGGGCTGCTTCTGAACATCTGTTTTCAGAATATATAGCAGTGTCATGTGGGCTGGAAAGCCAGGAACAGGCTGCACTCATGAATGGAAGAAAGGCAGCTGGTGTAGGAGAGGAATTGAAAGGCACTAAGCTAGGTAGGCTTGGCAAACTGATGATAAAACATGAAACAATCGATAAACACTTAAAAGATGTGAACACCAAGGAGAGTGCAAAATTACTTATCCTGATATTTTAGGGTAGAGTAATGGGAGGAAAGTTTAAAAAGGATAATTAGAGTCAAATAATTTCTTTCAAAAATTGTGAACCTCATCATTTAGACTAAGAAATGACTTGGGTATGCATCATATTTTTATTTCAAGACCCACGGCTCAAATGTCATGTTTTTGTGGGGGTTTGTTTGTTTGTTGTTCTTGCTGTTTGTTTTTGTTTTTGTTTGAGATGGAATTTTGCTCTTTTTGCCCAGGCTGGAGTGCAATGGTGCAGTCTCAGCTCACTGCAACCTCCGCCTCCCAGGTTCAAGTGATTCTCCAGCCTCAGCCTCTCGAGTACCTGGTTTTACATGCACACGCCACCATGCCTGGCTAATTTTTGTATTTTTAGTAGAGACAGGGTTTTACCATGTTGGCCAGGCTGGTCTTGAACTCCTGACCTCAAGTGATGCACCCGGCATGGCCTCCCAAAATGCTTTGTTATCTTTTCAACTTCTTCTCTCCCACATTCCCCAGGGCAAAATTCATCACTCCTTGGATTATGTCCTCAATACATTTAAAAAATGCTTTTATTATAGCACTGATCACTCTGCACTTTAGTTATATCTGGTCTCTAGTACAAGAGAGTGAGTTTCTCTCTTTTTTTTATTTTTTATTTTTCAACGTTTATTTTAGAATCAAGGTGTACATATGCAGGTTTATGGTTTAGGGTAGGACTGACCCTATCACCCAAGTAGTGAGCATAGTACCCAATAGGTAGTTTTTCAGCCTGTGTCCCCCTCCCTCTCTCCACCGTCTAATAGTCCCCAGCGTCTACAGTTCCCATCTTTATGTCCATGAGTACCCAATGCTTACCTCCCATATATAAGTAAGAACATGCCATATTTGGTTTTTCTGTTTTTGTGTTAGTTCACTTAGCCTCCAGCTGCACCCATGTTGATGCAAAGGACATTATTTCATTCTTTTTTATGACTGTGTAGTGTTTCATGGTATACATGTACCATGGTTTTTTATCCAATTCATTGTTTTGGGGCACTTGGGCCGATTCCATGTTTTTGCTATTGTGAATAGTGCTGTGATGGGCATAAGATGTGTGTGTCATTTTAGTGGAATAATTTCTTTTCCTTTGGGCGTATACTCAGTAATGGGATTGTTGGCTCGAATGGTAGTTCAACTTGCATTTCTTTGAGAAATCTCCAAACTGCTCACTACAATGGTTGGACTAATTTACACTCCCACCAACAGTGTATAAGTGTCCCCTTTTCTCCACGGCCTCACTGTCTGCTATTTTCTGACTTTTTAAGAACAGTCATTCTGCCAGGAGTGGTGACTCACACCTGTAATCCCAGTACTTTGGGAGGCTGAGACAGGTGGATCACTTGAAGCCAGGAGTTTGAGAACAGCCTGGCTAACATGGCAAAACCACATCTCTATTAAAAGTAAAAAAATGAACTGGCTGTGGTGGCACATGCCTGCAGTCCCAGCTACTCAGGAGGCTGAGGCAGGAGAATCACCTGAACCCAGGAGGCAGAGGTTGTGGTGAGCCGAGATTGTGGCACTGCACTACAGGCTGAGTGACAGAACGAGACCACGTCTCCAAAATAAAAAAAAGAAAAGCAAAGAAAAGAAAGAATAGGCATTCTGACTGGTGTGAGATAGTATCTCACTGTGGTTTTGATTTGCATTTCTCTGATGGCTAGTGATGATGAGCATTTTTTCTTATGTTTGTGGGCCACTTGTGTATCTTTTTTTTTTTTTTTTTTTTTGAGAAGTGTCTGTTCATGTTCTTTGCCCACATTTTCATGGGATTATTTGCTTTTTGATTTGCTTAAGTTGCTTATAGACTCTGGATATTAGACCTTTGCTGGGTACATAGTTTGCAAATATTTTTTCCACTGTAGGTTGTCTGTTTACTCTCTTGATAGTTTCTCTTGCTGTGCAGAAGCTCTTTAGTTTGATTAGGTCTCACTTGTCAATTTTTGTTTTTGTTGCAGTTGCTTTTGAGGACTTAGCCATAAATTATTTGCCAAGACTGATATCAAGAATGGTATTTCCTAGGTTTTCTTCTAGGATTTTTATAGTTTGAGGTCTCACATTTAAGTCTTTAATTCATCTTGAGTCCATTTTTGTCACTTCATATGGATCCAGTTACCCAGCACCATTTATTGAATAAGCGGTCTTTTCCCTATTGCTTGTTTTCGTTGAGTTTTTTTAAGATCAGATTGGGATCTTACTATATTCTGCACCTCAAGCACCTAGAATATTTATTGGCATATTAAATGTTTAGTGTATTGCATGGCACCCTTACGTGTTCATCTGAGATTTCATTACTAAAGTTATCATTTGTTACCTAGGGTAAGGCTACAGTGTGTTAAGAATATACATGTGAGAAAGTATTTTATGTACCAATATGAATAGATCACCAATATATCCATATACCTTAGTGAAATGATAAGGTACCAAACGTTGTGCATAGCTTGCTTCTTTATGTGTAGAAATGAGAGTCAAATAAGGATATACTTGTAGGTGCTATTATTTTCATAAATAAGACCTGGAAGGATACTTAAGCTAATAGGGAAAGGGTGGTGATAGCATGATGGCGACAGCAGTAAAAGCAAAATTTTTGGCCGGGCGCGGTGGCTCAAGCCTGTAATCCCAGCACTTTGGGAGGCCGAGACGGGCGGATCACGAGGTCAGGAGATCGAGACCATCCTGGCTAACACGGTGAAACCCCGTCTCTACTAAAAAAAAAAATACAAAAAATTAGCCGGGCGAGATGGCGGGCGCCTGTAGTCCCAGCTACTCGGGAGGCTGAGGCGAGAGAATGGCGTAAACCCGGGAGGCGGAGCTTGCAGTAAGCTGAGATCGGCCACTGCACTCCAGCCTGGGCGACAGAGCGAGACTCCGTCTCAAAAAAAAAAAAAAAAAAAGCAAAATTTTTTGCAATATACATTTTTATATTTTTTGACTTTGTAAATATTTGTTCATTCAGTATCACTTGCTCAAAACATTTAAATTTTTTTTTTTTTTTTTACAAACCAGTCACATGGGGAATAAAAACAACAGCAACAGTAATGACAAAGGGCTGCATAGGCTTACTTACGTGGAGAATTAGTTTAAGCAGAAAGGTACTACCATTTGTTTGTTTTAAAAAATAAATTCAATTCCAGTATGGATAAAATTGTTGTTGAAGAAATTGAAGGGAATTTATATTTTCTCATGTAAGCCAGGGTAATCAAAATTCTTTTGAAAGGCTCACTGGATAAAGGTGACTGCTTCACTATGTTTCCGTTAATTGCACTGCTAAGGGTAGCATGCCTTAAGGATCCTCCATCTGTTGCATTGAACCCAAGACAATTCCTTAACATATTGTTAGAAAATCAATATTTTAAATAATGAGATTTATATGTCCTTGAGGTAGTGTTGGATACTAAAATAGATTTAAATGAATTTTCATTTGTCTAAACTAATTAGTGATGGCTTCTCTGGCTGATTACTTTTCAGAAAAAAAAACTCTCACACCAACTTTGTATGTGAGAGGTACTTGTCAAAGTATAATTTTCACGAAGTTATAAAGCATAATGCATACAAATACAGAATAAGCACAAGTTAAACATTTATTTAACTTATTAATAAGAGAACCAGCTAGACAGTAATGCTGATTCAAAGAAGGCGTGGAGCAGAGGAATCATATAGACATGGGAGCAAAAACATTTGAATAAGATGGTATCACATACAAAACTGATCAATATATCCTACAAAGCAATAAAACCATAACCTTTGGGGTTATCTTTTCTTCTGGGCAGAAATTATTTGAATCTCTACCAGATAAAAATTTACCAAAAAACATGCAACTTCACAGAAAATGGATTTGTAGTCAATATTTAGATATAATCAAACAGAGGTATATTCCCCTGAATAATTAAATAATCTTTGGATAGGCCTGTTAATGGTCTGATATGATATTGAAAGGACATGTCACCCTCTCTTTGCCTTCTTCCCAAGTAGGCAACGTTTCTTAACTCATGTTAGTGAAAGTCAAAGTTTGTGAAAGAATGGAATGAGCTAAAACTCCTATCTTTGCCCTCAGGCCTGAAATAAGAATGCAGTTCAGAGAGAAAGAACAATGGTATATTTAATATTTTTAAATGTGGGCCTCTTCTTTTTTTTTTTTTTTTTGAGACGGAGTCTCGTTCTGTCGCCCAGGCTGGAGTGCAGTGGCGCAATCTCGGCTCACTGAAAGCTCAGCCTCCCTGGTTTAGGCCATTCTCCTGCCTCAGCCTCCCGAGTAGCTGGGGCTACAGGCACCCGCCACCACGCCCAGCTAATATTTTTGTATTTTTAGTAGAGACGGGGTTTCACCGTGTTTGCCAGGATGGTCTCAATCTCCTGACCTCGTGATCCGCCCGCCTCAGCCTCCCAAAGTGCTGGGATTACAGGCGTGAGTCACTGCGCCCGGCCGATGTGTGCCTCTTCTAATAGGATTTTCCCCATATAATGAGCTAAAAGAAAAAAGAGAATGATTCACTGATGTATAATATGTTGCAACTGATATTATGATGCTAAGGATAAACACAAGGTTCATACCACTAATGAATATGATAATCAATTTGACTTTACTCAGTCAGTGATGAAATGCATCAGTACTCTTAGATTGATTCCTTGAGATGAGGAAGCACTGTAATCTACAAAACTACCCTAACTGGTAGAAAAGCATTTTATGTTTACGGAGACTTGAAATGCAGCTTTAATACAAGGAAGTATTTTAACAGTTCAACCTTGCTTTTCCTTGTTAATTAGGAAGCTGAAAAGTTGATTCAGAGTAAACGACAGGATTCATCACCAGAAGACATATTTTTTGATGCATTCAACCCAGCCAGTCAGTTATCTAAATTGTAATTAGGATAGTTGTGTAGTAAATGAGAAGGGCTTAGCCAGAGGTTTTTCAGGAAAAGTGAGGGACTAGAGAGAAACCGGAAATACAAAGTTCATGCTAACAAAAAGATTATTTTTCAAGAATTAATGCAATCTATCTTTTTTTCAGAAACTGATATAAGACGTAATCTCAAGGATCACTAAGTGAAACTATGTGGCTATTTTTTGAAACAATAGATTAGTCTAGGAAAATTCTTAGAAATTAAACAGAAAATTCATAAATAACCTTTTCACACGTGAAATCACAGGCTAAGCCAAGAATAAAAATAAGAGTAATCCTATTTAATCTTTGTCCAAGACACTTAATACTATTTTCTCTACATCTTTTTATATTTGTTCTATTTAATATCCTATGGAATTTTAGGTTGGAAATTTTACAGTTGACATGAATATTCTTTATATATTTCCTTATAGAAATATCAGACATATTATGCTTGCATAGAAATTTGCCAAAGAAGAGAAAGAGGAAAAAGAAGGGGAGGAGGAAAAGGAAGAGGATGATATTATCCAAATATTTCTCTTATATTGGTCAGATGACTTGGAAAGGGGAACATATTATAAAGTGAAACATGTGCAATTTGAATTATTTGAAAGCCCTACAGCTATTATTATAGAAAGAAATCTGGCCCAAATAGAAGTGTCTCCAATACTACCTACTATTTTCTTATAGACTAAAAGCTGATGTACTGTTTTGGGGGGGAAAAAAAGATGGAAAAGAGTGTCCACTTAACATATTCAAAGGAATGTCATTATCCTTTATATTTCTCTGTGCCTGAGGCAGACTTTTACTTAGTTCTTGTCTCAATTGATCTCTTAATAAAGCCTAAGAAGGAGAAACTTTTCTTCCCTATTAAAATAAGGCTATTAATTAACTAGATTTGCCAAATAAGACTGGGAAAGTAAAGTATTAAGTAGGAGTCAAACTCAAATGCTGCAAAGTCCTAACTGTGAATGCAATACAGGGAACTTTCAATGGTAGAACTGCTATTTGTGCTTTAACTTAGGTGGATAAAACACCAACATTATTTTAAGACCTGGTTGCTAGCAATCAAAACCTTGGCTTTTGGGCCTCTTTGTGATGTATGGTAGAGAACTGCATTGTTGTTGTTGTTGTTGTTTTAATTTGTGTAAAAATCTCAGAAAATGGTCTTGACTTAAAAAACCAAAAAGCAAACAAGTAAGCAAAAAATCCTGTCTGGAGAAGGACCACATAGGATCTAAGAACACTACTGGATAATTCCAGGGAAGAGGAATTTCCCCTCTTGTGCTGATTTGACAAAAAGGAGAAAGCCTTAGAGGGGTTAAACACTGGTTTGGAATAAGGCAGAAATACAAAAGATCTCCAAGAGAAGTTCTATTCTCAGAAGGAGACAGGGTTGAAAGCCACCTCTGGCAGAGAGACCCCCATTCTCAAAGAGGCAGCCAGGAACTCAAAAGCTATGAAGAAAGTCTACCAAAGAGGCAGAGAAGGCAAATATTAGTGGGGAACTGGAAAAAAAAAAAAAAAAAGGAGTGTAGAAGCTCATCAGAATGGAAAAATGTAAAACACAACAAAGCTTTCATCCAAAATGGAGGATTTTTATATGCAAATGAGTTTAGTCAAACTAAGAAGTGATAGTCAAAGGGCAAAGCAGAAGTAGGGGGAAGTAGTTTTCCTAGTCATGCAAATGAAGATCTCAACTTCAATTTGTGACTTCACAGATGAGATATTGAAAGTATAGAAGTATTAGATAGACCATTAGAAGTATAAGATAATGCTATATGTCATGGGAGAGAAAAGGTTTCCAAATATCAAAGGGATTTGATATATTTTTTGAACTCTAAGACATATTAATTTTCTCATTCTTATATTAGTCTTCATCCTATTTAATGGTCCAGTACTGTAGTGACCAATTACAGGCAATGTAGTTTGTTGGTCAATCAAAGAAACGAAGACTTCGGAGTCAGATTCTTGTGCTGATTCTACTTCCTAAGGTGACCTCAGGAAACCAAGTCTTAAGTTCTTACTCTCTTCTCTGAATCCTCTCTTATTTCCATAAAGGGTCCCTATTTTAAGCAAGTATTTGAATCCTCAAATTGAAAGGTTTTAAGCAACGAGAAAGAACAAACCAGAAAAATTTTATCAAAATTACTAAGGTTTACTAAAGAGAAAAAAAAATGACAAATGCATGGGAAAAGATCCTAAAACAAAATCAAATTAAGGTCTTTGACCTATTGTATCAGTAATCTTGGAAGAATTGAGATTTCATAGTTATTCTTTAAATGAAAAGAACGATCTTGCATCCTCTGGTACAAATTCTATTCATACTTTTATAAGAGGAAGGAAAAAAGTACGTATTCCAGGATATTGCCTTTTTTATCCATAAATCTTCTTAAATCTAAAATAAGCCTCTAAGAGAAGTATACACCAGGAGGCTGGACTTTGCCTGCTGTAAGGAATTACATGGGTGTGGGCATAATTTGTGAAATATATCTATATATGGAAATATATTGAAAAGTCAGTTGAGTTTTTCAGGTTACTTTCATTTTTGAACAGAAGAGAAGTATTTCTCTTCTTATAGATTATAGTGGTAAATGCAATGATGACACCAAAGTTTTACCTAAATATAAACTTTAAAGAAAAGAGAAGGAGAGGAAGAAAAGTTGAAGGAATTGGGAAAGGAGGAAAGGAGGCAGAGAATAAGAAAAGAAGAAGAGGAGGAGAAAGAGCTACAGGAAAAGGAGAAGAGAAGGGAAGAGGAGGAGGGATCCAAAGCTTTTTTATTTTCAAAATAGACTGTGTGATTGAATTCCTATTTTCCTTTCCTGAGCTGGTTTTTACTGACATTGATATTACCAGAGGTTAAGAGGATGTGATTTAAACGTTGTTGATGAAATGTACCAATACCTTCCTCTCACAAATCAGCCAAAAAGTGTGGCTTGCAGTTTTATCTGAAATGCCCACGTTTGGTGCATACAAAGGGGAAAAGGAAACTACAATTAATAGAGCACTTACTTGGGGTGAGGTCTTTAACACTGGAGACAGCATTCCCCTTACACTAACTTATGTGGCAGCGATATTGTCCATTTTGAAGAGGAAAATGTATGTGTTGGTCAAGGTCTCACGACCAAGTAGAGGCAAAGCCAGAATTCAAACCCAACTGGGTTTGACCCTAGAGCCTCTTCTCTCTTGCTATCACTTGCTACCTCCATGAACCTGACTTGTTTTCAGTAAATATTTGGCTTCATCAAAGATCTGGTGAGATCAGCACTCCTCCACTGGCCATACAGCTCAAAACATATTTTTTCATTCTTGTAAAACACTAAGGCAAGTATTTCACATGAAGAAGGCATATTAAGGGCCCTTGGTTTTTGACAGTCACCTATACTGATAGAAATGTCTACCTACAAGGACACTTGCTTCACATTCTGAGACATGTAAAGCCTTCATTACATTAAAGGTAGGCTTTCAAGTCAAAGACAGAACAGTCCTATGAATCATAGAAGCTTATATAGGTTAGTGCCTTTTACACAAGTAATATCCTCCAAACACTCTAATACACAGGTTTAAATCCTTAGTGCTCCCCTGTCAAACTGCCAATCAATGACTTAGTAAAAGCCACCCAGAATGGATTTTTCCTGTCCTATATATTCTATTGCTTGGTCTTTTTATTTCAAATTAATTGCACCTGCTTGCACTTCCTGGAGTATGGAAGAGATATGGGTCACTCTTTTACTATAACTACCAATGTAGCCTATCAGGAGTCGTCTCATATGAAAAACTAAAGATAAACTCAATGAAATATAAGTATGTCTGAAGAGCAAAAAGAAAAATCATGGATTCTGCCCTGATCTACAAGACTCATGGAGAAAAAAAAAAAAGAAAGAAATATTTAATCACCCCAATAAAAGAGAGAGAGAGAAAAAAAGCTATGGCTCCTTTAACTTCCAAGCCAGAATGGTGACTGCTTTACAGAGAGTTTGAATTCAATCTGCCTCACTTTACTTTTCAATCTATGTGTAGTCTCTGGACCAGCAGTAGTAATATCACTGTGGAGCTTATTAGAAGTGCAGAATCTCATACTGCACCTTCTGCCACTGCTGCATCAGAATCTGCATATAACAAGATTCTGCCCTAGGTGACTTATATACTCATTCATATACATTGACCTATTGAACCTTGGCACCAAAAAGAAATACTCCTTTCCTTGGAGTTTATACTAGAAATAATAATTGCACTAAAAATAATAATGTAATAGTAGAAATAACTTTAAAATAATAAATTTCCATAAAATAATAATTATACCAAAGTTATAGCCAAACAAAAAGATTAATCTTAAAAAAAGAAGAATGGAGGTAATTTTAAACTTAATGTTTTTTAAATAAGTCACATGATCAAAGTCAAATTTTTGTTTCCTAAACTGTTTTGTCAACATTGATAAAACCAAAGGTTGAGTTAAGGCATTCCTTCATGTATAAATAGGAATAATATTGCCCACCCCACAGTATTGTGATGAGAATTAAATAAGATAATGTCTGAACAGTGCATGGCACCACGCAGGCACTCAAAAAATACTGGGCTGTATTCATGACAATTATTACTAATTTTTGTACCAAAGCCAAAATACATTAACTGGCTAATTTAACTGGCCTCCTAGTCAATTTAATTTTCTCCTCTGCCCTTTTAGAAATATGTAGATTTATAATTACAGCAAAACTTGGCTCTATATTTCTTAAATTTTTAAGAAATATACACAATGTGGCTAGATAAAGGAAATTCTCCAAATACACCAGACATTAAAATACTGATTCTACATTCTCCTGTGACTCAAAAATAAACAGTACAATATTCACCAGTGCAATTATAATTAGAATAGGAAATGCTTCAGTTAGACTTTGTCTCGTGACAAAGATTATCATCCAGTTACCATTCCCTTAGCATTCTCTCTCATATGACAAACCACTACAATCTATGACCGTCAACCTGGTTGCCATTTCTAATCCTAGCCTCAGAACTGTGAGCTGTATAATTATCACTATGCCCTATTAGCATTTATGGGTTCCCTTGATACTAATGGGATGCAAAAGGTGACATGTGTATGGATTATGTCAAGTTGTCACACTGCACAAAAACATGGTCCCAATTCCACAGGCTGTAATATCCACCTAATGATACACTCATGTCACAGAAGTACATAAATAGCGTTCTGCTGCTCACTATGCAGTAGGATGAGCTCGGGGGGATGTAAGTGAATGAGTGATCACATGTCACACTAGATGATTAAAAATGAGTGGGTCCCTTTTAGAGATTAGTGGATGTTAAATTATTTCATTCACTTGCTATTCATGATGAATAATAAATCACTCTCAGAGTCTGCTGGTCTATTCATTTATTACATGAGGATGTTTAGAAGCTAATTACTCTGAGATAGCCAACCCAGCAAGAATGGAGTGAGGGGATGAGGAATTCCAGTTTTGATTGCAATTTTTTTTTCAATGCTGGGCCTAATATTCAGCAAGATTTTTTTCAGAGTTACACACAATTATACATGTTTCCTAGTTTTCTTTAAGACTTCTGCTTAGACTGTTCTAGTGTCGAAAACGCTATTGGAGAGTCTTTTGAGATCAAAAAGCCTATTAATCTAAATTAATGCTTCCTAAAACTGTATTATTTCAGCCTCTGTTTTGTAGGTATCTGGAGGATTCATTTCCTTATAGAGCATCTCTTAAACTCTTCACAGAATGTACAACACACTCAGCCCCTTTCTTCTAAGAATGCAATTAATCAATTCTTTCAGCTAGGATTTATTGAGTGCCTGTTATACTCTCTATGCTCTGATACAGATTGTAGAAGAGAATACTATTAGCCATATTTTTGGCTCTGTAAAAGTTTAAAATTCAATTAGGAAAATGATATATTAGTATACATAAAATGATAAAAGATCAATAAACATCTAGGGTACATGAACTTTAGGCTATGCACCATGTTGGGGGCCTTCAGAAATATTATGTAATCTAATTCAACTATAACAATATTTGGGGGTTAGTATTATCATCATTTTACAAATAAAGAAATTAAAGTTCAGAGATGTGACTTGCTTGTGTCCAGACAGCTGCTCAGTGGAAGAAGTGAGATTCAAATCCCTCTGATCTCTAAGTCCATTAAACTTTCTTTAATTTCAAATCTCCCAAACAGAGTTTGTGTGATAATTAAGTGCGAATTTGTGTGGCAAGAAAACGGAATCTTCTAGTTCAATGAAGAGGGTGTGGAGTTATCAAATAAGCCTTTGCAGAGACAGGGTCTTCACCTAGTGGGGCTTTGAAGGCTGACCATGATGCAAGGGGCAGAGGAGAAAGGAAACAACAAAGGTAAAAACCCAGAGTCCAAAATAAGAGAGTATTCCCAAGCAGAGAGGATCAGATTATGAAGGGTCTAGAAAGTTAAGCAAAAAGCTGTTAGATGCCATGCAGTAAGAAAAAGAGCTACTGGAAGGGGTTGACAAAGATTCTGTCCATGACCAAACTTTAGACAGATTCCTCCAAGCCATCTTCTTAACTAGGTCTAGGTCTCAACCTTGGCCTACGAGAACTGCAAACTCTGAGAAAAAATGATTTTGTCCATCCTCACCCCCACACTACAAGACTTAAGCTCCAGCGTGCCTTCTATCAGCCCAAGGCCATGTTCTTAGGATGACCTCAGTCCCCTGAAAATATCTGCTTGAGGAAAGCTCAACACTGCCAAAAGAATTTACTGTTTTTTCAGCTAAACCCAGACTGTAGGCCTCTGACATCTTTCTCTCAGAGCATTTACTTCAGAAAGCTTGCAATCGACAATCTTTTCTGTCTCTTTGAGATGCATCGTCTACAATCCAGGAATGTCCTTCTTAAGCACCTAGGATCAATCCCTTTGAGGTCTTCAGAAAGAATAGGACCTCTATTGCTCAGTCTTTGTGGGAAGGTGGGAATCTTAACTTCCGTAAGTACCAGTTAGCAAACACAAATGGCCTAATCACACTGGACAACACCACCCCTGACTGATACCCTTCAGTACTTTTCCTTTAGCATACCAGTGTTTACAAAGTCTTCCATCTTTTTTATTTTTATTTTTATTTTTATTTTTTTTAGTGGAGTTGAGTTCAACTGGAGTCCGTTTTCTCCACTGCAGTAGCCTAAATAAAATGTCTTTCTATCTTGAATAAACATTGTCTCTGTTTCTATTTGATGGTTTTTGGAAGGAGAGTGACAATAAAAATAGTGTTCAACTTGGTAGCAGGAACCAAAATGGGTCTGTGTCCCCTTAAAATCCTTTAATAGATCCTTATCACTTCTAGCTTAAAGTCCAAAGAATTGAGCGTGTCACACAAGGTCCTCCAGATTCTGGTTGCCATCTGCCATTCCAGCTTCATCTTTCTCCACTCTCCAACCAACACTCAGTATTTCTGCTTTAAGGTAAGCTTGCCCTTCCTGAAACCGACTATACTTTTTTCTTACCTCCATAAATTTTCAAATGTTGTTCCCTTTATTTGGACTAGTAGAAAAAAATCTAGCATTTATGGAGCATTTAAGGTGTGGTAAACTCCATCTTAAGAAATCTCCATTCATTAGCCCTATTAATCGTCTTCAAAATCTTACAGGCTACATGGTTCCCTTCTATAGACAAGGCAACTGTGGCTCATCTATAAAATGAGTCTAGGTAATTTGCCTAAGGTCACTCAGAGAGCGACAAAGTCAGAATCTAACTCAAGTAATCTGAATCCTGACTGCTTTTGCTCAAGACCGAACGCACCCCATACTATTTCCCCTCTCCCTGGGCTATGTTTTCCACTTTGTTCCCCTAGCAAAGTTCTAGGCATACTGCAAAAGTCAGTTCAAGACTCTCTACCACTTAAAATAGTTCTACTCCCTCTCCTCCTCTCCACTTTTATAGCATTCTGTGTTTGCTGTGGTTACAGCCCTTGTCATACTGCAGACAGTGTTTTGTGTCCATTTGTGTTTCTCCCATCTTGATGACAGGATATCTGGTTCATGCAGTCCTAAAACCAGTACTCACTCCACAACATAAACTCAGTTAAAGCCTTTTGTGTGAATGCTTAACAGTGGAGGGAGGCCAGAATGAGATAAGTAGCTGGGAAAAGCTGTGGTAATAAGGATTTACATTAGTATTGGCAGTGAAAGAAAGATGCACATTCTGACAAAAAAAAAAAAAACTCCATGCTTGCTAATTTGTTGCATAGGATTACAAAGAAGTTTTTAAAATTGATGTAGTCAATACATATTTATTGAACCTCTTCTGTGGCCCTAGTGCTCTAGTGAGCACTCAGAGGACATTTAAATTTCCAACATGATTACTGAGAAAACAGTAAGACTGTTGACAGGAAACAGAAACATCTTTCCAGAGAAGTGCTTTGGTTTGAGGTATGTATTAAAAAAAAGAATTAAGGTGTTCAAAATGATGATTAACAAAATCTTCAAGATGAAGATATTTATTTGCATGTTCCTGTTTTGATTTGATTTTTTTTCAGCAAGATGAAAGCTATGTCTTTGTCAATCATAGAAGCAAAGTGCATTTCAGCAGAGTATTTTCCATAGGTGGCAATATAGGAGGGTGGTTTCTAATGAGCATTGGTTTGGTAGCTGCATAATTAAGATTGCAGTGTTATTAATGTTCCAGGCTTCTCAGCATAAAACATGAATTGTTTGCTATTTTGCATACATTTACATGCCAAATTAAGGGAATTTTTAACCCATATATGTGGGGGAGGGGAAAAGAAATTAATACAGAGTGTATAATTATATTCAAACCCAAATTAAGAGGCTGTTATGCATATCATATGCAGAATAGTTTAGTAAATCCATCAACTTAATCAAGTCCCAGGTGAAGAAAGGCAAGCTACCGTCAGTGGTGTGCTGGTAAATATTTAACAATTGGCTCTCCAGGAGGAAAGAAGTTCTGATTTTCAGGGGTTTTCAATTTTCTAGGTGAACACACTCCCACCATGGAAAATTTCAAGCTATCATTCTGACATTTCTGGACACTGAGTTGGGAAAACACATATACATTTGGCTCTCAGGAGCCATTACACCAGTTAAAACATAAAACTGGCTTCCTTCAAAGATTAAAACTTCTCACATCCCACTGATTGAGCTTCTAGACTTCAGAGCTTCTTCTAAGAGAAGGTCCCTCTAACTAATCAAAGGGACATCAGTACTCAGGAGAAATGGCTTTTGTTAAACAGTGAACCACATATTTCTTATGTTTCTGGAATTTGTGGAAGAACTAAAGTTAAAAAGTTAATAAAAGCAATTATTTTTCATCATAGGATGGTATATGAGTGAAGGGATATTTGCTGGTGCATTAAAGTCTAAATGATTCCACTCTTGGCACCAGGTCTAGGCCAGGTAAAGGATAGATGCACAGGTCGCAGTAGGAAAAGAAAACAAGGTACCTGACAGCATTGAAATTTTTTGTTTAAATACCTACCTATTCTTATATATTCTCAGCCCCCAAGAACATCAACCATGTCTTATTCAGTGTTTTATCTCTGTTGAGTCCTCTGACAAACAGTGGGCTCTGGATTACTGTGTACATTGACTAAGTGAGTGAACATGCAGAAAAAACATAATGTTCAGGATACCTGCACTGTTTGCCTAACAGGCACATTGTGAGGATAATGCAATGATAGGTGAAAAGCATTTTGGAAAATAAAGGAATTAAATGCTGGGCATTATTGTTACCATGATTATTATGACATCTTAGAAAAAACTGCTGTAAACTATTTAGAGCATTATGAGTCTTTCACTCAAGATATTGACAACAATATCCTGTAGATATAGGAATCTGGTGATGTGGTAAATGCCTTGAAGTATGGCCTTCTAAGTACATGATAGATTTCCAGTTTCAGAGGCTCATGTAAGTACAGAAACTTTAGAAAATAGGAAAGTTTGTGATGCTGTTTCAAAGAACTATATTCTGACAGCAACTCTACCAGAGTGGTTTGCTTATTGATTTTTTTTTTCAACTGAGATTATTTTTCAGCTATTTCTTTTAAGCTTCTAAGTAAACATATAGTTACATTATACTGTATTCATTTTTATCAAACAGCAGAATCTCTGGTCTGTGGACCAAAATTTATTGGTCTGTCATTTTTTTTTTTTTTTTTTTTTGTTTTTTTTTGTTTTTTTTTTTTTTTGAGGCGGTGTCTCGCTCTGTCGCCCGGACTGGAGTGCAGTGGCCGGATCTCAGCTCACTGCAAGCTCCGCCTCCCGGGTTCACGCCATTCTCCTGCCTCAGCCTCCCGAGCAGCTGGGACTACAGGCGCCCGCCACCTCGCCCAGCTATTTTTTTTTGTATTTTTTAGTAGAGACGGGGTTTCACCGTGTTAGCCAGGATGGTCTCGATCTCCTGACCTCGTGATCCGCCCGTCTCGGCCTCCCAAAGTGCTGGGATTACAGGCTTGAGCCACCGCGCCCGGCCTGGTCTGTCATTTTGTATCACCTCAGAGATTTTCAAAAGTGGGTATCAGGTAGGTCAGAGTCATCTGGGAGATCTTTTCACACTACACATATTACTCAGAAATTCTAACAGGCCCATCATGGGATATGTCACTTTCCTCCATAGAGGCTGAGAGTCACTGTTTCACAGGGACACGTGCTCCTTCAAATATGATGAGATGAAAAGATAAAAAAATAAGGACCACTGCTCTGAACTAGTTTGAGATAAGTGCTCAACAGAATAAAGTTATATGTAAAGCAGAGTCCTGGAGTTAAAAGGAACCTTTAAGATGTAATGCCTTCTTTGACCTCACCATTAAGAAACTGAGGCCCAGAAAGTCAGGCCATCTGCCCGGGTCCAGTGCTCTTCAGTAGAAAGGCAGGGTGCAGAATTCTGATTCTTTGCTTACCTGGCCAGTGTTCTTTACATCATGTGATGCCCTTTCTCCTCACTGACGATTTACCACAACATCAGTGCATTATCACGATATAATATTCAAATATGTTACTTTATCTATTAGTACCATCTTAGTTGGTGCTCAGTCTGTTTACACATCTTTTATATTAATAAATATTTTATAATTTGGTATTAATTGTATTGTCCTTCTCTATGGTACTCACCTCCTTGACCCAGCTTCTTATATCCACAGCCATGTTTGTGCCACATACTTTGTAGAGTCCCAAACGTCTATTATTATTCAGTGAGAATTAGCATACTTTTATGTACCAAGACAGTGTTATTTGCTGAAGATACAGTGCTGCACAAAACAATGTCTTTATCTTCACAGACTATGCAATCTAGTTAAATGGTTAGATGAATAACCAGATAATTATAATACAAGTTCTGTGATGGGGAAATTACAGATTTTTGTGGGAACCCAAAGACGAGATACTGTATTTGTTACCTGTGTTGTGTAACTAATTACCCCAAAACTTAGTGGCTCCAAACAACAAATATTTGCCATCTCTTTATTTATTTGGATCAAGAATGCAGGCACAGATGAGCTGGGTTCCTCTGGCTCAAGATCTCTCATAAAACTGAAGCCAAGCTTCCACAAGGGCTATGCTTTCATCTGAAGGCTCATTTGGGAATGAGGGGGCATCTGTTTCCAAGCTACCTTATGTGACTTTTTGCAAGCCTGAAAAGATTTGTTTCCAAACTCCCTGGCATGGTTGGCAAGCCTTGCTTCCTTACCACATGAGCATCTCTATAGATGTTTGAGGGGCCTCTGGCAATTGATGATCCAAGAAAGAGACAGTCAAATAGTCAGAAAGAGTTCTGGACACAAGGTCTTTTTGTAACCTAATCTTGGAAGTGACATTATAAGTAGGAAATACTTTCACTGTAATTCATTTATATTTCATTAATTCAACTCACATCAAAGGGAAGAAATTCCTTAAGAAAAGATCACTGGGGCCAACTTAGAGACTTCCTACCACAGGAACTCTAAATGAGCAGGAGTTGGGGGTATAGGTCAAAAGAGCCACCCCACCCTCACCTCTCAGGAAGTGGTTTCTGAATGAACTTGAAAAAGAAGGCTGAGCAGAACTTTCCAGGCTGGAGGGGTGTGTGTATGTGTGTGTGTGTGTGTGTGTGTGTGTGTATGCATACACACTCACTCAAGGGTGTAAGGGAGCTATTCTTGGGAAAGGGATAGACTGTGCAAGAGAGTAATGGCAAGAGAAAGCAAGTTTAGTATTCCTGGAACATAGAGGTATAATAGGAGGTGAAGAGTGGTTGAAAAAAAAAATGAGGCTGATTGGAGAGGTAAGTCTAAAATGGGTCATGACCTCTCCACTTGCTTTCCTTTTCCCCCCTATAATAGTTTCTATCGTTTAACAACTTGGCTAAAGACAGATTATTGAAAGACCTATCAGTCAAGCTGTTTCTGACTGCAAGTAAAATAATTTCCAGCTCAAAAGGACTTAACAATTAGGAAATATATGAGCTTGCATAAAACTAGAAGGTCTCCAGGGCTGACTGAGTCAGTAGCTCAGGAAGAGCTTTTTCTGTTTATCCACTCTGCCATGCTAGGTGTTGGCTTCATTCTGTGATGTCCCATTCCTGTACAACAGTGTCCCACAAAAGAAGAAAGACGTTCTCTTCCTGCATTTCCTACTGGAGAAAACTTTTCCCAGAGTCTCTAGATTTTTCTGCCCTCACTTCTCATTGGCCAGGATTAGGTCACAGACTCATTCCTGACTGAATTATTGACAGAAGGAATAGAATTACCTTGACAAGCTTAGACTGATCAACTGGGATGAGCTGATGTTGGCACATCAGCCACAAACACCCACTACAAACACTGTCATACACAGACCAGTTTAATTTATTCCCACAGATAATTCTTTTCACTGATTTGGGCTTTAGCTCCCATGTCCTGAACTTTAATCAAGGATAGTTCAAGGATAAGCCACATAAATTCTGCTCCTGCAGTGGCTGACAGTTCTTGAAGGCATTGTTTTTCTTTCTTTTTTTTTTTTTTTTTTTGAGACAGAGTCTCCCTCTGTCGCCCAGACTGGAGTGCAGTGGCCAGATCTCCACTCACTGCAAGCTCCACCTCCCAGGTTGACGCCATTCTCCTGCCTCAGCCTCCCATGTAGCTGGGACTACAGGTGCCCGACACTGCGCCCAGTTAATTTTTGTATTTTTAGTAGAGACGGGGTTTCACCACGTTAGCCAGGATGGTCTTGATCTCCTGACCTCGTGATCTGCCCGTCTCGGCCTCCCAAAGTGCTGGGATTACAGGCGTGAGCCACCGCGCCCGGCCAAAGGCATTGTTTTTCTTTTGTCACCTGGAGTCATCTGTGGAAATCCTCTCATAAGAATATCCTTCCAGAATTAAAGTTGAATTTTAAAAGTGTCCTGGGGATAATATGCATCTCCCTTTCTGAAAACAAGAAATATGGAATTGAATATGCTTCCCTTTCTACAATGACTATCAAGAAACTCCAAGCTGGAGTGATAAGTAAATCACAGCCCTCTATTAATAATTGTGATTATTGATAAATTTATATCCTACCTGTTTTCTGTTTCTATATCTCTTTAACCCACATATCAACTAAAGCCTCCATCCTCTCTCGACCAGCATCTTTTATTTTACTCTCTGTGACTCCAAGCTCATGTCCATCATCGATTGATGCCAGAAAGCCACAGTATTAACCATTTGGAGAAATTTGAATTACTGCAGATCACTAGAGGATAACAGAATCGTAAGGAAATCTCAAACACGGCAACCTCCATCATTTAAGAATCTAACTCACTTGAGTTCATCAATTCTGTTTCCCTCCTTACACTTTTCCCATCTCTTCAGGAGCAACACAGATTTTTCTTTTTGGCATGTGCGTGGTAATTTAGGGATCACCTTTGGATATTTAAGCATGCTTTTGGGATTTCTCTTTCCACATCTGGAAGGTCATCAATGTACCTCAAACACAGTTCTCCCCAAGAGAAAGCCTGGCAAATAAACATTTTCTCCATCTTCTTACATATATATTTTCTCTCAACCTAGTATCTTTCTTTTTAAGCCACGCCAAATCCTTTTATGGAAAAGGCAATCACAAATAACTTTAGTAAAGCTTTCTAAACAATGTTATAAAGAACATTGTTAGCTACAAAAATAAAATGTTTGATATTAGAAAATACGGAGCTGTGTCATATATGAATCTCACTTTCCTACCCTCATCCTAATGCCTACAATCTAAGATTGAATAAAATACTAGACATTCTGAATCCAAAACACATGTCTCAATTATTTAGAGATTGAGATTGTAATAAACATTTTGATCTAATGAGTTTATTGTAATCTACATGGAACACTCACATATTTCACTTTGCTACTATACAGCATTGCATTTAAGAAAAAAATCCTTGGCATGACATTGAATAGCTAAGCAATCCCACCACAGTAGAAAGAGAGGTTTTTAAAGATGCTGAAAAGGATACCTAGCCCAAAACAATATCTTGAATTATTAATTTGGCCACAATGCAGCTGAAAACTGATCCCCCGAGGTCTCCTTTCCACTGTACTCCAACCACCCTCATTGTTCCTTTGGAGAGTTCAGCTCAAGTCCTTGCTATTCACAAACCATTTCTGGAACCCAGCTTGAGTGTGCAAAGCCATCAATAATTTATTTTTTTCCACTTTGAGTGGTGATGGTGTTATTGTATCAGCACAAAAATGATCCAGGTGAATGATGCTAACAGTAAGAGAGTGCTACCTGAGCTGTCCCTGACATATTTCCTCCCTGAAGTACAAAATGTTCTTCTAGCTATTGGCTCATTTGTCCTTTCAAAAGAGACAGATACTATTATGCTATTATTAGTAGTAGAGAAGCATAAAAGTTTAAGCCACAGTTATCAGCAAAGAAGGTAAGTCAAAATAAGAAAATGCCTAGCATCTAACTTTAAAATTGCCATACATTGAAGATAAAAATCATGTTTTCTTCCTCTTTTGAAAATCCTCAGTTGCACAGTGAAAAAATCAACAAACACAATAAATTAAATGAACATTGTCATGTACTTTACAGTTTGCCATGGCCACCTCTATGCTGCCATTTCTAATCTCAACACTACTATGGGCAAGGGTGTTTTTATCTCCATTTTCTAGATGAAATTGAGGCTCGGAGAGGTGAATTTACTTGACTAAGATTGTGGAACTAGTAAGTGGTGAAGCCAAGACTCAAATGATCTTCTGACACTAAATTAAGTTCTTTCGTCGCTACACTTCTGACTAGCAGTTGATAAGAGGGTATTTTATCCATATTTCAAATCAGACAGAAACTCACAGTGCTTCATATTGTTGCATAGGATAAGAGGAAGATGAAAAATAATTCACCCAAACTATTAAGACTTTAGGCTCAACTGGGAAACATGAAAACAGTTATCTCAACAAGATCTGGTTTTATCTGAAAATGAATATATATCTATATCTATATCTATATCTATCTATCTATCTATCTATCTATCTATCTATATATATATAAAATCACCAGATGTAATAGACCCTGAAAAAGCCTTTGAGTTTCTCATCGACTCAGGAGTGGTCAGTCTGACTCCTAGAAAAAGAAGTGAAGCTGTTTCTATGACTAGAAAGAAGTGCAAATCAGGTGTGAGCATGATTTAGCTACATAATTTCAGCAGAGACATACCACCAAAATGCGGACTATTATGTTAGAAACGAGCAGGTTCAGCTTGGCTTGCTATTCCAAAAGGTTAAAGGGAAGTTAAGTTTTAGCATTAGTACCATTAAAGCCATAACGAAAAGGGTAAGGGTAAGTAGATACTATCCAGGTGATGGACTTTCAGGATGGACTTGTAACTACAGAGCTGTGATAGGACCTGGGAGCTGGCCACAAGACACTGAGTTAGAGAGGGAGAGCCACACCTCTACCCAGGCGAGAACCAGAATAATGCTGACGACCATCCACTGGGCACCTTCCGAAGCCAGGCCTGGTCCTAGACTCTTAATGCACATTGCCTCCTTTCAAAACCCTCATAATAGCCCTGGGAGGAATTATCCCGTATTGCAGCTGAAAAAACAGGTTCAAAGTAGTTAAGCAAGTAAGTAGCAGAGCTGAGGAATTCCAGCTTAAGTCTGGACCTCTTCCTCGGCACACCTCTCTGATGAGGTGAGGTTAGGGTTGTTCTATTGCAAAAAAAAATCACAGAGGCTGAAAAGTTCAGGGATGAAGGGAGGTAGTCAGGAGAAAGAGAAAGGACAAGAAACCTGCCCCTTCTCTCTGCTGCCTCGTCTCCTTGGTCACAAACAAGCTCTCTTCCTCCTCCTCCTTCTCCCCCAGTCCTGAGGGAGGTCAGAACAGAGGCAAGAAGTAAAGGAGGTCTGTCAAGACCCTGCCCTGGCCCCCACTAAGAGCCACTATTCAAGGCTGGCCAGGTAAACTGTGACTTGCTCCAGGTTCACAGAGATTTCCAGGGGTCCTCCTTGGCATTCATCCCTAAAAACCTTGCAACTGGGCCTCTCAGGCTTCCCGGGACATGTGGAATGGATTATGTTTCTAATCATAACACTGTCCAAGCTGTCTTCAAATAAGGAACTTGTGAGAGAAACTACCCAAATTAGGAAACCAACGTAGGCACGGCAGGATTGGCCTTCAACCTCTCCCACACACTGCCAACATTCTTCTCCTCTTGCCTGATACTGTCATTTCAGCATCCTGCTAACTGACAGAATTTTTCACAAGGCAATCTCTGTTTTTGGAGAACTTGTACCAGGTTTATTTATAATTGTCTTATTTCCAGGCATCAAATTTGTTATTTTCACCGCTGCTTTTATTCTTGGGAAACACTCTCCCCTCACCCAAAGACTCTGGGCCTCTTGAATTTTATTTTCTAGAAACATCACCAGGCTCCTGAGTCTCAGAATCCCTTACTGAATGATTACCTGAGTCACCATGAGCTCCGCGGGGTTCAGAGTGGATATTTATGCATGCTCACTCTTCACCATCGCCTCTGGCTGCAGCTCCAATCTTTGAATTTGGAATGTGAATGATCTGAATGATCCTCCTCCCAGCTGTATCTCATGCACATTCAGTCCTAAACCAGAGACCTGTCTCAGATCCTGCTAGGTGCCTCAAACCCCAAGCTTCACCCTAGTTCCTAATTTATCTCCCACAGCTAAGGTATATCTTTAATGAAATAAAGACATTTAAGTCAATAATAATAAAACAGCCTGGGTTAGGCACAGTGGCGCATGTCTGTAATCCCAGCAGTTTGAGAGGCTGGGGTGAATTGCCTGAGCTCAGGAGTTCCAGACCAGGCCAGGCAACATGGCAAACCCTGTCTCAGCAAAAAAATACAAAAATTAGCCAGGTGTGGTGGTGAGCATCTGTAGCCTCAGCGACTTCAGAGGTTGAGGTGAGAGGATCACTGGAGCCTAGGAGGTCAAGGTTGCAGTGAGCCGAGATGGTGCCACTGCACTCCACCCTGGGCAACAGAGAAAATTAGAACCATAATAATGATAAACATCTGCCCCCTATAGGGCAGGTACTATCATTTTAATTTTCCAGTTAAGGAAACTGAGGCACAGAGCAATTGCATAATTTGCTAAAGATCCCATTGCCAGTAAAATAGCCAGATTTTGAACTATAATAAACATCACTGGTACACAGATTCTCTCTCTCTCTCATTCTTTCTCTCCCTCCCTTTTTAAAAAGCCTTTTGCTTGTAAATAATTTCAAACTTACAAACATTAGCAAGAATAAGAATAGTGCAAAGAACACTGACATACCGTTTACACAGATTTATCTGTTAATATTTACCCTATTTGCTTTATCATTTGCACTCTCCATCTCATCTCTACCTACATAAATAAAATTTTATATTATACAACACATTATATTACATAATCTAATAAATAGATATTAAAATGCATAAGATATCATATATGATGTTTTTTCTTTTTTTAATTATTATTGTACTTTAAGTTCTAGGGTACATGTGCATAACGTGCAGGTTTGTTACATATGTATACTTGTGCCATGTTGGTGTGCTGCACCGATCAACTCGTCAGCACCTATCAACTCGTCACTTACATCAGGTATAACTCCCAATGCAATCCCTCCCCCCTTCCCCTCCCCATGATAGGCCCCGGTGTGTGATGTTCCCCTTCCCGAGTCCAAGTGATCTCATTGTACAATCATTAAAAAGTCAGGAAACAACAGGTGCTGGAGAGGATGTGGAGAAATAGGAACACTTTTACACTGTTGGTGGGATTGTAAACTAGTTCAACCATTATGGAAAACAGTATGGCAATTCCTCAAGGATCTAGAACTAGATGTACCATATGACCCAGCCATCCCACTACTGGGTATATACCCAAAGGATTATAAATCATGCTGCTATAAAGACACATGCACACGTATGTTTATTGCAGCACTATTCACAATAGCAAAGACTTGGAATCAACCCAAATGTCCATCAGTGACAGACTGGATTAAGAAAATGTGGCACATATACACCATGGAATACTATGCAGCCATAAAAAAGGATGAGTTTGCGTCCTTTGTAGGGACATGGGTACAGCTGGAAACTATCATTCTTAGCAAACTATCACAAGAACAGAAAACTAAACACCGCATGTTCTCACTCATAGGTGGGAACTGAACAATGAGATCACTTGGACTCGGGAAGGGGAACATCACACACCGGGGCCTATAATGGGGAGGGGGGAAGGGGGAAGGATTGCATTGGGAGTTATACATGATATAAATGATGAATTGATAGGTGCTGACGAGTTGATGGGTGCAGCACACCAACATGGCACAAGTATACATATGTAACAAACCTGCACGTTATGCACGTGTACCCTAGAACTTAAAGTATAATAAAAAATAAATAAATAAATAATTTAAAAAAAAATAAAGATTGCCATTCTAACTGGTGTGAGATGGTATCTCATTGTGGTTTTGATTTGCATTTCTCTGATGGCCAGTGATGATGAGCATTTTTTCATGTGTCTGTTGGCTGTATGAATGTCTTCTTTGAGAAATGTCTGTTCATATCCCTTGCCCACTTTTTGATGGGGTTGTTTGTTTTTTTCTTGTAAATTTGTTTGAGTTCTTTGTAGGTTCTGGATATTAGCCCTTTGTCAGATGAGTAGATTGCAAAAATTTTCTCCCATTCTGCAGGTTGCCTGTTCACTCTGATGGTAGTTTCTTTTGCTGTGCAGAAACTCTTTAGTTTAATTAGATCCCATTTGTCAATTTTGACTTTTGTTGCCGTTGCTTTTGGGGTTTTAGACATGAAGTCCTTGCCCATGCCTATGTCCTGAATGGTATTACCTAGGTTTTCTTCTAGGGTTTTTATGGTATTAGGTCTAAAATTTAAGTCTCTAATCCATCTTGAATTAATTTTCATATAAGGAGCAAGGAAAGGACCCAGTTTCAGCTTTCTACTTATGGCTAGTCAATTTTCCCAGCACCATTTGTTAAATAGGGAATCCTTTCCCCATTTCTTGTTTTTGTCAGGTTTGTCAAAGATCAGATGGCTGTAGATGTGTGGTATTCTTTCTGAGGACTCTGTTCTGTTCCATTGGTCTATATCTCTGTTTTGGTACCAGTACCATGCTGTTTTGGTTACTGTAGCCTTGTAGTATAGTTTGAAGTCAGGTAGCATGATGCCTCCAGCTTTCTTCTTTTGACTTAGGATTTTCATGGCAATGCGGGCTCTTTTTGGTTCCATATGAACTTTAAAGCAGTTTTTTCCAATTCTGTGAAGAAACTCATTGGTAGCTTGATGGGGATGGCATTGAATCTATAAATCACCTTGGGCAGTATGGCCATTTTCACAATATTGATTCTTCCTATCTATGAGCATGGTATGTTCTTCCATTTGTTAGTGTCCTCTTTTATTTCTCTGAGCAGTGGTTTGTAGTTCTCCTTGAAGAGGTCCTTTACATCCCTTGTAAGTTGGATTCCTAGGTATTTTATTCTCTTTGAAGCAATTGTGAATGGAAGTTCATTCATGATTTGGCTCTCTGTTTGTCTGTTACTGTTGTATGAGAATGCTTGTGATTTTTGCACATTAATTTTGTATCCTGAGAGTTTGCTGAAGTTGCTTATCAGCTTAAGGAGATTTTGGGCCGAGACGATGGGGTTTTCTAAATATACAATCATGTCATCTGCAAACAGGGACAATTTGACTTCCTCTTTTCCTAACTGGATACCCTTGATTTCTTTCTCTTGCCTGATTGCCCTAGCCAGAACCTCCAACACTATGTTGAATAGGAGTGGTGAGAGAGGGCATCCCTGTCTTGTGCCTGTTTTCAAAGGGAATTTTTCCAGTTTTTGCCCATTCAGTATGATATTAGCTGTGAGTTTCTCATAAATAGCTCTTATTATTTTGAGGTAAGTTCCATCAATACTGAATTTATTGAGAGTTTTTAGCATGAAGGGCTGTTGAATTTTGTAAAGGCCTTTTCTGCATCTATTGAGATAATCACGTGTTTTTTGTCTTTGGTTCTGTTTGTATGCTGGATTACGTTTATTGGTTTGTGTATGTTGAACCAGCCTTGCATCCCAGGGATGAAGCCCACTTGATCATGGTGGATAAGCTTTTTGATGTGCTGCTGACTCCGGTTTGCCAGTATTTTATTGAGGATTTTTGCATCAATGTTCATCAGGGATATTGGTCTAAATTTCTCTTTTTTTGTTGTGTCTCTGTCAGGCTTTGGTGTCAGGATGATGTTGGCCTCATAAAATGAGTTAGGGAGGATTCCCTCTTTTTCTATTGATTGGAATAGTTTCAGAAGGAATGGTACCAGCTCCTCCTTGTACCTCTGGTAGAATTCAGCTGTGAATCCATCTGGTCCTGGACTTTTTTTGGTTGGTAGGCTATTAATTATTGCCTCAATTTCAGAGCCTGCTATTGGTCTATTCAGGGATTCCGCTTCTTCCTGGTTTAGTCTTGGAAGAGTGTAAGTGTCCAGGAAATTATCCATTTCTTCTAGATTTTCTAGTTGATTTGCATAGAGGTGTTTATAGTATTCTCTGATGGTAGTTTGTATTTCTGTGGGGTCGGTGGTGATATCCCCTTCATCATTTTTTATTGCGTCTATTTGATTCTTCTCTCTTTTCTTCTTTATTAGTCTTGCTAGTGGTCTATCAATTTTATCGATCTTTTCAAAAAACCAACCCCTGGATTCATTGATTTTTTGGAGGGTTTTTGTGTCTCTATCTCCTTCAGTTATGCTCTGATCTTAGTTATTTCTTGCCTTCTGCTAGCTTTTGAATGTGTTTGCTCTTGCTTCTCTAGTTCTTTTAATTGTGATGTCAGAGTGTCAATTTTAGATCTTTCCTGCTTTCTCTTGTGGGCATTTAGTGCTATAAATTTCCCTCTACACACTGCTTTAAATGTATCCCAGAGATTCTGGTATGTTGTATCTTTGTTCTCATTGGTTTCAAAGAACATCTTTATTTCTGCCTTCATTTCGTTATGTACCCAGTAGTCATTCAGGAGCAGGTTGTTCAGTTTCCACGTAGTTGAGCGGTTTTGATTGAGTTTCTTAGTCCTGAGTTCTAGTTTGATTGCATTGTGGTCTGAGAGACAGTTTGTTATAATTTCTGTTCTTTTACATTTGCTGAGGAGTGCTTTACTTCCAATTATGTGGTCAATTTTGGAATAAGTGTGATGTGGTGCTGAGAAGAATGTATATTCTGTTGATTTGGGTTAGAGAGTTCTGTAGATGTCTATTAGGTCTGCTTGCTGCAGAGATGAGTTCAATTCCTGGATATCCTTGTTAACTTTCTGTCTCGTTGATCTGTCTAATGTTGACAGTGGGGTGTTGAAGTCTCCCATTAGTATTGTATGGGAGTCTAAGTCTCTTTGTAAGTCTCTAAGGACTTGCTTTATGAATCTAGGTGCCCCTGTATTGGGTGCATATATATTTAGGAGAGTTAGCTCTTCCTGTTGAATTGATCCCTTTACCATTATGTAATGGCCTTCTTTGTCTCTTTTGATCTTTGATGGTTTAAAGTCTGTTTTATCAGAAACTACTATTGCAACCCCTGCTTTTTTTTGTTCTCCATTTGCTTGGTAGATCTTCCTCCATCCCTTTATTTTGAACCTATGTATGTCTCTGCATGTGAGATGGGTCTCCTGAATACAGCAGACTGATGGGTCTTGACTCTTTATCCAGTTTGCCAGTCTGTGTCTTTTAATTGGAGCATTTAGTCCATTAACATTTAAGGTTAATATTGTTATGCGTGAACTTGATCCTGCCATTATGATATTAACTGATTATTTTGCTCGTTAGTTGATGCAGTTTCTTCCTAGCATCGATGGTCTTTACATTTTGGCATGTTTTTGCAATGGCTGGTACTGGTTGTTCCTTTCCATGTTTAGGGCTTCCTTCAGGGTCTCTTGTAAGGCAGGCCTGGTGGTGACAAAATCTCTAAGCATTTGCTTCTCTGTAAAGGATTTTATTTCTCCTTCACTTATGAAACTTAGTTTGGCTGGATATGAAATTCTGGGTTGAAAATTCTTTTCTTTAAGAATGTTGAATATTGGGCCCCAATCTCTTCTGGCTTGTAGAGTTTCTGCCGAGAGATCTGCTGTTAGTCTGATGAGCTTCCCTTTGTGGGCAACCCGACCTTTCTCTCTGGCTGCCCTTAAGATTCTTAAGATTTTTTCCTTCATTTCAACTTTGGTGAATCTGGCAATTATGAATTATGAATCTTGGAGTTGCTCTTCTGGAGGAGTATCTTTGTGGCGTTCTCTGTATTTCCTGAATTTGAATGTTGGCCTGCCCTACTAGGTTGGGGAAGTTCTCCTGGATGATATCCTGAAGAGTGTTTTCCAACTTGGTTCCATTTTCCCCCTCACTTTCAGGCACCCCAATCAGACGTAGATTTGGTCTTTTTACATAACCCCATACTTCTTGCAGTCTTTGATCATTTCTTTTTCTTCTTTTTTCTTTAGATTTCTCTTCTCGCTTCATTTCATTCATTTGATCCTCAATCGCTGATACTCTTTCTTCAGTTGATCGATTGGTTACTGAAGCTTGTGCATTTGTCACGTATTTCTCGTGTCATGGTTTTCATCTCTGTCAGTTCGTTTATGGCCTTCTCTGCATTACTTATTCTGGTTATCAATTCTTCCACTCTTTTTTCAAGATTTTTAGTTTCTTTGCACTGGGTACGTAATTCCTCCTTTAGCTCTGAGAAGTTTGATAGACTGAAGCCTTCTTCTCTCATCTTGTCAAAGTCAGTCTCCGTCCAGCTTTGATCCGTTGCTGGCGATGAGCTGCGTTCCTTTGCAGGGGGAGATGCGCTCTTATTTTTTGAATTTCCAGCTTTTCTGTCCTGCTTTTTCCCCATCTTTGTTGTTTTATCTGCCTCTGGTCTTTGATGATGGTGACATACTGTTGGGGTTTTGGTGTGGGTGTCCTTACTGTTTGTTAGTTTTCCTTCTAACAGTCAGGACCCTCAGCTGTAGGTCTGTTGGAGATTGCTTGAGGTCCACTCCAGACCCTGTTTGCCTGGGTATCAGCAGCAGAGGCTGCAGAAGATGGAATATTGCTGAACAGCAAGTGTACCTGTCTGATTCTTGCTTTGGAAGCTTCCTCTCGGGGTGTACTCCACCATGTGAGGTGTGGGGTGTCGGTCTGCCCCTAGTGGGGGATGTCTCCCAGTTAGGCTACTCAGGGGTCAGGGACCCACTTGAGCAGCAGTCTGTGCATTCTCAGATCTCAACCTCCCTGCTGGGAGATCCACTGCTCTCTTCAAAGCTGTCAGACAGAGTCATTTGCATCTGCAGAGGTTTCTGCTGCTTTTGTTGTTGTTGTTGTTGTTGTTTAGCTGTGCCCTATCCCCAGAGGTGGAGTCTACAGAGACAGGTAGGCCTCCTTGAGCTGCTGTGAGCTCCACCCAGTTCCAGCTTCCCAGTGGCTTCGTTTACCTACTTAAGCCTCAGCAATGGTGGGCGCTCCTCCCCCAGCCTCGCTGCTGCCTTGCTGTTAGATCGCAGACTGCTGTGCTAGCAATGAGGGAGGCTACATGGGCATGGGACCCTCCCGGCCAGGTGTGGGATATAATCTCCTGGTGTGCCCGTTTGCTAAGACCCTTTGTAAAGCACAGTATTGGGGTGGGAGTTACCCGATTTTCCAGATGTTGTGTGTCTCAGTTCCCCTGGCTAGGAAAAGGGATTTCCTTCCCCCTTGTGCTTCCCAAGTGAGGCGATGCCTCACCCTGCTTCAGCTCTCGCTGGTCGCGCTACAGCAGCTGACCAGCCCCGATTGTCCAGCACTCCCTAGTGAGATGAACCCAGTACCTCAGTTGAAAATGCAGAAATCACCTGTCTTCTGTGTCACTCGCACAGGAAGCTGGAGACTGGAGCTGTTCCTATTCAGCCATCTTGCTCCGCCCCATATGATGTTTTTTCTAAGCCATACGGAAATTGAATACATCAAGCCCCTTTACCTTTAAATAATTCAATGTGTATTTCCTGAGAGATATTCTCTTACATAATCATAGCAGAGTTATCTAATTCAGGAAACTTAACATTAACATAAAATTTTAATCTCATCTATGTCCATAGTCTAATTTTTCCAATTGGCCTAAAAATGTCTTTTATATCATAATTTTTTTCCTCCAATACAGGATTCAGTGCTGAATCAGGTATTTCACTGGTTATCTTTCTTTAGTCTGCTTTAATGTGGGACATTCCCACAGCCTTTCTTTCTTTTCTTTCTCTCTCTTTCTTTTCTTTTCTTTTCCTTTCTTTTCTTTTCTTTTCTTTTCTTTCTTTTCTTTTCTTTTCTTTCTCTCTTTTAAATGGCATTGACATTTTAAAGAATACAGTTCCTTTCTCCTTTTTCTAATAGAAAATATCTAATTTTCAGTTTTTTGAAGTTTTCTCATAATTACATTTATGTTACACATCCAGCCAGAATACCCCATGAGTAATATTGTGTTCTTCTCGTAGTATCATATCCTGGAAATACAAAATATTTATTTGCCCAGGGCGCGATAGTTCACGCCTGTAATCCCAGTACTTTGGGAAGCCGAGGCGAGCAGATCACGTGAGGTCAGGAGTTCGAGGCCACCCTGGCCCACATGGTGAAACTCCATCTCTACTAAAAATATAAAAATTAATTGGGTGGCTGGGCGCGGTGGCTCAAGCCTGTAATCCCAGCACTTTGGGAGGCCGAGACGGGCGGATCACGAGGTCAGGAGATCGAGACCATCCTGGCTAACACGGTGAAACCCCGTCTCTACTAAAAAAAAAAATACAAAAAAAACTAGCCGGGCGAGGTGGCGGGCGCCTGTAATCCCAGCTACTCGGGAGGCTGAGGCAGGAGAATGGCGGGAACCCGGGAGGCGGAGCTTGCAGTGAGCTGAGATCCGGCCACTGCACTCCAGCCCGGGTGACAGAACGAGACTCCGTCTCAAAAAAAAAAAAAAAAAAAAAAAAAAAAAAAAAATTAATTGGGTGTGGTGGTGCATGCCTGTAATCCCAGCTACTTGAGAGTCTGAGGCAAGAGAATCACTTGCACCCAGGAGGCAGAGATTGCAGTGAGCTGAGATTGTGCCACTGCACTCCAACCTGGGTGACAGAGCAATACTCCATCTCAAATTTTAAAAATTTTTTAAAGTTTATTTGCTGATTTATTTTGTTTACCTAATCGAGGCGTTGTCTGATTTCTACACTGTGTAGATATAATTATTCCCTTGAAACTAATAGGCAATCTGTTGGGAGTCAGTTTAAAAGCATAAAAATATCCTGCTCCTCATCAAAATTCTTCCTTAGATTCAATATCCGTTGGTAATTTGGCCCTGGACCAATCTTGACTATGATAGCTATAAAATAATTTTCTAACTCCAGCAGTTTCTCCACATTTACCAGTCAGCACCTGGCATTCTACAACAAGCAAGAGTCCTCCTTTTTACTCCGTTTATTCACTTATTTATTTATCTAATTATTAAATAAATTAGTACAGATTCACGGATTCTTATTTTCTTCAATGGTTTATGGTTATGCTGTCCTTACGTATTTGGGTATTTAAGTTGTTTGAGTTTTGGGCAACAGGAGCCACTTCCTGCCAGCTCTTATCCTGTGACATGCCCTCAGCATCTTTTTTGACATTTCCTTTCTCATCGGCATAACAAGATGTTTCATTAGCTTCTAGATCTTTCCCTGTCCCAGGCCTACATTTAGTCACTTCTCTGAGGAGAGGAGCCCTTGTTCTTTCAGTAGAGAATGGTATTAGAGGCCAAAATCTGAGTACTAGGTGAGCTCATTGCTACTCGACTTTTTATTCTTCTAGGTCTTTTCAGCAGCTAGAGTTAGGAAATATATGCATGTATATATGTAACTACACAAATACACATATACACTTACAATATGCATATGCACATATGTATACACACATACACACATTTACATGAGCACACCTGCATGCATATACACATGCATTTATTTTAGAAATGAATTCACACCAATGCTTCCAATTTAGAGCATACTCTCTTAACCACTACATAATCATTTTGTATGTGCTTCCACGATGGCTGAATTAAAGATGAAAGATAGAATCCAAAGTGACTCAGATAATTTCCTCTGTTCTATTTATGATCACTACAATTCCTGCTGAAAATTTATCCCCCATCCACTTTGGAAAGCAACACTGTGTGTCCTTGAAGATTTAATTTTGTCTTTGCTCATGTCTGAGCTCCTTCTCCATGCAAGACTGATAGGAGTTGAGAGAACAGAGCCTGAATTTCTCCTAGAATTTAGAGTTTATGATGACCAATTATTTTAAATACTCTTAGGTAATCTACATAAATTACCCCAAGTCCTAAGACAGCAGATAGTCTGTCCACCAAAGGCATAAGCTGGTACTGAGAGGTTGATGAAAACCGAAGGCATGTAGGCAAAGTCTCTTTCAGGTTAGAATGCAAGAATGGTGGTAGCAAAGGAAGATGGAGTCCCCCAGGTCTTTAGGTGCTGGAATGTGGGGGAAGATGCAGTCCCCAGAGATGGACACAAGGTGGCTCAGTGAGCATGTTCCCTGGTGCTCCACATCTCCCTAGAAGGAAAAAAAATAACTATGTTCAGCAGCAGGCAGTCATTGGACGTTATGGCAGCCACCCAGCCAATCTTTGCAAGCTCAGCAAGACAGCCTAGAGTGAATGCATTCAGCCCCCCTAAAGGGTGATTACCCTAATCCCATGGACCATACCTGGGTGCAACATAAGCCTTCAGGAGAGTCACATTAACTGGTACACATTGGTTCGAGCTTTTCTTTATGACAGTTGTGCTGAGGCAGGAGTATGTCATGACTTTGGAACAAGAGACCTGAGCTCTAGTCCTAGCTCTGCTGATAAATGTGTGGTCTTGTATCATGATATCATACACAAGATATGACCTCTCTGAGCATCAGATTCTTCATTTATAAAGCTAAAAGAGTGCAAGATTGTTACATGAATTTGATATAATAAATGTAAAACCCATGCATGTAGTTAAGTCTTAGATAAATGTAGACTTTGTTAAGAACAATACAAAAGGTCATAATATGTAATATATGCTAAATCCTTAGGTAGGTCCCTAAGCAAAAAAGTCTAGACTGCTTTATAGAAGGCCTTAGAGTCTGATATCAGGAGAGAACTGAACTGGACCAAATACACAACGATTCTTTTTAGGTGATTTCTTGGTGTGGATTGGCTAACAGCTAACAAGACTGTTTCTATGCCCATCAGCCAGAATTTTGTAGCCGTGTAATGCTTTGGATTCCTGTTTTTTGAGACTGAAGTTTAAGCTGCTTTTGTAACTGAAAACATACCCACTCTTGGTCCATTGTTATGCTAAGAACACCTGAAATACTGTATTTTCTTTGGAATTTAAATTGCCAGATATGGTGCGTTCAAGGGCTGAAACTAAATCCAAGCAGCCTCTTGCCGAGGTATGCTCTGAGTCAGTCTGCTGCCATCACAAGCAGCGTTTTCCCTCAGAGTTGGCATCCCTCCAGTTTTCCCTGCCCTTGATCACACATCCACAAACCACCCAGCATGGCTGGTTCCTCCTACCATTTCATGATTGCTGACAGGTAGAATATGGCTTTTGTTCTTTTCCTACTCATGAACTCAAATACCAGAGCTGCTGATAGATGTTGTGGCAGATTCATTTTGAAACACCACATTTCCTAGCAATGGGCCACAGGACGAGAATGTCTCAAGCCTATAGCCTCAAAACCCCTCTACTCTGGAAGTACGATTGCCCCAACCCAGATGCCTTCTCAGGCAACACAGGACAAGTACATCCCTCACCTTGGTGTAAGGAGATGGGAATGGAAGAGACTATGAATGGTGGAGAGCAAGTCCCACGTAAAAGCATTGACAGTGGGTTATTTTTTAAACATCGTACTGGTCAAAACAAGTGAGTCATCATGTTTGTGACTCCTACCCAATTCTTGCCCTTTGCAGAGCTTGACACAAGGAAGACATGTTAGGGAAGTCAAAGATAAATCCTTCTCTTGGCTGTGCTACCAACAGGCTCTGAGACCTACAGCAGTCACTCAACATCTCTGGGCCCAGTTTCTTCTTCAGTAAGATGAGGACAGGAAGCCTCAGGTGGACATGCAGGCCCTCTACCATCTTGTGAGTCTCAAATTCCAGATTGGTGCCAACCTACCTTTCCAGTCTAAGCTCCTGTCTGCTGGTTGACCGAGGTTTAGGGAGACCTGAAGCTAATACAATTTATGGTGCCCTCTTCATGAAAAATCATAAAAAGTAAGTCAATAGTGAATATTTATTCAGAATGAGAAAAGAAAAATGCAAAAATATCAACTTTAAAAAGCCAACAAATACCAGAAATATCACAAAACCCAGAAAGAAATAACAGATTTGTCTGAATTGGTATCAATAACATAAGATTTGTATTGATGTTCTAACAAACCTCCCTAAATGCTTGTATTCTACATTTTTGACTGCATAATCTGTTTCTTTTTATGACAAAATTCTGTAATATCCTTTCCTACAGAGAAACTAGAAAGATCATTCCATTATTCCTGTAACATGGTTAATCAAAATTTGTTTATTATTAATGATAATTGAGAGAATTTCTTTCAGCTTCACAACTTATTATTTACAATATCATGTACATGTTTAGTATTACCAAATTTGGGAAGCTCCTCTACCCAGTGTCTTTCACATATGAGCTGTAAGATTGCAGGTATTCATGTTGCCTTGAGTAGAGACTAATCTGAAATGCTCTTTAAATTGATGACACTCATTAATTAGGGCCTTGGGAGGGCATCTACTTTTACTAACTCACACTAGATACCCCACAGCCCCACTTTCATGCACACTGAATGTCTCACCTGTTCCTAACACATGACAACCTTCTACAACTCTGTGGCTTTGCA
Organism: Trachypithecus francoisi; assembly: GCF_009764315.1. Classification (NCBI taxonomy): domain Eukaryota; kingdom Metazoa; phylum Chordata; class Mammalia; order Primates; family Cercopithecidae; genus Trachypithecus; species Trachypithecus francoisi. The sequence goes on along the minus strand of NW_022681453.1, from coordinate 124,725,730 downwards.
GATGCTGATCCCTCACTGAATTGCCTTTCCTTTCTCCTCTCCCATACCCTTTCTCCAGGATCCAAGCAGATTCAGTCATCACTCTTCTGCACTGTCCCTGCCTTGTACTCATAAGGCTAGTAGAGAACCCTTCCCTTAGTGTTGTAGTTCTGTTTGTCTACCTTCCCCACTAAACTTAGATTCCCTTAATTAAAGGAAGGCAATGATTCTCTCCATCTGTCTAGCACCAGGAATAGGACAGAAAAAGATGCTTGATAAGTATATCACAAATAGAAATTCCTCAACAACACAGATGCAAGGAGTGCCACAATTCTTTACCTTTCTACAAGAATCCTTACTCTTCTCTGATTTCTCAACTGTCAATTGATGACTTTTTAAAAAACATACAGTGTTAGTGATTTATTGGGGCATCTTTCTCCTCCCTTGGACTCAGGCAGTTCATGAAAATGGGAACTCACCCTAAGGCCACTAGTCAGAATTAGTTATCCTGGACACCATTTCTCCTTCTGCCACCCTAGGAGGGTGATGGAGTTGTAGTCCTCTCCTCTCGCCTCTAGCCTGGCCCTCAGGGATCCCTTTCCCTGACTTCAAAATGGCAGCACTGAGGACAACCACTTAAATCACATAGGTGGCTATCTTCTTTCCAAAGTGCTATCATCTTTAGGAGGTGCAAACGTGAGAAGGCAGCAGGTCTGTACCAACTGCAGGACATTTCAGGCTCAGTTCCTTCAAGGCCCTAGATATCTTCCCAGAAGGACTGAGTAAAGAAGTCATCAAACTTGTGTATCGTCACCAGCCTGAGAGAAAAAAAGAAAAGGAAGGAAGGAAGGAAGGGAGGGAGGGAGGGAGGGACGGAAGGGGGGAGGGAGGGAGAGAAGGAAGGAAGGAAGGAAGGAAGGAAGGAAGGAGAGGAGAGGAATGGAGGGATAAAGAGACAGTGGAGAAGAGCAAGAGGGGAGAGGAAGAGGGGGGAAGATAAGACTGTCTTGGTCAAAGAAGTGCAGAAATTCGTAACACTGAAGTCTGGTTGCCCTCCCTCTATGGATGAAAGATGCGATTACTTCTTCATCCATTTTCTAATGAGTCTGCTCAAGCAAGAAGGTACTAATACTAATAACAATATAAGGCACAGGTTAATTTCTACATTAACTTATTAATGCATCGACCTGCCACAAATGTTTATTGAAGAATCAATCAATGAATGAGTTTTCATAGTTCATCATCATGAATCTGTTTTTGTTTTTAATGACATAAATATCATCTTGGGAAAAATAAAACAATGTCCTTCTCTTCACATGTACATAATTGCACAGGTAAGAACAATGATTCAGAGTCATTTTTTTACTGCACTGGGAAAACAGAGCAGACTTGTTCATTTCTGCTACAATGATGGAGTTTCCTCCCCTGCTTCAGAAAACAACTTTAAGTATACTGTGTATTTTATAGAAAGTGATTAAGGCTGAGGAACTTGCATTCGACTCCTACTGGCTAACCTCAAACGATATTATACAAGGAAAAACAAAACAAAACAAAACTGTTGTCTTCTTAATCAGACAGAGCCCCTTTAAGACAGGCTGAATTACAATGCCTAATGCTCCTCATCAAAAGACACTAACAGATTTCCAGAGCAAAGGGCACCCCTGATCTAATGTATTCTTCCAAGGGAGGTTGATGTTTGTAGTCTAAGGAAGAAATGGAAATTTCACTCCCTCACATCATCTGGTCATTAACTTATGTAGCAGAACAAAATAGCCCACCAAGCTCTTTTCTAGTTAGCAGGACTTATTTAAATTCCTGTCCTCCCATCCCCCTTTTTATAACCCACAGCAAATTACCAGTATTGATAAACCATTAGAAAATAAAATAAGAGACAATTTTATTGACAGCTAAATGAAGTAATGCCTGGGTTGTGTTGGTTTTCAGCAACTGAGCTTTCTGTATTCATTAAAACTCTACAAGCAGCATGTGTTAAATTTTTGATATATGCAGTGCACACTGAAATCTTTATCTACATTAACTGAGACACCAATTTGCACCCCTGTTGCACCCTAATAGGCTGATTTATTGTGGTTTCCCAAGGCCTATTAATGAAAGAGCTTGGAGTTTTTTAGTGGCCTAAATCAATTTCATTTTTGGATGCAGCAGAACTTGTCAAGGTCCATGTCTCTCATTTCCTCTTTTGTCAATGGGGATAGATAGTATGAGCTCTTGTGTTGTTTGCAGCTGCCAGGCACTTGACAGATTGGCAAGTAAGCTGGAGACTACTTGGACATCTGCACAAACTCAGTAAGTGGAAAGACAAAGAAATGCCTTGGGATTCCCAAACTATCTTCAAGGGGGAGAAGTGCCTACACAAAACTGTTTACACAATAAAAAACAAAAACAAACTCCACAAAGCTGAGGATAAACATAAACCTAGACAAGCAATCCTCCCTCTCTACGATTATTAGCAAATGCTTGACGCACCTCCTTGGATGTTTTGAATTATCTTACTTCCCTATTTGAACTTCAGCTTTAGGGAGCAGGCATTTAGTTTTGTTCACTAATGTATCCTAAGCACCTAGAATAGAGTCTGAGCTCAATAAATAATATCAGTGGATAGACTTTCACACAACAAGGAAAAAAGAAAATTTTCATTGAATGATTACTTTTTTTAACCAATGATTGTTACCATGAAGATCATATGGTCTTTGAGAATCTGATGAGAACTATGATCTCTCTCTCTTTCCAGAAAAAATGTTTGGCTATTTATGAACATTACACTTTTCATGCAATTTCAGACCTTCCTAAAATCCCAAGGGTTGACCTCGGGGTCACATACCCTGTGGTCCACACAATGCCAAGACACTGGATTGTTTCGTTGCTATAGTTGGGTGTAGGGGAGAAAATGATATGCAGAGTGTGGGAGAGAATAAACTGATCCAGTTGGATAGGATGATCTTCACTTGCTGTTCTTAGAAATATCCTAACTTAGTGTCAAGCAAACCATCCAAGGATTAATTTGATATACTAATCACTGTTCGCAGCCCAGAAAATATTAAAAAGATAATGAGCAAATTTGTTAAAAGCCACATAAAATTTTCTTCCTTTCTCCTCCAAATTCGTTAGTTGATTTGTTCCCTAGGGTGATGGAGTTAAACAATTCTTCTTTGGTATTGCTTCCTCTTTATGTTAGGAGTTCAGAACATTCAGGAGCAGAACTTCTTATTCTGAAGCAGACATCTCAGAATTAAATTATCCCATAATCTTGCTACCTCAAAGTTTGGCATGTAAATCCCAAAGGCCTCTGAATGCTCACCTAAATGTGAGGAGTCACAGAAGGAACGGGCAGCTGCCCTGCCTGCGAGATGAAGATAATACTGCTGGATTTAACAAATCATGACTGTTTGCATTGCTTTTATTTTTAAGGCATTTCTGAGCAAATCCATCAATTAATCAGATCGATCCTACAACATATACTCTCTAAGTTAGGTTTATTTTTGTTATGCAGTTTGAGTCCTCAGAAGTCTGAAAGGCCACTTATTATCCCAATCTGCACTCTTAGATGATCATCGTTATGTTTCATCATATATCAGGAAAAAATGATCTAGAGTCAAAATTTTCCATCAGGGCTATGAAACAGTCTATTTCGAAATCCTAATTGTTTGGCAGAATTCTGACAAGAAATACACAGACCCAAAATTTAGGAGAAAATTTCACTGAAAAAATTAATACATCCTTTACTAGGCCCTGAAGGTTACTTTCATAATAAGAGGAAGCTTTTCATATTCAGGCAAATACTGTTGTAAATTTGGGCTATGCCCCTAATTGGCTAGGTAATTTCAATCTAGATGCCTAATTATTTTTGTCTTTGATTTCCTTACCTTTAAAACAAGGATAATAATAGTTATTTTTAAAGTCATTGGAAGAATTAAGCAGAATTATGTCTATAATACACAAGCAAGGACCCAAAAGCACAAAACGTCCATTTGAGAAACAGACGTTGCCTTCCTGAAACCAGCAAGAGAACCAAGAACAAGCTGAATAGGAAAAGCAAAAGAGGACCTACAGGCTGGTCGGGGGACTGACGCAACATTGGTGGACTGTCAAGTCTTCAAAACTAAATCAATGGCTACCAAAAAATACTGAGATTTTTGTTTCAAGACTGTGTTTTTGGAGAGCTAGGCGGAGATGAAAACATGGCTTCTAGTAATAGATGAGGGTGGCAACAGGAAATTTATGACAGAAGAGGCAAGACAGTTGAAGGAAACTCAAATATTAAAAATAAAATCAAGATTCCACTTTTTGGCAATAATAAAGTTTGGAAAAATCATTTTAGAATGAAAGACAAATACTATTGAGGCCAACAAAGCCATCAATATGCATTCTCAGAAGGACAAACACTGCAGTAAGCACTTAAAGTGAATAAAAATACATCCAATTCACAAGAAACACCATGGGCCCAAAGCCAGAAACTATTCTTGGATCAAAATTTTTTTTTTATATGACATTAAATTTAGCCAACTGGAATTCTTTCTTAAAAACAACATTCTATTTACCTTTTCAAATGAAGCATTTGAATTTAATGGGAAATGTGCACTTAATCATAGGAATGGAACTCTCTGTCCTTGCCTTGGTTATTCTTAGAGGAGCAAGACCGCATTGTGCAAATATTTCTCAGGTATGAATAACTGGGGCATGCATGGGTTAAAGAGCAGAAATGTTTCTACTTCCAACAAGGAATGCCCAGTGGTGAATCTTCTCTGAAAGGAGGCCGCTAATCTTGTCTATGAGGATGAAACAGATCAAGAGAAAAGGCATTGTTGTGGAATAAATGACTGGTATAATTAACACTGTGGTTAAGGAAGAACTTAGTTGTCAAAGGATAAAAGAGTCAGCAGCAAGTCTAAGCAATGAAACAATGTGCCATGGGCAGTTTCTCAAATTCCTGCTTACTTTAGGAAATTATGATGGGCTAATCAAAGAACACCCTGATCCTATAATAGTCAGGGAGAATAAAGGGACTAGTGAAGGACAAAAGAACCCAAATAACTCATTTCTAGGACAACAACTAACTCTATTGCTAAGAGCATCAGCAGGTTAATTAAGAAGTCTGTTACTGATGAGGCCGGCACATTTTCATCTCCAGAAGATACTGCTCATTAATACATCAGCATAACTAATAGTTGCTGAATAATAGCATGCTTTTCTGGAAGGGAGGATGTGAGGGATGTCTCCTTAGCTGAGAGAAAGACAAGTCTCTCTTTGTGCACCCTACCCACCATATTCTTATAGTAACAAAAAATATTAATAGCTCTATCACTACTTGTATCAGTTGTCCACGTATGAAGTCACCGGATGGAAAAATCAGACTCTCACATTTCATTAGTATTAACCTATTCTATGCTTTTATCTTGGGGAGCTAAAATGAAAGCTATTGACTGTAAAATATTCATAAACTGTGCTATGAGTTGGATGTGGTTTGTCCCTGCCAAAACTCATGAAATTTAATTGCCATTGTAATTCTGTTGGGAGGTGGAGCCTTTAAGAGGTAGGATCGGATAAGAGGCATTTCAGTCAAAGGGGATCTTCCCTTGTGTGTGTCTTGGTGCTGTTCTCAGGTAGCGAGTGAGTTCTCACCTTCACAGTACTGGATTCGTTCTCACAGGAATCAATTAGTTCTTTCAGGAACAGGTTGGCTCCTTCACATGTGTTTGCTTTCCCTTTGACCTTCTACCCTGTTACGGGGCAGCAGAAAACCCCTCACCAGAAGCCAGCACCATGCGTCTGAACTTCCCAGCCAGAAGAACCATAAGCCAAATAAACTTCTTTTCTTTATAAATTATACAGCCTCATATATTTTGTTAAAATAAAACAAAATGGACTAAGACCAAAAATTGGTACTGAGGAGTGGGGTGATGTCATAAAGATACCTAAACATGAGGAATTAAGTAATGGGCAGAGGTTGGAAAAGTTTGGAGGAGTAAGCAAAGAAAAGTCTATGTTGCCATGAATGGAATATTAAGGGGGTTCTGGTGAGGGCTCAGAAGAATACAAAAAATGTGAGAGAGTTTGAAACGTCTTAGACATTGGTTAAGTGGTTGGGACCAAAATGTTGATAGAAATATGGACAATAAAGGCCATTCTGATGATGTCTTTGATGGAAATAAAGAACAAGGTATTGGAAACTAGAGAAAAGGCCATCCTTGTTACACTTTGCTTGTTAAAGTAAAGAATTTGACTGCATTCTGCACATGTTCTAGGGTTTTGTGGAAGGCCAATCTTAAGAGCAATGTAATAGCATATCTGGCAGAAGAAATTTCTAAGAAGCATAGTGCTCAGGCTGCTGCATGGTTATTTCTTACTGCTTACAGTGAGCTGCTAATAGAAAGGAAAGCAGAGTAAAAAGATATGGAAGATTTATGGTCTGTCCATGTGGTAGAGAATAAAAGAACATTTTCAGGAGAGGAATTCAAGAGTACAGCTGGAGCCACCAGTTGCTAAAGAGACTAGCACTGATAAAATTAAAAAAAAAAAAAAAAAAAAAAAGTTGCCAATCCTCAAGACAATAGGAAAAAGATACTATAGGTATTTTTGAAATATTTGAGGCCATCTCTCCCATCACAGACCCAGAGACTTTGGAGGAGAGAATGGTTTTGGGAGTGAAACCCAGGGCACCACTGTTCTGTGGTGCCTCAGGCTGCTTTCCCTTGCAATCTAGCTGCTCCAATTGGAGCAGCCATGGCTCAAATAGCCCTAGGTATGGCTCAGGCTACCACTCTGGAGGGTGCAAGTGTAAGCCTTGGTGATATCCACATCCTCATGATGTTAATTCTGCAGGCCCACAGAATGCGAGAGCTATGGAGATGTGGCTTTCTCCATTGAGATTTCAAAGGATATATGAAAAAGCCTGTGGGCCCAGGCAAAGTCTTATCACAGGTATAGAGTCACTGCACAGAACCTCTACTTAGGGACTGCCAACAAGAAATGTGGGGTTGAAAATGCCACAAAGAGTACCCACTGGGGCAATGCCTAGTGAAACCACAGGGTTAAGCTGCTGCTGGGACACCAGAATTTTAGAGCCACCAGCAGCATGCAACCTAAGCCTGAAAAAGCTGCAGGCAGTCAACTCCAACCTATGAAAACAGCCATGTGGGCTGCACCCAGTAAAGAAATGGGGCTGGATCCTTCATGAATAGATTAATGACACTCTGTGAGGGTGAGTGAGGTCTCACTCTTGTGGGAAATAGGTGTATTCCCAGGAAAGTAAGTTGTTAAGAAGCATCTGGCTTCCTCAGTTTCTCACTGTTTCTTCTGTTCTTGACATATGATCTTTTTGCATACACCCACTCACCTTCTACTTTCTGTCATGAGTTGAAGCAGCATGAGGCCCTCACCAGATGCAGCTGCCCAATCTCGAAATTTCCAGCCACCCGAATCATGAGCGAAATAAGCATCTTTTCTTTATAAATTACTCAGTTTCAGATATTCTGTTATAACAAAACTAAATGGACTAAGACAAACTAAGTTATATCATGGTGAATGCTTTTGGTTGCAAGAAACAGAAACTCCAACTTAACCTTAAGAAATTTATTCTTGCTTTTGACAAATGTAAGACATCAGTTGTAACACACATCATCATTTTATGAAGTACTACAAAAAACCTGTAAATTAAACTGACACAATGCTAACAACTTAAAATTTTATTTTATACCTATTGCAAGATAAATGAAAAATGTATTTAGATGTATATTTTATATATCACATATATATTATAAATACATATATCTACACAACCATAAATCAAAATACGTTTTGATACACACAGTCATACACACATCCACACACACACAAACACACACACACAATAAAATGTCTTCACTTTCAGAGTCTGAATCTTCAAACTCACTTTTAAAATTCAGAGCCATAAATATTGATGCTTTTTCCTCCCAATATCATCCTCTGTAGTATCGAAAGTACTGGTGATGCAACATTTCTTAAAAGATTGACCCACTATTGCCACTTGGATTTCCTTCTAAGCACTGATGATTATTATGCAAATTTAGATGCTGATACTTTCTTTGTCTTTTCAGAAGATGTCAATGGAAAGTTTTCAGACAGAAAGCAGTATTCTTACCCTAATACTCTTCAATGGTTTGTTGACTGAACTGTCAAGGGGCTGCAGTTATCAGTCATATCACAGGGAATAGCAATCAAGTTGACATATGCATAGGCAATGACACCTATGTGAGGATGGCCCCTGGCCAACAGTGATGGTAAGGTATTACCATGGCAAAATATGTTCTGATTTCAGAGATGTTGAACTAATAAAAGAAAGTATAACTTAGAATCAGTGAAATTACATTTTTCTTACTTAACAAGAAATCTGAAGATAGCCTGTTTCTGGGCAGGTTAATCCAGTGGCTCAATATCACCTTTTTGCTCAACCATCCTCAGCATGGTTTCCTGTGCTCATCTCACTGCTTTCATGGACCCAGAAGGCATCAGAGTTTCAGGTGTCATAAGGAAACACGATATTCAGAGGAGCAGGAGAAAGTATGGTGCTCCCAAGTGTCTCCTTTTATCGGCAAGCAAAACAATCCCTTTGGAGAACATTCTAGTCACATAGGAAGAAGAAAAAGAATGTATACCATTGTTCAGCTCTATTCCTTACTTTTGCAGAAATTGTCAATTAAAATGTTAACAAATCTTCAGGTTTGTCAAAAAATGTAAGAAAGTTAGATTTTTCTGTGGCATACTCTGACTTTAAAACATGCCTATAATCTGTCAGTCTCCATGCTGTTCCATATTGCCCACATACACCTTGGAAATTAAAAGAGCTTCAGTCCCAAAGTATTCAACAGTAGCCTAGGTCTGGGGGAATCCTGAATAGCAACACCTCCAGCAATTTTGCAAATGGAGCCTACATCTAGTTCTATGCGTCTGAAGGACTGTGCAATACCAGCGGAGACACAGCTGGCCTACAAGCAGGGGAAACAAGACCTATGCTAATGGACCCCTGCCTTTAAAATGGGCAGACTACTCAGAGATGGAACACTTTATGAAAGTCTCTTGAGGTTTCACTTGCAATTCCTTAAATTAGAATATCATCTGGGGATATCAAACTTGGCAAGGAGTCTTTGAAGGTACCCCCAGAACAACTAGGAGTCATTCTAGCAGATGGCTCAAGCCCCACTCTCAGTGCCTGCCTTACTTCAGCTCAATAACCACTTTCCTGTGCACCCCCTTCAACTCCATGGCATCCCTGCCAGTCTCTCCCTAAACAACGCCCCTCCCCTGCCCTTGGTACTATCTCCAATCCTCATCAACTGTCACTTTCTGGCTCCAACCCCCTTTTGTTTGGGCCTTCACTTGCTTCTCATTTGTGTGTGCCAACAGTTGTAAATTTTCCCTCCTGTTTACTTCAGCCATTCCATCATTGTAATTATTCCTGTAGTAACTTATGTAGAGATCTGTCCATTTTCCCCAGATCTTAAGCTGGCTTCACTGTAGCTGCATATTCTCCACCACATCTGGAAAAAACTTGACATGTTCCACAACTAAAAATGAGCAAGTATTGGCTTATGGCCTAAACAGGCAAGGTTTTCATAAATGTAAGTAGCAGAAAGAGAAATACTTTCTTTCAAGCATGATTTCCTTCCTTCCTTCATTCCTCATTGCCTCCACTTCCTTCTTTTCTTCATCTCCTCCTTCTTAATGAGTCTCATATTTTAAATATTGGAAGTATACAAAAAATTTAGGCTTATACTTAAAAAATAAGAAAAAAAGAATTAAAACCCAAATTACCATGTTTCCACCACCACAAAAATATTACTATGAATATTTTAGTGTACACTCTCCCAGTTATTTTTTTTTTCTACTTCCACTTTTACTGATTGATTGATATTTTACATTTTGGTGGTTTTAGTTTTGTATGGTTGAAATTATCAAGTAGCTTTCTTACACAAAATCAAGTAGTTTTCCTAGATGCATATCTATGAAAATTTAATTGTAAAAATTATACCATTAATAATTATATACAGCATTCAATTAAAGCAAGAATATATATTCTGCCCTTCTACACTGTAATGAAAGACAGGAACATTTTTAGTCACTTGTTTATACTCTCACAGTTCTTTTTCAGTAGTCACTCTATAAAAATTTGCTGAATGAGTCAATATTCCAAAAGATAAAAATTCAGATACATTAAGTAAGTGCCATTCTCACTAATTTTGAATACTCTTCAATGTTGCTTAACCTAATTTAGATCTCTTACCTGTTCAGATTTGAGTAGAAGACTCCACTTTATCCTAAATATATATTGTTTTTTCCTTAAATTAGAATATCATCTGAGGACATTTACACAGCACCAGGATTTTAACCCCTTCACAAGTGTCAAAGCCAGAATCTGGCACATAGTAGGTACTGAAAACATGTTTGTCTTTGCAGCCTTCATTGTGACAAAGCAAGAATATCTTGTTTTTTAAGTGTCTTGGGGAATCTGTGCTCTTGTTACTTAATTACCCAGGCTCTCTCCCTTACTCCCAGTGTGAAAAGGAAGGATGATTGAATCCATATTTCCATTGGATTGAATCCATGTTTCCACTGAATGAAAAGATATTTAAAACTTGCAGTATTTTCTATTAATAGAATAAACTCCCAAAGCAGAGGGGAAAAAATTATCTTCTCGAAGAAAACACACAGGCGTACACACATGCACACACACACAAACACACACACACCACACTCCTTACAAGAGGTATTTCCATATCCTGAGTGTTTACATTTCATTTCTCATGTTAAAATAGACACTAAAAATAAGTTGTGTCAAACAATGCTTAGCATTGCAAAACTAAGTGCCCTACAACTTAGTTTTTAAAAATCCATCTAAATGGAAATTAATGAGATCTCAAAGAGAAATTAAAATCAATTTTACCTAAGCATTCTTGTTCGTATTTTCTTGAGAGTTCTTAGTTTCAGAATTAGATACCCTTATAGATTTTTCACAAAGTTGTCTAAATTTACTTGCAGTTAAATTTTCTCACATAGACCATGTCGATCAGCAATGAAGAGGTCGGGAAACTGGGCTAGTAATGGCACCCTGTTCTCCTCTCCATGGACTGTTTGTTTGCTATTCTATTTAGCTACTGGATATTCCCCCCATTAAATAAACTAGCAGACAAAAACGACTTTGCTGTATCTGACAAAGCAGTAACACGCATTTATTTGATCTGCTAATCCCAAAGCTAAAGTGTGAATGTAGTGGGTTTTCAATCAAATCCTCAATATGCTGAGCAGCCGGCCCAGCACATGCAATTCTTTGAGTCACACAGGCCTGCCTTGGTTTGCAGCTACTGCCTCAATTTCACAGAACCATAGAATTTTAGAGCTGGAAGAGACCTTAGATTATTTGTGACTTGACCTCCTAGCCACTTTAAAACCATTGCTCAAAACCATTGTACTTGGTTAACTTTTCTATTGCTGCGTCCTTACGCTCGTTACAAGAAATGAAACAAACCTCTGTTCTAGATGCTTTTATGGGGAAGCTTGTTAAAGGGTTGTTTGGAAAGTTTGGGTGAATTTTTGAGCCTTTTACAAACACTGACCAAGAAATTATTTTCTGCAAGTGAGGAAGCTCAGAGGAGAGGAAGAAGGAAAGGAAACCAATCTTTGTTGAGTACCTAATAGGTTCCAGGTGACTGATTTAAACAGCATCTCTTTTAATGCAAGCCTTCAAAGATAACTATTGTCTCCATGTGAAGAAACTGAGACCCAAAGAGTTTAAAAGTGACTTGCTCAACATCTCAGTCAGTGAGCAATAAAGCTGAGATTTAAACCCAGGGCTACCAGACTGCAGATAAGGCTAATGTTCCTTTTATTATACTACACTGTTTCCCTTGTTTTATTGAAATATCTAAATAGAAAACACCATGGGCCTCCACATAGCTGTGTAGGCTTGGTCGACACTCCTCTTAAGGTGAATCTTCAAAGCAACTTGCTCAAATATCTAAAGAAAAGGGGCTCATATTTTCTTGTATTTGGCTACTATCAAAAATCATAGCTTAGCTTGGCCTATCTTTAAACATTCTCAGAACACTTACATTGGCCTACAGTTGGGCAAAGGCATGTAACACAAAGTCTATTTTATAATAAAGTGTTGCAGATCTCATGCAATTTATTGAATATTATACTAAAAGTGAAAAACATATTGGATGTATAGGTATTCAAAGTACAGTTTCTATTAATATTTCTAATACATATTGCTTTTGCACCATTATAAAGTTAAAAAATCCTTAAGTCAAATTATCGTAAGTCAGGGACCATCTGCAGTTGAATAGCACTGCCTTGTATGGTGGTTCCTTTGCATCAGAAAACAGTGTTTACCCATTTAGAAGCTGTCTAATGTTGTTCTATAGCCTACCTGAAAATTCTAGGAGTACAAGAAACAAGGCCGGCCAAAGGTAGATGCTGAGTTTCCACAGAGGTTTCTGATAATGAAGCCTTCTCACAGGTAGGCAAGTTGATGGCTGGAGAGCTTTCTGGCAACACAGAAATAGGTTTTTTACTGAGGTTCAAGTTGGCTCAGAAATCAGTACCATCAACACAGTCTGGTCATCCCTCCACTCCAATTTATACTTAGACAAAAAAAGAGAGTGACATATTTCCCCTTACCCCAACCTGCCAGAAAGAAAAAGGAAAGAAAAGAAAAGAAAAAAAGACAAAGTTAGTTAATGGGATCTCTCCTTTCTGTACCCAGAATCCAGAAACAAACAATAAATATCTCCACATTCTCTTATAGTACTCTGCAAAACTGATGATTACTTGCAACTTTATTTGGATCAGATTCTACCTCATTTCTTTTTGACCCATTTCCACCTCAAATTGGCACAACCACTATCACAAGGTTCAGTACAGAAAGCTGCTTGGAAAATGTAAAGTGAAGTCAGCCTAGATATTGAAAACACCCAGCCAGTCTCCAAATTTATATTGAAAATCAAAAGTTGGTAGTAAGGTTGAAGTTACTGAGTATGAATTCTGTTCCAATAGTCATTGTCAAATAGGCACTTAATCACTGCATTTCTGCAAGCTTACCACTCAGCTAAGATAAAGTCATACCAGAACTAAGATAAAGTTCTTACCAGCTAGGGCTCTGCAATACTCACAATAGATCGTGCTCTATCAATGAAAAATAATGGTTGTTTCCAAGAAAAGGGCTTCTTGTTTATTTATCTTTTTACCTTCTCATTCTTTGACACCTACCTTTTCTGCCCTATTTAAGTCCCTTGCTCACTCTAGGCTGCCTCCTCCCTGGCTTAGTACCACCTGACTCTGGACCACTCCAAACCCTCATCTTTGCCCACATGCTAGGTTTAGTTCTGCTTACCCGTGGAAAGATGAACATCTTCCCTTTTCACCCAGTGAGAGAGTACAGTGGACACTTAGCAATCTCTGCTTCTGGGATTCAGTACTCACTATCTGTGAAAGGATGACCCTTTTACTAAGATAGGTAACTCAATTTACTTAGGATTACTGACTTTTCTTCACTCCTTTGAACTCCTTTCTCAATACATCCAACTGAAGTCAGATCACATGATTAAAAAACCTGGGATGTGTAGCTGGTAAGCAGTAATCTATTTTTCCTCACCCTTTGGAAGTGTTTCTTGTTGATGGTTTTCACTCTGTGACCCAAATAATAAGCATTCCTCTTATGCAACAGCTGAAACAAACTGAGGAGATTCTGTGCTCACACAGTAGCAGGCATGGTCTTAATCAGAAAATATTCAGCTTACGTTTTTAGTTAGCTACAGAAGATGAAGTTGAGAAATTCAAGAAATATGTTGAATGCCAGATAAGAAAAACCATTAATTAGGGGGAGAGAGAGAATTTCTTTTTAAACATTCTTGCTAAATCATTTTGACTGTGAAATAAAAACAGACTACTAGAATATGGAAATATTCAAATTTATGGTTTTATTAGGGTATATTTAGATTTTTCAAACAGTAGGCTATTTTTTCAAAGTTCTTGACTCAGCAAAATAGGAATGCACTTGGCCAACCACTTTTTCCTTCTCCAATTTAGACCCATTTGTGTTACAAATGGAAATTTAATCTGTACATTTATGATTCATTTGTGCTTAACTTGTCAAAATGTTAAGAGCTGTTTGAAATAAAAGAAGTCTTTGGATTCTGATGCTTACGTAAGTTTTTTCTCCTCAGACTCAGAAAGCTGTGCTTCTGCAGAGAATCAACAATCTGATACCCTATAGGCATATACATCATATATGAGAAATCGCAAAGCTCAAGTAGATCACAGATCTTTTGCTCTTACTTTGAATTTCAATCTACAGGTGTACATATTCAAGTCTTAAATTTAATTGTTTAATTAAATTAAAAATTAATAAATTTAATTTTTTTCAAGCAAATCATGTAAATAGTGATTTTTCTTATATGAAATTCCTAACTTATTATTTTCCCTGCAGGATCACTGTGCAATGTTGTTCAAGCTGTGTACTGCACAAATCTGGGAACCATCATTCTGAAAAACAGCACCATCATTCATAGTGTGTCTGTTTTCTTGCATTCTTAACTCTTGTTTTCTTCAACTCAAATTCAGGCAAGAGCGTCATCTAAGAATATCACCAAACTGCAATATCTTATTGACTAGACCAAAATTTTTATCTTGATTTGCCAAATTTGCAAGAACTCACAGGGGCTTCACCATATTATTCTACCTTGCTTAGTGCCTGGTAAATTTATAATCAGGCTTTGGGTGTAATTCAGTTAATTATTAGATTTTTCTTTGGAGAAGTTCCTTTACCTCTTGGAATCTTTATGTCTCCAGAAGAAAAATCTGGATAACTTTATCTACCTCAGAGAATGTCAGTTGTGTGGAGTTAGCCAATATGCCAAGGTAGGGTCACCTTAAGTGATCAGTTTGAATGGCCCACAGAGTAAGGGATATGGTTTGGATCTGTGTTCCTACCCAAATCTCATGTTGAACTGTAATCCCCAATATTGGAGGTGGGGCCTAGTGGGAGGTGATTGGATCGGGGGGTGGATTTTCCCTTTGGTACTATGTTGCAATAGCGAGTGATTTTTCATGAGATCTGGTTGTTTAAAAGCATGTAGCACCTGCCCGCTCCCCATTACCAGAAAGGGGTCCCAATCCAGACCCCAAGAGAGGGTTCTCAGATCTCACCCAAGAAGAATTTGGGGCGAGTCCATAGAGTAAAGTGAAAGCAAGTTTACTAAGAAAGTGAAAGTATAAAAGAATCGCTACTCCATAGGCAGAGCTGTGGCTTGAGCTTCTGGCCTAAGGATACTTAGAGTTATCTCTTGATTATATGCTAAACAAGAGGTGGATTATTCACAAGTTTTCTGGGAAAGGGATGGGCAATTCCCGGAGATGATGGTTCCTCCCCTTTTTAGACCATATATGGTAACTTCCAGATGTTGTCATGGCATCTGTAAACTGTCATGGTGCTGGTGGGAGTGTCTTTTATCAAGCTAATGCATTATAATTAGCATACAATGACTAGTAAGGACGACCAGAGGTCACTCTCATCACCATCTTGGTTTTGGTGGGTTTTGGCTGGCTTCCTTATTGCAACCCGTTTTATCAGCAAGGTCTTTATGGCCTATATCTTGTGCCAACCTTCTATCTCATCCTGTGACTAAGAATGCCTAACCTCCCAGGAATGCATCTCAATAAGTCTCAGCCTTATTTTAGCCAGTCCCTATTAAAGATGAAGTTGCTCTGGTTCAAACACCTCTGACATCTCACCTTTCATGCTCCTGCTTTGGCCATGTAAGATATGCCTGTTTCTCCTTCTCCTTCTTCCATGACTGTAAGTTTCCTGAAGCCTCCCCAGAAGCAGAAGCCACTATGTTTTCAGTACAGCCTGCAAGACTATAAGCCAATTAAACCTCTTTTCTTTATAAATTACCCAGTCTCAGGTATTTCTTTATAGCAGTGTGAAAATGGGCTAATACAGATTTTGGTTCCAAGGAGTGGGGCATTGTTTTAAAGATACCTGAAAATGCAGAAGCAGTTTTAGAATTGGATAATGGGAAGAGTTTGGAACAGTTTGGAGGGCTCAGTAAACAGGAAGATGAGGGAAAGTTTGGAACTTCCAAGAGACTTCTTAAATTGCTGTGACCAAAATGCTAATAGTGATATGGACAATGAAGTCCAGGCTGAGAAGTTCTCAGATGGAAATGAGAAACTTATTGGGAGCTGAAACAAAGGTCTTTTTTTTATATTTTAGCAAAGAATTTGGAGGCATTGTGACCCTACCCCAAGGATCTGTGAAACTTTGAACTTGAGAGAGATGATTTGGGATATCTGGCAGAAGAAATTTCTGAGCAGCACAGCATTCAGATGTCACCTGGCTACTTCTAACAACCTACGCTCATATATATGAGCAAAGGAATTACCTGAAATTGGAACTTACATTTAAAAAAAAAAAAAAAGCATAGCATACAAGTTTGGAAATTTTGCAGCCTGGCCATGTGTTAGAAAAGAAAAGCCCATTTTCAGGGGAGAAATTCGAGCAGGCTGCAGAAATTTGTATAACTAAAGGGAAGGCAAATGCTAATAGCCAAGACAATGGGGAAAAAGCCTTGAAGCCATTTTAGAGACTTTCATGGCAGCTCCTCCCATCACAGGCCCAGAGGCCTAAGAGGACTGAATGGTTTCCTGGACAGACCCAGGGCCCCACTGCCCTTTGCAGCCTCAGAACACAGCTCCCTGCATCCCAGTGGCTCCAACTCCAGCCATGGTTAAAGTGGCCAAGGTACAGCTTGGGCCCCTGCTTCAGAGGATGCAAGTCATAAGCCTAGGTGGCTTCCATGTGGTGTTAAGCCTGTGGGTGCACAAAGTGCAAGAGTTGACGCTTGGGAGCCTCCACCTACATTTCAGAGGATGTATGGAAACACCGGAATGTCTAGGCAGAAGCCTGCTGCAAGGGTGGAGCACTCATGGAAAACCTCTACTAGGTCAGTGCAGAAGAGAAATGTGGGGTTGGGTCCCCCACACAAAGTCCCCACTGGGGCACTTCTTAATGGAGCTATGAGAAAACGGCCACCATCTTCCAGATCCCAGAATGACAGATCCACCAACAGCTTGCACCTTGCACCTGGAGAAGCCACAGGTACTCAATATCAGCCCTTGAGAACAGCCTCAGGGGATGAACCCTACAAAGCCAAAGGCATAGAGCTGCAGAAGGCTCCAAGAGCCTACGTCTCACACCAGTGTGCCCTGGCTGTGGGGCGTGGAAGTCAAAGGAGATGATTTTTGTGCTTTTAGATGTAATGATTGCCCTGCTGGGTTTTGACTTGAGTGGGCCTGCAGCTCCTTTCTTTTGGCCGATTTCTCCCTTTTGGAATGGGAGTGTTTACCCAATGCTTATACCCCAATTGTATCTTAGAAGTAACTAACTTGTTTCTAATTTTACAGGCTCATAGGCAGCAGGGACTTGTCTCACATAAAACTTTGAACTGTGGACTTTGGAGTAAGTGATGAAATGAGCTAAGGCTTTGGGGAACTTAGGGCTAATACATTATTGGGAAAATATGATTGTATTTTGAAATGTGAGAAGGACATGAGATTTGGGAGGGGCTGGGGCAGAATGATACGGTTTAGATCTGTGACCCTGCCCAAATCTCATATTGAATTGTAATCCTCCCTATTGCTGGAGGTAGGGCCTAGTGGAAGGTGTTTGGATCATGGGGGTGGATTTTCCTCTTGGTACTACATTGCAACGGTGAGTAAGTTCTCATGAGATCTAGTTGTTTAAAAGTGTATAGCATCTCCCCTACCCTCTTGCTCCTGCTCTGGCCATGTAAGATGTGCTTACTTCTCCTTCACCTTCTGCCATGATTATAAATTTCCTGAGGCCTCCCCAAAAGCAGAAGCCTCTATGCTTCCTGTACAGATTACAGAACTATAAGCCAATTAAACCTCTATTATTTATAAATTATCCAGTCTCAGATACTTCTTTATAGTATTGCAAGAATAGACTAATACAGTAAGTCACAGAGAATGAGGAAGGAGTCTGTGCTTGGAACTGTCAGGTAGAAGGAGGGGGTAGGTCAGAAACTCTTTGGAGATGGCCAATTGGTGTAGCAAAACTGGGCTGACTGATGGTGGAATAGAGACTGGTGTTAGGTCAGGGCAAAGTGTTCGAGGACAGGACCAGATACCAGTGAGTAAAATAGGAGCTGTGAATGCTGAGGGGCTGCAGGGCTTTCCTTCCACACGAGACCTAGCTCGCCTTGCTGAACTGGTGGCAGACGTGTTAAAAAGGCTGAATAAGGGGAGCCAATTATAAGAGTTAAAGAATATGATGCTTTTAATGTTCCCTGCATAGTCTTGAACTTAACAAGAGATCAACAGATATTAATTCCCTTTAGCCCTTTGTAGGGCATAGATTCATTTCATTTGGGGTAGGGAGATTGGGGGGACCATTATGTAGGACCTAATTCATGAACACAATGGGCATATGCTGGATATTTCGGTCCTCCCTACGTTGTTTCATTTTGGAATCTGCCTTGCCTCACTTTATCTGGAGGACTCTAGAGGACCTCACAATCATGTGATCCTGCATTGACAACCACAGTAGAAGAAACGTAATCTAAGCTGACCAGCGTATCCTTTCTCACTGGATACACATTGGTCTAATAGTGGGCATGATCCAAACAGAGTCACTCAGAGCACTTTTTCAGCAACTAATTGGATGCTGAGAGAGAAAGTATCTCTGCTTCTGAGAGAGGCCCCACCTGTTAGGGTCCAAATTAAAGGAAAGCAAAGTCTATAGATTTAGAGAAAGACAGATATCACTGGATCCTATTGTGCCTGAAGCCCTAGACTTTTCAGTTATACAAACAATTCATTCTCTTCTTTTGCTTAAATTAATTTAAATTAGGTATCTCTCCCTTATAATCAATAGATCTGACAACTCTGTAGGGATTATCCTTGGATATTAAACTTTGCCATAGCATATATAAGAAAATATATCATTTCCGTCTTTTCTAAATATATTTTAATCTAAACTATTTTTAAAAATTCAATTAGGTATTTCTACGCTGTACCATTGAACAAGTTATTGGGATTTTTTAAGAGGCACCCCGGGAACACTCCATATGTTCACCGTATAATAATCCTTGTGTCCTGTGGGAAGATGAGGGCACTGGCGAGAATACTCCCAGCCAGTGGGAATACCACCAGGCTGATGTGGGCACAGATCCTGTCTGTTCCCAGAATCCCAGGTGCCCTGGCAACTGAGGGAGCATGCAGAGTTGAGATTCAATCTTACCACAGGGCAAGAAAGGCTGCAAGTAAGGGTCCAAATGACTTGTCTTTAAAAAGAAGAGCATAGAGGCCTATATCTGGAGCCTGGGCATGGAGTCAGAAAATTGAGAAATTAAAAAGTCAGGGGACAGCAGATTCTGTAAGTAGAACAGGAGAGTAGGCGTGAGACAAAGCCATATCACTGCTGGACCTATATGCCCTCCAAAGTACAGTGTGGATTAAGGACTATCGAACTAAAAGGCAAGAACAAGGGCAGACATCCATAGGTCATGCATTGTTAACTAGCCTGTAATTGCAGTGTAACCACACAAATAGAACACATTCTTATAGAGAGTATGTGCTCATCCATTTACTAATTTTTAATACATGTTTTTATTATAATCAATTATATATTACACATTTACCATGTACAGAGTGTGGTGCTAGTAGACAGGATAGAGACAAACACAAGAAGTGGTCTTTGCCTTCCAGGAGCCACAACTTAAACAGGCTTGTCTAGATATAAGCACAGATAGCCAGAGTGTGAAACATTGTGTGACAATTAGATGTCACTCCCAAAACTGAAACAGCAATGGCTACAAAATTTCTAAGGAGGCAGACATTATTCTTGGGTGATCAGAGGAGACTTCCTGGAAGTTGGGGGATAAAGTGGGTGAGTCACGGTGATGAAGGGAGACGCATGAGTTTGGAAAGCAGACTGAGCTCTGCCACTTGTAGTTATGTGGCTTTGGCATGTATTTAGCTTCTCTGAATCTAATTTTCCTCCTTTGCAAATGAATAATTCTACTTCAAATATCCAAGGTTAGGGTCAAGATGAAATAAGATCACTTAGGTGTGGCTGAGAATAGGCCAGGAGAGGGGAAGGCGCTGCCCAGTGCCCCTGATCCAGCTGAGGGAACACAGCAGGATCCCCATACCACGAGAGGCCTGGGCCATGGCTCTGGACTCAAACAGCCTCAAAGTGGTTCCCAGACGGGCTCAGGAGAGCAAAATGACCTAGAGTGACACAAACAGACCTTGTGAATGGGAGTAAGGGACATCCCAGCAGCTGGTGGGGCAGGAGATCAACAATCCTTCCCATTTCACCTCTAAGTTCTGATAGGATTTACATGATGCTGAGGACCAGATGCCAAAGCCTCCCCGTCCTCCAACAGCTTCATGCTTGGCACCAGCAATATCCCCAAAGAACTTAGATATTCCTCCAAGGAAAATGGGGGCAGAAACCCTGAATTAGCTGAAAATAAGTTCCTGGCACCAGGCAGGGGCTCAAAAATAGGAACCAAGCTATTCGAGAATATGTGGAAGGTAATATTGCTTGGACACTGCAGTTTATGAATTATAATTTACACAACATATATTTGTTCTCTTTTTCTTTTCTCTTTCCCCAACATTTCCAAGAATGGACAATTCTGAATAAAATCCATGAAAGCAGAGAACTATCCAGTACAAATAGCCTTTCACAGGTCTGCCTTTATGGCTGTGAAAATAATTCAAAGAACACATTTCTCCTAATGGCAGGAAAGATGTTTTACTGCCTCATAGAAAGGACACTACATTTAAAAAAAAAAAAATCATTTCTGTATACCTCCATCTATGGCTTCTCATACCAGGGTAGTTGACACAATTATGAGTCATCTGTGACCAATTTTTGGAAGCTGTGAAAATGGAACCAAGTGTCCACTTATCCACACGTGGAGTATGTGTACTCCAGGGAGGTGGAAATGTCTCTTTCACTGGTGACATTTAAGAAAATGACAGGGACAGCTATCACTCAGTGTGGGTTGGCTGCACAGCCGCCCGAAGGCAGCATCACTGTTGCTGAGAGCAGGGATGGGAGGGCTCCCAGAGCTCGAGGAAATAGGTCTGGGTTGACAGCAGCAGCTGGTTTGCTCTGCCTTCCCCACACCCATCTTCACCCTGACCCTCTGCTGGGCTCCCTGCCCTCACTCCTGTTTCCTCTTGGACTGCAACATCAGCTCCTCTTCCTCCCTTTGACTTCCTCCATTCCTCTCTCAAGTTAACAGGAACACAAATCCCAAATTCCTCCCTAAAAAAGAAAAACCAAGAAAACTTTCCAGGCTGAGAGGTGGTAGAAACATTAAAAGCCTTACCCTTGATTTTCCCAAATGTAACTTTGTTAACCCCAGATGCAGAGACTTTGTGTTAGACTGTGGGCAATTTGGAGTCTGCATTAGTTTCCTGAGCTTAATTTAATGAAGGCAGATAAATGCTATTGTAATTCTGAAAATGTCTTCACTCCTTATTCATCTGGTATCATCAAAAATGAAGTGACATATAATCAGTTAGTTTTATGGATGATTGATCTTTACCCTCCAAATATAAAAATTTCTTTTTCATCTAAAACGTATTCTGCATTTCCTTCACTTAATGAGCACACCCTATTTAGAATTATCCCCACATTCCTTGGTCATCCAGGGCCACTGCATCAGATTTCAGCAGCTGAATGGTGCTGAACTAAATTAGTGCACTCAAGGAGGATGGGCTGGAGGTCCCCACACTTAATGTATGCAGACCCCTGTGCTGATCTAATTAGCGAGGCATCTGCCTGTCACAGCCCATGCAAGAGAGTTGCACAGACAGAACTACTGCTGGGTCGAGTCAATATCAGGGTTTCTCCCTCATGGTAAAAATCTATGAACCATTGGGGACAAGAGAGCAGGCAGTAGGAGAGTAAAGTCTGGGACAAAACCAGACAAGGAGCAAAATCAGGAAGGTAAATGCAGGAAGATCCAAAGGACAGATATAGAACCAGGTAAAGGATGGAGGAAGTCAGAGTAACAAAAGCCAAGTGCTCATGAAGTCTGGAGATCCATTTGTCTGCAGTCTGCTGCATTGCCTAGACTTTATTATTTATTTATTTATTTATTTATTTATTTATTTTTGAGACAGAGTCTCACTCTGTCACCCTGGCTGGAGTGCAGTGGCACAATCTCAGCTCACCGCCACCTCCACCTTCTGGGTTCAAACGATTCTCCTACCTCAGCCTCCAGAGTAGCTGGGATTACAGGTGTGCAGCACCACACCTGGCTAATTTTTGTTTTGTTTTGTTTTGTTTTTTGTTTTTTGTTTTAGTAGAGATGGGGTGAAACCATGTTGGTCAGGCTGTTCTCAAACTCCTAACCTCAGGTAATCCAACCACCTCGGCCTCCCAAAGTGCTGGGATTACAGGCGTGAGCCACCGCGCCCGGTCATGCATTGCCTAGACTTTATGGGCCCTTCTTGCATGGTCACTTCTGCTCTGGAAGTTTCTTAAAGGGTTCTTATGATTTTGGACGCTGACATAGAGATTGTCTTTATCTTCATCGCAGATCGCTGATTCTCCACGTTGGGTCCTCTAGCAGTCTCCCTCAGTCCTCACTGCTTCCAACCTGATGTCAGCTGTGCTGGGGAACAAATGAAGGGTGCCAGGAAAACACACACACACACACACACACACACACACACAGGCAAACAACAACACAGGCATCCCAGCTTGTGAATCAGTTGTCCTACTTTCACCTGCACTTTGAATTCAGCATGTCAGATGCTGGCTGGGCTCCAGTGTCCTCTCATACACCATGGTGCGTGTCCTTTGAGAAATTTGTTTTCCCCTCACCACACCGAAGAATATTTCACGTGTTTATCAAGTCACAGCTGTGTTCCAGGTGGCGTTTCTGGAGGGTAAAAGCAAAACAAAATTCATTCTCCACCCTAAAGCCAGAGTGGTGTTTTTCTAGTTTTTTAATACAAATCTGATTGTGTAACTCCCTTTCAGCAGCATGCCATTGTCCTCAGAATAACGTTCAAAATGCTTCGTTAGTCTCCGCTCACCAGCTAGGCTCAGCCAGCTAACTGTAGGTACCCAGCTCAGGCCCTCAAACCAGCCCTGCCCTCTCCCAACCCTGCCCAGGGCCTTGACACCCACAATTCCCTCTGCCTGATGAGGCAGCTACTCCCATGCCAAAAAACAAAAATTAACAAAAAAAGCCTTCAGGTCTCAGCTTAAATGTCAGTTTCTCCAAGAAACCTTTACTAGCCCTTAAAAAGACCAAATCTCTTAATTTGTCCAATCAGGCTCTCGCCCCAGCCCCAAACCCCTCACTCCTGCGATCACTTATTCAATGCTAGACTCTAATCTCCATGAGGATAGTGACGGGGCAGATGAAGGTTTTGTGGTGCCTGCAACTTCTATAGTGTAGGGAGGAGACTGGTTCTTCAAGAACAACACAAAAATACCTTACTTTGTATATTTTACCAAAAAATATATGATCATGTGAATGCATCTTAAAGCATCTCCCAGAACCTTGGAAGGGGCTGTGCTAGTGAGGGGACCTGAAGCTCAGGTTTCTTCTGTTTCATGAGGAATGCACCTCTGGGTGGGTGAAAACTGTATTTGAATTATTCACTGCTGTGCCCCAAGCACCTGACACATAATTTATTTAAGTGACTATTATTGAGTAATTTTCTAATCACTGAATAAAGCAAAGTAGAAATTGTAAAATCTACATTTGTTGAATATTAAAGCAAAGTAAAAATTGTAACATCCACATTTATTGAATATTAAACCAGTGTAGATTTACCAATAGAACCACAGTCATGTGTCACTTAACTATGGGAACACATTCTGAGAAATATGTCCTTAGGTGATTTCATTGTTGTGCAAACATCATAGAGCGTACTAACACAAATCTAGATGGTACAGCCAACATCTAGACTATATGGCATAGCCTATTGCTCCTAGGTTACAAACCTGTACAGCATGTTACTATACGGAACACTGCAGACAACTGTAACACAACAATCGGTATTTGTGTATCCCAACATATCTACATATAGAAAAGGTACAGTAAAAATACTGTATACAGGATATAAAAATGGTAAACCTGTATAGGGCACTTACCATGAATGGAGCTTGCAAGACTTGAAGTTGAATCAGCAAATGAGTGGTGAGTGAATATGATGGCCTAGTATATCACTATACACTACTGTAGACTTTACAGACACTGCACGTTTAGACTACGCTATATTTACTTTTTAAAATTTCTCTCTTCAATAGTAAATTAGCTTGAGCTTACCGTAACTTTTTACTTTATAAACATCTTTTTTTTTAACTTTGTCACAGCTTAAAACACAAAGACCTTGTACAGCTGTACAAAAATATTTTCTTTCTATGTATTTTTATTCTATAAGCTCTTTTCGATTTTTTTAAATTTTTTAAACTTTTTGTTGAAAACTAAGACATAAACACACACGTTAGCTTAGGTCCACACAGGGTCAGGATTATTAACACGTTGCTAGGTAATAAGAGTCTTTCAATTCCATTATAATCTATGGGACCACCGTGGTATATGCATCATTGACCAAAACATTATTATGTGGCATTACTGTATGTTATCCCACTAAGAATGGAAGAAGCATAAAGGCTCCCTGAGGGTTAGGCAGACCTGGTATGAAAAGAAGAGACTTGATCCTTTATCCCCAGTGAGAGAAGGTTCCTGAACAGGATTGTAAGTGTGCTATGCCTGCCCTGCTTTCAAGCTGATGCTCATCTTTTGTCCTGACTCCAGGTGAAAAAAGTTTGATATTCTGTAATGAAGAGTTATTCATTAGGGATACATGATGAACCTACGTTACTTGTAAAGTTGAGAATATATTTTTCTACGTTCATGTCTCTGGGAGAGGACCCTGACATTCATCAAATTCTCAAATAATACGAGACCCCAAAACATTAAAAATTACTGCAGATTAGTCCGGGGAGATAACCTAGAGTAATGGAGATGCCCTAACAACTCATAGCAGGCTCATAGCTCAGCTCTACTTCTTAATTAATAAGGATCTTCACAATTTACTTATCCTCTTGTGAGTCTACTCAAATGTGTAATGGGGCAACTGCTGCTCATTTCCATGATATCTGAGTCCCTTTTGTGCTGCTATAACAAAATCTACAGGCTGGGTAATTTATAATGAACAGAAATGTGTTTCTCATACTTCTAGGGGCTGGGAAGACCAAGATAGAGAGACCACCCATCATTTTAAGAGAATTTATTCCACATCGAACTCCTGACCTCAGGTGATCCACCTGCCTCGGCCTCCCAAGGCGCTGGGATTACAGGCGTGAGCCACTGCACCCAGCCTGAAATTTCCATTCTTAATGGAACATCATCATTCTGGGCACACATAGGTCTAATAGTTTCATGTTACAAACCAAGATAGAAGGTCTTCCTACTGTGTCATCCTGTGGCATAAGGGCAAACAAAGTGACGGAGAGAGCAAGATGAGGCTAAATTTCACCTTTTATAATGAATTCACTGCTGTGATAACAGCATTAATCCATTTATGAGGGATCCGCCCCCACAATGCAAACACCTCCCATGAGGTCCCACCTTCCAACATCATGGCCCTGAATATCAAGTTTCCAACATGAAAACTTTGGGGAACACATTCAAACCATAGGACAAGGTGTCTATAAAAGTACATATATATGTTTATAATGTGTGTGTGTATACACATACATATTGTCTTGGCCAGTTTCTGTCTCAGAGTGCACACTCAATACATGTCTGTTCTCTTCTAAACAAATAATTCCTCATTGCTCTAGTATAATTTCTGTACTGTAAGATAAATGATTTAAGAATAATGCATTCATTTACCCACCCATGATTTTAAGAGAATTTATTCCACATCTGCTATGTGCCAGATAGTGAGCTGTGCACTGGGAAGGGGATGGAGTAGATCACTAAAATGATTTGAAGAAATGAAAACAAATCACATAAACGGGAAAAAAATAAAAAGTAGTTCTGAAAATCTCCCACCTCAATGATTATGTATTCTCTCTTGGAGGTGAGCCTGTTGGCTGTCTACATTATTTCAAAAATATCTGAATAAAAATGGAAAAATACAGTCAGTCATGTGGCTTTTTATGCAAAGGACACCCATCATCCAAATGTCTCCGAGTATTCATGTGTTCAGTGTTATCTAGATAACCATTCTGAGGGATTTAAATTTTCTTTCCCTTTTTTTTTTGAGATGGAGTTTCACTCTTGTTTCCCAGGCTGGAGTGCAATGGCATGATCTCGGCTCACCATAACCTCCGCCTCCCAGGTTCAAGCAATTCTCCTGCCTCAGCCTCCTGAGCAGCTGGGATTACAGGTCTATGCCACCACACCAGCTAATTTTGCATTTTTAGTAGAGATGGGGTTTCTCCATGTTGGTCAGGCTGGTCTCGAACTCCCGACCTCTGGTGATCTGCCTGCCTCGGCCTCCCAAGGTGCTGGGATTACAGGCGTGAGCCACCGCGTCCGGCCTGAAATTTTCATTCTCAATGGAATGTCGTCATTCTGGGCACACATAGGTCTGATAGTTTCATGTTACAAACCAACAAATATCCTGTCTTTGACACAAGCCAAGTGCAACTGGTTCTTGCAAAACAAAACAACAAAAAAAGTAATGAGAAATTACAAAAATAAATGACTATTAAAACCAACATAAAATTAGTCTGTCTCTCTCTCTGTTTCCCTTTCTCACTCACTTTTTCTCTCTCTCTCTCTCTGTCTCTCTCACACACACACACACATGCTAACCATCCTGCTGCATCTCCTGCTTCCCCTGACTCCCCACAGCCAATCCCTCCATCATCCCCAGATCAGTGAGGCTTCCCCAAGTACACAAGTGCTGACCAGTGTCCCTCCTACACATCCACACACATTAAGGTTTGCAGATAAAATACAGGATGCCCAGTTAAAGTTGAATTTCAGATAAAGAACAAGTAAATTTTTAGTGTATCTAGATATTGCATGGGACACACTCATACTAAAATCTTTCTTTGTTTAATCGCAATTTAAATTTCACTGAACATCCTGTATTTTTATTAGCTAAATCTGGTGGCCTCATCTCCATCCCTTCCTGGAAATATGGGCTGTGACCAAATTGTCCCCACTTTCACTCCTCTGGGCCCCAGTGCCATTTCCACCTGGCACATCCCAGTTCCCAGGATGATGCATCTTCTGTGGTACCCACTCCAAATCCCTGCCCTACCAAGCCCTGCCTTTGGAACAGCACCCACTGGAATTCCCACCACCGTGTTCTACAGGGCTGTTGCTACTCTTAGCTTTTCCTTGTCAGGCAGCCAGAGCCCTTGGTCACCGGTCTCCTCTCCACTGGTGACCTCTGTATCAATGAAGCCCCCCTCTACCTGGATCCTCTACTACCTGATGGGACAGTGACAGTACCCTGCCCCTCCCTGTGGTGGCCCTGATTAACTACAGATAAATTTCTATACCTCCCTGATAAATCCCCAACAAGACAGCCCATCTATATTCATATTAGCCAAGATAAGGATTGGTTGCATTCATAAGCCAAAATGAACACCAGAAGGCCAAACAATGCAGTCAAGAACTTATTCTTACTTATTTCCTAAGAAGACATATAACTAAATGGAAAAATATCTAATAAGCTAATCAATGAATTAATAGTTGTACAAAACATAATTTATCTCAGAGCCTGCAATTCAACCACATAAGCACTCATAATATCAAAGCCTTTTTATCTCCTCCAAATTTATCAAGGTCTTATTTAATTGCTATAAACACCTAAAGACATGAGCAAATTAACACATAAAATTGCAGATTTTAGCTGATCCATATTCATGAATGTATGTTGTTGTGATCAGGCAAATAATCACCCAAGACATTGATAAATTCGGTAGAAGCAAAAGAAAAACACAGCACGCTGTTAGAATTCTCTGCAGATCCCAGAATGGAAGCTTGG
Organism: Trachypithecus francoisi; assembly: GCF_009764315.1. Classification (NCBI taxonomy): domain Eukaryota; kingdom Metazoa; phylum Chordata; class Mammalia; order Primates; family Cercopithecidae; genus Trachypithecus; species Trachypithecus francoisi. The sequence continues at coordinate 124,697,674 of NW_022681453.1, read as the reverse complement.
ATTAGACCAGCTCTAAGAGACCATTCATAATAATTATTGTATTTCCATAATTCTTCCAGGAGAGAGATCAGCAAATGTTTAATCAGTAAGCTTTGTAAAAATACTATCCCCAAAACACTGGAATACTAGATCAGTGCTAAAGAATGTTGGCTTCTTGAAAGGCTAATCCAGGCCCTGTTTCTCAGAATCCATCTCACATTTCTTACTGGCATTCTTGCTTCTCTATCTACTGCCACTCAGAAAGGACTGACAGTTTTCCAAGCATTTGTGGGAATCTCAAGTTACAGTTATTTTGTGGTCTTCAAAATGAATGTATTTTATTTAGATGGAAATATACATCATGTGTTGGCTCACCCAGAGTGGCTGCAGTGTAGTTATTTTTTAATCCCTGGCCTGCTAACCCTTCTCGTTAGAGCCCATCCATACATAGCTCCTATTCATTAAATTCTTTGCTCTCACCCAAGCAGGCAGTACCCCTGTGAGCTAGAAACTCCATTTAGTCTGAACATGCTGGACTGGTCCCGACAAAAGCATCTGAGTAAATGCCTAAGGCAGACAGTGAAACCGAGAGGGAAAGGCACAGACTGTGACAGGCCCTGCAAACAGCTCTGGAGAAAAGGACATCATTATGCAGCACACACAGAGGAATACTTATTCATTTCAGCTAAGCCCAAAGCAAACCTCAGAATCCTTCTCAACACAATATTTTCGTCAGTCATTTCTCGTTAAACTGCAGCAGGAAGCATTTCAAAGTTATTCGCCTCCCCTGTTCAGATTGAGGTCAAAAAGGAAGTTGAGCCCCAGAATAGAAAAATAACAATCCCACGAAACAAGTATGTGTCAAGTATTCACTACGTTTCAGAAACTATTGCTTATATACGTTAACTCATTTGTTCTTCACAATAAACCTATGACATAGGAGGCGAATATGTTTGTGCAACTAATACCGTCCCATTTTGTAACTACTTGCTCAAAGTCACATACAATGAGGTTGAAGGTCAGCATTGAAATATAGGCCTGTTTCCCTCTACATCATGTACTCTTAGCCATTGTGCTGACAACGGGACTAACATTAAATGAGGAGAAATTGACAGCTGCTTATGTTTGTGATTTCAAGGGATAATAATAAAAAAAAATCCTCTCTGCTCACAACGTCTTCAAGCTCCCCTCCTGACACAGATTTGTTTGCTTTAACAAGATGAGAACAACTGGTTGAATAAAGAGAGCATGAAATGCTGAGTCTCACAGCTCAGCCACTGCATAGTGCTCTGGCTTTGGGTAAATAACTTAGCCTCTCTGGGGAAGATTGTTTTAAGGATATTTGCCCCACAAGATTGTGTGAGCATTAAATGAAATAGGTAAAGAAACACATTTTGAAAATGAAATGAGGTGTACAAGCATTAATTACTATTATTAAAACCCAGAATTAAATAAAAGCATAAGAATTCTCCCAGAAGTATTTGCATTGAGAGAATGGTATTTACACTGAGATTGAGTGGATTTGGGAGGAGAGTGGGAGACGGACACCTCGGGGTCATTGGGAAGTAGTGTGAACGAGTCTGACAAGGCTGGAGATGGAGAGAGGAGGTGGGGGCTCCTACTTTCCATTTGTAACCAGAAATAGAGATGTGGCTGGAAGCATCACCCCCAGATACACAGGCTAGATTTGTGCACTATCTTTGTCAGAGAATTCCCAGGTTATCGCACACTTTCTAATTAGCTCTTGTAAAATACAGATGGGATAATTAGAGAGCAGTTATTACCTGAGGAGATGAAGACACAAGCAAAGGATCCTTTAGGAAGTGCTAGGAGTCCGGGAGGGAGCCTGGGCTGAGAACAAGTGTACATACTCCAGTCCTTGGGGCTTGCTCAGTGTAGACCAAGGGAGGGAAACTGTGAGTTTCCCACAGTTCCCACTAACCTCAAAGGCAGCCTATGGACTCTTATCTCCCTTTTAAGATAAAGTCAGTGCAATTCTTTTTGCAGGTCAGTCAAGTCCTCTGGAGGTGAGAGGAGTGGCTGCTGTAGCCCAGTGGCATTCCATCTCTCTCTGTAAGCACTTCTCACATTCCATGGGGTGCTTTGGTTATTTGGGCACTAACCTAGTACAAGACATGATCATGCAACCCCTTCGAGGGCTTTTTGTATTTGTCTGAATCACTCACAGAGGCTCATTTGGTAGATGCTTCATAAGGTGACTTTAATTGAACCAGATAGGATTGAATTGAACTGAATTGAACTGAATTGGAATCAGTTGAACTGGTTGCCTTTTCTAAACCTGAATCAGGCAAGATGAGAGGAATTCTGTTTTGCTCCGGCCATTGTCTCATACCAGCCCTCTATTTGTGTGCCTGATCAGTGAATGGAATACTTAGTCTGTCCAGTTTCTAGGTGCCATCTTTAATGCCACCTTTTATTTTCCATCTTTACCTCCCATCCACCCATTTCCAAATCCTGTTCATTTTTAACCCATGATCACCTTGAGAAACCATTTGCTTCTCTCCATCTTTGCCACTACTGCCCTTGGCCAAGCCATCACCATCTGTCACCTTGATTACTAGTGTAGCCTATTCAGCAATCTCCTACATCTATTCTTGCCCTAACCCCTACTGCAGTCTCTACTCTGAAACTAAAATGATTTTAATTTTTTAAATAGAAAAAGAAAACTAATCACAACACCAGTATAATCATATTGCTCTCCTGGTATAACCCCTAAGAGTTTCCCATCACCATCACGATAAAGATAAAAGTCCTTGAAGTTGCTTATGAGCACAGCCTGGACCTTCTTTCCTGAACTGCTCACGCTGCTTTCATCACCAGATCATCATTCTCTGGGTTTCACTCAACCATTCTGACCTTCAGCCGTTCCCCAAACACTCTGTGCGTCCTCATATTGCGCACGTTGTCCCCTCTGCCTGAAATGTTCTCCATCTGAACTCCCACCTTTCCCCACTTAATTGACCTCAGTAAGGATGGTTTTTGTTCATGTGATATCAGGTATTGCAGCTATCCTCTCTCCTAGAATACTCTTTTCTTTCTTCATCATGCATGTGACAATTTGTAGGATATACATGTGTGATTATTTTTACTGTCATTTTTCCCATGAAGTAATAAGCACTCTGAAAACAGGGACCATGTCTGCTTTTTCACTGTTCTGCTTGCAGAGCTCTATCATGGGTCTAACATAGGACACAGAAAAATAATCACTTGTTATTGAATGATAAGGGAATGGAATCCACTAGCTCTTCAAACTACAGAATGGTGGCCCAGAAAGCAGGGGCATGATGGGTAGATAAAACCCACCCAGCTCTCACTCCACCTCCCCTCCCATATGTAGCTGACTCATATAGCCTCAGAAATTTTGGGTTTACAATTTGCAGTGACATTTCAAAGGTGGGTGACAATGCTAAAGGCCATAGAGGTACTCAGAATAGCTACTGACAAGTTTTTATGATCGTGTGGAGCATTTCAGAATAGTTCATGTTTTATAGGGCAATGTCAAGAACAATTCTTATCACCCAGTCATTAGAATCCAGATTCTAAGGGTATGTCACAGGCCAGTCTTGACCCATTGCATCTCCTGGCTTCCAAAGGAGGTCAGAAAGGAGGTTACCTAGTTCTGTTCAAATGCCTCCTCTGATAAAGAAAGCGCTCATGACATCTGTGCCACAGTGGAACAGCTGCACTTGTTAGAAAGTTCTGACTTACGTTGTGTTGATGTCTGCCTTACTGTAAACACACACACCAGCTATGGTCTGAATGTTTGTGAACCTCCAAAATTTATACCTTGAAATCCTAACTCTGAAGGTACTGATATGAGGATGTGAGGCTTGGGATGGTAATTAGGTTATGAGGGCAGAGCTCTAATGAATGGGCTTAGTGCCCTTCTAAAAGAGACCCCAGGGAACTGCCTTGTCCCTTCCACCATGTAAGAACACACCTAGAAGGCACCATCTATCAAACAGAAAGCAGGCCCTTACCAAATGTCAAATCTACTGGTGCCTTGATCTTGGACTTCCCAGTCCCTAGAAATATGAGAAATAAATTTCTGTTGTTGAGCGAGGGGGCGCCCAAGATGACCAAATAGGAACAGCTCCAGCCTCCAGCTCCCAGCGTAAGCAACACAGAAAATGGGTGATTTCTGCATTTTCAACTGAGGTACCAGGTTCATCTCACTGGGGTATGTCAGACAGTTGGTGCTGGTCAGCAGGTGCAGCCTGACCAGTGAGAGCTGAAGCAGGGCGAGGCATTGTCTCACCTGGGAAGCCCAAGGCAGAAAGGAATTCCTTTTCCTAGCCAAGGGAAACTGAGACACACAACACCTGGAAAATCGGGTAACTCCCACACTAATACTGCGCTTTACCAAGGGTCTTAGCAAATGGCACACCAGGACATTATATCCCACACCTGGCCCAGAGGGTCCCACACCCATGGAGCCTCCCTCATTGCTAGCACAGCAATCTGAGATCTAACTGCAAGGTGGCAGCAAGGCTGGGGGAGGGGCACCCACCATTGCTGAGGCTTAAGTAGGTAAACAAAGCGGCCAGGAAGCTCGAATTGGGTGGAGCCCACCTCAGCTCAAGGAGTCCTGCCAGCCTCTGTAGACTCCACCTCTGGGGATAGGGCATAGCTAAACAAAAAGCAGCAGAAATCTCTGCAGATGTAAATGTCCCTGTCTGACAGCTTTGAAGAGAGCAGTGGGTCTCCCAGCACAGAGACTGAGATCTGAGAATGGACAGACTGCCTGCTCAAGTGGGTCCCTGACCCCTGAGTAGCCTAATTGGGACACATCCCCCACTAGGTGCGGACCTCACACCTCACACAGCTGGGTACACACCTCTGAGACAAAGCTTCCAGAGAAAGAATCAGACAGCAACACTCGCTGTTCAGCAATATTCTATCTTCTGCAGCCTCTGCTGCTGATATCCAGGCAAACAGGGTCTGGAGTGGACCTCAAGCAAACTCCAACAGACATGCAGCTGAGGGTCCTGACTGTTAGAAGGGAAACTCACAAACAGAAAGGACACCCACACCAAAACTCCATCAGTACATCACCATCATCAAAGACCAAAAGCAGATAAAACCACAAAGATGGGGAAAAAGCAGTGCAGAAAAGCTGGAAATTCAAAAAATCAGAGCACATCTCCCCTTTCAAAGGAACACAGCTAATCACCAGCAATGGATCAAAGCTGGAGGGAGAATGACTTTGACGAGTTGACAGAAGAAGGCTTCAGTCGATCAAACTTTTCAGAGCTAAAGGAGGAACTATGTACCCAGCACAGAGAAACTAAAAACCTTGAAAAAAGAATGGATGAATGGGTGACTAGAATAATCAATGCAGAGAAGACCATAAGAGAACTGATAGAGATGAAAACCATGACACAAGAACTACATGACAAATGCACAAGCTTCAGTAACCGACTTGATCAACTGGAAGAAAGTATCAGTGATTGAAGAGCAAATGAATGAAATGAAGCGAGAAGAGAAGTGTAGAGAAAAAAGAGTAAAAAGAAGTGAACAAAGCCTCCAAGAAATATGGGATTATGTGAAAAGACCAAATCTACGTCTGATTGGTGTGCCTGAAAGTGATAGGGAAAATGGAACCAAGTTGGAAAACACTCTGCAGGATATTATCCAGGTGAACTTCCCCAACCTAGTATGGCAGGCCAACATTCAAATTCAGGAAATACAGAGAAGGCCACAAAGATACTCCTCGAGAAGAGCAACTCCAAGACACACAATTGTCAGATTCACCAAAGTTGAAATGAAGGAAAAAATCTTAAGGGCAGCCAGAAAGGTCGGGTTACCCACAAAGGGAAGCCCATCAGACTAACAGCAGATCTCTCGGCAGAAACTCTACAAGCCAGAAGAGAGTGGCAGCCAATATTCAACATTCTTAAAGAAAAGAATTTTAAACCCAGAATTTCATATCCAGTCAAACTAAGTTTCATAAGTGAAGGAGAAATAAAATCCTTTACAGACAAGCAAATGCTTAGAGATTTTGTCACCACCAGGCCTGCCCTACAAGAGATCCTGAAGGAAGCACTAAACATGGAAAGGAACAACTGGTACCAGCCACTACAAAAACATGCCAAAATGTAAAGACCATTGATGCTAGGAAGAAACTGCATCAACTAACAAGCAAAATAACCAGCTAATATAGTAATGACAGGATCAAGTTCACACATAACAATATTAACCTTAAATGTCAATGGACTAAATGATCCAATTAAAAGATACAGACTGGCAAATTGGATAAAGAGTCAAGACCCATCAGTTTGCTGTATTCAGGAGACCCATCTCACATGCAGAGACACATATAGGCTCAAAATAAAGGAATGGAGGAAGATCGACCAAGCAAACGGAAAACAAAAAAAAAGCAGGGGTTGCAATCCTAGTCTCTGATAAAACAGACTTTAAACCATCAAAGATCAAAAGAGACAAAGAAGGCCATTACATAATGGTAAAGGGATCATCAGGAAGAGCTAACTATCCTAAATATATAGGCGCCCAATACAGGAGCACCCAGATTCATAAAGCAAGTCCTTAGAGACTTACAAAGAGACTTACACTCCCACACAATAACAATGGGAGACTTTAACACCCCACTGTCAATATTAGACAGATAAATGAGACAGAAAATTAGCAAGGATATCCAGGAATTGAACTCAACTCGGCACCAAGCGGACCTAATAGACATCTACAGAACTCTCCAACCCAAATCAACAGAATATACATTCTTCTCAGCACCACATCACACTTATTCCAAAACTGACCACATAATTGGAAGTAAAGCACTCCTCAGCAAATGTAAAAGAACAGAAATTATAACAAACTGTCTCTCAGACCACAATGCAATCAAACTAGAACTCAGGACTAAGAAACTCAATCAAAACTGCTCAACTACATGGAAACTGAACAACCTGCTCCTGAATGACTACTGGGTACATAACGAAATGAAGGCAGAAATAAAGATGTTCTTTGAAACCAATGAGAACAAAGATAGAACATACCAGAATCTCTGGGACACATTTAAAGCAGTGTGTAGAGGGAAATTTATAGCACTAAATGCCCACAAGAGAAAGCTGGAAAGATCTAAAATTGACACCCTAACATCACAATTAAAAGAACTAGAGAAGCAAGAGCAAACACATTCAAAAGCTAGCAGAAGGCAAGAAATAACTAAGATCAGAGCACAACCAAAGGAGATAGAGATGCAAAAACCCTCCAAAACATCAATGAATCCAGGAGCTGGTTTTTGAAAAGATTGACAAAATTGATAGATTGCTAGCAAGACTAATAAAGAAGAAAAGAGAGAAGACTCAAATAGACACAATAAAAAATGATAAAGGGGATATCACTTCACCACCGACCCCACAGAAATACAAACTACCATCAGAGAATACTATACACACCTCTATGCAAATAAACTAGAAAACCTAGAAGAAATGGATAATTTCCCGGACATTTACACTCTCCCAAGACTAAACCAGGAAGCAGTTGAATCCCTGAATAGACCAATAGCAAGCTCTGAAATTGAGGCAATAATTAATAGCCTACCAACCAAAAAACGTCCAGGACCAGATGGATTCACAGCTGAATTCTACCAGAGGTACAAGGAGGAGCTGGTACCATTCCTTCTGAAACTATTCCAATCAATAGAAAAAGAAGGAAACCTCCCTAACTCATTTTATGAGGGCAACATCATCCTGATACCAAAGCCTGGCAGAGACACAACAAAAAAAGAGAATTTTAGAACAATATCCCTGATGAACATCGATGCAAAAATCCTCAATAAAATACTGGCAAACCGGATCCAGCAGCACATCAAAAAGCTTATCCACCATGATCAAGTGGGCTTCATCCCTGGGATGCAAGGCTGGTTCAACATTCGCAAATCAATAAACGTAATCCAGCATATAAACAGAACCAAAGACAAAAACCACACGATTATCTCAATAGATGCAGAAAAGGCTTTTGACAAAAGTCAACAACCCTTCATGCTAAAAACTCTCAATAAATTTGGTATTGATGGAATGTATCTCAAAATAATAAGAGCTATTTATGACAAACCCACAGCCAATATCATACTGAATGGGCAAAAACTGGAAAAATTCCCTTTGAAAACTGGCACAAGACAGGGATGCCCTCTCTCACCACTCCTATTCAACATAGTGTTGGAAGTTCTGGCTAGGGCAATCAGGCAAGAGAAAGAAATCAAGGGTATTCAGTTAGGAAAAGAAGAAGTCAAATTGTCCCTGTTTGCAGATGACATGATTGTATATTTAGAAAACCCCATCGTCTCTGCCCAAAATCTCCTTAAGCTGATAAGCAACTTCAGCAAAGTCTCAGAATACAAAATTAATGTGCAAAAATCACAAGCATTCTTATACACCAGTAACAGACAAACAGAGAGCCAAATCAGGAATGAACTTCCATTCACAATAGCTTCAGAGAGAATAAAATACCTAGGAATCCAACTTACAAGGGATGTAAAGGACCTCTTCAAGGAGAACTACAAACCACTGCTCAGTGAAATGAAAGAGGACATAAACAAATGGAAGAACCTACCATGCTCATGGATAGGAAGAATCAATATTGTGAAAATGGCCATACTGCCCAAGGTAATTTATAGATTCAATGCCATCCTCATTAAGCTACTAATGAGTTTCTTCACATAATTGGAAAAAACTGCTTTAAATTTCATATGGAACCAAAAAAGACCCTAAATTGCCAAGACAATCTTAAGTCAAAAGAACAAAGCTGGAAGCATCACACTACCTGACTTCAAACTATACTATAAGGCTACAGTAACCAAAACAGCATGGTAATGGTACCAAAACAGAGATATAGACCAATGGAACAGAACAGAGTCCTCAGAAATAATACCACACATCTACAGCCATCTGATCTTTGACAAACCTGACAAAAACAAGAAATGGGGAAAGGATTCCCTATTTAATAAATGGTGCTGGGAAAATTGGCTAGCCATAAGTAGAAAGCTGAAACTGGATTCTTTCCTTACTCCTTATACAAAAATTAATTCAAGATGGATTAGAGACTTAAATGTTAGACCTAAAACCATAAAAACCCTAGAAGAAAACCTAGGTAATACCATTCAGGACATAGGCATGGGCAAGGACTTCATGTCTAAAACACCAAAAGCAACAGCAACAAAAGCCAAAATTGACAAATGGGATCTAATTAAACTAAAGAGCTTCTGCACAGCAAAAGAAACTACTATCAGAGTGAACAGGCAACCTACAGAATGGTAGAAAATTTTTGCAATCTACTCTTCTGACAAAGGGTTAATATCCAGAACCTATAAAGAACTCAATCAAATTTACAAGAAAAAAACAAACAACCCCATCCAAAAGTGGGCAAAGGATATGAACAGACACTTCTCAAAAGAAGACATCCATACAGCCAACAGACACATGAAAAAATGCTCATCATCACTCGCCATCAGAGAAATGCAAATCAAAACCACAATGAGATACCATCTCACACCAGTTAGAATGGCATTCATTGAAAAATCAGGAAACAACAGGTGCTGGAGAGGATGTGGAGAAATAGGAACACTTTTACACTGTTGGTGGAACTGTAAACTAGTTCAACCATTATGGAAAACAGTGTGGTGATTCCTCAAGGACCTAGAACTAGAAATACCATTTGACCCAGTCATCCCACTACTGGGTATATATCCAAAGGATTATAAATCATGCTTCTATAAAGACACATGCACACATATGTTTATTGCAGCACTATTCACCATAGCAAAGACTTGGAATCAACCCAAATGTCCATCAGTGACAGGCTGGATTAAGAAAATGTGGCACATATACACCATGGAATACTATGCAGCCATAAAAAAGGATGAGTTCATGTCCTTTGTAGGGATATGGATGCTGCTGGAAACCATCATTCTCGACAAACTATCACAAGAACAGAAAATCAAACACTACATGTTCTCACTCATAGGTGGGAATTGAACAATGAGATCACTTGGACACAGGAAGGGGAACATCACACACCAGGGCCTATTGTGGGGAGAGGGTAGGGGGGAAGGATAGTATTAGGAGATATACCTAATGTAAGTGACGAGTTAATGGGTACAGCACGCCAACATGGCACATGTATACATATGTAACAAACCTGCATGTTGTGCACATGTACCCTAGAACTTAAAGAATATATATTCTAATATAAAGTATAATAGAAAAATAAATAAATAAATAAATTTCTGTTGTTTATAAGCCACTTGGTTCATGGTATTTTGTTAGAGCAGCCCAAATAGACTACAACACACATACCCTTATGTTCTCGAACCTACATACCAAATATCCCAAAATGCTCTTCCACGTGACAATCCTACAGTTATTTGAAGACCACTGACAAGCCACAGCTGAAGTCTTCTTATCTATGTTTTATGCTTTTTCCAGTCTTGATTTTTTATTTATGTACCACATCTTGCTATTTTATTGCACACATTCTTGCAAGCCACCTTAAATCCTGTGTGGAGTAAGGCCATACATAAATAAATTGTTGTTTCTTTTTTTTAGGCAACAACTCAAGCTCACCACTCGACATTCTTCTCACTAAGCTTACATGGTTACCTCAGTTGTATTCTCCGATCATGCTGACACTAGAATAGCATTACCTCTGAACTCGCTCTTCATCTGAGACGGTTACTATTACTGCCAAGTCTGCAGCAGGGTATCTGGGTACACTATCTTAGGATGACTGGGTAGAGTTTGAGAAAATGAGAGCAGGCCCATCACTGTATTTAACAGTTTCATTTTGCAAAATAGTTATGAGTGACCTTCTCAGGTTCAGAAAACCCCTAAAAAATACCCATCCCTGAGACTTGAGTTGATAGCCTGGCCTCCATATGAACTAGAACATTAAGGCCACAGAAATAAATCAATGGCACACCCCTCCACAAAAGTCACTTTCCCTCTTCCCTCCTTTGCAGCTCTCTATTTGAACGTGCCTTTGAAAGCCATTCTCTTCACTCTGTCTTAACCCGTTCATTTCCATTTTCGTGAGACCTGCTCCAAAAAGTATCCCTATTACGTGAGTGTTTTTTTCCTTACAGCCAGCATCTTCCCTCTGCATACAAAAGGCTCAGGTCATCCCTATCCTAAAAACTGCTAATAATGAAATATTTAATGTCCCACCATGCCCAAAGCTGACATCCTAACTCTGTTCAAGCCTGAGTACACTCCTGGCAAGAAGCACTACTACTTCTGTTACATAAGAGTGGATTCAGGTTTTGAAGGGCCCGAAGCTGATATAGTTGGGGGTAGGGGAGAGGAGAGGTTCTTTAAGGTAAAGAATTTAAATACATAAATTTAAAAAATAGATGCAAATGAATATTTATTTAGAATAAGGAAAAGATGCAATAAAGTATCGTTTTTTTAAAAATGAACAAATATCACAAACATCACAAAATCTACAAAATAATGGAATATTTTATTAACTGCCTGGCCTCTTCCTCTGTTTTTTAGCTGCATTCTCTTAGTTTGCCTCTTTGTTTAGCAAGGATTCAATCTTTTATCCGGTACATTTAATTACAATATTTATATATTTATAGTTTTTAAAAGTCTTAGCTTCCTATTTCATTACAGATAATAAATAAGGTTGTAGAAATTTTTTTCAATTTGCAAAATCTCTTATCAAGTTTCACATCTGAGCTGAAATATTTCAAAATATTTCAAATTTTCTTGTGCTGTGACTTATCTTTTACCTTTTTTGAACTGACAACACCCATTAACCAGTTTGCCATTGATTTCTCGTGATAATGATATATTATGCATCTTAGATTATCTTATCTGATAGGCGAGAATTCACATTCTGATTGGTTCTTGACAAGAACCAGATCGTCTCTTGTAATTTTACACATCTCATGATTGAGAGGACGTCCTTTCCACATACTAGCTCTGGCTCTGTTCATTTCAGACCTTTTCTCCTCCACTACCTACATTTCTCCAAATGCCCGATGTCAAACGACATGTCCACATTGTCATCAGTGCTGGGTGGGTTGACCCTGTGGGTGGAGAAAGAATTTCTGTGACTGTTAGCAATAATTTAACTCTATGTTAACTACCATGTGCAAACCACACAGCAGAGACTCTCAAGCCTTAACTCTAGTTCTCTAAGATGATGCTTGAATCCCAAGCAGGCATTCCACTTTTCATTTAAGACAGCCTGAGGAGACAGAGTGTTCTTACCCTCAGAGCAATTAAATGTCTTACATATGTAAGTTTCACAGATCACATGACCATGGGAAGGCCATGTCCTAGAGCCTGGGAAAGATCTGGGAAGTTAAAGGGCCTGAATGAAGCCTCATTTGCTTAATGATAAATCTGCCTTGGCTGTTAAAGTATCCTCAAGAAAAATCTCCTGCCTTCTTTACCCATATACTCATTCCTCTGTCACCTAACTTCTTGAAATTTCATTTCTCCAGTTTCTTGTAACTCAGCAGGGTCCAATTAACCACCTAACAATATGATATCCTTTTCCCAGTCTTTATTCTTCTCAAGCTCTTAGCCTTTTTTGCTGAACCAAACTGGGTTTTTCTGCCTCTGAACTAGCACTTTTCCTGATTCGTTCACCAACCATCTCTCTCAACCTCTATCGTATCACTCTTACATCTCCCCCACTCTTAAATCTCCCCTTTGTACTCCCTAAATATTGATGCTTTCCCAAGTTCTGCCCTGACTCCTTCCTTCCTTCTATGGAGTGTCCTTCCTTGGAAACCTTGTTCACTCACAGAATTTCGTTGTCACCTCAATTTATATGCATGCTCCAGTCTCCTCTTTCAAGCCAAATTTCATTGCCTGCCAACATCTCCCTGATACTTTAATGTCTTTTCCCAAAATCAGCTCTTGCTTTGTGTTTATACTTTGTCTATTCATGATAACAGATAGTTGTTGACTCCTCTTTATCCCTTGACCACCACACTGGTTTTTCCCCTTTCCTATGGCACTGCCTTCTTCTAGTCATAGCATCCCAATTGTACGAGAGAATCCTACAATCTACTGCTTCCTTTACCCTTTCACCCAAATGCTTTTCTCTTCTCAAAATTGCCACAAGCTTTTTCTCTTATACTATTTATTAAATTTTGGCCTTATATTTATGTAGCAATAACTAACACTTATCAAGTGCTTACAATGTGCTAAGCATTTTGCATTATCTCATTTGAATCTCACAACCACCCTGTTTCTTTACTGCCTACAATTACGATAATTATTATTGCTAGTTTAAATGAAGTACCTGAGCCTCATAAAAATTAGTAACTTGCAGAAGGTCACACGGTAAGTGGCAGAGCCAGAATTTAGATGTAGCTGTCTGACTACAAATAACCATGAGCTTATTCACCAATAACTAATAATAATAGTAACAATAGCTATCAATTATTATGTACATGCCATGTGCTCTGTACACCTCATAAATACCCTATGGGTTTATACTATTATCATTCCCTTTATGCCATCTCCCTAAGGTTTTCTTGCTGGTCGTGACAAAACTACAATGGGAACATGCACCAGTTGGCTCCAGATGCATATGTCACCAGACTGCCACCCTCTGCTCTGCTGACTTCATCTCATCTTATCGTCTCGCACTTTCTACTATTCGGTGGTCTCCTCAAAGGCAGGGCCACTTCTTATTCTTTTTTTCATACTAAAGATAACTTCAATATTATTATTATTATTATTATTATTATTTGAGACAGAGTCACACTCTGTTGTCCAGGCTGGAGTGCAATGGCGCAGTCTCAGCTCACTACAACCTCTGCCTTCTGGGTTCAAGAGATTCTCCTGCCTCAGCCTCCCAGGTAACTGGGACTACAGGCACAACCTACCACGCCTGGCCGATTTTTTGTATTTTTAATAGAGATGGGGTTTCACCATGTTGTCCAGGCTGGTCTCGAACTCCTGGCCTCAACTGATCTGCTCACTTCAGCCTCCCAAAGTGCTGAAATTACAGGCATCAGCCACCAGGCTGAGCCTCAAAATTATTTTTAAAATTACAAATACTAAAATCTTTTTTTCTGAACCATTTCAGAGTATGTTACCAACATGCCACCCTATAATTCCTCAACAATTTAGTGTAAATTTCCCCCAGACAAGGACATTCTTCTACAGACCTACAATACAACCATCAAAACAAGGAAATTAACACTGATATGTCATTACCACCTACTCTCAGCTCCCATTTAATTATTGCCAGTTTTTTCCAGTAACATCCCTTAGAGCACAAGGATCCAATGCAGATTTAAACATGTAGTTGTCAGTGTCTCCTGTCTCCTTTGGTCTGAAACAATTCCTTAGTCTTTCCTTATTATCCATGACCTTGACACTTTTGAATATAGAAGTCCAGTTATTTGTAGACTGTCTCTCGATTTGAGTTTGTCTGATGTTTCATCATAATTAGATTCAGGTTATATGTCTTTGGCAGGAATTTCTCAGAATGATGCTCAGTTTTTCCATGTCTTCCAATCAATGGTCACATTTGCTTTTTGTCTCTTTTCCGGTAAATTAACTGTGATAATTATATTAAGGTGTTATCTGCCTGGTTTCTCCAAAGTTTCTCCTTCTTTTCCTTAACACATAAGTATTTCGCAAAATGTACTTTTTTTTAGACTATGTAAATATCATCAAACTTCTACTCACTTAGTTTTAATATCCATAGATGTTTCTTGGTTTAATTATTATGGCTGCCAAATGGTGATTTTCTACTGCAATTATTTCTTCTACATTTATTAGTCCAGCATTCACTTCTCCTGATTTATTTATGCAATAATTTATTTTCAGTAGTATGAATTCATGAACTCTGTTTTGTTGAATGGATTATAATTCTTTGCTAACATTATCTACTTAGAAACTCAACTTAATCCTGATCTGTGTGAGCCCCTTCAAAGAGTCTTCTGTGTTCCCATCACCTTTTGAGTACTTCCTTACATTCTGGGACATAAAGATTTTCCAGGCTTCCCTTGCACTTTCCCTGACCCAGTCCTGGCATCATCCATTTCTCCAAACAACCATGGTTGCATTTAGTTAGAGAATGGTATTCAGGTATCATGGTCTGGCCTCTATGTGTGCTCATCATGATTAAGATGTTGCCGCTCTAGGGCTTTTTGAGCAGTCAGAGCTAGGAAATGTGTGTGTGCATGTGTGTGTGTATGCACTAACATATATTTAGATCTATATTTATTTATATTTTTATATATGCACACATTAATTAGACCTATATTCAGATACACACACATATTTAGGTCTATACTTATTTCTCTATGCCTATCTCTCTATTCCTCTTCAAAACAATGACTTTCTACCAATACCCTTATTCTGATCTAATATCACTTAGTTCTTTCATTTTTTCTCCTTTTCCAAATGTAGAACTCTCTTCTTGAACAGTGTGAAATCTGGCTCCCATTATCTTACTTACTTATTGGGTCAGTATCCCAATACATATATCCAATCTCCTGTCACTGCCACAGTTCCCCATCCCACATAGATGTCCTTCCCACCCTACTCAGGCTCAGATTTCTTTTCCCCACCATCAACTCTCCAACCTCACCTTCCACTACAGAAGCCCTACCTAATAGCCTATGGACTAAAATACTAAGGAAGCTTACTAATTTTATAATGGACTAGCATGTCCTTTGACCACTGGGCACTCAGTTTTTTAATAGAATAAAACAAACGCTTGTCTGTATGTTTTTTAAAGAGAAAAAATAGTATTTATTAAGAAAACAACACAGTGTATACTTTCTTATTATAAAAAGATAATGCCAAAATAAGAGCAAAAATGAAATAAATAGTAATTTCCCATTAAGAAGCCTAAATTTAACTTTTAAAATGCTAAAAGGTCATTGTTTTTCCTCTATATCTGGCCTGCCCCAGTATTCATGAGAATTTCTGACCTTCGTTTTTTTCCAATCTGCTAGCAAGAAAAAATGTTTTAAATTATTTTTCAAAAATGTCCTCGTCACTTCATGAATTGAAACTGATTACTCTTAGTTTCTCTCTAACCAGGCTGTCTAAAGTCTCCCGCTGTGACACGTGATTGTGAGCTGCTCTCTCCAAACAGAGACCCCACCATCTGATGAGGATCCCTCTGTTCCAGTCCATCCATTAAGAGCTCCTCCCTATGAGAACATGGTCCTTCCATTACATACCCTGAGTCAGGATAGTTTCCTTTTCTAATGTTTCAAAACTGTTAACACATTATAAAAGAGCTTATAAAGGTCTTTTCATGAATATTATATTTCAGTTATTGATTTGTTTTCCAATTAAGGTACACACAGATGTGATGTGATTATAAAATAAATAAGTGTGTGGCTTATGAAAATACATTTTATTCTTTTCATAATTTACTGTAAATATATGAGAAATAAACATATTTTAAAGAAAATTTGTTCTTTGGGGTTTCCAGAGAAATTAAAGAGTATGGCTACCGGCAAACAAAAATACAACATTCATATTTCTTAGGCTTAAGTTAAAACTTCTAGGGACATCTGTGAAGGCCTGTAGTGGAAATTTCAGTTGACTATTGGGTAACTTCTACCATGACATTTTAGGCCCCCAACTCACCAATATTCTGGTAAGACAGGAGTCCAGTTTCCAGTGTCATCATCCATAGATTGTCTGATGATAATAACTCACATATAATATCACATGTATTCTTTATAAAAGCCCTTTAAAGTAGACAAGACAAGAGCTATAAAGTGACTGCACAAACTCACACATAAGCTAGGTGGCAGAACTAAAATGCAATCTCAGGTCTTCATTCAAACCACACACGACGCTATCTCTCAAGACTAGATTATATTTTTAATAAGTTTCTGATTCCTCAATCACATCTTCTTATGTGGTGCATCCAAACTCCCTTCTACCTAATGAGGTAGATAAATCAAGCCAATCAAATCTAAACTCATGGGAAAAATGCCTTCTGAAAAGATGTTTTCTTTAAGCTAACTGGCTTTTAAAAGAAAAATTTTCCTTCAAATTACAGAGCAAAGTATCTAAAGAAATTCCCAACCGGATTACATAACTGACAAAGTAGAGTGAATTCTTGCTCTTCTGTACTATCATTTTTATATGAAGACAGGACAGTAAATTCCATGCATAAACTATTTTTCAAAGATGATATGCTATAGCCATGAGAATATAGGATGAAAAAAATGAATCAGTTACTTGGTGGTCATCACAAAGCCTCAAAATCAACATTTCAGTTTCTGATGAATTTACTACTTTACTTCTGATGAATTTACTACTGAAAATGCAAAGAATTCTACTACTATAAACATATTTATTATTTTTATAATTATAAAGATAATATATGTTTATTATTCTTAAAATGCAGAAAGATATAAAGAAGAAAATCAGAATCACATACACTTTCACCACCAAGCAATAATGACTGGTTTCACTTAAAAATTTCCTTTCCTGCATTTGCATGCCTGGTTTTGTTTTTGCAAATTTTGTTTTCCATTTTCTTTTTCATTTATTTAAATAGCATCTTCCCATGACACTAAACTCTGTAATGGGGCATTAGTGGATGAATAATAGCCTATGGAATGTACCCTAATTTATTTAACCATAACTTATTTAACTCTGTTATTAGAAATATTGACATTTTTATTTTCACTATTAAAGACAACAATACAATAAACACTTCTGCATGTAAATCTTTCTCAAAAACTTTGAATATATTCTTAGAAGTAAAATTATTACATCAAAAGGCATGAATGAGTTCATAACACTGTCACATGCATTTCCAGGAAAATCATACCCATTTACCCTTCAAGGAACAGATTATCCAAAAACCCTTCATAGCATTTAATATTTTAAAATCATTTCATCAACTTGCTGGTTTAAAAATAAAAGTATATTATTGTTTTAATTTTCATGTACTTTACTATTAATAAAACTGAAGGATTTTTGCACATGTAAGTTTCATATATATGAATATATTCACCTGTGCGCTTTATGTTTGTGTGTATTTCCTCTGTCTTATGCCTATTTTTCTACTGATATATTCACATTATTATTTTTAAATATATATGTTAAATACATTTTCAAATATTAATAAAGATACTATTTTATATATTAAGCAGAGCCCTTCACATATTACTAATAATGTTATTACCATTACTTACCACTTTGTCATGTGCTTTTAATTTTTATACCATTAGATCTTTAAGGTTCCACTAGGTATTCAGAGCTCATAGTGTTTAAAACATGTCATTACACATTTGGGTAAACAGAACAATTTGTCTATCAATCAGCTCATTTGTGGCTGCAGAAGAGTCATTAAACCAAGCTGCTTTGAGAGCCCAACAACCCATATTCAGCAGTCTCCACTGGCAGTTTTGGAGAGTAGTGAATTATACAAAAATACACTTTCAAAACTCAGCCTTCCATAACCATTTTCAGTGGAGCTTTGAACTCACCCAGGGCCCTTTGGGAACTATGTTTCTCTCCAGACATAACATTATTTCCTGGTTATAGAACTAAATCTTATCAAAAGCACCTCAAGACTCTTCTAGGGGACATCAAATACCCATTGCCAAATAACATTTTGATGAGTTAAGTGCAAATGAATGTGAAACATATGGACTCTATTCCCTCTAAATAAACAAGAATATAAAATGGAAAGGTGCTTGGCCAAGTAGATTTGGGACTGTTTGGAAAGAAAAATGAGTTTAATTCAAGCCTAAAATATAATCCTTGTATCAACTGTATACATGATCTCAAAATAAGTTGGGTCTGTGCTGGCCACAAGTATCAACAATTCCTGAGAGAAGATAGGAATTCCAAGGATATTTCTCTTCAACCTATATTCTAAGTCCCTTTGTGGCAATATTTTTTAAAAGAGGGAAGAATACATAAACTATATTACTTTTCCTTTCATTTCAGTTCTGCCACTGTCACATCAAGCCAGATGAGTCCTCCATACCACTCCAAACTGAGCCAGCCCAAATAAGTGTAGGAGAGACTGACACCTGTGGCACAAAATTACCTTCGAGGAATCAAGCTGCTCTCAGCCAAAACCACCATCTGTCCACAGTGAAATCTGTCAATTGTGGCTATTTATGAAATCTCTAGTTGAGCCTGTAAATGGCTTTATCTTACCTTGCCTATTCTCTTATCCAAAATTTTACAGAGCTGTACACTCATTTTTCTAAAAGGAGACAAGTGTAGAATAATCACTAGCAATATTAATGAAATGTAGAGTGTTGTGATGCAAAGTGAAAGGAGGTTGGGCTTTGGAATTAAGCAATCTTAGTCAAATCCTGCTGCCATTTGCTGTGTGATCACTGGATATGTCATTAACATCTCTGCTTCAATTTGTTTATTCTGTGAAATGGGGACAGTGATGTCTCTCTTGCCACATTCACTGGTGGTGAGAAACAGTTATGAAGAAAATAAACATGAAGATGTCTGACCACCCAAAGCAGTCACTTAGCATATGATGCTTTCATAGGCCTTTCTTGGGATTTTCCAAGTCACAAAGTGCTGTCAACGGGATTACTGAGGGGAATTGGGTCTGGGTTGCAGATTAGATTAAAGTTGTTGTGGGAATGTTTAGTTTTCATTTTATTTTTCAGGAGTAATCTACATTCCTTTAACATCATACCATCCATATTGCATAAAACTAGGATACTCAAATGATATGTTGCCTGATTTTTAAACTTACCATTGTTGTGTGGAATTACATAGAAATAAACAGAAAACCACAGATGGAGAAAATTCCAGTTTAACAAGAAGGTCCTCTGCCAGTTCCAAAAATGTTAACAAGTATTTCCTAAACAGGATTGGTCTCAGGCTCTCTCTTTCAGCCAGCATACTGCGCAAGAGATTACCAGGGAAAGCAAACCAGCTTTCATCTCCAATAGACTATGTTTTTGCCAAACCCCACTTCTTAAAACTCAAATACCATATGTCATTTCTGTCATCATTATTACCTTAAAAGTGTCCACAAGGTCACTGATAGCATACAATGAATAGACCCCAAATATCTCTTTCAAAACCAAGGCAGAAAGGGTAAAGGAGCAACTTAAGACAGGAATCTTTATCCCAAGGCTCTCTAGAAAGAGAAATATCACTATCACTGAAGTGTGAAGCCCTCCATGAAATGTTGGAGCATTTGAAAATATTATTATGTCTTAAGTCTATGGCTAATTTGTCTTAGAACTTTAATATATTTTTAACATCTTTATACCTCAATGCTTAAAGGATTATTTCATCAGCTTTACCAGGCTTCAGAGCAAAGGAAACCCAAATCATTATCAGTTTTCAACTTATTCCTTTCTCATAGCTTAACAATTGACCAAAACATTAAACCAGAGACTACGTATTTTCTAAGACAATGTCAAATCCAAGTATCATGTTTCCTTTTTTCCAACAAGTTTATTTCTCTATTCGTAAGTATACATGGCATACTCTACTTTGCAATTTAAGAGTATAAGCTTTGGAGTCAGAGAGAGAGGATGGAATGATCTCCTGGATTTGCTACGAATCATTTGTGTGACCTTGGGGAAGTGAGCTAACTTTTCTGAGCCTCAGTCTCCATATTTATAAATTGGGCTGAATAGCATGACCTTTGGCTTACAAAATATAGTCATAATAATTATTCCCTATCCAAAAGTAGGTGAGCTATGTTCCACATAGGCAGAGGTAAAAGTCCACAATGTATCATATTGAATACTTATGCAAAAAATCTTATTATTCTCCTTGAATTTTTCCTTAAACACACACACACAATTCTCAAAATCCTTGGGTTTAGTCCTTCTTTTTTCTGTGTCCTACATTTAAGCCATTTCACTGCCTTTTAGCATCACACCTAGAAGACCATAGAGTAAATATGGATACCTCAAATGAGAGGTCCCTTCAAAATATACATTTCCTTTGTGACTCAGAGATTTCCACATGCATGATCTTAGACCAGTTACATCCCCTGTTCAGTTACTTTTTTTTTTTTTTTTTTAAGCTAGGTAGGTTTAATTAAATGATGGCTAATATCTTCTCTGGTCTGTCTTCGAGGATTTAATTTAATAATTATAGCATTATATAATAAATTAAGCTGAAGTGGATGCCTAAAATGAGAAAATAAGATTTTAAAGCTAGCTGCATAATTTAATTATTCTTACCATCCTGGACCATTGCAACATATAATCTCCCTTGTTTTTATTAAGCAAGCTTCACTACTTTTCTCATAAAAATTAAGTTTGTGATGAACAATGCCCAAAGAATGCAGGTTGCATTTCAATAATAAGCTTGGTCTTGACTGTGGGCTTGTTGGAAATGACTGAGTATTATAAGTGTAATTCACAAGTTAAAGTACATGAGATGGTGGAATAACAAAATTTCACTGAAACCAGAGAGAAAAACTTTTAGCTCAAGATTAAGGGCTGATGTGGGTTTGGAGAGGAGGTGAAAGTATAAGGAATAATTGAGATATTGGGGAGCAGAAAAAACTCAAGGAAAGGGTTTCTAAGCAAAGGAATAGTTCTTCCAGGAACCCATGACTTGGATTTTTCTTTTTTTTCTTGATCTCCTTTAAAAAGCCAGGAAGGTTTCTAAAATCCTTGCACCCTTAGTTGCAGCAAGCATTTTGTAAGACACTTTTCTGCAGAAAAAAAATCAGTAGAGATCACTACAGCTGCAACATTATACAGATCTATGAAATGACAAATAAAACAGTTAAAGCTACGGAGAGAGAGGTGATGGAGTCCTGGAGTTAAGGCAGAAAGTCTTTTCATTTTCAAGACTGAGAGGAAAAGAATGCAGAGCAGAAGCATGAGAACTCTGTGCAATCAAGACCTGTGTTCTGAATTAAGGATGCACCCCGAGTTGGGCATTAAAAGCAGATCAGAGGGTGCCAAAGAACCAATATGATGAAAGAAGGAATGAACAGAAACAAATCCGCTACCCTGGTCACCTTTCTAAAGAAGCCAAATGGAATCTGTGAAATGCAAAGATTCTGAGCGCAAGCAACACTTCGACAAGGCACCTCCACTCACTGTCTATGTGGCCTTGGTCAAGTTAAACTCTCAAAGCCTGTTGCTCACCTACTTTTGGGTAGGGAATAAGTATTATGACTATATTTTCTAAGCCAAAGGTCATACTATTCAGCCCAATTTATAAATATGGAGACTGAGGCTCAGAAAAGGTAGCTCACTTCCCCAAGATCACACAAATGATTCGTAGCAAATCCAGGAGATCATTCCATTCTCTCTCTATGACTCCAAAGCTTATATACTTAACTTGCAAAGTAGAGTATACCATGTATACTTACAAATAGAGAAATAAACTTATTGGAAAAAAGGAAGAGCCACCACGCACCTATGTTTAGGTGAACACACTGTGGACACCAAAAAGTGTGAACTGATGGTTAGCAACGTCAATTCCTCCCAATGCAAATGCAAACATTTTCTCTTACATCAGTTCTGTGGGTATGGGGAGCCACCACCCATCCTCCTTCTTATTAAAAATCTAAATAAATAAATAAAAAGCTTCCATTTCTTTGAAGACAATTATTAAATCACCTGTCAGAACGTGGGTATCCTTAAGAAAAAAAACACTAGGCATTTTCACAAAACGCAAATTGCTGCTGTGTTATTTCTCCTCCCTGCCCCCAAAGATTCAATTAACAAGAGGGAAAAGGTGGTTGTGTTTTTAACAAGTTCTTCACGCTGAATTGCTTAGAGATGTACATTAAGCCTTCTTTTAGTAATAGGAAAAAATTATCTCGTCATGACTCGACTCTCTTTCCTACCTCCAGCAGAGGATTGCAATCAATCAGCCGGACAGCAAGATTGATTTTCTAATTAAGCCAGCATTTGTATCGGCTTGCAGAGCCACAGAAGGCTTCCCTACTGTATCTTCCCAGCACATTCCTATTTGTATTCATTTACCCTCTCATTTACAGCACTTTCAAAGTTGGGGGGAAAAGGGTTAGATAGTCTCTTCCTCCATGCAAATGTCCAATAGGATCTCTAGCTGCTTTGGGGAAGAATTACATCATTATTGACAAAAAGAGAGAAAACGTTGACAGGAGTCCATTTGGACTCGATTTGGCTCCCACATGGATGAAATTTGCCACCATGACCCTGCTTCCCCACCCACTCCCCAACCCCCAGAGCCCACCGGTGGTCGTGGTTGCAGCTGGGCCAGCCAACACAGATGGTTGGGGGAGGCAGGCTTTTAGCATTTCTAATAGCTCCACTTTAAGCATTGCTTGCCAAAAAGGTATAGCAGACTTTTGTGCAGGCCTCTGTGATGAGATGTGCTCATGATTTAATTTACTTAGGGGAAGAATATGAAACCCTGAACAGCTCAGCCGGATTCAGTGTCCTCAGGGACTCTGCTGGAGGAGAAAACTTACTTTAGCAATTCTGGATCCAATGTGCTGGTGCCTTGTTGCTCATGACCTTCCTTCAGTGGGAGACACTGGGGAATAAAACTGAAGGCAGTAGAAGAAAAGCTTGCATCTTTTTTAGTTCATTCTTGGTACATTCATTACCAAATATTTTGTAATTAAAAGCTCAATCTTTCACCAATTCAAAATGCTAATTTTGATTTAGAGAGCACTCTGACCTGAACTGGAATGAAGTTGACTTATGCTCAATCTTTAAAAAAAAAAAAAAATAAAGGAAAAAAAAATAAAGAGGCTGATTCAGGCAAACAAAGTGACTTTGAGTGGGAGGGGGTAGATGTGCGTGATGAGTTTATATAAGAAGCCATTTGTTTCAAAGACCTTAAAATAAATAGTCTTTCAAGTAGCATCATTCCTTATCCATGTAGTCTTTGGTCTTTAGTGACATCAGTCCAGTCATTCATGTTCCCCTGGGCTGCACAAACACGACATGCTCCAAACAGAACTCATGGTCTTTTCCTGAAACTGCATCCTCCTCATTCTGATTTCCCTTTTTTTTTTTTTTTTTTTTTTTTAAGACGGAGTCTAGCTCTGTCCCCTAGGCTGTAGTGCAGTGGCGCGGTCTCGGCTCACTGCAAGCTCCGGCTCACTGCAAGCTCCGCCTTCCGGTTCACGCCATTCTCCTGCCTCAGCCTCCGGAGTAGCTGGGACTACAGGCGCCCGCCACCGCGCCCGGCTAATTTCTTTTTGTATTTTTAGTAGAGACGGGGTTTCACCATGTTAGCCAGAATGGTCTCGATCTCCTGACCTCGTGATCCGCCCGCCTCGGGGTCCCAAAGTGTTGGATTACAGGCGTGAGCCAACGCACCCGGCCTGATTTCCCTATTTCTTTATACGGCCCCACTGTGCTCCTAACCATCAGATTCAAACCTAGGCAACCCTACTGACTCAGTTCTCTCTTGACACCCACATCTAATGGGTTGTCTTATTCTGTGAAAGTGATCTGTGGGAGACACCAGCATAATTTCTTGTCGTTTTTACTTAGATTATTGCAACAGCTTCCTACCTCTTTTTCCTGCATCAGTCTCTCCTTTTCCTTGTCCTCTATTTCATTGCCAGAGTAGTAGTCTAATTATTTCCAAAGAGTATCTTGAATTTTGTTATGCCATGCTCAAAGACTTTAGTGGTTCCCCACTGAATCCTACTTAGAACAAACTCCTCATGTCGGCCGACCTTTCTGAATTTTCTCATATGTCACCCATAGGTCAGTGACTAGAGGTTGGTACTTTCCTCAGGGGTGACAAAAATTATTTGCTTAACCAAACTTGAATCAGTTTCCCAGATCTTCTTCTAGGCCTGTCTGTGCACTTCCTTGTGAAATCAAATTTTAGGGGGAACCCTGCTAAGTCAGTTTAGCAGGATTCTTCCACCCTTGATATCAGATAACGCTTTATATCTGATCATGTTCCTTATCCTCCACCATCCCCCAGGTGATGTCTGATCACCCTGGCCTGTCTCCAGCGAGAATCCTGTTCAGTTCATTTAACCAAAATCCCCCTTGCCCCGATGTTTCCTCTCAGTAATTTTCCATCTATTGACCCCAGCCTGCTCCTTGACTATGAATTCTCACTTGCACATGCCAAATTCAGAGCTGAGCCCAATCTCTCTAATCCACTGTAAAATTGCATCATCATGGGTTTGTTTGTTTGTTTGTTTGTTTGTTTCTGAGACGGAGTTTCGCTCTTGTTGCCCAGGCTGGAGTGCAATGGACCGATCTTGGCTCACAGCAACCTCTGCTTCCCAGGTTCAAGCAATTCTCCTGCCTCAGCCTCCCAATTAGCTGGGATTACAGGCAAGCGCCACCACGCCTGGCTAATTTTGTATTTTTAGTAGAGACAGGGTTCCTCCATGTTGGTCAGGCTGGTCTCTAAGTCCTGACCTCAGGTGAACCGCCCACCTTAGCCACCAAAAGTGCTGGGACTACAGGCATGAGCCACTGTGTCCGGCCCATTGTGGTTTTTTAAATCTATTTCAATGGTACAAATAAAGCCTTTCATACTGTGCTTTAACAAGTATAATTAAATAGCTTCTTCTTTAATGGGGGCATTTGGAATCTGTCAGAGTTGTGTTTGCCTCAATAACTAGAAATCACAACTGTCCTTACTGAGTGGGACATTTAGCAACCCAGGAACCAGACAGTCACAACACCCTGTTGAGAAACACTGCTACCAATCAGGCCAAATCTAACTTTATCTTTCTTCCAAATATGTACCACCTTGGTTATGACCTGATTCATCTTCAAATCAGTCTCACATGCTATCTCTTCCAAATAAACTTTACTGATCATCACCACCTTGTACACACACACACACACACGCACGCACGCACGCACGCACACAGGACTTTGATCTTTCTCCTTTCTGAATCCCACTTAGAAAACTTAATCACAGTCTACCTTTTACAAATAAATTGGCCTTAGATTGCAAGCCCCTTGTGAGAGGGTATTCATGTTGCTCATTTTTATCTCATTAATACAAGTTACACAAGCTTTATACAAAATAAGCACTCAATATGTAGTCATTAAATTGATGTGGGATGAGGATCTGCACCGAGAATTGAAGCCAGAGGCCCCGAGAGTCAGGCTGGGCCTGAAGGACTAAGTGGGTAGTCAAGGCAAGGGCAATCACATCCTCAGAAAGGGAAAGACAGACTAGGCAGAGAGACTTTGTAGCAGTCTGAGAAAGAGAGGGCAGCATTCCAGATGAGAGGTCAGGCAACAAGAGCTCAAGAGTTCAAGGTCTCAGTGGTCAGGGGAAAGAAGAACTAAGGAGACATAAATGAGCAGCTCAAAGAGGCCTCATAAAACAAAAGGACAATTTAGGATCAAAAATGATCTCATCAAGTCATTGAGAAACTGGATGGCCAGTGGTCTTGGCAGGTTGTGCCCTGGGACTCAAAGCATCTGAAGGGGAGCAGCTGCATGGCAATGGAACTGAGACACAGCTGAACTTATGTTTTGCCCCAGGCTCTGAGCTCTTATATGGTTCCTCTGAGGATGGCCATCAATCCTAGTTCCATTAGTATGAGCTCTGCAGGAGGGGACAGACCACTGGGAGCATTTGGCCTGTGCATTTGCAAGAGAAATCAGTAGTTTGGACAGGGCCATTAATTGACTAGCTGTTTGAAGAGAGAATTTGCAGGTGAGAAAGGGGGAGAGGCAATGTTTCAGAAGCACACTCAACCATGGTAAGTTAGATGCATGCTTGACTCTTGGGAAAAAAACTGACTTTGAGGAAGAGAACACTTGAAGGTGATTTTTGCAGAAGGAATGGGAGGAAACTTTGGAAAGAACTCCATGGTAAAAAGAACATGTGCTAGAATTGAAACCATGGAAATAGAGAGTAAGAGAAAGATGAGAAAATATGCCCTACAGAGGATATCAAAGGGAAAGGCATTGAGGTCTCTAAATATGAAGTCTCACTGGAGTGGAGAGAATAGCGTTAAGTAGTCATGGAGAAAAATTGTGAAGAGTAAAGAGATCCCTTTACTAGAAACATCACACTCAAGTGTTATAACCCATGTACTGGGAGAAAAAATTGGAATAAGAGTTGGATAAGACTGAAATTAAATGGAAGCTCCGTCTGTTTTTGAAAAGTAATAACCATTCACTATGGCAAGAATAACCAAGAAAATTCATCAGTATCTATTTATTGGCAGACTACTTTTTGTGAAGCACCTTCCTAGAGGAGGCCCATCCCTGTAATAGGATAGGGAGGGTTTCAGTAGGTAAGGAGGAGAGAACTGAGAAAGTGAGCATTCCTAGATAATGCAAACATTATGAACAACAGCCTAGGACCAGGAAAGTATATTCCAGAGATACAGAGAAAACAAGTCTTGTTGAACAAAAGCCAGAATGAAGGAGAGGAGGGAAATGGGAAGAGATGATTTTCAGCACTTGAAAGCTTAATCATCATCTATCCCATGGTGAACCATTAACGCCGAACAAAAGAAGGCACGTGGAGATACTGAAAAAAGGTATTCACTGATTTATAAAAGAATTATTTGGTGCTGTGGAAAAAGATAACACCCAGTTTACCTTTTTAAAAAAATCACTTATCCCCTTCTCCCTCACACCAGCCATATTCCTATGATGATTTTTCCTTTACAACCCTGGAAAAGAGGAGTCTGTGAGCTTCTTGGACTTGGGCTACTGCCATCCTCCGCATGTCTCTTTATCTTCAAGAGTCTCCATTGCATTCACAAAGGAATGGAGACAGAGTTAATTAGAGGAAAAGTTAATTAGAATCTAGATCTCCTAAAATGTCTCTCTACCTTCAGTAATTCCTCAAGTTACTAAAAGTGCTGCTGAGAGGAAAAGATTTGCACCGAGGCAGAACTTTGTGGCTGTGAAAGTAATTCCAAGATGACTACAGAGAGAAGGATGTGACTTGTAAGTACAGGAATACTTGGTATTTTCATTTACAACAATTTGCCTTTGGAGGTAACTCTGGATATTAGGGACAGAAGGTCCAGGGAGCTGTGTCAGAATTGACTATTCACTTCTCTCAGGGAAAGAGACCCAATCACCTTAGATAAAAAAGGAAGAGGAGGAGAGGAAGTTAGACAAAAAAGAGGAGGAGAGGAAGTTAGACAAAAGAGCAAGGCTGGAGAAATCTTCCTTTTCCACACAGGGACTCATTTTAGTAGTCAACTATGCCAGTAATTTAACCCATGGCTCTTTCAATCCAAGGTTCTATTCAGAGAAGTTTTTTCTAGAAGCAAATTGACATTTGATGCACAAAGGCAAGTGAATTAAGGCGGAATGATATGCAAAGCCAGGGTTTGGTTTTTTTGGGGTTTTTTGTTGTTGTTGTTGTTTGAGTTTTTGTTTTGTTCTAAATACACGTAGGGAAATATATTCACATGTACATTCTTCAGAAGGGCTCTTTCTTTTGCACAATAAACTGCTACCATTTACTTTTAAAAAATACAAAATTCAACCCCAGGTATTCATTTTGTCACATCCTGGTGCCAAAATTCATATCAGGGATAAGTAGATAGAAAAAGAATTACTGCATCACAAACACATACATGGAGGAAGGGGAATTCTACTCATATGGATATTTCATGAAATAAAATGAAAGCAACTCCTGGAACCCAAGAGACCTTGGGTCATATCTTCATTTCAATCTTATAGTTGGAGGTCTCTGCACTGCAGTTTCCTCATCTCTAAATTAAGAGGAATATTATCTACTTCTTATAGTTGTTATAAGGACACAAGGAGACTATATGCTAAAATTTAGCCAAGTGCTTTGCACATAGTATGTATTCTATGAAAAAGAATTATGTTGGCAGGAACTTAGAAGGCTATAGGAAAGATCTTCACAAAATGAGTTTCCTGTTGGGGTGTGATGGGTGGAGGTAATAGTGGTTGCCATAAAAACCAGTTTCCATATCACCAGATTTACTTGCCTATCTCTCCCTGAAGTGAATGTTTCATCTGGCACTCAACAAAATGGATTGCTGGGCCCCTGGTTGAGTACAAATCCAGCATCTATTATTGGCATCTTTCTTAATGTCTTTAACACCATCAAAAAAGTGGAGCAACCAGCCAATTGGAGACTGTTCAACACTAAATAAACATTTGGAACAGGGCCATGCCTTTTGCAAAATTACAATCTGCTTAAAATAGACGGCCTCAGAGGTCAGTTTTAAATATGCTCCATTGGATATCCACTTTTGTTTACTTCTATCCAAAGGCAATTTGGGGGCAAGCAACTCAGACAGCTGCTTGGGGCATCAAGCACTAAGTGCAGACACTGCTGTTCCTTGGACAAGACGTGCTGCGCCCTGCTTCTATTTTAAAAGGCCTCCAGCTACAGTTGCCAGAGAAGGCAAGGGCTGTTGAGCAAGTGTACAGGTCTTACAAATGATATTTCAGGAGGGAAGTGGATAACAAGGGCAGGAAGAGAGATTGGCTTACGTTTCTCATCTGGAACGCTATTTGGTCTTTAACTGTTCCTACCCCAAGCAAAATAATTTCTTGGTTTTCTGACAGATAGATACATGGATAGACAGATAGATAGATAGATAGATAGACAGCAAAAAGTCCTTAAAAACATATTAAAAAGTTACATGTCTCAAAAAAACATTTTAAGCAATTAGTTTTAAATGTAAGATATCCCTCATATTTTCATATTTAGTAAAATAATAATAATGCTATCAGATATGCTCTTTTGGCTGAATAAAATATTAATTGCCAAGAAGAGAATTCCCAGACATTGATGAGAATGGTAAATTTACTATTGAAACACTGTTAGACATATTTAACACCAAGTGTTCTGAATAAACTAGTTTTCATATTCTCCACTAATTCATCTCAAAAATGAGGACAAAGAGACCTGAATCTAGCAAGTAAGAATGTTCTTAAACATTCAGAATTATATTTGAAAAAAGAAAAAATTATTCTGAGAAAATCTACCTTGCCTAGTCAAGCAGTCCTGGACTGATTCCACTTCACTGAATGTTTATATAATATACAATGACTCCACTCCATTCAGGAGCTAAGCATACACAGCTTGTGTTTGTCTCCAGTTGTTTTAGGTATGTTTGTTTCCTTGACTAGATAGTAAGAATTCTGAGAATAGTGGCTGCATATTATATTTACTCCATACCTTTTGGTTACCTATTTAGTGCCTGGTATGTAGAAAGCCTTCAGTAAATAATTGCTGAATGAAAAAAAAATGTATTGCTACAGCTTGGAATGTCTCTAATAATAAATATTTCTTCAACCAGTATTATAG
This sequence comes from Trachypithecus francoisi, assembly GCF_009764315.1. NCBI lineage: Eukaryota > Metazoa > Chordata > Mammalia > Primates > Cercopithecidae > Trachypithecus > Trachypithecus francoisi. The sequence continues at coordinate 124,667,480 of NW_022681453.1, read as the reverse complement.
TCAACACGTAGGTATATTAGAATCATCTAGGGGAGCATTTAAAACATTCCTATGCCCCGTGCTAGAAGCTGGTTTTAAGACAAAGACAATAAAGAGTTATGCCTTTGGCCGGGCGCGGTGGCTCAAGCCTGTAATCCCAGCACTTTGGGAGGCCGAGACGGGCGGATCACGAGGTCAGGAGATCGAGACCATCCTGGCTAACACAGTGAAACCCCGTCTCTACTAAAAAATACAAAAAACTAGCCGGGCGTGGTGGTGGGCGCCTGTAGTCCCAGCTGCTCGGGAGGCTGAGGCAGGAGAATGGCGTGAACCCGGGAGGCGGAGCTTGCAGTGAGCTGAGATCCGGCCACTGCACTCCAGCCTGGGCGACAGAGCGAGACTCCGTCTCAAAAAAAAAAAAAAAGAGTTATGCCTTTGTCATGAAGGGGCTTAAAAATCTAGGGTAGAAGGCAGGCATCATAGGTAAAGAAATATGATTCAAAATTACTTCAGATAGACAAGTTATACCTCCATTGATCATATTGCAGTTTCTTTAGTTACCTATAATTTGTGAAGACATACTATGGTAATCTTAATTGGACCTGCATATTCCCTAAGCCTTCTTCAATAACTTATTTACTAACAATGCTCTAAGATAGTGTTATTTTGGCAGATGTCTAACAATTCATCTGTTGTACACTGATGCTGACTAGTTTTGCTTACAGAAGGGAGTCTTCTTTGTGCATTCTAGGGAAAATAGCATGCATGAAGTAGCTTTATGTCTACAGCACAATATATTATATAACACTATGCATTCCAGCAAAGATAAAATAACAAAGATCCATTTTACCTTCCCACCTGAAACAAATAAAAAGCTGGAAAAACCAGCTCTCAAGATATTTGACACTGTGCAAAGAAGGATCGTGATTCCTGAGACATGTGGAACAGAGGAGATGAGTCCTGCAAATTCCCCAACTTACTCCCTGGAGAAAGATTCCAGGCTGTGCTGCAGGGAAGCGGAATCCAGACAGAGCAGCCAGACTCTCTGAGTTGAGGAAATGGAGATGAGAGTCCAGAGAAGTCAGAGAGAAAACTTTCAAGATTTGCAGTGAGTCTCCCTCAAGTATTCAGCTAAGTACTGATGAGCAAATGAGAGACAGAAAATTACCCAAAAGGATTTGAGGGATCAGTGCCCAGAACTGACCCAGAGCCAGTAATAGTGTCTGTTCTTCACAGCCAGAGTAGACAACCTCATAAATCATGGTTTATGGATTTGATCAAGAGTGGGCAAACTAGGACCCATAGGCCAAATCCAGTCTGCCACCTATTTTTGTAAATACAGTTTTATTGGAACACAGCCACACCCATTTATTTATGTATCTTCTATGGCTGCTTTCAGGCTATAATGAGAGTTGAGTAGTTGGAACTGAAACCAGATGGCCCACAAAGCCTAAATTATTTACTATCTACCCTTTACAGAAAATGTTTGCCGATTCCTAGGCTGAAGTACTAAGAAATGCCTAAAGTACTAGGAAGTGTCTATGTAGTGGGCAAAAAATTAACCACAGACTAAATGCTGCTCTGGTCCCATCTAATAAAGCTTGCTTTTAAAGTAAGAGCCAAAAGGGTCAAATTGTTTCCAAGTAAGTTAAATATGTTCCAGCTCAAGAATATCTATATAAAAACAAAACTATCGAGCACCCAACAATGTATTAATAAAATTCACAATGTCTGGCATCTAATCAAAAGTTACACAACATGCAAAAAAGGATAATACAATCTATAACATGTGTGGGGGGTGGGCGGAGGTGAATCAATTAAAATTAACCAAGAAATAACATAGATGATAAATTAATAGACAAGAACATTAAAACAGTTATGACTGTATTCCATGTGTTGGTGCTTAAGGAAAGACTGAACATGTTGAATAAAGACAAGAAAAATATTTTCATGCAAATCAAAACCACAATGAGATACCATCTCACACCAGACAGAATGGTGATTACTAAAAAGTCAAGAAACAATAGATGCTGGAGAGGCTGTGGAGACATAGGAATGCTTTCACACTGTTGGTAGGAATGTAAGTTAGTTCAGCCATTGTGGAAGACAGTGTGGCAATTCCTCAAGGATCTAGAACCAGAAATACCATTTGACCCAGCAATCCCATAACCAGGTATATACCCAAAAGAATATAAATCATTTTACTAGAAAGATACATGAACATGTATGTTTATTGCAGCACTATTTGCAATAGCAACATCATGGAACCAACTCAAATGCCCATCAGTGACAGACTGGATAAAGAAAATATGGTACATATACACCATGGAATACTATGCAGCCATAAAAAGGAAAAAGATTATGTCCTTTGCAGGGACATGGATGAAGCTGCAAGCCATCATCCTCAGCAAATTAACACAGGAACAGAAAACCAAACACCACATGTTCTCACTCATAAGTGGGACTGGAACAATGAGAACACATGGAAGCAGGGAGGGGAACATCACACACAAGGGCCTATTGGAGGGGTGGTAGGGGGTGAGGGGAGGGAACTTAGAGGATGAGACAATAGGTGCAGCAAACCACCATGGCACACATATACCTATGTAACAAACTGGCACGTTCTGTACATGCATCCCGGACCTTAAAGTAAAATTTAAAAAAGAAAAAAGAAAAAAAAAAATTTAAAGACCCAAGTTGAACTGTTAACTATTTAAAACAAAATAGTGATGATTTATTTTAGAGTTTTAACATATATACAAGTGAAATTTAAGGAGATGGGGGAGGGCTTTCAAAATGTTTGTGGGAAAATGGAATTAAAAGATAAAAATAAAAAATACAAACTTTATTTTTCAATGTAAGCTCCATCAAGTTCAAGGCACTTTTTGTAAGTGACGATATCAGCCATTAAAGATCTGAGGGTCCTGGCAATTTAACCATACCAATGCAGTCTTTTTTATCTCCTTAACTGACAAAAAAATGGATGATTTTTAAAGATTTTTTAAGATTGGGAAACAAAAAGAAGTCAGAAGGAGCTAAGTAAGGGCTGTAATGTGAATGCCTCAGGATTTCCCACTGAAACTTTTGCAAAATTATCCTTGTTTGTTGAGAGGAGTGAGCAAGAGCATCGTGGTGGTGGACTTTCTGTTGAAGCTTTCCTGATCATTTTTCTGCTAAAGCTCTGCCTGACTTCTCAAAACACTTTCATAAAAATCAGATGTCATTATTCATTGGCCCTCTAGAAAGTCAACAAGCAAAATGTCTTCAGCATCCCCAAAAAACCGTAGCTATGACTTTTGCTCTTGACTGGTCTGCTTTTGTTTTGACTGACCACTTCCACCTCTTGGTAGCCATTGCTTGGATTGTGCTTTGTCTTCAAAATCACACTGGTAAAGCTAGGTTCTATCTCCTGTTACAATGCTTTGAAGAAATGCTTCAGGACTTGGATCTCACTTGTTTAAAATGCCCATTGATAGCTCTGCCCTTTTCTTCAGCTGATCTGAATGCACTGGCTTTGCGACCGACCCATCAAATTGGCAGTTTGCTCAAGTTTAATTTTTCAGTCAGGATTGTGTAAGCTGAACCAATTGAGAGGTCTATGATGTTAGCTATCGTTTCTTCCGTTGATCATTGGTCTTCCTCAGTTAGGCACAAACAAGATTAATTTTTTCCTCAACTGCAGCTTCGGGGTTTATCTTCAGTATCACCTTATCCCTTCTTAAAATAAGTTATCCCTTTGTAAATTGATGATTTCTTTGGGACTTTGTCCCCATAAACTTTTTATAAAATATTAATGATTTCATCATTCTTCTACCCAGGCTTTACCATAAATATGATGTTTGGTCTTGCTTCAATTTTAGTATAATTCATGTTACTCTAATAGGGGCTTTTTTCTAATGATGTCTTATCATTCTTAGTACAGCAAACTAGATTCTGTTCAGACATATTATAACAAGTTAGTAAAAGTTTATTTTGATGCAGAGATTTTTGAAATTATGCATACTTTTTTCCTAACATACATTTTCCATTAACTTTTGGAAGACCCCTCATATGATAATGTGAACACAAAGAGTAAAAGGAGTATTAATGGATTGCATTGTTGTAAAGCGTTTGCATTGTGAAATGCTTTCACATTATTTGAAGGTGGACTGGGATAGTATATATGTGTATACTGTATCCTCTGAACAACTACTTAGAAAAAAACGCAAAGCAGTAATTAAATACTATATTTATTTTTTATTTATATTTTCATTTGTTTCTTTTTAGAGTTTCCATTTATCTGCTAACATCCCCTACCTATTCCATTAATACTTTCCACGTTTTCCATTAGTTCTTTAGTATATTTACATGGTAGTGTTAACATTCATCTTTTGAAAGTTGTAACATCTGGGATATGTTGATCTGCTTCTCCTGCATTTTTTCTCTTGATTATGATTAACATTTTCTGGTTTCTTCACATCTTGCAATTTTATTGAATGCTAGACATTATATGTAAAAGAATAGTTGAGGCCAGGCACGGTGGCTCACACCTGTAATCCCAGCACTTTGGGAGGCCGAGGCAGGCGGATTACAAGGTCAGGAGTTCGAGACCAGCCTGGCCAACATGGTGAAACCCTGTCTCTACTATAACACAAAAATTAGCAGGACATGGTGGTGCATGCCTGTAGTCCCAGCTGCTCGGGAGGCTGAGGCAGGAGAATCACTTGAACCTGGGAGGTGGAGGTTGCAGTGAGTCAAGATGACGTCACTTCACCTCAGCCTGGGCAACAGAGTGAGACTCCATATCAAAAAATAAAAGAAGAGTAGAAACAAAAATAAATCATATTTACCTATCCTGCCCCCTCAAAAGGATATCTCCCTTCTTCTGTCAGGCCAGTAGTATTACATGCTAGTTCAATCTAAACTTTTTTTTTTTTTTTTTTTTTTTTTTAGTTCAATCTAAACTTTAGTTGAGTTGGGTCTTGTCCTCGTTACAGTTATAGTCAGTTCACCACTGGCTTCATACGTTTTGAGGGCTGAATGGGCACTTTCCTCTCAGCCAGGCTTGAGATCTGAGACCTGTGAGACTCTGGAGATCTCTTTATGTTTTACAGTCCAGCTTCTAATTTTAAGTTACTCGAGGATTTGATTTTCTTTTCAGGCTCACCACCAGATTTCTGTGCCTGGAAAGTTTGCCTGTTTTTTTTCTTACCCCAATATGTGTCATATTTATTCTACCTTCCCCTCCTCCACCAGGAATGAGGCATCTGTGGGCCTCTCTCTACTAGGAAGAACTTGTCTTTCCTGGGATTTGATTTACTTAGATTTCTTTAATTCCTTCAAATCCCTGGCAGGTTCAAAATAAATCTATGATCTTGTACATCGACAACTTATTCACATTGTTGGTGACACTGTCAGGCAGCGGTCACTTGGGACTTTCTCCATCCCTATAGAAACAGAAGCTTACAGTTTAAAATGAACAACACAACTTGGCCAATTGTTACAAGAATAAAAAAGGTGGTAGAAACAAAGAGGCATTTGTATTAACTCAGACTTTAAATTAGAAAAAAAAAGAAGAAGAAGAGGAAGAAGAAGAAGAAGAAGAAGAAGAAGAAGAAGAAAGAAGAAGAAGAAGAAGAAGAAGAAGAAGAAGAAGAAGAAATTAAACCACTAACTTGACCAGGCACAGTCACTCACACCTATAATCTCAGCCCTTTGGGAGACTGAGGCAGGAGGATCATTAGATTCCAGGAGTTTGAAACCAGCCTGGGCAACACAGCAAGACCTCATCTTTACTAAAAATAAAATATAAAAAATTAGCCAGATGTGGTGGCACTTGCCTGTAGTTCCAGCTACTCAGGAGGCTGAAGCAGGAGGATTGCTTGAACCCAGGAGTTTGAGGTTGCAGTGAACTATGATTGCACCACTTCACTCCAGCCTGGGTGACAGAGTAAGACCCTATATATATAGAAAAAAAAAACACCCCACTGACCCATGAGACTTGAAACCAAACTACTTTAATAAATTATTTGCATAGTTTGCTAATTAATTGATTAATTAAAAATAAATTATTTGCAAAAGTCCAACGTTTTATCTTGAGGGGGAACTTCTCCTAGACTCAAATAAAATGAGTCAGTGAGACTTTATAGAACATCTAATCCAAAGGTTTTTGCACAGAGCACAGAGAACTCTGGGTGTTTATAAAAGACTATTTAGAACTCCCACAATATATGAGTGAAAATCCAGTCTGCTCTGAGTCCCCTTCTCCAAACACATCAATTCTGCTTTAATCAATTTTACATATTGGATTTTGAGTTAAATATCATTTGAAATAGAGGTTCTGATCTCTTCAAAACTATAAAATCACAAACATATCTCCCTCTCACACACACACAAACAACACACACATAGATAGACATAATCTTCTTGTTAAGCAGCTGAGGCAGACATAGAAAGTGACTACCCTAAGATCGCATAGCTAACTAATACCAGGAATGATACTAGAACCTCTCCCACCCAGTACATTTTCTTCTCCACATGGTCCTTCTCATGACTAATTAATCTTCCTGTCCTGGACTATTGTAATTCTTACTATATTGGCCAGTTTCAATGTGGAACCACGGATGAGCAGGTTTCGTTGGATTGATGAATGATACCTAGAGCTTTGGAAACTCTAGTGTGACATCAGTTGGACCCAGGTGAAATGGTAATCACCAGTGTATAAATGATTTGGACACTGTAATTTCCCCCTGTGATTTAGTTTGTTTGCTTCCGTTGATTTATTTAGAATGTGCTCTGCTACATCTCCCAACCTTGCTACACTTTGAGCACCGATAAATGTCAAACAGATTAGACAGGCCCATTACTCAACGGGCACATTTCTAAAAATGGTACAAAGGTGAAATCCCAGCAGTTTCAGATGATTGGAGTATTTACAGGATGTTAGGAAAACATCTGCTTCAAAAATTCAGAGGTTTGAGAGTTGATATAATGTTTTATTAGGAGCCTACACCACCACTAGTCACTGCACAGAAAATATTAAGCCACGTCGGAGTGAATGAGTTTTGAGTACTTGTTATATAGAATAGGCTGTACAGAGATTGGCCCTCTAATAGCCACTTAGAGTGAATACATTTTGCTGTTATCAAAAGAGAAGAGAATGGAACCCACTTTTATAGCTTTGCTCACAGATAAATGCGGGTAGAAAGAGATATTTTTTCCTTCGGTACTGACCACTTAGGTTTGGGCATATAACATCCTTGCTCTAATACAAAGTCACTAAGCTTCAAGAGGTGGATAAAAGGTAGCAACAGTTCGCTAGAACAAATCTTGAATTTTTGTTTATCTTCATTGTTACCACAGTGACTACCAGTGAATCACCAATTATGGAGCCAAGCACTGTGTACTATCTCACTTAATCTTTATAAGAATCCTGGGATAAAGGTACAATTATTGCCATTTTACTCATGAGAAAACTGAGGCTTGGAGAGCTTAAACACCTTGCTTTGGTCACACATGTAGTACACGACAAAGCTGGGTTTCTAATCCAATCAGTTTAATTCCAAAGTCTTCACTTCTTGCCACTACTGTCATCAGTTGTGCAAAAAAAAAGCAGATGAAAGTTGAAATAGCAACAACTAGAACAGGTTGTTCTGTTTATTTTATAACCACAAGAAATTTGTAATATCCTTCAAGGAATCATTTAGAGTAGTGTTCGTTGGTGGGGACACACCCCAGTTATTAATGGATTAGTGCTAGTATCAAACTTCCATATTTCCTCTTCACCAAGATTTGATTACATCTCCAGTGTTTTCTTTGTGATGTTCCCTTTTTATAACTAATGGGGCAGTTGGTGGGAAGTTTGTAAATGAGGAAGCTGTATGTCTAAACAGGGAGAAAGTCAGAATATGAGCTGGGCTTTGCGGGAGCCAACCAGTATTTCCAGTCTATGATGCTAAATTCACCATATAGTTTTTATATGTACATAAATGTACATGTGTGCAGGCACAGGCATGCCTATGCCAAAAAAGAGATGGAGAGAGGAGGAAGGTATTGCTTTCTTCTTTTTGCTTTGCATTTTTGAGGAAACGACAGTTAGGTTCATCACTTATTAATCACAAATTTTGGTGCTATGTCTTCAGAATAGAAAAGCGTCACTTGATTTTCAATGCATATTCTGCTAATTGGTAGGTTTTGCCTCTCAACTAAACTGTAAAGGGGAAGGTGCATACTAAACCGATTGCCCTACTTAGGCAGCTCCTGGCAGGAATGCTGAGATGGATTAACATGCATAACAGAAGGCTTATGTGACCCTGGGAGACAGTAGAACCTGAAATAACCTTAATATCCTGTCAACTTTCATTACCAGACCCCACTGAACAAGAAAAGCCTATTTAACAGTCTGTCTGGGAAGGAAAAATCCATATCTTTTTTTTAAAACAGTATTTTTCATCCTGTTCTCTTTTATCCTGGGGATATTTTCTTCCACCTCACTTCTCAGAACAATATCACTGCACTAGACCAAGTAATCTGGCGTCCTGATTTCATCAGATTTTTCAGCATATATGCCACTCCACAGCCCGTGCTGCCACAGACTTTCTTCAACTATATCCTCATACATCTGGAACACAGGGTCCATGCTGAACAGTTAGCAGTCTAGTTTTAGCAGTGTGTTTGGACAGAAACAATCCCATCTTCACCATTGTCTAGGTTCAGCCCTAGGAAGGTGTTCAGGCTCAAGAAAGAGGGGAAGTATTAGTTCAACTGAAGATTCAAAAGCAAAAATATCTTGGAGAAGTATCGGTACTTTCTCAGACTTACACACATCCAGATGTCTGGTCAAGATGTCAACTGCATTTGCTGAAAGCATCCTGAGTTACTTTAGCATGCCAAGTGTTGTATGCTCCTCAAGGGAGGTGTTTATGGGGAAATTCTAAAAATACTGAAGCACTAAAACAAATCCAAAATAATTACATTTCTGTCGCTTTTTAACAGCACTTTCAAGAAATAGACCATTCTTTCTGTCTCAGTAAATGCTTTCCAAATTTCCAAATTAGATGTCATATCTTGAGGTTCCAAACATCCTCCATTCACAAGATATGGCTTAGCCATAGATTTAATTCTGTTTAATCAGAGTAGTTGAAATCATGGTTTTAAAAAAATTACTAGGCAGTTGAGAGAGATCCGAATTCTTCGAAATCAGCAGCAGTGTGACCTTGGGCAAGTTACTTCTCTCCTCTGAATCATTAAAGGGAAGGAGGAAAGTAGTAAAATCTGTTGGATTATTGGACACTTTACCATCATTACCTTTACTAAATGGTTTTCAGTATTTCTTCTAGTTTTAATTTTCTATTCTACTGAGTTCTTAAACTGATTTGACAAATGTTTATTGAGAAATTCTGTAAGCCAAACACAGTGCTGTGCACTAAAAGAGTTATTAAAATCAATATGAGGGCCTGGTGCAGTGGCTGATGCCTATAATCCCAGCACTTAGGGAGGCTGAGGTGGACAGATTGCTCGAGCTCAGGAGTTCAAGACCAGCCTGGGCAACATGGCAAAACCCCGTATCTACAAAAAATACAAAAATTAGCCAGGCATAGTGGCGGGCACCTGTAGTCCCAGCTACTTGGGAGGCTGAGGTTGGAGGATCACTTGAGCCCGGGAGGCAGAGGTTGCCGTGAGGCGAGATTGTCCCACTGAACTCCAGCTTGGGTGACAGAGCCAGACCCTGTCTCAATAAAATAAAATAAAGAAAATAAAAATAAGGATGAAACAGTAAAGGATTTGTACGAAGTTTTTTTTAAATGACAAACTAGACCTTCTAGTTTCTTTTTCCATAAAATTCAGAAGAATCACTTCTTACGGTATGAATGAGGCCACACTGTGAAATAATCCTGTCAGGAATTTGTCATCTTATTCCTTGGGAAATCTCTCAGTTCTTCCCAATGCACTATGACTTCACTTATCTGAGCTCCAGTATGTGTCTATAAGATAGATTAAGTGGCCTGGCATGGTGGCTCACTCCTGTAATCCCAGCACTTTGGGAGGCCAAGGCAGGCGGATCACCTGAGGTCAGGAGTTCAAGGACAACCTGGCCAACATGGCGAAACTTCGTCTCTACTAAAAATAACAAAATTAGCCGGGCCTGGTAGCGAATGCCTGTAATCCCAGCTACTCAGGAGGCTGAGGCAGGAGAATCACTTGAATCTGGGAGGTGGAGGTTGCAGTGAGCAGAGATTGAGCCATCGCACTCCAGCCTGGGGGCAAGAGTGAGACCTCATCTTAAAAAAAAAAAAAAAACCCAGATAAGTTAGTTAGATATTTAATTGGAAAAAAACAATGTATTGAGAGTCAGGAGAACTGAGTTCGAGTTCTGGATAATTACCTTAATCATCTGCAATGTTCACTAACATGTGGGATAATTTACTTGGTCTCTCTAGGTCTCACTTTCCTGATATGAAGAATTTGGTCTCAATCATTTAGCTTATTCCTAAAATGCTTCTACAGCATTGAGAGAGAGTGCGAGAGAGAAAATCTGTCTAAACCGGCACTGTAGAATACAGTTGTCACTAACAAGCATTTGAAATGTGGCTTGTTCACATTGAGATGTGAAAAAAAAAAAGAATGTAAAATCTCTCATTGATAATTTTTAATAATGAGACAATTTTAATACTGATTATGTAGTGAAAGGGTAAATATTTTAGATAAATTGGGTTAAAAACAATACATTACTAAAATTAATTTCACCTATCTCTTTTTAATTTCATGTGTTTATTAGAAAATTTTAAATTCTCTAGTAGTCTTCACATGTGTTCACATTTATTGCTCTCATTGTATTTCTGCTGGACAGCACTGGTCTAAACCATCTCAATTACCTACTTACTACAAATTCATCAGCTTGTGAAGAGTTAAGTAGGTCATATTGTTCTGGCCTGCATTAAAAAAAAAAATTTAAAGTGAAAAACAGGAAGACAAAGAAAATAAGAAAACAGGCCTCTCTCTGGGAAGTGGACATGTCCCTTCCTACCTGAAGCCCCTGACGAGTTCTAGTTCCCCTCGCTGCTCCAGGGCCTTAGTCTGCAGATTTGAATAAGAACAAGCCTGAGAACTAAAGAAGCGGCAAGGCCCTCTGATGTTATCTTAGAAAATGCAGACAGCTACTGACGGGAGAAAAACATGCCACTGCAAGTGAAAAGGGCCCACGAGAACAAAGAGTTGGAGAAGCCTGGTGTTTAAATCATTCTGGGGGAGTTTGAAGTGAGGGAGGAAAGGGACGAAACTGACCAGGAGAGCTCTGCCCTCTGAAGCAAATGTTCTCTCGCCCTTCGTTTCTTCATCCTTTTATAATATTTTCCATTTCATGCCTTTCTTTATAGCTTGCGATTCTCTTTGCTAGGCACTTTCACATATGTATCTCATTTAATTGTAATATGCCTTTGAGGTCAGTATGATTGCCCTCATTTTATAATTAAGAAAACTGGAACTTACAGCAGTTAGGTAACTCGCCCAACTTTGAACAGCTACAAATTATGGTGGGGTCAGAATCTGCATCTGTAGCTTCTGACTTCAGTGGCTATGTATCTTTCCACAAAGCCACATCTCCTGCATGTATTTCAGCTGTTCTTTCTTCATTATCTTGTGACATATTTTTAACTCAGCTAATTTTCTAGTTGCTTTATGAAGACAGTTTAGAAGTTATTCTACTTCACATTTTAAACTGCTTCCTAAAATATGACAGGGCTAATTTTTAAAACTCCTTTTCTCGCTACTAGCTAAACACTGTCCAAATATTAATCAGATGTGAATACTTAGGCTAATAAAATAAGTAGGCCTTCAGCTCATTTGAATAGCTCAGCCAAACCTGTGAAGAAACAAAATTAGCTGATACCCTGTCTGCCTTTCAGTGGATAAAAGATTTGGGCAAGAAACATATTAAAACACTTTAGACAAATGAATTAAAATTAACTTAGTTGATTATGGGAAATCTATAATGCAAATGCGTAAAACTAAACCCTTAAAATCATGATCACATAATTTCGATCATTTAATTTCAACAGAAGTAGAAAAATATTTTTTCTTTTCACCTTCATGAACCACAGAAAAGAAGACAAATGAAATACATGCATTGTGCTTATTTGAAATAAAGTTTCTTCGTGTTCCATCTGTAATCCCCCAAATGCCAGCATTAATCCATTCTAAATCCACAAGGCTTTCAGTTCAGACCCCAAGGAAGGCATAAGTAATGCACACAGAAGCTGTGCCAGTTCAAAACCCACGACAGAAGCCAGAGTATCCAAAGATTTGATTGGAAATTTGACTTCAAACAAATCCCCAAGTGGGGGATTTAGACAAATACAGGAGCTGCTATTTTTTTTTAAGTCCAAGTAATAGAGAGTACAACTAGCAAAATCATTTTTTTATTATTTCATTTCAACCTACATTTTTGATTTGTGCTGGAAAATCTTATAAAGAAAGAGGTATTAGGTATGATCTGCCCTCAGAAATTTCAAGATGGTACAAGGAAATTCAAATACAACAAACACTGACAGATGCAGTAGGTGAATTTTGTTCTCATTGCCTAGTAACTTTTTATTTGCAAGATAATTTTGAGTTGTTTTAAGTAGCATTTTCTCTACTGAATTTAAGTATGTATATAATGTTTTTATATTACATTAAGAAAAGGATAGTAATTATAAATTCCACCTATTAAAAATCATTAAAAATTAAGATAAAGGATCTATAAGGTAATATAAATCATAATATAATTTTATTTAGAAAATTTCAGTGCTCAAGAAGTTTCATAAACATGTCTATAATAGTAAAAAGGCATTTCTATGTGTAAATAAGTTCTAGGGAGCTTGGAATGTATAGTTTGATAGGTAGAAAACAGAGACTTTTTTTTCCTCTTCAGGAAAAATGTAGTAAGAATGTATATACTAAGTATTTCTTAGTAACTCAGAAGAAAAAGTCAACTGGGCTGGGCATGGTGGCTCACACCTGTAATCCCAGCACTTTAGGAGGCTGAGGTGGATAGATCACCTGGGGTCAGGAGTTCAAGACCAGCCTGGCCAACATGCAAAAACCCGTCTCTACAAAAAATACAAAAATTAGCGAGGCATGGTGGTGGACACCTGTAATCCCAGCTACTTGGGAGGCTGAGGCAAGAGAATCTCTTGAACCCGGGAGGCAGAGGTAGCAGTGAGCTGAGATTGCACCACTGCACTCCAGCCTGGGCGATAGAGTGAAGCTCCATCTCAAAAAATAAAAAATAAAAAAATGAAAAAGAAAAGTCTACTCAGCACAAAATAATTTCAGAGGTACTTCACTTTATATTGCAGATAAAAATTTTTATATGAATGATATTTATGTGAATTAATTGTGTTAAATGACCCAAAGCATGGTCATCATTTAAAGAAAGCCTCTGGAGACTCATTTATTTTAAAAAATTAACTGCTTCCTCATTTATCTGTGTTGCAAATTAATTATTCATTCAACAAGTAATTATTGAGCATCACCCATGTGCCAGGCACTGAGTCCATAATACTTATCAAGGCAGCATGCTCCCCATCATCCAGGAGGTTAGAGTATACATGGGGAGACGCACAAGTAAGTGACTAAGCAAGTTCATTTAACAAGCACAACATGTGCTGAGTGTTACCAAGGAAATAAACATGGCATGTGGTGGAGAATAGCTGGGGACCTATTTCAAACTGGATAATCAGGGAAGGTTTCTCCAAGGAAGTGGCATCCAAACTAACATCTGACAGTCAAGAAGGAGCTCATCCATCACATAGAAAGAGAGCAAGGATATAATGTGTTTTGTGAGACAAATGATGATAGAGGAAATAGAGCTTAAAGGCCTGAAGAGAGAAGACTGGAGGATTGTTAGGAAAGGAGGGAAGAGCCATAGATGAGATCAGGTAGGCTGAGCTGTGATAGGGGGATAGGAGTTTAATCAAATCTGTGTTTCAAAACAATCTCTCATGCTGCCCTTTGAAAAACTGATTGAAGACACGTGGCATGGAAGCCAGGCCACATGTTAGGAGGCTACTATATAACAGAAAGATGATGGTAACTAGACTCAGTGGTTGTAGTGGAAACAGAGACAGGGCAGTGGACTTGAGGATAGAAATAGCAGGGCTTGCTGATGGATTAGATGCTGATGGATTAGGCTTGATGGAGAAGTTTACATTAAAGATGTCTCCCAGATATGTGTATAATCAAGATCTTTATAAAAACTCCTCTCCATTTAATATAAGGATGTGTTCTTAGTATACAGTTTGCTAGTTCACTGCATGTGAAAACGTACTATGGTTTCATAAGAATGTATTTAGATTCTCAAATACAGGTCTTCAATATCATTCATAACTAAATTTCTATTTTAAAATGTATTGAGCCAAACATGGAAATCTGCAATTCTCTCTTTTCTTCATAATATAGTTAAAGCGAGCTCTTATTTCTTTTTATTCCTCTTCAACATCTTTAATGACTTCCATCGATGTTGTCCTTGCTATTTTTGTTGTTGCTGCTGCTATTGTTGTTATTGTTTTATAAAGATGACTATAATCCTTACTAGTTAACCCAGAAATGATTAAAAGAATTCATATAAGTAGGCCACTGCTTGGAGTGGGGTTCTCAAGTATTCTACTTAAGTCTAAGCCTAAATAATTGGCTTCCATCTCTTGAAAAATATTAGACGACTTCATCTGATTTCCAGCCCCTACTGAGTAATGCTTGGAATTTGGGTATCTAAAATGTTCAAGCCACAAAACAAAGCTCATATAAACCTATCAATTTCTACTGAGTTATTGGTTCAATCTTTTTTCTCTACTTTGGTTTTTACCAGCTCATGTCAATAGTCTAGATATTACGGGCATATAAGCTCTAGGTTTTCTCCCAGTATCTTCCAAGGAATTCACCTGAGCATTGGGAGCATGTGGAATATCCAACAACAGAGTACTGCTTCACAGATGATAACTTTAAAAGAGGCAGAAATATGTCAATAACCTTCAACAATGACTCCAGACAACACCACAAACAGAGGCAGACTGCTACAAGAGAAGTCACTATGAGAGTGTCCCTTACATTTTCAACCAAAGGCCTGGTTCATATGTGGTACTGTGTTGACCCACATGGAAAAGGAGTGATTTTATTCAAATCTTCTCCAGTTGCTCTCTCATCTGTTGAATTTTTACTACACTTTTATACTTTTATATCTCATACTCAAAGTAAGATGAACTCTTTGAGTTGTAAGCTCATTGTGATTTCTATCTGCATAAATCTAGGTCAGCCTCGTGAAATTATGAATATTTCAGATGGGAAAAAACAGATACCTAAGCAAGAGACTCATGTCTTGTTCCAATTTGAAATTACTTCTTCTTATCCCTTTTCAGGTTTAAATCTCTAAAAGTTTTAGTCTAAGTACTTTCAGGAATATTAGTTATAATTAGAACTAAGGTAGGGATGCCTGTCAAGACCCAGCCTCCTGGATCTTGTTTAATATGGAGGAACTCTCCTTCCGGCCCTTGCAACTCACAATCCCTCCAAGCACAAAATCCTAAATAAGAGAGGTCAGGCATTGAGTTTCCAAAACTAATGATGAAGCCCAATTGGCAGTGTAGTCTAGTAGCAGAAGTGTGGGTGAGCTTTGTTATACAGGTCTGGGTTCCAATCCTCTGTCCACCAGCATATCTCAGGGAGACTGAGCAAGTTATTTAGCTTTTCAGAATCTCAGTTCAGTTATTTATAGAATGGATATTACAACTCCTCTCTCATATATTTATTATGAGAAATCAAATAAATAATGTCCCTGTAAGTTCCTGGCACATGATAGGCTGCCAGTGAATCTTACCATAGCAGGAGTCCCAGCTGCGTTGTTTGCTACTGATGTATTTTGCCAAGTCTGGCTGCTTGGTAGGGTGGGTCTGCCAGGAGACTGTTTGCTTCAGAAACTGAAGAGCCTCCTGGGAAAGAACTCATACAGAATGAGACTGTCAGACAAGCTTGGCCCAAGAAGAGAAAGCCTTAGTTATCTGGGGGAAAGTCTGGCTTTGACTCTGTGGTATTACCCCATCCCCCAAGCCAGCCTCTTTCAGATGTACTCATATCAGAGTCCTAAGGAGAAAGAAGACTCTGAACAAAAACAAAGAGAGCTATTTTCTCTGAAAACATCTGGCCCATCCTCTTGTATTTCTTCCACTTCTCTTTCCATACACTCTTGATCACTGAGGACCATTCTGGTTGGCCCAATTCTGGCCAGAATATTTTTTATTCTCTTGGATTGGTGGGCCTGGCTTACTAAGCCCAACTCAGAATTGTAGAACTTGGATTCTGTGCTTGGGTTACTTGAATGAAGCAAGCACCTGGCTTCCCCCTCCTCCTTCCTGCACCTGCCTTCTTTGGGTGAATTTGCATTACATGGACCTCTAGAGGGACTTAGCTTTTCTAAATAAAATACATAAGTCCAGGTTCTGATTAGCAACCTCACAGGGCAGGCCACCTGTGACACTGACAAGCACATTCCCTCGTGGGTCACTATGTCAAATCACTTTCCCACTTCTTCCCAAAGAAGGAGGCAGATGCTCAGTAGAATCAGGGCAGTGTCAGGAGCTAACCTTGAAAATTGACCTAGACATGAACTGGATTGACACTACAGAGATGCTTAAGTTTTACAGGCTAATAGTAGCCAAATTTCATCCATCCAAAAGTAGGTCTTATTCTTTTGACACTGAGGCCACCCTTGTGTCCCCTATCCTCCCTCCATGCCCTGTACCATGTCTTTCAGTACATAAAAACACCCGAGGTCAGGAGTTCAAGACCGCCCAACATGGTGAAACCCCATCTCTACTGAAAATACAAAAGATTAGTTGGGCGTGGTGGTGGGCACCTGCAATCCCAGCTACTCAGGAGGCTGAAGCAGGAGAATCGCTTGAACCCAACAGGCAGAGGTTGCAGTGAGCCAAGATCGTGCCACTGCACTCCAGCCTGGACAACAAGAGTGAAACTCCGTCTCAAAAACAAAACAAAACAAAACAAACAAAACAACAACAACAAAAACACTTGTTCATTTCTTCGCCACCATTCACAGAGTAGAAGCATTTTCCCAATTTTCCCACACCAAATCATGCTTTAAACTTTATCATTGGCTGCCTATTACTCAACAGAACCCACTCTTGTTATACATACACACAGTGATAAGACAGTTGCCCTGGTTGAACAGAACTAAATGGCCTTCAAAAACTATTCTCAAATTTCAGAGTACGTAAGACAAGGCCTACCCTTGACATTCTCATTCAATGAGCCTCAGATAGGGCACAGAAATCTGCATTTTTACAAGTACCTAAGGGGATACTGATGCAGAAAATTCTCAGAGTTCACTTTCAGAAAACCTGAATTAGAAAAAGTCACTTAAGTTTTTAAATTATATCTGTTGATTTGGCACAATAATTTGACAGCAAAGTTGAAAACAAAATGAAGAAAAAAATGCAACCTAGACCACCTTTCAATAAACATGAACTGAATCAAAGGAATATTCTCTGGTCTATAGTTTTCTCCTAAAACTTCCAGCTCACTTACATTCTGCAGTGATGTGCTTGTATCCCAGGATGAAAATTACCTATCTCCTGAATCCTTCTCAGAGACTTTTCCACTCAGAACAATGCCACAGTCCAGTCACCTGGTCCTGTCCTAGGGTAATTAGAAGGGTCCATGATACACAGGCATAAATCACTGCTTCTAAGACAACCTCTTTACCAATTCAGATAGAGGGCTTTTCAGACAGCCTATTATATTTATGTTCTATCTATTTCTCGTATCCAAGGGGGCCCAAGCTTAATTTATGTGTCTGGACTATGATTCTACTTCTGAGGCTAACCTTGAGTTTTAAAAGCTCTGACATGTAATGACAACAGAGGTTTTAATGGCAGCGAGCGGTGACAGGTAAGAAAAGCATGTCCATTAAAGTGTGATTAGAAAGTTCATGAGCTATTGAAACCTTTATTCCTGTCTAAAATTCCCAAAGGTCTCCTAGCTTCTAGCACATATTATTTTCTGCCTTCCAGGGACAAATCCATTTGACACATTTTTGTCACCTACAAATCAATGGACAAACCAAGCACATTAATAGGGCTTTACAGCCTTCAGAATTAAGACTAATTTGGGCAGGAGTCATGATGGATGTTTGGGAATACAGGAGGAGGGAAGCTACAAAGAGTTGGAAGATATGCCTAATTATTTAAACAGAACAAGGGCTACAGTAACTGACCCAATTATAGTAACAAGCTCTGCAGGTCTTCTGGGTGGATAAGATCCAAAGGGACGAGACCCAGTATTTGAGTATTCACCTGTTTGAAAGGCACAGGGGTAAGAGACTTAGGCAGCGGCAGTCATCCTGGCGTATATACACGCATTAGGACCCCGGTAAGTATTTGAGACTGACGACATGTTGCAGAACACAGTTGGGCTCTGACTTGATTTAAGAC
The DNA here is from genome assembly GCF_009764315.1 of Trachypithecus francoisi. NCBI lineage: Eukaryota > Metazoa > Chordata > Mammalia > Primates > Cercopithecidae > Trachypithecus > Trachypithecus francoisi. The sequence goes on along the minus strand of NW_022681453.1, from coordinate 124,649,043 downwards.
AGCCAATTCAGATTCAGAAATGCAAACTTGCACAGATAGATAACAGTGGCCAGCCAGCCAGACATGATGTGGAGGAAGGGATAGGAGGAAGTGCTGTGATTCATGAGTTGCACAGCCATTCAGCACTTACTGCAGGTGGTAGGCAGAATAGAGGTTGTGCAGCAGGCACCAAGGATGATCAGTGTCATAGCTAAGTCACAGCTATGTCAGTAGCCCTCAAATATGGAAGTCACTCCATTCTGAGCCCATGACCGGGCCTGGGGGCAGAGGCAGGGGAGGTGGCTATAATAAAATATTTCTTTGTTCTGACAGAGTTAACTCAGGAACTAGTGTGGCACGAGTGGAACTAACAGTAGCTTCGTGCCATTTGTGCAATTACTCATCAAGACAACTGAGCCACACTTCTTGACACCTGGATTCTATTAAAATAATACAGGCTACATGATAAAACACACTATCTATACCAGTTGTGGGCACCACACCCATGTTTGCACCATCTATACTTCACATCATCATCCCAGTCAAAGAAAATTCTTCTAAGGAACCAAGAGTGCCCAGTCTGATATGCAGGATTGTAACAGCCCTGCATTACACTCAACTGGCAGTGATGCCTTCCAACTTAACCTGCCAAGAGTACCTTCCTGTTTCTTCTTTTCCACCACTCTTACCTTCATTCGTTTGACAATACCATCAAAAGAGGTATATTCAAGCCCAGCATAATCAGCCAACATTTTGGAGGTGAAAATAAAAGTGTTTATAAAAGACACTTTATAAAATGCCAACCTAGTGGTAAATAAAATGAAACCAAATGTATAACATCACCAAGGCAAAAGTACTTAGTTATAAATTGCAGATGCAAATTTTTCATGCTTTTGAGCAGAAAATAAAATGAAACAAACGATATGGGCAGTGTTTGAGTCAAACATTTGTTCAGCTCAGAGGATTTTTCTGTTGAATATAAACAGGCATTACTTTGCATGTGTTTATTACTCTTAATTTTCAAGCACATTGGAGGTCAATTAAGAAACTGATAAACCTCTTTCCAGAAAAGATTAAAGGAGAAAAATATTAACACACTTTTAATATGATCGCCACAAAATAGAACTAGCAATTATTTCTAAAGGTAAATGTCCATGTTAATATGACCAAATGGAAGGCTAATGAAAAAGTTGTCCTTCGTTTCTCACCTCAAATAATGGACAAAATGGAGTCCTCATCTACAATATAACAACAGGCATACATTAAAATGTTTTATACTTGAACATAAAAAGTAAAGCTTAAAAGAAAATTAACATCTGCCAAATGCAAAAAAGGGCTTTCTACTGTTTATTTGTACAAGCTTCACAACTTACATCAATTTAATAAATTAATAGTATATTAATTAAATATCCTAAAAGGTGAAGTTACTTGGGGATATACATGTTATCTATGGGATAGTTAATTTTATGTATCAACTTACCTGGGCCACAGGACACCAAGATACCTAGTTAAACATTATTTCTGTGTGTGTCTGTGAGGGTCTTTTTGGCATAGATTAACATTTAAATTGGTGGACTGAGTAAAGTAGATCACCCTCTTCAATGTGGGTGGGTACTACCCAATCTGCTGAGGGCCTGAATAAAACAACAACCAAAAAAAACAAAAAAATGGAGAAAGTTTGCCTTAACTCTGCCTGACTGCATGAATCAGGATATTGAATCTTCTGCTGCCCTTGGTGTTTGTGCTTCTCAAACCTCTGGAGTCACGTTAGAATGTATATCATCAACTCTCCAGCTCTCAGGCCTTCAAACTACACCTGGGTCTGCAGCTCACAGACAGAAGATACTGGGACTTACAGCCTTTACAATTATGTGAGCCAATACCTCACAAGAAATCTCTTCCTGGATTTCATATATTCATCCTATTGGTTCTATTTCTCTGAAGATCCCTGAATAACACAATCTAGAAGAGAAGGCCAACCAATATCTAAAGTTTAAAGTGATTGACGGGTATTAGAATAGGTTTGGAGGGGAAAAAACCCTAAACGAAAGCTCTATTTCAATCATTTTATGTCAAGAATTCGGGGGTAAGTAAACCATGCCTCACTGTCATCAGTAAATAGAGATACTGTAACTTGATTAAAGGTACTGTGACTTTGGCCTTGAATGGAAATAAAAGAACCCACCTTTCAATCATCCATTCATTCAGCAAATCTTTGCTGAGTATCTATCAAATATGCAACACTATACCAGGCAATAGAGATTCAAGTGAATTCAGTGAATACAGTCTCCTCACCTGAGGTTGAAGGAAATGTTCCCTTTCTTGCTCTCCCATTATCAGTTGACCTGACACATGAAGAACTACAAAATATAAAAGAGGATATGGACTTGGTAGAGGAAAAGAAAGCAGACAGGAATGGTAAGTGCTGAGGCTAAATCCACAGGCAGAGGCAGATCTGAAGGAGGCTTTTAGCCTGTGCACTCTGCATAGATTGACATGCACTCTGGGAATTATTGAAGATTTTAAACTTAGCAGTGATGTGATCATATCTTTGTTTTAAAATATTTGGAGATGGTTTGGGATCAAGTCTGGAAGCAAGTGGGTCAATAATGAACTATTCCTGTGATCAAAAGAAAAATGTGAGGTGACTTGATCTATAGCAGCAGTGGTGGAGATATCAAAACTTGAAAAAAGGCAAGTGATATTTAAAATTTAGTCTCTTCTGGATTTAGGGACTGAGTGGATATGAAGGATGGTGAAAGGAAGAAGGCAAAAATGATGATTCACTTCATCTTCCCTAGCTGCAATTTTCTTATATATGAAAAAGACTTGTTATCATAAGAGTATTTACATTGCAGGGTTCTAGGGATCAAATAAAAACAATGAAGTACTTTGTAAACCAAAAGTTCCATATAAGTATTTGTTAAAATAAACAACAACATAAAAAATGTTAAGGGAATAAATTCTCTTCTTTGAACTTTAATTTATTCACCTACAAAAATAGAACAGTCAGTTTCACTCGTGCACAGGGACTTCCAGCTCACCAATAGGTCGCAGGCCAAGGCTGGAGGGCTGGGTGGGCAGCCAGCTTGGCCAGTTGCTGCATGGTGAGGCCTGAGTCCAGCCAGCAGGAGCAGTTGGTCTTTGGCAGCAGAGACACCACAGAGCTGAGCTGCCACCAGCCTAGAGGTGGTCCCCTGGGACTCACTCTTTGGGAAAAGGATGGCGCAAGGCTGGTGTCCTGGACTGCAATTTGGTGGGGGCCCCAGCAGCTGTAGGTGAGGAACGTCTTCCACGAGGCTGAGGGAGGCCAATATCTGCTGGCAGCAGCTCACCTAGCATGTGCTGTGCCTAGTCAATGTGTGTGTGACAGGTGATCCATCCTGGGGAGGTAAGGAAGATGGAAGGATGAGGCTGAAAACACAGCAGGGGACCCTTGCTGAGCTCAGCCCTACTGGATGGTGAAGAAGCTGCTGACCAACCAACCCTAATTGCTTCCGTCATGTGGCAGCCCCATTCCCTCTATCTTCTGGCTGAAGAGCACAAGGAGTTCCATGGAGAGCACGGAATCAGGGAATCAAGCTGTGGCACTCGCAGTAGAGCCTGGTCATGAAGAGCATAGTGCCCCTGGACAGCAGCCACTACACCTGCACAAGTTCAGTAGCATCCAGAGGACACACACACTGGATCTTGCAGGTGCGGGTAGGAGGGAAGCTCCCAGACCCATCTGCATTCCCAGAACATCTTCTCATGGGTCTATTCTGCATGGGGGTTACTGGCCAACCAGAAAGCAGTGCTGTGCAGCAAAATGGAGTTCCACTGCAAGATGTACAGCAACGTAGCACCTGGACGTGAATGGCAGGAAGGCGGGCCCCAGCAGCAGGCTCTACTTCAGCATGCTCAAGGTGGGCACCACTGCTGGCTCATATTGGATGTCAGGTGGGAGTGGGCACCTGGGGCTCTACTTCATTGAAATCTACCAGCATGATAGAAATTTTGAAGTAGCCTATCAAAGACAAAATTATGGCACCAGCCACGAGGCAAAATCTTTGCAGTGAGCAGTTCTCTTGGATATGAACTTGCTACTGGTTTATATGCCACCTGCCTTGAACCAAAGTCCAAAGTTAGATGCAGCTTCTTCCAAAGTAAGAATATATGTGTCAATCCATAAAAGTGAGAATCATTCTGGTGACTACTGTCTCCTGTAATCTGTTCAAAAACATTTACTTATTTGTCTGTAACTTTGTGCTCTCTGAATTCCCATACTGATTCCTTGGCAAGCTTGCACTTTGGTGTAAAAGTCATTGCAGTTTCTGCATTGTTGAAATTTGCCTTTTGATATCTGGATACATTTTTAAATAAATGTGGTTATGTTATACACCATTTTAATGCACATTTCGTGCTTTATGGTTTTTTGCTAAAGACTTATTACTTGCTGTTTATTTGATATTTATTTTAGACTATGGGAATAATGTTAGACAAAAAGAAAATTCAAGCAATTTTCTTATTCAAGTTCAAAATGAGTCATGCAGCAGTGGAGACAACTCGCAACATCAACAATGCATTTGGCTTAGGAACTGCTAATGAAGGCACAGTGCAGTGGTGGTTCAAGAAGTTTTGCAAAGGATATGAGAGCCTTGAAGATGAAGAGCACCATGGCTGATGATTGGAAGTTGACAACGATCAACTGAGAGCAATCATCGAAGCTTATCCTCTTACAACTACACTAGAAGTTGCCTAAGAACCCAACATTGACCATTCTATGGTTGTTTGGCATCTGAAGCAAGTTGGAAAGGTGAGAAATCTCAGTAAGTGGGTGCTTCATGAGCTGAGTGAAAATTTTTTAAAAAATCATCGTTTTGAAGTGTTGTCTTCTCTTATTCTATGCAACAATGAACCATTTCTCAATCAGATAGTGACGTGTGATGAAAAGTGGATTTTACATGACAACCGGTGATGACCAGCTCAGTGACTGGACCGAGAAGAAGCTCCAAAGCACTTCCCAAAGCCAAACTTGCATCAAAAAAAGGTCATGGTCACTGTTTGGTGGTCTGCTGCCAGTCTGATCCACTACAGCTTTCTGAATCCTGGCAAAACCATTACAGTTGAGAAGTCTCTTCAGCAAATCGGTGAGATGCACCAAAATCTGCAATGCCTGCAGCTGGCATTTGTCAACAGAAAGGGCCCAAATTTCTCCATGACATTGCCCAACCACACGTCGCACAACCAATATTTCAAAAGTTGAACAAATTGGGCTTTGAAATTTTGCCTCATCCACCATATTCACCCAACCTCTCACCAACTGACTACCACTTCTTCAAGAGTCTCAACAACTTTTTGCAGGGAAAATGCTTCCACAACCAGCAGGATGTAGAAAATGCTTTCCAAGAGTTTGTCGAATCCCAAAGCAGAGATTTTTACACTACAGGAATAAATAAGCGTATTTCTTGTTGGTAAAAATGTATTGATTGTAATGGTCCCTATTTTGATTAATAAAGATACATTTGAACCTAGTTATAATAATTCAAAATTCACAGTCTTAAACTACAATCACCTTTGTATCAATCTAATATTATCAATCTCATGTTTTTAACAAATATGATTTCTTTTTTTTTTTTTTTTTGAGATGGAGTCTCGCCCTGTTACCCAGGCTGGAGTGCAGTGGCGCAATCTTGGCTCACTGCAACCTCTGCCTCCCAGGTTCAAGCGATTCTCCTGCCTCAGCCTCCTGAGTAGCTGGGACTACAGGTACTTGCCACCACACCCAGCTATTTTTTTGTATTTTTAGTAGAGACAGGGTTTCACCATGTTAGCCAGGATGGTCTCTATCTCCTGAACTCGTGATCCGCTCGCCTCGGCCTCCCAAAGTGCTGGCGTTACAGGCATGAGCCAATGCGCCCAGCCTTATTTTAAATTTTTGTAGGTATATATATTTATGGAGTACAAGCAATGTTTTGATACAGGCATGCAATGTTTAATAAGCACATCATGGAGAATGAGGTATCCATCCCTTCAAACGTTTATACTTTGAATTACAAACAATCCAATCTTTTTTAATAATCCTTTTTTAATCCTTTTTTCTTTGGAATCCTTTGAGTTACAAACAATCCAATCTTTAAGTTATTTTAAAATATACAATTATTATTGACTACAGTCACCCTATTGTGCTATCAAATAGCACAACAGCAGTCTTATTCATTCTTTCTATTATTTTGTACCCATTAACCATCCCCACCTCTCCCACAGTCCCCAACTATCCTTCCCAGCCTCTGGTAACCATCCTTCTAGTCTCCACGTCCATGAGTTCAATTGTTTGCATTTTTAGATACCTCAAATAAGTGAGAACATACAATGTTTGTCTTTCCGTGCCTGGCTTATTTCACTTAGCATAGTGACCTCCAGTTTCATCCATGTGGTTGCAAATGACTGGATCTTATTCTTTTTTATGGCTGAATAACACTCCATTGTGTATGTGTACCACATTGTCTTTATCCATTCATCTGTCAGTAAACACTTAGGTTGCTTCCAAGTCTTAGCTATTGTAAATAGTGCAGCAACAAACATAGGAGTGCAGATATCTCTTTGATATACTGATTTCTTTTCTTTTGGGTATATACCCAGAGATAGAATTGCTGGATAATAGGGCAGCTCAATTCTTATTCTGAGGAACCTCCAAACTGTTCTCCATAGTGGTTGTACTAATTTACATTCTCACCAACAGTGTACAAGGGTTCTCTTTTCTCCACATCCTCATCAGCATTTGTTATTGCCTGACATTTAGATATAAGCCATTTTAACTGGAGTGAGATGGTATCTCATTGTAGTTTTGATTTGCATTTCTCTGATGATCAATGATGTTGAGCACCTTTTCATATGCCTGTTTAACAAACAAGATTTTACCTTAAGATCCACTATAAAATTATGAGACAAATTATATTTGCATTGGTACAAAAATAGATGCATACAACAGCGGAACAGAATAGAGAAGTCAGAAATAAAACTGCAAGCCTACAATCAACTGATATTAAACAAAGTTGACAAAAGCAAGCAATGGAAAAATGATCCCCTATTCAATAAATGGTGCAGGGAAAACTGGCTAACCATATGTATGAAAGATTGAAACTGGACCCCTACCTCTCACCATATACAAAAATTGACTCAATATGAAACAAAGACTTAAATTTAAGACCTCAACCTACAAAATCCTAGAAGAAAACCTAGGAAATACTCTCTGGACATTAGCTAAGGCAAAGACTAAGTCCTCAAAAGCAATTGCAACAAAAACAAAAATTTACAATTGGGACCTAATTAAACTAAACAGCTTCTGCATAGCAAAATAAGCTATCAACAAAGCATACAGAAAACCTACAGAATAGGAGAAACTATTTGTGAACTATGCATCTGACAAAGGACCAATATCCAGAATCTATAAGCAACTGAAACAAATCAGCAAGAAAAAAACAAATCACCCCATTGAAAAGTGAGCAAAGGACATAAACAGGCATTTCTCAAAAGACGATGTAAAGGCAGTCAACGAACATATAAGAAAACATTCAACATCACCAATCATCAGAGAGATGCAAATCAAAACCTCAATGAGATACCCATCTCACACCAGTCAGAATGACTGTTCTTAAAAAGTCAAAAAATACCAGATGTTGGCAAGCATGGGAAGAAGAAGAAAAAAAAAAAATGCTTGTACACTATTGGTGGGAATACAAGCTAGTTCAGACCCTGTGGAAAGCAGTTTGGATATTTCTCAAAGAACTAAAACTAGAACTGCCATTTGACCCAACAGTCCCATTACTGGGTACATAACCCAGAGAAAATAAATCCTTCTACCAAAAATACACCTGCTCTTGTATGTTTATCACAGCACTATTCACAATAGTAAAGACATGGAACCAAACTAGGTCCTCATCAATGGTGTGCTGGATAAAGAAAATCTGGTTTATACCTGCCACAGAATAGGAATACTATACAACCATGAAAAAGAATGAAATTATGACCTTTGCAGTAACCTGGATGCAGCTGGAGGCAAGTATCCTAAGTGAATTAACACAGAAACAGAAAATCAAATACCATATGTTCTCACTTATAAGTGGGAGCTAAATCTTGTGTACACATGGACATAAAGATGGGAACAATAGACACTGGGAAATCCAAAAGGGGGTAGAGGGGGGAGGTGAAAGGACTGAAAAATCTCCTATTGAAAACTATGTTCAATAGGAGAGATGGGATCAATAGAAGCCCAAACCTCAGCATTACACCAATCTAAATTTTTTTTAAAAAATGAAGTAGTGAGAGTGCCTTCCAACTCTAACATTCTATGACTCTACAACACTCTTCTTGACAAGGTGGAATAATTCATCCAATTTCTTGGGATGAAGTGAAAAGACAAGCCAGTAACCGGCCACTATTTCAAAGATAAGCCATTAATTCTGCCCTGTGACCTCATATGTAATAGGCAGGCACTCATCCATGCAAAAGATCTTTACCATCTCTCTGTCAGGACTGTATACAGAAATGTGGTTAAAACTTGGTTCTTAGGATGAGCTGCTTCTAGTCTAAGATACCTGTTATTACTGATGTATAGTAGTTGCTTGGCATATCCTAAATAAAACTTTCCTCCCTCCACCCCACAAAATGTGAGCCAGCCGGCCTTCCTACAAAGTCAAAGATAAATAAATGTCCTCTGGTTTTCAAAGAAGATCAGTCCTCCCTTTCTCTAAACCTATTCATATTTGCCTTGGTTCCCAATGAAGACAACAGAATCTATTCCTAAATTTACAAATTTCCACAAAGTATATGGCAAATCAAATCCTTGTGTATTTAAATCACCATAATCATTATTATAATTATACTCAAGTTGGACCAGTTAATTTGTCATTCATTCATCTAGAAAGAGTAAACATAAAAAACAAGTTTTTCACGCTAACTTTTGACCTCAACAGATACATCATTCTACAAAAATTCAAGAACCAAAAATGTTCAAGTCATTTCCTAGCTTGCCTTCTCACGTTTAGGCCAGTCTTGAATCTCACATGGTATCTCATCTCCCTGGACTTACATTGTCCTCAAGTTTAAGAAAATAAGATGTACAAAACATTACATTTGTTTAGCATTTCTCTACAGGGTCAACTACTTGATGCCACTGTGATCAGGGAGGAATGCAAGCCTTTTTACCTTTTTTCTGGCTGAAAATATAATTATCTGCATTGGTATCATTCTTCAAAGCATTGGTTTCATATGGATTTCAGCACAAGCTTAAAAGCCACCAACTATTCTTTCCTTTGCAACTATTTCTTGGTTAGCAGCTGTAGTGAAAAAGTTACAATTTTGGGGGGAATTAAGAAAAAACTTCTACTTGAAAATACATGAGAGCAGAAAGTCTTGAAGAAAACTAATTGGTAATCCAGCCAAAGAGGGTAATTCAGAGATAGATCTTTAAAGATATATATATACACACACAGAGAATTGAGGGAAATGACTATTCTCATCTGTCCTAGTTTTTTTTGGTTTTTGGGTTTTTTTTTAAGGATAATATCCGTTACATTTTTTTTCTATAGTACAGAGTTCCTTATTGTTTCTAGCTCATTTACTTTCCACTGTCTCTCACAGAACCACACATTTCACCACTGTTTTGCATATGGGAAGCATAAACAAAAGCACGACATTTTAAGGCATGATCCCATGGGGCCTTCAAAAGTTTATATTTCATTGGAAACTCTGAGAATCTTTTGCCCAGCTAAGAACATCTGCTTCCTCTTAGCAACTTTAAATACGCTTTGATCCTGACATCCTTCAGTATCACCCACACGATGTATTTGAGGTTTTCCTGAGTAAAATAGGAGAAGAGAGTGACATTTGAGTTGGGGGCAAAGTGCCACTTTCCAGGAGACATTTAACTAAAGCTTTTGCTCAGGAATCAAAAAACATAGTTTTAGTGTGGCTTATTTTTGGTTCTTCATTAGAAAGCTATATCTGTAATAACACTTGGCATCTACGTAACATTTTTAAAACATTAAACAAACTACTCCTCAACAAACCCTTGTTGGTAAGTCAATTAGGTAGAATATAATTTGTAGATGCAAAACCAAGAAAATGAGTAGGCCAAATTAGAATTCCATTGTTTACTCCATGTTTCCCATTATCCCTCTCCCCAGACCACCAAGAGTTTCCATATGTCAGCACGATTTTATTCAAGATCATCTACAGACAGTCACACACTGCATTAAGACATTTCGGTCAACGAAGGACCGAATGAAAATGAAAATTTCAGACCCTGTCCCAGACCTACTATGCCAGAAACTCTGGGAAGAGATCCAGCTTTCTGAGTTCTAACAAGCATTCCTGGTGATGCTGATGCCTGTTAAAGTTGAAGAACGCTGCCCTAGAGGTTAAAGTTGCAGGTTGATACTCTGAAATAGCCACTGATTTAATTCTGTACCCTAACCTTAACTCACAATATTATAATAACCTCTATTTTTCATCAAAGATTGGGGTACAGTGCTTGGCCAGATCAGCTCTACTGCACCTCACAGATCTTAAATGATTACTTTGTGTTTTAAAGTGTTTTTCAACAAGCCTTCAACGGCATCTATTGCTTTGATCCCCAATTCCATACAAATGAAATATTTTCTTTCATCACTTCACTATGTCACCCTATCATCTTTGGTTAGTCCTGCTTCCTCACTACATACTTCACTCATTTTTGTTCCTTCTCACCTCCATAGCTTCTCTATTGCCTAAAATACGGTCTGTATTTTCTTGCTAACAATCCAAATCCATAAGACTTGGAGATAATTATCATCGCCAAGAAAGCTGTCATTAATCCCATCCCATGGGTACTTCTTGAAAATCCATAAGCTGCATCACCTGGAGCAGCATTCCTCAAATGGAACACTACAACTCAATCACCTGAAAGAGGTTTTAAAAATATAGATTCCTGTGTTCCACTCCAACCAACCTACTGAATCAGAATCTCTAGGGTACAGGATATGTGTCTTTAACCAGATTCTCAAGTGATACCTGGGCATCTAGGTGAGGTGTTTGTAAATTACTGAGATGGAACAGGGGGTGGCAAACTTATTTTGTAAAGGGCCACAAGGTAAATATTTTGTAATGGCGAGCCACACAATCTCTCTGACAATAACTGAATGAAGCTTTAATCTCAGGTTTGCTGTTACAGTGCAAAAGCAGCCATAGACAATATGTACACAAATGGGTGTGGCTGTGTTTCAACAAAACTTTATTTACAAAAATAGGAAACAGGATGGTAGTACATTGAACCCTAAAGTATTATTTAATTGGATAAAAATGAACTACAGTGTCTGAAAGGTTATTCTGCACTCAGTATGTGCTTTTGAAATGAACTAATAAATAAAGGAACCAAAGTAATGCAACTGTTGGAGTTTTATACATTTGAAATAGATAATTATCACACGGTAATGTTACTGTGGTCATATGTTGCTTAACAATGGGGATACATTTTGAGAAGTGGGTCGTTAGGCAATTTTGTCATTGTACCAATGTCATAGAATGTACTTAAACCTAGGTAGTATAGTTTACTAAACACTGAGGCTATATGAGATAGCCTATTGCTCCGAGGATACAAACCTGCACAGCATGGTAATATATTGAATACCATAGGCAACTATAACACAATGAAAAACATTTTTCCTATCTAAACATAGAGAAGGTACAGTAAAAATATGGCATAAAAGACAAAAGTGGTACACTTGTACCTGCAGGGCACTTATCATGAATGAAGCTTGTAAGAGTGGGAGTTGTTCTGGGTGAGTGAGTGGTGAGTGACTGTAAAGGCCTAGGACATTACCCTACACTTCTGCATACTTTATAAATACTGTATACTTAGGACACACTAAATTTATTAAAACATTTTCTTCCTTTAATTCTAAATTAATCTGAGCTTACTGTAATTTAAAAAAAAGCCTTTTTACTCTTTTGTAGTAACACTTAGCTTAAAACCCAAGTACACTGTACAACTATACAAGAATATTTTCCTTTTGTGACCTTATCCTATTTTTCTATTTTTAAAATCTTTATTTTTACTTTTACAACTTCTTGTTGTTGTTGTTAAAAATGAAGACACAAACACATTAGCCTAGGTCTACGCAGAGTCAGGATCATTAACATCACTGTCTTCCAACTCCACGTCCGTGTATCGCAGGGAGGTCAGAGGCAATAACATGCACGGAGCTGTCATCTCATGTGATAACAATGCCTTCTTCTGGAATGCCTCCTGAAGGACCTGCCTGAGGCTATTTTACAGTTAACTTTTTTGTTCTCTAATAAGTAGAAAGAGTATACTCTAAAATAACAATAAAATATATAGGGTTGTAAATATATAAACTAGTACTATAGTGGTTTATTATCATTATCCAGTATAATGTGCTGTATATAACTATGTGCTAGACATTTATACAATTAGCAGCACAGTAGGTTTGTTTACACCAGCCTCCCCACAAACATGTGACTAATGAATTGTACTAGGACATTCTGATAGCTGCAGTGTCACTAGACAACAGGGATTCTTCAGCTTCATTATAATCTTATGGGACCTCTGTTATAGGACAAATGGCTGAAAAAAAACAGGGTCATATTGTACTCCTGTAAATAGGCTTTGTCGTGTTTAAGCCCACTGAGTATACATGTTGCTGAACCAAGGCAACCATGCTACCATACCTCAGGTTTGAACTTTTAGAGCTCACTGCCAATTTGGATGGAAACCATATTGCAATCATAGGATTAGAAAATAATAGAAATAATAATAGAATAGGCCTTAGAGATAATTTAGTTCAATGTTTTATTTTATAAAATAGATGGAGAAACTAAAAATCGAGAGGTTACACGGCTTAACTGCATGCAGTTCCTAATGGCAGCCCAAGGATTTCATTCTTCAAAAGGAACCTGCATAATAAAAATGAGTAACATTTTATATTTTAAAAAATAAGTTTAGTCTGTGTCCCCTGAGCTTCCTAAAGAGCTTACAAATGGCAACAATATATAAACCATCATCTAGTAATCATGACAATAATAAAATCCTCATTGAAGGGAGACCCACATTTGCAGGAATGGCCAAAAGAAAATTAGTCAAGATTAGAAATCAACTTTGGTTCCTGAGTAACTGGTCCAAACGTCATTATTGTATTACTTCGTCTCTTTAAAAGGCAACCATTACATTGCTAACACTGACTATATTTTATTTAACTCTTTGTTGTTTTGCTGAATTTCAGGTGCAAGGAAATAGAAGCTTGATTCAGGTTCAAGTCGTATTCCCTGATTGTGAGTAAGTGACACTCAGGTAACAGCTGCAATTGGTTGAGAGTGACATCTAAGCAGAGATGCTTTTAGCTACCTGTGGGCTCCCAGGACACTTAGAAATAATTCAAGTATGGTTTCTTATCAGCTGAGTATTAGCAGCCTGTAAATATGTATCCCCCATTCAGCAGAATGGGTTCTGACAGAGTAAAAGCCACCTGGAAAACATTGAAATGTACTTCTTTAAGATGTTGTCTAGCTACTTTTTCCCTAAGGGACAACCAATCGGCAATACATTATTTTAGCTTGTTAACATGTGGAATGTGTCAGGCTTTTGCTTCGCCTTGTTTTGTTTTCTTTTAGTTTGTTTGCTCTCTGTGCTCTTCATTTGTCTTTCAAATGTAGAGTAAAAGGATCCACTTCTTTGTCCAGCTTCATGTCATATGTAGATAAAAATGAATTAATCTTTAATGAAGTAGAAAGTGGGTTATATGAAGGCAATTGCCTTCTAGGCTTTACATGATGGCTCTTGTTCATTTTATTGGGTTCATCAACCAAATGGTTATTTATTCATATATCCATTCAGTATGTATTGAACACCACTACATGGAAAGCATTTTGACAGATGTGAGTTGGGTTTTTCCCCCTTCTTTTGTAATTATTGGAAGAGAGGAAGGAGTAGGCAGATGCTGCTCCCACACCAGACACAGTTTGAGTCCTGTTTCCCTTTGTTCCATAGTGACATAATTTCTGCACCGTAGATCGGTTGATCCTTTTACCCAACAAAGATTACTCTTCTGCCATTTTCAAAGTGGTGAAATAAAGGATCTAATGATTTCTTCTTTGGGTATTATAAAATATTCTATTTCTTTATAAGCTAAATACAACTTGTATTTAGCTTTTAAAATACAGTTTTCCTCAGCCTGATATTTTGAGATGTTCTTTACCCTGGTGTTTTTTCTAAACTTACCCTAACCTTGAATGAACCTCGCGTTAACGTAAGGCCTGTCTATGCACTAGCTTTTAAGCGTGGTTCAGGCATACCTACCTCTGTATTTGGCAGCTTTCCTTCAACCTAGAATGAACTCCGCCTCCACAAAGACGATAAATCCTTTGAAGACCAACCTGAAGTTCAACCACTCTCCCATCCCCGCCCCACACTGGACCCCTTTTGGGAGCTGTGACAGCCCACAATGAGATGGGTCTCTTCACTCCCAGGACACTGATTATTCAACACTACTCACTTGTGTCAGATTCTGTCTTATATTATGAATGATTGTTTTATGTGTACTATAAGCTCTTTGAGGACAAATTATAGGGCCTGTATTTTTTGTATATATCATAGAGCTTAACAAAGGATTGAATTATGAGTTTAGCTCGAATGGGAGGAGAATGGTCTCAGAAATGTTTATAGTAATGGTCATTGATAGAGAATATTGACAGAGAATTATCTCCAGTAGAAAATTATCTATGGAATCAGCTAAAAACCAAACCATCAAAACTTTGAGTTACTAAGGTTAATTACTAAAAAGGTTAATAAAATTTCTGAAGTCATTGCTGGTGAATTTTAAAAAGTTTTTTTTTTTGTAAGAAGCTTGGAGAATTAAATGACCTTCTTAATGTTATATAATGCAGCCTTGCAACAAGTAGTATGTTTATTCTTCAAAGAGTGTTAGAAATCTTTGCTAACTAACTAACTATTAAATCACTAGCGAAACCAGCAAGGTGTAGTTGCAAAAAGAAATGCAAATAGTTATAAGAGTATCAGTCTAAAAACCTAACCATATTCTAGAGAATTGAGAGAAGGAGTTGTTCATTTGGTGGCATTTGGCTGGAGTTTTTATTGTTGGTTTGGTTTTTGGTGTCAAGAGAGTTTATCTGGCTTTGATATTAGACTGTGTCTCCCTGAATAGTGTCTCTTGTTGCAAAGAGCTCACACTGCCAGCTTTTCACACCCTGGGTGCTAGGGTTTTTCACTTCATATAGCAGAATGTGAGACAAATAAAACATTACATAGTGCCCTTTGTGCCGAAGCACCAAAGCATGCTTCCGAAAACTTGTCAAAGGGAGATGGGAAGACAGAGGAGCATAAGAGATGATGGAAAAGCACGATTCCCAGTTTTCATAAATGAACAAAATACTAGAATTGGAAAGAAAATACTCAAATAGGGAGCTAAATACATCTTACAATTTTAAATCTAGGATAACACCAAGTTACAAAATTGAGGCTTAAAAACCAATCAACATTCTCTGATCCCTCGATTTGTATTTTGAAGGGCACCTATTCAGGTGGTTTCTAATAATCCTAGCATTAAGACAAACAAACAGGGAGATATGCGTGGGTGCAGGCAGTCTCATGCTAATGCACAGCACCACCGATTTATTCACCCTTACAGCAGTTTTAAAATCAATTCAATATTTCCTGGATAGGTTGACGTCACCCCTCTCATATCGGAGTGAAGGACTGAACTGCTTGCTCTGTACTTATTAAAATTCTGTATACTACACTATGCTGGAGCTAATGTCTATTTTCAGGATGGCCGTAAAACAAAGCAATAAGTGTTCTTGTCTCTGAGGCCAAGGTGGAGAGAACAGAGAGGAGTTATGAGAGATGAGGTCCACAGAAAGGAAAAGAGGGAGGGAAGCATTAATCTGTTAATATTTACCAAATTCTAGCAATAAAATGAAGTGTCACACATACATATTAATAAAGCATTCAAAGCACAGACATGAATTCAAGGACGCTCCAAGAATTCTAGCCTGAGAGAGACCAGCCAGTAAGGAAGTAGCAGACAATTTAATCTGGGAAAATGACTTTCCACCCAGGAAATTGAAAACTCTGTTCTCAGTTCTTTTATTATTCCTATGAAGTAGTTTTCCTTTTCACAATCCATTTATTAAGGAAAATATGTGTCATTCATCTTACTACTATTTGCATAAACATGGGGCCTCATTCTTCCAGATATATATTACATGTATATATGTGTGTATGTACACACACACACTTATACGAATATACGTATGAATATATATCTGTGCACCAAGTCACAAGTGCTGTGGTGGAGGGATGCCCTGAGGAATGATTGGCTTCAGCTTTGCCTGGATCTGAGGCTTGCATTTGGCTCTACTCTGATGGAGGACGGGTGACTGACTATATGGAGCATTAGAGTTCATAGAACTGAAGGAGCCACATTGCTCTTTCCCCCAGGGTAACAAAATGTACCTTTTCACCAACTGTGACATCAGCTAGGCCTGCAGTAGCACTGTGGTTCATCCCCCAGCCGAGGGATTGAACCTCACAAAAGGGAGGCTACACCTGAGGACAGTGACAAGATGCTGCCCTGAGAATGCTCTTGGAGGAACTTACACCCGGTGCTTTCTTCAATCCCTCCTGACAGGTAAAACCTGACCCCCTGAAGGAGAAGAAATGACCTCAAATTCAGAATAGGACAGTCGTTTTGGTTTTGAGCATTCTATACCATGTATGCTTTATACTCAGACAACAAACAGGCCCAACTTCAAATATTATTAAGATATTCTCAATGAGGTGCCTGATTTCTTTTTTCTTCTTATTTCAGCAACTCTTCATACACACACACACACACACACACACACACAAAGAGAGAGAGAGGGAGAGAGAGACAGCAGGGCCATGCATATGGTAAAAATCAAGCTTTTTATTCAAGAAGGGCAGGCTGACCTTTCAGAGTTTGTTAAAAACATATCCCAGAGTACATGCTCACACTCTCATCTCTCTAGAATAAGACTCCGTCTTCAACAGCAACGAAGAATTTCCTGAAGACTCAACTTCCTTTGCCCACTGGGTCAAGGAGAAAGGAAAATAGGCAGAGTTCTTCAAGGAGGGGGCGGCACTATGCCTGCTTGGCGCGGAAGGAATCCAGCCACCTCTCTGCCCACGTCCTCTATTTTCAGAGACAGCCTGGTTTCAGCCTGAGCTGTGGCCTGGCCCAGGAGCAGCCAGGGGGAAGGGACCTCCTGTATCATGGGAGTGTCTGGGGGAGAGAAGGGCGCCACTAGAAATCATGCCACGGAGTGATGGAAAGCAATGCTCCCAGTCTTTTGCTTCCTGGTGTAAGTCACATTGCCCTTTAAAATGACATGGGGTGGGGTGCACAATCCAGTGAGTAGGATATGGCATAGTTCCTTAGGATCCGAGGAACACAGGAGGAAGCTCTATACTCTCTCTCTCTTAGACCAGCAGGGTTCAAACCTCAATTCTGGCACTTCCCAGTTCTATAACCTGGGGAGAGTCATTGAATCTCTCTGTGCTTCAATTTCTCTGTCTATAAGTTGGGATAGGTAGTAATAGTCCTTACCTCACCAGGTAGCTTTGGAGGACTAAATGAGCAAATTCTCAAAGGGCTAAGGAAAAGCACTTGGATCACAGTAAATATTCTCTGAATGTCAGGGTTGTATCCCACCTGATTTGTCATCAGCCTCTACTTGGTCCTGAAAGGAAAGAACAAAGGAGAACAACACTACTGCGCTCACACTACCACCATTGGGCCCTGGTGGTCCCTGGCCTGCTGGGGCTGCCTTCCAATCCCACCCTACCTGCTCCTGTGTTTCCTTGGGCCTGGTGGAAGCAGCATTATTGGATGACTCCGCTGAAAGGCACAGGTCTCCTCATTACCCTGAAATAACCTAATTAAGAGAGTATAAAAGAAGACACTGGCACTGAAAAAGAACCTGGTCCACTTAGTGACTATAGGAGGTTCCAGAAACTCTGTTTTGAACCAAATTCTCTTAGTCTCATTTATTATTATTCTGAGTCTCATTTATTATTAACAACATGGGGGGAGGGGAAATGGTGCCATTGAAACTTTGTTCTTTATTTTATTTAGAGTTCATATTACCAATAGATAAAGCACATATTCCCTAGGGAGACATGTCAATTATCTGCAACTTGCTTGCCATGTACCATGACTGCAGGAGAACTGAGTGGCCAGAGATTTCTGGATCTGAAGCTGCAATGAAATGTGTTCTCATAACTAAGACTGAAGATGTCATTCTTAAGAATAATGTGTGAAGGCTATTTCTCTATCCTAAGCATATAAACCAAAAATCAAACCTAGTATGTCACAAAGAATTTTTGTGTGGCTTCTGGGACTCCCCTTGGACTATCTTTAAGGGAACAGTTTGAATGCCAAAACATTGGCCTTTAGGTGGTATAAGGGAAAACAGGACAGAATATTTGACTAGCCTGAAAAAGTCAGGCACTCACCATATTCATTCACTTGGCAGAGAAGTAAAAGACAGCAAATAGGAAGCTATTTTAATGGACACCCATGGTTACCATTTATAAGGGTTACCCTCTTGTCCTCATCTTGATCTGAATAGGAGAAACTATAACTGAACTTTGAGCCTCCATTTGTGGTCATGGGTAGAATTGCCAAATAAAGCCAGCTCTCCAACTCTATCCCTGTTCTGTCCCTCCAAAGGGACAATCATCGATCTACCTGACTACATTCTCCTTTCCCCCAGGTCATCCTGAAAGACACAGTGTCCTCTTGAGAACATTTGACTTATTCAGTGTGTTCCTAGGCTTGAAACTAGAATGGAAAGTGATGCTATTCCCCTGACCACAACAGAGCTCTGCCTAGAGAATCAGTCTAGCATAACAGTAAGTAGTCTTTAGAGTTACACTCTGGATTCAAATTTTAGCTTCCCAGCTTACAAGGTGGGTAACCTGTCTAGGCCCAGTTTTAGCATCAGTGACATGGAAATAATAACCAGCACCTCATTCACTGATATGCCTATGGGAATATAAGCAAAGAACTTGGTTCATGATAAGAATTTGATAGATGTGAAATTTGTTGCTAGAAAAGAAAAAATAAATGTGGCAACTATCAGCATTACAATATAAGCAATTAACAATCTTCTAGTCTTCTCCTAGGGACTTTGAGAAGAATAAAATATAGAGCATTTTTCCTAACATTAAATCACGTTAATATATCAGAATATGAAATATAGAGATACCATTTTATAAATAAGTTAATGAGCAGGTTTTCAATGAAAGTGTAATCTAGCGAGAAACTGGTTTGGCCATTCCTCCTTGACCTGAACCTGTTGATTTATTAATATTTGTGCAGGCCCCTCTCATATGGAGTCTACTGAAATAATGGCCCCTTGCACAGTGGAGACTATGATTGTTCACTTGCATTTTGGTTAACAAGCCAAATAAACTAAAATATAGTTAATTATGTGTAAACCATAACCACATGTATATCTGGGTGACTATTTTACCTATCAGATTTGTAGCACAATTTTAAATTGAATTTCAAAATTGAAGATGTATACTTTACTTGTAAAATTATGGGCATTAGTGCTGAACTCTGCTTTCTGAATTTTTTTCACTTTTGCTATATAGACTTTAGGGTTTGTTATTTGTTTTTTGTTTTGTTTTGTTTTGTTTTATTTCAATTTACAAAATAGGGGATCTGAATAAGACATACCCCAAAGCTATTTCTTTTGAAGTTTTTATTATCCTATAAATTCCTCAAATATCAAACTCCATGATACGTTTTTTTAGCAATTAATGAAAACTGTTTTGGAGAAGAAGAAATTGAGAGGAGATTTGTCTCTAATACAAAAAGTTGTTTATTCCAACTGCAGACAGAATCTTTTCATAATTTTGTGAGCCACAAAATAAGAAACAGTTTCTACTCTGTGTGTCATTTGCAAATAGGAAACAACCAAGGTTCAAAAGAAGCCCGTAAGAGCAGCAGGAGACTCTAGAAGGCACAAAATGTGGGATAGAATCCTACAAGGAAATGACGTAAGGTTCAGCTGAGGGGAAGGAAACAGAGAGGTAAATTTGTTTTCAAATAGTTAATGCCTCCCTATTCTGGGTCTAGGTATTTTCTGATCTTTGCAGAAACTGGTAGCTCTTCATCTTCCCCAGCCCAGCCTTTTCTCACCTGCTTTCACACATTCTGTGCTTTTCATACTTACCACAAGCAGATTACCATGTATGCCATCCACCACCACACAGGGCAGTGTAGGAAAAGCAATCTAATTAACCATTGCCATTAACCATTCAAGACAAGCTGCTTCTCTGCAGTCAATAAGCAGCCTGATTCCAGTTTCTTTCTGTGTAATAGGCTTCATTATCTCTAAGGCTGCATCTGGGGGCGGGGGGAGCCTTGAATAGAATATTCCACTTAACCATTTGGCAGATTCTTTTCATTTAAAAATGAAAGGAAAATATATAATTTAAGAAACCACTGTACTAATAGGAGTGCTTGGAGATTCTTAACTATCATACAAATGGGATAACCATCTTGACACTGAAAACAGGAGTGAATTCAACCTATGGGCAAAGACTTATTAGGAGTCTACCATTCAAGCTACTGTGTCAGCTCCTATGGAGTCTATGATAGTCTTCTCGTTCCTCAAAGAGTTTACAATCTAATTGGAGAAAAAAATTAAAATCGAGATAATATACTGCATAGTTTTTACAAGGACAATGTAACGAAACATGTCTACTTGCCAATAGTTGGTTCAAAGTTGTAAGAATTTAGAAGACACAAAGCCAGTATGCAATGTGGTGGCCTAGGAAGGCTTCCCTGTGAAAATGGGACCTGCTCTGAACCTGTCAAGGCATGAATGGTAGACTCTGGACTGGCTGAGAGAAAGAATCCAGGCTCCCAAGGGAAGCAAGAGTAAGGAGAACACCGGAGAAATAGTATATCAAAGGTGGCTACTTGCAAAAGGCATCTTCAGAAGCCTTGGCTGTCTGGAGTTGAAGTTTCACGAAGAGGAGCAGGAGATGGCGATAAGAGAGTGTCTGTGTTTGACACAACTTAAAGAGACCTGAGCCCACAATATTCCTCTAATTATATTCTCTCGGTCAATACTTTTTTTGTTGTTTGTTAAGTCCCTGTTATATGCAAGACACTGTTGGGGGTGGGAAAGGCAGAAGGACGAAAAGAAAAGATCTAATTTGAGCTCAGGAGCCAGACATAAAAACAGGAAATGTTAACAATGCAAAAGATACCAAACAAAACAAAAACTGAAAAAAAAGTATGGGGAGCGGGGTGAGTTGGCAAATAATTAATCCATCTGTAGAGGAAACCAATTATTTTGTCTGCTAAATATGCTTCCCTTCTTCGAAGAATAAAAGAGGTTTCCTCTACTTCCAGGTGTTGTTCCTTTCAGCCCCGGACCTCGAACCCTGTAATATCCACGGGAACCCACTTTCTCTCATGACCCCACTCCCCTGACCATAATTGATTGGTAAGGAATGAGTCCTAGCAGCATGTAAGTCCCTGGTGCCAATTTCTTGCTGTAACCAACTACATCCTTGCTTCACTCTTTGTTTGATTTTTCGGTCTTTTTATCAATAATATGAGTATCCAGCTAGTGAATTTCCCCTTTGATAAAGCCAATTCAAGTTGGATGACAGTTACTTGCAACTTAGAGTCTTATGAAACTTCTAAGTGATTAAATTCTGACTTGCATTGTAATTGTTTGCATTCTTTCCTCCAAACTTCTAGGTTGTAGAGCAAACACCGTGTCTCACTCATCTTTGTGTCACCTAAAGTGACTAGGTCTATAATCTGTACTAAGCAGATAGTATCAAGTCAGTAATACTAGTTACGGTAATAAATAAATGCCCTGCTCTTAGTTTCTTGACACCTTACAAGTTTATTTCTCACCCACATCGATGGGTGTTCTTAAAGGGGGAGAGGCTGTCACCTAGGTGGTGTTTCAGGGACCCAGGCACCTTTCATCTTGTGGCTCCACCTCTCATGGCCATGGATACTGTGCTGGATCCTGCACAGGCAGGAGCAGATAGCATGAAGAGGCCTCCTACTTCTTAGCCACCTGGGCCCAGAAGTGACCTGTACCTCTTCTGCTCTCATTGTATTGGTAAGAAGCAGCCACACAGATACAAGGGCTGAGAAATACAGTCCTAGCTGAGCAACAGTTCCTAGCAACAGCTCTACTCTATGGATAGGAGGTAGTCATCTTTGGTGGAAAATTAGCTACAAGAAAGAAAGAGAAAGAAAGATGCATGGGGTGGGGGAAGGAGGAAAAAGAAGAGAAAAGAAAAGAAGAAAGAAAAAAGAAACGTAAAAGCAAGACAAAGAGAAAATACACTATGGGGGTTACACGTGGGGAAAGATTGCTTCAAGGAGCAGCAATTGAGCCTTTTGCTTGCATTTTCTTAATTATATAAAGCCCACTAAAAACATCGTAGATTATGAAAAAAAAAAAAAATGTAGAGGAACTCTGCTGACTATCTTAGTGAAATGGCAACACTTTCAACATACATTTTTTTTAAAGATTCCTCTAAATTATTACCCTTGGGATCTAAGCAGCATAAGTCAAAGGTCATATCTCCAACAGCTTTCCTTGTCAAAATTATCTTCATAGGAAGCAGTCGTCATGTAAAAGCACAAAGCAATCTGCCAAAGGACTTTCCTTCATGGCTGAAATTCCAAGATTGCAGAAGTCTTAAAATGGCTGTTTCTTCTAGTCAGTTGAATCCCAAATTCCTTCTGTGAAGACAATGTACAACCCTTGGAACAAATAGAAACATTTCAAAGCCTCCCTGGAGACTTTTCAAGTGTTTTTAAATTAATGTTTCTCCTGAAAATATTCAAAACCCAAACTCCTATATTGCTCTAATTATATTCTCCCGGTCATGACATGACAGTTGGATTCTGGTCATGAAGTGTTGTTCTGGGGCAGATCCCAGTTCTTCGGGAAAGGGAAGAGAGTCGGGGAGATAGGGGTTTCCAACAAGTCTAGACCCCAGTTATGGAGGGCCTCAAGAACTGCACAGTGTCATAGCAAGTTCTCGGGCACTAAAGGGAACTTCTAAAACACAAAGACCATATTTAATTCACCCCTGTATTTCTAGTGCCTCGCACAGTACCTGACACCAAGCAAGCATTCGATAAATATTTGATGAATAAATAAATGAATGGAGCTGGAATTTAGTGATTATGTCTGGATGCAAAGTGAGTATTTGGCCTCAGTAACAAAGAACACAAAATAACCTAGAACTGGGGCACAAGATTGGAGCAAGACAAAGAAGACATTCTCGATGCTGAGTTTCTTTAAATACTTTTAGTTGGAAACCAGTCTAGTCACAGAGTCAAGAGCAAAGATGAGTCACCAAGAAGAAGTCAAAAGAATTCAGCTATTTAGGTGGCGTGTTGAGTCAGGAAGCCAAGAAATTTATTGTTTATAAATTATTATATAATCTGATTGGAAAAGGTCAATAAGAGTAAAATATCTGTGTTTGTTCTTCATAAGCTTATCTGTTACTCCAAGAAGCAAAACTAGCCTTGAGCAAAACTGTAAAATAAACCTCACCTTCTTATCTCCCCTTTTTTCATTACTTATAGTCAGCAAATGCCCCTCCTCAGGTCCTGTGGCTTTAAATTTTAGTCACCCCTTACCACCCAAGTCATCCAGGGACAATACCTCTTGATCTCGCTTCAGACATTCTCATCATAAGTGTACCCATCTCGTGTCTCAATCAGGCTTTGATCCAGCTGGAAGCCTAACTCACTCATCTGCTCATGAATTCAGAAAGGGCATTAATGATAAATTCAGATAAAATATAGTCTTGTTTATTAGTGTCTTCTGGAGACAAGGCCTTTGCCCAATGGAGTATCTCTAATCATGAACATTTCCAAGTGAAGTAAGGCCACTGGGGAGGAGATCAGGGGCTGGCTGAACTTTCACTGCCCTTTAAATCACATCAGGGGAGGCAGCTACTCTTTCTGTCAGATCCGGCAGCCTGGCTAGCAAACCCTTTTAAAACAGCAACTGTCCTGGTTAAATTAACACTGAAAGACCTCTCATGGCAAAACCTCAGCCTGGGGCCAGTCAGAAAGATAACGGTTTCATTAGCTGGTATCTTTTCAAAAGGATGCCTGAGTCATTTCCCTTTAGACCACTCTGACTCCTCTATTTCTGGTTATCTCAAAACACTTCTTATAAATTAATAGTTGAAAGCACACATCAGTGGTCTGTGGTGTCCCTTATATATGCCTTTGAAAAAACATCACCAGATATCTAAAGAGCAAAATTAAACTTTTCCTCGGAGATTGTAACTGTAACCAAACCACACCTGCCTCAGTAGTTACTCATGGCCTAAGGAGGGACATCCTGCTAAAACCAGATGAAGAGTTTTAGGGTGTTTGTGTTCAAAAAGCCCTGCAAAGTTCATAAAAGGGAAGTGTTGGCACCCATTGTGTAGGCTTATGAATTTTACCCCTTTTTCTTTTCCTAGTGTCACTACTGCTGCCTTATATTTTTTTCAGAAATAATAGAGTATAAGTGAATTCATATAAATATATATGCATATATATACATATACATATATACACACATTCATACATATGTAAAGTCACTATTCCTAGAAATATTCCGAAAGGAAGCTGCCTTTTAAAGTGTTTTTCCTTCAAAATAACAGAGTAGGTTATAGTCTTTGCTATGAATTATAATCGTCTCACATATTCAGCAGACAGCTCTCTACAAACTCAACCAAATACATTTTCCCTCTTGAACTGAACAGCAACAATAACAAAAAAGAAAAGACTCTAGCACTGAAGAGGAATGTACTTAGATCAGGTTTATACACTTTAGAGCGGACGATAAATAAGGTCACCCTGGAGCCATAAAGGCCAGAACTAATTGACATGTTCAAGGATTCATGAAGCCAACAGAATGCCTTTAGCCAACAGAGGACATGAAATTAAACGTACAATGGACTGTATGCAGGAAGCAGACCCAGGGAAGCCAGTCAAATGATAGGAAATGGTAGATGAAAAGTCAAAAGAGAAATCAAGCAAAGAGCCACAGCCTTTTATAAGCTCAAACACCTGAGGATACCATTCTGTGACCCTACAGTTTACAAATAATAAAGCGATGGTGGTGAGTCAGAATGAAAAGATTAGGTCATATCTGATAGACTGTTTAATAAGACAGGAAGACGAGTAATGCATCCTAGATAATTATCCATTAATAATGGTTTTCAGAAAGGTTTGATAAATAAAATGTATCCTGAATGTCAACCAATAGATGAAGTGTGAGTGTGTTAGTTAACCATGTTCAAGAACTGAGAACAGAGGGAGAAACTGTCAAGTGTCTACTCTATTATTTTTTAATTCAGTTTTGTTACTTTCAAGTACTTGGAGTATTTTTAATTTTAGAGGACCTATTTTAATAACTAATAATTAGATATGCATGTTCTCAAATTAACATATTGAAAGTTGAAGAATGATCCTTCTAAAAAGCTTCTATATATCTATTGCAGTCATTTATCTAAGTATGCCAGGGACACGTCTTCACTTACTGGTTCAGGAGATACAGTGGCGAAAAGGTTTTTGTCTATTCAAATGGCATCCTAGCCTCAATATGATTTTGCTTTTACTTTTGCTTAGAGTCTAAAAATTTTTTGATTGTCACTCAAATGCTTGTAAATTCTAAATCAACTGAGTTTATATAAAGTGGCAATTGTGCTAAGCAGTTCTAGCCTCAAGAAATATCCAGATCAATACAAACCCATCCATGATCACCTGGACTCAGAATTTAGTCATGAAGAACCAAGTAAGCAGTCACTGAAATAAAATAAATGGCATGTTAGAACTGTAAATACAAGACTTATTATGAGAGCAATGACAAAAGGAGTAAGTATGGTTTAGTGAGTGTGTGTGTGCTCACACATATGTACATATAGATCCATTAACAATATATGTGTGTATATGTATATATATGTAGTGTGTGTGCATATGTATATTGTGTGTGTGTGCATACATGTATTTCTGGCTGGAAATTAAATACATGGATAGATAGATAGATCCAGAGATAGATATGTTTTGACTCCAGTAACAGATAATATTGATGCTCTACTTCATGAAAATAAAAACATAGCATAGTAATTTGGGATTGCAGCATCCACCATTAGACAAATCTAATCTGGAAACATGGTTCTGCCACCTATTAACTGTGCAAACTTGTAGAAGTTACTTGACCTCTCTGAGCTTCTGTTTTCAACTGTAAAGTAAAGGTAATAATAGTATCAAATTCAGAGAGCTATTAAATCCATTCATAGAGAAAAATCAAAAATCATTGATTATTTTTCTTCTGATTTATTGGTAGTATATAAATGCATTTTAAAGTAGTCTATGCTCACCACACATTCAGAGGATTCTGGTTTTCATTTTAAAATTAGGTATAAAATGTTGTGGTCAAGAGTGCAAACAAGGAAGGGGGCTGGGCACTTCAAGCACACAGGTGGTACACACAGCCAAAAGAACAGCAACCAACAGCAAGGCAGAGGTAAGAGCTCCAGCTTTTTTGGAAGCTCTCCTGAATGCCCAGATATTTTTAGATTATTTTTTAAATGGAAAACAGACATACACACTAAATGGCATAGAACAAACACCCAGAAATATTTTGCTTCGATTTTTCATAGGTTATTTTTACAGATCTGTCTTGCTGTGTGAATTTCATTGTGAATGAAATGAATCGTGAGCATGCTTCCATGGAAACCTGTTTCTTTGTGATTGGCTGAGCGGTATCCAGGCAATTCAACAATACCTCAGAAAGTACAAGTACCGTTAATATTTAACAGACACAGTAAAACCTACCAACCCCAACCCCATGGCATTTGTTATGCAACTCACCATTAATAAAGAAATACAGGTTTGGGGGGCGGAGCAAGATGGCCGAAAAGGAACAGCTCCAGTCTCCAATTCCCAGCACGAGCAACACAGAAGACCGGTGATTTCTGCATTTTCAACTGAGGTACTGGGGTCATCTCACTAGGGAGTGCTGGACAATCGGTGCTGGTCAGCTGCTGCAGCCTGACCAGCGAGAGCTGAAGCAGGGCGAGGCATCGTCTCACCTGGGAAGTGCAAGGGGGAAGGGAATCCCTTTTCCTAGCCAGGGGAACTGAGACACACAACACCTGTAAAATGGGGTAACTCCCACCCCAATACTGCGCTTTAAGCAAACGGGCACACCAGAAGAATATATCCCACACCTGGCCGGGAGGGTCCCACGCCCACGGAGGCTCCCTCATTGCTAACACAGCAGTCTGCGGCAATCCAACCGCAACGCAGGAGCGAGGCTGGGGGAGGGGCGCCCGCCATTGCTGAGGCTTAAGTAGCTAAACAAAGCCGCTGGGAAGCTGGAACTGGGTGGAGCTCACAGCAGCTCAAGGAAACCTGCCTGTCTCTGTAGACTCCACCTCTGGGGACGGGGCACACCTAAAAAACAACAGGGGAAGCAGCAGAGGCCTGTGCAGACGCGAACGACTCTGTCTGATAGCTTTGAAGAGAGCAGTGGATCTCCCAACATGGAGGTTGAGATCTGAGAACGGACAGACTGCCTGCTCAAGTGGGTCCCTGACCCCTGAGTAGCCTAACTGGGAGACATCCCCCACTAGGGCAGTCTGACACCCCACACCTCACACGGTGGAGTACACCCCTGAGAGGAAGCTTCCAAAGGAAGAATCAGACAGGTACACTCGCTGTTCAGCAATATTCTATCTTCTGCAACCTCTGCTGCTGATACCCAGGCAAACAGGGTCTGGAGTGGACCTCAAGCAATCTCCAACAGACGTATAGCTGAGGGTCCTGACTGTCAGAAGGAAAACTATCAAACAGGAAGGACACCTATACCAAAACCCCATCGGTACATCACCATCATCAAAGACCAGAGACAGATAAAACCACAAAGATGGGGAAGAAGCAGGGCAGAAAAGCTGGAAATTCAAAAATAAGAGCGCATCTCCCCCTGCAAAGGAGCGCAGCCCATCGCCAGCAACGGATCAAAGCTGGTCAGAGAATGACTTTGACGAGATGAGAGAAGAAGGCTTCAGTCCATCAAACTTCTCAGAGCTAAAGGAGGAATTACATACCCAGCGCAAAGAAAAACTAAAAATCTTGAAAAAAGAGTAGAAGAATTGACAGCTAGACTAATAATGCAGAGAAGGTCATAAAGGAAATGACAGAGATGAAAACCATGACACGAGAAATACGTGACAAATGCACAAGCTTCAGTAACCGACGCGATCAACAGGAAGAAAGAGTATCAGCGATTGAGGATCAAATGAATGAAATGAAGCAAGAAGAGAAACCAAAAGAAAAAAGAAGAAAAAGAAATGAACAAAGCCTGCAAGAGTATGGGATTATGTAAAAAGACCAAATCTACGTCTGATTGGGGTGCCTGAAAGTGAGGGGGAAAATGGAACCAAGTTGGAAAACACTCTTCAGGATATCATCCAGGAGAACTTTCCCAACCTAGTAGGGCAGGCCAACATTCAAATTCAGGAAATACAGAGAACGCCACAAAGATACTCCTCCAGAAGAGCAACTCCAAGACACATAATTGCCAGATTCACCAAAGTTGAAATGAAGGAAAAAATCTTAAGGGCAGCCAGAGAGAAAGGTCGGGTTACCCACAAAGGGAAGCCCATCAGACTAACAGCAGATCTCTCGGCAGAAACTCTACAAGCCAGAAGAGAGTGGGGGCCAATATTCAACGTTCTTAAAGAAAAGAATTTTAAACCCAGAATTTCATATCCAGCCAAACTAAGTTTCAGCAGTGAAGGAGAAATAAAATCCTTTACAGATAAGCAAATGCTTAGAGATTTTGTCACCACCAGGCCTGCCTTACGAGACACCCTGAAGGAAGCCCTAAACATGGAAAGGAACAACCGGTACCAGCCATTGCAAAAACATGCCAAAATGTAAAGACCATCGATGCTAGAAGAAACTGCATCAACTAACAAGCAAAATAACCAGTTAATATCATAATGGCAGGATCAAGTTCACACATAACAATATTAACCTTAATGTTAATGGACTAAATGCTCCAATTAAAAGACACAGACTGGCAAACTGGATAAAGAGTCAAGACCCATCAGTCTGCTGTATTCAGGAGACCCATCACATGCATGAGAGACATACATAGGCTCAAAATAAAGGGATGGAGGAAGATCTACCAAGCAAATGGAGAACAAAAAAAAGCAGGGATTGCAATCCTAGTCTCTGATCAAACAGACTTTAAACCATCAAAGATCAAAAGAGACAAAGAAGGCCATTACATAATGGTAAAGGGATCAATTCAACAGGAAGAGCTAACTATCCTAAATATATATGCACCCAATACAGGAGCACCCAGATTCATAAAGCAAGTCCTTAGAGACTTACAAAGAGACTTAGACTCCCATACAATAATAATGGGAGACTTCAACACTCCACTGTCAACATTAGACAGATCAGCGAGACAGAAAGTTAACAAGGATATCCAGGAATTGAACTCATCTCTGCAACAAGTGGACCTAATAGACATCTATAGAACTCTCCAACCCAAATCAACAGAATATACATTCTTCTCAGCACCACATCCCACTTATTCCAAAATTGACCACATAATTGGAAGCAAAGCACTCCTCAGCAAATGTCAAAGAACAGAAATTATAACAAACTGTCTCTCAGACCACAGTGCAATCAAACTAGAACTCATGACTAAGAAACTCAATCAAAACCGCTCAACTACATGGAAACTGAACAACCTGCTCCTGAATGACTACTGGGTACATAACGAAATGAAAGCAGAAATAAAGATGTTCTTTGAAACCAATGAGAACAAAGATATAACATACCAGAATCTCTGGGACACATTTAAAGCAGTGTGTAGAGGGAAATTTATAGTACTAAATGCCCACAAGAGAAAGCTGGAAAGATCTAAAATTGACACTCTAACATCACAATTAAAAGAACTAGAGAGGCAAGAGCAGACACATTCAAAAGCTAGCAGAAGGCAAGAAATAACTAAGATCAGAGCAGAACCGAAGGAGATTGAGACACAAAAAACCCTCCAAAAAATCAATGAATCCAGGAGTTGGTTTTTTGAAAAGATCAACAAAATTGACAGACCACTAGCAAGACTAATAAAGAAGAAAAGAGAGGGAATCAAATAGATGCAATACAAAATGATAAAGGGGATATCACCACCGACCCCACAGAAATACAAACTACCATCAGAGAATTCTATAAACACCTCTACACAAATCAACTAGAAAATCTAGAAGAAATGGATAATTTCCTGGACACTTACACTCTCCCAAGACTAAACCAGGAAGAAGTTGAAACCCTGAATAGACCAATAGCAGGCTCTGAAATTGAGGCAACAATTAATAGCCTACCACCAAAAAAAGTCCAGGACCAGATGGATTCACAGCTGAATTCTACCAGAGGTACAAGGAGGAGCTGGTACCATTCCTTCTGAAACTATTCCAATCAATGAAAAAGAGGGAATCCTCCCTAACTCATTTTATGAGGCCAACATCATCCCGATACCAAAGCCTGGCAGAGACACAACAAAAAAAGAGAATTTTAGACCAATATCCCTGATGAACATTGATGCAAAAATCCTCAATAAAATATTGGCAAACCGGATTCAGCAGCACATCAAAAAGCTTATCCACCATGATCAGTGGGCTTCATCCCTGGGATGCAAGGCTGGTTCAACATTCGCAAATCAATAAACGTAATCCAGCATATAAACAGAACCAAAGACAAGAACCACATGATTATCTCAATAGATACAGAAAAGGCTTTTGACAAAATTCAACAGCCCTTCATGCTAAAAACTCTCAATAAATTCGGTATTGATGGAATGTACCTCAAAATAATAAGAGCTATTTATGACAAACCCACAGCTAATATCATACTGAATGGGCAAAAACTGGAAAAATTCCCTTTGAAAACTGGCACAAGACAGGGATGCCCTCTCTCACACTCCTATTCAACATAGTGTTGGAAGTTCTGGCTAGGGCAATCAGGCAAGAGAAAGAAATCAAGGGTATTCAGTTAGGAAAAGAAGAAGTCAAATTGTCCCTGTTTGCAGATGACATGATTGTATATTTAGAAAACCCCATCGTCTCGGCCCAAAATCTCCTTAAGCTGATAAGCAACTTCAGCAAAGTCTCAGGATACAAAATAATGTGCAAAAATCACAAGCATTCTTATACACCAGTAACAGACAAGCAGAGAGCCAAATCAGGAATCAACTTCCATTCACAATTGCTTCAAAGAGAATAAAATACCTAGGAATCCAACTTACAAGGGATGTAAAGGACCTCTTCAAGGAGAACTACAAACCACTGCTCAGTGAAATAAAAGAGGACACAAACAAATGGAAGAACATACCATGCTCATGGATAGGAAGAATCAATATCATGAAAATGGCCATACTGCCAAAGGTTATTTATAGATTCAATGCCATCCCCATCAAGCTACCAATGAGTTTCTTCACAGAATTGGAAAAAACTGCTTTAAAGTTCATATGGAACCAAAAAAAGAGCCCGCATTGCCAAGACAATCCTAAGTCAAAAGGCAAAGCTGGAGGCGTCACGCTACCTGACTTCAAACTATACTACAAGGCTACCGTAATCAAAACAGCATGATACTGGTACCAAAACAGAGATATAGACCAATGGAACAGAACAGAGTCCTCAGAAATAATACCACACATCTACAGCCATCTGATCTTTGACAAACCTGAGAGAAACAAGAAATGGGGAAAGGATTCCCTATTTAATAAATGGTGCTGGGAAAATTGGCTAGCCATAAGTAGAAAGCTGAAACTAGATCCTTTCCTTACTCCTTATACGAAGATCAATTCAAGATGGATTAGAGACTTAAATGTTAGACCTAATACCATAAAAACCCTAGAAGAAAACCTAGGTAGTACCATTCAGGACATAGGCATGGGCAAGGATTTCATGTCTAAAACACCAAAAGCAATGGCAGCAAAAGCCAAAATGACAAATGGGATCTAATTAACTAAAGAGAGCTTCTGCACAGCAAAAGAAACTACCATCAGAGTGAACAGGCAACCTACAGAATGGGAGAAAATTTTTGCAATCTACTCATCTGACAAAGGGCTAATATCCAGAATCTATAAAGAACTCAAACAAATATACAAGAAAAAAACAAACAACCCCATCAAAAAGTGGGCAAAGGATATGAACAGACATTTCTCAAAAGAAGACATTCATACAGCCAACAGACACATAAAAAAATGCTCATCATCACTGGCCATCAGAGAAATGCAAATCAAAACCACAATGAGATACCATCTCACACCAGTTAGAACGGCAATCATTAAAAAATCAGGAAACAACAGGTGTTGGAGAGGATGTGGAGAGAATAGGAAACTTTTACACTGTTGGTGGGATTGTAAACTAGTTCAACTATTATGGAAAACAGTATGGCAATTCCTCAAGGATCTAGAACTAGATGTACCATATGACCCAGCCATCCCACTACTGGGTATATACCCAAAGGAGTATAAATATTTACTACAAAGACACATGCACAGTATGTTTATGGCGGCACTATTCACAATAGCAAAGACTTGGAATCAACCCAAATGTCCATCTGTGACAGACTGGATTAAGAAAATGTGGCACATATACACCATGGAATACTATGCAGCCATAAAAAAGGATGAGTTTGCGTCCTTTGTAGGGACATGGATGCAGCTGGAAACCATCATTCTTAGCAAACTATCACAAGAAGAGAAAACCAAACACTGCATGTTCTCACTCATAGGTGGGAACTGAACAATGAGATCACTTGTACTCGGGAAGGGGAACATCACACACTGGGGCCTATCATGGGGAGGGGGGGGGGGGGGGAGGGATTGCACTGGGGAGTTATACATGATATAAATGATGAATTGATGGGTGCTGACGAGTTGATGGGTGCAGCACACCAACATGGCACAAGTACCTGCACATTATGCACATGTATCCTAGAACTTACAGTATAAAAAAAAAAAAAAAAAAAGAAATGCAGGTTTATCATAACATTTTCTCACCCTCAAATATCCTTGCAAAGTTTTTGTTTTTCCCCTTGTTAAAACCTCACATACAGAGAAACGAGAGCGGGGAGTGGAGGAGGGAAGGACAGGACACGAAGGAAAAGGCATAAAACCTTGAAGATGTGATCAGATAAAGCCTTATCATCCTTGTAATTGATATTGCCTCCATTTCATCTGTTTTGTTTCTAAATAGAATTCATTTAAAACGAGAAAAGTTATTTGCCCAAAAGGAATGTTTCTGCCATTTTACATTTAATCATGATTAAGAAAGAAAGTATCATGTCACCTAAGACAATTTATATAATCATGAGCATACTAGTGTGACTAACCAAGCAAGGTGAGGCAAATGATACATATTAAAAGGCCCAAAGGAGGCAACGTGTATTTACCAGTGTCCGTGGGAAATTGAGGGTATTTTTCATTTTTTTTAAGCATATATGATTTGAAACTCCCAGTGTGAAAAGAATAAGAAAATAAGAAATAAGAAAAGCAGTGATACAAAGAAAAGTCCCAATGTGCAAAAGAGTTAAATTTCCAAGTAATCATTTTATTCTGCAACCCCTACACTATTTGGAAACTTTAGAACTCCTCCTGTGTATTTAACTTTTTACTTACATTCTGTCATGAGCAAATCAACCACTTAATAACAGACAACAGTACTGGAAAGCAGCCAGAGTTTTTAACATTTGCCTATATTAACATTCCACTTAGGATATTCTTATTTGCATATCTTACTGGAGATTATTTGAGTTACTCAACTCCTGACACAGGATACAATTTGAAAGCATGGAGTTGATAAGAAGAAAATTACTTATTTTGAGCTTATATATTAATGACTCTATAGAGATGTCTTGATTTTGTGTATAAATCTAATGAAAATCAGATTATGACATGCTATCAGGCAAAAATCTCTGGACTATATATAAAGCTGATATTTACTGAGAGCCCAGGAGACAGTTGTACATATACCGTAAATCATTAAATTGATTTGAAGTTGAGTGATAAACTGGCTTTAAAAATATATAAACAGTAGTATCTGAGTTGTGATAAACTAATATAAATTTATAAAAGACTGCAAAGTTATATATCAAAATATTAACCACAATTATCTCTAGGGTCTTATAAGTAGTTTTTTGTTCTTTTCTCTTTTTAATGTATACTTTATTCTCTCCACATTTTTCAAGGTATGTGTTATTTAAAAAGGAAAATGTATGTGTTTTAAAGATACTCTCAATGATATTTTCATCTTTCTTTGTAAGGACAATTAAACCTTAAATGCATAAAAAGCCTCACACATTTTAAAGTATTTCGCATCCATTATCTCATTCCAGGCACACAATATCCTTGGAGGAAGGTATTACAGAGAGTGGACACTCACTTACAGACAAGGAAAATGAAGGCCAGTGGTCAGCCAACTTGCTAAGATGGTAGGGGACATTAAGAGTCAGAGTTGGGGAACAAATTCAAGTTTTGGGGTCCCTATTTCCAACACTTAGATTATATGCGAGTTATGTTACACTGCTGGTTTTCACATCTTTTTAAACTAAATCCACTCTTGTGTCTTAATTTTTATATCTGTTCCTGCATGTAATGCATTTTAAGAAGCAAGCAGATGCTAGGCCAGGTGTCGTGGCTCAGGCCTGTAATCCCAGCACTTTGGGAGGCCAAGGTGGGCGGATCACTTGAGGTAAGAAGTTCGAGACCAATCTGGCCATCATGGTGAAACCCTGTCTCTACTAAAAATATAAAAATTAGCTGGTTGTGGTGGTGGCCACCTGTAATCCCACCTACTTGGGAGGCTGAGGAAGGAGAATCACTTGAACCCAGTAGGCGGAGATTGCAGTGAGCCAAGATCACACTGCACTCCAGCCTGAGCAACAGAGCAAGGCTCTGTCTCCAAAAAAAAAAAAAAAAAAAAAAAAAAATTAAATAAATAAATAAAACAGAATAAAGCAAGATGCTCAATAAGCATTTGTTATTAATTTACAGCAATCTTTCCCTCTTTGTGTTTTTTTCTTAACTCATTTATCTATGCAGCTAAACATACTTGCTTAAGAATTGAAGAATAACACTTCAGTCAAATTTTCCTTTATGCTATTTTCTAAAGGTTGAAATTCTGGGGATTTAAAATATGTATACTTTCCTAACTACTCATGCAGTTTTGGAGAAAGGGTATAAGAAAAGACAAACCTGAATATGCATCTAAGCAGTTTATATAGAGCAATGCCTAGAAGGGAGCAAGGGGTACCGCATCAGTGCCCACTCTCCAAGCCTAGTGGATAGTAGAGAGAGGCAGAGGGGAAGGCAGATGTATACTTTCCAGTTCAGCCCCCTTCCCAGTCCAGTCCAGAGTGCAATCAGCAGTCAGGATAAAGGGAGTTCCAACGGACAGCCGCAGGGTGCATGGTAGAGAAGGGGAAAAATGAAAAGAGGAATACCCCAGGATGCCAGGATGAAAGGGAAACTACCTAGCTTCAAAGTTTCTTTCCTAGGTGGGCTAATTTGTTGTTTGCATCAGCAGAGTCACTGCTACCATATTGGAAGAAATAAGAAAAAGGTGCCCCTTCTTCCTGTGGACGTAGTCTGGAACCAAAGGGTGCAGCTTAGTGAGTAGAGTGGGGGTTGTGTTACAGCCCTGGCTTGTCCCCTGGTCAGGAGATCTCATGCAGTAAGCAACCTGCACAACTGTGTGCTGCAGCCCTGCTCAAGAACTGGAAACGTAATCAAGCTGGGTCTGCCTCTAACTGGAGGGTATTTTCGACTCCTTGCCAAAAAACTATCCTTTGGTTGATAAATATACATGCACATACATCTGATGTATTACAGAGACAAAGAGGTGATTTTTAGAGTCCAGAGGTAAATGAGTTATTTCCCTAGTTAAAAGGAAAAATGGATACTCTCCTCATGGAGTATTGTAATAATTGAATAAGATTATATATGTCACGCACAATACCTAGCACTAATCAATCCATAAAATGTTGGTTCACTGCCATTTTCCCTTGGTAATACTGAAACTATTTAGATAAAGCTGCCGTTGCTGGAGTAATTTTTAAAATCCAACTCTTTCTTGCAGTAAATCCCAAAACCTTCCTGTTTCCACATAGGAACAAACTCTATCCCCTCCCCTACACTATCCTCACACCATATGCATTTTAGAGTAGCAGGCCGTCTGCCCTAGACACTGAATCCATGTGGAAGAACTGCAAGTTAGTTTTGTGTGAAATGTTAGAGCAAAACTCAAAGCCAGCTCTGACTTTATATTTTATAATGAAACTAAAATTTGGCCCATGTTTGCAAAAAATGTTGCCAGCATTTGTTATGGGCCTGCGAGCAAAAGATTCCAGATTTGTTGAAAGCCAGGCAGAAGTCAGGCATATCTTCCAAATGTCATTTTGAACACTGACCCTGAAAAAAATGAGCAGAAGTTGATGTACAAGACTGTGCAGGAAAAATGTGCCGAGTCATAACTTCCAATGAACATGGGTCACAGCCCTTCCTGCAGCTCTATCTTAAGTGAACGCCATAGGCAGATGAGCTGTTTCTGAACAGTTATCATGGCCTCTGGTGAGGCAGTACATTTTCTCTTTTCCTATGGCTTTTTAGTTAAAAAATTATCAACACTTAGAGAACCCACCTGCCATCCTTTGGCTAAGTTAAAAGGCAGTGGTAAGAGGCCAGCCATGCTCTGTTAGTGGTCCCAAACTTGGCATTGATTACTAGGCTGGCATATGATGGCACTGTTTTCAAAATAGCCTTTATCCTACTGCTAAGGTAGCTGCAGCCCTCTCAGAACCTCTGAACCCTGGGATCTCACAAGTAGACAATGACCACCATGGTGTTTATATTTTATTAAATGTCATATAGCCAGATTTTTCTAACCTGGTATAACTTTAGCCAGAGACAATTTCTAGAGGATGAAACTCAAGGCAATTATCTAACATGTGGTATAAATGAAAATTTGTACAAATCAGAGAAACACTATTATCAAGACAAGCTTAAGACTGATGGAGGACGTTATACAAAACACAGATCAAATGCTATAATTAAGCAACTGAAATCAGAATGAAAATGCACACAAAAACAACACAAAATGCAGGCATCCTGAAGCTTGCAAAATAAAAAATAGGTTCTTTTCAGGTTGAGAATAAGGTGGGGGACGAGATAACAGAAAACAAGTTAAGACCTTATGCTCCCTTTGCAGTCTTCTGAGTTCTAACAACTTCCCAGCTGAGCATGACAGGTGAGACGAGATCCAGTGAGATGTGCAGGAGAGAGAAAAATAAGGCTGGATTTGCCCTTTGACTCTCACCCCATGGTATATCCTCTGCATCTGACCAACATTTTAGTATTCATGAAGATTAGGACACACATGCCTCTTGGCAAACAACTCCAAATCCTGGAATCTCACCTTTCCCCATTCCCATAAGTAAATCAGTAGCCTCTATTGTGATGAAAAACAAACAAACAAACAAAAACCTCTCAAAAATAAACATATGAATAATCTTGATGACATTTCCCCTCCTTGGAATTTTTGAGGCATTTTATTGGCTCTCAGGATTTCTGATCCTTTATTATGGTCGTTGGTATGTGTCTCATCTCCCTTACCATATACCCTGAGCACTAAGTGCAGGACAATTTACTGCCTGGTAATTCACAGATCTAGTAGGGCACCTTGAGTAAAAGAAACGTGTCAGCATTTATTCATCTATTCACAATATATCCATATACTTTCCTAAGATCAAAAGTGATACATAATTAAGAACAAAAGGATAGCCATTTGAACTGCAGAAGAGAATAGTTTCAGCATCATTCTGTTTCATCCTGAATGTATCTCCAGATTCATTTTTTCCACAAGTGTAAGAACAAGGAGCTTTGCTAGAATGCAAGGTACTTTTGCCAGGATACCAGAGTAAAGACAACATGGTCTCTGCCCACCAGAATTTACATAGGGACACAAGAAATCGAGAAAACCATTGCAACAATGTAGAGTTGGGTAGTTTTGTGTACCAGGGTGCAATCATGGCTCACTGCAGCCTTGAACTCCTGGGCTCAAGCAATCCTCCCACCTCAGCCTCCTGAGTAGCTGGGACCACAGGCACAAACCACCATGCCCAGCTAATTTTCTTTTATTTTTTTGTAGACACGAGGTCTCACTATGTTGTCCAGGCTGCTCTAGAACTCTTGGGCTCAAGAGATCCACCTGCCTCAGTCTCATGAAGTGCTGGGATTACAGGTGTGAGCCACTGTGCCCTGCCTAGTTTTGCTTTAAAAATGATTTAGAAAGAGGGCGATGGTGGGGCTCCAGCAGAGGACTTATCAATTAGCCTCCTCCTGGAAATCCAGAGAACTTTGGGCGCCCAGGGGAGATGTTATCAGAGATGAGGCTGGAGATGCACACAGTCTTCGTGACACATGGTCTTGATGACTTCATGCCAATCAAGTTCAATACTGACTGCCATGCACATGGTAGTTGCTTCATATTTGCTGCACAAAGAAAAGGTAGGCTGGAACAGACAGCTTTCAAGCTATAAGCTCTTTAACTAGGTAGGCTATGGAAGCATTAACATGGATGACACCTTTTTTAAAGACCCATTCTGCTTCCCAGTTGGCCTTCTTAGGAAAAGGGAATCCCTCCCAAGAAGTAGGCAAGCCCAGGGTAATCTCATTGTACCATCTAGGCCTAAGGCAGACAGTCTACTGAAATATAAGATAGGGACACACAGCATTGTCTGAATTATGTCTGTGCTATTCCCAGGGCCTAGACAATATTTGACACAAAGTAAGCCTTCAAGAAAAATTTGTTGAAACAAATGAATGAATCAGGAAAGAACCTAAAACAACAAGCCCAAATATAGACCAGAGGCCACAAAAACTGAAGCAATTCTTTTACCTTCCTTCTTCATATTGAGATTTTCACCACCACCACCCTAAAAAAAAGTTCCTGGGTTCAATACTTCCTTGACCCTTCCTCTTGGGGTGTATGAGAGGAGGAATCAGAGCTCTCCCTGGATATGGAAGTATGTGCAATAAATTCATTTTTACAGTATGCTCGAAGTTTTGCTGGGAATATGCTAGAGAACAGGAGAAAGCGCTTACTTCATTCAACCTTAACATTAAAGAAGGTTTCTTGGAAGTGGAGCCATTTGAGCTATTTACATTCCACGAGAACCAAAGTCTGCCCTTCAGAAGAACTCTGTACTTAAAACATGAAGAGAAAGGCAATGAGAAAGACAACGTCATGTTTTTCCCCATTAAAAAAAAAAAAAAGAAAGAAAGAAAAAACAAATAACAACAACAGAATTGTCACAGATATCAACGACTACTTCCTGGCAACATAATCCTGAGCTTATTTAAAATGCTGGTAGCTTATTCAACAGTTCAAGAGTAAGAAAAAAAATTAAGACAACATCAAATGTGGCTGGGAACACGGATTGAGAATTGAAGTATGCCTGTACGTTTATAGTGAGAGAATGAGAGATACTTTCCCTAGCTCCATCTCAAGGAGAAAGCAAGGCTCTGTGATCTAGATGTCTGAGGCTTGACTCACTCTAAGGGAGAGAGTTTTCAGAAGCTTAGGCTCCCAAAGGAGATAGTTGTATTATTCAAGAGGAAAGCTCAGAAGTTTCTAAAAGATACGACCTTTTTATGCCAGTGGACCTTAAGGCCTCCTCCTATGCAGGGCTACTAACGAGGTGATGGAGGCCTGGGTCTAAATCTTGAAATCTGTAGTCCAGGAAGGATAAAAAATCCCCAGGGCCAAGTGCAGGGTGTGGCACCAGATACACCCTCTTCTCAGTGATCCTCTGCAGCAGCAAGACCAGAGGCCCTTCGTCAGATTTTCTGAAAGGTATAAGACCCTCTGTTCCCTTGAACAATGAAAGGAAAGTCAGGGGCAAAAATAGACTAGGTTAAATTTCCTACCAGCATTGCAGGGAAGAGGAGGGAATAGAGTCAGATTTATTTGAACAGAAATAAACATTTCCTACTCCCAGAGCTGAGGAGCAAATTTATACCAATTTTACAAGTTTGACTGAAGTTCAAAGTTGCGTTTTAGAAAACAAAATCAAGCTCTTAGGTCTTTGTAAATGAACTGCAGAATGCCACATGCTGCAGGATACCCGTATTTACCTCCCACACAGCAAGTCAACTGGAAAACCAGCCAAGCGTGAGAAGTTCACCTGATTTCTAACCTTCCCAGAGCTGGAAGAATGTCTGTCTCAAGCAGTTTCAGTTACTGGACTGAGATGACCCCAGGACTTCCTCCCTTAATAGCCATTTGAAAAGAGGGAGAAAGAAAATCCACTCGCAAAAATCCTCTCTGGTCAGTCACCCACTTGACATACATAGGATCAAAGCGGCTAATGTTGAAATGAAGCTAATGTTACACATCAGTGTTAAAATTCATGTTTTGTTTTGCTTTATTCACAGAATCTGTTGACAGTACATAAGGGTAGCAAGAATTCAATGAGGGCATTTCACTTTTCTAGATAGCAGGCGCTCACTGGCTCTTGAATGTTTCATAAGAGGCAG
The DNA here is from genome assembly GCF_009764315.1 of Trachypithecus francoisi. Lineage (NCBI taxonomy): Eukaryota > Metazoa > Chordata > Mammalia > Primates > Cercopithecidae > Trachypithecus > Trachypithecus francoisi. The sequence continues at coordinate 124,608,363 of NW_022681453.1, read as the reverse complement.
AACTTCTAGCTTATTGCGTTTGAGAAAAAGAAAAGCATTTTTGAATCAAAACAGAGGGGGGTCTGCAAAATGAATACCAATGAAACATGTGCAAGGAAGCACATCCAAGTAGGTTTTGTTATGTCTTATCAGCATTCAAGGGATAGGAGAAAAAAACAAACTGTGTTCAACTGTTAAATCAAGACTTCTTGTCTCCCTGTCTTGCAGTCAATTTGCCAAAAGTCTTTTCTCTTCTCTAATCCTATTTTCCAATCTCTCATAACACTAACCTGATTGATCACTTGGTCACATCAGCCAAACTCATTAGGCCAATTAAACAAGACTGTGCGTGAGGGAGAATCCAGCTCAGTGAGCTTTGGCAGTGCCATCACAACTCCACTTCTACACGTTCCTCATAGTCGTATTTCAAGTGCTGTGATCTTGTATGGGTGGTTTCATTTATTAAAGGGGACACATCGCCACTCAGAAGGATTTCTCAGGACACCGAAGGGAAAAAAGTATTAAAAACCAGGACAATCTGACAAAAATAGGATGTCTGTCATCCAAACCCTGAGGCAGCTTGCACACGGTGCCATATTTTAAATATGAAGCAAAAGAGACTCTGTCTTAACAGCCTGGTTCTGTTAGGGGAGTGACTCTCAGAGAGCCCACTTTCCTGGTAAACGTCCAAAGAGCAGCATTGTTCTGAGGGAGGCTCTTAGGGATGCCAGGTGGTCATGTGTGGACATGGACTGAGGGCTTGGACAGGGTTTGAGAGCTCCTGTGTGTGTTCCTGGCCCCAGGTGCTCTGGTGAGAGGCTGAGTCAGCCTGTAAGAAGGAGGGCCTTTCCCTAATTGGTGCCCCAATTAGGACCTTTCCCTAATTGTGCACAGAGGGCACACATTGATGCAATTTTTCTGGATAGGACACATTTCGTTATCTGTAGAAAGGTGCCACATATGCCAGCAGCTTGGAGCCTGGGTAATAAATAGATTGGATAATGATTTATTGTCCAAAAACCTGACAATGTAGAGATAAAAACAGTCACTTTTAGGAAGTCTTTTGAATTTACTTTGACCCTTGAAGGGCCTCTGCCACAACCCTGAGATAATAGAGCTTTTGGAAAAAGCCAACCAGAGATCTGGTCCCAGACTGTTTCCTTCAAGATCTGGTAGGAGTTTGGAGAGAAGCAGGGGGAACTGACATGTTTTGTGTCTACAAAGTTAGCACATTTGTGTCTTATTCACTACTGCATTCTTATTATCATGCGCTCAATAAATCTGCATGGCAGAAATGCATTGAAATTCATTTTAATTTCCAGCTTGCTCTTGTTTCCAGTAAAAGAGAGATGGTTAAAACCTGTCTTCATTCTTTATATAAGTTCGACCTTATGCTAGCTTGGCAAATAAGGCAGCTTTGTGAAAAATTTTCAAAAGCTATTCAATATTACAGGAACTAGAGTGTCTTAGTCCAACCTGCTTAGGTGCAAATGAGACAACAGAGGTCTACAGAGTTCAAGTGACTTATTGTAGGCTACACAACCAGTTGGAGACAAAAACAAGACTAGAACTCAGGACTTCAGGTAAATCCAGTCTTTCTTCAATGCTTCTGTGATTTAGAGGGCAGGCACATGTACCTCTAAAATAATGCTTTTCCCTTATGTTAGGTACTGACAGCCTCCCATATGTCAAGATCTTACACCATACCTGTGGCCCCTTTGCAACCACCATTCCCATCTTCCTAGTGCTACCTCTGCCACCACCCAAACAGCTGTACATGCTTGTACTCTATACCACACTTCAGTTCCACAGCATCCATATATATGGACCCACCCAAAAAATACCTATTATAAGCCCATCAGTTTCAAATTTGGGGGGGTATGAGCCATAAAAAGCACAATAAATGATCATTGCAAGACCACAGAGCAGGCAGATGTGTCATATACCATACCTGAACATCGGAAGGGCTAGGCCAGAGAAGCAATAAACCAGGAAGACCCTTGAAGTCATAAGGGAGTGTTCTAGCTTTGCAAATATCATGGATCAGAAATAACAAGACGATCCACCTCCAGATAGCCAGAATGAAACAGAAGAGTCATCTTCAAGAAGTGCTTACCATTGCCTAATTCCATGCTTGTAGAAAGCATTCCAGGGGCTGCAACTAAAGAAAACGAAAATCACCCCCAAAGAGTAGTAGACTCAAGTCAACCAGTGGAACAGCAGTTAAAAAGATATTTGTCTAGGGAGTGATTATAGATTTTCTAAACTCCATTTCTAATAATTGGAGCTGCACATGTGGCTGGTAACTTGATAGAAACGAATACAGGAAGGCCATTATAACAGATGGAGCATTGTAGTCAAAAAATAACAAGCCATTTCTTCCTCAGGCAAAAGGAGCCAACTAATTGAATGTGGTGGGAACGTAAAAATTCAGAGCCTCAAGCACATGAAGTCACTTAGACATTTATGGTTTGGGATGAACTTGAAAAATATAATAAAGAAAAATCTACAATGAGCAACAGATTTGTGGGCTTAAAATGTACTTCCATTTGCCCTTAAAAAGCCTTCTGGGAAGAAATTTTCATTATATTTTGGACAACATGATGTTCCATCTTCTGTATCTAGAAAGTGCAAACTGGGCTAACCGGTGATGACGGAAAAGAAAATTGTATTATACCTTGATGTTTTTGTGTTTCTGTTTAGAATTTTCTCAACTGAGATCACTTAGTGCCTTGTATTGATCATCATTTCATATTTATTGAGTGCCAGTGCTCAAAACAACACAAAGAAGATATGATGAAAACTACATCAGCAAAGCGGAGTAGAAGGTAGGGCAATGTTCCAGTAAGTTTGGGTAGTTACCTAAAACCAGAAGCATTTCTATCAGCAGGGTTCTAAGCACAGGTTATTTTTTTTTAATGTCTTGGGATTATGAAGGAGGATAGAAAGGGAGGATCTGGAAGAAGCCTTTGAAAATAGCTGTCTAGAATTGTGTTGATATGGTTTAAACTCTCTAAACCATACTATTCAGCTTATAATAATCAAGACAATTAAGGAATGGGATGTGGGAAGTGACAAGTGACTCCTTGAAAATAAAGGTGGTCTCCAATTTAACTTTAAAAATAATGTGGTATTTGATTATATATAATCCAAAGCATAACACACATACTGATTTTTAAGAAGGAAGGAAGGGAGGGAGGGAAGGAAGGAAACAGAGAAAGAGAGAAAGAAAAGAACGAAAGAATGAAAGAAAGAGAAAGGAAAGCAAACGAAAGAAAAGGAAAGGAAAGGAAAAGAAAAGAAAAGAAAAAAGAAAAGAAAAGAAAAGAAAAGAAAAGAGAAAAGAAGAGAAAAGAACCCCCGGTGCAGAAGAATTTCAAATAATTTATATACAGTGGACACTTTACCCTCCAGGAGGCGACGCATAATTCCCCACTCTTTAAGTACAGCATGTGTATAGAAACTCATTCTCAAAGAGTACAGTGTGAAAGGGAGGGAAAAAGTAACTTCACAGTGGAGAAATCTGGCAAACACTACCTCAGTCGAGTTACCAACAGGTTACCTCCATCAAACATCAACAGTGAGAAATCACATTGGTAGGATGCATCCTTGATATGATGTGGTGGCCTTCCTCTCCAAATCCATAACCCCAGTCTACTCATGAGAAAAACATCAGATACATTCCACTTGAGGAATATTCTACAAAATACCTTACCAAAACTCAGTATGTTCAAAAGCAAGGAAATTCTGAGATACTGTCACAGCCCAGAGGATTCTAAGAAGACATACCAAATGTAATGTGTCATCCTGAATGGAAGTCTGGAAGAGAAAAAGAATATTAAGTAAAAACTAAGGGAATCTGAGTAAAGTATGAACTATAGTTAAAATTGTTTCATTTATAGTGACAAATACACCATACTAATTTAAGATGCTAAAAATAGGAAAAACTGGGTGATGAATTTATGGGAACTCCTTGCTATCTTTTCATGTTTTCTGCATTTTTCTAAAACTACTAAAAGAAAATTTTATTTTAAAAAATAAAAGGGAAGGTGGTTGCGGCAAAGAAACAAACAATAGAAGAGGTGGACATTAAAAGGAAACAGAAGTTGACGTCAAAAGTAGGAGCTCTCATGAATACGGCTGCAATGAACATTCACATGCATGTGTCTTTATGGTAGAATGATTCATACTCCTTTGGGTATATACCTAATAATGAGATTGCTGGGTCCAATGGTAGTTCTGTTTTCAGCTCTTTGAGGAATCACAGCACTGCTTTTCGCAATCGTTGAACTAATTTACACTCCTACCAACAGTGTATAAGCATTCCCCTTTCTCTGCAACCTCACCAGCATCTATTATTTTTTGACTTTTTAGTAATAGCCATTTCTGATTGCTGTGATATGGTATTTTATTGTGGTTTCGATTTGCATTTCCCTAATGATCAGCAATATTGAGCTTTTTTTCATATGCTTCTGGGCCACATGTTTGTCTTCCTTTGAAAAGTGTCTGTTCATGTTCTTTGCCCACTTTTTAATGGGGTTGTTCGGGGGTTTCTGGGAAAATTAGAGGAAATGAAATCAACCTAAATGCCCACCAAAGACAGACCGGATAAATAAAATGTGGTACATATACACCATGGAATACTACCCAGCCATAAGAAAGCACGAGATCATGTCCTTTGCAGGAACATGCATGGAGCTGGAGGCCATTATCCTTAGCAAACTAACACAGGAACAGAAAACCAAATACTGCATGTTTTCACTTACAAGTAGATGATAAATGATGAGAACACACACACAAAGAAGGGAAGAACAGGCACTGGGGCCTGTTTGAGGGAGGAGGATGGGATGAGGGAGAGAAGCAGAAAAAATAACTATTAAGTACGAGGCTTACTACCTTAGCATCAGCACCATACAATAAACCCCTGCGACAGCAGTTTACCTACATAACAAACCTGCATATGTACCCCTTAACCTAAAATATAAGTTAAGGAAAAAAAAAAAAGTAGGAGCTCTCAACCCAGTGGAGTCTTGAATGTTAGCGCTGGGGAAAAAAAAAGTCAAAACTCATCGTTAAATGCCAGAGAGAACTGTTTGGAACAATGTGTTAAGAATAGCTGTGAGGTATTCATAGGCACAATTAGCACCTTGACTGACTGGCAGTCAAAAATAAGCCAGCTGTGGGGGAGTGAGCAGGCCAGGGTCATAAACAGTTCCTGCAATGCCTTCGAAATGAGACAAGGCAACCCACAAGAGGAAAGTGTTAGGTAAACAGAGGCGGGATTTGTAACAAGAACTCCTGTGTTATGTGTTCTCTCTGGTGTTTCTAATTAAGAGTAAGAGTTGAACCTCATTTTTTCAAAATTATCATTTTGACATTTTTGTCACTTTTACAAAGGCTTTTATGTCTAGATACCATACCCCATGCTGCTCACTACCTTGAATTTTGCCTAGTAGAAGAGAACTTAAAACCAACTCTGCAACGCTACATCCGATCAGCCTTTAGTTTCAGCTGCAGGTTCTTTATTTGGAGGGGCTGAATCATCCATTTCTCACCTTTCTCACCAGCCAAGTATTTTTAACTTACTGTCAGCTATGCAGTGAACATAGGTCTATAAGGAAAATGTGCATTTTTCACTTTTCTGCTTTCGATTGCTGAATCCAGGAATGTATTACAGAAAAAAAAAAAAAAAAAAGTTCCGTATTTTATGTAAAAATAATATTGTTTTGTTTAACATTCTTCTCCATTTTTTTTTTAGTGCTCAAAGTGAGTCTTTGCCACTCTAAACAGAGACCACTTCTTACCTGGTGACAGTTTATTTGCACTACCCAAAGTAAAGAAAAACAGTGTGCAGTGGCCTTGACATCTCCAATGGGCTCCAGGGAGAGATGAGTTGTAGAGACGGTTATATCCAACTCCCGATACCAGGAGGATCTGATCCAGAAGCCGAACCTCTGTGTACCTGTCCTGCTAGACCTCAAAATCTGGAACAGGAAAGGGACAGAGCTTAAACTGATGTTTTAGAGCCAATTTACACACTGATAAGAAACTCAAAATCACGAAAACAGTTTGTTCCAACATCTAGAAGAAACTGTCAGGTTTACATTGGGCTTTTAAACTAAGAAAATGGAAGTAGGGAGGCCAAGCAATTGGTAGAAGAAGAGAGGTGTGTTTCTCATCATGAGCATATGTGGACAGCATAGCAATTAAAATCCTTTAAGCAAGACTTTTGCTTCTCTCTCTGTTGTTGTTGTTGCTGTTGTTAGCATGATAAGTAACGAATAGATTTACTGATCAGGGCTAGAAAAGAATATGGCAATGACTGGATTTACAGGATGGTGAAATTCAGGTAATACAATTCTATGTGCTTCATTCAAAAACAGAAAGAATAAATTAGGCCTTGGAAAAAGGAACACTGGGAAATACCAAGCCAATTAAGATAATGATTAACAGATTTGCTGGCTGAGCACATACTCCATACCCAGAATCAGTGTGCCACAAAACACAGAATAGGGAAATTAAGATGGGGAAAGGTCACCTATAAAAGGTGACCAGAGCAAGATGTTTTGAAGGTATGAAGGCTTGAAGGCAAGCACAGGGGCAGAGTCTGACAGGAGGGAGGGTGACAGTCCATGCAGAAGGAAATAGTTACCCCTTGAGCTATGCAAGTTTGAAGAAAACTACGAAGTTTCTGTTCCATCCTCAGAGTCTTTACAGATATTTTATATCTTTACAGATATTTCAGATGGGCAAAACCAAACTCAATTCTGTAACAGAAAAGCAAATAATTATAGTAAACACTTATCTAGCAATTGTTCTATGTCAGATACATGTAAATATGTTAACTTATTTAATGTTTATAATAATCCTATGCAGAAGGTACTTTGTTCTCCCTGTTTTACAGAAGAAAACAGAATTTGGTTGCAAAACCAAACTTAATTCTGTAACAGAAAAGCAAATAATTATAGTAAACACTTATATACCAATTGTTCTATGTCAGATACACGTAAATATATTAACTTATTTAATGTTTACAATAATCCTATGAAGGAGGGACTTTGTTCATCCATTTTACAAATGAAAAAACAGACACAAGGAGGTCAAGTGACTTGCCCAGTGTTACATAGCTAATAAGTGTGCTTTCAGCCATTATATGCTGATTCACATCCCAGATAAGCTACCTGCCACCAGACAAGAGCATACATATTCAGCTTATAGCTATGCTGTGACATAAAACAATTAAAATAAACTGTTTGGAGCCACTTTGTTTCTTCATCTTTGTGCTCTCACTCAACCATTCCACAAATACATTAACATATTGAATGCATGCTGTGCACCACGCACTATTATAGGATCTGAGGATACGAAACATTCACATATCCTTGCCTTCCTGAAGCATACATTCTAGTGAGGGACAACAGACAAATAAAATAAATAAGCATCATATGTAATATATTAGATGGCAGTATGTACAGTGGATACAAAGCAGGAAAAAGAGACAGAAATCACAGCTGAAATTTTAAATTTTATATTTCCTAAAGGAGGTGAGGGAGAAAGCCAAGCAGGTATTCAGGGAGAAAGCACTCCAGGGAGAGGAAGCAGCAAACAGAAATATCCTAGGGCCACAAAGGGAGAAAATGTCCAAGGGGATTTTGTGGCTAGAATGGATTTATCTTTGGTTAAGTCCCTAGGCCAAGTCTCAAAATGTGTTTAATCCCAAATATAAGTAAAGTACAAGCAGTCTTCAAATTATGTATACTTCACATACTGCTCTTCTACTAGAATGATTTCCCTTCATATATCGTCCTTCCAGAAATAACTCAAAAGCTACTGACTCCTCCTTCCAGAAATAACTCAAAAGCTACTGACTCCTCCCAGATTCTTCCTTCATCTCTTGCTAAGAGCAGTACATGTCTTTTCCAAATTCCTTATGGTATTCGCCACTCCCCACCTTGCTTTTGATTATCTTATACATTCATTGAGGACAGAAAATGGACTTGGTTCATTATTTTATTCTCTACTGACTTTGGCCTTGCTCGTAGTCAATATTCAACAAATGGTTGTTGAAAAGGTTTGAGTGCATGCTTTCTATTGAATTAAACTCCATGTTATATTCATATTACTAACTTCACATCTCTATTTTATTATAGTGAGGAAAGATATTTTAGCCATACTTTCTCAAATTTTTGGTTGCTTAATACAATTTTTTGCCAAAATATTTCAACCCATCAATATGTAAAACTTCAAGCTTATATTTTAAGCTTCAATGATCTTAAAGAGTAACACATTTTCCCACACACCCATAAACTAAAAGAGAAAGATTCATTTCTATGACTTTGCTGTAAATAAGTAAAAATGGCAGGTTGCAAAATATCTTTGCTTATGTAATCAAAACATAATAAAGAATAACATTTAAATATCTCAAGTAGAGAGAATATTTTTAAATGAAACTGAATTTCTATTTTTGCCCAATCTGGCAATGACCAGTGGCTTCTATCCTATGATTTCTTGACTGAAAAATTTATTAGATAGAATGTATTCCTATAAGGAATACTACAAAATCTGACATGGGCTTGTGAAGATAGTATAGTTAATGATTCACTACCACACTGCTTTCAAAAATCAAGAAATACAAAGACAAGGTAAGAGAGTGTAGGACAGAATTTAAACTAATTTCCCCCAAAATTCTCCCTATTCCTCTGATATAGAATGAAGTCAATAATGTCACGGAATTGACTTGAAACTGACCAGGCATCTATTTCAGCTTCATGGTTATTAATGGTTTTAACAGTAGAAAATAAACGTGAAAAACAATGATAGAAACATGTTGGGGAAACAAATTCCTGGTTTGGAATTGTTTCCTCCTTCTGTGTCTACCTCCATGGAGTGACTTTAGGTGGTATGACCTGACTGGGGTGTGCAGACCTCTATGCAGAACACTCACTTGGGGAAGCTGGCCCTTGGCCCAAGGAAAGCTGTTCAAAGATCCTGATTGAGGCTCCAATTGATCAATAGATGAACACTGCTGATGCTGAGGACTGGATAACCCGGGAGACTTCTGCTCAAGGACCTATAGATTAACCAAGACTTCATGTCTTATTGCAGAGGGGATAAGAGGGGAAGGCAGATGCAATGTTCTGGCTATCAGACCCTAGAAACTGCTCTGCCCCTAATAAACACAACTCAATACTTTCTGTGCCATCTTGGGTTTCAAAATATTAGCCTCTTGGAATATAGAAGCTATTTTTCCCATTCTCCCTCCCCTTTTCCTAATCCAGAATTATCCTTCTTTCCAAATCATAATGGCATCACTTCCTCAATTGTCTTGAATATAATTTTTTCCCAAAACTAATCCTAGCTGTCATTCTTACCGTCTTCAATCATTCATACAATAAATATTTCCAGAGCACCTACCATGTGACTGAATTTGCAAGACGGGATGCTGAATAAGACAGGTGTGGTTCTTGTGTTTATTAGGGACAGGGGAAAGGACGAGTGCCCTGAAGTGCAGTGAACAATGACCCACAGCCCACTTTTCAATACATGATGGCTTATTGAAGAATGTGTCATACAATGAAGGACCTTGGTAAACACTGAACCTCACAAAGTGAGGTTCTAGGGAGAGGCAAGGATTATATCAGAATCACAGGAGGAGATTTTCCAAGCTCCACAAGCCCATCAATAGTTTTCACTCCTCCCACCTAACTGCCTCCCACTCCCACTCCAATTCCAACGTTAACCTCACCACCCCCTCTCCTGCCCAATATAATGGAAACATTTGTATTTTTCCTTCTTAGCCATTTTTTTTCTCTGCAGTCTATAGTGGGGTAGGTGAGGCTGATGGTGGGGAAAATAGAATACACGTTGGGCTTTGCATTTCCACAACTGATTCATGACAGCAGAGGCGGGCACTCGTGAACAAGAAAAAACAAAACTATTGGAGATTCTGAAGACTTGGTTTTGAATTACAAAAGATAAATTCTGGAAAATTCAGAACAAAACATTCATGGAGTGGGAAACATTTCAGAGGAAACTGGCTATGCAAAGAGCAGCTTTCCTACCACTTGGAGAATAAATAATAATTGTAAGAGCTTGCATGCTGTGAGGACCTGAGAAGCGACTTGGCACACTGACAATGCTATCTCTTATAGGACCTTGGTAGCATCCACACCAGAAGTCACAGGTGAGAACTGGAGATTTCAGAGAAAAAGAGCTCATTTCCTGGCTTTCCACAATGTGGTTCAGACACTGCACCACTCACAACAAAGCCCTGAGTCCAACATGATGCCAAACTGTAAGTAAAAGGGCTGAAGGAGGAATATAGGTGCAGTTCCCAAAGCTGTGATTTCTGCAGGGTGGTACGTGGAAGAGTCAAGAGTACCTAAGAAGGTACACAATCCCAATGCGCATTAAAAAAAGTCACAGAAGTGGTTGAGAAAAGGGGTTACCACTCACAGTTCCAGGTCAGAGGATATAGAGTGCATAAACCTTCCATGGAGGGAAGACCAAAGACCAAATGGAAGGAGACCCCCCACCCTGTGACAACCAGAGAGATCAGAGGAGGACAGGAAAATCAGATTTTCTTTCCTTATGCCATACCAACCTGCCAGGAACTTCAGGGAAGCAGAAGAAGCGATGAAAATTCTGATTAAACTGAATTTTAGACCAAATTTAGGTTTTAGTTTCGATTTAAACTAGAAGTGAATGTTGTCAAAGTGATAACATTAAGTTTTCCATTAAAAGCAGAAATAGGAACTAGAGAGCGTTAAATTCATTTACAGAGATAGAAAGTTTCAACTTTGCACATTCAAGCCTGTGGACTGTTATTATTTATAAAACTCATACCTTTTATATTGGCACAGAAGAACAGATACTCCCCAAGCAAATTTATTAACAGGGAATTGCAGGAGATCAAATTCTAAGAGACACACCATAAATCCAAATTATCTTCTTTCTCAACACTTCTTTGAAAAGATCACGGTAAACTTTAATACAAAGATAGTAATGGGTGATCCATTCAAACATTTCATAAACCACACTGATTAATCAGTTCAGCTGAAGTGTATTGGAGGGTTTTTCTCATTGTAAATTTTTGTTACAAATAAATAACCCTTAACAATTAATGTTATAATGGTATAAGCTAAGTAATAGTTTCCAAGCTAAAGAATGCAGATGTCTTCAACCAACCTTCCACCACAGAGCTTCCTGTCCCTCTCCAGGCTGTGTGTGTCCCTCCGACACTGCAGTCAGCCAGCATGCTGAGATACAATACCGGAAATCCACACACAGGCTCCCATCATTGAGTTGGGCAAGCCAAACTAGAAAGACACTTAAAACCCTCCTTGACATAAATAATAGCTTTTATTAATTCAGCCAAGGAACCTAACCCTTTTTGCAAGTCATGTTGCCCGGGGGACTCAAGTGGAACTTACTCCCAACTAGACTCACCAACTATTTCATCCAAATCTTCCTTCCCACTCACACACTAACCTATCATTGTGCTGTTTTATTATGATTATCCACTTAAATTTTGCCTGGTTAGATATAATTCGTTATTCAATTTGTCAAGAGCACTTTGTCAGCTAATCTTCATCTAAATATTCACTTCTCCCAACTTGAGTCCATTTTAAAATTTTATCAGCATGCCATTAATATCCACCTCTGAAACACTGATGAAAACAATGACTCGTAAAGGGTAAAGACAGAGACCACTCTCAAGTATGCAGTTGACCTCATACTCTTGCCTCCTTTGCATTCTGTTTTCAACCAGTTATGAATTTCACTCAGAGTACTGAGAACCAACCTGCATCCCTTCCTACCATTCTCAAAGATACCATGAGCGACTTTGTCAGATTCCGGGCAAAGTTGCAATGTGCTGCACTTCTGTCATTCCTTAAATCTCCTGATCTACCAACTCTATGCTATTCTTTCATATATAGTTTCAGCTCAAGGATAAAAGGCATTGACTATTACCCTAAGGTGAAAACAAGGACTGTTGGGTGGAATTCCCAGGCTCTTCTTCAGACCAGCCTTGGGAACCATGAACTGCCCAGAGAGAAGACACAGCCTATACACAGAGGTTAACCAGAAAATAACACATTTGGAAAACTAAAATAAATCCATATGTTAACAGGAAAAGTGTGTAACGGGAGAGTGTGAAGAGATTTGAGGGTAGAGAGAGATAAAAGGGGCCAGACCTTGTAAGTCATGTTAGGGAATATGGACTTTATCCTGAGGACAATGGGGAATGATTGACTGATATTAAAACAAGAGAGTGACATGATCAGATTTGCATTTTACAAAGATGACAGAAAAAGACTTTTCTGGAAACTCCTGCTTTGACAAGGAAGTGGGAATAGCTGACCTCTAAGGTCCCGTACAACGCAAAATCTTTGATTCTATTGCTTAGCTAATCAGGAAACTCAAATAAAGGTTATCTTTGCCTATGAAGATTTGCACTTTTCCTTTCCTCATAAAATTGTCTGGATTCATCATTCCCATTGTGTGTGTGTACATGTGTGTGTGTATTTGCAGGGCTTGGTACAGCTAACATCACAGTATCCTAGCATCCTTGCATATGAAGGCAGAATAGGTTCTCACTGTCACTACATGCTTCCTGCTCAGCAAGTCATGCTGCTAGGAACTGAAACAATCAGTGAGCCTAACTTATAAGTTGCAGAGTACATGAGTGCCAACTACCAATGTTGAAAAGAAAATCAAGGAAGTGACAAAAATTTGATAGAAACTTGATTAAAATTTCATTATTATCTAGCATCATGCTGTACAAAAAAAAAGTAACAGATTATTAGATGATCAACTCAGGATTCCTTAAACCACTTGTTAAGAAAAATTATCCATAAATTGTAAACAAGGACAAAAAATAATTGCATGTTATATCAATGTCACACTCAAACAGTGTGTAAGAGGCTCATTTGGGGATTACTTATTTTCTAAAAAAATCTACCATGACTTGCCTTTGCTATTTAAAACACAAACTAAGGGTTTATGTTCCATGAAGTTCCATATTATTTTACAGAAGCAATATTTTCTAACAGAAAAAAAAAAAACCCAAATTCTATGATTTATTATGCTACTAGAGATTTACTAGTTTGTTTGTAACCTAGCAATCTAATTTAACATTCCTTTATTAAATTGCCTATAAATAGCTCCTCAAATGCTCTTTGAACCAGCTTAATGATTTTCTCTCATTAATTAATGAGTTGAATAATATATTTGACACATGCTCATTCTATATTAGTATTGAGAGCCCTGTTTTAACTTTTTGAAAATTATACTTTGACATTCTTAGCACTAAATAACTTAGTGTTATTCTCCACTGTACCCTGTCCTCCTGCTCAGTTTTAAGGTCTGAATGTTGCAGGCTCATATTTTTCGCAGTGGGTCTTTCTTCTCCTTCCTGTCTTTCTTTTATCTTTTTGTTTAGTTTTGTTTGTTTGTTTGTTTGATGCCATTATCAAGTAGAGTAGGCCTGGGCAGTTGGCACATCCCATTTCTGGCATCTTAGAAAATAACATATATGAGAAAATATTTATACCTAGGGCAGAAGAAAATTAGAGATATATTTTTGTCCTTTTAGCCTCTTCTCTCCTCCATTGTTACTGCTGAAAATACTCCAAAGGCAAGAAAATATTTCATAGAAATGTCTTCTGAGTTGTGAGGGAATTCGTGTCTATTTGAACAAATGGAGTAGACCTTTGAAAGCAAATCAGAGTGCCCCTTACTGCTTGGCCAGTGTGTAAGGATTTGGAGCTGCTTATCTGTGCTGCCATGTCCTTATTGCTACGGGTTTCTTGTTCTGTGCAATCGAGGTGATGAAACCTGGTGCTGAGTATGGCTGTAAACCTGTTCTTTGGGTGGTAGTTCACGACAAATATGTGTAAATCAATAAGAGAAATAAAAGGCCACATTAGTAAAACTTGCTGAAAATGTAACTAATACGTGAAACAATCCAAAGTTTTTGTTTTGTGTCCTGTGGAGATTTATTATGCTTTCCAATGAAAATAATCAGTGATGTATACATGACCTGGGACCTGAAAACTGAATTTTCCACACCACTTTGAGACTTCTGGTTTTTTTCCCCATGTATAAAAAAGATTTAATCCCCCAACCACCAAATAAAAAGTACAGAGAGGAAATGAGCAGCCCTGGTTCATTACTATCATGCTAATTCCACAGTTATGTTGTTCATTTTATCTAATGCCACTTAGAATCACTTGGTTTTCTTTTTTTTTGGTTTGGAGACGGAGTCTCTCTCTGTCTCCAGGCTGGAGTGCAGTGGCGGGATCTCGGCTCATGGCAACTTCCGCCTCCCGGGTTCAAGCGATTCTCCTGCCTCAGCCTCCTGAGTAGCTGGGACTACAGGCGCCCGCCACCATATCCAGCTAATTTTTTGTATTTTTTACTAGAGACGGGGTTTCACCATGTTGGCCAGGATGGTCTCAATCTCTTGACCTCATGATCCGCCCGCCTCGGCCTCCCAAAGTGCTGGGATTATAGGCGTGAACCACCACACCCGGCCTACCTGGTTTTCCTAAAGTCTGTTAGCTAAGTTTGTGCAGCTTCTTAAAAATACAATATTGGTTTTAATAACCCAGATTTGAGATTATTTTGGTTGTTAGCATAAATTTCATCTTTTTTCATGCTAGAAACATTTCCTGTTTCAAAACCATTCGGCCAATAAGTATTGTGCTGTTCTTTTTGTGGCTTTTACAGGATCTGACAACTCGAGCAGCTGCCATCAAGGTACATTACGGCACAAAGGACGGCTCTCAAACATCGGATGTACAGAGACTACCATAATATTGCAGTGTGTGTCTTTTGTATTAAGTTGGTTTCTGAAAATATCTCTGACAGATGCTGCTAGACCAAAGTGCCTCCCACAGCTGCAGATCTAGACAAATCCGAGGTAGATGTTCTCCGCTAACAGTCGTCTGGTCCCTGTGACAGTGCTCACTGCTTCACTGCTGCACTCAGGCGGTGTGCTTGGTGCCAGTGGCCGTGGGCATGGGAGATATGGGGCTGGGCTGTGCAAACTGCTGAGCCAGAACCATCCCTGTGGCGGAGCCTCAGACCCAGCACCCAGCATAGCAGCCGCCGGAAGCTGAGCTGGCAATGGAGGAAGGACGCTGAAAGGGAATGGTTGCCTGGCGTTTAGTAAATGAGCTCTCTGAAAATAATCTGAACGGGGAGAAGGAGGTTTCTTTTCTTGTGATTTTCTGGGATTCTATTTATTCATATAATTACTTCAGCTCATTTAAAAACAATGGTAGGGGCTTGGGGGAGGGCTTGAAGTGCTTCAAGCGGTGCCCCTCTGAACATACACCCAGGAAACATGTTCCCATGTCTGTTGTTTAGCTCCCAAACAATTAAACAGGAGCACATTAGCTCTCCTAGGCTGAGTCTGCACCCACAGCAACAGTCAGCTCACAGTGAGAGAGGGAGAGACGACGAGGAGAAGGTTCATTAACCTTTCCCATGCCCCAAACAGCTTGATTTCAGCTGAGACCCAGTATGGCCCCAAGAAGTGGAGGGTTCAGAGTCCTTCCCAAAGGGCCCTCCTGCCCTATCATTCACCTGTCCACTCGGCCCAGAAGGAAAGCAGTGGACCCTTCTTCTTTCTAGAGCTGCTCAAGATTCTTATTAATCAAATGAGAGGAGCAGAAAATATGGTCCAAACAAGCAACACATGCGGCCCCACATTTTTAAGATACTGGTCGAAAAGGGATTATCTGTTCCCTGTAGATGGATTCAAAGACAGCAAATTGCACGCTCAGAGAGCACAGGGTACAAAGTGCAAATAGGTCATTTGGATTAATATCTATAAGCCTAAAAAGACAGTGAACGAGAGAAGGGTTGTTCTGAAGCTGCAGAAAGAAGGATGATTTTGTTAATTCAGCCAGTGTTTTCTAAGCACCTCTACGTGCTAGGAGCTCAGAACACAAAAATGAACAATAACAAGGCCTGGTCCTTGCCTTTAAGGGGCTCATCGTTTAATAGATGAATATGTTAATGGAGTGACACTGCCTTTAAATAGGATTTGTGTTCTAGAGTCAACTCTTATGACAAAAAGTGTAACAAATCCTATGCAAAATTTCATTTGGAAATCCTTTAAGAAGGAGTCTGGTTTTCCTTCATGTTAGAAAAGATCATTCTTTGGTTAGGACCCTGGTGAAGCAGTTAGCTGTCTTGTATTCAGGTTTCATGTTATGTGAAAAAGTAAAATATGTAAACACTAGATTCTTATGTATAGGTACCCATGAATGAAAGTCTGAGAGACTCACGTCTCCCAACTTAAACCCACTGCTTTTTCAATAGAAATGGTTTTTACGTCAAGTGCTGCCTCTGTTCTCGCTCACCCTCCTTCTTGATCTTTTAATCTAACCCTGTCTTCTTGACTTCTTTCTAGCCCCTGCCCCATTGCCATTGGTTTATAGGTCAAATTGCTTGAGTTAAAGGCATAGAAGGTGCAAATATTTCAGACCTCACTTTAAACAATTTGGTAAGTGCTAAGCAGGATAAAAGATAAACCAAAATATTGTAGAAGATGATTCTAACAGCATATCCAGGAGCTAACCTGCTCTGCATTGATGAGTTTAGCTATCATAATTCCAAAGGAACACTATGCTTGAGACCAAGAGCACTACTAACTCCAGCATCACCAAGGAGACTACCAAGTCCTTGCTGAGGCTCCACCCTACCCTTTCCTTCTCTCTGAGTTTGCACTCCCAACACCACGCAATTGTGGCAAGCCACAGGATGCCCACCATTACATGCTAGGAATTCTAGCAGAGAGAGTCCTCAGTTGCTCTAATGCCATATTTGAAGAAATTATATGTTAATTTTTTAAAATCCTCTCTCAATAATTCTAAGATGTGGATGGTTCCAATCTTGTTGACTTAAAATTTACAGTTCTAGAAAAAAATCAGAGGATTAAGATTGTGGATAGGAGGCAGGACTAGCTTGAAGCTCCCTCTTGAACAGAAAGAGCATTGTGTGGAGACCCACATCGTGAACTTTTGCTCCAACAACTACCACAGGAACATACCAGGAAAACCAAGAGAATCCACAGACCCTTTGAAGGAATTGGATCCCTGCTGCAGGCTCCCTGAGACACTGAAAAACTGTGAGTCTTCTTGCTTTCTCAGTTGGGAGGCTCATGGTCTGGGACAGGTTCTCAGCCCTGGTCATTGGCTGCCTGGAAATAGACTCAGTGCTGTTGTCAGGGTACCATGGGAGTGAGACCAGCCTTTAGGACTGCCGACTGCATGGGAGTGGGGTGAGGCCTGTGACTGCTGGCTTTCCCCTACTTCCCTAGTGACCTATATGACTCAGCAGAGGCAGCCATAATCCCCCAGGGAACATAACTCCATCGGCGTGAGAACCATACCCCTATCCTCCACAGCAGCAATAGCAAGCCCCGCCCAAAAGGAAGCTGCGCTCAGACACGCCTATCCCTGCCCCACCTGGTGGTCTTTCTCTACCAGCCCTCGTAGCTGAAGACAAAGGACATAATCTCTTTGGAGCTCTATGGCCCTGCCCATCACCTAAGAAGCACAAATACTTAACCAGGTGTCCCTAGGGCAAGTTTGCATCCTCCCCATACAACTGCAGCTGATGCACTCTTGATTTCACCACCTCCTGGCTGGAGGCCAACCAACACAAAACTAACACACTAAACAATAGTACAACCAAGGACCTTCACAGAGTTCACTTCTCTCCCCTGCTACCTCCACTAGAGCAGGTGCCGGTATCCACAGATGAGAGACCTGAAGACAGATCACATCACAGGACTCTCTGCAGATACTCCCCAGGACCAGCTCAGAGACCAGTAGCTCTGCTGGGTGACCAGACCCAGAAGAGCGAAACAATTACTGCGGTTCAGCTGTCAGGAAGCCCCATCCCATGGGACAAAATAATCTGAACAGCAGTCCTTGAGTCCCAGATCTTCCCTCTGACATAGTCTACCCAAATGAGAAGGAACCAGAAAAACAATTTTGGTAATATGACAAAACAAGTTTATTTAACACCCCCAAAAATCACACCAGCTCACCAGCAAAGGATTTCATCTTGATTTGGTAAAGATGAAATCTCCGAATTGCCAGAAAAAGAATTCAGAAGGTCGATTATTAAGCTAATCAAGGAGGCACCAGAGAAAGGTGAACTCCAACTTAAAGAAATAAAAAACATGATACAGGATGTGAAAGAAAAAGTCTTCAGTGAAATAGATAGCATAAATAAAAAAACAACCACAACTTCTGGAAATCAAGGACACACTTAGAGAAATGCAAAATGCACTGGAAAGTCTCAGCAATGGAATCAAAAAAGCAGAAGAAAGAACTTTAAAGCTTGAAGACAAGGCTCTCAAATTAACCCAGACAGTCAAAGACAAATTAAAAAGAGGTTTAAAAAATGAGCAAAGCCTGCAAGAAGTTTGGGATTATGTTAAATGACCAAACCTAAGAATAATTGATGTTCCCAAAGAAGAGAAATCTAAAAGTTTGGAAAACTTATTTGAGGGAATAATCAAGGAAAACTTCCCTGGCCTTGCTAGAAATCTAGACATCCAAATGTAAGAAGCCCAAAGAACACCCAAGAAATTTATTGCAAAAAGATCATCGCCCAGGCACATAGTCATAAGGTTATCTAAAGTTAAGCTGAAGGAAAGTATCAAGTTGTGAGGTAAAAGCATCAGGTAACCTGTAAAGGAAAATCTATCAGATTAACAGCAGATTTCTCAACAGAAACCCTACAGACTAGAAGGAATTGGGGTCCTATTTTTAGCCAGCTTAAACAAAACAATTTTCAGCCAAGGATTTTGTATCCAGCAAAACTAAATTTCATAAATGAAAGAAAGACACAGTCTTTTCCAGATAAACAAATGCTGAGAGAATTTGCTACCACCAAGCTAGCACTATAAGAACTGCTAAAAGGAGCTCTAAATCTTGAAACAAATCTTCAAATACACCAAAACAGAATCTCCTTAAAGTATAAATTTTATAGGACCTATATAACAATAACACAATGAAAAAGCAACAAGGTATTCAGGCAACAAATAACACGATAAATAGAATAGTACCTCACATCTCAATACTAACGTTGAATGTAAGTGGCCGAAATGCTCCACTTGAAAGATACAGAATGACAGATTGGATAAGAATTCACCAACCAAGTTTCTGCTGTCTTCAGGAGACTCACCTAACATCTAAAGATTCACATAAACTTAAGGTAAAAGGGTGTAAACAGATATCGCATGCAAATGGACACCAAGAGCGAGCAGGAGTAGTTAGTTTTATATCAGACAAAACAAACTTTAAAGCAACAGCAGTTTAAAAAGACAAAGAGGGACATTATATAATGATAAAGGACTAGTCCAACAGTAAAATATCACATTCCTAAAGATATATGTCCCTATATATACACAACTGGAGCTCCCAAATTTACAAAACAATTACTATTAGATCTAAGGAATGAAATAGATATCAACACAGTAATAGCGGGGAACTTCAATACTCCACTGACAGCACTAGACAGGTCATCAAAAGAAGGTCAACAAAGAAACAATGGACTGCCAGGCTGACCAACATGGTGAAACCCTATCTCTACTAAAACTACAAAAATTAGCCAGGTATAGTGGCACATGTGTATAGTCCCAGCTACTCAGGAGACTGAGACAGAATTGCTTGAATCCAGGAGGTGGAGGTTGCAGTGAGCCAAGATTGCACCACTGCACTCCAGCCTGGGTGACAGAGCAAGACTCTGTTTCAAAAAAAAAAAGGGGGGGGGGAATCAAACTATAACCTAGAACAAATGTACTTAACAGATCCTTACAGAACATCCTATCCATCAACTGCAGATATACATTCCATTCATTAGCACATGGAACACTCTCCAAGATAGACCATGTGATAGGCCACAAAACAAGTCTCAGTAAATTTAAGAAAATCGAAATTATATTAAGTACTTTCTCAGACCACAGTGGCATAAAATTAGAAATCAACTCCAAAAGGAACCCTCAAAACCATGGAAATATGTGGAAATTAAAGAATCTGCTCTTGAATGATCATTGGGTCAACAATGAAACCAAGATAGAAATTTTAAAACTCTTTGAGCTGAATGATAATAGTGACACAACCTATCAAAACCTTTGGGATACAGCATAAGCGGTGCTCAGAGGAAAGTCCATACCATTAAATGCCTACATCAAAAAGCCTGAAAGAGCACAAACAGACAATCTAAGGTCACACCTCACAGAACTGGAGAAACAAGAACAAACCAAACCCAAACCCAGCAGAATAAATGAAATAACGAAGATCGGAGCAGAACTAAATGAAATTGAAACAAACAAACAAAAAAATACAAAAGGTAAATTAAACAAAAATCTGGTTGTTTGAAAAGATAAATAAAATTGATAGACCATTAGCGAGATTAACCAAGAAGAGAGAAAGATCCAAATAAGCTAAATTAGAAATGAAACAGGAGATATCACAACTAACAGCACAGAAATACATTATCAAGGCTACTATGAACACCTGTACATGCATAAACTAGAAAACCTAGAGAAGATGGATGAATTCCTGGAAATATACAATCTTCCTAGATTAAACCAGGAAAATATAGAAACTCTGAACAGACCAATAACAAGCAGCAAGATTGAAATTGTAATAAAAAAAAAAATGCCAACAAAAAAAGTCCAGGACCAGATGGGGTCACAGCTGAATTCTATCAGATATTCAAAAATTTGGTGCGAATCCTATTGACACTATTCCAAAAGACAGAGAAAGAGGGAATCCCCCCTAAATCATTCTATGAAGCCAGTATCATCCTAATAAAAAAACCAGGGAAGGACATAAAAAAAGAGAAGACTACAGACCAATATTCCTGATGAACACAGATGCAAAAATCCTCAACAAAATACTAACCGAATCCAACAGCACATCAAAAAGTTAATGCACCATGATCAAATGGGTTTCATACCAGGGTTGCAGGGATGGTTTAATATACATAAGTCAATAAATGTGATATACCATATAAATAGAATTAAAAACAAAAATCACATGATCATCTCAATAGACACAGAAAAAGTATCTGGCAGAATCCAGCATTCCTTTATGAGTAAAACCCTCAGCAAAATTGGCATAAAAGGGACATACCTTAAGGTGATAAAAGCCATTTATGACAAACCCACATCCAACATTATACTGAACAGGGAAAAGTTGAAAGCATTCCCCCTGAGAACTGGAATAAGACAAGGATGCCCATTTTCATCACCTCTATTCAACATAATACTGGAATTCCTAGTCAGATCAATCAGACAAGAGAAAGAAATAAAGGGCATCCAAATCAGTAAAGAGGAAGGTCAAACTGTCGCTGTTTGCTGATGATATGGTCCTATACCTAGAAAACCCTGAAGGCTCCTCCAAAAAGCTCCTAGAACTGATAAATGAAATCAGCATTTTCAGAATACAAAATTAATGTACACAAATCAATAGCTCTCCTATACACCAACAGCAACCATGCTGAGAATCAAATCAAGAACTCAACTTCTTTTACGATATCTGAAAAAAATAAAATACTTAGGAGGTGAAAGACACCTACAAGGAAAACTACAAAATGCCAATGAAAGAAATCATAGATGACACAAACAGATAGAAATATATCTCATGATCATGGATGGATAGAATCAATATTGTGAAAATGACCATACTGCCAAAAGCAATCTACAAATTCAATGTCATTTTCGTTAAAATACCACCATCATTCTTCACAGAACTAGAGAAAAATAATCCTAAAATTCATATGGAACCTAAAAAGAGCCCACACAGCCGAAGCAAGACTAAGCAAAAAGAACAAATCTGGAGGCATCACTTTACCCGACTTCAAACTATATGGTGACTACAATGCCATAGTCACCAAAACAGCATAGTACTGGTATAAAAACAGGCACATGGGCCAATGGAACAGAATGGAGAACCCAGAAATAAAGCAAAATACTTACAGCCAACTGATCTTTGAAAAAGCAAACAAAAACATAAAGTGGGGAAAGGATACTATATTCAACAAATGATGCTGAGATAATTGACAAGCCACATGTAGAAGAATGAAACTAGACCTTCGTCTCTGACCTTATTCAAAAATCAACTCAAGATGGATCAGAGATTTAAATCTAAGACCTGAAACTATAAAAATTCTAGAAGATAACATCAGAAAAACCCTTCCAGACATTGGCTTAGGCAAAGACTTCATAACCAAGAACCCAAAAGCAAATGCAACAAAAACAAAGATAAATAGATGAAACTTAATTAAACTAAAAAAATTCTGCACAGCAAAAGAAATAATGAGCAGAGTAAACAGACAACCCATGGCATGAGAGAAAATCTTCACAATCTGAATATATAACAAAGGATTAATGTCCAGAATCTACAAAGAACTCAAACAAATCAGCAAGACCGAAATAATCCTATTAAAAAGTGGGCTAAGGACATGAATAGACAATTCTCAAAAGAAGATACACAAGTGGCCAACAAACATATGAAAAAGTACTCAGCATCGCTAATTATCAGGGAAATGCAAATCAAAACCACAATACGATACCACCTTACTCCTCTAAGAATGTCCATAATTTAAAAATCAAAAAATAATAGATGTTCATGGATGTGGTAGAAAGGGAACACTTTTACACTATTGGTTAGAATGTAAACTAGGATAGCCCCCGTGGAAAACAGCACGGAGATTCCTTAAAGAGCTAAAAGTACATCTGCCATTTGATCCAGCAATCCCACTACTGGGTATCTAACCAGAGGAAAAGAAGTCATGAAATGAAAAAGATACTTGCATATGCATGTTTATAGCAGCACAATTTGCAACTGCAAAGACATAGAACCAGCCCAAATGCCCATCAATCAATGAGTGGATAAAGAAAATGTGATATACATATACATATACGTATACATACCATGGAATACCATTCAGCCATAAAAAGGAACAAAATAATGGCATTCACAGCAACCTGGATTATTATTCTAAGTGAATTAACTCTGGAAGGGAGAACCAAACATCGTATGTTCTCTCTCATAAAT
This sequence comes from Trachypithecus francoisi, assembly GCF_009764315.1. Lineage (NCBI taxonomy): Eukaryota > Metazoa > Chordata > Mammalia > Primates > Cercopithecidae > Trachypithecus > Trachypithecus francoisi. Next base: position 124,585,288 of record NW_022681453.1, on the reverse strand, counting down.
GAGAGCTAAGCTATAAAGAAGCAAAGGCATAAAAATGATACATTGGACTTTGGGGATGCAGGGGAAATGGTGGAAGGGGGAAAGAGATAAAGACTACACATTGGGTACAGTGTACACTGCTCAGGTAATGGGTGCACCAAAATCTGAGAAATCACCACTAAAGAATTTATTCATGCAACCAAACACCACCTGCTCCCAAAAAACCTATTGAAATACAAAATTAAGTTTAAAAAAGAATAAAATCTACAGTGCTGTTAAAACCCAAAGGAGGGAGTCAAAAATTCTGCCTGAAGGATAAAGAAAGCTTTCACAGAATTGATGATTTTTGAACTAGCCTTGAAGAACTGGTTTGGAGATGGACTCTAAGTGGGCAGTGGAGGAATCATTACTGGTGGTGGTAAAAGGGCTGGAGCAAAAGGTCAGAGGTATTCTTCTTTATCAAAGAAGTAAAATCAGAAAGTAAAAGAGAGCTGCCTGGACCATTATCTTACCTCCTCTTTCTTCTCATTTTACTTGTCCTGAATCTATTACTCTTATCACATGTCCAAGGCATGTTTCTCTATTCCATGGTTTATTCTAGCAGAAGAAGCCTAAACTTTATACAGTCTGTCTAATTTCATGTTCCTTGTTCACCTGGCAAATAGTAAAATCATGTACAGTCCTGCACCACCTAACAATGTTTCAGTCAATGATGGACCACATATATGATGGTGGTCCCATAAGATTATAAAACCATATTTTTACTGTACCTTTTCTATAGATAGAATGTTTACATACACAAATACCTACCATTGTGTTACATTGCCTACAGTATTCAGTACAGTCACATGCTATACAGGTTTGTAGCCTAAGAACAATAGACTATACCATACAGCCTAGGTGTGGAGAAGGCTATATCATCTAGGAATATATAAGTACACTATGATGCTCGCACAATGATGAAATTGCCTAACAATGCATTTCTCAGAACCTTTTCCCATCATTAAGCAACACATAGCTATATTTGGTTATTTCAGCTGAGGTGTTAAAATTGATAACATCTAATGCTTTATCCCTTCCATCGAGTTTTCCCCAGTCTGTTCTCTGCCAAATTAATCTTTTCCGGGTTTGTGTCCCCTAGTACTTTGAAGCTTTCATGTAACACTTAACCACATACTATCCTTACTCATAATGTTTTGACCCTTGTTTGTCTCCCCTACCAGGGATAACTTTCCTTTGGTGGCAGAGACATATTCATAGTTAACTGTTTATATTTAACTGAACTGAATCAACCTTTTCACAAACAGAATCTTTTGTGGGAAAGTAGAGAAGAAAAAATGCGAAGATGTGTTTTTATTAATAAGTGATGACATGATGAAAATATTGGCTTCAGAAGCTGACTGTTTCACTAGCTTTGTACGATCCACATTTTCAGTAGGCTCTGGTTTTTTGTTTTTGTTGTCTTTTTCCATTTTCAGAGAGATGTCTTGATACAATGGAAGGGTTTACTACACCAAGTATAAAACCTGCTCAAAAGGCTGGGCTACACTTTATAAAACCTTCTCATTTTCTAATGCATTTTATTTTTGGCAAAAACTGATAGAAGTTATTGTTTTCGAAAACCCAGAAGCTTCTTTAGATATCAGGTTGTCTTTACTATTCAACATTGCAATGATTTAAGTACAAATAAACTTAGGTCATATGGATTAATTTTTCTTTTAAAATGCATGAGGGTTTGAACTGTTACGGTCCTATATTACTGCACTTTGACTTTTTCATTGAAAACAAGGTAGACAGACATAAAGATGTTAATGTATTCTAGGCAAAATAAGATTTACGTAGCCTTATCTATTTTTACTTAAAATACTTTTCAATTTTTGGTGACATAATTAGCTGATTGTTAAATTCATTAATTTATCCAATAAACCTGTATCAAATGCCTTACATAAAGCTTCATTATATGTTATATCTCAGCCTTCTTCTCCCCTAACTAGAAAGGATGAATTAATCTTTCTTCTCAGCATCCATTTTCATCTCTTAAAATGTTGTTCTTAATTCTTTTTTTTTTTTTTTTTGAGACGGAGTCTCACTCTTGTCCAGGCTGGAGTACAGTGGCACGATCTCGGCTCACTGCAACCTCCACCTCCCGGATTCACGCCATTCTCCTGCCTCAGCCTCTCAAGTAGCTGGGATTGCAGGCACCTACCACCACGCCCAGCTAATTTTTTGTATTTTTAGTAGAGACGGGGTGTCGCCATGTTAGCCAGACTGGTCTCAAACTCCTGACCTCAGGTGATCCACCCGCCTCGGCCTCCCAAAGTGCTGGGATTACAGGCATGAGCCACCAGGTCCAGCCTCTTAATTCTTAATCACAGTCTTCATCTTCAATTTCATAGCAAAAGATTTATTGCAGAAGAGTGGCCTAATTCCTCTTTTCCATCAAAATCATTTTATAAAACCAGGAACTTTCTCAGGATCTATGAAGTCTCCTGGAAATCTATGGTCCCCAAATTGAGAAAACAAACTTAGAAATGACTGGCATGTATTCCAAATGCAGAGGGAAAAAAGTAAAACTATAACTCCCTGTTAGGGCAAAGATACACAAATTCAGGCAATCTCACTCATTGTTGGTGGCTGTTATAATTGATTAATTTCTTTGGAAAGAGATATTGGATATTAAGAACTATAAAAATGTTGATATAGCTGTATGTTCTCTTTCTCAGGTGTAAAATTAACCTGTAAAAATTTTATAACGATCACTGAAGTCAGATTTTTACCATGGTGGGCCCTAGCTCTCCCCTCTAGACAACAGAATCTTTCATTGAACTGTTACAGTATAATTATTTGAGAGGTAGAGATGATAAGGGATAAAGCTGTTCAGATATTATTTATTAGTAGTATTGATTATTTACATGTAGCCTCATTCTCAAAAGGATTTCAGGCTGCTTTCAGAGATATGTAAAGTATAAAAGTAAAGAAAGAAACCAGGATTAATGAAAGATGATAATGGAAAAGTAAGATGAAGCCAAAACCAAGTTGAGGACAACACAGTAGAGCCTTAAATTTGGAATTAAGCTTCTTACCACATAAGCAAAAAGAAAAGGCATTTGCAATATCTGAGAGAAACAATTTACTTACTGGAAGAACTGCAGCCTTGCCTGACACTGAGTCCTGAGAGAAATTTGCACATGGTCTTACTAGGAATGAGGAGACTGGACTATACCACATAGGCACCTCCACTATCTGCTCCAATCATTAAAAAGCAACAACAGGCCGGGCGTGGTTGCTCATGCCTGTAATCCCAGCACTTTGGGAGGCTGAGGCAGGCGGATCATGAGGTCAAAAGATTAAGACCATCCTGAACATGATGAAACCCCATTTCTACTAAAAATACAAAAATTAACTGGGTGTGGTGGTGGGCGCCTGTTGTCCCAGCTGCTCGGGACTACAGTGAGCCGAGATTGCACCACTACACTCCAGCCTGGGCGACAGAGCAAGACTCTGCCTCAAAAAAAAATAAAAAAATAAAAATAAAATAAAAAAATAAAGAAAGAAAAGAAAAAAGAAAAAAAAAAAACCAACAACAGCTCTGGAGCCCAGAAGCCTTGAGGGCGTGTCCATCTTCACACAGAAACTAAGAGATAGTGAGTAATGTTTGAAATTCATGTTTGTTGGGAAAAAAATGTGCCTTGTTTTCTCTCTGCCTCTTTGTTATCCTAAAATTTCCATACCATTGAGATAAAAAGAACCAGTATACTCTCTAGCCCAGACAACTTAAGCCCCCCTTGGTCAGATCTTTGCATATTAAAGTTAAGAAGTTAAATTTAATAATTTATTCAAGGATTTGTTTCTTTTCTAACTTTAAATGGTAACTGGAAACAAAAGACTAGCTAGCTTGAGAAAAAATTATAAAGAGATGGTGGAAGTAACATTTAAGTAGAGATACTTCAAACCCACTCGCATTGCTGGCGCAAAAGTTCTTTGTTATCTATGTGACGTTCATTAGAAGAGGAACAATAATATTGGCTCTGCACCCATTATCTTAACTCCTTCTACATTAACCAAGCCATGATTAAGAACCCAATGTCTAGTTTATGGTTCTGCTAAGTAAACCACAGGAAGAGGTAGGAAAGTAGATTGTTGGTATGTAATAAATGCTATAATTAGGCTATGAGGAAAGGAATCTGGCAGTCTTTATCCTGAGAGAATATTTAAGTCTGGAAGGACATGGCATGGAGGTGTTCGTCATCAGTGATGGACTGTGAAGTGAGATGAGAACATTCTATGGATTTAGATGGTCCCATGTGAAAGTAAGTCCCAGCTTGGCCACTTTATTATTATTTATTTTATTATTATTATTGAGATGGAGTTTCGCTCTTATTGCCTAGGCTGGAATGCAGTGGCACAATCTCAGCTCACTGCAACCTCCACCTCCCGGGTTCAAGTGATTCTCCTTCCTCAGCCTCCTGAGTAGCTGGAATTACAGGCACCCAACCACACCCAGCTAATTTTTGTGTTTTTAGTAGAGATGGGGTTTTGCCATATTGGCCAGGCTGGTCTTGAACTCCTGACCTCAAGTATCCACCCTCGGCCTCTCAAAGTGCTGAGATTACAGGTGTGAGCCACCATGCCCTGCCTCAACCACTTTATATATGAGGTAACTACTCACACTTGTTTCCTCATCTGCAAATTGTAGGTAATAACACTTAGTGCATTGTAAGAATGAAATAATCAAATATGGAAAACACCTAGGAATAAGTGCTTAACATGCTGTAAATGCTCAGTAAGTAGTAAAATCAAGGTTTCTAGAAGAGAATAAAATACAAATTACCTTCAATTGCAGGGAAAAAGACTTTGGTATGATTAAATGACAACTTCATAACTAAATGAGGAGAGGAGGGAATTATTGGTTCTGTCTGGTTAATCACCATTGTATACCAAGTACCTCACACAATTCCTGGCCCATGGTAGCAGGTCAATAAATATTTTTCTTTTTATGTTTCCATTCCTTTCACTTTGTTTCCCCTAGTATTAACATTATATATCACCCTAATACAATTATCAAAACCAGAAATCATATGTATTTTTGAGTGAATATTGAATATATTTTTAAATAATCAAAAATAGGGTAATTATCCTTGTATCTGGGATTATTCTTTCAGGAAACACAAAACAGGAATAAAAAGTCTTTGAGTCAGAATTTCAAAATTGCTTTTGAGAATAAAAAACAATCCTTTTCATTAAAGTGGGGGCTTTAATGCAGACCCAGTGAGGTGAACTGCACAACTACTGCACATAAAATGTAGGAGCCCAATATTTGATCCCTTTGATTCATCAGAGTTTTTGGGCTCAAGAATCACGGTGAGAAAATGAACTTCAGCTTAGTGAGCAAACCAGGATTTACAACAGCAAAATATATAGGTGCAAATTATGTAGAGCATGAGTTATTCTTTCTTTTGTGAACAAAGGACATTTTTCATAGCATAAGTCTTTGTTATGAATATCTCTATATACTGCATAGACATTTTTCACACCCCCACCAATTTTGTGAAGAGACAGTAAGTCAGGGAGTTACCTAATTTGTGTCAAAAACAAGGAAAAGATGTGTCAACAAGAGCATTTTTTCTTTTTTCCATTCCAGTGACAGGTTAGCACTCCAACTGTTGCTGATCTGTTGGAATTTCCTGTTTCCTCTTTCATTGAAATGTTTTCTCTTTTCTGTTGAAATAATAAATTAGAACCAGTGAGGCAGGGTAGGACATGACAACTCGGGACAGCAAATGGCATCTAAAACAATTGTCCATGGTATACAATGGATGTAGTAAAATCCATCTATCCAGACTCAATAGAACCAGATTTTTTTCTTGGAGATTCACAATAATAACTAGAAGTTAAAATCATAAGATTTTGATCATGATATGAAACAAATTAACTTATGCCCAGTTTAGTTTTGGTGTTAAATGACATCTTTAAGAATTGTTTGACTGTGAATGAGATGAAGGGTAGCCTTCTGTCAACCAAAATAAACATTTCCAAACATTCTAGATCAATAGATGATTCTTCTGTGTATCTTTTTTCTTCCCCCTCTTTGTTCCTCCTGCTCTCCCATTTGCTTTCCTTTCCTTCTGCAAGATTGCTTTCCTGTCATTGCTTCTTGCACCCCAGACACTCTGGAGGGACACCTTGATTGTCACCGAAAACTCACCTAAACATTTGTTCACAGACAATGTGCTCAGGAGAAAAGAAGCAGTGGAGCTGTTTTCCATTTAGTGCAGTGTAGAGAACATCGCCCTAGAGGGGAAAAAAACAGCTGGAGCTAGCCACCATTCTACCAGTAACCTTTTATGAAACTATGGGCAAAATGTTTAAAAGTCTTGAGGCATAAGCTGCTTTTCTGAAAACTAGGGATAGTGGTCTCTCCTCTGTCTGAAGCTCATCTCTTGAGAGTTTTACAGTTATAATCAGAAAGGACCCTCCCATATCTCTGTTCTTTTTTGGCAGTGATCTTAGACTCCAAAAGCTGCTCTGTGGAGCCTGCAGTCAGCAGTCAGTTGTGTCCGTGAGCAACCACTTTAGTCACCACCTGACTAACCACGTGTTTCCAGAAATGTACTCTTTATTCAAAGGCTTCTTCAAAGAGTATCTAACAGTAACTCAGATACATGGTATTTACTTGCTTTGAGTGACTCTTTAGTACTTCTTCTAATATGGTTTGGCTGTGTGCCCACCCAAATCTCATCTTGAATTGTAACTCCCACAATTCCCATGTGCTGTGGGAGGAACCTGGTGGGAGGTGATTGAATCATGGAGGCCGATCTTTCCCATGCTGTTCTCATGATAGTGAATGAGTCTCATGAGATCTGATGATTTTAAAAAGAGGAGATTCCCTGCACAAGCTCTCTGTTTGCTTGCCACCATCCAGGTAAGATGTAGCTTGCTTCTCCTTGCCTTCTGCCATGATTGTGAGGCCTCCTCAGCCACGTGGAACAGTAAGTCCATTAAACCTCTTTCTTTTGTAAATTGCCCAGTTTCGGCGATGTCTTTATCAGCAGCATGAATACAGACTAATACATCTCCCTTCTCAAAAAAACAAAAAACAAAGAAGAATTAGAAACATTTTTTTCTCTCGAAGACATTATCTTATTTATATAAATTCTGTCTCTCAATCAAATCTGAGTGTCTTTAACATTCTGTAAGCAGACATTTTTTAATACACTTTACCCAATTGCAGCCCAATTATTAATTTGACAGAAAATCACTCAGGACAACAGAAATTGAGCCCCTAACACCCACCAAATATTTAAAAGTACATAATATTACTATGTGAAGATACTCAACAAATATGGAACATAGTTTGTGATTTCAAAAACTTTATAACCCATGTTGGGAAGATAATATTCATTGGATTTTAGAATAAGAAAGGATTATAAGTCCACTATTTTCTAGATGGATCAGGAAATAGTCTACCATCCCAAGAATAAAATAGAGGGGAGAAAAAGATGATTTGACCACCGCAAAATAAACTAAGTTCCCTTTCCTACCCTCCAATGCTGTTATGTGTCTTAATTTAATTTAATGTAACTTAATTTAGGAGAGCTAAGTAATTAAACATGAGGCCAAAGTACATAAGAAAGCAGCAGCCCTTTACTGGAAATATGCACACACTTTCGGGCGAGGTTCTCTGGTCCTCAGGTATGGGGCCAGGGAAGTCGCGCCAGCTCTCTTGGGTGAGGTTCTCCGGTCCACGAATGCGAGGGCCGAAGATGTCACGCCGGCTCCTGCCAGCAGTGGACTTTTATGCATTGGTACTGGAAGGGGGAGGGCAGTGGGCGGGATAAGGGCATGATAGGGGCGTCTCCATAGACGTGGCCGGGTAAGTTTCGATCTCTTCGGATTGACGTCACCTGGCGCATGCTCGGTTGATCTGCATCTTCCGGGGCGCGGGCTGCATTTTCCCGCGCGCGGGAAAGTTGGTGAGGAAGAACCCAGAAGCAACATGGATTGTGCCTTCTTGTTCACCTTCCTTCATCTTGTCCTTTCTCCCTCACCCAAACATTATGCTGCACAGATGATCAGCAGAGGTGATTGTGGCAGATCCTAGTGCAGGTCTCATGTCACTGGTTGTAGGCATCTAAAAAAGGAAGAGCACTGCAGAGAGGGCTCCTGCGTGCCTTCCAGCATTGGAGGCACATGAAGCCTGCAGGAAGGGGTGGAACAGGCACTTTGATGTGGAGGTGCCAAAAGGGTCTTAGATCAACACACTCAAGCAAGTCCAGTTACAGCTGTGGAACTGTGACTCCTGGACCACAAAGTGATCCATCCACAAGATGATTTGAGAGGTTTATATCATTTTGTCATTTGTTGTTTCTGTTTTTTCAGATATAACTGGCAGTCACTATGTGACATAGCCAAATCAATCTGAATATATTATTAAGTAGTATTTTTGTTAAAGTTTTAATTTTAGCTTTACTGTAATATGCTTGTGGTGTGCTTTTTATATTCCTAGGAGTAGTGCAAAGGGAAAGCTCTGCCACCTGACAATTTCCCATGAAAGTAATTATTTGTTGGTTGTACATGGATACAAATGCCACAAGAGCTTTTACTGCTAGAGGAGTGGGGAACGGAAGAAAAGACCCAGAGATGAGAGAATACTAGAATGGGATGTAACATCAAGACACATATTTGAATTATTAAAAAAGATTGAAATACATTGCAACTGAGCTACAAGGATATCAGAGGCCAACACCTACAGAGAAAAATTCAATATTAAACAAGTGATGGCAGCTTTAAGTTCAATAGGCATTGAGAAGTCTCCTTGGGCAGGCAAGAAGCAGAACAGGCACGGATGAGGGTTAATATTCAGTGGAGCTAGAAAAGGCAATCCTCTATGATCCAAGACATTTTTTGCTCACCTGCTGGATGATATTTAAAATTTCTTTGACTTTAGCATTTGGAATTTTGCTTCAATGCTTGATTAAGCATATATTTGTGGGTTTCAATAGCCATTCTTTTTCTCTGTACCAGACAGTTCCAGTGAAGTAGTCCCATTCAGGAGGAGTACCACCAAACCAGTAACCAGAGACATTCATTAGGGTCTACCTAGATTTGAACATGTTTATAATTAATAGCCTAGGATGGCTATTTTTATGTGTCAACTTGACTAGGCTATGATACCCAGATATTTCATCAAAAACCAGTCTGGATGTTGCTGTGAACCTGTTTTTTAGCTGAAATTAACATTTAAATCAGTAGACTTTGAATAAAGCAGATTGTTCTCTATAATGTGGGTGGGCCTCATCCAATTAGTTGAAGGCCTTAAGAGAAAAAAAAAGACTGCGATCTCTTAAGGAAGATGAGATTCTGCCTCCAGACTGCATTCAGACTCAAACTGCAATGTCAACTCCTCCCTGTGTCTCCAGCCTGCTGGCTTTTCCTGCAAATTTCAGACCTGCCAGCACCAACAATCATGTGAGCCAATTCTTATTTTAAAATCTCTCTCTCTCTCTCCAGACACATGCACACACACACACACATCTGATTTTTTCTGTTGATCAGGAAAACCCTGACTAATACATATCCCCTATAACCCCTTAGGGTTTAGATACAGAACTTGAAATAGAAAGAAATTTATTTGAGTGATGAGAACACATGGACACACAGTGGGGAACAACACACACTGGGGCCTACTGGAGGGTGGAGGGTGGGAGCAGGGAGAGGATCAGGAAAAATAACTAATAGATACTAGGCTTAATACCTGGGTGATGAAATAATCTATACAACAAACCCCTATGACACGTTCACCTATGTAACAATCCTGCATATCCTGCACATGTACCCCTGAACTTTAAATCAAAGTTAAATAAAATAAATTTATTTGAGTATAATAAACTCAGAGATTCTGAGTAAATAATAACCTTTTGTTAAACAATTTAAATTAAACCTAAATAACTGATTAGAGGAACACTAAATATTTTTGAACTAAGTTTTGAATATGGGATCCCAGCAACCCAATCTTGTTACCTAGATTCATGATTATTCTCTTTCCTTTTTACCTTTTTGTTTTATGGTCTATTGTCTTATAAGTTTCTGAACTAATAACTGGTAGTCAGCTTTTGTGGAGGTTTTGCTATCTCTCCAGAAATTCCTTACATACTCCCTCTGCATTCTCTTCCTTTCCTGACTATTCTTTTCTTAGAAAGGAGTCACATTGTGGTGAAAAGATCAAGGTCTTTGAAGTAAAAAAAAAGAAATGTTCATTTGAATCCTGAATCTGAAGAAAACACCAGCTGTGGAAACTTGTCCAAGTCATTTAACCTCTCTAAGCCTCAGTTTTCTCATCCCTCAAGATCCTCACAAAGACAGTACTCAGATTAAATGAGGTAACAGACGTTCAGACCCTAGTGTTTATATAGGAAGGCACTGACTTCCATGTGAGGTGACTGAAGCCTAGTAAACAAGCTTCTTGGTTTCTTTACTTAAAAAGTCCCTGATCGTAAAAATATCAACAAACGTAATTTAGAAAGCAAAGAACATCTCTGCTATCCTTGGCAGCTGCAAAGAAAGTCAAAAGGAATATATTATTCAACGTATTCTAACTTCTATAACAAACAGCTCCCCAGTTGCAGCAGCTTGACATAGTGAAATTGTTATTTCTTGCTCATGTCACAGTGCAGTGTGGGATGATGGAGAGACTCTGTTCCACATTCATTCATGAACCCGGGCACCTTCAATCTTGTGGCTCCACCCTCATATTGGCCCTTAAAGTTCTTTCTTTTAAGGTAGCTAATGAGAAAAGAAAGGCAGAAAAGAGAACCTGATGACCACACAAAGGAAGTGTACGTAGGTCATTTCTGCAAGTGGCGTGTGTTGCTCCAGCTCACACCAATTGGCCAGAATGCCACTGCATAACCTTACCTGAACATGTAGTGTCGCCCTGTGCCCAGGGAGACAAAAACAACAATGTTGGTGAACTTGGGCATACATTCCTGTCTCAAGAGCCATAAAGACCTGTTAGATTAGTTCTTTCAAATTTGTTTGTTCTTAACTGTTTACTCTCCATTACTCATGCATACCCTTTGATCGGTGTTCAGGCCTTTGATTTTATGTAAATGCTTAGGCGTACACATTTCCCTATAAGCAGAACTTAATAATGAGAAAAGAGGTAGACCAGAAGTCCCTTAGTGTCTAAAGTAGAAACAAAAAGATAGCTGTTAAGACAGAAGATAAAAAATAGGGAGTCTCAGAGTGCAAAAGGAAATGATACATTTTTTCAGGTCTATCCCGATGGGACTTTTCCTGTAGGCTGCACGTTGTTGGAAATGCCTCATAGAGTTAACTCTGTGGTTTTACTTTACTCACAGGACTCTTGTTAGATCTGTGGGAAGGAACTACAAGACAGTTGCTATAAGTATGAAAAAGACAGTTACTAAATGTATGAAAGACCTGATAATTTACTTTTTTACCTTGGGTATTGGCATATTCCATACTCTGCACTATTCTTGAGTGTGATCGCTTAGGAATGAATATGATTTGAACTCACTCAGGTTTAGAGAGGGTGTCAAATTGAGAACTAGGCAGATCCACCCACACTAAAAAATGACCCTAAAGTAAATTGGTTGAAGAAATTAGATCTCAAAGATTCCTGATTTTTCCAAGGGTAAATTCTGAAGTCTTCATCAGTATATCCATATTAAAAGGAGATGACAGAAGCCAAAATCAAAGAGTTATGGCCTGACAGCACAACTGCATTAAAATAAGCATCAGTTTCATTCGAAAGGGCTTACTTTAAGATATATCTTTTGAAGATAAATTTTGACTCCAGCTCTTTAGAGGATCTAAAGTGACTTTGATGGACAGTGGAAGAAATTGCAACATGGAATTACTTGAATAAAAATCTACTGACTTTAACTAATTTCACGTAATGTTACATATACACAGTTAAAACGAAAACACCTCTTTACACTGTTAAAAAAAGAGAAAGAAAATAATAGATTTTCACATTGCCCCACTGATACCATCAAAAGTCTATATAATCACTAGAGTCAAGTATTAGAAATGCTATCTTCTGTGGCCACATTCCCTTGCAAGGCCCATTAGTCACTAAATTGTCTCCCTGGGCACATGGCAACACTACATGTTCCAGGTAAGGCTATGTGTTGAGAAACAGTAGTGCTGGCTAAAGCCTCACAGAACATCTGGTGAAATTAATCTATTTGCAGGCTGCAAATGCCTATAGCAGTTGATGACCACGATGAAAAATGCTTTCACTTTCATGGACTATTTCAAACTTCCAAAAGAAGTTAAGGTGAGCCAGACTCCCTAGCTCTCCATCTCTTTTCCTTTCTTCTGGTTCTTATCCACATTCTGTACCCTGAAAAAGCCCAGATCTTCTCCTGTACCTGCCCTATGTGCTCTATCCAACCATCCTTAAAGCAAGGCCTCTGCCAAACACACAGCGTGAGGAGTCACCCCTATGGCATGATGTTTGTCTTGACATCATGAGTGGAGACCAAAGAGCTTCCCCACACTCCCATTGCAGATCTATCAGCGTTCTCCTGTACAACTACAGTGCCAGGACATTCCAGTTTTAGCTGTGCATTGGAGTAGGGCGTTGAAGTCCTCATAAAAAATATAGCTATCTGACAGCACTGATAGTCAAAGCCACTATCTATTAAGTGGTTACTATATGCTAGTGACTTTATATATGCTAGGTTATTAATCCCACCACAACCCTAGCAGTATTATTACTTCCACTGAAAACTGAGTTTTAGTGAGGTTAAGCAAACAGCCCAAGGCAGCATAGCTAATAAAAGACAGAGCCAGGATTTAAACCTAATTCCATCTGACTCCTCCTACATGAAACAATTATAGCAAACATTTGTTGAAAGCTTACTACATGCCAATCATTGTTCTGAGCTCCTTACTTGTGTTAACTCATTTTATCCCACAACAATTCTAGGAAGCAAACACTGCCATTACCACCGTTTTGCAGATGAAGGCACTGGAGTGAAGCAACTTGCCCAAACCCTACAAAAAGTAAGTGGTGAGAGCTGGGACTGCAATCCAGAGCTCTCTGTATTGAGACCAATCCACTCTTTTTTCTTTTTTTTTATTTTTATATGTTTTAATTGTAAAATTTTCAATAATTCCTACTTCCATGTCATCACCTACATTTAACAACTATTGACATTTTGCTATATTTGCTTCAGTTTTTGTTGAAATACTTTAAAGTAAGTTAAGATATCATAGTATTGGCCAGGCATGGTGGCTTACCCCTGTAATCTCAACACTTTGGGAGGCCGAGGTGGGCGGATCACCTGAGGTAGGGAGTTAGAGACCAGCCTGACCAACGTGATGAAACCCTGTCTCTACTAAAAATACAAAATTAGCCGGGCGTGGTGGCACATGCCTGTAATCCAAGCTATTCGGGAGGTTGAGGCAGGAGAATCGTTTGAAACTGGGAGGTGGAGGTTGTGGTAAGCCGAGATCATGCCACTGCACTCCAGCCTGGGCAACAAGAGCAAAACTCTGTCTCAAAAACAAACAAACAAAAAGACATCATAGTATTTTACTCCTTAATACTTCAGCATGCATCTCTAAAGATGGATTTTTTTTACATAATCACAATAGCATTATCACAGCTGATAAAATATATTAGCAATTCCCTAATACTATATTCAAAATTCTGTAATTGTTCCAAAAGTATCTTTTTTACAGTTGGTTTGTTCAAACCAGTATCCTGTGAAAAATCATGAATAACATTTGCTAATTATGTAATTCTAAAACACCTCCTTCCTACTCCCTTTTTGTACCCTGACATTAATTGCTGAGGAATCAAGATCAGTCTATAGAATGATCGGCCTTCTGGATTTGTTTATTTCCTGGTGGTGCTGGTTAAGATTTTCCTCTAGTTTCTGCATTTCTTATGAAGTAGAAATTTTAACTAAAGGCTTGAGTAGATTCACTTTCAGCAAGAATGCTTCATAGATGATAGTGCAACTTTATGTTGTACCACATTTGGATCTTCACAGTAACTGGCCATTGCATCAACAGCAGTGTCTAGAGCATCATAGCATCAGGTGATGATGGCCAGACTCTTCTACTGCAGAGTTATGCCCCCACCCCAGCACTCAATTGGCAATCCATGTAGGGAAGTCTGTTGTGATGGTCCCTGTCAACTTTTCTTTTAGTGGTTTCAGCATCTGTCAAAGGTTCTTGTTTGAATTTCCATCCTATCAAGGGCTGCAAAATGGTGACTTTCTGACCATATCACTGCATCTACATTCACAGCTCACATTCTTCAATAAAGAAAAGTTTTCCTTCATCAAGTGGAACTATTTAGTTATGCTGAAATTCAGTTTCTTCTAGAAAGACATTAAATATTTAATTATATTTAATTCTCAATTCTCAGAATAATCAGTTCATGTAATAATCACCTCCAGTGATGGCAAATGAGTTTTGTTTTGGAAGACATTCTCTTTTCTGAGTTTAATTATGTACTTGTGGAGTTTTATACATTCATAGTCATTTTTAAATGCTCAGGTTGTCTCACACTTGCCACTCTATACTCTTCAACTACAATGCTACTAAACCCAGATTAGGGCCTAGATTGAAATCCACGTTTCCCATGTAATAACTGAGTGACTCTTGCTTCTGTGCCTCTGTCTCTCAGAAATAAAACTGGAATTAAAAATTCTATATAGCTTATAAGGTTGTTGTAGTAATTAAATGAGACAGGTCAGCTACCAGGCTTAGCGAAGGGCATAAACAAAGAAAGAATGTGACAAATGTTAGTTACTCCTATTTTCATACAATCATCATCTAATGCTAAGTCTGCATTTGGGAAGGAAATAGGGTCTGGGGATGGGGTGGTAAAGGGAAGAGCAAGGGTCTCAAATGCTCTAGAGAGAAGATTCTTACCCAGAACAGTGACACATGACGGCTTTGCAGGGCCAGGAACAGGTAAAGAAACTAGGTAGCTGGTGAAGGGAAGAAGGCAGGAGGGAGAATAAAATTTTCTTTAAAAAAAAATTGTTTTTGTTTGTTTCACAGTTTTCTCAGGGCCTATTCTATTCCAAGATATCGAAAAGAATGCTAGTGCAACTAGAGCTAAGTGGTTGTCTCAGAACATATCAGAGTAGAGAGGTCAGGTCGTTTCTAGGCTTCAGGTGGCCTGTCCACCTATCCTGCCAGCCTAGTCCCAGGTTGGGCATTAGCTGATGGGCTAAGCTGCTTATTTCATGCTGGTCTGTAGGGAGAGCTTACAAGTGGGAAGGGAAGTTCAGTGTCATCTTCAAATGACAATGGTCATATGAAATACTAAAGATATTTTCCTATAAAAACCTCCCACAGAAATGAAAAGTTTTTAAATAAAACATATCATCCAAAATTGTAAAGTGAGAAAGATTGTTTTAATCTCATTTCTTTGAATTGTATTGTGAGAGGTATTGGTCTTCTTCTGCCAATCCAAGTTAAGGACAAATAAATCTCATTGTATCTGAAACTTTGGAGGAAAAATTTGATGCTATTCTTTTCCTTCCATGGAAATTTTATTCTGGGGATATATGTCCACAGCAAATGCATAGTAGTTGTCAAAGAAACAAGCTAATAGTAGGCTTGATAAGAGGGATTTCTTAAAATGAAAAGCCGTTATATCCTCCCCACCATGTCTTTCCCTTTCAGAATACTTACTGGCTCACCCCAGTCTCCCAGAACATAAACAATGGTGTTGTAGCCACGAAATCCTACAAAGACCACTTCACTTTTGAGCATGTACACACATATATATGTGCATGGAATGTGCATGTGTGTTTGTGGAGTGGAAGTAGGGGCTTTCCTTCTTTCTCTTTTTATTCTTTTTTTTTTTTTTTTTTTCAGACAGAGTCTTACTGTATTGCCCAGGCTGAAGTGCAATGGCGCGATCTCAGCTCACTGCAACCTCTGCCTCCCGGGTTCAAACGATTGTCCTGCCTCAGCCTCCCAAGTAGTTGGGATTACAGGCACCCACCACCATGCCAGGCTAATTTGTGTATTTTTAGTAGAGACAGGGTTTTACCATGTTGGTCAAGCTGGTCTCAAACTACTGACTTCACGATCTGCCCGCCTCGGCCTCTCAAAGATTACAGATGTGAGCCACTGGGCCTGGTCTATCTTTTTATTCCTTAGTAAAAAATATTTCCCTCACAACTTGACAGGAACTGGCTCTGAGATTTACAGAAATGACTGAAGGGATATCGCGCATGCAAATTATCCTGCATCTTCATTAGCTGTGCTGCTCACAACAGCCGAATCTCTCCGTCCTCCCTCTTTTTAGGTCGTGTTAAAGTTTCCTTTAGAATCATATTCAGTGGCCTAGCATGCCTCAGTAGAACGTTGAGTGACTTGAAAAATACTTGGCTACCAGACAAGAAAGTAAAACAAAAGCTAAGTGTGTAACGTTTAACAAAGGAACATTCAGAATCTTCCCTCTGGCAGAATCAAAGCAGCAAAGAACACCCTCGTCCTCCTCTCCCAAATAAAAACTGGGAGAAAACATCCTGGAAAATAAATGCCAGCAGCCAGAAGCCAGTTACTATGAAGAAACAGGATGAAGTTTTAAACCATTTACTCTCATTTTGTTCTTCTAAACCAAGGCCACTAATAACCTCAGAAATGTCGACTGATTATCTTCTTTCTGCTTGGTTGGTATTTCTGTACCAAAATGTTCACATGGAAGGTAAACAAAGGCCTAGCAGCTCAGATTTTTTTTTAAATTTGAACGAGAACTCATTTATTTGTATTTCAAAATTCTGAGGCAGATTACTTGGAAGACATCCAAAACCTCAGAAGCCAAAAGTTCTGCCAAGCATTTTTCAGCTTGGCAATCGGTAATATAATACAGCCAGATCATTAAAGAAATCCTGTTCTGAATTCCCTTGAAGTTTCTAAGGCAAAGTTTAAACAAAAATTATTTCCTTCAGAGACTCCTATGCATGATAAGTTTCCATCTGTTCATAAGGAAACAGTATAGTAGATTAGACACCTTGACTAAGAACAAATAAACACAACAAAAATAAATGTACATTGCATTTCTCTCTAGACCTTCATGGTTGTGTATTCACAAAGCAAAACATTGTATATCTTCCGTCTCTTAGGAAGAAGTTGTTTATTACTCTTTTGCTTTGTCATGGCCATCTTACTCATTTACTTTTCAATGATCACGTATTGAAAACCCACTCTGAAGAAGGTGCTGTGCCAGACACCATGTAAAGAAACAAAGATATAGATACACAGACTCTGCTCTTGTGGGGCATAATATATAGTGGTGGGGACGGGGAGGTGATATGTACAGATAGGTATTAAAGCAGATAGAAGGCATTAGGAAAAGTACCTTAGGAAAGGCAAGATGAGATGCTCTGGATGTCCCGAGAAGGGTATGTTAATTAGAATGAAGAGGACAGGAGAGATTTCAGGAAGGAGGCAGAATGAGTGCTGCATCATGAAAGGGAAGTAGGATGTGGACAAAGTGGAGAAGGTCTTAGAGTACCATGGTGCTTCATCTAGTGCCTTGTTGCCTGAAGTGCTCTATCTGCTCCTTTCCAACCTGCGTCACATGTAAGTCCATTTATACACTTAAACCAAAACTGAGTACATGAGAACACATATTTCTCACCCACACATTAAAATCAAGTTGAGGCCGGGTACAATGGCTCATGCCTGTAATCCCAGCACTTTATGAGGCCAAGGCGGGCAGATCACTTGAGGTCAGGAGTTCAAGAGCAGCCTGGTCAACATGGCGAAGCCCCATCTCTATTAAAAATACAAAAATTAGCTGGGAGTGGTGGCAGGTGCCTGTAATCCCAGCTACTTGGGAGGCTGAGGCAGGAGGATCACTGGAACCTGGGAGGCAGAGGTTGCAGTGAGATCCTGCCACTGCATTCCAGCCTGGCCAATAGAACGGGACTCTGTCGCAAAACAAATAAATAAGCAAATAAAATGAAGTTAAATATTATCTCACAATTCTATACAATCACAGTTTGCTTTTTATGCTACAATATATTTTTTCCATCTAAGTTGTCTTAGTGCACCATCTCCTTAAATTAACTGCCAGAAAATAGGTGAAACCCATGAAACCTAGTGTAATAGTGGAGCCATCCACTAATCAAGACAATCAAGACCAATGTGGGAACAGGAGTCTGAATTATTTGACTGCATAAATAAGCACATTCCCACTTTGCCTATGAAGGGTGCTTATAATAATCATCTCTTAGCCACCGTTCCACTGTTTCAATCTATGGAAAAATCAAAATGCACTTATTGAATTCATTTAAATAAGCATTTACTGGGAAATTCCTACCCCAAAGACACTGTGCCAATTTGGAGGACTCAGGACGGCCCCCTGGAGGCATCTCACAGCCTGGAGGGGGAACTCACACCCACCTCTAAAGCAGGGTATGATAATAGAGCTGTACACACAGATCCTTGGAAGCACAATGCACAAGTATATCTAAAGCTCACATTCTGTTTTTAAAATGAAGCTGATTTTCATTTGCATATGTAAATTCATATTCCTATTATTTGGGCTTCTAGTTGTAAGATAAGCTGAAAATGTTCTTCAAACTTTTTTGGCATTAGCCTTAGAACCTGTTTATATATGAATCACGTGCAAAATATTAGTATTTTTTTAAGCCATTTGCCAATATTGACAAAATGACTGGTTTCATTTACTAAACTTGAATGTGAATGATATTGCACTTTGTCCAACATTCAAATATACTTTCACATCCAAAGATTTGCCACAATTGAGGATACTGAAAAATGTGCCACTTATTTTGAAAGTAATTTTAAAACATATGCATTGGAAAGGCATTTAGAAATGTTTGTGACAGTGGAATCATTTCAATGTACTTTCCTACCTCCTTTGTTATCTTTGTCTATTTTGTTTTGCTATAACAGAATACCACAGACTGGGTAATTTATAAATGAAAGAAATTAGGCCCGGCCCAGAGGCTCATGCCTATAATCCCAGTACTTTGGGAGGCCAAGGTGGGTGGATCACCTGAGGTCATGAGTTTGAGACCAGCCTGGTCAACGTGGTGAAATCCTGTCTCTACTTAAAATACAAAAATTAGCTGGGCATGGTTGCGGGCGCCTAATCCCAGATACTTGGGAAGCTGAGGCAGGAGAATTGCTTGAACAGGGGAGGTGGAGGTTTCAGTGAGCCGAGATCGGCCCACTGCACTCCAGCTTAGGCGACAGAGCAAGGATCCATCTCAAAAAGAAAAAAGAAAAAGAAAGAAAAGAAATTTATTTCTCACAGAGTGCATGTGAGAGAGGGGGAGAAAGAGCCAGAGAGCGATGCAGCAGAACTTGCTTTTATAACAAACCCACTCTGGCAATAACTAACCCACTCCTGCAATACCAACATTAAGCCATTCATGAGGACAGAGCCCTCATGACCTAATTACCTCTTGAGAGGCCCCACCTTCCAAGATTGTTGCATTGAGATTACATTTCCAAGATACGAACTTTGGAGGACACATTCAAACCACAGCATTTGTCTAGCAAATTCCTAGTTAATGTTCACAACTCAGATACTGCCTCCTAGATTTCCCTCTGCACTCCCATGCTATTTCTCGAAACCTATAATTCCATCCCTAAAACCAAGTTAAAGACACCTGTGCCTTTGTTTCCTCATCTGCAGGAGGTGATAACCGATAGTATTCATAGAGGTAAAATAATGCCAAGTAAGAACAGCATGGAAACCATAGTATCATAAAAGTATGGAGGAGTTCAAGACCAGCCTAGGCAACGTAGGGAGACCCCCTTCTCTACAAAAAAATTTAAAAATTAGCCAGGCATGGTGGCACATGCTTGTGGTTCCAGCTACTTGGGAAGCTGCAATAAGCCATTATCACGCCACTGCACTCAGTTTAGGAAACAGAGAGAGACCTTGTCTTAAAAAAAAAAAAAAAAAAAGGTCTAAGTTGTAGTTGAAATCTGCATGACTCTTTAATCAATGAGCTTCTAATGGTCTTTTTTATTATGACTATCAAATGTGTATGCAAACATTTCTTCCTCTGAACTTCACCCTCCTGAAAAGGGACAGCTGTGGATGACTATTCCCTTTCTATACCAGTTCCAATACCACAGTGGAGAGGGGAGGGAAAAATAAACACACACATTTCTAACTTTCCAGCCTACTGACTGGTCTGCCCTTTCCCCTGGCCAACATCCTCAAAAATATGATAATGAAGTGGTCTGTGTGACTATGAAAGAGTCGTTTTCCTGGGCTGGAGCCAAGGGAGAGAAAGAAGGTATCCAAACACAGCTGCAGTTACCTCTCCCCACTCAGTCATTTCAGGGAAATGGACTCAGCATATCTGGAAGGAGGTCAACTGAGGGACAAAATAAAAGACTCTCTTGGTTGGTTGGTTCTACACAGATCCTGAAAGCAGGCTTCAAGCCTATGCTACAACAGTCCCTCTGACTTTGGCAATAAAATGAAGGAGAAATATCACAGAAAATACCGAAGGAAAAACCAGTCAAATCTCATTATCACAAACTCCCAGAAATTTGTTGAATTATTTTAATATTTTCAATATAGCTGACTGGAGTGAACATTAGTTAACATGAGTAAATGATAAATTGGATCTAAATTATCATTTGTGTCTATAGAGATTTTGTTATAAAGAAATATATCCAAGTTAGATTTTCACCTAATGGCAGGTTAGGAAAAAAAAGATGAAAAAATATGTGTGTTCTAACTATTTTTTACAAACTATATTCATAGTAGATTATTCCATTGTTGACACTTCTAAATGATATAGCCATGGAAATTAAGGGGATCCCTTAATTGAACCCCTCAATTGAAAAAGGAGCAAACTAAAGCACAGAGCACATTGTCCATGATAAGCAACCACTTAGGGCTGCCATCTTCAGTGGGAAGGTCTCTCTCAAGTTATAGAGTGAAATCTAAGCCTGGCCCAGCATTCATTGGGCATCTTATTTTCTACCTACATTTTCATAAGATGTATCACAAACTTCAGCAATTATTTATTATGTACTATCTGCTATATCTTTATGCAGGTTAACGTTGAAATAATAAATTAAGAAGCCATTTGACAGGTGGGTTTAACACCCTGGGTTCCTACCTAAGGCAGCTAAAACCTAGCTCAGCCTCATTTCATGCAAGTGGCTAATTTAAAAGAAATGAAACTTAAGCTCAACCAATCACATAGTCAACTGGGCATTGATTATATTGTCTTGAACTTCCCATCAAGAGAGTCCAAAAAAGACAATTTTTCAAACTTCATCCAATCAAGCAATCTCTTTGCTCTGCTTTCTTACTCACCCTGTAAAAGCTTTCCCATCAACCACCTCTGCTGAAGCCCTGAACCACTTCCAGTCTAGAGCTGTCCAATTCATGAATTGCTATCTGCTCAAATAAACTCTCTAAAGGTTTAATGTGCTGAAGTTTCTCTTTTAACATTAATCTTCTATTTAACATTATTATAAACTCCTTGAAGGTTACCACTATGGCAAAATGATTCTGAATGCTCCCACTCCTGATACCTCCTGGGAACAGTGCTGAAAATCCAACATTGAGTAAACCCCTTTCATTGGCAAATGGGCCCAGAGGGGCCAGCATGAGGGAGAGAGACTTGATAAAGCTCTTGTCCTCCTAAAGTTTAAAATGGAACAGGCAGAGCAACCTAAACAGCTCTGATACAGTTTGCCATGGTGAAACTATAGACAGTTCTGTGTGAATTCAGGTAACAGGGAGATTAATTCACCTGACAGTATCTGACAAAAGATACTCAAAATGTGGCCCAAGAGCCAGCTCTCATTATTACTCCATACGAAATAAGTTCAGAAATTGAGAGTATTTATTTAGAAACTCTTATAGCAATTGACAAAGTAGAAATTCTGCCTGCTGAATCTAATAATAAAAAATTACAACTTGTGCTTTGTGCTTTGTATGTCTGTGAACAGATTGGGAATTTTCAAAAGAAAAGGAAAAAGGAAGGAAGAGAGAAAAGGAAATTGGCCTTTCTTCACAAAGAAGTTGAGAAGAGTGGTCTTCGATGAATCAGGCTTGACCTAGTCCTTGCAGATGAGTAAGACTTCCACAGCTAACTATGTGAAAGAAGGGTGGAACGAGGACAGTCAGCAGCAACCATTCAGAATGGGGGATTCCAGGAACAAATGAAGACAAACACAACTTGTGCAGTCAGAAGATAGGAAGTGTGAGTATCCATGGGTGTGTGGGAGGAGAATTCAGCATTAGTGGATGACGCAAAGGCTGGGAGATTTTATTGCAACCTGAATAGTTTGCATCTCATAGTGTTGGCAAGCAGAGAGCTATGAAAAGCTTTCGACTGGGAAGTGCTATAATAGAATCTGCACATAGATAAAGGATGCTCAGTAGCTACTTGCTAATTGAACTATTGCACATTTGCTATTGGGGCTGTAAACTCAAAAGCTTAACTAGCCCAGGCAGGTTCCATGCATAGGAAGGCAAGGTTATCAATCTAGCAAGCACTTGCTTCATCTAATGGGGCACCTGCTACTCAGATCTTCCCAGCTGTTTTCATCTGGAGATGCACACCCTGTGTGTCGCATCTCCAATTTTTCAAGAGAAGCTGAAAAGCTGGGTTTATATGGTAACGTCTAAATTACACATTAGCACTAACTTTAAAAATTTTTAGCCAAACGCAACAGGTCTACATGTTGGATTTGTCATCTAGACCCCAATTTGCATTAGCCCTAATTTTAAAAATTGTTAGAAGATACTACGAATTACACATTATCACTAATGTTAAAGATTGTTAGAAGATTCTATGAAAGCCAAACATGTTGGATTTTTTGTCCAGACCCCCAATTTGCATCTCTGTTTTAGCACAGAAAAAAAGAGAGACCAGGTGTGGTGGCTCATGTCTGTAATCCCAGCACTTTGGGAGGCCAAGATGGATGGATCACCTGAGGACAGGAGTTTGAGATCAGCCTGGCCAACATCACAAAATCCCATCTCTACTAAAAATACTAAAATTAGCCTAATGTGGTGGCACACACCTGTAATCCCAGCTACTCGGGAGGCTGAGACAATGAGAATCACTTGAACTCAGGAGGCAGAGGTTGCAGTGAGCCAACATTGCACCACTGTACTCTAGACTGAGTCATAGAGTGAGACTCTGTCTCAAAAAAAAAAAAAAAGAGAGAGAGAGGACGGTTACCTGTGTCAAAGTGATCAATTACTCTTTGTGTATTTTTTGGTCCCTAGAGCTTACAAAGATTATTTTTAATACTCATGATGTGATGTCTGCACTGTCCTGTGGTGCTCTGTTTTCAAGGATGATTGCTAGCATTACTGATTACTGCTGGTGTGTACTGATGTGCCCTAGTCTCGTATATACCTAAAGTTCCTTCTAACTTGGTTCAGCATCAAAAATTATGTGCAATTAAGTCATCCTTTATAGCTTTCCAGCCTGTACTTCCATCACTAAGGGGGAGAGCAGTGGTGATTCTTATTGCCTTCATCCCTTAAAGCCAGAGCACTTGTCATTCCTGTACCAAAACTGGGTGTTTCCATCCAGCCTTCAGTAGAATAGTGCTTCATTCTGCCAGAGCATTTCACTATTCCCTTTTCTCTGAGGATTCTTGTGCAACTAATGTTGCCTGGGCTTGATTACAGCCAAGATAAAGGCAATATCGAGATGCAGCTTGTAGCCCCTTTAGGAAGCTTCCAAATTATGGGGCACTTAGAAAGGAAAAAGTTTTTCTTCCGATAGGTTTCAGAAAAGAAAAAAAGTCTGCCAGTAAATTTTAAATGTGTTTGTTAGAAAGAGTGGTGAGGGGTGAAGAGGAGAGGGAAATAAAAAGAATCAATAAAAACCCTCTTCCCAGCTGTTCATTCCACAGCCTGCATAAAGAATACGCATCTTTTTGATTAAAGTGCAGCTTTCATGCCCTTCTCTGGCAGGCTGCCAAGCTGGCTTAAGGTGAGCTCTGCTATTTTAAGGTGGAATTGTTTGCATTTGACTTGAAAAGACTCATTATTCCATAGCTCACTTTTTCACACTGCCTCAGAGGGGAAGCAGCAATTTAAACCTGAAGAAACAATATGGAGGAAATGACCCTTGGCCCCTCAGGGAGGGTTTAAAAAACAAAAATCCAAATGACTTAATTCCACAGCTTTCACCGTTCCCAGTGGCACTTGCTACGGTTCCCAGAAACTTAAATTCGACTTGATAGGGTTAAATGTCCGTAGACAGTGACATCATAAATTCTCACAACAAAAGATTATTATTCCATTGTAAAAATCACTAAATCTTTAGATTTACTGAGTTTAGGTGGACTTTTTTGCTCATTTATCTTGTAAATGTATCCACTCAGAAATCCACGTAACTGCTCAGACTTTGAATTGATTCCAGCACAGGATAAACATTGTGGATTGCTAGCTGAGATTTTTTTTTTTTTAAGCCTGGTTGGTTTTATATATTTTTCATAAAATATTTTGGTCTTTTAGCCTGGAAAGTCATTGGTTCTGTGTCTGCAAAAACAAATCACTATGCACATGCACAAATATGGCCAAGTTGTGCCATTAACCCTAAAATATGGCTGCCTGTCTCCGCTCCTCTGCTGTTCTATAACACTTAGCTGGGCTGGCTTCCGCTTAGCCAAGATGTGTTCCCTGCATTAGAATTGCCTGAGTTAATTATTGGATTTCTTAACCAACCCATCATAGAATTTGTTAGTCTCAAGTCTTTTTTAAAGTATTAATTATTGGTTGTCTTTGTGTGCCTGGAGTTTGTGAGGCACTTAGTATGATTTCTGACCACCTGTAAGCCAAAAATAAAACTGTAAGCCCCTCCAAGTGAATGTAGGGATTCCCTCTCCACCAAGAAAATTTCAAAGAAATTTGAAGAACGAGTTCAGGTCGTGACAGGAAGGAATCATTATGGTCTCTCCCTTTTGGAGTTTAGAGGCAGCTGACCAGCATTAACATTAAAATAGAACAGACATTTGTTTGTTTGTTTGTTGGTTGGTTGGTTGGTTGGTTTTGGAGACAGGATCTCACTCTGTCACCCAGGCTGGAATACAATGGCATGATCAGGGCTCACTGCAACCTCAACCTCCCAGTCTCAGATGATCCTCCCACCTCAGCCTCCCACGTATCTGGGACTACAGGCACACACAATCATGCCCAGCTGTTTTGTATTTTTTGTAGAGACGAGGTTTTGCCATGGTGCCCAAGCTGTTCTCAAATTCCTGAACTCAAGCAATCTACCCACCTTAGCCTCCCAAAGTGTTGGGATTACAGGTGTGAGCACTGAACCATGGCCTGAAACCCAGCCAAGAACAGATTCTTTGTAGCAATAAGATAGCAAATTCCAACCTGACTCTACTATAATATCACATGACAGATAAGGAAGGATATCAAAATATTTTACCCCAAAATATATTTCTTTGCCATATTTTAAAATGGTCCCGCAAAGCCATTTTTTGTGGGGGAACTTTTGCATCTGTAAAGAATCTCTGTTAACATAACTAGATCTTTCCTCTTCCCAGCCCTCCCAACCCTGAAGAGATTAACTGAGAGTCAAGTACCTTTTAAAGCTCTAAATAGGAAACAATTGCCATCTATTGTCTCTAAGGGCAGCGACCTCTGAGATATCTTCTATTAATAAGAACTTTGGTCTCCACAACCCCTTATCTTAACCCAGATACTTCTTTTTATTGATTCCAAGTTTTTAGATAATAACTAACTCTTTCAACCAATTGCCAATCAGAAAATCTTTGAATCTACCTATAACCTGTAAGCTCCACTCCACCACACCCCAAGTTATCCCCCACCACCCCCTATGCTACCCCCACCTCACTTCCACTTTGAGTTGTCTCGCCTTTCCAGACTAAACCCATGTATCCCTCACATTATATTGATTGATGTCTTATATCCCCCTAAAATGTGTAAAATCAAGCTGAAGCCTAACCATTTTGGGCACATGTTCTCAGCACCTTGTGAAACTGTGCCTTAGGTGATGGTCACTCACATTTGGCTTAGAATGACCCTCTTCAAAGATTTTACAGAGTTTGACTCTTTTCATCAACTCTTTTCATCAACACACGTTTTAGCAAGACTGCGTCTCGTAGATATAAAGCAGGAATTTTAAGTTTATCTTTTCCCTACTTTTCCAAATCTCACTGTGGTTTTGTTATTATTAGCACTTGGAACTGATATTTGAATTTTTCCCCATTGCGCTGTAATAATGCACAACAGTCTGCGTGTATCTGGTACAGAATGATCGTTTTCCAGAAACAGAGAGAGGTTTCTTTGTCTTGTGATATAAAGAAAATATAGTCATAAATTAAAATGTCTGTGCTATTGTTAATTTTTTAAAACGACAGAACAAAACAATTCTACACACAGTAGATGGGAAATGAAATGGAATACTTTTCCTCACCTAGATTAGGTGATTTCACTTTTCCCATTCTATTTTCTGTCTCTTCTCTCAAGTTGTGAAGTTTCTTTTAAAAAATAATTTTTTAAATAAATAAACAGTTTAAATCTAACACATGCAAGGAAGGGCCTTGATAAAACTGCTCACAACACACTCGTGGAAATCACTGAGTTGTAGAGACAGTTCTAGAAAACATTTCTGCAAGGCAGTGGAATAATTTACTTTCTTCAAAAGGCTCAGTCAAGTCCTTTTAGCTCCCAGAAGAGTACAATCTACTTCAGTTAAAAGATGAGAAGAGAGTCACTGATGGCTTTAGGCAGAAATCTTCCTATGTCAGTACCTGGAAAGGGTCGCCCTGGGCCCAGGTGTGGCCTCAGCTTCACTACACACATTATGTCAGTAAATATCATCGATTTTTAGTGTTAGTTCTCATTTGAGAATTAAAGCAAAGGTCATGAGTCTTCTTCCTGTGTAAATATATATACATCCATGCATCACCCAAAAAGCCCTTTCCTGAACCCCACTACCCAATTTTTAAGTTTGCCCAGAGGTGATGTGTCTCTGGAGCTAGATTCATGCAAAGCAAACCCGAAGTCTGATTTACTAAGCCAGAATGCCAATTTACTCATTTAGAACTGGCGACATGGCTTGGCCCAGGAGTTAGGCCAACTGTCTGCACATTCCCTTTTGGTAGGTAGAGCTACACAGAAAATCAAATTACAGATCCGAAGACTTCCTGGTGATTTTAGAAATAGAACAGAGGAGGTGGATGTTATCATGCACTACCAGTCTAATCAATTTCTCTTCTCCATTCCAAGGATATTTGTGTCTACCTTCCAACCTCAGAGTCCCCTCTCCCCTAGTCGTCGTTTGTCAAATTCCAGTATACAGAGGGGAGGGACCCAGAAGATAAGTCTGTCTGTCACTTGTGTAAAATTATTAAGCCAAACAAGTTAAATGCAACTGAAGGTGTGGCAGATGTGGGGACTATTCCAATCATTTCTTCTTCAGCATGTATTCTTTTTGAGGATTTCAGAATTACTTTATTAGTAATGAGTACACATTTCTTCTGCAGCTGGCTATAAATGGAATGCTTTTAGTTTGCATTTCAAAGAGAGAACTCAGCCTGAGTTTTCCTGTAAGTCTTCTGAGCTCATCTTGGTTGGTAATTATCAGCTACTATGCATCAACTATAGAGTTGACCCCAGTGCTTATTTGCTGTAATACAGGGCAACCATGGCACAGATCATCTAAAGCAGCTGTTTAAATACATGTATGGTATTTTCCAAGGATATCTGCTTCTTGGGTTTTTTCTTAGATTATTGTTTCATTGTGTTTGCCTTTGGAGCCCAGGAACACATTAAGTGAGAAAGAAGAATACAGTATTTTCCACTTGCTGCTTCATCAAAAACTATCTCAGTGTCTCTCTCTCTCTCTCTCTCTCTCCCCACGCCCCCCCCCCCCACCTCCTCTCCATCTTTCAGTAAATGTCATTCAAAGGTAAGAATCTGGAAATTCTTCTTCAGCCTATCAGCTACCACAGCAGAAATCTCAATCTCTGTTGGTAAGACTTCAAATTTTCTCCTAAATTATGCTAATGAGACCATTTGCACAATGATTTTTTTACAAAAGGAAACAGGCTTGTCCTGTGCTCTTTTCCTTGTGAGGAACCAGGTAAAGTAAGGCAAGGAATTTTCCTAAGTGTATAGAACAAAATGACAAACATGAGGGTTGTGGGAAAGGCAAAGGCTAACACAGAGCCAGAGAAGCTGATACCAAGCAGTTTAGCAGAGCACCAGGGCCGAACAGTAGAACTTCAATATAAAGCTGAACAGAAGTTGGAGCAGGGATCAAGGTTAAAGCAGGAAAAGAGATGATAGGAGGATTTCTAGAGGTAAGGCACCAACTTACCTGGCTGATGAGGTCATCTTTTTAAAAGGGTTAGGATGATGTGAACAAAGTCAAACTATGATTCAGAATAGTAAATAGGAAGCATTTCATGAAAGCTGTGTGAGAGTAGCAACAGGTCAAGCAAAGCATCTCGATGTGATCCAAGCATCACAGGAAACAGGAGTAGCTTTATCTCCATGGGGCTAAGTATAAAGATGCTATCTGGCTCCTTTCTCAACGAGTTGCCTCAGTTGAGGCATCACAAAAATCAGCACAAGATACTCCAGGGATACTCATTATCTTCAGGTCTCCTGATGAGTTAGATTTCCTCAGAGTAAGTGAATGGAAATAAAACGTAAGACAATCCAGGATTCATAAAAGCTTCACCTTGGCAGAACTCCTGGGTGGTCTAATCTTCCAGGATTCTGATTTGCTCTGTTTTCCTTTGAAACTAAATAGAAACCTCCAACAGGCCCTTCTCTCTGCTTCCAAAACATGTTGAAGTTTGTCAAGAGTTTAGCTTATATTTTGGACAAAATGGCATCACTTAAGTTAATGTTCTTTAGTAAATAGTGATTAAAGATATGCTCAAGAGATTTGTATTTGTATTTTCTTTCTTCAGAAGGGAAAAACTTCTTCTAAAGATGAACACAAATTCTACAAGAAATATTTTCCATTAAACTATGTTGTGGTTCTTGGCCAGGCACAGTGGCTCACACCTGTAATCCCAGCACTTTGGGAGGTTGAGGCAGGCGGATCACCTGAGGTCAGGAGTTTGAGACCAACCTGGCCAACATGGTGAAACCCCGTCTCTACTAAAAATACAAAAATTAGCTGGGCGTGGTGGCGGGCACCTGTAATCCCAGCTACTCGGGAGGCTGAGGCAGGAGAATCGCTTGAACCTGAGAAGGGGAGGTTGCAGTGAGCCGAAATGGCACCATTGCACTCCATCCTGGGTGACAAGAGCAAGACTCCGTCTCAAAAAATATATAAATAAAATAAACTATGGTGTAGTTCTTATTTTGTGGACTCCCAGGGAAGTTAAATATTTCTCCACCAAAACCCCAGTTAACAGTAGGCCAGGAACAATGCTTAACTGCTAATACAATGTTGAAGCACTACTAGCTAAACAACACTAACAGACCCAAATCATAAAATTTTCCTACTAAACATTACATAGAAAATATTGTCATCTTTTCCTTTAATTGCATTCAACAGAGAGCTAATTCATCAATTGCATTAACAGATATTTAATGACTTGGGAAGAAGCTGAGCGATCTTAACACTGGTGGCACAAAAGATATGTTGAAACTGTAAGTTGTTAGGTATCTCTGCAGCAGTAAATCAGTATATTTACTGGAGAAGAGCTTTGGGGAAGATCCATCCTTTCACTTTTTTTTTTTTTCCAAACCTGCTAATTCCAAACAGAACTTTAAATTCACAACTGACAGCTTCCATTTCCTTTAACGAATTGGGCAATTACTATTTGTCTTAGTCCATTTGGGCTGCTATAACAAAATACCTTAGACTGGGTACATTATAAACAACAGAAATTTATTTCTTACAATTCTAGAGGCTGGGAAGTCCAAGATCAAGGTAACAGCAGATTCAGTCTCTGATGGGGGCTCATTCCTCATAGATGGGGCCTGGTTGCTGTGTCCTCACATGGTAAAAGGGGCAAACAAGCTCCCTCAGACTTCTTTTATAAGGGCATTAATCCCATTCAAGAGGGCTCCATCCTCATGATCTAACCACTTCCCAGATGTTCCATCTCCCAACACTGGGGATTAAGTTTCAACATATGAATTTTTGGAAAAACATGAACATTCAGATCATAGCACTATTGCAACCTGCGATTTTTAAACATGAAAACAGAGCTGATGCCTTTACAGAGCCTGAAAGTTTCCCATGTCTTAACCTGGATAGTGGTCACGTAAAGTTAGGATTCAGGCAAATTGCTAGATATATAGATAATCAATTAAACGACATGATGACATACAAGCCAAGTGCTAGAGAACTACAGATAACAAGAGCTGTAAGTGTTTAGAGAAGGAAGACAACACTATCCGAGGACAAGGTAGGAGGAGGTTTTATAGGAGGTGAGATTTGAGCTGGCGTTAAAAGGCAGGTAACACTCAGACTAGAAGAGAGAAGAGACCATTGCTCAAAGGAGACATTCACAGTGCCCAGAAGTATGGAGGAGAAATGACATAGGAGCCAGTAAATATATATAGTAGACACAGGAAGAATATTTCTTTGACTTTCATCAAAATAGCACTTTATTTACATATTCTTCACTTTTATTAGGTCCCCAGCCTCCAGCAAGCTAAGCTAAATTGTAGTATGTAACCATTTCAAGTCTATTATTCTGAAGAAATCTCTTTAGTCATATGACCTGTCTTTTTTCTTTCTTTTTTTTTTTTTTTGAGACAGAGTCTCACTCTGTCCCCCAGGTTGGAGTGCAGTGGCGTGATCTCGGCTCACTGCAGCCTCCGCCTCCCGGGTTCAAGCGATTCTCCTGCCTCAGCCTCCCGAGTACCTGGGACTACAGACGTGCGCCACCACACCTGGCTAATTTTTGTATTTTTAGTAGAGACCGGGTTTCACCATGTTGGCCAGGATGGTCTCAATCTGCTGACCCCATGATCCACCTGCCTTGGCCTCCCAATATGCTGGGATTACAGGACCTATCTTTTTTCACAAGGATTGCAAACAAAACAAACAGCAAAAATCTCTGGTATTTGGAGCATCCCCTTGGAATTTCCATGACATGACATTATCTCAGATAATCTCCCAGAATTGAGACTCTGCAGCACTCCTTTTTCAATGAACCTTAGACAATCATTTATTTTCCACTTAACTGGTTTAGTCCATGGAGCCTGCACTTCACTAGAAAACCATTTGGGAGAAGAAGAGGTATTCATTCAAAATATGTTGGTTCATTGAGCCAATTAAGAATCAGAAAGGAGCCTGGGCACAGTGTCTCACGCCTTTAATCCCAGCACTTTGAGAGGCTGACGTGGGTGGATCACTTGAGGCCAGGAGCTCAAAACCAGCCTGGCCAACATGTTGTAACCCCATCTCTACTGAAAAAAAACAAAAATCAGCCGGGCGTGGTAGCGCATGACTGTAATCCCAGTCACGCAGGAGGCTGAGGCAGGAGAATCACTTGAACACAGGAGGCAGTGATTGCAGTGAACCGAGTCTTACAACAGAGCAAGACTCCCTCTCAAAAAAAAAAAAATTCGGAAAAGATAGCCACCTTTATTCTCACTGTTGCTTGACAATCTTTTGTCTTAGGTAAGTCAAATTTAAAGGTAGTCTCTGGCACAGGAGTGTGATATTCTTGTCTCTGTTTACTTCAAACATTGTTTAAACTACTCCTGTGGACTAAAATAACCTTAGCCAGCCCTACATATGACTTCTAGGAGAGTTTATTATATCCTTCATGGAAATTTTCCTTTTTTTTTTCAGTATCATGGAAATGATAAGATCATGACAGGAAGACTGAGTACCTGAAATGTAGTAGTAAAGAGTGGAACTAAACTTAAAGTTTAGGTTAGTTGAACTAAGTTAAGTTTACAGAAGAGAGAAGTTGCTGACAGCCAAGAAAAAAACTCTGTAAAATCAACCATTTCCCCACATGCATTTTGAAATGTAAATACATTTAACACCCAGAGAGGTGCAGGGGAATCTAGCTATTTTGGGCTATTCTGAGCAAGGACAGCTGTATATTCTGAAACATATGGCTCCACATTTGTGAAAGGGAAAGGGGTGAGGGAAGAAACCACAGAATGGCATATTTGAGTTGGTCATTTTGAGATTCCTTAGAAGTTCTGACACGAAAAAATGATTCCCTAATACTCAGCATGACAAGTATCAGTCATTGGAGAACATTCTGTCAACTGGTATTTGAATTGGAATATGTGGAGATGAGGTTCTTTCTACACAACAGGACCGGTTTAGTTCACCCCAATCAGCAGGACAATTCCCCCACCTCATTCTGTCCCTGTGTATGTACTTGGGGGAAGGGGTTATGGAAGGGGGTGGATCACTCTCTGTATATGACATGAGTTCTTTCAAGGTAGCTAGGAGCCAAAGGACTTGCTTTTCTGGTTTTCTCATTGTTTCCAGTGCCAACAAGGCTCCCTGGAACCTCCAAGCTATGATAGGATTATGCTCATTTCCAAGGGCAAATAGGACCAGCCCTCCAGACATTCCAACTTCAAAACTATTTTTATTAAGGATTTTCTCCACTTACCTGGGAGTGGTTAGGTTTTGGAGCTTTGTAGAGGTATTTCCTCTCACATTCCTACCATCCTGGCATACAACTGTTGGACACCAGCCTATTTCACATCCTCCTTTCTCCTTTTCTTATCGCTCCCTGAGGTGCAATTTATCCTCCCCTCTATCCCCCACCATCTGGACCAGACTTTCTGCCTCTGTGAACCTAATTATTTCTCTGATTCTCTTGAACTACCTCTTCCCTTTTGCCTGTGACTCATAACCTTTTATTAACAATTTATTCTTTGCTCTTACCATGTTCCCGGCTCAGTTTTTCTTTTCTGCATTCTGTTAAGTGCACACTGACAAGTGAATACCAAAGTATTTTATGTTACTACCCACCCCAACACACACACACACACACACACACACACACACACACACAGTAAACCTTTTCTTAACCTCACTGGGGTCACTATGCAAGTAATATTTACAATGCCAGAGATTGACGCCTCAAATACCCAGCTGAAAAATTTTTAAATTTCAGAAGACAAATGAAAAGAGAAACATAAAAGAGTAACATGACAATTTGACAATGAAGAAAACCAAAGAGGAAGAGAGATCTGAATATAAAATGGCTAATATTAAAGAGTAAGAGTACATGCGAATGAGATAATAAGGAAAGGGAAAAATAGTTTCTCAAAAGGGGCAGATGTA
This sequence comes from Trachypithecus francoisi, assembly GCF_009764315.1. Taxonomy (NCBI): domain Eukaryota; kingdom Metazoa; phylum Chordata; class Mammalia; order Primates; family Cercopithecidae; genus Trachypithecus; species Trachypithecus francoisi. The sequence goes on along the minus strand of NW_022681453.1, from coordinate 124,552,040 downwards.
TTTTTCTGATTTCTAGATCGTAACAGGGACCCAGCAAAGGAGAGGGTATCAAGAATTCTTCATTTTGAGTTGTCTGTCAACCAAGGCATTCTGGTGGCAAATCACTTAATCTCTCCTTATGTCTCCCTCCACTTCAGTATCTATAAAACTATATGTAATAAATCTAAACTATGGCTCATGTGCAGTCTAAGGAGTACCTGATTCAAGATTATTCAGGCTGATACTAATGCTCCAGGTTATTTCTGCTATGATTGATATTGTCAGAAAAGCCCAGAAAGGGTTTAGAAATATTTGATGATGAGAGTTGGAGCCAGGGAGGGATTGCAGAGGAGTCTTTGCGTCTTTGACTTGGAGACTTCAAAAAAATACACTCAGGCTGGGTACAGTGTCTTACACCTGTAATCCCAACACTTCGGGAGGCAGAGGCAGGTAGATCACTTGAGGTCAGGAGTTTGAGACCAGCCTGGCCAACATGGCGAAACTCCATCACTACTAAAAGTACAAAAAAAAATAGCTGGGCATGGTGGCACACGCCTGTAATCCCAGCTACTTGGGAAACTGAGGCACGAGAATTGCTTGAACCCAGGAGGCGGAGGTTGTCATGAGCTGAGATCATGCCACTGCACTCCAGCCTGGGTAAGAGAGTGAGACTCTGTCTAAAAATAATAATAATACTCTCAAAGGGACACCACCAGAGGATTGTATCAGCAGGATTTATTCTCAGAGATGATTGATGGATTCCCCATCTATCTGGGAGTGGTTACATTTTGCAGCTGTGTGGAAGTGCTTCCTTCTACATTCTTATTGTCCAGGCAGGTTCATTCTGAAAAGCAGCTTGCTGACAGGGGTGTGTGCTGGCTGCAATAGAGGAAGAATGATTGCTAATTAAGAAGAGGACCCAATAACAAGAAATCACAAGCTCCTAGGTACCAAAAACTTGCCTGACTACTTACCTTGGCAGTGCCTTTAGGCCCTTCAGCCAGTTCTGCCTGTTAGACCTCAGAGAGCTGCTCTAATTGGTACTGAAAAGTTTGAGAAATCATGCTACAACAAAATGGTTCATCTGGGTCCATGTCATAAAGTTCTTAAGAAACCTAGCTAGAACTTAATCTCAGATTTTCTGACTCCAACTTTGCTGTTCCTTCTTTTATCTTATTGCTGCTTAAGAAGATAAAAATGTATCAATTTAGGAAAAAAATAAGAGTTAAGGAATAAAATAAAAGCAAGGCAGTGCATGTTTGGTGCTTGTATAGAATTCCTGATTTGTGATATTAAAAGTAAGCTGATTGATTTCTCCAAATTATGATGACTATTTCTAGACATATGCTTGGTTTTTCAAAAGGATTAGCTAATTCCACTAAAAAAGTCTCCTAAGCAAGTGTTTCAGAAACATTTTTAGTCACTTGACGCTCATTGATTGAACCAAACTCTGGACACACCAGCCAATATATAAAAATATTATGAAAATGAATTGGATAGGGGGAGGAAAACACAACCACAGATTGGCAAGACAAACACCGAATCTTTATAATACATAACACTGGGAGGTGGGATGATGGTTGATTTTGCTTCTTAGTTGGACTTATCTGAATTTTTCAAATGACTGACAACAACTATGCATGACTTCTGTAATTAGGAAGGAAGTTACACGTTTGTATCTATTATAAGAATAATGCCATGTTAGATGAATGAACTATAAAATTGCAATTAAGACCAAGAAATCACAACAACATACATTAGTAATAGAAGAAACCATCCTGAGACACCTCTCCCTAAATCTCTTGTAAATCATTAGGGGGCCCCACCCTCCAGATCACTGTTAAAGGTAATTGTTCTAGAGGATTCTGAGGGAATAACACAGTCTATACTTACTCCCTTCCCCAACCCAGTGCAAACAACATCCAAATTTAAACATATTTTTAAATCTTGCTTCATTGTGTTGTTTATTCAAACTCAGTATTTTAGAAACGTATTCACTTGAGATAGAAATATAAGCAGCCTGGATGTCAGGGGGTTTGTTACAGGAGCACTGCCTGCCAGGAGGTATGGAATCGTGAAGGGTGGTAGGTAGAGCAGGCACGGGGTGGTATGTAAGCTTGTGCAGAAAGGAAATAATGAAGAGTATAGGCTTTGCCCAAATGTATGTTGTTTCTGAAGTCTTCCTGATGTCTAACCTCTGAGGGCACACCCACATGGAGCATCCCCGGACCGCCATCCCCACCCTTTCTTCCTCTTGCTCCATTTTTTCCCACTACCCTTTCCACTTCTGCCCCTTGCTTCTATCACAGCTTCACTTGTTAAGGTTCATATATGAAGATCTATTGTGTCATTTTAAAGATTTGTAAAGGCCCACATTGCTAAAACATAAAACGAACAAGAACTGACTTGTGTGCATAGACTATGTCTCTTTCCTCAGAAAAGGGAGTGGCTTGGGAAAAAAAAAATCCACAGAGTAGTTTCCAGTATCACTACATTCTGGAAGTCGAGCTAGAGGAAACAAGTTGGAGGCTTACTTAATAGCCCTCACCGACAATACTTTCTGGGACCAAAATGAATAGCACTTTTTGTTTTATTTTGCTTCTACCTTACTTTATAATAACCATATGAAGTAGATTTTTCAATATACTCTCTGCTTTTACATTCTGTCGTCAGCTCACTTCCTCCCTCCCCTCTGCTCCTACCAGTTGGGGAAAAGTCTCTTCTACATGATTATTGGCAAAGTGTTCCCACAGTCATTAACTGAATCCTATTTCCCATAATAGTCAGCGTACAAATTATTTTACATATCCAATTGCAAAATAGATAGCCCTGAATTTGTTTTTAAGACACTCATGTTATACAGCTCAACTATTATGGATGGAAGAAATCCAGTCTTCAGCATTATATATTGGTGTCCTACTTTGCCAGGATCAAATTGATAAATATGAGAAAATTAAGCTAGGTGTAAGTTTTGTGAGGGTAAGGACCATTTCTCCCCACCCACCCCAAATGCCTAACACAGGCCTGGCATGTGGATGGCATCAATAACATTTGAATTAAAATGTAATCAAATTGAAGTTTAATGATATCACCAAGCTTAATTAGGCTGAGGTACTGGAAAAAAAAAAAAAAAAAACTGGATCCTAAATAGACTACTAGGTTCAGAAAACCCTGTGTGATGGGTGTCTGTCTGCACAGTGTAAACAGACTGCTGCATTGACTAGAGAGAAAATAGGGAGGTAGAAATTTGCCTATGCAAAGCCAAGAAGTTGGCACTTTCTACCATTGGGTATGAAACCTGGTGAAATTTGGCAGTCGGTCTTAGCCAAAGGAGAAAGAAGCCACTCTGTCTTTAAGGACAAGCTTTCTGGAGAGACCTGCTCTCAAAAATCTCAAGGCCATGACAAGTCACCACAAATCTATCTTTTGCTAAACTGACTCTAAAGTGAAGCAACTGACTCCCTTCTGTGTTCCAAAAGCTTTTACGTATTCAAGAGTCTTTTTCATACAGTAACTCCAGAAAGACCTTTTTCAGTTTTCTCTTTTTTCCCATTTTAAACATCTTTTGTCTAGCAAATAAAGTCATCCTTCATCATTTTAATGTGTAAAACATTTCCAGCCAAAATGTGATTGAACTGTGCCAGATCAAAGGTTCTAATGCAATTTTTCCAAGTCAGTAGGAAAATAGAATGTTAAGCATGAGAAACATTCTGAGAGAGCAGGGGTGAGATGTAGTCCCCTCTCCACTGTGAACAGGGTAAGAGAAGATGAAAACCCAGGAAAAACAATTCAGCAAAAAAAACAAGAACATTCAAAAGCCCAGAAAAGAATTCTGAAGTGCGGAGAAGACCTGGAGAATGTCATATTAATGATGAGTGGCAACTGAAAAAAAAGAAGAAAACCTTTCAGGAAGTAGAGGATACACGAAGTCAACAGGAAATGAACTGTGGGTTATTTAAGGTTATCGGAGAGCTAAATGTGCCCTAAGTGTGACCCAGTACGTTGTCTATAGAGATGCTAAGAGGTTGCTGGATGCATTAGAGTGGGTATTAGACTTCTGTTTCTGTTTTTTTTTTAATCAATATGTAATCCAAGAATCAGAGCAAAGAAGGCCGCTCCTCCAAGCCTCATAAGCCAAACATGGGCTGCCTATGTTTGAAAGACCTGTACATACACAGATCCCATCCCTCAACTGCTTCCGTGTGTTTTTAATGGACGCTTCACAAGCCTCAACTGGCTATGTTCCAGCCATGAGGCATGAAGCTGGAGAACAGCTTTTTTGTCTTCACCAGCCAAACATTCACTTCCTGTGAAGCCAGATAGATAATGAGAGGGAAACAAAACTGCGTTCCAGGGTCATCACTCAAGACTTGCCGCTTCTAAACAGAAATATATGTAGTGAATCAAAAAAGGCTTGTCTGGATGTGCCTTGGTCGAAGCACTGAGAGTCTACCTAGAGCATTCAGCAATGTCTGGAGCATTTCTGGAAGCCATCCACAGGAAAATGAAGCCACCGCATTGATTTCATAAGGATTCATTCTCCCCAGGCTGCTGGGTTTAAAATGGGCTGAGTGAGCCAGAGTACAAATTCGAATTTGCTTAGGCAACACCAAATCCTGCTGGATTGTAACTCTCTGCTGCCAAACTTCTGGAAAACTGCTTAAATTATGGCCCTAATGTCTCTTGTCAGAAAACAAATGGATAAAGCCTTCTCCCACTTCCTGGGAAGAAACCAGTAAGCTGGGACAGCTTGGAGCACACTGGAACATTGCAAACCACAAACGTCTAAATTACCCAGCCAGGTGAGTCCATCCAGTTCTGGTCCGAAAGGTGCCCTGAAGCAATACAGACATGCAAAACAGAGTTGCCCTGGCATAGGTAGCAGCGTGGAAAGCCGTGTGATTAAAACCAAGGAATGTGCATGGGAGCTGTATGAGTGAGCAGAAGGAGGTGTAGCTTTTGATACAATCTTGCTCCTTTGGGATGGAACACTTACACCTCTGGTTTTCATTTGCAAAAAGAAAAAAAAAAAGCAAAAGAATAAACAATACAAAATACGACTTTGGATGCTTCTGCCAACATCTGAGTAAACCTTTAAGGAGATTCCAGGCAACAGAATTTGGCACTGTGCTTCACAAGTTGGTATAAAATAATTGGTGCCAAATATGACTCTGCATGAAAACTCTGGCAAAGCCCACTCCCTTGCAAAAGGGTCTTCCATGATGCTTTGCCACAGAAATCCAGTATAATTCCACAGCATTGGGGTCTGGCACCTTTTCCTGGCATGGCTCCTTGCTGTACGTATATGTGTATGTCCACGCATCCATGCTTAATGAGCATGTACTCAAATTCTGTCTGGCTCTCCTAGCTAACAAGGTTTGGGCAGTCAGGAATATGTTGGGGCAATCATAGCAAGGTTTTAAGATAAAAGGAAGGTGGTTTAAGATAAAAGGATGGTGCTCTCTTCAGCAGTCCACAACCTAGACAAAGCCACCCTGATAGGGCCAAAGTCTGAGTCAGAGCCTCTGGTCTGTGAATGTGACCGGGTCCCCAGAGTTTCTGGAGGACCTCACTGCAGTCTTCTGCAGCAAGCGAACTGCTCCCAGTCCCACCTCAAGCAAGTTGACACTGAACAGCAAATCTGCCCTATATTCAGCTGAAAATTCATGTTGATTTGAAAGCCAAGAGGAGGGGATAAAACTTCTTGATGAAGCTAATAGAAGGGGTTTACATAAGGACACAAATAGAGTTGAGAATATTCTCCAAATTGGAGGTGGGGTTGTGATTGGTCCTCATCTCTAGAGATACAGACAAAATCATTGCTACTTTAATTATTCATCAACATAACATAGGGATCAGTCACTACGATTTAATAAGAGAAATTGTATTCTAGCACCACTGACTTCAAGGAGCTTACAACAGTCATCATAACCAATACTTGTGGAGGTGTTTGACATTTTACAAAATGCTGTTGCATGTATCAGTGCAGAGATATGTAAGAGAAATGTAACCTAAATGAGAATAAAATAGTCTTTATAAACTGGTGTAAAATAATACATCAAATGACTAGTATTAAGAGTCATCATTGGGATATCGGAGGAGAAAATGGCTGCTTCAACCCACCAAAGGATAATTGGGAATGGAAAGTTTATGAGATGGGAGATTTGAAAGAGGAAAAACATTCTTACCAGAGAAGATAAACATCTTTTTTTTTCTGTCAGATAACAAACTATATTTTGAACCTTTCTATGTTGTAGGCACTGTGTCAGGTGCTGGATTTATAACCACAAAAAGAAAGAGGCAAAATATGTGCATTTCCAGTGGGCAAGACAGACACTGTGTAAGTAAACAAGTAAATAAACAAGATAATCAGATAATGAAATAAGTGCCGTGAAGGAAATAAATGGTGATGTGACGGGCCTTTTTTTTTTTTTTTTTTAGTTCTCTATTTTGCAGGTGGCAAGTGTTCAGTTAGTTCAATCTTATTAAACATGTGATAACACAAAACTGCATAATACTTCAAAATAAAAGCCCCAATGACAATTTCACCATCCTCTGCAGTTGGAAATCCACCAAGTGTAAATTAACTTTGGCCTGCTGGTTATCCTCAAAACAACAATTGCATGCCTCCTTCACTCAGTGTTCTGAGCCAAACATACAATCAAATTAGAACAAAATAATGAGAGTAGGAGAGTCAAATGATGTAGGAAAATGAATAAAATATTGTTACAACATTAAGAGGCAAATTTATGATTGATATAGAAAATGTCTAATATATTCTCTAGTCATGACTTCGAAAAGGCAGAAAATGATGTTGGGAAGGCAACCAAAGATTGTCTTCCTGAAAACAGAATGCAACTTCTTCAAAGATGAAATCATAGTCATAGAACTGGATACACAGTGCCAAGAAAACAACTTGATTGATCCCTTGTCACTAATTGGTTAAATAAAACAATTTTATTTCCACTGTATGATTACAATCTTAGTCTGAGGCACACTGTTCCACGTTTAGTCTGATGTTTGATCCCTGTGAAAGAAGCAGAAATTTGTCAACTGAGGCAAGAAGTGTTAACAGGGATAACAGTATGAAAAATATTAATGTGCCTTTTCTCCAGGCTTAGTAAGACTTTCTTCTGTGCCAGTGGTGGGGAGAGTGTTACAAAGGGAAAGCAAAGAAAAAAAAACAAAAGAATATTCAGCTTCTGATATTCGAATAATATTTTTCAGCAAATAGGCTTGAAAGCAGGCTATGTCAAGAACTAGAGAGAGCATATTCTATAATTTTTCAGAATATCAAAAAGCAAGCCTAAGGAACTCAGATCATATTGTATCTTCTATAGTCAGAAAATATACTCCTTTGATCTATTGATAACTAGGCCCTGAGCCTAGCACAATATAGAAGCAGAAAAATCTTAAAGCCTTTTCTTGCTGTCCTTCAACATACCAGGAGGGCTGTCTGCTCCCTTGCTGGCTAAATGAAAGCAATGCAGCAGAGAACTCCAAGGAAGCCCTAAGGTATCACTGTAGAAAAAAACTTTCTATAATGATGTGACAAAGATTCTTTGCTTGAACAAACTTAGGCTCCTGAACCTTCTCCTAGGCCTATCTGTGCATTTCCTTGTAAAATCCAACTTTCACAAGAGCCTGGACAAATCAGTTTGGCAAGACCTCCCCACCCTCAATATCTGATCACGTTTCTCATCCTCCACGATCCCACAGGTAATATCTGACAACACTGGCTGTCTTCAGCAAGAATCCTTTTAGTTAGGCTTAGCCAGAATCCCTCTTACCCCTGATGTTGCCTTTTAGTAATTTTCCATCCACTGACCCACACTCTGTTTCTTGGCTATAAATCCCAACTTACTCATGCTGTATTCACAGTTGAAGTCAATCTCTCTCTGAGTGCAAGACCCCATTGCCATAGTCCTTTTACCTGTGACAATGACCCTGCATTATGTCTTCCTTATCATGGTTTTAAAATTGTCATTGAATAATTTTTTTCTTTAACAGATGGATACTTTTTATATTTGTGCTGTTCAGTGTTGCAAATTACTAGACACATGTGGCTGACAAGCACTTAAGGTGTGACTAGGAAGTGAAGTTTAATATTTTATTTTAATTAACTTAAATTTTAAAAGCCCCATGTTTCTAGTGACCATACTGGAGAGCACAGCCCTAGGGGATGACAAAGTCCCATGATGAAAGAGATCTAGATTAAATCACTACTTGGAAGGGAGCCACCAAAAAAAAAACAAGAAAAAGAAAAGAAAAAAACCGTGATGCCCACCAGACCTTGGTGAGAGCAAGAAATAAATATTTATTGTTCTAAGGTTTAGGCGGCTGTAACAGCAGGTAGTTTTAATTAATACCGATAGGTACTCTTACTTTAACCATTTTATCCACGAGGAAACTGAGACACACAGAAGTTAAGTAACTAGGCCAGGCGCGGTGGCTCACGCCTGTAATCCCAGAACTTTGGGAGGCTGAGGCAGGTGGACCATCTGAGGTCGGGAGTTCAAGACCAGCCTGACCAACATGGAGAAACCCCGTATCTACTAAAAATACAAAATTAGCCGAGCATCATGGCGCATGCCTGTAATCCCAGTTACTCGGGAGGCTGAGGCAGGAGAATTGCTTGAACTCAGGAGGTGGAGGTTGCTGTAAGCCGAGATCGCAACATTGCACTCTACGCTGGGCAACAAGAGCGAAACTCCATCTCCAAAAAAAAGCAGTTAAGTAACTAGCCCAAAGTCACATGGCTACTAAGTAATGGGACAAGAATAGAGCCAGGCAGTCTGGCTAGACAGCCCACCCAAGCTCTTAGAACCTTTCTTATACTACAGTCCCACAGGGTGCTGGTGAGCAAAAGAAAAGGCATAGTTTATGATCCAGACATGATTACTTTACATTAAAATATATATTTGTAAATTTGCTAAATTATACAATCTCTTTCCCATGTGGCTCATAAGGAATCAAATCCTTAGTCTTACCAATTACAAAATCGGCATGCACATTTCTCACACACATCAAACCTGCTGTCTGGTTTCTCTGGAAATGACAAGACACTGCCATAGGAACACAATGAAAAGTGAGTCAGTTGTGCCCAGACTGAAGGAACGAGGAGTTCTGTAAATATGAAACAGATGGGATTTCCGGAGCTGTTCTCGTGCATTTTGGCAGTTTTCAAATGAGCTAGGTTTTTAAAATCCATTTGATTTTTCACGAGGATCTGAGCTGATATGAGCTGATAACAATTGCCTCCAGCCTTGTTCATCCACACTATCCTTCATATTAGGTTGGTGCAAAAGTAATTGCGGTTTTTGCCATTACTTTCAATGGATATACTCATAACATAATGGATATACTCATCTCCCCTTCGAGCAGCTGTAATTTAGCCTGATGGCCTCAGCTGATGCACTGACTTATAAATTAGGCTTGCAGAAGACTTGAGGATCTCCTTCTTTCTTTCCCTGAGGTCTCTTCAGTACTTACGTACTCAGTTTACAATATGATAATACGCTCCCATGTAGACAATGCTGGTAAACATTTTTATGTACACAGCTCATACTAAAGCAGGTACTGTTTATTGAGCATCAACTTTGCATGAAGCAATTTATCTATATCCTCTTATGTAATTCCTAACAAAATGGGAAATAACATCATTATCCACTATTTAATACTAACAGCAAATGGTTGTATAGTCTTTCAATGAATCAGGTATCTTTCCAAGTTAGTTAAGTCATAGCTCAGTCTTCACAAAAATAAGAAAAGTACTATAATCATTATCGCTATTTCACAGATTGGAAATCGAGGGGAAAAGATGTTAAATAACTTGCCTAATGACACAAGGCTAATAAGCAACAGAGCCAGGATTTCAAACCCAGGCATTCTGGCTCCAGAGCTATACCTTTGAACTCATTACTATACCTCCTGTTTTCAGTTCAGAAAACACTTGCTCAAGATTACAAAGCTAATACAGGATCATGTGGTTCCACATCCCAAGTTCTTTTCTCCCCATCAGTTTCCCCAAACATCCCTTGTCCTAAGAATCTGTCGTATAGCTTATTAACAGAGAAGCCCAAAGGTGGTTAGGTTCTTTTCAGAGGAACCAAGCAACTGCAGAAACTGCACATTGAACAAGAGGCACCAGTGATCCTGAAGGTTAGGCAGCCTTGGGAGCCACTGCCCTGCTGCACAGAGCTCCCTCCTTCAGACTCTGAGCTCTTCAATGGCGTTGTGGACCTCTAAGGCAGTGGAATGTATAGCAGTTTAGTCAACTTTATGGATGCACCAGGGAAGTGACTGGTGTTTGGGAGTGGCACAGTTTTTGTGGGCTCTCGCCACCTCTTCCTGTGTGAGAGAATGTGGGTATGTCTGAACATGTCATGTGTGTGTTTCTCGGTCCTTCTGCCCAGCCACTTCTGCCCTATTTCACTTTCCCCTCCATGGGGGTTGTCTGTTCCCTATTTGGCCTCCCACCCTTTGTTCCTCTCCATTACCAGATGTCAGGAACTTGCAACTGATTAGCCAGCTCCTGCCATCACAAGGCAGTCCCTGCCAGTGTCGGTTACCCAGGATAGGAAATGTAGATGAGGTCTTAAAACTAAGAAACTCTCTGGCTCCAGGTGCCTATATATAGGAGGAGCAAAGAGAGGAGGAGCTGACCCAGCAACCTGGGCCATCCCAAGGGAAGACTTAAAATATTAAAGTACCTCACTAGATTGACTTAGGACTGAACCTATGGCTGTGCCAGTGTGAATTCGGTTGCCTGCAGCAACTTCACTCCCATCCTTTTTATTCCCCTGCCCTTCCTTCCTTCCCTGGGGTTTCACCACATCCTGAGCACTTTTGGATTCCTGTATGTGGATAATATCCCAGGATGTGTGTATGTTGGGAATAATAGTGTTTATTTGGAACAAACAGATGGATGAAGCCAACTGAGAGCATCAGAAGTGTCCAAGGGCAAACCACACCAACGGGAATTAGCACAGAAAGTCGTCTTGAAAAAACAACTGACTTAGGCCCTTGAGACCTACCTCTTCCACTTAGCAGTTCTGTAGCCCAGGGCAAGTCAAGAACTTTTTTCTCCATGTGTATTACCTCTACTGTAAAGGAGTAGGTTGAATGGTTTAATCCTGTGGCTCTCTTTCCAGGCTAATTTTTTTTTTTTTTTTTGAGACAGAGTTTCATTCTTATTGCCTGGGCTGGAGCGCAATGGCGCAATCTCAGCTCACCACAACCTCCGCCTCCTGGGTTTAAGCGATTCTCCTGCCTCAGCCTAATAGCACCTGCCACCACGCTTGGCTAATTTTTGCATTTTTAGTAGAGATGGGGTTTCGTCATGTTGGTCAGGCTGGTCTAGAACTCCTGACCTCAGGTGATCCACCCTCCTTGGCCTCCCAAACTGCTGGGATTACTGGTGTGACCACCATGCTCGGCTGCTAATATTCTATGTTTTAAGGCAAATTCCATTTAAATATGGAGCAATAATAACAATTGAAAAGATCCAAGAGCCATGCAAATTTAAGTAAAAGATCAGAAAACTTGAACTAAGAGCTCAGGAGGTCCTTCGCCAAAATAGCGATAAGTACCAGGGAATAATGCAGGCAGCCAGGCTTGATCTCATCATCTGCCCTTAAGCATAGCAGCCTCAATCTTGGCCTCTCTACTTTCCCACCCACTCCCAGGACAACATCTGACCTAGATTACAAGGGAGACTTGGAATTTGCAACCTTATTACCTAGTAATGTGGCTAACCATTTCCAGAAATATAAATATCAAACACTGCATGACAGGTCAGAGTTGAGTCATTCAGGGAAAAAAGCACACAATAGCTGGTATGGGTAGGACCACAGGAAACTTTGAGAAACCTGAAACCTTTTGTCTGCTTCTCTCATTCTCTGGGCCACTCATGGATTCAAAACAGAATTATTCAAGCCTAGCCTTGAAGTAGGGGGTTGGGGGGTGGGGGGGGTAAACTAATTCTCCACAGCTGCACTCAATTAAAGTGAGTCTGAGTAGCCTGGCAAAGAAGACTCAAACCCCCAAAGAAATTGCCCGATAAAAAGCCCCGGCCCTGAAAGTGTCGATTTGAAGAGTTAGAGGGAAGTTTAGAATGATTTAGGACAATCTTATTTCATAGACGAGAAAGAGCTACAGGTACCCAGAAATATACATTTTACCCCATCTCACTAAGCCTTAAAATATAAACTATCATTTATACTAAATCTGGAATCTTTTTTAATCTATAGCTTTGGTGCATAATTGGTACTGTCTTTGTCACATATAGAGAAAGACAAACTCCTGAATCATAGCAGCTAGTATTTCTATCACATTTTTCTCATTATAAAATACTCCCATATAGAAACCTCTTTTGAGCCCCACCAAAAACAAACTCTATGAGGTAGGTAGTATAATTCTTTAGAGATAAGAAAATTGTGGCCAACATTACACAAGTAGGACCTGACAGAGCCAGGATTTGAATGGAAGCCCAAATCTCAGATTATTTCTACTACTCCACAGACCCTACCACAAAGTGAATAGCTCAGGTAACAAAGTGAAGAGCACAAGAGTGTGTTAAACACCATTTACTGAGATTAACATACAGCCAGTGCATACTGTCTGGCCAAATCACTTGTTTTCTATCAACATCCATTCTGATGAGGAAGAACTGGTTGCTACATATCCTGAATATCAACCCCACTATTACCAGTCCTCATGGTAGACTCATGCAAGGTAAATGAATAGGTAAGCAAGGTAAGTGAATACCCACTCAGTAGGCCTTATCTCACCCCACCCAGCTGCAGCTATCTAAGATTCCAGGCATGTGAACATCCGCTACCTGTTAAAGTGTTCTTTAAGCACCTACTAGGTGTTGACACTTTATGATGAAGGAAGGATCTGAAAGCTGAGCTTTTGACAGGAAGGACAGAAAATACAAGGTTCCCAGGAACCAGAGGTGGGACAAAAAGGAAAAGTTGACAAAGTAAGAAGAGACAGGGAAGACAAAGAGTAGAAAAGTGGAGCTCCGAGATAGGACACTAATGTTCACCAAATTCTTTTTTAGATGTCATTGTCAGTGGTTGATGCTTTCTTATTATGACCTAATTTTTATCCTCATTACAATCCTATAATATTGATATGAATCCCATATTACAGATAAGTAAACAGAGTCTCAAGATCAGTCTTAGTTTACACTTTTGCCATAGGTCAGACCTTCAATTTTCACTTTCTAAATTATATTTGAAAGTATTGATTAATCCCACCACCTACCACCCCTGTGGAATGCGCTGGGTAAATTTAAAGTGTCCTGCTTTATGGGTGGGAAATGAAGCAGTGAGATTACAGGACATAGTCAAGTCTATGTAAAGAGGCTTAGGAGGCATCCTAAAAACCATACCTCATCATGATAATATTTTATCTTTTATCCTAAAGAATATACTTCCTCTTGATAATATTTTAAATTTTTCTGGAAGCTATATTGAACTCTAATTGCACAATGAAGCATTGTACTGTCATTAGAAATAATACTGGATGTGAGTTTTCATTGACATTAAAATTTTTCGTGATATGGGATAAAGAGTACAATTCTATTGCAGTTTGAAACATGCAGGCATGTACTGTACAATAAGTGTGTGTGTGTGTGTGTGTGTGTGTGTGTGTGTGTGTAACCTACCAAAGGTTGTTAACCTACCAAAAGGTTAACAACAGACATCTCTGGGCAGGGAAATGAAGAATGATTTTTCTTTCTTTTTGGGGAGTAGGGAGTCACCTTCATTTTTTCATGTTTGACATGGTTTGAATTTGTTTCCCCACCAAATCTCATGTTGAAATGTAATCCCCAGTGTTGGAGGTGGGGCCTGGTGGGAGGCATTTGCATCATGGGGCAGATCCATCACAAATGTCTTAGTGTCATCCTTTGGTGATAAGTTCAGGTGAGATCTGGTTGTTTAAAAATGTCAGGCACCCCCACCCCCGGCACCCCCACCTCTCTGTCTTACTCCTGCTTTTGCAATGTGAGACGCCTGCTCCTGCTTCACCTTCTGCCGTGAGTAAAAGCTCCCTGAGGCCTCCCCAGAAGCCAAGCAGATGCCAGCGCCATGCTTCCTCTACAGCCTGCAGAACCATGAGCCAATTCAACCTCTTTTCTTTATAAATTTCCCAGCCTCAGGTATTTCTTTATAGCAAAAAAACTGCCTAACACAACATTTATACTATAAAAAGCATATTATTTATGTAATTTAAAAAATGAGTTAAGAAAAAAAGGTAGTCATCACTTCTAAACTGTGTGACTAATCAAAAGGAGCGATAGATGGAAAAGTAAGGCATTTTAGTGATGGCAAAGGGCCCTATGGGAGCAGGAATTACAGTTTGATAATATTAGAAATATTAAAAATTACATTTTGGCATAGATAATACTGGGTTCCTCTCCTGGGCTGATGGGTTAGAGATAGGTCGGGTTTGGTACCAAGGCAAAAGCAGAGAAACAAATTCATGCTTGCTCCAAAAAACAAAACAAACAAAAAAAACATTGAAACCTTCCTAAGAGCATGTGCTTTTTTATGATTTTATTAATTTTTAAAGAATTTCTTAACAAGCTTTAAGATAGAAGCAGCTTCATATGTGAATGTGAGGTATACATTTTCTGAATACCTCTCACTATGTAATTGTTTAGTAGCTATTTATTAAGTACCTATACCCTGCTTAGCACTCTGCTTGCCATGATCTGATTTTTTTTTTTTTTAATTTTTTTTTTAGACAGAGTCTTGCTCTGTCACCTAGACTGGAGTGCAGTGGTGCGATCTTGGCTAACTACAACCCTCGCCTCCTGGGTTCAAGCAATTCTCCTGCCTCAACCTCCCAAGTAGCTGGGACTACAGGTGCGTGCTGCAACGCCTGGCTAATTATTATTATTATATTATTATTATTATTATTATTATTATTATTTTAGTAGAGATGGGGTTTCACTGCGTTAGCCAGGATGGTCTCAATCTCCTGACCCCATGATCCACCTGCCTCGACCTCCCAAAGTGCTGGGATTTCAGGTGTGAGCCACCACGCCTGGCCTGGATCTGATCATTTCTAAGACATTCTCACCATGACTATTTAACCCTATACAAGGGAGGCGTGTAAACTTGATTCTCACCTCTGTTATCAAGAAACGCCACCACACTTTATTTTTAAAACCCTCCAGTGACATGGAAGACTTACTGGTTTACTCCTTAAAACACTAAGAAAACACCCAATCAGCTGTCATGTGCAACACAAAAGACAAATTAAAAAATAATAATAAGTGAAACAAAACAAAACAATAGCATCGTAATGAATAGCTATATAGCTTTTGCTCAGTTTCTTTACTTCCTAGTGGTTTGGGGCAACAGGGAGAAATGGATGACTGAATTTAGAGTATCTTGTTGAATTAGAATTCCTTGGAACAAAAAAGCTTTATCTTGATTACGGTGTAAGTTACCATAAAAGATAAAGTCTAAGAGCCAGTTTCTAGTCCACAGTTGATTTAGAATACAGGGAATGCTAACAAAATAAAAGTTACTGTTGAATGATTTTCATTTCCCTATGGTCACATAGTTCTAATGAGTTCAATTTGGGGCTCCATCTTTTTTTTTCAGCAATGTACACTTGGGAGTTTGCCACAAAATTATTTATAGTGGAATATCTCAAAATTATTTAGCTGTTCAAATTCTGAGTGGCCGTTTAAATGCATTCTTGATGAGACTGTGTTGGCTTGATAGGTGTTTGATAAACGTGTGTTGAATTAAGTGGAATTGTTGATTTGGTCAGACCTACCCCCATGTTTACTCAGGGATATGTCAGGATCTCAGGCATCGAAAGAGAAATGAGAAATATATGTCTTAAATACTTAATAAACTGTGGACAGTGTTTAGCATGACAGGAGCCTAACCTGAATTAACTTCATAAATGAGAAAATTATTAGCACAAAAAGTATAAGGAAATGTGGAAAAATGAAAATTATGGAAAGGTCAGGGATGTCACTGGTTCTCAGCACCAAATGAAACCAGAACCAGAACCACAAACAATGCCAAACCTCTCTTTCCAGCTGTCATTTCTGCCTCTCTCTGTGTGGGCTTCATTCTCTCTCAGCACACACTAACTTTCTCCAGATGGAGGAAAACATGGAAACCACCAGTCAGAAACTCTTCATCCCACAGCTTCTATCTCCAGCATGACGTAACTCATCACAATTTTAGTAAGAAAAAACCCCGAGGAAGTAATCTGATTGGACAAGCTAGGTTCAAAGTGCCTGCCCATCAGCCAATCAATTGTGTCTAAAAAATCAGGTATTCTTCTGTATCCCTATGATGAGAGCAGGGAGAGGAACAGTTGCCAAAAGACTGGAGGTGCTTTCTCCAGGGGAAAGGAGGACAGCAGTGCAACACAAGCAAAATAACAGGTGCTCAAAACAGATAAAACCCAAAACCACTGTGATTCATCCACACAGGTCACTTTTGTTGGTAGTTATCTTTATTATTATTATTATTATTATTAGAATAACAAAATTGCAAAGTGAACTTAGGCCTGCCACAGGTTATAAATTAAGTTATAACATGTTTATAGCTCTTTTAAAAAAACGTTTTTATTAAGGTATATTTAAAATATGCAATGTAAAACATGTTGACATACACATACATCCATAAAACCATCACCACAAGCTTGAAAATGAACCCATCCATCACCTCCAGAAGTTTCCTCTTGCCCCTTTGCAGTCTCGCCCTCCTACCTTCTCACATCCCCATGCAACCAATGATCCTTTCTGTCACCATAAAGTAGTCTGCAGCTTCTGGAATTTTGTATAAATGGTATCGTAAAGTATATACTTTTTCCAGTCTAATTGATTACATTCAGCCTCATTATTTTGAGATTCATCCATGTTGTAGCATGTATCAAGCGTTCTTTCCTTTTTATTGCTGAATAGAGTTCTATTACTTAGTGTTATGGACTAGATTGTGTCCTCCCAAAATTCCTACAATGAAGCCCTAAAATCCAATACTTCAGAATGTGACTATATTTGGAGATAGGGGCTTTAAAGAGATAATTGAGTTGTAATGAGGCCAAGAGGGTGAGTCCTAATCCTTTCTGACTGGTGTTTTCATAGAAAGAGGAGATTAGGTACATGCAGAAGCATTAGGTACACTTGACTGAAGCATAGAATGCATACGACCTCAAGGATGCACTGAGAGAACATAATAAGAGCACAAGGGGAAGGCAACCATAGAAGTGAGGCCTTAGAAGAAATCAAATCTACTAACATCTTGATCTTGGACTTTGAGCCTCCAAAACTGTGAGAAAATACATTTCTGTTGAAGCCACTCAGGGGTATTTTGTTATGGCAGCCCGAGCAAACTAATACATAAAGACTTACTATTGCATGTTTATCCCTTACCCTATTGACAAACATTTGGGTTGTTTCCAGCTTGGGGCTATTACAAATAAAGATGCTAGGAAAATTTATGTACATATCTTTGTATAGAGATAAGCTATCACTTTACTTGGATAAATGCCTAGTATTTATGGCCAAGTCATACTGTAAGTGTTCCGTTATTTAAAAAAAAATAAAAAACACCTTGGCCGGGTAGAGTGGCTCATGCCTGTAATCCCAGCACTTTGGGAGGCCGAGGCAGGTGGATCACCTGAGGTCAGGAGTTCAAGACCAGCCTGGCCAACATGGTGAAACCCTGTCTCTGCTAAAAATAAAATTTTTTTTTTTACTGATTTTTCTTATAAAATTTGTTTACAAAAATTACAGGTGGCAGGCACCTGTAATCCCAGCCACTTGGGAGGCTGAGGCAGGAGAATCGCTTGAACCTGGGAGGCAGAGGTTGCAGTGAGCCAAGATCACACCATTGCACCCCAGCCTGGGCAACAGAGCGAGACTCCTCTCAAAAAAACAAAACAAAACAAAAAAACCCTGCCAGTTTTCAAAAAGTGGTTAAAATACTTTACATTCCTACCAGTAGTATGTGAGAGTTCTGTTGCTCCATATCCTCATCAAAACTTAGAGACAGTCTTTAAATCTAGACACCCTAATAGGCAATGTAGTGACATCTCATTGTGGTTTTAATGTGCATTTTCTTAATGACTAATGAATTGAAACATCTATCACATGCTTATTTACCATCCCTATATCATCTTTGATGAAGTATCTGTTTAAGTCCTCCAACCATTTCTTATTGGGTATGGTAATTTTTTTTTACTTTTTATTTTAAGTTCTGGGATACATGTGCAGAATGTACAGGTTTGTTACATAGGTATACATGTGCCATGGTGGTTTGCCTCACCCATCAACCTGTCATCTAGGTTTTAAGCCCCACATGCATTAGGTTTTAAGCCCCACATGCATTAGGTATTTGTCCTTGCCTCTCCTTGCCCCCCCATCCCCCAACAGGCCCCAGTATGTGATGTTCCCCTCCCTGTGTCCATGTGTTCTCATTGTTCAACTCCCACTTATGAGTGAGAACATGCTGTGTTTGACTTTCTGTTCCTATGTTAGTTTGCTGAGGATGGTGGCTTCCAGCTTCATCCACGTCCCTACAAAGGACATGAACTCATTCTTTTTTATGGCTGCATAGTATTCCATAGTGTATATGTGCCACATTTTCTTTATCCAGTCTATCATTGATGGGCATTTGGTTTGGTTCCAAGTCTTTGCTATTTTGAATAGTGCTACAATAAACATACATGTGCATGTGTCTTTATAGTAGAATGATTTATAATCCTTTGAGTATATACCCAGTAATGGGATTGCTGGGTCAAATGGTATTTCTGGTTCTAGATCCTTGAGGAATCACCACACTGTCTTCCACAATGGTTGAACTAATTTACACTCCCACCAACAGTGTAAAAGTGTTCCTATTTCTCCACATCCTCTCCAGCATCTGTTGTTTCCTGACTTTTTAATGATTGCTTTCTAACTGGCATGAGATGGTATCCCATTGTGGTTTTGATTTGCATTTCTCTAATGACCAGTGATGATGAGCTTTTATTCATATATCCCTTGGCCAAAATATATTTACAAATAAATATATGTAAATATATTTGCATATGAAATGGGCCACATATGGTCTCTGTTGCATTTTTTTTCCCAATAACCTTATAAAAATATAAAATAATTTAAAACCATCTCGTGGGCTGTACAAAAGTAAGCCATGGGCTGAGTTTGACCTATGGGTCACAGTTTGTTGAACCCAGCATCAGGATAATGTAATCCCTGTGAAAAACCCAAAATCTTAGCGGGTTAATGCAATAGACATCAATTTCCCACGCATGTGCAAAATAGGTATTCTTGATTAGTAGGTCTATTTTCTTACTTTCAAAGCCATAATTCAGGGACATAGATTTCTTCCTTCTGCTGGCTCCATTTCTACACAATGCTCCCAAGATTGTCATTGTAGTAGAAAGAATGTATATTTCCTGTGAGAGGTTCTTAAGGGTAACTCCTCAAGGTACAATTACTTCTAACCACCTTTCATTGTTCAGAACTCATTCACATCAGCACACCTAACTGGAAGAGAGGCTGGAAAATCTAGTTTTGCTGTGTACCCAAGAGGAAGAGAAAATGGATTGGGGAACAGCTAGCTAATCTTCAGTGCAATGTCCAGAGAATTTAAATAGCTGACTCTGTCAAGCTCCAGCTACTGCCTTTAGTTAATGGCAGGATTTCCTTAAGAATCCAATTATTTTTCAATTCTATCTTTCTGCCTGTTCCCAAAATATTGAGATAGCCCTTAAATTGTCTATCTTCTCTTTGAGGGGAGAATTATTGTCTTATTTTTCATTATCTTGCTGTTATCTGAAACACAGTTAGGTGCTCCAAAAATGTTTCTGTATAAGTTAATTTTGTACCTAATAATAACTGGTCCATTAGATTCCTACCTATAAAAGTTATGTCAGTCTTCATTTTGGAAATCAGTCACCATTGGGCCAAAATCCTGAATAATTTTTCCACCATCACCATGGACCTTCCTGCTAATGTACCTTGTTATTTCCTCTGAAATTTTCAGGTATAAAAATATGTTTATTTGTACATTATTAAAACAAAAAGTATTTCAATTTGACTGGAGCATAGAATGCATAAAAAGAAACAGTAACCATTTCATTTGTTAATTGATTAATTTATTTTATTTTATTTAGAAACAGGGCCTCACTAAGTTGCCAAGGCTGGCCTTGAACTCCTGGGCTCAAGCACTCCTCCCAGCTCAGCCTTTTGATTAGCTGGGACTATAGGCACATGCCACATGCCTGGCTTATTTGTTAATTTAACTAAAAGAAAACACACACACACACACACACACACACACACACAACTCTGTGACAGCAAGGGATCTCCTGTCTTGAGAGCCATAGATAAGATTGACTCAACCTCACAACACACACACCCCATGCGGTTCTGGAGGGAGGTCCAAACCTCTCTTCAAATCTCTGCTAATTCATGAGAACTTGCATTCTCATGCCAAACCCTTCCCACAACATATATGTACACTGTCACTGCTTTGCCCCACCTCAACCCAGACATTGCATTCCATCCCTTCACCATTTCCTATACCCTCTGAATGCATCTGGATCCTCTCAGAGGTGGATTCATCATAAGGCTGATGAGCTCTTGATGCATAACCTTCACAGGTTCTCACGCAGGTTCCTTCCAAAACTGTTTCTGTTTGCTTCACTTGTGACTTGATGCCGTTTTTCAGAAAGAAGTCCTCTTCAACTGCACAAACTTCAGACCCCACAGAACTTGGCTCCACTCATATGAAGCACTCATGGCTATTTTAGCAGACCTTACTGGTAGCTTTGGAGTGCGAAGCCACTGAATTGACCGCTACACTGCCTTCACATCCTTAATGCTCCCACTCTCCTTCTCCTATTTCCTTTTATGCCTGCTTTCTCATCTTTTGCTTTGTTGGGGGCCCTCCTAATCTAATCAATAGACTCTTTTTTTTTTTTTTTTTTTTTTTTGAGACGGAGTCTCGCTCTGTCGCCCGGGCTGGAGTGCAGTGGCCGGATCTCAGCTCACTGCAAGCTCCACCTCCCGGGTTCACACCATTCTCCTGCCTCAGCCTCCCGAGTAGCTGGGACTACAGGCGCCCGCCACCTCGCCCGGCTAGATTTTTTTGTATTTTTTAGTAGAGACGGGGTTTCACTGTGTTAGTCAGGATGGTCTCGATCTCCTGACCTTGTGATCCGCCCGTCTCGGCCTCCCAAAGTGCTGGGATTACAGGCTTGAGCCACCGCGCCCGGCCTCAATAGACTCTTTTGTTGAACGTGCCCCTAAAATCTTTATCTCCACCCTAAGCATCTCATAAGCATATTTTTTCCAAACAGATTTTTCACCACATCATTGCACAGATAACTACAGGGAAGCTATAGGCTGTGCAATTTGATCCTGCAGCATAAGGAAGAACATGAGCCTGGGAGACTTGGTTCAGTCCTGGTTCTGAGCTGACTAGTTAGCTGACTATGAGCAAAACACTTCAACTCCTGGAGCCTCAGTGTCTTCACCTAGAAAATGAGGCAGTTGGTCTTAGGTCTATTGAATGTAATTCAACTGTTTGTTGAATATAAGCTCTTTAAGGACAAGACTTGGTCTTACTCACTGTCTGGCATGTAGATTTCCAGTTAATATCTGTTGATTGACTGGCTTTAAAATAAAACTAATATCAACATCAGAGACATGTTGTAATGATGTTAATGTATTAACATTTTACCTGTTAAATGTAAAATGAGATACATACAAAAAGTATTAAGGTAACGAACCCAGCCCTCAGCCTCAAGCATCTCATACTTTAAGAGGAACTGAAAAAAGTAGTAGAAACCCTCAAAGAGATGCTAAGACAATAGAGATAAAGGCTGAATTTTGCCCTAAAATACCTTTTTTTTTTTGAGACAGAGTCTCACTCTGTCACCCAGGCTGGCATCCAGTGGCACAATCTTGACTCGCTGCAACCTCCGCCACCTGGGTTCAAGCGATTCTCCTGTCTCAGGCTCCCAAGTAGCTGAGATTACAGGTGTGCATCACCACGCCCAGCTAATTTTTGTATTTCTAGTAGAGACAGGGTTTTACCATGTTGGCCAGGTTGGTCTCGAACTCCCGACCTCCGGTGATCCACCCACTTCGGCCTCCCAAAGTGCTAAAATATGTTTTATAACAAAATAATGCCTATCTCCAGAGAAACTCTTGGATGGTTTGGCATCATTATCTGAAAGATCAATGGAGAGATCCAAACCAAACTGAAACTAGACAATATAGCATAAAGAATAAGATGATAGTTTTTAAACAATACTCACCATAGAACTTGGTATCCAAATAATAGCATTCTTTCTTTAGTTTGTCAAAAGTTATATTAATAGATTTTTTAATTTAAAGTGTAGCAAGACATATATGTATATGTATATATATGTTCATATGCATATAAATATCATTTAAGATCTTCCTGCAGCTGTTTCCACCTCCCAGTGGTGGTATATGATTTATCCTTGGAAGAAATCTGCTATTTAGCTTAGGAAAACCCTTTACAGAGATTTTTGGCTATGTTTCTGAAAGGGCAGAGCCAAGGTCTAGAAGGAGAAGTTGAACCAGGAGAGTGAAATTGCCCAGTAGAGTGGATTTTCTTTCTTGGGGGCAAAGATGATTATGATATTAATTTAGGGCTACCCTGAGAACACCAGAGGCAAGGACTTAGAGCTCTGAGAATTGAAGGGAAAAATACATGGCAAAGGTGACTTTAATTTGAAGAAGGTGTAGGCCCTAGCAACATAGCTTTAGCCTAAGGTTTAAGGAAGAAAAGAGCCCCTCTCCTGTAAATGCTGTGACGGGCTTAGGGTGCAGAGATGTCTGAGATTCACTTTTTAGTTTTCCTGTGCTGTGTATCTTCCTTGGTCTTGGACGCCTTTAGTTAAGAGTGTTCCATACAACAGGGGCAAGGGGGGCAAGAGGCCCCTTGGTGTCCATGCTTGGGACAACACCTTTATGAGAGGCCAAGAGGTGAGCAAGAACAGAGCTTCTCAAATCTTGGTGTGGATCTGAATCCGTGGGGAGCTTGCTAAAATGCAGATTCTCATCAGAAGGTTAGGCTAGAGACAGGAAATGTCCACCTGCTGCTGGAAGGGGTCAGACAGACTGAGCAACTGAAATCTATGGAATGACTCTGGAGCAGCAGAGGTGGTGTGGGTAAGGGCGGTGGCACGTGACGATCAGGACAGGAAAGCAATCTCCAGCAATCCTCGGATATTCAACAGGGAATTGGATTTCCTACAGAATGGTACTCAATGGTGGAAACCTGGACTGGGATTACATGTGTCTTTTTCACAATATATATTTTTTTAATTTCACTGCCCGCCACTGTTTGTCTGTGAGCAAACTGGCAGGCATCAAAAAACAAATAGGTAGAAAACACCCATTAATAGAAAAAAATATGTACTTGGTTTTATAGCTTGGGTGATTTTCATGCTCATGGCCATGATTTTATAATGCATGCTTATAAGATAATCGTATTTCCCGCCTGTAAAATGGTTTGCAGTTTGTCTAATAGAGTCAAATACATCACACATTGCTGTATTCCATAAGTAGCATCAAGGCTCCCAGTGGTCTGCTCCCTGGAGGCATTGTAGTATTTCAGGTCACAGTGAGTGTGGGGACTATAGAGTTTTCATGTTTTCACAGTTTCCTCTCTGAGAGTTTGGGCAGCATAAGTAAATATATTTAATATAAGTTTACTTACATAACATAACTAAGATGTTTAAAACCTCTCCTGCTTACCTAGACCTATCCTTTCAGAAATGTATTACTATCTGCACAGGAGGAAACCTCAACATACTAACACCACAGAAAATCATTCCCATTCTACCCCATCAGCACTTCTCCTGAAACCATTCCTGAGCCCCGTTAAGTCAACAACCAATCCTTGTAGAGTGAAACACACATTGAGAAAGAATACTCATCTCTGGAAGAAAATATGGCCATTCACATCAATATCCTGCAATATGTACTGCCAAAAAAAAATTGTAGAGTTAAAAAAATTCAGACATGTAATCTGTTATTTGCTATGCAATTGGCTATTTTCTATACAATTATAAACTGGTAGACCAACTGTTCAGCATTAAATTGATATTTTGTGGATAAGACTAACCAGTTTAAATAAAAACAGAGAATCTTAGTTGGCAAAACCTTAAAGGCCATCTAATTCAAGAGCTCTGCTGATGTTACAGTGCTTTTCTCACAAGTAGCATGGAGCCTGTGGTCAATTACTTCTAGTAACGGGTGATCTAGTTAATTTTTTTTTTTTTTTTTTGGCACTTCTGACCACTGGAAAGTTTTCCTTAAGTGAAACCAAAATGTATTTTCCTGTGCCTTCTATGCATTGGTTCTAGTTTTACCCTTAATAGACATTTGAAACCATCTAATCCCTCTTTCATATGACAGCATTTCAGATATCTCAAAATACTATTATTTTTTCCCAGCTTTTAGTTTTCTATATTATAAAAGCTTCCTCCTGAGGTCATTAATTGAGCCTCAAATGGCTCTGTGTTAAGTCCGTTGTAATCCCAAGTATAACCATAGCCTTTACTATGGAATACATAAAGCTATTGCAAAGATGGTCCCTGAAAACTCTGGGCTAAATAAAGTCAAACAGACTTTTTTTTTTCCAGGAGTTCTCAGTCTTTAATATGCTAGTATGCTTTGTGAAACTTTAGGAAGCAATAGTATAAAGTGGTTCTCAAAAATACAACTGCATAATTTCTAACATTAATAAGTGTTACACTAATAAGGAACATTGACATTCAAATTGGACTGTCCTGAGTCCCATATTCAACTTTTCTACTTTCTGACTATGTAACCTTGAGGAAACTCCTTAAGCCCCTCAGAGACTCATTTTTCCTCTCTTGTGAAATTGGGATAGTAATGCCTACCCCGCCTGGTTACTGGGAGAACCAAAAATACAGTAGGTAATATGTAATACCTTATTTGCTGTCTAGCACATAATTAATGCTCAATAAATGAAATAATTATTATATTTCCATAGTTCCAAAGAATACAAGCTCTTCCCCAATTATTTCTATCAAATACAACTATGTCCAAATGGATAGAAGTAAAGATTTCTATGAGCTTTTGCATTATACTTTTGCTTCATTCTTCCTTAAAGGAAACACACACCCAAAATTCTGTTCCTCCTCAAAACAATAAAATAAGTGTGTGTTGCAAAGCATGCTGGAATTAGCAGGGAAAAAAAGGAGGAAATTTAAGAAGACTTTGGAAGGCTATATATATATTGGAACGGTATTAGAGCTACCTAAGTTGTCTCCCCAGTTGCAGCATCTACCCACCCCTTGGAAACAAGAAGCAAAAAGAGAAAGAATTGTTGAGTTTAATAAGCACAAATATGTACTTCCCAAACTCTCTCTTTGCAAATTATTGTCATAGGTCCCTGTTGTTCCTGGGGAGAGTAAAAATTCTAGTTAGCAGCATGAAAAGCTGGTGGATCAACTTTAGCAGTGAATAAGAGATACCTTGTTGGTATTGTGATGATTAAATGATATGCTACATGTAAAGTGTCCAGAACCAAAGAAATTGCACATTGTTATGATCATCACCATCATCATCACCACCATCAGGAAGAGGCAAAGTGCCCCACATTATGGCCGTAAACAGGAGGATGGAACATTGACTCCACGTTTGTGGTAAGGCAGAGCCACCCAAGTCAGAAAAAGTCCTTGCTAAACGTTAATTCCGGCACCAGCTCCGCCCCTGCCTAGCTGTGTGACTTTGAACAAGTGATCTTTATGATGTGTTTTCGGCTTCCTCACTTGTAAAATGTCCTCTTTGAGTCTTTCGAGCTCTAACATTCTGAACCTAGAATCATCTGCACCAGATACTGATTGTGAAAGGCAGTGACTGGAGTGTTTGCTATCAGGGAGGGAAATACTGGCGATAGGGAGGAGAAGGAGAGCCAAGCTATGGGCGGCTCCTCAGTCAGCAAGCACTGAGTGGGAGAGAGGAGTTGCTCGGAAAGACCAGCCCAGGGCAAAACACCCACATGGGGATGTCTGCTTGGGCTATGCTAGTTGGTATTTACACAGCTACCATGAGTGTGTGTGTGTGTGTGTGTGGTTCTTTGCAACTGTGTGTGTGTGGTGTGTGTGGGGGGGGGGGGGGGATGTTTCTTTGCATTCTTAGCCATGGCAGACCTCAGTGTTAGGCAGAAGAGCAAAGAATATAAGCACGTGCTTTACAGTGACAGAACAGTCCCAGATGGGTTGCCACATAAAATGCAGGATGCTCAGTTAAATTTGAATTTCAAATAAACAATAAAAAAAATTTAGTATAAGTATGCCCCAAATATTGCATAGGACATCCTTATACTGAAAATGATTTGTTATTTACCTGAAATTTAAATTTAACTAGGCATCTTTTAATTTTATTTGCTCAATCTGGCTTCCTGAGTCCCAGGGTTAGCTGCTCATAAACAAATAGACTGTATACACAGTTATTTTAAACAATGGGCAGAGAGAGATGAATCTTACCACTTAGGATTTCATGTACAATTAGCCCCTTGTATAGACACTTAACTTGCACCTCTGGAGGCATAAGCTTTATTTGATAACTTGTCAAGGTCAGATCATCCCTGGACCAGCATTTGAAGAAGACATGCCCCTAAGTAGGAAAATCATTTTTCTTCCCTGCTCATGCAGACAGCATAGTTAGTAACTGAGTAAATGTCTTTGACATTAAGCTGACCTGGATCCAAATCCCAGATCTTTGGTGGCTCAATGTGTGGCCTTAACCAAGATACATAGATTTTGCAAGCCTCAATTCCCTCAAGTGTAAAATAAGAACAATAGCATCTAGTTCATGGGGCGTTCCTTGTGAGATAATCCAAGTACTCAGTGCACATCAGGTGGTAAGCACCCAGTGAGGTTCACTAAGATTATTCTTTCATTTATGTATTAATTCACTTGTTTTACCTAAATGATTACTTTGTCAGAATAGAATACATGCATTTATTCTTACCCCCATTTATTTCCAGAAAGAATAATGCAGATAAGAAATACGTGGCTCAGCTACGTGCAGTGGCTCACGCCTGTAAGCCCAGCACTTTGGGAGGCAGAGGCAGGCAGATCACCTGAGCTGGAGAGCTGGAGACCAGCCTGACCAACATGGAGAAACCCCATCTCTACTAAAAATACAAAATGAGCCAGGCAAGGTGGCGCATGCCTATATAATCCCAGCTACTCAGGAGGCCGAGGTGGGAGAATCGCTTGAACCCAGGAGGCAGAGGTTGCGGTGAGTTGAGATCGCGCCATTGCACTCCAGCCTGGGCGACAAGAGTGAAACTCCATCTCAAAAAAAAAAAAAAAAAGAAAGAAAGAAGGAAGGAAGGAAGGAAGGAAGGAAGGAAGGGAGGGAGGGAGGGAGAGGGAGGGAAGGAAGGAAGGGAAGAAAAAGAAATATGTGGCTCTGTGTAGAATGGAGGCATTGTCCAGCACAGGTGAGAATGAGTGTGAAGAAATAAATGTATAAAGCATTGAGAATTTCCAACTGAGCAACTTGTTTCTACAATTGGAGAAGCTGAGGAAAATATCTGGGCTTCTAAACCAATATTGAGGTTAGAATATTTCTCAGCTTGCAGAAATAGTAAAAAGAGAAAGGCTAGTATCCTATTTATTTCCCCTTTCATTTCTTTAGCAGCAAACCACTTTCCACCCTGTGACCTTCACAGTAAAAACAGTCTATGAATTTACTAGGGGTCATTTTATTGTCCTCCACTACTTTTGACAACTGCATTATAAATTTCGGTCCATAAAGTCAAAACACAAAAAAGAATTGTTTTATTTTTCCTTTAATCTACCTATTTGTGCTCCCAAGCCCTCATTCTGCTAAGTGCCAGAAACTTTGTTACCTCAGAGTTTTGTCCCTATCCCTTCCATGGGCTACATCTACGATGCGTACAGGAGACTTAAACTATGAGGAAATCTCATCAGGTTCTGGGACTTCCTCTGTACATTTTGGCCCCTTCAGGACATTCCATACCACACCCCTCTGCAGTCCTTGATCCACTTCAGCTTTTCGAGGATAGCAAAGAAGCAATTGGATGTTAATAAGGTATTGATAAAGGACGAGTGGAAACATTAATTGAGTTAGTTGGTTGCTTAGTTGCTGGGGTAGCTTTTCCCCCAGTTGGAAAGAAATTGTCTCAGGATAAGAGTCAGATTTGAGAGAAAGGGGTACACCATCCACATTTCTTTTTCAGTCTTGGAAAAAGTCTGAATAATCAAAGCAAGGTGGGATGTCAGAGAGAGACATTTGGAGTGAGAGGCAGTTCAGAGCTTCCCACAGCAGGATGAGATCAGCCCCAAGAAAAAGCAAGGAGCTCTCTCTCCTTCAGGAGAGGGGTGGCAAATTAGTGAGATGCAAGCATGAAAGCTGAGCTAGGAAAGCCATTCGGCTAACAAGCCTGGATGAATTCAAGCAGCAAGAGGAAGAGCTAAAACATTTTTAATACTCAAATTACAAGTGACTCCCAGGAAAGCTAAGGGAAAATGCAGAGAAACTTAAGATGTAAGAGAAAGTAGATGCTTTCAAGAGAACAGAAAGGGAAGTTAAGTTGGATTAGGTTGAAAGAATGCTTGTAAGGTTACAAGAAGTGGTACTTCACCAGCCTTTCAAAAAGTGTTTATATAAATCTTCTCTGATGCAAAACAAAACAGCAATTAGAGATCATGAATTACTCACCTGTTATTCTAGTGAAATGTTTTATACAAAAATTAAAATTTGCTGAATCATACGCCATTTTTGTCTCCTGAGCCTTGTCTGAAAGAATCCATTCACTAGGCCTTTGTACCAATTAGCAGGCTTCCCCCAGTCATTGTCTGATGATGGTAGCTACCAAAATTATAGTTAACATGGTGCTATAGTTTGAATGTGTCCTCTATAAGTTCAAGAGTTGGAAACTTGGTACCCAGTGTAGCAGTGTTGAGAGGTAGGACTTTGGGGAGGTAATTGAGTCATAAGGGCTCCACCTCATGAGGGGATTAATTCCTTCATGGATTAATGCATTACAGGGTTATAGAGGGATTGGGTTAGTCATCACAAGAGTGGGTCTGTTACAAAAGCCAGTTTGGCCATTTTTCATGAGCCTTGTAACCATGTGATTCCCTGTACTGTCTCAGAACTCTGCAGAGCTGTCACCAGCAAGAAGGTCCTCACAAGATGCAGCCCCTTGACCTTACACTTCTCACCTTCAAGAACTGTAAGCAATAAATTTCTTTCTTTTGTAAATTCCCTAGTCTCAGGTATTCAGTTATAGCAACAGAAAATGGACTAATACATCTGGCTAGTAGATGATAATCTGCCTTAGGTTTTGAAACCTGTTTGAAATCTCTAAGGCCCAGGAGCTTACCCAACCTCTTTGTTTAGGTTAGCACTACATTTCAGTTACTAAACAAAGTGTTAGTTTCCTCCAACAGGGCCCTGTATATTCTAATGCCTGCTTAATGTCTCCTCTTGGATGTCTTAATGTCAATTCAAATGGAACTGCTCTTACCATCTTCCTTCCCCAAAACAGGTGGTCTTCAGGGCTGTCTCCATGAAGTCATCACCAGCCTTCCCAGGCCAGGACTCTCCATGCCATCCTTAGCAAGGTCCTCACTTTATGTAATCAACTCCTAGTTTCTATTTTGTTTTATCCTCCAGATAATTTTTGAAACTTTCCTTCTTCGGCTCTACCATCCCAGTCTAGGCATCATCATCTCATACCTGCCAGGGTTTCCTAACTGGCCTAGGCTCATCCAGTCTGCATTGCTCCCATCTGTCCTCCACTCTCCAGCTAGAGTGATTGATGTGACATGAAAATCATAAGCTGTCCTCTGCTTAAACCCTTCAATGCATCCTGCTTTTCTTAGGAGAAGAAAACAAATGCCCAGCATCCATTTCCAGGTCCTGCATGGTGTGATGGTGAGTCTCACAAACATTAGCCATCCTAATCACATGCCTTTGCTCCCTCCACTCCGCTACACAAGTATTTGGTAATTGCATCCTTCCTCTCCCTAGGGGCATTTGCATATGTTGATTACTCTGCCTGAACCTGCTCTTCCCTCCCATCTGCACCTAATTAATGCTTACTCAGCCAAGCATTACTTCCCCAGAATCCTGGCCAGGTCTAATGCCCATTATGTGAGTTGTTGGGGCACCCTGTCTCTCTCCTCTATAGACCTTTTCCTTTTGTAAGTTTGTATCTGTTACAAACCTTGTAAGTTTGTAAGTTTGTATTAGATGATTTGACTAAATGTCTATCTGGTCCATTAGGGTGAAAACGCAGACTCTGTTATGGGTTGCATTGTGTCCCCATAAACAAGATAATGTTGAAGTCCTAAGCCCAAATGCCTGTACATACGTCCTTATTTGGTACTTGGGTGTTCGCTTCTGCAAAGACTTCAGCAAGTTATGATGAGGTCATTAGGGTCACCTGAGGTCATATGACTGATGTCCTTATAAGAGGAGGGAAATCTGGACACAAACACCGAGCCACAGAGAGAGGGGAGAACACCTGTGAAGACACCAAGACAGACACTGAGGGAAGACGGCCATGTGCAGATGGAGGCAGGGACCAGACTTATGCTGCCACAAGGCAAGAAACACCTGGGGCTGCCGGACGCTGGAAAAGGCAGGGAAGAGTCCTTCTCTAGAGTCTTCAGAGAGAACATGACTCTGCAAGCACCTTGATTTCAGACCTCTAGCCTCCAGAACTGTGAGAATAAATTTCTATTGTTTTTAGCCACCCAGTTTGTAATACTTTGTTACAGAAGCCCTAGGAATCTAATACAGACCATAACCCTTATGAGGGCAGGAACCTTATGTATTTTTACTCAGCATTGACTTTCGAACTTCTATCTCAGTGCCTAGTTATGTAATAATTCCCTGTAACAATAATCTTTAAATAGGGAAGGTGACTTTCACAATTACCTGGGGAACTTTCACCAGGTGGGCAAGAGCCCACCCAGGAAGTCTATTCCAAGAAGATTCTCCCACATATCTATAAAACATTTAATAAAAGAAAGAGGCCGGGCGCGGTGGCTCAAGCCTGTAATCCCAGCACTTTGGGAGGCCGAGACGGGTGGATCACGAGGTCAGGAGATCGAGACCATCCTGGCTAACATGGTGAAACCCCGTCTCTACTAAAAATACAAAAAAAACTAGCCGGGCGAGGTGGCAGGCGCCTGTAGTCCCAGCTACTAGGGAGGCTGAGGCAGGAGAATGGCGTAAACCCAGGAGGCGGAGCTTGCAGTGAGCTGAGATCCGGCCACTGCACTCCAGTCCGGGCGACAGAGCGAGACTCTGCCTCAAAAAAAAAAAAAAAAAAAGAAAGAAATGTTCCTTCCTATACCAGATTTCTGTAACAAGTATTACCTGAGTCATTACGGCAGCACGCCCTTCTTCCCTGAATTATCTGGGTAATTGCACAACTGCTTCACTTCGGTTGCATAGTTAACTGCGCACATTAGGTGTGGTAATTGGGTAGTGGCCAAGGAATACAAAATACATGGCTTCAAAGCATGTGCTTACAAAAAGGACTCGCTTAAATTAAACTGAAATTCAGCCCAAAGAGTTGATTAGAAACAACTCAAAAGGGTCAGTTAGTGAGTCTGCGGGGACTCTGAGCACTGGGGGACTGGAGCAAATAATACTGGTCTTTTTCTTTAAACCTAAGACAGGAATACATGAAACAGGAGCAATCACAAGGACATAACAGAGTACACAGGCGCCATGTTCATGGCACAGAACTGAAGCCCCAAAGAGTTCAGAAGACAGGATGACTGGAGATATCCTTGACACATTGAGCTAAAAAAATAAAAAATAAAAACAAGGCGAGGCGCAGTGGCTCACACCTGTAATCCCAGCACTTTGGGAGGCCGAGGGGGGGTGTATCGCCTGAGGTCAGGAGTTTGAGACCAGCCTAGCCAACATGGCGAAATCCCATCTCTTCTAAAATACAAAAATTAGCTGGGGGTAGTGGCAAGTGCCTGTAATCCCAGCTACTTGGGAGGCTGAGGCAGGAGAATTGCTTGAACCTGGGAGGTGGAGTTTGCAGTGAGCAGACATCACACCACTACACTTGAGCCTTTAGCCTGGGCAACAGAGCAAGACTCTATCTCAAAAAAAAAAAAAAAAAATTGGCCGGGCGCGGTGGCTCAAGCCTGTAATCCCAGCACTTTGGGAGGCCGAGATGGGCGGATCACAAGATCAAGAGATCAAGGCCGAGATCCGGCCACTGCACTCCAGCCTGGGCGACAGAACGAGACTCCGTCTCAAAAAAAAAAAAAAAAAAAATTAAAACAAAGCAACAACAAAAACACAAGTTATGAGACAGCATGTTTATTGTTATTACATAGAATAGAAACAAAGTTCCCATGCATGTGCCTATATGTTTATATAATCACAAAGAAATAAGGAAAGTAATGGAGGAATATGGGTGGGACAAGAGGCAACTGGAGAAAACCTTTAATTTTCTTATATGTATCTGTATCATCTGAATTGTTAAAATAAGAGGGGATTAGTTTTCTAATTCAAGTAACAGAAACTTGAAAATCACACCCCCAAAAAAGGAAAAAGTATTTATCCTCACATTTAGTCTTTCAAAATGAGACTAGCCTATTAATGATACTTTTAGTTCTGTCAATCTTCTATTATTTCTCTCAGGTAAGAACCATTAAGACCACAGGGGAAAACATCCACCAGTCTCTGTGTGTGAGGCCCCATCTGGCCATTTCTCACAAGAAGCACCTCTCTGCAAATGGACACGTTTCACCACATGAGCTGCAGAGAAACCATTTTTTGGGTTCCCCTTCCTCCGCTCCAGAAAATAAATACATACACAATGCAATTACAGACAAAAGAAAACACTATCACCCTAATCCAGGGGCTCACGTTCAGCAGGCTGCCATGGTGTGCAGTATTTAGATGGTTGGTAAGGGTGACTAAAGTCTTAGTGTGTCTGATCATGCCAGGCCTAAGGAATTAGTCAGAGCTGGGTTTGCAAATGGTGGCATTTAATGATTTATTGAATTTCAGTAGTTTATGATTTGCCATTTAAAAAAAAAACACTATAAGAAAATATGTTTATTTTGCTTTACAGGAACTGGATAATTTTCTAAATGCGTGCTTTAAGAGGAGAAAATCAGTACAAACAGCCACTGTAGCATACCTCATGTCTAACCTCATCACATGAACTCCAGCCCAGATAAGCAGCTTTCTGAACGTTATTGGTGGAAATATGATTTTCAGAGGGAAAAGAAACCATCCTTGGGTCAGAAAGTTGGTGTTATCAGCTTGTGACATTATTCCTGTTGTATAATTTTACCTCTGGGACCATTATTTCACTTCAAGTGGACTGGAAATTCAGAGGTAGCCTAATCAGTCATCTCACTCAAGGGCCTTCAAATGCATTTATTGTCATATTCTGAGGTGCCTGTGTGGCATTCACATTTTTTCTTAAAGTAGTTAGGGTCGCAGGTAGAAAATATGACAGTTAATTAGAAGGAGTGCTTCCTTCAGAAGACCAGCTCTGCCAGGAGCCCCTGACTAAGGACCAGACTGTCCCGTTAGGGCATGACCATTCATCTCCCATGAAAAAGTAATGCAGAGTCTTACATAAAAATCATTCGAGGAGTAAGAAAAGATGAAAAAATCCAAGCTCCTAACTGCCATTGAAAATCCTCTCCCCAGGATTCCCCATTTAATAAATGGTGCTGGGAAAATTGGCTAGCCATAAGTAGAAAGCTGAAACTGGATCCTTTCCTTACTCCTTATACGAAAATTAATTCAAGATGGATTAGAAACTTAAATGTTAGACCTAATACCATAAAAACCCTAGAAGAAAACCTAGGTCATACCATTCAGGACATAGGCATGGGCACGGACTTCATGTCTAAAACACCAAAAGCAACGGCAACAAAAGTCAAAATTGACAAATGGGATCTCATTAAACTAAAGAGCTTCTGCACAGCAAAAGAAACTACCATCAGAGTGAACAGGCAACCTACAGAATGGGAGAAAATTTTTGCAATCTACTCATCTGACAAAGGGCTGATATCCAGAACCTACAAAGAACTCAAACAAATTTACAAGAAAAAAAAAACAACCCCATCAAAAAGTGGGCAAAGGATATGAACAGACATTTCTCAAAAGAAGACATTCATACAGCCAACAGACACATGAAAAAATGCTCATCATCAATGGCCATCAGAGAAATGCAAATCAAAACCACAATGAGATACCATCTTACATCAGTTAGAATGGCAATCATTAAAAAGTCAGGAAACAACAGGTGCTGGAGAGGATGTGGAGAAATAGGAACACTATTAGACTGTTGGTGGGATTGTAAACTAGTTCAACCATTATGGAAAACAGTATGGCAATTCCTCAAGGATCTAGAACTAGATGTACCATATGACCCAGCCATCCCACTACTGGGTATATACCCAAAGGATTATAAATCATGCTGCTCTAAAGACACATGCACACGTATGTTTATTGCAGCACTATTCACAATAGCAAAGACTTGGAATCAACCCAAATGTCCATCAGTGACAGACTGGATTAAGAAAATGTGGCATATATACACCATGGAATACTATGCAGCCATAAAAAAGGATGAGTTTGCATCCTTTGTAGGGACATGGATGCAGCTGGAAACCATAATTCTTAGCAAACTATCACAAGAACAGAAAACCAAACACTGCATGTTCTCACTCATAGGTGGGAACTGAACAATGAGATCACCTGGACTCGGGAAGGGGAACATTACACACTGGGGCCTATCATGGGGAGCGGGGAGAAGGGAGGGATTGCATTGGGGAGTTATACATGATATAAATAATGAATTGATGGGTGCTGATGAGTTGATGGGTGCAGCACACCAACATGGCACAAGTATACATATGTAACAAACCTGCACGTTATGCATATGTACCCTAGAACTTAAAGTATAATAATAAAACTTAAAAAAAAAAAAAAAGAAAAGAAAATCCTCTCCCCAAGCCTTTGCTGCCTTGTAAGGTTTATTAATGTGTTTTCTATTTAAAGAAATAGGTATTAGTTGTCCACCCTATACAAGATGCTGTTCTAACCTCTGGGCACATGATTGTGCTTATGCAGATATGGTTGGTGCCATCATGAGGCTCAGTATTGACTTCCTAACTTCCATTGGTAGGAAATGCTATTTAAAGGCAGTGTTGCAGAATGTGATATGGTGGAGGACGTAGAGCAGCAGTCCCCAACCTTTCTGGCACCAGGGACCAGTTTCATGGAAGACAATTTTTCCATAGACAGGGTGGGGTGGGGTGATGGTTGCAGGATGAAACTGTTCCACCTCAGATCATCAGGCGTTAGAGTCTCATAAGGAGTGCACATGCGCAGTTCACAATAGGGTTCATGCTCCTATGAGAATTGAATGTGCAGCTGATCTGACAGGAAGCAGAGCTCAGCTTCACTTGCTCACCTGCTGCTCACCTGCTGTGTGGCCTGGGGCTGGGGACCCCTGCCGTACAGAATGCACAGCAGGGCATGGAAACCAGGCCAGGGACATCAGCAGTCTGAGTTTAAGTAGGAGTGCACACAACATGGCGGGAGGGGAGTGAGAGAGGGAGGGGATGTTTCCAGAGAACAGGATCTGAATGAGTGCTGGCTCCGGAAGTCAGAGAGAACCTGGAGCCCCATGTGAGCATGAGGACTCTGGTATGGGTGGAATAACATTGTGAAATAGGAAACAGTGGGAGATAATCCTGGAGAAGTGAGGAAGATGCTGGACTGCTTCTGGATTTCTGCCTAAAAACAAGGAGAAGTCACTGGTAAGTTGTATGTAGACAAGTCACACGATCACATTTGCAGTTTAGTAAATATCCGGACTGTAGTGTGAACACCAAATCAGAAGGATTTGCCATACAATTCAGAGGAGACATTAGGGAACTTAGTGGGAATGAGGGTGGAAGGCAGTGGACAGAACCGGTTGATATTGAGGAGGTAGAAATGACAAGACTTGCTAATAGACTGGATGTGGTAGACAAGTATAAAAGAAGAGTCAAATCTGACTCCAGGTTTCTGCCTTGGTCACCAGGGTAAAGAGTGATGTCATTTATTAACACTGTGAACACGTCAGGAGGGGCAAGCCTGAGGCAGAAATCCAGGTTTACATTTGTGTTAACAGGATGCCCAGGGAGGGAGAATTTTAAAATAATTATGCCAGCCTTTTACCATCTGGAAAGAGAAGGTCTCCTTGGGGAATATTTTGTTATTCTTGTTGTTCTTGAAAGAGTAGTTTGGCTGTTTAGTAAAAATTAAAGTTAAAAAGCCCCCCTTGCCCTGGGGAAAGGTGCATTTAAAAACCTCATCCTGGCCGGGTGCGGTGGCTCAAGCCTGTAATCCCAGCACTTTGGGAGGCCGAGACGGGTGGATCACGAGGTCAGGAGATCGAGACTATCCTGGTGAACATGGTGAAACCCCGTCTCTACTAAAAAAATACAAAAAACCAGCCGGGCGAGGTGGCGGGCACTTGTCCCATCTACTTGGGAGGCTGAGGCAGGAGAATGGCATAAACCCGGGAGGCGGAGTTTGCAGTGAGCTGAGATCCGGCCACT
This sequence comes from Trachypithecus francoisi, assembly GCF_009764315.1. Lineage (NCBI taxonomy): Eukaryota > Metazoa > Chordata > Mammalia > Primates > Cercopithecidae > Trachypithecus > Trachypithecus francoisi. Next base: position 124,515,404 of record NW_022681453.1, on the reverse strand, counting down.
GCACTCCAGCCTGGGTGACAGAGCAAGACTCCGTCTCAAAAAAAAAAAAACCTCATCCTTCCAGAGACTTAGGAAAAGTAGTCCCTCCCTTTAGTATATAAGAAGAAAAAGCAATTTGCTTGATAAACCAGGAGCCCAGGAGCCCCGAGACCTTCTGTGAGATGGCCTCTGGTTTTACCAAGGTTTTACCTTGACTCAAAGGTATAGACACAACTGGGCAAGAACTGGGGACTATGATGTAGGTCTAGTGTCAAGGTAAGACCTCAAGAATCCTAGAGGAGAACTCACCAGGAACAGGTGCATGTGGTCCTGCAGCCTCATCTACTGGCCTAAAGACTTAGAAATGGCCAGCTCCACACAGTGTTAAGCCGAAGTTGGAAATCACCCCGCCTCCGCTTGACTGTTAGTAAATAGTGTTCCATGTATGTGAGATGGAGCCCTGGAGCCCAAGACAAGGCCCGGGTCTTCAGGGGTCATCAGGGGGTCTGAAGCAGTGGGTCCATCATTCTGACAGTACAAGAACAGCTTTCGACAGGGGCACTACCTGGCAGTGAAAGCAACAGCAAGAAAGAATCCCTAAGAGCATCAGGGATTGGCACTCTTGAATCTGAGTAGATTTTGGAACATTTTGGACAAATCGGGGTTGACAGGAGGTCCAAGAGAGACATATTAGAATTTCTGTTAATAAAAGCAGGTGGACATTTGAGCTACTGAATGGACAGCTGGGAGATTTTACTCTACATGCACTAAAAACTGGTGAAGTAGGGCACACTGCCTACGTATTTGCTATATTTGTTGACATAATTGCTCTACTTTTAAAATCAACGCTTGAAGTCTATAGCAGAATGAGAAAAGGCGATCAATGTTATACATTTATATATTGTTACATGGTTTTTCAAAGCACTTTTCTAAATGTGGGGAAACGTTCACTATTTTTGCCAGCTCATCATCCTGTCTCCTTTATTCTGGCCACAAAACCGCTCTTTTCTGTGAGGGACCCGTTCCATGTGGTTTAAATGGGGCTAATCCTGCCCAGAGGGCTGGACTCATTGAGGAAGGGCTGGATATGTGACCTAAGCCAGTAAGATGGAGATATGTCGCTCAGGTCAATAAGAAAATTCTCCATGACTTTCCTAACCTGTATATGCGGGAAAAACTCTTTCTCTGGAATCATGACTCAAAAGAGTGATGAAAACCTGAAACTGGCCGGGCATGGTGGCTCACGCCTGTAATCCCAGCACTTTGGGAGGCCGAGGTGGGTGGATCACTCGAGGCCAGGAGTTTGAGACCAGCTGGGCCACATGGTGAAATCCCATCTCTACTAACAATACAGAAGTTAGTCAGGCGTGATGACACATGCCTATAGTCCCAGCTACTCAGGAGGCTGAGGCAGGAGAATGGCTTGAACCCGGGAGGCAGAGGTTGCAGTGAGCCGAGATCATGACACTGCACTACAGCCTGGGCAACAGAACCAAAAAAAAAAACAACCTGAAACCAGCTATATCATGTGGGAGTCTATGAACGTTTGTAGGTTGAATAGTACTATCATTCATCGCCTGAAAGATTGAAAACTACTAAATTAAAAGAAGAGGATGAGATTTGGAAGGCGAGAGCAGCAGACTGAAAGACTTGCCTACTTTCCTCTGAGGGATTTGGCCAGACTCAAAGGAAAGTAGTGGGGGTGGGGGCCCTTCTCTGGGGGTAACACCTTCTCTCCTGAGATTCCGGCCAACTGAGAATTCCTCCTGGAAGTAGAGTTTCTCTTCTCAAATTTGAAAAAGAAAGGTAGAACCTAGAGTAAATGATGCCAGTAAAAATGGCATATTTCTTGGCAGAAGACTCTCTGCCAATGAGGTATGTCAGAGACAGGACAAGGCAGCTATGAGTTCACCCAGTTTTCGATGTTATTTTACTATGAGGACTTTATTTCTTCTTTTGTTAAGGTTTTCTGGGTATATTAATGCATTAAATCTCGTTAAATAAATAGAAATCTGCTTCCCACAAGTATGTTTTATTGTGCAAGCCACACATTCCACAGAAGGATCACAGACTGGTGGTGCTCACCCTGCACCCAAGTGTACAGCCTCGAACAAATAATAATCTTTTACTGTGGAAAGACAGACTGGAGCTTGATGACTGAACTTGCTTTTTCTCTTACTTTAGCGGTAACAGATCATACATATTATGCATGAATACACACACACATACACACCCCTAAGTGGTATGGGATATGTACTACATTAATATTCATTTATTTGTATATATAAATATCTTTGCACATGTATGTATAGCAAATGAATACATATATATTATTTATCTGTCACTAAGCATCAGACAACAAAAATCATTCAATCCACAACTCCTGTTCTAACTGGCACATTTTCTTGCTTTAAACTACCCAGTTTTCCAGGTTTGCTAACAAGCAGTAAATTAGGGTTTGTGTTTTGTTTCCATTCAGTTTTTCATCTTTCTAGCTAAGGAGGTGGGTGACAGCTGCAAAGTCATCGGAGGAAAAGCAGCAACAGAGCCTAGTTAATCCACACACCAGATAACCCCTTCCTTTGTAATTAACTTAATACTCAATATTTATGTAGCAATCAATAAACAACTGCAATTGATTTACAGAAGATTATACATTCCCTGGGCACAAACCCTTCGTTTACTCACCTTTGAATAGTAACAATCCCCACATAATGCTCTGCACGTGATAGGTATTTAGTAATAATTATTTTATTAAATTCCACAAGTGACATAACCAACCTTATCACCTGATCATAAGTAACTTCAGTATCTCAGTTGGTACTACAGCTAACTAGGTCTTCCCGCCCCCCCCCCCTCATCTTCTACATCCCCACTGTCAGCAAGAATTATTTCTGAAGTGGTTCTACTCATATGTAACCTGAGGTCCACTTGTTTGTTACCTAGTGTGTCAATGATGCTTAAAATAGCATGAATAATAGAGCAAGTGTGCCTATGATTGGTCATTGACAGAGAAATTCTTGCATGCTCAATAAGCATCTAATAGAGGGAAGTCCTTAGAATTTACATTCATTGTTATAGTGGCTAAGTTTTGTTAAAATCCAGCAAAAGCAGAGTTAATTTTAATTAGTAGAAATAGGCTTAAAAATAGCCTCCCAAGTTAGCCTAGTTCTGCAATTTTATCATCCCATAGTGATAATGAAAAAATACTGTTCGTGAGTTTTCCTCTTTCATTTGGTTAAAACCCCCTCCTCCACATAAAATTAGATTCTATACTGATAGTATAATTACTGTATAATAGAGTTTGCTCAACCACTCAACACAAAATGCTTTGCTTTCATAGCATTTTAATATGAGCAGCATAATGGGCACCAGCTTGAAAATCAGCATGCCGGGAAGGAAGCTAGGACCCCAAACGAGCTTGAGTTTGTCAAATTTGGTTCAGCTGTTCAGCAAACTAGTTAATTCTAACCGACTTGACATGTGGATATCAAACATTTTCTGTTCCCAATCATGTATTTAGGTTAAAGAGAAAATGGTCTGGCCTCAGACCCACTGTAATATCAACACCTGCCCTGCAGCTCTTCCAGGGCACATCACGTGAGTGGCCTCACCGCTTCCCATGCACTGAGGAAATTGTATCTGTTCCACATTTATGGCTCTGAAGTGCTGATATTGAAAAGCCAGACATTCTCCATGATGCATCAATTTTAAATTAAATTAGACTTTTCTATTTCTCCCACTAAATACTGCTTTTATGGACTTAATGACTCTGTGTTGTTCACCATATACTAAAACCATTTATTCCTTTGGGGATAAGAGATTAACAAAACTCATATAATGAAACCCCCTATTTATGTAATTGCAATTTTAGCCATGATAGAGGCTTTTTTGACTTCTTAAATGTCCACTATTGCCAGAGTTAGCATAGTTTATGCCACATGTCCACTTTATTCTCTAATTCCTCTGAAATAACTAGTAAATCTCCCTATTGTTTGTGGAGAGACCGGTTGTAAAAGGCAATCAGTTTATTTTACATACTTCCAATGAGTGCTAGAGAAAAAGCCCAACAGAGGAGCTTTCTTCACCCATTTTCTACAGGGATAACAAATTCAGGAGGCTGAACAGGTAACATAAAATTAGGAAATGAGGCCAGGCACGGTGGCTCACACTTGTAATCCTAGCACTTTGGGAGGCCAAGGTGGGCTGATCACCTGAGGTCAGGAGCTCCAGACCAGCCTGGCCAACATGGTGAAACCCCATCTTTACTAAAAATACAAAAATCAGCCGGACATGGTGATGAGCACTGGTAATCCCAGCTACTCAGGAGGCTGAGGCAGGAGAATCGCTGGAACCCAGGAAGTGGAGGCTGTAGTGAGTCGTGATCGTGCTACTGCCCTCCAGCCTGGGTGACAGAGTGAGAACCCATCTCAAAAAAAAAAAAAAAAAAAAGGAAATGAACTGGGCATAAACAGTGCCACACTGCAGAGAGCACAATCCACCTAAATACAGTCCTTTCATTTTCCGTTTTTTTCTTTTAATATATATTGATCTGGCCAAAAGAACCACTACTGCTAGGCTAATACAGCACTTCTCAATATCACTTCTCCAAAAGGAGATACTACAAAAATAGTCATAAGCTTTCACCCTTCAAAACATTTTCCAAAATGTCTCCTTTTCATTAAGGCCAAAGGACATGTAACTCCTGAAAATAGATCTAATTATCCATTACTTGAGAATGTTTGTATCTGGGATGAGAAAAATTCATGTAACTATTTGTAGGGTAAATGCACCTGAGAGCGATAACTTAAGCAATACCCTTAGAATGACGCTGCATGGCAGATGCACCCGAATGTCTCTTCCAAGCTAGGGAGTTGGGAGTGGCTAATCCAGAAATTTGTTCCTGTGTGTGAGGAACATACGAGCCCTCAGCTCATCCTGTGGAACATGGGCCAAACAGGGCATTGAGGCCCTGAATTTTGGGGTTAAATGAAGGTTGCCAGGTGGGACCTGGCAGAGGAAGGGTATTAAGGGAAAATGCTGTATAAACTGCATGCTGTTTGCAAGCAGTTGCGGTTTTCCTGTCCAGCCCACCACCCTTGGACCATGCCTAAGGTGGCTCTCCTGCCCAGCCCACCGCCACTGAACTCTCTCCCCTGGATATCAACCCCCCAATAAAACCCCATGTCTCATTTGCTGTTTCTGGGGCTCTTCTTTGGCCTCTTAAACCTGGTGCCATCTCCACTGGAGTGCATAGAGGTTCGACACTACACTATTTTATTGATGCTTTAAATATGTTTTATTATGTGTGCTGACTTGAAATAACAAGAAACATCCTGGGTAATTTAAGAATTTATCTGCTTGTGTTCCATATTTGCAACATTTTCTCTTGCCCTTCCTCCCAAAAGAAAATGCAGGGCTGGGCACAGTGTCTCATGCCTGTAATCCCAGCACTTTTGGAGGCCGAAGCGGGTGGATCACGAGGTCAGGAGATCGAGACTACCTGGCTAACACAGTGAAACCTCGTCTCTACTAAAAATACAAAAAATTAGCCGGGAGTGGTGGCATGTGCCTGTAGTCCCAGCTACTTGGGAAGCTGAGGCAGGAGAATGGTGTGAACCCAGGAGGCGGAGCTTGCAGTGAGCTGAGATTGCGCCACTGCACTTCAACCTGGGCCACAGAGTGAGACTCTGTCTCAAAAAAACAAGAAAGAAAGAAAAAGAAAAGAAAATGCAGTTGTCCACCCCCATCCATGGGGATGTGCCTTCCAAAACCCCCCATGGATGCCTGAAACTACCTAGAGAACTAAACCTGCTCCACCACTTACAATGGAATTACAATCCAATAAACCCATCCTAAACTGAAAAATGTATTTAATGCACCTAACTACGGAATATCATAACTTAGCCTGGCCTACCAGAAGACTCACACTAGCCTGCACCTGGTAAAACCGTCTGACAACACAGTGCACGGTGCGCCACCTCTGCCTGGTATCACAAGGGAGCATCGTATGCAAAAATGCTCACCACCAATGACCAGGGAAATGCAAATCAAAACACAATTTGATACTACCTTATGCTTGCAAGAATGGCCATAATTGATAAATCAAAAAATAATAGATGTTGGTATAGATGTGGTGAAAAGAGAACACTTTTACACTGCTGGTGAAAATGTAAACTAGTACAACCACTATGAAAAACAGTGTGGAGATTCCTTAAACAACTAAAATTAGATCTACCATTTGATCCAGCAAGCCCACTACTGGGGATCTACCCAGAGGAAAAGAAGTCATTATATGAAATAGATACCTGTACACACACGTTTATAGCAGCACAATTTGTAACTGCAAGAATATGGAACCAGGCCAAATGCCCATCAATCAACAAGTGGATAAAGAAAATGTGGTGTGTCTGTGTCTCTGTGTGTGTGTGTATACACCATGGAATACTACCCAGCCATAAACAGGAACTAAATAATGGCATTCACAGCAACCTGGATGAAGTTGGAGACCCTTACTCTAAGTAAAGAAACTCAGTAATGGAAAACCAAACATCATATGTTTTCACTCATAAGTGGGAGCTAAGCTATGAGGATGCAAAGGCATAAGAACAATACAATGGACTTTGGGGCCTCGTGGAGAAGGGCGGGAAAGGGCAAAGGATAAAGGCTACATTTTCAGTACAGTGTACACTGCTTGAGTGATGGGTGCACCAAAATCGCGGACATCACCACTAAAGTACTTATTCATGTAACCAACCACCACCTGTTCCCAAAAAACCTACTGAAAAAAACACAAACAAATAGTTTTGGACCACTTTCTACTGAATGCATATTGCTTTTGCACAGTGCTAAAGGTGAAAAATCATTTAAGTCAAACCACCATAAATTGGGGACTATTTGTACATACCTATGATAAAATTTAATTTATAGGCTGGGTACAGTGGCTCATGCCTGTAATTCCAGCACTTTGGGAGGCCGAGGCAGGGGGATCACCTGAGATCAGGAGTTCAAGACCAACATGGGGAAACCCTGTCTCTACTAAAAATACAAAAATTAGCTGGACATGCTGACGGGTGCCTGTGATGCCAGCTACTCAGGAGGCTGAGGCAGGAGAATCCCTTGAGCTCAGGAGGCAGAGGTTGCGGGAGGCGAGCTTGTGCCACTGAACTCCAGCCTTGGTGACAGAGCAAGACTTCATCTCAAAAAAAAATTAATGTATAAATTAGGCCCAATAAGACATTAACAATAACTAAAAACAGAACAACTATAACAAAATGCTGTAATAGAAGCTATGTAAATTTGGTCTCCCTCTCTCAAAATATTTTATTGCACTATATTCACCTATTTCAGACCTCAGTTAACCACAGGTAACTAATTCAAGGAAAGCAAAACGTCGAATAACAGGGGACTGCTACTGGAGAAGGCACTTATTGCATACATATGTCTAAGTGTAAAAGCGGAACCCATAGTAATTCTCACGAAATACCCCACTATATGTCCACTTTTCCCAGCTCCCTATGTCACTAGGTGGGACCATGTAACTGACTTGGCCAATGAGCTGTGAGAAGAAGTTACAAGGCCACAACTGGAATTGAAGCAATGAAAAACCTTGGTACAGTTCTCTAGTCTCTTTCCCTGCCATGGTAACCAAAGGGGGAAGATTATTCCAGAAATTGCAGATACAAGATGGAAAAGGCTACATCAGCCAGGTTCTGTGAGTAACTGTGTAAAACAAACTCCTTTCTCTTCTACCGCCTTAACTTGTTTTGTGCTATAGGAACAGGACACCTAAGACTGGATGATTTATAATGAACAGAAATGTATTGGCTTACAGTTCTGGAGGCAGGGAAGTCCAGTATCACGATGACAACATCTGCCAAGGGCCTTCTTGCTGCATCATCACATGGCAGAAGGGCAAAGAGAGGGCATGAGAGGAACAGAGAGCAAGAGGGGGTAAACCCACTCCCCCAGTAATGGCATTAATCCATTTATGAGGGCAGGGCCCTCTTGGCCTAATCACTTTTAAAAGCCCCACATCTTAATACTGTTACAATAGTAATTAAATTTCAATGTGAGTTTTGAAGGAGACAATCATTCAAACCATTCATCCACCATTCATCCACCTACCAGCAAGAAGAAACAAACATTGGCATCTGGGGGTGGGAGAGCTTGTTACAATATATACCTAGCCTACCCCAATTAAAACAAGAATCATACATCTTTGCAGTAGTAAAGATTCTGTCCTTCACTAAACTTTAGTCAGGCTCCTCTAAGTCTGACCTTGGCGTCTACCTAGTTGGGCCTGCATCACGCCATTTAACAAAAATCCTGCTAACTCACTGTGTCAGTCACGGTTCTCTAGAGGGACACAACTAACAGAATAGATGTATATATGAAGGGGAGTTGATTAAGGAGTATGGACCCACGTGATCACAAGGTAAAGTCCCACAATAGGCCGTCTGCAAGCTGAGGAGCAGCAGTGGCTCAGTCTGAGTCCTAAACCTCAAAAGTAGGGAAGCTGACAGTGCAACCTTCAGTCTGTGGCCAAAGGCCCCACAGCCCCTGCCAAACCTGGTGTAGGTCCAAGAGTGCAAAAGCTGAAGAACTTGGAGTCTGATGTTCCGGGGCAGGAAGCATCCAGCACAGGAGAAAGATGAAGGCTGAAAGACTCAGCAATCTGCCCATTCCATTTTCTTCTTCATTCCACTTTATTCTAGCCACACTGGCAGCTGATTAGATGGTGCCCACCCAGATTGGCAACACCTTCATAGACACACCTGGGAACAATACTTTGCATCCTTTGATCCAATCAAGTTGACACTCAATATTAACTACCATGGTCAATTTAGAGAGAATTCTCCACCTGTGATCTCTGATCACTCTCAGCATCTTTTCAGATTCCTTATCCCCCACCCTGATCACCCTAGCCTGCCTTCAGGAAGAATCCTTGTAGGTCTGTTTAACCAAAACCTTCCCCACCACTGCTGTTTCCTGACAGTGTTTTCCATCCGCCCACCCCTGCCCTGCTCCTTGGCTATAAATCCCGACTTGTCCCAGCTGTATTCTAAATTGAGCCCAGTTCTGTACAGAGATCTCTTTTCTCCTATTACAATAGCTCTTGAATAAAACCTGTTTGGGCCACTTTATTGTCAGGCTCTAATTTTACTTTAACAGCAGTAATTCTTTAATTGTGTCTGTCCATCCACTCATTCCACTTGGTTTCCCTCATAAATTCTAAGCTAGATCAATACACAACCATAACTCCTCCAGCAATTTCGTAAAGGGCAATTTTTATGAACCTCTAAGTTATCTCAAATTTTTTTTAGTTACATTAAGTCAAATACAGAATCCCAAAATTAATTTTGTTGTTTGAAATTAACTTATAGAAAAGAAAACTAGTTTTCTGTTTTTCTCCTTAATATGCTATGTAAAGTTTTGAACTGATGATATTAATATATAATATTGCACCTGCACTGTAATGATTAATTATTACTTTATTAGGAGGATACATATGCTTGTCATTGACACATTAACTACTAAGTGTGGAGGTTTGATTGATTTAAGAGATTAAGGGATAATTTTGTTTTTAAACTCAGTCTTCCATGGAGGTAGTATCTGTGTGCTGCGGACAGTCTATAGGTGTTGCCTGTCACTGGACTGTGATGTATGAACACTCTATTCATAATTCAAACTGTCTCCCATTTGTTCATGAAAGCTGGCAATGCAGAGGGGATTCTGCTGAAAGAGCTACAAAAGAGTGAATTAAAGAGTGAATTACAGAGAAATGTAAAACAATATGACAGAGGAGCATTTGGGCAAAAAATAAAGCAACCAAATCCAACAAATCTAAAAGGAGTGATTTTTTTCAAAAATTTTTTTGGCCAAATAGTACATTCAAATGTAAGTTCAAACAGCAAGCCTGCTGGTTCTCTGTCAGCAAAAAATGCTAAAGAGGGGCTAAGTTGTCTTCCTGGAGGGTGAGGAGCACAGACAAACTGAAAAGCCACCTGAAGTTTCAACCAAAAGCCAATTTAGATCAAGCTGAGCAGACAGGTCTGCTGCCCAATTCAACACCAAGCTGTTGTTTTGTTTTTTGTTTTTAATGTATATAAGTCAAAAAGTACTTTACAAGCCAAGGAAAACTCAGAGAGCAATTGATGGACTAACGGCATAGTTCCCATTCAGGTCCGGGGCCTGGAGTGCAGGCTGGGGCAGTTCCCATTGTGCTTCCCAGCCCCTATCTTTGTTTTTTACTGGTAAATTCAGAATAAGCAGAAAGTCAAGTGCAGCGGAGGGTTGTACGGGTTAGGGAGGAAGGGCAGTTCCATCCAGTTGGTCCAGGTTAAAATGGAGGCTGTTACTTGCTGAGAGCAGATTTGCACTCCTTTCTTTTCTTTTTTCTTTTTTTTTTTTTTTTTAAGCACCAGCTGAGATTCTCTCTCAACTGCCCTCAACACTGAGTCACTAACCAGCCACTGGGTGTAGAATTCTGGCAGCAGCAGCGCTTAACTCTGAGACTCCCCACTCCCCACCCACCAGCTCCTTGCCCTCTCTGCAATGGCTTTTTTCAGTAAAAGAGGAAAAAAAAAATTGAAATCCTGTTAATTCTGAGTATTGTTTACAAGTGATTATTTCTGAAGGGGCAAGGAGTGTTTGCAAAGACCACTTTGGTTATAAGAGATTTAAAAGGTTACTACAATTATTTTTTGGTGTATAAGATGCATTTGCATATGTAATTTCACAGAAGAATGGGGGCATTTTATGTACTTTCATCGTATGTTTATTGAAAGTGACCAGTTATGCTGTCTGCACAGACATAACAGTGGTATTTCTTCAAAATTTATCTTTTCCAGATTATTACTATATATTAAAACTTCTAATTTTCTACTGGAGATGCATTATACTACATTTATAGGAACAAAATAATGTATTTTCTCTTTTGTAGACATGGCTACCCGAAAGCAATTCAATATTTTGCATCCTCCTTCAGTCAGTAACTATGACTTATTAGATGCAGGTGAGTTTTTTATACATTTGTAAGAGGATGTGTCTTGCAAGAGCATTGATGTCTCTGGATCTGAGTGCCCTTATCTGCAAAAAGAGAGAGCTGAACTCCAAGTACCATTAGCACTGAAAGTCTACAGCTTGCAATGGCTGTACCACAAAGATCAAAACGAGGCAACTCAGTAGGGGTAAAAAGTAAATAAATAAATCACTGAAATTGAATTAACTTGGTAGACAAAAGCAACCCTTAGACCTCCAACAGTCATTTTGTAAATATTAATTTTTTTAACTGACTAAGGAACAATTATGTATGCCTTTCCTCTTTAAATTCGATTGGAAGTTCCTTGAGGTTAGAACCAATGTTTTTAATTAAGAACAAAATTTCCCACAACAAAATTAGGACAGATCATACTGCCAGGTAAATGGCCTAACGATGGAATGTGTTCGTAAATACATTAAAAAGAACCCAGGTCTTAGAGCTCTCAGGTCAGAGACTTTTCTTTCCATTACAACTTTCTGTTGTCAAGGTTCAATGTAGGAGGCTTCTAGGAGAGACAATAACAATTGGGAGGAAGAAATCCAAGAACACTGAAATAGACATGAGCTACACAAGGATACTAACGTCCTGGCATTGACTCTTTTTTACCAGCAAAATTTCTAGAAGAAAATACCCGCCTCCCTAGAAGTCTCTACAGCACACGTAGACAGCACTTCGTGATGAAGCCTGGGTTGGCGGCCCATGTTGCCTGATGTTTGTATCGAAACCATTCCCTGGCAGAGCCTGGTACCCGGTGGTGCCGACTGGGCTGGCTCAGCGCTAAGAGGCAGCTTCAGGGATGGACAGTTGCACTCTCGTGAGGTTGTATGCATCATCTCAGTTTGCAATTCTATTTTGTCAGAGCAAAAGGGAAACAGTGGGGACTGGCTTGGCTGCTTTTCCAGATGCTTTTGACCAGGCAGGGGACGTAAAAAAGAAAATCTAGCTTGATAAATGCAACAAAGAGCAAGAAATATTCTCTATTTTCCCATTATGTTTAGCTGGGATGTGGTCTACTGATTATTTTAAGAAAACTATTAACAGAGTTTTACTGTTTTCCTGTTGTATGCTAGCAGCTTCATGTAGTATGAGAGTCTCAGGCTGGCTGTTAGAAGCCTTGGGCTTTCATCCCCAGTCACCACCATCTTGGCACTTGATTTCTCAGAGCTTCAGTGTGTCTATCTATAATGTCATTTATAATTCCTGTCCTTCCCTACCTCAAACGGATGCTGTGAGGACAAATGAGATGGCTCAATATTACCTCCTTCCCTATCCATCTGGCTCTCTGATTTGCAAGGACCACATCAAGTTCTGGACTAGAAAACAATAGAGTTGTGCCAGGAATGAAGGGGGGCAGAATGGAGCCAGGCGGAAGCCCAACGGGACACAGAGGCAGAGATCCAGGCCAGAATTGGAACATTGCATTGGCCACAATTTCACATATTAACGTTATGCCCAGTTCCCAAAAATACACATTTATGTGGTTATAGGAACATCTTTGAGTCATTCAGGATTTGGTTGTATTATCATTATTTGAACCCTCAAGTGCAAAAATATAGGGGCTATATACCGAAATTTTCTTCCTTTCTCAAGGGAGTATTCTTAAATTGTGTGGGCCACGTCTTGAGACCCTTTTTTTGTCAGAAGTCATGAAAGTTAGTTAACTGGTCATTTTAATTCATTTGGGTCCAACCGAGGTAATTTTATAGCACCTCCTGGCTTTGAAAGATCCAAGAGAACTTCAGCCTCCAGGCAACAGGAGTGAGCCCTGGAAAGGGTTTAAATGATGCAGGCTCTCCTCCCTGTACATCAGCTCCTTCTCTCTCCTTCTTTCCAGTCGAACTAATCCCCTCACAATTTCCCTGAGGCTTCTCCATCATGGACACCCACAGGATACAAATAAAAGGAACAGGACAGGGTGCAATTCTGCTCTTTGTCAGTGCTAATTGTGAGCCAGTTATCTGATCTGCAGTGGCTTGCTCTTTCTGGAAAGGTTTGCATAATTTGGCAATAGAATTCCAAGATTCTCATTTATTGTAAATTGTGCCTTTGCCAATTGCTTTTGTCAGGGCTCCCCATTTCACCTCATGTCTCTGCTCTCCACTTTTGCAAATGCACTGATCTGTGAAAATGAATTAAACAGATTAAAAAGCAGCTTTTTTTAAAATTCATTGGAATAAAAAGGGCAAATGCACACATGGTACATCCTTGTACGTAACTCCATGAAAAAAAAAATTACTTCACACCAGAGGGTGGCCTGGCTCTCTGGGAAGAAAACAAACCCACAAAATGCTCTGTGACTCAAGTTAAACGTCTCCTATAATCTACGGTGATGTTCTACTTAATGACAACCCACAATGATAATCCAATTATTAGGTTTTCAGCAAACCAATACCATAATGACATCATATATTCTTATAATTAAAGTTGATCTTTATACAAAGCTGTTCCTCTTTTTAAAGAGAGAGAAACAGTTATGACGTTAAATAACTCTCATCTTATAGACATCTCAAGCTCACAAATTTGTAGAGCCAAAGCACCCAAAAGGAGAAAGCACACACAGGTGTGTATTATCTGTAGTATGAGAAGGTTCTAGGTGCTGTTTTGACCCCACCTGGCAGACTAGGCCCAAGCTAAAAGCAACCTGCATAGTAAGGCTAGACTATAAGTGCCCCCAGAGCATCATCTTGGTACATCCTAGGGCAGAGTTGGGATCCTATCATTTTAAGACAAGTGATACAGTGGAAGGTTCCTGAAGCTACCACACTGCACTGCTCTAAGGAGCACCAATCGCAAGGTAGTCCCCATGTTTGGTGACCTCTGGAGGTGGGAAGTGCACTGTGAATGCAAACTAAATTGGTGGTCCTGAATCCCTTTATTAAAGAGGAAACACTTTGGTTTTTCTGTTTATTTGCTTAATGTTGTTTGAGTAGAGGAAGGGCAAGGGGGAGCAAAGAGAAGACAAGAAGCACCTCTGTTACCCAAGCAGTAGACTAACCACAACACCACCCGCAAGCTCTGGTTCTTAGTTCAAAATGAAGTTAGCAAGGTTTTTTCTTTTTTCTTTTTTTCTTTTTGGAGATGGAGTCTCACTCTGTCACCCATGCTAGAGTGCAGTGGCACACAATCCCAGCTCACTGCGACCTCTGCCTCCTGAGTTCAAGCAATTCTCCTGCCTCAGCCTCCTGAGTAACTGGGATTACAGGCGCTCGCCACCACGCCCAGCTAATTCTGTATTTTTAATAGAGGCAAGGTTTCACCATGTTGGCCAGGCTGGTTTCGAACTCCCGCCCTCAGGTAATCTGCCCGCCTCGGCTTCTCAAAGTGCTGGGATTACAGGCATGAGCCACTGTGCCCGGCCAGGTTTTTTCATCTGTGTGTTGAATTCTCCTACAATCTGCTCCCAGGTTTGTCGTGAGGAATAAGTGAGACAAAGCACAAAAACCTCATGACTCTCTACCTAGAGAATAGTAAGTGCTCATGAAAGAGTAGTTACTGTCATGGTGATTACTTGTATTACTTTCTTAAACAGGCTTGCCTGAAAAGAAAATGAACTCACCAGCCTCATCAGTAGCAAATCAGAGTTTCCCTTTTGCAAATAGATAAGAGGGGAGATGAAGCAAGTCTTATCATAAGCAGCAACTTTTATTTATTTATTTATTTATTTTTATTGTTTTAAAGTAAGTTTTATACATATATTTTATGATTTTTCTCCTTTCTTAACTGTAAGAGATTTGAATTTAGTAAGGGAAAGAATTTCACAGTGTCTCCTGCCTTTCCCATGTGATTCAGATTAAATGTTTGTTTTTTGTTGTTTTTTAACAGCTCATGTCTATAACTCGAGGAGTTTGGTTTTTGTTTTTTATTTCAAAGGTTTTTGGGGAACAGGTGGTGTTTGGTTACATGAATAATTTCTTTAGTGGTGATTTCTGAGATTTTTGTGCACCCATCACCCAGGCAGTGTATACTGTACCCACTGTGTAATCTTTTATCCCTCATCCCCTTCCCACCCCTTCCCCTTCATCCCCAAAGTCCATTATATCATTCTTATGCCTCTGCATCCTCATAGCTTAGCTCCCACCTATGGGTGAGAACGTACAATGTTTGGTTTTCCATTCCTGAGTCACTTTACTTAGAATAATGGTCTCCAATTCCATCTAGGTTGCTGCAAATGCCACTTTTTCATTCCTTTTTATGGCCGAGTAGTATTCTGTAGTTTGTGTATGTGTGTGCGCGCGTGTGTGTGTGCGCGTGTGTGTGTGTCCCTTTTTTTGTTTTTTTTTTTTGAGATGGAGTCTCGCTCTCTTGCCCAGGCTGCAGTGCAGTGGGTTCAAGTGCTTCTCCTACCTCAGCCTCCTCAGTAGCTGAGATAACAGGCACACACCGCCATGCTCGGCTAATTTTTGTACTTTTAGTAGAGATGAGGTTTCACCATGTTGGTCAGGCTGTTCTCGAACTCCTGACCTCGTGATCCGCCCGTCTTGGCCTCCCAAAGTGCTAAGATTACAGGGGTGAGCCACCGCACCTGGCCATCACATTTTCTTTCTCCACTCGTTGATTGGCAGACGTTTGGGCTGGTTCCATATTTTTGCAATTGTGAATATAAGCAGCAACTTTTCAAGGAACCACCATGTACTCTCAGAAATAATGGCACAGAAGCATCACTCCTTTGCTTTCATTGCCATTTTAGACTTTTCACAGAATGCTCACATCTCTCTGCTATGTTTCTCATTTTGGATGGGACAAATTATCATTGGGTGGGACAAATTAGCATTGGGTGAGACCATCTCATGCACTGTAGGACATTTAGCATCCGTGTCCCCTCCCACTAATACCAGTACTAATACCAATAGTACCAGAAATATGACGGGTATTACTAGGAGTGGCCAGGGGTGTTATATGTGGTTAAGCTCAGTTACTGGAACAACCCAAATAACACCCTACACATCTCCAATTGCTGGAGATAGAACTGTGCCACTTCAGACTTTTTGGTAAAGAAAGCATCACTATGCCCACTTCACAACTGGGGAAACTGAGGCATGAAGAGTGCCTGACCAAGTTAATTAGAGAGCCCAGACAGTAAAAACAAGTAGTAAATGACTTATGTATGTCACAAACAGTGATTATCAAGTGGGATGGGGGAAGGGATGTTACTCTGAAGGCTTTTTTAACTACACAGACACTGCCATAGACACTCACTGCAGTGAAAATCACTGTCATAATGAGTTATCATTAATGATGAGAGTGTGTTCTACTTCTTAGGGTTTGAAGACGTGAACATGACCACAAGTGCTAAAAAAGTATGCAGATTTTCTTTCCGTGTACCTGGCTGTTACACTGGAAAATAAAAAGGAGAGGAAGAAGGCATAGGGATGGAGAAATCACGGCTCTAAAACACCTGAATCCCAATCCCTGAAGGCGGTCCAGTCCCTGACCTGACCCCATACCAACTCCATCCTTACAGTATTAACACCTTGCACATTGACCCGTTAGCACTGTTTCACAAAATGACATGTGGATTAGCATCCACAGTATCCATAATTAGCAGTTCTTGTTAAATGAATTTAACATCATGTGTCCTCTCTGTCTCATTCTGTCATGTGGTATGATGTGGTATGATAACATTGAGATGCCACCTTTTTTTTTTTTTTTTTTCCGAGATGGAGTCTTGTCCTTGTCACCCATGCTGGAGTACAGTGGTGCGATCTCGGCTCACTGCAACCTCCACTTCCCAGGTTCAGGTGATTCTCCTGCCTCAGCCTCCCGAGTAGCTGGGATTACAAGCATGTACCACCATGCCCAGCTAATTTTTGTCTTTTTAGTAGAGACGGGGTTTCACTATGTTGCCCAAGCTGATCTCGAACTCCTAACCTTGTGATCTACCCACCTCAGCCTCCCAAAGTGCTGGGATTACGGGCGTGAGCCACCGCGCCAGGCCCTAGATGCCACCTTTTTATTGGAAGGTATATTCCTCTGTTTTGTTGAAGTCAGTGAGAAAATATATTTCTCCATAATAAAATGTATTATCCTGCTAACTCTTCAGGAACATGTCTATTTTGATTAGGGAGAGGGATTGGTGTTCAGTTGTCTCCTTCAACTTTGTGTGAAAAGGAGTAAGTAGGGGGGTGCAGTGGCTGGACAGAGAGGACAGCTGGTTCCATCCAGTGGCTTTATTTTGAGCCTCTGAATAAATTTCCTAGCTTGAAAAGAGACTGTGGCTTCTGCTGTGCAATAAGCTCAGACTTTCTTTTTTGGAAGTCTTCAGAGCTGAAAGCCAAGTTTGACCTTAAATGCTCTGAGCCTTGACTCTTTCCGGTGTACTTTGTAACTCAAGTATAAAAGAACACCTGAGTTCTTGCTAAAGGAAATAGAGGCTTCTGAATTCCTTTGTGTGCCAGAGAGGGTTCAACTTCCATGCAGGCTCTTCTAACACTTGGCTAACTTTTTCTATCTTTCTCCCCCTGCTAGCTGTCCTTTTCATTGCTTAGGAAAAGAATTTCAAAAGTATCCAAAATTAGAGCTGTAACGCTTAGGATCATGGAAAACATTTAGAATGATTTCAGTAAATCCACAACACACACATGCGCGCGCACGCACGGGCGCGCGCGCGCACACGCAAGCGCACACACACAGACCATGGGGGCCCGAGGAGAAGAGGAGGTGGTAATGTCTTCATTTAATTCTGAAACAGCAACACAAAGTTTTAAAATCACAGGCTTAGCTTTTAAGTCAAGAAATATTTTTGGAACACCAGCCAGCCATATGCCAACCCCTGGGTGAGGTACTGAGGAAGGGAGTTGGAAGAGAAAAGGGAGATAAAAGGCAATTCCCACCCGCCCCTGGAACTTTGTCCTCCTGGTGTGAGAAGGGCCAAGGACAGCTCTCACACTCCCTCAGGATTCCAAGAGCTGCTGGCTAGCCAGAAGACCAGAAGTCAAAGAAATTAAAAAAAACAAAACAAAACTCACAGACAACAAGGGGCAATAGGAGGTCACAGGAAGGAAATCTTTACTGATAGCCAAGACATCAGATCTTCAGCAGTCCTTTAGGAGGTCCTAATATCTAATGACAAAGGGACCAAATAACCTTTTTAAAAACCGGGAACATGTGCCACTTCATCACAGGAAATTATATTTTGGAGGCATTCATTCATGCATTCACCAAATAGTTATGGGACACCTACCATGCCAGACACTGGAGAAACAGAGATATGTCTGGCTGAGTCCGTACACTCAAGTTACTTACTGACTCTACAGATTATTGTTCACATTCTTCACTCCCTCCATATAGAAGGAATACACATCCATGTGCTTTACCACATAACCTGGCAATAATACTGCATCAGAGTAAGTGGAGCACATTTCTCCACACCACCGACGTTGGGTCTGGGCACATGACTTGCTTAAGCTAACAGAACGTTAGTGCATTTGACGTGAGCCAAGGCTTTCAACGTGTTTGTACAATTTGCCTTGGCCTCTCGTGCTTGCCATTTCTAGAAGAATAAATTGCCCTAGAAAAAACATGAGTGAGGAATGAAAAAGCATGCAGAGGAGACTTGCATTCAATACTCAAGCTAGAGTCCAGCTGAGCCCAGTCTCGATCAGCCAAACCAGAGTAGGCTTGCAGAGCAACAAGAGACATGTTTGTGGTTGAAAGCCACTAGGATTTCAGGGGCTGTTTGTTTTGTAGCTTTATTAAAGCAATAGTTTATTAATACATTGACCAACGGCATGACACAACAAACAATGAAGCATGAAAAATTTGTGTTAGTGCCTTTTAGGGTGATCAGTGTTTCTGATTCACACAGGACAGTATCTGTTTTCAAACTGAAAGTCCTGCATCTCAGAAAATCCAGTATGGTCGGTCATTTTAGTGCCTTCCTACCTCCAATTTCAGAATCCTTTTCGCCTGCTGGTGCTAGCCATACCTCTGCTTTAGACATCCGAGGCCCTCATGCCATGTCTAATTCTTTCCGCTCCTGTCCGAGACCCTCACCCACCATTTCCACAGCTCCTCACTTACCTCTGCCCCATGAACAATTTGTTCACCATATTGTCTGTCCAGCATATTATTGTCCATGTATATTCTGTCTCCCTTCAAAACTTGCCTATCTCCAGTAGTTACTAAGAGCTGATAAAATTTATTTACCACAAGTTGTTACTGGTGATATAGTGTTCAAAAAGATGTTTCTACTAAAAAAAAAAAAAAAAAAAAAAAAAACAGTCTCCTGGAGTGGCAGTGCCTTAACCCAGGGCAGTAGATGTGGGTGCTGCTACTCTCCCCAACCTGAATCCATGCAGACGTCAGTAATCAACCCTGTTGATTACAAAAGTACAACACTGTTCCCATTAAGCCCAGATGCAGATTCAAAATTCTGCTCAACACAATGCTTTTGGTAAGTGCTTCAAACATATTAGAGTTGGAACATAAAATGAATCCCATATGTCAAACGTGCCTTAGTCCAGAAAAAAAATGGTGGGAATCTAACCTCTTTTTTTTTTGAGATGGAGTTTCCACTTATGTTGCCCAGGCTGGAGTGCAATGGTGCGACCTTGGCTCACCACAACCTCTGCCTCCTGGTTCAAGCGATTCTCTTGTCTCAGCCCCCTAAATAGCTGGAATTACAGGCATGTGCCACCATGCCCATCTGATTTTGTATTTTTAGTAGAGACGGGGTTTCTTCATCTCAGGTGATCCGCCCACCTCGGTCTACCCAAGATGCTGGGATTACAGGCGTGAGCCATTGTTCCGGGCACTAACCTGACTCTATGTCTGAGAGGCAGGTGGAAGCATGGGACGAACAGCACATTGAGCATCAGGCAACCAGGAATCCATTTCTGTAACTGATCAAGTTACCGAAATTTTCCTGGCCTCACCTTCCTCATTTGTAAAAAAGGAATTTCATTAATTCCACGGCCTCCGGGCTAAGAATTTCTCTCTGTAATATTATGAATGTAAAGAAAAAATAATTTATCTGGTATCTTCCAGTTCTACGGGACTGTGTTTCTATGAACCCATACTAAAGGGTTTCCTTTAGACAGGAAGGAGCAAAAATAGCTATGCTGAGAGGATCAAATGAGGCCATGAATTTAAAAATATTTTGCTAGTTGTAATGTGTTCTAGAAAAGAGAAGGGAAATGATTTTATGGTTATTATTTGTCATTATCATCTCATCTTCTAACCTCTTCCTTACTGTAGTCACAGGGCAACTGGATATCTGTTTGGGGCAGGGGTGGGAAAAGCTCATGATGAGGATTTTCCTGTTGCCCCATTAAACAAACAAGGCCAGGCGCAGTGGCTTATGCCTATAATCCCAACACTTTGGGAGGCTGAGGCGGGCAAGTCACCTGAGGTCAGGAATTCAAGACCAGCCTGGCCAACATGGTGAAACCCCGTCTCTAATAAAAATACAAAAAAATTACCCAGTAGTGGTGGTGGGTGCCTGTAGTCCCAGCTACTATG
Source organism: Trachypithecus francoisi (assembly GCF_009764315.1). Lineage (NCBI taxonomy): Eukaryota > Metazoa > Chordata > Mammalia > Primates > Cercopithecidae > Trachypithecus > Trachypithecus francoisi. The sequence goes on along the minus strand of NW_022681453.1, from coordinate 124,494,922 downwards.
GAGGCTGAGGTGGGAGGATCGCTTGAACCCAGGAGGCAAAGGTTGCAGTGAGCCAAGATGGTGCCACTGCACTCCAGCCTAGGCAATGGGAAAGAAAAATTCCGTCTCAAAAAAAAAACCAAGCAAACAGGAGAAAATTTGGGAAGTCCAACCACCACACTAGAGCGTTGGTATCAGAAAATAAGTTTAAATTTAAGAAGGATGTAGGAGCTTGGCAAATACCTTAAGCACTTTAAACATCCATTTATGTATCCCCAAATTGTAGAAACACTTACACCTCATTTTTAATAAGGCCTAGCTGAATAAAGAGAATAATTAACTATGTTATTATGGGGATTCTTTACAACTTACCCAAAACATTTAACCTGATGCCTGTCATATTATGAGTAGTATACAAATGGCAATGGCCATGAATGTTATTAAAGTGATGACTTCATCAATTGTCTTGTAAGCCATCTGAAGAAAGGCCTAGCATAAGGGAGACGACATTCATGGTCTAGAAAGAGGGCAGCCACAGGGGCTGACCCAGGCCTCCAGGCACTGGGGAGTAGGGTGCCCAGGGTAGAAGGGGTGGCCATTTGGCTTTCCCTGCCTGTATCAGTACCAGTGAATCCATCTCATCCAGCAAATGGATTGTTGCTGCTTTTGCTCCCTTGCAGGGATGCTTTGCACAGGGTAGGTAACTCAGGGGTTTGGCTTGGTTGGTACAGCTGCTCCTAGTGAGAGTTTGTAGGTGTCCAGCTCAGCAACCACACTGACTCTGAAGGCACTGACAACTTTGGAGTTTAGACCTGCCACTTCCATGTAAGTGGTCCTACACCAGTGTGGTGCCTGTACCAGGACAGCGCTACCACCTCCATGCAGCGAGCAGGCATCCCTCAGGAGAAGGCTGTAAGGTTTCATTTACATGACAGTCTGGAAAAAGCAAAACTATAGGCACAAGAAAGGAGGTCAGTGTTGCCAGAGGCTGACATCAGAGAAGGGCATGGACTGCAAAGGGGCATGAGAGGACTTATGGGAGTGATAGAAATTGTTATAGGCTCAATTTTGTTCCCCCTGCAGCCCCACCTCAATTCATGTGTTGAAGCCCTAACCCCCAGTAGTTCAGAATGGGACTGTATTTGGAGATAGGGTCTTTAAAGAGGTAATCGAGTTAAAATGAAGTCTGTAGGCAGGCCCTAACACAATCTGACTGGTATCCTTATAAGAGGAGGAAACCTGGACAGAAAGACACCATATAGGTACACGCACAGAGGAAAGACTAAGTGAAGACACAGTCAAGAAGGGAGGCCACAGGAGAAACCGAGCCTGCCTGCAACTTGATCTTGGAATCTCCAGCCTCCAGAATTGGGAGAAAATAAATTTCTGTAGTCTAAGTCACACCGTTTGGGGTACTTTGTTAATACAGGAAAATCCTATACTTTGATTACAATCAATTACGAAATCAATTGTTTACATTTGTCAAAACTTAAAATTGTAGGCCTACAGAGGGTGACTTTCACAATATATAAACTATTCCTCATGAAACCTGACTTTTAAAAAGTGCTATCAGTCTTTTCTTTTCTTTTTTTTTTTTTTTTTTTTTTTTTTTGAGACAGAGTCTTGCTCTATTGCCCAGGCTGGATGCAGTGGCCTGATCTCGGCTCACTGCAACGTCTGCCTCCTGGGTTCAAGTGATTCTCCTGCCTCAGCCTCCTGAGTAGCTGGGACTACAGGTGTGCACCACCACACCAGGCTAATTTTTGTATTTTTAGTAGAGTCAGGGTTTCACCATGTTGGCCAGGCTGGTCTCGAACTCCTGCCCTCAGGTGATCTGCCTGCCTCCCAAAGTGCTGGGATTAGAGGTATGAGCCACCACATCCGACCTACCAGTCATATTTTTAAAGTTTGGCATAATAGTAAATAATAATGATAGCAATAACAATATCTCTGTGAAGAATTTTCTAAATATAACTTTTTTGGAAAATTCACAATTAAGTTAAATAATAAATATTATTCTTAAACTTTTATTTTGCTTAATTTTTCAAATGCAAACAGTTTTACAAAGATGGTAATTATGATATAATGCAATCTCCATTGTAATGTTCTTCTGTATAAGTAATTTGTGTATAAACATTTGTTGGCTTAAAAAAGACATAATCATCCTGAAAGCTATGTAGCTAATGTACTCTCTATCAATATCAATATTAACTGTCAACCTGTAGTCTCATTTACTTGAAGTTTCTTAATTTTTTTGTTTATAAAATTAACTACATTCATAATCCCCATTAATAATTGCAATATTGTACTCTTGCAATAATAAACATACTTTTTTATGTATTTTAAATTTTAAATGGACAGAGAATTTCAATATATAAAGCATATTACATATAGAATGTTTTTACCTGTATTTTAATGTAATTATTCAGATGGGCATGCTTTGTTCCTCTTACTAATTTTTTATGCCAATTATGCATGATGATAAATAATACGATCAGGCTGTCATTGATCATCTCAGGTTCAGAGATACCATCAATAACGCAGAAGTGGGACATTTGTTTACTCAGCCTTTAAAGGCTATGGCCAAAACTAAAGCCAAATAGATAGTCTGGCCAAATACTGTACAAAGATTGAAGCAAAGTTTCAGTGCATTTCTATATGAAATGAATAGAAATAAAATGAATTGAACTACAGCATAAGTTAATGGGACTAAAGATAACCAGTGAATCTATAAATGCAAGAGGACATATTTCGTCACTTTTTTAGATGAGAAAAAGCACCTATAACTGTATATTTCTCATTCTTACAAACAGAAGTGTAAATATACATGCTCCAGGAATGATCACTGCTGTAATCCTAAACACCTAGTCTTCCAATACAAAAATTCAGCCTCCCATGTGTAACTGACCCTTGTCTTGACAGATTTCTGAAACTACAGTTCAGAAACTGTTGCAACCAGAGTTGCTAGGGAGTAACTTTGCCCTTTCCTGCCTAGTGATTTCTTTGGGGAACAACTCATAATTTACAAGATATTTTCAGCAAGGCAGTCCGGCCTATAGGACAGGGACCCTTCCTGAGCCCACCTGTAACTTCATGACAAATGCTTTAATAATCTGCCTGTTTGCTGCTTCTCGCCCTTCAGTGCTTTGCTCTAAAGACATTTGTTTTCTGAATCTATCTGAAGAAAAAGGCCTGAATAATGCAGCTTTTCTCATGATTCTGTCCACGGCCTGCCCACGGGTCAGTGTTCAATGATGCCAGTGCCTCAGAGCCTAATTATTAGATGACATATTTTCTCCTGAGGCGGCACAAGCTGTTTCTTTCTTTCATAAGGTAAAAATGTGTGGACTAATCCATAATCAAACGAGGAGGGAAAATCTCTACTTAGCATAAGCACAGTCCAGAACAAAAGTTCTAACACCAATTAGTAACAATATGAATTTAAATCAGAATAGCCAATTTGCCAGGATGAAAATCCCAGCCAGGAAAATGTTTCTTCCTTTTCTACAATAACAGCCCCCTCATGCACAAATAGTAGAGTGCCACAGAGCTAGAGATCCTCTATGGGTATTTTTAAATTCTTCTACACATAGCCATTGTCTTCATTGCAGCAACCAACCAGGGTGTTGCTGGGCAGGAGAATGTGCAAAATTATTCCAGCAGGGTCATCTAATAGTGAACATGACTATGACATGGGGGCTAGCTGGAGCAGCCAAAAAGCTAAGATAATACTCAGTAGAAAGGGTCGGGGGATCGGCCAGGCATGGTGGCTCATGCCTGTAATCCCAGCACATTGGGAGCCCGAGGCAGGTGCATCGGCTGAGGTAAGAGGTTTGAGACCAGCCTGGCCAACATAGTGAAATCCCGTCTCTACCAAAAATACCTAAATTAGCTGCGTGTGGTGGTGTGCATCTGTGGTCCCAGCTACTCAGGAGGCTGAGGCAGGAGACTCTCTTGAACCCAGGAGGTGGAGGTTGCAATGAGCCGAGATTGCTCCATTGCACTCCAAACTGGATGAGAAGAGCAAAACTCTGTCTCACAAAAATGAAAGAGAGAGAGAAAGAAAAAAAGAAAGAAAGGGAAGGGAGGGGAGAGAAGGGGAGGGGAGAGGAGAGGGAAGGGAAGGAAAGGGAAGGGTGGGTTAATGAAGTTCTAGTCCACCTCTTCCTCAACACAGCTGTGAGGCAAGGAGCAAGTCATTTGCCCTTTCTGAGCCTCAGTTTCCTCATTGTAAAATGGCAGAAGTAATATGTGAAATGTCTTGGGAATTAAAGTGCCACCTAAATATAGAAGATGATTAGTAACAGAATCATAAGACAGTTTTCCATTGAGCCCAAAGGCACAAGCAGCACAGTCCCTACCTAATTTGGTGTTATGGTGTAGCTATGGCTAAGAGTCAATGCAAATGGAACCCTCATGGGTGTTACCACTGTGTCCTCGCAAGAGTAGTTTTCCTCTCCCTGTACCTTAGGCCTTTGGAAATGAGTTTTTCCAAATATTGTTTGAAATCACAGAAAGAATTCACAACCAGGATATATATACCTGCTTCTTTGAATAAGTGCTTCTTCTCTTACAAGCACTGAATCTAAGATCTGAGGTTAAAGATGGGTGAAACTCTTTCTCATACTCTCTGGGGATAAAGTAGTGGCATTCTTCATGTAAAATGGACTCTCTGCATTGGCCCCACTTAGTATAACGTTCAGATTTACAAATTTGTATTTTATTCCCTCCAGTGAATGCATAGCAATATGTAATACAGATAGATCCAATTAAAGATACTTTCAGACCCTGAGAGACTGAGTGTAAAAAGTCAAATATAGAAATTAGACAAATGATATATATGAAGTAAAGAGAATTTGGAAGCACTGATCAACAAAGAGGAAATATTAAATACAGAGATGAAGAAAAGTAACTTGAACTGAATGAAAGAACAATGAAAATTTTACACATTTTAAAAGAGGCACCAATGACAAACATTGGTTGAGTAAATAATTATCTTAGGGAAAAAGTCAGGGGAGCGCCTTAATGATTTATCATTTAATTTAAGAGTTTCATTAAATTATTAAAACCTTCACAAATCCATGGGTTTCCTCTAACAAAGCCTGCCGAAGCCCACTGTGGGTGGAACGCTGTGCTCTCAGTGGAAGGGTAATGCCAGAGAAGAAGATGGAGGAGAACTGGGTTGCAGCCCCAGTGTTATCCTTTGCTGCAGGACTTTGAGCAAGGCGTTCAGCTTTGCTGGGCCTGGTTGCTACAACTACAAGATGTGTGATTAGACTAGATTAAAAGTAGCAAACTGGAGATCAGTAGGCTCACCAAATGAGCCAAAACAAAAACATTTTGCAAACTACATAAAAATTGAGACTGCTGGATTCTCCTGAAAAGTTAGAGTAGCCCCTCACTTTGCATTAGCCTTCCCATACGCAATAATAGGCTGGAGCTGACTGTCTTTCTGCCAGGGGAAAGTATAGTTCCCCAGTGGTATGTGGAGTCAGCAAATGGCTACTTACACAATTACACTTTGCCCTGCTTCACTCACTGAAATTACCTGCCCGGGCCTGGGAGCATTTACATTTGTACCACTGGATAGCTGTTCTCCATTATCCCATTTGGTCTTCAGACTCCATAATCCTTTAAAGCACTGCACCTGGAATGAAAAATCCAGCACAGTAAATTCTCATCTTACTCTCTAATTTCAATCATCCCGTCAGTTGGAGAAAAGCACTTAGAGATTTGGATCTAGAAACTGAAACGTATGTACTGATGGTCTGAAAACTCTTTAAAAAATAAACTAGCCACCTTCCACCCCTCACATGTCACTGTGGTATTTACTTTAGCTTCCTGTTCATCTGCTTTGCTTCCTGTCCAACTTGATTTCTGCTTTACAGTCAAATGTACATAGACTTTCTGTAGTAATCAATTTTTTTTTTTTTTTTTTTTTTTTTTTTGTTGAGACGGAGTCTTGCTCTGTCGCCCGGGCTGGAGTGCAGTGGCCGGATCTCAGCTCACTGCAAGCTCCGCCTCCCGGGTTTACGCCATTCTCCTGCCTCAGCCTCCGAAGTAGCTGGGACTACAGGCGCCCGCCACCTCACCCGGCTAGTTTTTTGTATTTTTAGTAGAGATGGGGTTTCACCGTGTTAGCCAGGATGGTCTTGATCTCCTGACCTCATGATCCACCCGTCCCGGCCTCCCAAAGTACTGGGATTACAGGCTTGAGCCACCGCGCCCGGCCAGTAATCAATTTCAAAGCATAACATTAATCTGGTTCACTTGAAGCAAACACTTCAGAAACCTAAAATGCTAATTTAATGAGAATAATACCTGGATGCCAAAGACGAAACCCGTGAAGCTTTTTAAACACTAAAGGATTTCCTGCAAACACTAAATCTTGTCTCTTAGCCCCTTTTTAAACTACTTCCACAAAAGAAAATCTGTTCTATTTTGACCAGATGGAGCACAAACACAAGGTTAAAAATGTTTGCCTGACACTTTTCAATACCCCTGCTTTGAATGCAGCAGTTTGTTTTGCTGCCATATTTCTTTCAAATGATGTGCTTTGTGAGAATTCTAGATTCATCAAAATACCTATAAGCAGAGTTTTTTAGTAGAAAGCATCAGCTAGCTGCTTGTATGCTTTTGAATGTGAGAGATTTTCCCATATGTTGCCATATCATTTAGATTATATCTAAGTGATGCCAAAAAACTGGAGAAAAGAAGGGAGATTCTATTATCTATGTTTTATCTGCAAGTCACCAAACAGATAGCTGTTTCAGATCACCCAGCTGTGTGGCACCACATAGCTAAAACATCTGGGTGAGTAGCTGAATTATTCATTTTCATCAAGATGTTTTGCTCTCCTATAGACAATATCTGAGCTGTACGCGTGAATGTGTATAGTATATGCATGTGTTTACCTATGTACATGTGTCCCTAAGATGACAAATTTAAGCAATTGTTTTAGTTACAAAATGCAGCATGAGATCGCCCTTCATCTCCTGCCGGATGATTCTAACAACCAACAGCTCTTTTCCATCTATGCCCGCCTACACTGAGTCAAGCCAAGGAGCAAAGCTGGGAGGTCAGCCCAGGCAAAGCCAGCAGAAAAGGGCTGTACTTCCCTTCTTTGCAATCCAGAGCCAAGAATTGCTGACCCTGAGTATGCACACAAATTGCTGGTAGATGAGGCACTGGGGAATGCAGCAGGGGCTGGAAGAATCACAAAATAATACAAAGCTACTATTTAAAATGTGCTTATTAGGTACAAGGCTCTATGCTAAATGTCTTTACCTGCATTGTCCCCATTTGATTCTCACAGTAACTTTTTGAGGCAAGAACTATTATTCTCACTCTCCTACTTTTTTTCCTTTGGTTTTTTTTTTTTTTTTTTAAACAAATGAGGAGACTCAGGAAAGTTAAGTAACAAGTAAGTGTCTGTATTTGAAGACAAGTTTGTCTGACTTCCAAACACACCTCTTAATAATGCAACTACGCTTTTTAGTCTGGATTGCAGGTGGTCACCCTCCTCAAAATGACACTGGAGCACTTTCAAAGCATGTCATCCCAGGCTGAGGTGATAGTCCTGGTTAAGCCCCCTCCCCGCAAGATTTTAATAAAGTAGAGTGATGGTGACAACTGCCCCGTGCTGATCCAAAGCTTCATTACTGAACCCTTAGTTAATTCCCTAAAATCTTTGAACAGGACTAGGGAGGAAGAGGGAACAAAAGCTACCCAGTATTCACAAAAAAATACATGCTATTTGAATCACTAAAGTGGGCAAGGTATAATTTATACTGTCATATTTCAAGCTGACTAGTTCCTGTATTTTCTAACAAGTCCAGTCTCAAACATTCTCTCACTGTCAATCTATCTATTTTGATTTGGGGTTTATAAAATTAGACAGCTGAACTCCCGTGGTAGACTGTGACCTCATCTACCATCTTGGTATGTTAAAGTTATTTGAGTTATGGATGGCTGCAATTATTTTATTAAATATATGCTCACTATAGTACTTTCAATATATGGCCATTAAATACTGTGCTTAAGGGGACACTTCTCCCAGAAAAAAAAAAAAAAAATGCATGTTTTTTATTCTTGGAATCTGGGCAGGAATGATATATCACACCATGGTACCATGAGGCAAACAATAGAAGATACTGAACACAGAAAACTTTTGAAACTAAACAAGCAAATAATTGTCATCCCAATTATTTCATTATGGCTGACAATAGAATGACACAAAAGACTGAGTGAGTGGCTCCCAGAATGGCATGACAATCATAAAAGACTCAAGACACAAAGAGTATTTCTAAGAGGCAGCAGAATTCATACAATATGCAATGTACAGTAAAACCTTGTTATTCCGATCACAGATATTTTTCCCCGAGTAGTATGTAATTCAAAACAATTCCCACTCCTCAACTGCCTACACAGTCTTATTGTTATTTTATTAAAATACGAGCTCATTTTAACCTGGCTAATTCAAGTCAAATTTTGCCAGCCCCTTACATGGTAACTAATGAGATTTTACTTCAACTCTGTTTCATCTCCTGGCCTCTAACTACTCCCAAATTAGTTTCACAAATGCAATTGTGCAGAGTAAAAGAAAACCACCATACTGAATGGTAATAACACGTGGAAAAATATATGTTGAATAGCTGTTCTTTCACAACTTTCTGAGTTGTGAATTTTTTTAAATTTCCCTTATGTTTATATATTTAACTATAATCTGAATGCACTCAAAGTATGTGGTTTACAGAAAAAGAGAAGGAAAGAGAGGAAGACAGATTTAAAGTTTGTCACCGCTAACAAACTCCGTTAGTATCTAATAATAATAATATATCATAATAATGCAATGTATTGGCACTGACTACATGCAAAAAACTTTAAATATTTTATAGAGTCTTCACAGTAACCACAAATTCAGTATTACAAGCCTTCTTTTGTTGATGAAAAGAGGCACAGAGAGGTTAAGTAACTTGCCCCAGGCCATGAAGTTGTAAGTGGCCGGCGGTTGAACTCAGGCTGACCGGCAATTTAGGCCTCTGGTTAGGAGGACAAATATGAGACTGGCCAAGTCCACACGCTGAGCTCCATCTTCCTTCCTCCCATCTTCACTTGACTCTCCCAGCACCACCACCATCACGGCCCACGGAAAAGCTGAACCTCTAGATGACCTGTGCCATCCTCAATTTCCCCTACCCCCAAACATTGGAGAATTCCCAAATCCCCAAACAATAATGATCCCTTTGGCAGCCAAGCAAACCCTGACAGAGTTTTCCACCCATCACTTGAAAAACAGGAGAGAAGGGGCAAGTTCCCCTGAGTCCTGAGTCCTGCAGATACCTCGGCCCCTCACTGCCAACAGCCAGGGAATTTGTATTCTATTGGGCTGGTTGTTTCCAGCTGTCACAGTCTGCTCTAAAACCTGTGTTTGTTCTACTGCTAAGAATTTCAATGCCACCCCAGTAACCCTTTTCCTCAGCATAATTTGGATAGGACACAAACTGTCAACACTACACGCCTGGGTTATTCCACAAGCGTAGTGAATGCTCTGGTACCTGTTCATATTTCTCTCACCAGGTCAACATGCCCAGCTCCCAGCTTCTGTGGCTGTGGGCTGCAAAAGGCACACAGTGGTGTCCATTGCAGAAGAATTGCATCCTGCCTAATTGGCCTGCCTCACCTTGGAAGTTAGGCCGGTGGCCAATGATTGACTACCTCAGGCACAAAGCTGACCCCTTGCATTAAAGGGCCACCAACTCTGTGGTGCAATTTCCTACCCAAAGCTCCCTAAAAGTCCAAGCTAATGCTAGGCTCCAGCTGAAAACACATCCTTCTTACCTTTCTTCCCCTGCCCTCCTACTTCCCTCACTCTCCTTCTCCTGTGGGCACCTCCTTAATGAATCATATACACCAGATTCCTTTCTCAGGCTCTGCTTCTAGAAACTAAGAAAATCTTAATGCTCTCCCAAACCAAGGACTGTCCATTTCAGTCTTATCCTCTGACTCCAGAACATCCTTCCTCTAAGAACTTCTACTACACTCAGGATCCCACATCTTCCTTCTATCTAGAAACACCTCAGCTAACTCACTCCAAACTTTATACAGGTGTCATGGGGTATTTTCAATCACCATATAATGTTTTTCCTATCTATAGAAGTAGAAAATAATCATAACCTATAATCATTTTCCTGAGCAAGATATTTCAAAGATTTTGTTCTGTCAAGGTAGCTGCAGATTGTACACGAGGAACAGTGAATATGTTTTTGTTTTGGGAGCCTCCTGCATCACTTTATCTTTCTATTGGCCTTCTCCAGAAAAGATTGCCTTCTCCAGATAAGATTGCCTGGACCAGGACAATTACCCAGTGAGGATTAAGATCAATCTCCAGGTAAGGATGTGAACAAAATTTTGTCATAAGTCATAATCTCTGCTTTCTTGGTCCTGAGATCAGGGCACCCTTCCAACTGTGGGAACACAGAAATGTAACATTTCTTTGAGTGGTGAACTGTAGATGTGTATGCATGTCTGTATGCAAGCCCATACACACACACATATGCACATGTCCTTCTGGCCCAACATAAACAAATAGCTCCAGATTGGAAAGACATGAGAGCTGGCAAGGGTCAGATGGATTGGACACTGGGAAATTTTCCAGGTTCAAGCAGAAGGGCTGAAAAGAAATGCATTTCCTATCAATGTAAGGTTTGAATATTGCACTGATTGGGAATTAAAAGTTTACATGAAACCCAGCCTCTTGCTGCAGTGAAAACGCCATCCCATTGCTGTGAAAAGTCCCATGGTCTAGTGAAAAGAAGGGAAATCAAACTTATGACGCAAATCCTAAAATATAAAGTTTTTGTTTTAAATGTGTTTCTTGTTTTACAATTTCCCTTACACGTGCTTCCCATGTATCTCTTAGTATAGGCACTGTCCTGCTGTCTCCTTGTTAAACAAAAGGCTGAGCTGCAATCAGAAAATACAAAAGCTTGTTCGTGACCGTGGGCAAGACATTCTCTCTCTGAGTCTCACTCATCCTCATCATAAAAACAAGACACTGGACCAGGCTGATCTAAGGTCTTATTTTTTCTAACATCTCATGAAGTCTATTGGAAGCACAATAGTGTAGGCTTAAGAGCAGGATACTGAGGTGAATTGCCTGGATTTAAATCACAGATTTACAACTTACTGTTTATGTCTTTGGATACATTGTTTACTAAACCTCAGTTTCATCATTTTTTAAATGGGGATAAAATGAGTACCTCCCTCATTAGGTTGGGGTAAGGATTTAATGACATATATACAGAATATGCTTAGAATTATTCCTGGCACATATTGAATAGTCAGCAAATGTTAACAGTATTCATCCTCACTGGTATACACCAAAGGAACTTACCAGATTGATTTATCCACTAGAATACATTGAATTTATCCACTAGAATACGTTGAATGTTTTCCCCAAATACAACAACATTAACTCTTGTTTTTTAGGAGCCATGGGCTACCCAGTGTTTAAGAAATTATCCAAATTATCTCATTCAAACCTCATCAAAACCATATGAGGTTGAAAAATTATACCCCTGCACCATTTTAGAGATGAGGAAACTGAGGGACAAAGAGGCTCAGCAACTTGCTCAGGCCCACACAGAATTCATTTTTTAATATTTCACAACTGGCTCTCCAGGAAAAAAAAAAAGGCCTAATGCATGGTATGTGCCATTTTCCTTGGTATACATACTTTTGTTTGCCATGGCTAACTTCTTTTATTTTTTTTTCTTTTCTTTTTTTTTTTCTCCCAAGACAGGGTCTTGCTCTGTAGCCCAGGCTGGAGTGCAGTGGTGTGATCGTGGCTCACTGCAGCCTCAACCTCCTAGGCTCAAGGGAGCCTCCCGTCTTAGCCTCCCAATTAGCTGGAACTATAGGTGCAGGCCACCATGCCTAGCTAATTGTTTGATTTTTTTTGTAGAGACAAGGTCTCCCTATGTTGCCCAGGCTGGTGTTGAAATACCGAGCTTCCAGCGATCCTTCCGCCTCCGCCACCCAAAGTGCTGGAATTACAGAGGTGAGCCACCACACCTGGCCACACACCATGGCCACCACACCATGGCCAATTTTTAAGCTCCCAGTTAGCATCACGGAATGCAGAGCTGGGGAGAGATTAGCACAACTGGCATTCAGAAGCCACATACTCCAGGACACAGCTAAAATGTTGTGGAATAAGGCCAGGCACGGTGGCTCACGCCTGTAATCCCAGCACTTTGGGAGACCAAGGCTGGCGGATCACGACGTCAGGAGATCAAGACCATCCAGGCTAACACAGTGAAACCTCATCTCTACTAAAAATACAAAAAAATTAGCCGGGCATGGTGGGCAGGCGCCTGTAGTCCCAGCTACTCGGGAGGCTGAGGCAGGAGAATGGCGGGAACCCGGGAGGCGGAGCTTGAGGTGAGCGGGGATCGCACCACTGCACTGCAGCCTGGGCGACAGAGCAAGACTCCGTCTCAAAAAAAAATTTTTTAAAAGTTGTGGAATAAGCAGTCAACTAAGAGAAACTCACTGCATTTCTTAACAACATGTACGTAGATGTCTTTCTCCTCCTCCTGCTCAACACTACTTTAGAATGTAAAGCAAACGACACACATGTATTATTTAGGGTTCTCTAGAGGGACAGAACTAATAGGAGATATATATATACATATGGGAATTTATTAAGTATTAACTTAAATGATCACAAGGTCCCACAATAGGCTGTCTGCAAGCTGAGGAGCAAGGAGAGCCAGTCCGAGTCCCAAAACTGAAGAACTTGGAGTCTGATGTTCCAGGGCAGGAAGCATCCAGCATGGGAGAAAGATGTAGGCTGGAGGCTAGGCCAGTGTCTCTTTTTCACGTTTTTCTGCCTGCTTTATATTCGCTGGCAGCCAATTAGATTGTGCCAGGTTAAGGGTGGATCTGCCTTTCCCAGCCCACTGACTCACATGTTCATCTCTGTTGGCAGCACCCTCACAGACACACCGAGGATCAGTCCTTTGTATCCTTCAATCCGATCAAGTTGATGCTCAGTATTCACCATCACAACACAAATTCCTTATAAAGCACCTAATTTTAAAAATTCCAAACTCAGGTTTTGTTGTGTTAACCTGAACCGAGGTCTGAACTATATTTTTAACTATACATCCACTTTCTTTTTGTTAGTGGAAAGAACAATTGTTGCACTTCAGATGGACTTATATTTAATTTATTTCTGTTACCTACTTCTGTGCATACTGTCATTAATAGTGTAATTTATTTGTGAGACAGAGTAAACATAATGTTTTTTTAAAAATACATTTTTCTCTTCATTTGCAAATTTAACCGGGCCTCCAACAATTAATAAATTCACTGGTTGGTTGGTATACTTAATCATGTCTAGATTGCACAATTGCTGTATATGATGAAAAATGTGTATTATATATTCTTTATTATTGAGCATTTTAAGCAAATTAATGTTTCTCAGTTGAAATTGTTGATTCATTTCTGCTAGCTTATTAATAACACATCACCAGATGTTTCTAAATCTCTCCATACAATTCTAATTATTGACCGAGTCCGACATACAGATTTTCACCCTAAGAGCCTTTCTTTCTGTTCTTAATCTAAAATATGCATTGCATTAGCAATTTTAAAATTTACTGTAAGAATAAATAAATAAGAAGATTCTCAGTTTCTAATCCCTTATGATGGCCAAAATACCATTTTGTGTACCATAAAGCAGATATTCTAATGTAGTCACAGGTAACATGCTGGTAGCAGGCAAGCAGTAAAAGTAGAGCTATGCATTCCCCCAAACCACTAAGAGAGCTATTCTGCCTCCAAGAATCTCTGATGCCTCTGGGCCTCAGGAGTTGCCATCACATTTTCAGCTGCATGGCATTGGTATGAGCCGGGGGTGCACTCCCCAAGCAATCTCTGTCAGCATTATGGAAGACCAAGTCCAGGGCCCAGGAGGCCTGTGGTGCACTAGCCATCTCCTTCTCAGCTCTGCAAGTCCAGGAAAACAAAAGGCAAAACTGGAATAGAAGTAACGGTTGACTTTGGCACTTCCCTTTTTTGTATTGTTTCAGTACTGAATGCCTCTCTCAGAGGCTTCAACCTTCAAGAGCCTTGGGCAAATTAATTCAGGCCTAGTGCTAATATGTTAACTTACTGATGTTATCCCTGACCCCAATACGAAATGTCTTCCTTTTAAATGAGAACTGCAGAGAAAATGCTGTAATTGGCCCAAAGAGAAGGCTGTCCAAAAGTGGAATTCCAGAAACTGTTACACCAGACAGGTTCTGAGGAGACATAGCTCCCACAGCCCTCTATCCACTTAAAGCGCCAACTCCAATCAAACCCTCCACTCCCTGTGCCTTGGCCCTTCACCTTTACATAATCCCTAAACGGCAATTCTCCATTCACCAGCAGCAACACTGTTACCTTCCTTTGGTAGGGAATAGTGTCAGTGTCAGTCTATAAAATAAACACAATATTTTGAAAAGCTATTCCAAATACGTCATATTAAAAGAGCCTTAAAGAATGCCTTTAGATTGACTTCTTTTTCTCTTCTACCACTAATATTAATAGCCGATATTTACCAAGTTATCCCCATGGGACATCGTAAGTTCTAAACACTTTATGTACCTTAGTGGTTTCATCCTCATTTCCCCCTTATGAGGCAAGTACTCTTATTCCTTTTTTACGCTAAAGGAAACTGAGGCACAGAGAGGGAAATTTACTAACCGGGCATCCACAGCTGACATGTGGCAGGGCTCTGGCAGTCTGGCTTCAGCCACACGACACTGCTTTTTGCTGGCAGCAAGTGAGATCAGCTCTGTGACCCCTTTTAGATCCTCCCTATGCCTGTTCCCACTCTGACACTGAGTCCCAGACTCAGATTCGGACACAAGGCCATCTCTAATGGCTTGATGCCAGAAACTTTGAGTGTAATAATCAGCCTTCTCTTGTGTTCATAGGACACAGAACCAGATGTTCCCCCCTCAGTGGTAAAAATTATTGAATATTTTTTATAAGGCCAACTTGTTTTTCAAAAAAAAGAAGCAAATTGGAAGAAGGTGGTTTGGGCTCAGCTTCATTATAAAACTAGGTTGCATCAGGAGGCCTGTGTCTATTTCTGCTTAAGCAGTTATTTCTCTGGGGCTTTGGAAGAGCCTTGTCCTTCCCGAGGCTGAGTTCTCTTCCAGTGGAAAATGCAGGCAAAACACTGCTATCAGGTTATCTTTTAAAAATTCTGTGGAGATGTTGGCTGCTTATATACATTTCATAGTCACTACTCAGCATTGCTTTTGCTATTAATATCCAAATGCAAGGGGAACATTTGAGAAAGAATATAGTTTAACAGCCTATTTAAAGAAGGTGAAAATGTGGAAATTGATGATTTTCCAGATAGTTCCACTTTCTAAACAATACTTTATAAATAGAGATAAATACAGAAAGATTCATTTTTCCATCAACAGATACTTATTACTGAGCTACTTAAGACACCAATTGCTAATTCAGTTGTTTAACAAATACATATTGATGGCTAGTGGTATACCAAGAGTGGGTTGGTGCTATGTATTTTAATCATGCATGTTGCAAAGTTTACTGAACACTTACTTTTGTGCTAGGCACAGTATTAAGCACTGTACATAGATTATCTTATTTAATTCTCACAAGCAAATTTCTGAGTCCAACTATTAGTCCCATTTTCCAGATACAGAAACTGAGGAGCATGAGTCACTTGCCTAGGGTTATGTGGCTGATAATTTGGTAGAGCCAAGGTTCAGGTTCAGAGTTATCTGACCACATAGCCCCAAATTCTAAATCATTGTGCTTTATTATCCTCTAGGAGGGAAGAAAAGAAAGATAAGTGAGAGGTACTTGCCACTCTCAAACAGCTTACTGGTTAATAGAGATAATACATATTCAGAAATGACTGTAATGCAAGGCAGAGTGTAGGCTATCAATCAAGACAGGAAAACACTGGCATCCAATGAAGCTCAGAAGAAGAAAATGAGTCTGGCTAGAGGGATCACAGCCAGCTTCATGGAAGAAGTGATATTTAAACTGAGCCATAAGGAATTTTAACCAAGACCCTTGAAGAGAGTATCCCAGCCAGAAGTCACAGTTGATACCAAGGCTCAGATGTGCAGAAACCCAGAGGGATGTCCATAAAGTTGACCCACAAGAACCTCAGAGAAGCAGTAAGAAACAAAACTAAGCCATGCTCACCACTTTATAACAGGTACTCAAAAACATGTAGAATAAATGAATGAATTCAGGAACAACAAGTAGAGAACAGGCTGTGGAAGCCCTTGAATTTTACCATAAGAGACTGTATATTCTTCTGTAAGAAGTGCAAAATGATTCAGTGGAAAACTATCAAGGGAGGGATCCCATCTGATCTTTACATTAACCAGGAAGTTATTCAAAGGGCAGTTTAGTTTGTAGAGAGCCTGGAGTACAGAAGGCCAATAAGTAATTCAGGAAGAAAATGAAGGCTCAGATAAAGGTGGTGGCTATTGAGGTGGGGCAAGGGTATGGATCACAAAGAGCTACGCCCAGAAGTAAAAACCCCCTGTCCTTAAAACCCCACCTTCTTCACCTCATCTGGAGGCAGCAGAAAAATCTTACAGTGATTCAAATCCCACTGGGTGTAAATAGTACCTCAAAGGGAAAGGAAAAACAATTAATAACCACCCTAACATTTGGTCTATATGAATGATTAACCACTGAATTATTGCAAACATTTGCCTGGAAGTTCCCAAATATCCACCTGTTTGGCCAAGTTAAAGACCAGACACCTCAACTGTGGACTGGGTTTTTGGTGCTAAGGGCTTTGTGGTCTGATAAAGCCAAGACCTCCATTTTCAAATTGCATCAAAGAAACTTTTCATAGGTCATTGCCATCAATTCCAACTTTTTGTCCCAATCAGGGTTCTACCACACTAGAGTCTAAACCTAAGAGTGTTGGAGATGTTCTCTGAATTCTTCAGGAAAAAAAAAAAAAAAAAGAAGTATTATCAGGTCTGGCCCTTTATCCTACAGTTTCATAGTTGGAAATGTCTTCACTGCATTTGATCCCTCATTCCGGTAGCAGTGGCAAATCCACACAGGTCTGAAGCAACTTGATTCTTGCCTCCTTGGAGGAAAGAATTTGGCCAAGGAACATAAGGCAGAGGGAGAGACCCAGACAAGTTTTTGAACAGGAGTGAAAATGTATTAAAAAGTTATAGAGCAGGAACAAAAGGAAGTAAAGTACACTTGGAAGAGGGCCAAGAAGGCGACTGAGAGATCCAAGTGTCTCATCTAGCCCTTGACTTGGGTTCCACAGATTGACTGGTTCCGAAGTTTGCATTTCTTCTCCCCTGATTCTTCTCTTTGAGTGGGCTGCCCACATGCGCAGTGGGAGGAGCTGCATGTGCAGTGTGTTTACTGAAGTTGTGTATATGCTCATTTGAGGCATTTTCCCTTACCAGTCAAGCGTTCCTAAAGGAAGGTCATATGCCAGTTAAACTCTGCTGTTTTGCCTCTTGGCGTGCGTGCTTGAGCCCATTTGCCCAACTCCTGAGATCTTATTGGGAAGCTGCTGATCACCAGCTTCAGTTGTTTTCTATCTATTGGGAGCCGGCCTTTCCCTGGAACCAGCTGCAACCAATTATTATTTTAGACAGTTTAGCAACGTCCTGGCCACCACCTGATCGTCGCCTGACATTCCTGGGGCCAAGCGGGGCCTCTCCTGCCCTGCTCATGTCTGCTTAACTACCTAATCTAACAATTCCAAGTTGCAGCAAAAGAATCCCAGCAAAATATTTCATATTGAGACATTAGCAACAGCAGCAATGTGACCGAGTATTGGGGGACCAAAAAATAAGAGCCTCCCTTCTGCCCCATTCTTCCCAGAATAGAGAGAATCTGCAAGACTGTGGACCACATGTCTCTAGTTCCATTTTCCTGAGCTTACACCTTTCAATAAGCCCACTCCACCCTGGGGTGGAGGAAGAAGGCTAGGTAAGTTCCTTCCAAACTTCCCTCTTCTGGAGCATTAAAGGTCTCTCTCTCTCTCAGATGTAACTTACGTGAGCATTTATTGACAGAAATTATGTGTATGTTTTGTTAAATGAAGATTGTTTCAAATTGTTGGGTAGTGCTTAACTCTTAGAAGGATTAGGAGTGTTTTTAATCTTCTCTTTCCTTACCTGTACTTTCTAACATTTATAATTCAAATAATAAAAAAATGGCTTTTATAACAAGAAAAAAGCAATTTTTAATTTTACAAATTGTAAAAGTAACAATGAAAAATATATTGACATAGCTGAGTCATCTCAAGGCTTTATGGAATAATAATTTTATGGCAACACTATGGTTTGCCAAAAGACGCAGCTGAGACTGTCTGGCACGTTTTCCCAGCCCAAGGCTCCCCACTCCTGATGCCATCCATTCTTCTTTCCTGCCATCAGCACCCACAAATATGACACGTGGGATCCTCAACAGATACCCAATTTTCCCTTAGCAGGAACAGCCAGCAAAACAGAAATACTGTCTCCATCCTCTTTTCTCCTATGTTTGTCCTCTTCTGTCCAGACTATCTGGAAACCAGACAACACTCGCCAACCCCATCAAAACTGTGCCCAGGCTGCTGACCACAGAGACCACTTGCTCATCGCAGAGATGCCTGAAGTCCAGTAACCTTTTCTTTGGTCAAATTACAAGGTTCCTTAGAAGTAAACTTTCCTAACAACATGCTGATCTTCCCTCCAATTATCAGTCTAAATATTACCTTCCTCATGTAATTTATAAGTGCTGCGTAGGAGAACGGGGCACTGAAAAGGGCTTGATCTAACCACACCTCAACCGTCTCCTCCCTGTGTTTACTCTGCCAGTTCAACTGCAAAGAAATAAGCTAACAAACGGAATCTCTTTCAAGGCTGTTGCGTCCTTTGTAAGTCAGTCAGTCACGAATGGAATGCATTTCAAATTTAATTTACTGATGGCATGTATTAGAATGAGGTCAGAATGTGATTTTTCAAAATGTTCAATCGTTTTGTCCATTTTCCACACTAAAGCATCTTTTCAACCATTATATTCACTTAAAACTATGTTCTGTAGCTATTCTCTTTAAATACCAAGAGTAATTATTATAACTTTTAAAAAGGTAGAATATGGACCTTTAATTTTTTCTTATAATAGGCCATTTCTAAAAGAAAAAAAAAAAGTGACTTGTGTGTCACACAGATAGAAAGTGTACCTTTTAGGATTGAAATGGAGCTGTGAAAAGAAAAAGAAAAACCAGCCTATGTACCACCACTAATCCTTCTTCTTTTTCATTCTTGGTTGGGGAAGGGGGTGAAAGAGGAGCAGTTAGGCATCAGTTCAAGTTTAGCCCCTGGCTCAGAAACAGGGCAACAGGACGGGGAGACCTGAAGCCACCAAAAGAAGATCCAGGGTGATCTGAACACAACTTCCTCAGATGCCCACCCCAAACACAGTGCTAAATTTCATGTTCTCCTAGCCTACTATGCTTATTTCTGCCTGCAGCTTTGCCTTCAGACGAGTAAGGCAACTGCATCATCTTCACATACAGTTGTGAACTGTAGGCTCATCTTTATCTTAATCACTTGACAAATAAAATAAAAGCAGTAAAAGAATATACTCTTCCTGTTAATCTTGCCAAGGAGCACAATAGTTGATTATCTCACTTTCAGTGTGGGCACTCTGGGTATAGATAGTATTTAATGAATGGTAGCCACCATCATATGGAAAGTATGATGGTCCTCAAGAACAGGCTTATGGTCAGAGATGGAATGCATGGACGGCTAACCCACATGCCTATGGAGGTGCAGTAGGTGGCTTAAAGAGTGAGACAAACTAAGGCTGGAACACAGGGAGGGATGGGGGAAGGGAGAGACCATACATCCCCACGGGAAGTCAACAGGTGATGGTGATCACACGCAATTGGTTCAGTGCTGGCAAATCTCCTGATTTCGGCAAAACTGAGAGGTCTGTCATCTTTCTTACATGGTTAAAGACAAGAATCAGATTCACAGGGACACTCTCAGGGTAGTTGAGTGTCTTCAGAACAGGGATGACACTTACCAAAGGAAGGGGCCACAGCCAGAAACCAGAGCTGAGTGACCAGTAGAGCTGGAAGAGGCAACTCCAAAAACCAGGACAATATCCAAAACATTTCAATTCCTATCCTTAAAGAGGAGCATGTTATCCGGAGGAGATGAGTTTCAGGATGTATTTCAGGACAAGAGTATTTTGATATTCCTCGGATTTGATACTGCAAAAACAACTCCCTATACAGCTGTCCTATGGCCCAACTTGAGATATAGTTTAACTCCTCTCCTCTTAGGGAAGACATCAGCTATAACTGCTTCAAAAAAGAATACCCAGAACAACTGGAGAAACAGAAGGATCTCCATACAAACAAAATAATAAATTTTATGCAAGTCTCTTTGATCCTGGAAAGGCCCAATTAAAAAAGACCTCAAATATCTATATTGTATAAATTCAATAATTTGCATTATTGACACTAAACTAATGTCAAACCTCTGCTCCATTTTCTGCATGTACACCCAGCCATCCTGCCACCAAACCATTAAGGCAGTTGTTGAGAAAGAAGGACCCAATCAGACCTTTTTCTTCCCGTGCAATGATGATGCAATTCTTAATATTCCAAGAGCTGAAGTCATATAAACTGCCTGTTTTTTCAGAAGTGTCATCTGAGCTCCTCCCATGTGCCAGGCCTTAGACACTAAAAAAAATAAAGATGGATAGGGCAAAGTCCACTGCTAGGCAGTCAAACAGATAAAAAACTAACCATTTGTCCATGTGAGAGGAAGCATATGTATGAACAAAATGCTACAGTATATGAGTATGGGAGTCCCTAATTCTTCCTGGGAGGTAGAGAAAGGGACATTTGAGCTCGGCTTTACATGATTGTGAAATATAGGAAGGGGCTGTTCCAGAATACAACACCTCGTCTGGAATTTCATATTCATAAAACCCAGTATCTGGTTACCAGGTGATTACCAAGTAAACTTTTTGTTTGGTGTGGTTTCATCTTGGGTTTTCTTTTTGTTTTGCTTTATTTTGACTTTGTTTTTATGAAGAGCACCTGAGAAACTTATAAATTCTCTTTTACTAAGTCCTATATTGCCCTTGAGTTTAGGGTCAAATTATAAATGTTTCTCATCTCTTTTCCTAGCTAGTGACTTTCTTTAAATAGGATCCCATAAAGTGACACAATGACATTTCATAACAAACTCAATGCATAAAACTGCTGAAGTGTTTGAAAAATATAAAAGCTTTATGACAATACATATCAAATGATACAGAATATGAAAAGTCCTGGAACGTTAGTGGGACTGACTAGAAATAAATCTATCATAAATTAACCTCAGTTTTATACAAATAGAAACGGGAATTAAATAGAGGAAGATTTTCAAAACCAATAGTTTTTATGTTATTAGATTGATGTCCCAACACCATGGATGGCTCATTGTCATTTGATGACTGTGCTGGCCTATTTCATTCTTGAGACCTTAATTATGGTACTTCCCAGGAGATGAACTATGGGTGAAAAATCATGAGCTTTTTGTCACACAACAGACCAGCCAAAAAAAAAAATCTGAGACTGAAAAATGAGAAAACACATCACATGTCTTCCCATTTATCATGCCACATGCCTTCAAGATAATTATCATTTGTCATTTTGGCTTATACATGAAAAAATCTGATAAAAGATAGGCAAAATTAAATTAAATGCTTTTAGCAGGCACTTAATGAATTCCCCCACTAATGTTTACATTGCTAGGCTATCTATTTGTAGATCATCTGTCATTAGTTTCCAAAGAGTTTTATTTTCTGATATGATACTTACAGTGTGTTATGAATCAGCTAATTATACAATAACCTTTACCAGCAGCAAAAGCAGAATTACATGGATTTCAGGACAGTTATTTCTAATCCCCGTTTTAAATTACATCTGTCTCTCAAGTCAGGAGAAAAGGGGAAGTTGGTAAACAAGCCACCTACAGCTAAAGCCAATTGATGGATTTGTTTTGTTGGACAACAAGTTAATGGGAGCTGCAAAGCAGGAGATCTGTATTTTCATAAACTAAATGCTATGTATAAACACACTATTATCATTCCTAGTTAATGGTACAACTTGGTGCAGACTCACTAGCTTTGCCTGGTGAGATGATATACAGAAATCATCTCCAGTAGGTTCCAAAATAGTTTTGGTGGAAAGGAACAGACAGGTATATGTGAATAAATAATCCACCTGCGTGTCTGTGCTTGTTCAAATGGGTTAAAAGGCTTATTTTTTTTTTTTCATTGAGTGAAAGGAGTCTAATAATAGCCTCTGATAAAATAATAATATATTGAATAAAATATCTCCTCACTTCTTTCCTTTTCCTTGGTCTTCTGTCCCTGTTCTCTACCTGACTACCATTGCAATATTCAGCATAGTCCTGATTCCCAGAATGAGATGAATGCAGGTCAATCGATATTGAAAGGTGGGTGGAGTGGAGAGAACGGCTTCCTTTTTCCCATCACTTGTTAGCATATGGGAAAAAAAGATATACTTTGCAATGTTTGGTGGATGGGCCATGTGAATTAGCCCACACATCGGTTTGTGAACGGATTGTTCCCATCAGATGAGTCAGTAGAGACGGGAATGTTAATTTCTTCAGGGGACATTTATCAATGTGGTTCTGAAAGAACAGTGCAGCACTCTTTACCAGCAAGCTCCATGACAGGGACAGCACTCACTGTGATCTTCACCAGGTGATTTTCCACGGCCAACTGGCCTTTCACTCACTGTCACTCAACTGCATCATACAGCACAATCCATCTGTGAATGCTAATAATTGAAAGCAGGCTGGCTCAATACAAACATTTACATGTTCTGATCTAGAGTTTCAGGACTCACCCTGGAAGGGATCCTGTGGAGCTGAGATCACTTTGGAGCACTATCCTAATGTTCTTTACCTGTGGTTCCTTCATGTTTCCTTCACTCAATTACCCTTTTAGCAGAGAGCATGTAGTGGCAACAAAGCACTCAGATAGACTTCACAAACCTCAGAGTCATGGAAAGGAGAAGGCCTTTTCCTAAATCCCTCCTAGCTACTTCTTTCAATCAGGCTTTTTCCTGATGCAAGGAGAAGGAAAAAAAAACATTTATTTTCTATATATTAATACCTAGCAACCAGATTGCTAAGCAGATCTACTAAGTGCTGATCCATTCTGAAGTGATGAAGAAAAGCGTTAGAAGTGGGAGGCAAGGTCAAATCTCTGGGCTCTTAAGATTTTGAGAAGAGCCTGTGAAAACACAGCTCTCCCCTCCATCACCGGGTAAGCTACTAGATGACACTCCTCACCAACTACCCACCAGCACAGAGGGAGAAAAAGCAAACTTTTTGCAGTGAAGATGAGTATCCATTATGTCAAGAACTTCAAGGGAAACCAGTTCTGCAACTCAGGGGTCCCATCCCCCCCGCCTGTAAGGAACCAGGCAGCACAGCAGAGGGTGAACAGTGGTTGAACGAGCTCTATTCTCTGAGCTCCACCTGCTGTCAGATCAGTGGCAGCATTAGATTCTCATAGGAGCACACACCTTATTGTGAATTGCGCATGTGAGGGATCTAGGTTGCACACTGTTTATGAGAATCTAATGCCTGATGATCTGAGATTGAACAGTTATTTCCCAAAACCATCCCTCCCCCTCTCCATGGAAAAAAGTGTCTCCTACAAAGCCAGTCCCTGGTGTCAAAAAGGTTGGGGACCACTGCTCTAACTACCTTTGTATCTCACTTTTTTTTCCCTTTCTGAGACAAGTTTTAGCAAGGACTTTTGTTTTTTTTTTTTTTTTTTTTTTTTGAGACGGAGTCTCGCTCTGTCACCCAGGCTGGAGTGCAGTAGCGCAGTCTCCGCTCACTGCAAGTTCTGCCTCATGGGTTCATGCCATTCTCCTGCCTCAGCCTCCTGAGTAGCTGGGACTACAGGCACCCACCACCACGCCCGGCTCATTTTTGTATTTTTAGGAGAGACGGGGTTTCACTGTGTTAGCCAGGATGGTCTCGATCTCCTGACCTCATGATTCACCCACCTCCATCTCCCAAAGTGCTGGGATTACAGGCATAAGTCACCATGCCCAGCTGCAAGGACTTTTTAATGTTTGCTATCTTCACCTTTATACCTCCCAAGTCAGACCACTTATTGAAATTCTTGTATTCTCATCTTTCCCCCTCACTCCACTACATTCTCCCCAACTCCTACAAAGTCCTTTGGGTCTCTGTTTGGAAGCTGCCCTTTTTTGAGATGCCTTTGCCAATCCCCATTGAAACAGGAAAAGTTCCCTTGTCCCCCTTGCAGGGTGTGCAATGAGGGTGTGGCTCACTTCTTCAGTGCCCTGCTGTTCAAACCTCTAGGGGAGCATACAGACCAGCAGGCTGTGGGGCTCTGAACCCACTGCAGTGTCTAAGGGTGGATGTTTACAGCTTCTAAGGCCCCGTGGGCATGTGTCACAGGGTGCTCTTTAGTTTTGCTCTTTTAATTTACCGTCTATGGGTGGCTTGTGTTAACCAGCTCAATTAGACCCTCCACCTTGTGGCAAAGACAGAGGGCTTTCTGTATCCGGGGTTCTTGCCTTGGTGTACTGGAAGAATTGGATCACACCTGGGCCTGGAGTATGAGTGCAAGACTTTACTGGGTGGAAGTAGCTCTCATCAGATGGGGGAGCCAGTAAGGAGGTGGTTTTCCCCTGGAGTCAGGTCTCTGGGTGACCCAGGCTCTCCACCCACTGCTCTGGCCAAACTCCACCTCCTTCCATCTGCTATCCTGCCGCATCTATCAGTGTGCTGTGCCGCATCTACCAGTGTGCTGTGCAGCATCTATCAGTGTGCTGTGCCACATCTATCAGTGTGCTGTTCCGCAGGCATGCTCTTCCACAGGCGTGCTCTACCGCAGGCGTGCTCTTCCCAGCCGCTTGTGTTCTTCCACCAATGTGTTCCTCTCGCCATCTAGCAGCTTTTGTCTCTGCCTTGCTAAGGTCTCGGGTTTGTATAGGCTCAGCATGGGGGCATGGCAGGCCAGGGTGGTCTTGGAAAATGCAACGTTTGGCCGCCACGGCAGAAGTGCCTGTCCTCACCTAGGTCCGTGGGGATAGAACCCTAGCCAGGGTCCACACCCTCATCTACCCAGCACTTCCCTTCCCCTCTTCCGTATCATTTAAAGGGACCACTCTCTTCCCTTCCCAGTATTCCTGTATCACCATCAGCTTCACAAAAGCAGATTTTGACAACACATCAATTTTAATGCCAATCACACTTTAACCAAGCTCACAGAGACTAACGTCTAAATCACAAAGTCAATGTATTACAATAAAACGAAAACTGCCTTTGCACCAGAGCATACCTATTGGTGTGTCCTGCCTATATAAGGAGTCAAATCTCACTCAGAAGGTTGTCTAGAGAGTGTGGAACCAGAGGGAGGCAAGAGGAGGTTCTATGTATAATCCACATAATTCATAACTTCTTCACCAAAGTCCTAGTCCAGCAGTGATATGGTTTGACTCTGTCGCCACCAAATCTCATATCGAATTGTAATCCCCATGTGTCAGGAAAGGGGCCTGGTGGGAGGTGATTGGATCATGGGGGTGATTTCCCCCTTGCTGTTCTTATGATAGTGAGTTCTCACAAGATCTGATGACTTAAACATGTGTGGCATATTCTCTCTCTCTTTCTCTCTCCGCTCTCTCTCTCTCTCCTGCTCCACCATGGTAAGACATGCGTGCTTTCCCTTCAACTTCCACCGTGATTGTAAGTTTTCTGAGACCTCCTAGCTATGCTTCCTGTATAGCCTGCAGAACTGTGAGTCAATTAAACCTCTTTTATTCATAAATTACCCAGTCTCAGGTAGTTCTTTATAGGAGTGTGAAAACGGACTAATACAAGCAGTGAGACCCAGATACTCCAAGTTGATTGATAACATTCATATCCTTTATTCTGCTTAGTGTTTGTACAGGCACTGCCAACATTTGCCTCTAGATTCTGCCTTTCTATTTTTTTATACATCGACGAACAGCCATTCTAATTAACAGCTTTTCTTTAAAATTTTTGAGAACCAGGCTAGCCAAGCCTTTCTGAACTGACCTTGGGCCCATTCTCCCTCACATACCTCCAATCCCTTCTGTGCTGAATTGTCTGGCTGCTTTTAATGTATCCATTTCCAAATTCTAGGTTCTGCTCCCATCTACCTCCTACAGTTACCAGACTGGCTCCCTGTTCTCCCCTGCTGACTTAAAGCCTTACACCAGAACCCATTAATGGTTTGGAAGAAATTAAGGAATCCTAACCTGACAGACTCTAGACTCCACATCTAGTGAGCCCTGTTGTTGATCCAGGTAGAACTCTGTGCCTAGTTCTAAATTTGCCTTACTTCTCATAACTCAGCCCTCGCCTCAGCAGCCCATTTTGGTATCTGGAGACTTTCCTCATTTCCCATGGCTGAATCCCTGCCTTGGTCACAAGTCCTTTTGGACTAGAGTCTTGCTGGTTCTCTCCTTGACAGATCCCTGCTCCCTGCTGCCACTGCCAGACATCAGCACCTGCTCTTTCCCACATTCACTTAGATGTTATCTCCCTTGCTCCTGCTTTAAACGCACCTCAGCCCCTAACTTGCTCTGATGGGCCATGTAATCTGCAGACCCAGACCCTTCTGTCTCCCCATCCCTGCCCATCTTTACTCTGTTCTCATACCTGACAGAGACAAAAACACAATTAGATAAATTAACTTTTCGTTTTCTAATACAAAAATTAGCCAGGCATGGTGGCGTGTCTGTAATCCCAGCTACTTGGCAGGCTGAGGCAGGAGAATCACTTGAACCAAGGAGGCAGAGGTTGCAGTAAGCTGAAATGTCTCCACTGCACTTCAACCTAGGTGACAATGAGTGAGACTCCATCTCAAAAAAAAAAAAAAACTTTTTGCCGGGTGTGGTGGCTCATGCCTGCAATCCCAGCACTTCGGGAGGCCAAGGCAGGCAGATCACTAAGTCAGGAAATCAAGACCATCCGGGTCAACATGATGAAACCCCATCTCTACTAAAATACAAAAAATTACCCAGGTGTGGTGGCGTGTACCTGTAATCCCAGCTACTCAGGAAGTTGGGGCAGGGGAATCACTTGAACCCAGGAGGCGGAGGTTGCAGTGAGTGGAGATCATGCCACTGCAGTCCAGCCTGGCGACAGAGCAAGACTCTGTCTCGGGAAAAAAAAAAAAAAAAATTTATTTTCTTACTGTTCATGTTGCCTTTAGGTAGTCACCTAACCAAGAAGTAAAAACGAAGCTATCACTTAGAAATTCATCTCTTCTCATTTTACATACACTGGAATGACATGAACTCAGTCCACCTTAACAGGCATTCTCAAATTCTACCATGGGAAAAAATACTGGTTGAGGATTCAGAAAATACGGGCTATTTAATAGATTATTTGTCATTGATGGAACATGGGTCTTTACTTCTCTATCCCTAAAGTGAAATGACAGTGCTTAACCTGGTGGTGTCTAAAGTCTTTTCCAATTCTGCAAATGCCCTGGCCACAGAAGCTATCAATTTTCTAGTTGGGGTGGGGGGCTGTGTATTTATTTGTTTGTATGTTTATAACTCTCTGTATTTTCTCTGGCAAGAGAAAAGGTGTTCTACAACCATTTATTCATGATTAATGATGTGACTTGTGAACTTGAACCAGAGACTGTTCACCAGAAGCTTTTAGTTTGAAAAATTCCTGATTGTGGCCAAAACCAATGCTGTGAAACAAAAGAAATGAGACAGTCCCTCACCTGCAGCCCACTGACCTGCAGCCGCAGGCAGAGCTCAGGCCAAGACCCCGAGAAAAGGGAACAGCTGGGGCCTGCTGGGACAGCACACACGGCCTCCCACCAGCTTATGCTGCAGCCGATCTGAGGCTACCCAGCAGCAGTTTGGCTGCCCCCCAACCAGATTATAAATTCCTCAAGGGCAAAGAACACATCCTTTATATTTTTCCTGTATCCATATGGTGCAGAAAAATAAAATAAAATAAAAGATTTTTGGGCTGGCAGCCCAGCCAGAAGCTGAAGAATGTTATCCATCCCCACCCCCACAAGCCTCTTCCCTTAAAATCGCAAGAGGAAGACATTCAGGAATAGCTTTTGAGAAATGCCTCCCTCCTTCCGGCCTAAGAAGATACGTAAGTAGTTCATGTTCTCCCACACTGGAAGGAGAGATTCAAGCCCACTGATGCATTAAATGAGACATTCCTGAGTCAGAAGGATCACAGGTCAGCCCAAGCATTCGGTTGTGTTTGCAACCCATTTCAGTAAGGCTGATTAACAGAAGAGCCAGACCCTTGTTCTGGCACCAGCTGTGTGGCCGAAACCTCTGTGACTAGAGACACCCCAGCCGGAATCAACAGGCCCACCTGGACACGTGCATCACGGCAGCAAGGTTAGCCAGTGTCAGCTCAGCCAAAGAATTTCTGGTTGTGCTGACTGAGAGGGTACACTCAGAACTTTGGGAATGAAAGGATTCACTGAGGGATGAAAACATGGTATAGCATACCTAAGTATCCTCAGGTTTTAATTTTGTCCCTTCTATAGTACATTTCAATGAGTAACACACAGCTGGGTGAATTACTAGCTGCTCACTAAGCAATTGTTAAATTATTCTAGCTTCCTTTAATGAGAACAGAAACAAAGTTGCCACATACACACTAGTTCTACTTTGTGATTTATTGTTGCCCATTGCCATCGTCATCATCGTTATCACTACTAAAGTAATACACACTTAGCGTAAAAAGAAAAAATGCCAATGGTGTACAAGGAGATCAAGTTAAAAGTTCCATTGTCATATTCTCTTCTAATCTTTCCCCCATCTCAACTTGACCATCTCTAAACTATTTCCTAGAACTACTAGAAGATTTACAAAAACTTCTAAAAATGTGCCATATATCACATACCTGTAAATATGCATAGAAAAATATTATAGACATAAACGCATATAAACACATATTCACGCACATACCTATGTATATACACAGTTTTTTCCCACAAATCGATCAGAGTACACTGCCTGGGACATAATGTTTTCACTTAGCATATATCTGACATTCAAATGAAAGCAAATAAATCTATGTATTCTTTTCAATGACTTCATAGTATTCTATTATACAGCTAAGCCATAATCTATTCTGTGGGGGTTTTTTTGTTCTGTTTTTTGTTTTTTGGGGTTTTTTTGCACCATCGTTTCTCTGGAGTCCATGTTTCTAATAGTTTACTACTTCCGAATTTATTTAAGTTCAGTTTCCAATGCATGGAGCTGAGTGCTCTAGTTGTTTCTGCCACCACTGTTGCTATTTACGGGTTATATTTTTGTATATTCCATCTGCCTTTGTGTCTTTGCCTGTATACTTCATACATTGCTTTATACTGCTGAAAGAGCCCCTCTGTGCTGTCCTCCAAGGGAAACTCACACCTCCTCTGATTGTCTCTTGCGCTTTATACACTGTATCTACCCGTGCTGAGCTCCGGTTCCAGGCAAGCACATTATCTCCCAGGCGTTGCTGACCCATGGTGCTCCCTTTCTTATGGCACTCCCAGTCTGGATTCTTCAGGCTGCATTTCACCTTTGACCATCCATCCTTAAAGGACAGATCTCAAGCCTTGGTCATTCTCTAGGGAACTATGCCCTGGCTGCATAGCTACAAGGTCAGTGACCTCACCGGTTGCAATGTCCTACTTCCATTGAGCACATCTGCTGGGCCCCAAATGGTCTTACCCTGTCATGTTTCTCTCAACATCCCTGCCTCCTAAGTTTCCAAATAAGAAGGAGGAATTTCCAGACAAAGCATCACCAAGGAGATTCTCATGCCACCCACCCTCACCCTTCTTTGTGCAGAAATATAGGTCTCTTGTAAAAATGTTATTCTTGTTCCACATTGTGGGGGCAAGGAACAATATAAATCATGCTAAGACAGGAAATGTAGCTCCTCGTCAGACTGTTGTTATCCCACCGGAAATGTCTCCTTAGGATCTTGAATTTTGCTAACACCTTCCTACCAAATCATATTTGGATTACACCAGCCTGAAACACACGAATATTCTTTAAACAGCAGATAGCAACATGAATAGACTTTCTTATTTCATAGGCAATTGGGAAGAGCAGTAGAATTGAATGCAGAGTGCCTCTTCTAAACATACATCGCAGCTGTGTAGAATATCATAATGACTTCACCAAAAAAACACACAAAGTCTCCAAGAAGAAGATGTCAATCATGGAGAGGGAAAATCAATCTGTAAAGCTCCCAACTAACCAAGAAATTCTTTCCCTCTTCTTTAAAGGCCCAAGACATTTTTTCTCCTGAATGGGAGTGCCCCTTGTTTAGGCACAGCTTGATGGCTGCCAGGTTGCAGCTGTTTAAATGGAGCCAGCCAATATCTATCAGGACGTTAGACGATTGCCAGGAAAATTCTATGACAGGCAGCTCATTTTTCATCTAAGAATTCGATTGAAATTCTATCTCCCTCACTCGTGCAGTTTAATTTAATCGATAGAACATTACACTATGTCACATTTAGTATTAAAAATAAATGATACAGACCAGATATCTGAAAACTGGGCATTTGCTTTTGCAGGCATTTTTGACTTTCCAGTGGCAAACATCCCAGCTTGCAGTGCCAAAAATGTCAAACACAGAGAAGTGTCACTTCAAATTAAGCAGTTATTGCTTACATTTACTGGGGTTTTAGTCCCATACTTTCCTCAGATTTCCAATCCCTTTCAACTCAACCAAAGTTCTCATTAATGACAAGGCCTACAGAGAAATGAGAATGCTTGATGGCGCCGCCTTCCACATTTATGGATCGCTGTTGCGAATCAAACATGACAGATGTCTTGGATAGAAAAGAAATATTTGCAGCTGATTGTATCACCACTGTTCATTCAAGTAAACTGAAGCAGTATCACAGTTCAGAATTTCAAAACACAGAGTCGTTATTTCAAATTATTGGTGGACTTCTGCAGGATGATTTGTTGTCAAAAGTAATAATCCCAAAGCATAAATCTAAATATAGGCTAAATCCATGGTTGTGCAATAGAGACTGCCCCCTTCCCACAGTCCAAGAAACAATTCCCAAAGTCCGGTTTGTTTTCATTTAAAATAGAAGCAGAGAATTTCTGGGTTGGAAGAAGTCTTACTTAGAGATCCTTTTAATCAAATGGTTAAATCCTCACCCCCCCACCCCCACTTTTTTTTTAATGAGGGAGAAACTTGAGACTACACAGCCTCTGTGCCTTATTCAAGGTCACAGTGTGTGGCAAAGCCAAAACTCTAAACCAGCTTTGACCGGTTCTGATGAAAAGGTCATCTCGCCTTTCATGGTCTCCCAAACAACGTCAACATTCCACCTGTTCAGGAACCTTGATCCAACGTTTACTTTCAACTCGTGTGGGTTTCTAAAACCTTCTCTCCCAGACTTACTCTCTCTTTCACGCATTCTTAGTCTTGCCTTGACTTCTCGACGCTTGGCATGTCCTTCCTCTTCTCTAGTTCCTGAGTCCTGACCTGGATTGTTCTGTTCTGACTGGACACGTTTTCCTTGGGCTCTGAAATGACATCACCATAGTCACCACCACTCAGGTTCTGAACTTCCCAGGGATGTCCTCTGTGTTTCCCTTTGCTCCCCACACCTCACAGCCTCAACCCCATCCATCCAGTTTCCTCATTGCCAGTAGCTATACCTTCAACAGATTTCAAGCTAACCCTTTCCCCCACACACAACCATTTTCCAACAATGCTAGGCCTTCATGCATGACTTTGGTGATAGACCATTTTATCACGTTGATTTTTATGTGGTTTTTAGACTGTTCGATTGATAATTTTTGAGATGTATAACACCTATTCATGGCAAGCATTCAGATAAATGGAAATTGTCATATGTCATTGTAGAGAATATAAATTATTATAACTTCATAATACAATCCAAACACCTTAAAAATACATGTGCCCTTTTGCCTGCTCTTCCACTATGAGGAATTTATCCTGAGGAAGTCATCAGGGATGCACACAAGGATGTTCATTGTGGCAGTTTTTGTAGATGCAAAATATTGGAAACCACATACATGTCCAACAATAGAAGAATGATCACATAAATTATGGTACATTTTAGAATCATTAAAAGCACTGTCATAGAAGAATATGTGATATGGAAATACATTCACAGTATAATGACATTTTTTAAAGCAGCTTATAAGAGAACGTGTGTCATATAATACCATTTTTCTCTCTCCTGTTTTTAAATCTATAGTCACATACTGGAAACATGCTTAGTAGGATATATATCACGATGTTTGCAGTGGTCATCCTAATAGTGACATAGCAGCAGATTTTATTTTATTCAGCTCCATTTTCTAAAATTGATGTGATAATTATATTGCTTCGTAAATAAAATTATAAACTGTATTAAAGGATTACCCTGAAACGATATTATTAAAGCTGTAATCTATTTATTTATTTAAACCAACAATGTCTTAAGCACACTAGACACTACCAAACATTTATAATTTATACAAAGATAAATAAGAAAAAAGTCTCTGATCTCGAGAAGCTCATAATCCAATAGGAGAGACACAAATAAAAAATAGACTGTGGCCCTTCAGAGTAGTAAGTGCTTCAGGAGCATAGAGGAGGGCACGATTAACTCTGAAGGCCAAGGTGAATGATAGGAAAAACTCAACAGCCTGGTGAGCAGAGGCGTACAGGATCACCAAGTGACAGCACCCGGGCAAAGCACGCCCCTCTAACCTCAGAGCTTTTGACATATTTCCATCAGCATGTTAAAGATGACCATTTTATAAATATAAAGGAGAAAAATATTGGTTTTTGTGAGGATTAGAAATTTTCCTAGCATCATATTCATAGATGACAACCCTCAGCCCCTTGGGTGTCTGAAAGAAGTACAGGGAAACTCCAGTTCCAGTTCCCAAGACTGAATGGACATGTTCAGCCTCCCAGCTAACCTCATCTGCTTGGGACTATTTGGAGAAGACCTCAGAGCATTTCACACATCACCACCGGATTCCTTGTCCCTTTCACCTCTGCCTTGGAAGGATTGTAATGCACTGTGGTGATCACCTTGAATCTTCCAACAGCTGCAATTATCTATCTGTTCTCCTTTCTTTATTTTTGAGGGGGAGGCAATGAAGGGGATTGGCAAAAATCTTTATTAGAACTCTTTAAGTTTATTTGGCAACTATTATTTGGCTGAACTAGAAAGTAACCAGTAACATAATGCTATTTTAAGTTCAGAGTATTTCTCCTCTGGAAATTACCTTCCTCAAACCACTTAATGTAACAGTTCTAGCCTCTTAGGACCATTTAAGCTTTTTGCTCTAAAATTAAAAAAAACTTTCAATTATTATCATTCATTGCCATCATTTGTAAATATCCATTTGAACAAACACCTATGCATCGTATCACATGAGAAGAAAAGGCAGAGAACTGGAAATACTGTTTTCTTCTCAACTTCATAGAAAGAAACAAACTCAAGCTGGGACTTTCTTCCTACACTAACACTCCTCAGAAGCACCACCCTCCCTTCAGATGGTTCCAGATGCCATCATTTTATTTTGGAACAACCCTGAGAATAATCTCTGAGCATGCCACTAGAATCTCCATAGCTTTGTCGTGTTGAAGTGTCAAGGCACCTCAGGGACATTTTGGGCATGACCCACCCATGCCCAAGGAGGACCTCATTCAGCATGACAAAAACATCACCGCAGTCTGCACACACTGGAATCGAAGAGCAGCAGATATTCAGTAGATACTAAGGAACTTGGAAGATTCCCACAAAATACAAAAAAGCTTGATGCTATGTCATTTTCATACTGACTAGGTCCAATTGGCTGAACTAGAAAGTAGTAACCAATACCATAACTCTATTTTAAGTTCAGAATATTCCTCCTCTGGAAATTACCCTCCTCAAACACTTTATGTAAAAGTCTAGTCTCTTTTTTTTTTTTTTTTTTGAGGAGGAGTCTCGCTCTGTCGCCCGGACTGGAGTGCAGTGGCCGGATCTCAGCTCACTGCAAGCTCCGCCTCCTGGGTTTATGCCATTCTCCTGCCTCAGCCTCCCTAGTAGCTGGGACTACAGGCGCCCGCCACCTCGCCTGGCTAGTTTTTGTATTTTTAGTAGAGACGGGGTTTCACCGTGTTAGCCAGGATGGTCTCGATCTCCTGACCTCATGATCGGCCCGTCTCGGCCTCCCAAAGTGCTGGGATTACAGGCTTGAGCCACCGCGCCCAGCCAAAAGTTCTAGTCTCTTAGGACCATTTAAGCCTTTTGCTCTAAAATTCAAAAATAATCTTTCAATTATTATCATTCATTGCCATCATTTGTAAATATCAACACATGTCTAGGAGTAACTTCCTACGTTCCTTAGAGTAAAACAGTATTTTCTCAGAGTTGTTTATAACAGAAAGAAAACTTAGAATTAGGTAATTTTGATTATTTATCAGTCCCCTGTGTTGCAAATACTAACAGACATTGGAGCTCACAATGTAGCCTTTGAGGATACATGAAAAATACATGACACAATTGGCAGTCCTAGAATCCTGTGTCCCCACAGGACACCATCAGCATTCCGAGGCATCAAATCTTCATGCCTTTTGATAATAGGAAAATATGAGGAGTGGTTTTGTTAAATCTTAAAATATGTATATAATAAAAAGAGAGCTTGCTAATAATTAACTTTAGCCTCTAGACTTCTCTAGAGGAACTTTTAACTCCTTCAGAACTGCCTCACAAAACGGATATGTGGTGATTTTATAGAGCACAAGGGACATATTTAGCATGATATATTTCAAAAGAGAAATAATGGTACCACCCGGTTAAGTATTCTTTCCAGCATATCAGAAATTTTGCTACAAAATGTATCTATTAACATGTTTTGCAAGATTAGAAAATTTTCATTTACTTTTACCTTTTGTGCTTTCTGTACTTTAATTATCAGTGGATTTATACGAACTGCTGGCATGGTCAAGCATTGACAGAATCCTAGAAGCTCAATTTATGAGCTGGCATCCTAAATGTCAATGCGAAATGAGTATTTTCTGTGCCACTGATTGCTGAATTTACACAGTTCCCGCATTTCGCAACTGCATGTTAAAGGGGCCTTGAAGAAACCCCGTAATATTCCGTTTAAATACTGAGAAGACTTTAACATTTGATGTCACTTTGTTCCTTTCCACCCTTTGGCTTCCAGATTATTAAAAACATATAATTATCTTAGAGTTCATGACAACTTTGCCTCCAAACAAACCGTTCAGTTTGAACTTACAAATTTTTCAAAATAAATTTTACTGGTAATGAAAATAATTGCCTTCATGTTGTAGAGAATTAACCCCATAACACAAATTGGTGTTCTAAAATAACAAATAAAACACAAATATAAACCAGCATGTATCTTCAGGTTATTGGAGCCTATAAAAGAGGTAGCTAAAAATTCCTCTAAAAAATAATGTATTGGATTTTTAGATCCTCCAGCCTACTATTAAATTAACACACATTAGTTCAGCTGGGTTTGATACCAGTATAACTAGCAATTGATTCATACCTACTCACTCACTCAATCTCCCAATAAAAAATGTGACAGCTACTGTAACAGGTACATATTAATAAAGGAGCACTTAAAAAATAAACACAACGCTTTGTGATACATAAAGTTTATCACCTCAATAATTTAAAAGGCTATTATAAGGTACCCCTTTGCCTACAATGACAAGACATGATACTATGCTTTAGGGTCTTAGAATCTTAGAATACTGAAAGAAGCCATGACAAGAGCAACAAAGTCACTTTTATTCAGCAACGTGCTAAGCAGATACGATATTAAGCTGTATCACTTTGAGGAAACCCTTTGACTTTTATATATCTGATTGCTGCCTCTCTTAGTCCATTTTCTATGGCTGTAACAGAATACCACTGGGTAATTTATGGAGAAAAGAAGTTTACTCGGTTCATGATTCTGGAGACTGGGAAGTCTAAGAGCATGGTGCTGACATCTGGTGGGGGTCATCACAAGGCAGAGGGCAAGAGAAGCTCATTCAGGAGAGCTCACATTTATAATGAAACCACCCCCATAACTAACCCACTCCTGAGGTCATCATCCACAAGGGGAAAGCCCCCATTACCTAATCACTTCCTAAAGCTCCCACTTCTTAATACTGTTACTATGGTAACTAAATTTTGGAGGGGTAATTAAAAGCATTATTCTACCCCTCGTCCCCCAAAACTCATTTCCGTCTCACATACACAATACATTCATTCCATCTTAATAGGCCCAAAAGTCTTAACTTGTTCCAGCATCAACTAACTCAAAAGTCCTAAGTCCAAGGTCTCATCTAAATTAGATGTGGGTGAGACTAAAGGCATGCATATTCCTCTCCAGCTGTGACCTGTGAAATCAAAATAAGTTATCTACTTCTAGAACACAGTGGTGGAACAGGCATAGGATACACATACCCATTCCAAAAGGGAGAAGTCAGCAGTCACGGAATGGTAACTGGTCTCAACTATGTCCAAAACCCAGTAAGTCTTAAACCTGAAATCTGCAGAATAGTCTCCTTCGACCCCATGCCCCACTTCTTCCATACACGGTGTGGGGATTGGCCCCCTAAGGCCTTGGGCCCCCATCCCTGTGGCTTTGCTGGGCTCAGCCCACACGGCTCTCCTAGGCTGGTGTTGCACACTGGTAGTTTTATAATTCTAGGATATCGGTGGTGGCCCCACTCCCATGGCTCCACTAGGCATTACCCTAGTGGGGGCTGTGTGGCAGCTTTGCCCTTGTGGCAGGTTTCTGCCTGGTCCTCCAGGCTGTGACATCCTTTGAAAGCTAGGAAAAGGTAGTCATTCCCCAACAGCTCTTGCATTCTGCATGCCTACAAAATTAGCACCATATGGAGACTCCCAAGGTTTACATTCTTTTACCTCCTGGGGCAGTGGGTCAAGCCACACATAAACCCACCTGAGGGGTGCTGTGTCAGAAATTTAGGGAGCAGAAAGCTGAGGTGGCTCTAAGCAGTAAGCTCATGGAAGGCACCCTGGGCCCTTTCCCTGAAATTCTTCTGCCCTTCTAGATCTCTGGGCCTGCAGTGGGAGGGACAGCCTCAAATATCTCTAAAATGCCTTCAAGGTCATTTTTCCCATTTTCTTAATGAATAGCACTCGGCTTCCTTCTATCAATGTTACTCTCTTTAGCAAATGATCATTTGGCCACACTCTCAGTATTCTCTCCCAAACATGCTTTTTAACCCTTTACATGGCCAGACTTCAAATTTCCCACATCTTTCTTCTGTGATTCCCTTTTAAATATAAATTCTATCTGGTCTTTTCTTTGCTCTTGTATCTCACTGTATGTGGTTAATAGTAACCATGCAGCAGCCTGAATATTTTTCTGCTTAGATATTTCTTCTGCCAGATATCCTAAGTCATCGCTCTTATGTATTTCATAAAGTCCTAGGACATGAACAGAATTTATCCAAGGTCTTTGCTACTCCATGACAAGGATGGCCTTTACTCCAATTTCCAATACTTTATTTCTCATTTGTATCTGAGACTTCAGCAGAATGGCCTTTATTACTCATATTTCTACCAGTATTCTGGTCACAATCACTTACGTAGGTGGTCCCTGAGAAAATTCAGACTTTCCCTAGTTCTGGGGTCTTTTTTCTGAGCCCTCACCAGAATCACCCTTAATGTTCTGTTTATGATAGTCTAGGCTTTAGCTTGCTTGCTCTTCCAAATCCTTTGAGCCTCTAAACATTATCTAGTTCCAAAACTGTTTCCATATTTTCAGTTATTTGTTATAGCAACAACTTTACTTATGTACCAATTTTATGTCTTAGTTCATTTTCTGTTGCTATAACAGAATATCAGAGACCAGCTAATTAACAAAGAAAAGAAGTTCATTCAGCACAAAATTCTGGAGGCTGGGAAGTCCAAGAGCATGGTTCTGGCATCTGACAAGGGCCATCCCATGATGGATACATGGAAGGCAAGAGAAATGCATGTGACTGAGTGCTGGTTCTTGTAACAAAGCCACACTCCCATAATAACTAAGTCACTCCACGTGACTGCATTAATCTACTCATGAAGGTGAAGCTCGCATGACCTAATCACTTCCTAAAGACCTCACCCTGACGCTATCACACTGGCAATTAAGTTTCAACACAAGTTTTGGAGGGGACATTTAAGCCATAGCACTGTCCCTCCTTTATGTCAGACCCCAGTAAAATTAATCTTTTATGACGTCTCTCTTCCCCTAACAAACCTCTTTTTACTTATCAGTGCTGTGCCAACTCCACATTTAACAAGACCACCGAATATAGAGTAAGAAGGCCTTATATTATATATTGCAGCTCTCCCTATCTAGCTATGTGACCTTAAGTAAAGTGGTTATACTCTCTAAATCTTAATTTTTTCCTTGGTAAAAGGGGTTTTCACCTGCCTCACTTCACTAAAAGGCTGTTGTAAAGATAAAATAGGGAACGTTTTGTCTGATTGTTTTATAAGTGAACATTATACTGTGTAAACTGCTCAAGCAAGTTAAAATTAAGTTCCACTGATGTGACTTACAACCCAAAGTGAGAATGGCTTAAATAAGTTAAAATTTTACTTCTTTCTCACGTGAAAGAAATTGAGAGAGAAGGTCTTCAGGGCCAGTGTAATGGCTACAGGATGCAGGGACCCAAACTCTTTCTCTGTTGATGCTTTTTTTTCCTCTCTTGATGCTCGACCATTCTTAGCACCTGATTTCCTCGTCAGGATTGAGGTTGGCCACGTAAGCTCTGTCATCATGTCTGTGTTCCAGACAGCAAGAAAAAGAAAGAGAGGGGACATTCTCCCTCTCTTTAAAGACACTTGCAGGAATTATGCATGACACTCCAGATGACATTTATTGGTCGAAGCCTAAATAGCTATATCAAACTGCAAGGGAAGTTGAGCAAACATTTGCCCCGCTGAAAACCAGGACTTCAAAAAAATAAGAATCATGGAGGTAATGGCTGCTGGGGATTACTATGGTTTGAATGTTCGTATCCCCTCCAAAATTCATGCTGAAACTTAATCACCAATGTGACGGTATTAAGAGGTGAGGCCTTTAGGAGGTAATTGAGTCGTGAGGGCAAAGCTGTCATGGATAGAATTGAAGCCCTTGTAAAAGGGTATGAGCGAGTGAGTTTGCTCCTGTCTGTCTCTGCTGCCATGTGAAAACACAGCATTCACCCTCAACAAGGTACCCCTCTGGAAGCAGACAGTAGCCCTCACGAGACACTGAACCTGCCAACACCTTGACCTGGACTTTCCTGTCTCCAGAACTACGAGAAATAAACTTCTGTTACTTGTAAATTATCGAGTCTTTGGTATTTTGTTACAGCAGCACAGACCAAGACAGGGATCAACTAGCAATCCGTGACACAGATCATTTTTCTGACATCTGTGAGAAGATTCCATATTCTATTTCAAGCTCATTTGAACCTTGTTGAAACATTCCTGTTCTGGGTCACATTTCTTTTCTATTATATTCCTTAGTTTCTCTAGTTTTTAGGCAACACTGATCACACAATAAATTAACTATATTAAAGTATTTAAAAGTAGATAATGGTTTATCGTGGCCAAAATCTCTAAAATAATCTCCCTTTAAAAAATTATTCTATCATAATCAATACAACTCATTGCCACAAAAGTTCCAACTTTATCCCTATAAAGTTATAAGTTTAATTATACAACTTCATTACTTAAAACCCGCAGTAATACCTTAAGCTTAGGGAAACCATATATTCCTGTTGACCCAAGGCCATCTTGGTTTATGCTTCTTGTCCTGGGGTCCCCTCTCATTTAGCACTTGTCCTGGTTTTTATTTCTTAATAAAGTAATAACACCTATAATGTATTAAAATAAGCCAAGGTATATTTCATGAACCTCTACTTTATATTTATTTCCAGCTTCTGCCATAGTCTCTTCTGGTATTGTGTGAGAAGCATGTACAATAAATAGGCTTCTTATTTTTACATTTGATTAGAGCTGAAAGATAATAGTGATAAACCAACTCTCTTTCCTCTACCTTTTCAAGATCCAACTTAGTTTACATTTCTCTTCCAAGGACAACATATAGGGTTATTCACTCATCATTCGTTCCTAAATTGAAGTGTATTTGGATGTAATTGGGTAGGATCAGTAAACTCCTTCTAGTCCACTGGCAATGCCTTCCAGATGCAGCAAGTCACCAGGGTGACAGGAGGTTAATCAAGTGGAAACATAAGTAAAATATGTGCAGCAATAGAGATTGATCAATCATGTCAAAGAGTCTATACAGAATAGTCTGAATAGTCCTACTCTACAAGTTTATCATCTGTTCAAGCCAGTAACAGTGTGTTTAAAAAAAGGTTCAACTATTGTGTAGAGGAAATCTATAAATATGTATATATAATAAAATAAATGTTTTAGATATAAAATATCATATATAAATACAGATTTTATTATAAATACATGTAGATTTATATTATACATAATTATTAAGATAAAATAAATATATTTTATGGTCAATGAATTTTTATTTTACAATAAACCATTCAGCAACAATAAGCTTAAAAGAAGAAAAAAATTTCAAGTTTTGTAAAAAATTAGGATGATTTTCCTTATTTTTTCCCTTAAGAGAAGTGTCACTCTGTCACCTAGACTGGAGTGCAGTGGTGTGATCACAGCTCACTACAGATCACTACAGATCGAACTCCTGGGCTCAAGTGATCCTCCCACCTCAGCCTCCCAAGTAGCTTGGATGACGGGAACATGCCACCACAACCGGTTAATGTTGGTTTGTTTGTTTGCTTGATTGCTTGCTTGCTTGTTTTTAGAGATGAGGGTCTCCCTATGTTGCCCAGGCTGATCTCAAACTCTTGGGCTCAAGCGATCCTCCTGCTTCAGCCTCCCAAAGTGCTGGAATTACAGGTGTGAGTCATCACACCTGGTCTGACTTGCCACACCTCAAAAACGTTGACAGTGAAAGAGTAACTCATACCAAATATTTGTTGAGAATTCCCATCTACCACATGAGCTACTGATATTATTGGCCCAGTGAAAACCAGAAGACACAAATATGAAGAAACATCAGAAACTCCTCTAACAGTCGGTAGAAGACTTTGCCCAAAGATGGTGATTTAACATGTGCAGCTATAGATAATACACAAATCACATTGTGAAGCATGACTTTTTATTTACATCAAATGTATATTCTGAATTAACTTTACTCATTTAATTCATTCCAAGTTTCCTTGTGTGAGCCTGAAAATAAAGTGATCATTGTCAATGTGCTATCTCCATTAGCAGAAGAAAAACTTCTAAAATAGTTAAATGGTGGATG
Organism: Trachypithecus francoisi; assembly: GCF_009764315.1. Classification (NCBI taxonomy): domain Eukaryota; kingdom Metazoa; phylum Chordata; class Mammalia; order Primates; family Cercopithecidae; genus Trachypithecus; species Trachypithecus francoisi. Next base: position 124,453,464 of record NW_022681453.1, on the reverse strand, counting down.
TGAGGGTGATCTATCCACAATATCTGTCACCATATTGATCACCAAGTTTGATGTGGCTGCCAACCTGGCTGGCTATGCGGTTGGGCCCTCCCTCCCTCACTGCCCCACATACATCCTTCCCAAAGCTCTGTGCTTGGTCGAAGAGAACTATCTTCCCTGATAAAATGGTTAAGTGGTACAAGTTTTGCAGCAGTTTTCAGCTTCAAATTGAAAATCACTTAATTATAAAAATACTTCTGTTCTTTTCAATGATTTATGAAATAAAAATATAGCCCATTCTGGCATAGTTGAAACATCTGACATTTTGTGAATGCTATTGTAAATTCAGTTAAAATGTTCAATATTGAAAGTAACTTTTATTTTTTTGTCGTGATAAAACAATTAGAAATTTTGGTGAAGCCCAGCATCATGGTAAAAACAACGATCCTACAAAACTTAAAAAAAAATAGAAACTATGGAGCAGAACTCTACTGGGAATTGGTTGTGGTATACATGTAATTCATACGTCGATTAAGACCAGCTGTGATATTCTATCATTCAAAATAAAAACTATAATTATCAAACTTTACATATATAGGTATGCTTAAATCACTTCTATATATAAGTGGTTTAACTACATAAAATTTAGGATGACACATGCTGAAGACGAAACAAAATATTCAATATTGCAATATATACTTTCTTTTTCTTGATGCCTACAATCAACTGACTACTAGAAATGTTTGAGCCTGGGGGCCGGGCACAGTGGCACACACCTCTAATCTCAGCACATTGGGAGGCTAAGGCAGGTGGATCACCTGAGGTCAGGAGTTCAAGACCAGCCTGGCCAACATGGCAAAACCCTATCTCTACTAAAAATACAAAAATTAGCCTAGCAAGGTGGCACATGCCTGTAATCCCAGCTACTCAGGAGGCTAAGGCAGGATAATTACTTTAACTTGGGAAGCGGAGGTTGCAGTGAGCTGAGATGGCCCAATTGCACTCTAGCCTAGGCAACAAGAGCAAAACTCCATCTCAAAAAGAAAAAAAAGTTTGAGCCTTTGAAGAATTTTTTATATTAACCCAAGTGTCCTACAACGGAATTGAGGTTTTAAATTAAAAAGTCCTCTAAATTATGGTTGCCTTTTGTTCAAAATTAGTTGGAACTCTTTAATAAAAGTACTCAATAAATAAAACAACAAAAAAGGTGTTGAAGTTTTTAGTAAATTTTGCTTACTAAAAATAAGGTTTATAACAATAAAGACATTGAAATTTATTCTTCCTAATACAGGGAGGAACTGAACATATCAAATGAAAAGGGCTTAAAGGGTAAACAAGTTTCAATTTTCAAATTGGATAATTGTTCTTCAGAATATATTACTTTTAGGGAGAATCATTTGACAGAGCAACTATTTTTAATTCAATAAATTTATATTCTGTTCTGAAGTTGAATGAAAAAAGGTTATAATTATATAACATTTGTATTTGGCAAAACTTCAAAAACATCATAAACACAGATGACTTATTTGATGAGTTTCTGTCTTACAAAAACATTTGTTGATTAAAAATACACTGAATAGAGAGAAGAAACAACCTGAGATGTTTATACATTTTAATATGAAAAAAAATTCATTGAGAATATCCTACATTGAGCAGAATTTATTTTGAATATGCTTCAATTTCTGAAGGGAAAGTATTTTCTCAATTTGAAAAAAAAAGAGAAGGATTCATTGGAATCATCAAACATTCTAATTTATTTACCATAAAACAGAGCTTTGAGGCTGGGAGTGGTGGCTCACACCTGTAATCCCAGCACTTTACTAGGCTAAGGCAGGCAGATCACAAGGTCAGGAGATCGAGACCATCCTGGCTAACATGGTGAAACCCCGTCTCTACTAAAAAAAATACAAAAAATTACCTAGGCATGGTGGCACGTGCCAGTAGTCCCAACTACGCGGGAGGCTGAAGGAGGAGAATCGCTTGAACCTAGGAGGCACAGGTTGCATTGAGCTGAGATTGCACCACTGCTCTCCAGCCTGGGCAACACAGTGAGACTCTCTCAAGAAAAAAAAAAAAAAAAATAGAGCTTTGACTATCACTCAATTTTATTAGAACATTTTAATAAGATTATACTGAAAATACATATATTCTTCAGAAAGATACTAATGGCATAGTATTAGGGATAGATGTAGATAAGAAATAGATTAAAATATGTGCCTATACAATTGCCACAAAAATAATAAAATATCTAGGAATACAGCTAACTAGGAAAGTGAAGGATCTCTACAAGGAGAACTGCAAACCACTCCTCAAAGAAATCAGAGATGATACAAACAAAAGGAGAACCATTCCATGTTCATGGATAGGAAGAATCGGTATCATTAAAATGACCACACTGTCCAAAGCAACCTATAGATTCGATGCTATTCCTATTAAACTACCATTGAGATTCTTCACAGAACAAGAAAAAAAAAAAAAAAAACTATTTTAAAATTCTTACAGAACCAAAAAAGAGCCTGAGTAGCCAAGGCAATCCTAAGCAAAAAGAACAAAGCTGGAGGCATCATGCTACCTGACTTTAAACTATACTCCAGAGTTACAATAACCAAAACAGCATGGTACTGGTACAAAAACAGACACATAGGCCAATGGAACAGAATAGAGAACTCAGAAATAAGACTACACACCTACAACTATCTGATCTTTGAAAAACCTGACAAAAACAAGCAATGGGGAAAGGATAACTGGCTAGCCACACACAGGAGACTCAAACTGGACCCCTTCCTTACACCACACACAAAAACCAACTCAAGATGAATAAAACACTTAAATGTAAAACCTAAAACTATAAAAACCCTGCAAGACAAAACCATTCAGGACATAGGCACCGGCAAAGATTTTGTGACAAAGATACCAAAAGCAATTGCAACGAAAGCAAAAATTGACAAATGGGATATAATTAAACTAAAGAGCTTCTTCACAGCAAAAGAAGCTATCAACAGAGTAAACAGACAACCTACAGAATGAGAGAAAATGTTTGTTGCACCTGTAATCTCAGCTACTCTGGAAGCTGAGGCAGGAGAATTGCTTGAACCTAGGAGGCAGAGGTTGCAGTGAGCCGAGATCACACCACTGCACTCTAGCCTGGGTAACAAAGTGAGATTCTGTCTCAAAAAAAAAGTTTTAAAAAATTGCCTATATATCAAGAATAATTATTTTGCTGTTATTATGTTTATTCTTTACATAATAAAGAGGAATTTTAAAATTTTTGCCTCAATACACAAGATAATTTTTTTTTTCAGACAGAGTTTTTTTGCTCTTGTTGCCCAGGCTGGAGTGCAGTGGTACAATCTCGGCTCACCGCAACCACTGCCTAACGGGTTCAAGTGATTTTTCTGCCTTGGCCTCCCAAGTAGCTGGGATTACAGGTGCATGCCACCATGCCCTGCTAATTTTTTGTATTTTTAGTAGAGACGAGGTCTCACCACATTGGTCAGGCTCAGCTTCAGGTGATCTGCCCTCCTTGGCCTCCCAAAGTGCTGGGATTACAGGCGTGATCCACCACGCCCAGCCAATATTTTTCTATTTTAATAATTTTTTTCAGGTTGGGCATGGTGGCTCATGCCCGTAATCCCAGCACTTTGGGAAGCTGGGGCGAGCAGATCACTTGAGGTCAGTAGTTCGAGACTAGCCTGGCCAACATGGTGAAACCCATCTCTACTAAAAACACAAAAATTAGCTGGGCATGGTGGTGCACAGCTGTAATTCCAGCTACTTGGGAGGCTGAGGCATGATAATCACTTGAACACGGGAGGCAGAGGTTGCAGTGAGCCAAGACCACGCCATTGCACTCTAGCCTGGGAGAAAGGAGACTCTGTCCCCCCCCAAAAAAAGATTCTTTTTTCAAAAAGTTTTTAATAGAGTCAATTTGATGGTCAATAAATATTCAAAAGATTAAGTTCCATTTATTTTTAGCACCTCCTTTTACTCTCCAAAGTGTCCCAGTTTGGTTGATGTTGGCTAACTATAGCCAACAGGATAAAGCCACATTGCTTGTGATGTGGCCCTCTGCACCTTTCCAGTCTCCATCCCATGACTCTTCAAAGCCTCCCAGGCTCGGCTCTCAAAGCTCTACTCCCACACTTCCCTCTGGCTGCAATGCCCTGTGCCCTCATAACCCTGCTGCTTTCTAACTCGGCCATTACATCCAACCTAAATATCTTCTTACAGCTTCTGCTAGCTTTCTCCTCTTACCTTCCCATCTTACAGCATTAATTATATGCACATATATGTCCTCATAGAGCTTCACATGCAGCCTTGATTGTTGTAGCAGTGCCACTATTTTGTTTCCTGTCCTCTTTTCAAACTGGATGGGGAAAGCTGAGAAGCCATGGACTTTTGCTTCTTTATCTTTGTACATCCAGAGCCTGACACATTACTGGACACAAACTGGTTATGGCAAATGTTGGTCTAATTAAATGTGTTGTATCGCAAAGATGGCCTTTCAGAACCTCCTAAAACACACTATGAAGGCATCTTTGTGCTCTATGATTGTATATAAGGCCCTTTCAGGATCTGATCCTCTAGCTGCTGCGCCCCAGCAGGGCCTGTTTTTTTCTGGAGGACTCTTAGGTTCATGATCATCTGCTGGCATGCTCTTGAGAAGGTTATAGGGTGAATAGATAACCTCAGCTGTCCAGTGATTCATTTCACTATGTAAAATCTGAACTAATGATTATGTATTTGTGTGTGTGTGTGTGTGTGTGTAAAATTAACATTCATTTATTCCCAAATAAGCCAATAACAATGTCCAGTGCCTACACTAAAAGCTTGACTAACAAAATTATAACTACCAGAAAGGGTAGTGAATATAACCTAACCCTATTTTCTTTTTTTCTTTGTTTTTTTCTTTGTTTTTTTTTTTTTTTAATTATACTTTAAGTTCTAGGGTACATGTTTGTTACATAGGTATACATGTGCCATGTTGGTTTGCTGCACCCATCAACTCGTCATTTACATTAGGTATTTCTCCTAATGCTATCCTTCCCCCAGCCACCCAGCCCCTGACAGACCCCGGTGTGTGATGTTCCCCGCCGTGTGTCCAAGTGTTCTCACTCTTCAACTCCGACCTATGAGTGAGAACCTGCAGTGTTTGATTTTCTGTCCTTGTGATAGTATGCTTAGAATGATGGTTTCCAGCTTCACCCATGTCCCTGTAAAGGACATGAACTCATCCTTTTTTATGGCTGCATAGTATTCCATGGTGTATATCTGTCACATTTTCTTAATCCAGTCTATTATTGAGGGACGTTTGGTAACATAACCCTATATTCTAAAGTTGGTCACAGACTCCCCTTCACTAGGCAAGGGGCCCTTAAGTAAGAAGATGTATAGCAAAGTGAATCTAAGACATACAAAATGGTGAGGCTCCATATTGGGTTATGTCTCATTCAAACTAAGCCGTCTTTCATTATGGATATAATTTAAAAGTGCCTATATAGGTGTGTATATCATAAACACTTTGAATAGATAGCATTATCGATTCACATGTCCATTGTCATCAATAATACTGCGAATTACCTAGGAGACAGCACAGTGGTAATAGAAAGGCCTTGGAGCTAGATAAGTCTGTGATAGAATTTTGACTTCATCTTTTCTTGAGCCTCAGTTTCCTCATCCGTGAAATGTGAACAATCATGCCTGCCATTTAGACCTGTTGAAAGGATTAAAGAAGACAGTACCTAGACAGATAAATAGTAAAGTTGTTATATTTATTACTACAGGATCTGTTATTATTTGACTACCATGTAATCTAGTAATATTGCATAACCTTGATTCTTATTCTCTAAAGTGAAGTAGAGCTGGTCACTAAGTCCCCATTGCTCCCAAATTCTGTTTTCAGTGACATTTTAAGAACAGCCTCCCTCCACATGTCCACAGGAAACTGTCAGGCCCAGGGGCACCTCTGCTGCTTCCCAGTAGGAAGCTCCAGGAAAGCAAGAAGTGAGTGGGTTTCTATGAGCCCACCAAGATCTGGCTGAGCTCCACTTTCAGCCTGGTGACTCATGCACCTTGAGTTGCTAAAGTAATTGAAGGTGTTGCCAAGGAATTTTGCAGTTTGCAGCAGGTGGATGTAGAAATTACAGAACCACTTCCTTCAAATCAGTAACAGTGGATGTTTGTGCCCACAAGGATAAGGGCACCTTGGCAAGCACCCTAACCAACTTCTCCTCATACTTCAGAACAGGCCCCAAACCATGTTTTAACTTCCTAGTGGTATATGAATGCACAGATGCAGAAGTAAAACCTGGTCCTGAGCAGAGGGTCTAAATCCGCAGGCATCAACAAATATGCTGCAACATTTTTTTAATGTGAACGGTGACTTGACTTTTATGAAACTGAATAATAACTGGTAAATGATTACGCTGTTCATCCATTATTTTGCTTTAGATATAATTTGATATCTTTCAAAAGATGTTTCTCTCTCCTTATCAATACAACTGATTGCTTTATCTCAGTGCTGCATTTGGAGCAATTTTCTCATATCTAGCTTTCAGTTCATAAATTTTTTTGCTTTAGCTCTCTTTAACCAGTTGATTAAACTATGCACTGCATTTCCATTTCAGTGACTATATTTTGCAATACTAGAAAATTTATTTAACTATTTTTGAATTTTTTTTAGTATTCCACTTAAGTTTATGTGTTGGTGTTTTGGCTGTATGAATTTGTATAGTTTTTTTATGATTGCCCTGAGGATAACGAAATACATACCTAACCTCTTACAGTCTATTTAGATTAAATATTTTACTACTACAAGCAAAACATAGAAGTCTAACTATATAGGACCCTTTGCCTTCTCCCGTTTGTGCCACAGCTGTCAGATGCTTTGCATATACATACCGAGAAACCCTACCAAAGTTAATTTTTTTTTTATACAAAGTCTAGCTCTTGTCCCCCAGATTGCAGTGCCATGGCATGATCTCAGCCCCCTGCAACGTCCCCCTCCAGGGTTCAAATGATCCTCCTGCCTTGACCTCCTGAGTAGCTGAGATTAGAGGTGTGCGACACCACACCTGGCTGATTTTTGTATTTTTAGTAGAGACGGGGTTTCACCATGTTGGCCAGGGTGGTCTCGAACTTCTGACCTTAGGTGATCCACCTGCCTCGGCCTCCCAAAGTGTGGGATTACAGGCATGAGCCACTGCTCCCTGCTACACCACCCCCAGCCAAAAGTTACAACTTTTCTTTCAATAGTCATACATGTTTTAAGAACTTAAAATGAGAAAAATAGCCTTTTTCTATTACCCAGTTACCATTTTCTTCCATTTCTGAAGTTTCAAGTTTCTCTGCAGTGTCATTTCCCTTAAGCCTCACTACTTTCTTTAGCATTTCTTTTAGGTGGGTCGGCTGGTAACACATTTTCTTCATTTTATCATCTTGCTGAGCTGGTAAGCAGTTTGTTTAATTTCTCTTTCACAAAGGGTGCAACTAATTAATAGAGTAGAACAAAAAAAGGGTAAAGATTGGATTTGGAAGAAAACAGGTGAGTGACCAACACCATCCCTAATGCAAAGCAGCTTCCAATGAAGCCCCTTTTTCTTTTAAGCAGGACTCAGGGACTCAGCTTTTTCCAGTATCCTTCTGCATTTGTCACTACCAGCCTATCACATGGGATTCTTTTCCCTAAAGCCAGCCATGGGTAAATGTCCTCTTCCATCAGCTGGAAAGAATAAGTACCCATTCTGTTTATTTCACAGAGTCAATGTGAATGATGCTGCTCAGAGTCTCAATGATAGCCAACAGGTCTCCAAACCAACAGAGAAAGAAGACAGACTTGAGCTGCAGGGAAATTGAATTTTTAGAAAGTTGTCTTTGCTACCCCATTGATGGAGACAATCCTGAAGTGCAGTTCAGAAGAAAAAACATGCAAATCCAAGTCATAGTATACATTTCCACCTAATTTTCCTGATGCATACAGATGTCATTGGCCCTTCATCACTAGCCTAACAATAATAGTTGCTTTGCAATTCCTTTGGATCCTCCGAAGATTGGGAGTTATTCTTAGCAGACAATTTTACATGGATCTCTCAATATTTCTGCACATCTTGTAAGCAGAAGTACTGATGGCCTTTTGTTCTGAACTATCTTTTCAAGGATATTTGTATAGCAAACAGCCTGGAAATAACAGACAGTGCATTTCCCTCCAAAGCAAAGAGCAGGTTGCTTACAGCCTTGCCACGATTTTAAAGGTGGTATTTCCCACTGAAGCAAAAGGCAGGTATGCGTACTGTCCTGTGTAATAACGAAAATGTTTCTCTCTGAAAGCAAAGGTCAAGCATGCTAACTGCATATTACACAAGATTCAGGTTCCCTAACTTCAGGGCTCTTCTGTAACAAACCCATTGAGCGTGCAGTTATTATCTAACTCCTGTGGGAACTGGAGCTTAGGGATTAGGACAAAAATGCTAATTCTCTGGCTACTGTCCTTTACCTCTGACCCAGGAGTCTCAAGTCTCCAACCAGCATCCTTGAACCCGTGGTTGGCTAACCTGTCAACTTGCAAGTAGATAAAATTCTAGACCCTCAGAGGTCTTGGCAGTTACAAAATGACCTTCTGTACCTGCCCAACCCTCCCATAGTATTTATTTCTCCTCCAAGAGTGGGATAGTTGCCATGTATTTGCATAGCATCTGGCCATGTGCCAATTCACCAGGTCCCCATAGGACTCTACCCCCAGAATTCTATTTCTTAACATTCTCACATAGATGCCAAAATAGGCACTAGTTTCTTTGTTTTTTCCCCCTACTTATACATCTTTATCTTTAGTATGCATACACTGTATCACATATTTCAACAGCTGCAAGAAGCAGCAAATACATACCAGGTTATTATAGTCTATGGCCACTATATGCCAAGCCCACACAAATGCATTAGAAAACTTCGCTTGAGACTAAGGATGTAAAAACCTCATGCAAAACCATCTATAAATATAAAGTTTTATTATTATGAGCTCCTATAATAAAAGAGCTCTGGTTGACCACCCCTGAGCTAGCTACTAGAATTTCCTCATTCCTGAACAGGAGAACTTTAGCTAAGAGTAAATTAGTAAGCACTCAGCTAAAACAATTGTAAGAGACCAGAAAAGACTGGGTGTGGTGGCTCACGCCTATAATCCCAGCACTTTCAGAGGCTGAGGCGGGTGGATCACGATGTCAGGAGTTTGAGACCAGCCCAACCAACATGGTGAAACCCCGTCTCTACTAAAAGTACAAAAATTAGCCGGACATGGTGGCACACACCTGTAATCCCAGCTACTCAGGAGGCTAGGGCAGGAAAATCACTTGAACCCAGGAGGCAGAGGTTGCAGTGAGCCAAGATCGCGCCATTGCACTTCAGCCTGGGCAAGAGAGCAAGACTCTATCTCAAAAAAAAAAAAGGAGACCAGGAAAATAAAAGTGTCCTTTGTCAAAAGCTGAAAGTGAACCAGTACCATGTTTAATCTGTCAAGACAAAATGTCATTGTCCCTCTAAATTTTGCTTGCATTTTACTGACAATCTGGTTACTAAATTGTTAGATACAGAATTAACTCTTAAGTACTTGGTCTAGCAATTGACCAAATTAAATTAATAGATAAGAAGCAAGTTGCAAAAATTCCCTAGCTATCTTCTTCTTCTTTTGTACCATTTTGCATGGCATCAAAATATGCCCCAGTTACTATGGACACATAGTAATTTACCCCATAGTTCAGTGGCATGAAACACCAATGTGTCATGCTCACTGATTCTCTTGAGGAAATTGGACAGGACACTGTGGGGACGGCTTGTCTCTGATCCACGATGGTCTGGGGTCTCAGATGGAAGACTCAAAGGCTGGGAGCTGGAATCATCTGAAAGCATCTTCACTCGTGTCTAGTGTACAACGGTGGCAGTTAGCTGAAGATCTTAGTTCCTCTCTATATTGGCCTCTCCGTGCGAGTTAATTTGTGCTTCCTCAGAGCATAATAATTCTAAGGACAGGTGTCCTGAGAGAAGCAGCAGATGGAGGCTGTATCCTTTCTATGGTCTTAGCCTTGGAAGTCACATAGCATCACTTCTGCTGCATCTATTGATCAAAGATACAAGTTTCTATCTTGATCCAAACAGAGAAAATACAAACCTCAATATTAAATAGGAAGGTGTCAGTTACCATTTAAGAAATGCATGTGGGACTCAGATATGTATATTTGTATGCCCATCTTTGGAAAATACAATCTACCACACTGTATTTGTGTGACTTCTCTCAATGAACCTACAGAACAGATGCTTTCATTCTCTTCATTTCACAGATAGAAAATTAAACTCAAACACATTTAACAACTTGGACAAATTAACGCTTGATTATAAGAGTATTTATTAGTAAACTCACCCATATTTGAACTTTGTTGAGACAAAGAGGTTTCTCCTCCCATAGCCAGAGATTATTTTTAGTTTCCATGTTGAGCCACCGTTTCCTTATTTATTTTATTTTTTTCTTCTTTTTTGAGACAGGGTCTCACTTTGTTACCCAGGCTGGAGTGCAGTGGTGCCATCTTGGCTCACTGCAGCCTTGACCTCCCAGGTCCAAGCAATCCTGCTTCAGCCTCCCAAGTAGCTGGGACTACAGGCACACACCACCACACTCGGCTAATTTTTGTACTTTTTGTGGAGACAAGGTTTCATCATGTTGCCCAGGCTGGTCTTGGACTCCAGAGCTCAAGCAATCCACCTGCCTTGGCCTCCCAAAGTGCTAGGATTACAGGCATAAGCCACGGCCACCCAGCCTAGCCACTGTTTTTTATCATCTCTCAAGTTTCACTGTCTAAGATCTGACATATGACTTGAAGACTTACCCCTTTAAAATTTCCTCTTATTTTAACTGCTTTTGCGATTCTACTGGAAGTGGGAGTGTAGGGAAGCTTGTACAGCATAGTGGTACCATGAATAAGCGTTGGAGGCAGATAAACATGGCTTTAAATCCTGGCTCTACCACTTCTTGTTTAGATGCAGCAAACACATTACTTACCCTTGGTAAGCCTCCTTCCCAACAGGGATAATAATAAGTTTCTAGAACCTGGTACAGAAGGTGCATATTAATAGAATAAGTAAAATATCACTGACACCTGTACCCACATTCTTATGCCACTCCCTAGGAACTTTCATCTAATTATAACTAGAAGTTCTCAGATGGTGTTTCATGAGTGCTTACAAATGAATCACCATTGATGCTAACAGGAGGCTTCCTCTTCTGATCCAGACCCCTTCATGGTGGATGGTCTCAGGAAGTCACTGAGGGTAGTACCTCATCACTACCTTGATTACAGATGCTCCCCTAAAACAAGGCTGTCTCCTAATGAGACTACAGCAGCAATCTCTCAGGATGCTGGAGAGGCACAGTATTTGGTTTATCATTAGGAGTAATGTCCCCTTCATCATTCCACTTGGGTCATATAGACAAATAGTTTTTTCTGCTTTTGCTAGCAATTTCCCTTTCTAGAGGACTTGCATATTGATCCTTAGAGCCAGGAGATAACAGACACTTTCCTGTGCTCTCAAAGTCTACACAACCATCCCTCTTCCTCCTCCAAACTTGCCTTCCTTTCTTCAGCTGAAAGCAAAAACACAACACAACTTATACCAGTCCCTTCTTCTGAGATCTGTTCATCTCTTTACAGATTATCCTACACCTGTTAATAGGCACACTGTTTTATCTTCACTTCCTCCTTTCTCTCTGATTTTATGTCCCAATCAGCCTCTCTCATCTCTCTCTCTTTTTTTTTTTTTTTTTTTTTTTGCTTTTATAAATCATGGGGCCAGGTGCGGTGGTTCACGACTATAATCCCAGCACTTTGGGAGGCTGAGGTAGATGGATGACTTGAGGTCAGGAATTCAAGACCAGGCTGGCCAACATGGTGAAACCCCATCTCTACTAAAAATACAAAAATTAGCCAGGCATGGTGGCAAATGCCTGTAATCCCCTCTACTCAGGAGGCTGAGGCAGGAGAATCACTTGAACCCAGGAGGCAGAGGCTGCAGTGAGCCAAGATCGCACCACTGCACTCCAGCCTGGTGACAGAGCAAGACTCCATCTTAAATAAATAAATAAATAAATAAATAAATAAATAAATAAAGGTACCTCCACGTAGGAATGAGCTTCACTCAAATACTTTCTATTAGAGTTGCTATTGTCCTGGTTGGCCCAGTCTTGGCACCCAAATTTTATTGCTTAGATCCTCCCAATGAAAACAAATATATGTAACATTATCAGGGAGGGGTCTTTAACTGCAGACTTCATTTAAAAAGAGGAAAAAAAGAATTTTGGAGAATGACCCAAACCCCATTGTGGAACGAGAACTACATACAATATGTCAAGAAGTTAAAATGAATTGAATATATAGTTAATTGCAAAAGGTATTCAGTATAGAACTGATAATAGCCTACAATCCTACACAGCTAAGAAAATTGTTTTTAGTTGGCCAGATGTGGCTGAGGGGAGTGTCTGCCCTGTTCCCCTGCAGCTGTCCTTCCTCTGCCTTTCATATCCGACTCTTCCATTGCCCTCTGCTGAGTCCCTCTGTGCCTGTGTCTCACACCATCTGGATTGAAGGGGTCACTCTCCTGTGTCAAGACTTTTCTTGTCATTTCTCCATCTGAAATTATTCAAAGTTCACTTTTAATTCAAATTCCCCATTGAATCCATTTGTCAGGAGGTTGCTTTCTCCAAATATGCTCTGCAAACTGTCATCTCTGGCTGCTTGCTGTCATAAATAGACATTAGTCTCTATTTCCTGTGTTGTTGCAAAGAGAAGTGTTATATAGCTCCAGGCTTTTTGGTGGGAAGAGAGCTACTTCCAGTGTGGATACTACAAGAAAAGCTTCCCTTGTTGCCCAGCTCTCTGATACTTCCTGTGTTTCCATGGCAAACTTCCCTCTTGGATGCAGCTGCTTAGGAGGGGTGGGGAGAAGGGAACTGTTTAACCATTTTGTTCCCACCACATGCCTCTTATACCTTCAATTTTCCCCTGCACACTACATGTGACTCCTGTCCTTGTCCCCTTTTTAAGCACCTACCCACCCCCATCCCCCACCTCCAGACACACACAACAAACATTTCTTTCAGCTCTCTCAAATATGTGGAGTTACTCACTTAACCCATGGAAAATGCTATCCTTTTGGCAGGAAAATGCTGGATTCACGATAGTGCCACTAGAAAAGCATTTTTTTAACTCATCCATTTCCAGCTCATCTTGCTTCCAGCAGAATGAGTAGGTCCTTGAACCCCAAAGCCAGGGCTGGTGGTCACCCTAGAAAGTCACCTGCAGCGGTTAAAAACCAGTGCATGTAATAGGGATAGTATTTTTGGCATTTTGAGTATTTTCATTTCCCCCTTAAATCATGCTGCTTCACAACCTCAGCATCCAAGCTTAGCCAAAAAGCATATTGCCTCAGGGAATAAGAGGCCATTGATTATCTCTGGGTCATAAATCTGACTTTTATAAGTCCACATCAAAACAATTGTCACGAAAGCCAGGCTTTGGGTACACAGAAAAGGACACTCTGAGTTCCCTTAGCCTCTATTTAGCATAGTATGAGCCAGGTCTGGCAGACCAGAAGGCATCTCATCACATGCCTTGGGTAGGGAGAACAAACTCTGGAGAGAATACAGAAAAAAATAAAAACTGCCTTTTCAGCCCTGTGGCACTGCAGGAAGCAAAGGAGGCAGCAAACGGGACCAAGCATCATGGCTCCTCCCTGCCCCTGTCCCCAAACGGGGCTGCAATTCTAGAATGGGGCTTATATTGGTTTAGAGGAAAGCCAAACAGAGAGTGTTTTGCCTCATTTCCCATTTGAGACTCATAGCAAACTACCATAGAATAGCTGCATCAGAGAAACTCTTTGTTTATGCAGAAGGAAGGCCTGAATTTAGCCCCCAGAGGCTCTCTTGGTCCCCAGGTATCCTATCTGACCATTTCCACCTGCCCTGAGATAGGAAGTAGGCTGTATCTGAAGGTACTGGGTGGAGAGCTTACCTTGGGGTTGCTGTTGGGAACCAGAGGGGAGACTGCTAGATCAGAGGATCGGGGGGAGTAACAGCCTGTCCTTACGAATGAAAGTGACATCAAATCAGCAGAGAGAACAACCAACTCCAACCAAACCAAGAGATTACAGAGCAGGAGTCTGCCAGCTCCCAATTTCCGCTGCTGAGCAGCAGGGCAAGTAGAGCAGGAATGAAAGGGACAGCAGAGCAGAGGACTGAGGAGCCAGGACAGGACAGACATGGGCCTGGGAACCCTCTTTCCCACTGCCACAAAGTCAGCCAGTCTTCCTCCTTCTATCTGCTGAAAAACCATCTCAGAAAAAAACGACAAGAAGAAAATCTGGAATTTTTTTTTTGAAATCACTTTGTTGTGGTATAATTGACATATAAAAAGCTCTACATATTAACTGCACAAAGCTCAGTGAGTTTGGAGTTAAATTTACACCTGTGAAACCATCAAGGCCATAAGCATATCTGTTGCTATGGTTTGAATGTCCCCTCCAAAACTCATGCTGAATCTCAATTCCCAATGTCAGTATCGACAGGTGGGGCCTTTAAGAGGTGAGTGCGTCATGTATTAATCCACTGTTAGATTAATGGATTAATTCATTAATGGGTTATCATGGGAGTGGCTTTATAAGAAGAGGAAGAGTGACTGGAGCTAACACATGAGCATGCTCAGCCCCTGACCATGTGATGCCCTGCGCCACCTTAGGACCGCAGAGTCCCCACCAGCAAGAAAGCCCTCACTAGATGCAGGTTCTCTACCTTGAACTTTTCAGCCTCCAAAACTATAATAGATTCCTTTTCTTTATAAATTACCCAGTTCCAAGTATTCTGTTATATGCCACAGAAAACAGGCTAATACACCAATCACCTCCCCCGCAAAGTTTCTTCCCACCGCTTTTATTATTTTGTGTGTGCATGGTAAGACTTAATATAAATCTATCTTCTTAGCAAACATTAAGTATATGATACAATACTGTCAACCATAGGCATCATGCTGTACACTAGATCTCCAGAAGTTATTTATCTTACACAACTGAAGCTTTGTCCTTTAACTATCATTTCCCCATGTCTCTTTCCCCCAAGTCCCTGGTAACTACCATCCTACTCTCTGCTCCAACTTTGACGATTTTAGATTCCACAGATAAGTAGATCATATTGATTACTCAAAAGATACTGTTATCCACATTTGCAAGTTGTTTTCTCTCCCTGCGGTGAGCAGCTTCTAAGGCTCCCAATGATCTCCACTTCCTGCTACTCCTGCCCGTGTGTGATCCACTCCCCTTGAGTGTAGTTTGGACTTAGTGACTTGCTTCTAACAAATAGAATTTGAAAGACTCTGGCTTCCAATTTGCTCACCTCTCTTTCTCTCTTGCTTGCTCACTCTGATGAAACAAGTACCATATTGGCAAGGAACTGAGGGAGGCTTCTGGCCAACAGCCAGAGAAGAACAGTCCAGCAACCCATGTACAGCAGAGTCCTGCCACATGACATGGTATGAGCTTAGAAGAGGACTGTCCCTCTGTATAGGGTTCAGATAAAACTCAGACAAGATAAGCAGTTCAGCACAGTTTGCCCAGGATGTCTCCAGTTTTAGCACCAAAAGCCCCACATCCCAAGAAACCACTCAGTCTTGAGCAATCCCAGACAGTTGGTCACCCCAGATGAACCTGTAGATGGCACCTTGAATGTGCCCTTGGGAGAGACCCTGAGCCAGAGAACCTAGTAAGGCCACACTCAGATTTCTGACCTACAGAAATTGTGGATAATAAATGTTTATTCTTTTAAGCTGCTAAACTCTGGGGTAATTTATCATGCAGCATTGCAGATATTGATAACTAATATCCTTCTTCTTACCCAAGATTGAAAGGTCAAGAGAAATGTTAAATCAGCTATAGAACAATAAAGAAGCTGCCTTTTCTTTGTACATCTGCATGCAGCGTGATTTAAATTAGCAGCCTCATCACAAGTATACCCTACATCTAAACAGTTGACTCAGGAACACAGTTTTTAGAAAGAATGAAGAATTAGGTACATCTCTTATCTTCAAGGAATTTAAAATCAAGTCACAAAATCCAGACACAGTCACCTGACAGAGATTAGAGACTCAACAGGGGCTCAGAAGTTGCTACCACAAACTTAATCTTTCTTCAGGAGAATCCATACACAGATCAAATGAATTTTCCTAGTCATGCAGTGAATCCTAGAGGTAGACCCAGAACTAAGATTTCTCACTATCTCAGGAAGCAAATATGTCATCAAGCCAATACAGAATATAGGAGTGAGAACTCTTCAATTTTTCTCCTGTCACAGCAAAGTTGGCTTCATCTAACCAATCTACTACATGGCAGTCAGCTCTAAACTATGCAGATGGATACTTAACAAATGGCTATGAGAACAATAAGAGAATAAGTTAAGATCCTGGGTGTTTTCAGTGATAAGTCTCCAGCTATCATAGGCAGTAGCTGAATGATTAGTTACAGGTATGAAAAAATGTGCCATAAAGGTCAATACAAATGCTCCAGTCCCAATTGAGATAAAAAATGACCATAGCCATAAATATGTATACAGTATTGTACAGCTCAGGAAGACTTGCCTACTTTTTTTTTTTTTTTTTTTTGCATTTTTTTTTTTTTATTATACTTTAAGTTCTAGGGTACATGTGCATGACGTTTATATCATGTATAACTCCCCCATGCAATCCCTCCCTCCTCCCCCCTCCCCATGATAGGCCCCAGTGTGTGATGTTCCCCTTCCCGAGTCCAAGTGATCTCATTGTTCAGTTCCCACCTATGAGTGAGAACATGCGGTGTTTGGTTTTCTCTTCTTGTGATAGTTTGCTAAGAATGATGGTTTCCAGCTGCATCCATGTCCCTACAAAGGATGCAAACTCATCCTTTTTTATGGCTGCATAGTATTCCATGGTGTATATGTGCCACATTTTCTTAATCCAGTCTGTCACAGATGGACATTTGGGTTGATTCCAAGTCTTTGCTATTGTGAATAGTGCCGCAATAAACATACGTGTGCATGTGTCTTTGTAGTAGAGTAATTTATAATCCTTTGGGTATATACCCAGTAGTGGGATGGCTGGGTCATATGGTACATCTAGTTCTAGATCCTTGAGGAACGCCATACTGTTTTCCATAATGGTTGAACTAGTTTACAATCCCACCAACAGTGTAAAAGTGTTCCTATTTCTCCACATCCTCTCCAACACCTGTTGTTTCCTGACTTCTTAATGATTGCCATTCTAACTGGTGTGAGATGGTATCTCATTGTGGTTTTGATTTGCATTTCTCTGATGGCGAGTGATGATGAGCATTTTTTCATGTGTCTGTTGGCTGTATGGATGTCTTCTTTTGAGAAATGTCTGTTCATATCCTTTCCCCACTTTTTGATGGGGTTGTTTGTTTTTTTCTTGTATATTTGTTTGAGTTCTTTGTAGATTCTGGATATTAGCCCTTTGTCAGATGAGTAGGTTGCAAAAATTTTTCCCATTCTGTAGGTTGCCTGTTCACTCTGATGGTAGTTTCTTTAGCTGTGCAAAAGCTCTTTAGTTTAATTAGATCCCATGTGTCAATTTTTGCTTTTGCTGCCGTTGCTTTTGGTGTTTTAGACATGAAGTCCTTGCCCATGCCTATGTCCTGAATGGTACTACCTAGATTTTCTTCTAGGGTTTTTATGGTATTAGGTCTAACATTTAAGTCTCTAATCCATCTTGAATAATTTTCGTATAAGGGGTAAGGAAAGGATCCAGTTTCAGCTTTCTACTTATGGCTAGCCAATTTTCCCAGCACCATTTATTAAATAGGGAATCCTTTCCCCATTTCTTGTTTCTCTCAGGTTTGTCAAAGATCAGATGGCTGTAGATGTGTGGTATTATTTCTGAGGACTCTGTTCTGTTCCATTGGTCTATATCTCTGTTGTGGTACCAGTACCATGCTGTTTTGGTTACTGTAGCCTTGTAGTATAGTTTGAAGTCAGGTAGCGTGACGCCTCCAGCTTTGTCCTTTTGACTTAGGATTGTCTTGGCAATGCGGGCTCTTTTTTGGTTCCATATGAACTTTAAAGCAGTTTTTTCCAATTCTGTGAAGAAAGTCATTGGTAGCTTGATGGGGATGGCATTGAATCTATAAATAACCTTGGGCAGTATGGCCATTTTCACGATATTGATTCTTCCTATCCATGAGCATGGTATGTTCTTCCATTTGTTTGTGTCCTCTTTGATTTCACTGAGCAGTGGTTTGTAGTTCTCCTTGAAGAGGTCCTTTACATCCCTTGTAAGCTGGATTCCTAGGTATTTTATTCTCTTTGAAGCAATTGTGAATGGAAGTTCATTCCTGATTTGGCTCTCTGCTTGTCTGTTACTGGTGTATAAGAATGCTTGTGATTTTTGCACATTAATTTTGTATCCTGAGACTTTGCTGAAGTTGCTTATCAGCTTAAGGAGATTTTGGGCTGAGACGATGGGGTTTTCTAAATATACAATCATGTCATCTGCAAACAGGGACAATTTGACTTCTTCTTTTCCTAACTGGATACCCTTGATTTCTTTCTCTTGCCTGATTGCCCTAGCCAGAACTTCCAACACTATGTTGAATAGGAGTGGTGAGAGAGGGCATCCCTGTCTTGTGCCAGTTTTCAAAGGGAATTTTTCCAGTTTTTGCCCATTCAGTATGATATTAGCTGTGGGTTTGTCATAAATAGCTCTTATTATTTTGAGGTACGTTCCATCAATACCGAATTTATTGAGCGTTTTTAGCATAAAGGGCTGTTGAATTTTGTCAAAAGCCTTTTCTGCATCTATTGAGATAATCATGTGGTTCTTGTCTTTGGTTCTGTTTATATGCTGGATTACGTTTATTGATTTGCGAATGTTGAACCAGCCTTGCATCCCAGGGATGAAGCCCACTTGATCATGGTGGATAAGCTTTTTGATGTGCTGCTGAATCCGGTTTGCCAGTATTTTATTGAGGATTTTTGCATCGATGTTCATCAGGGATATTGGTCTAAAATTCTCTTTTTTTGTTGTGTCTCTGCCAGGCTTTGGTATCAGGATGATGTTGGCCTCATAAAAAGAGTTAGGGAGGATTCCCTCTTTTTCTATTGATTGAAATAGTTTCAGAAGGAATGGTACCAGCTCCTCCTTGTACCTCTGGTAGAATTCAGCTGTGAATCCATCTGGTCCTGGACTTTTTTTGGTGGGTAGGCTATTAATTGTTGCCTCAATTTCAGAGCCTGCTATTGGTCTATTCAGGGATTCAACTTCTTCCTGGTTTAGTCTTGGGAGAGTGTAAGTGTCCAGGAAATTATCCATTTCTTCTAGATTTTCTAGTTGATTTGCGTAGAGGCATTTATAGTATTCTCTGATGGTTGTTTGTATTTCTGTGGGGTCGGTGGTGATATCCCCTTTATCATTTTTTATTGCGTCTATTTGATTCTTCTCTCTTTTCTTCTTTATTAGTCTTGCTAGCGGTCTGTCAATTTTGTTGATCTTTTCAAAAAACCAACTCCTGGATTCATTGATTTTTTGGAGGGTTTTTTGTGTCTCTATCTCCTTCAGTTCTGCTCTGATCTTAGTTATTTCTTGCCTTCTGCTAGCTTTTGAATGTGTTTGCTCTTGCCTCTCTAGTTCTTTTAATTGTGATGTTAGAGTGTCAATTTTAGATCTTTCCTGCTTTCTCTTGTGGGCATTTAGTGCTATAAATTTCCCTCTACACACTGCTTTAAATGTGTCCCAGAGATTCTGGTATGTTGTATCTTTGTTCTCATTGGTTTCAAAGAACATCTTTATTTCTGCTTTCATTTCGTTATGTACCCAGTAGTCATTCAGGAGCAGGTTGTTCAGTTTCCATGTAGTTGAGCGGTTTTGATTGAGTTTCTTAGTCCTGAGTTCTAGTTTGATTGCACTGTGGTCTGAGAGACAGTTTGTTATAATTTCTGTTCTTGTACATTTGCTGAGGAGTGCTTTACTTCCAATTATGTGGTCAATTTTGGAATAAGTGCGATGTGGTGCTGAGAAGAATGTATATTCTGTTGATTTGGGGTGGAGAGTTCTATAGATGTCTATTAGGTCCGCTTGGTGCAGAGATGAGTTCAATTCCTGGATATCCTTGTTAACTTTCTGTCTCGTTGATCTGTCTAATGTTGACAGTGGAGTGTTGAAGTCTCCCATTATTATTGTATGGGAGTCTAAGTCTCTTTGTAGGTCTCTAAGGACTTGCTTTATGAATCTGGGTGCTCCTGTATTGGGTGCATATATATTTAGGAGAGTTAGCTCTTCCTGTTGAATTGATCCCTTTACCATTATGTAATGGCCTTCTTTGTCTCTTTTGATCTTTGATGGTTTAAAGTCTGTTTTATCAGAGACTAGGATTGCAACCCCTGCTTTTTTTTGTTCTCCATTTGCTTGGTAGATCTTCCTCCATCCCTTTATTTTGAGCCTATGTATGTCTCTGCATGTGAGATGGGTCTCCTGAATACAGCAGACTGATGGGTCTTGACTCTTTATCCAGTTTGCCAGTCTGTGTCTTTTAATTGGAGCATTTAGTCCATTGACATTTAAGGTTAATATTGTTATGTGTGAACTTGATCCTGTCATTATGATATTAACTGGTTATTTTGCTCGTTAGTTGATGCAGTTTCTTCCTAGCCTCGATGGTCTTTACATTTTGGCATGTTTTTGCAATGGCTGGTACCGGTTGTTCCTTTCCATGTTTAGGGCTTCCTTCAGGGTCTCTTGTAAGGCAGGCCTGGTGGTGACAAAATCTCTAAGCATTTGCTTATCTGTAAAGGATTTTATTTCTCCTTCACTGATGAAGCTTAGTTTGGCTGGATATGAAATTCTGGGTTGAAAATTCTTTTCTTTAAGAACGTTGAATATTGGCCCCCACTCTCTTCTGGCTTGTAGAGTTTCTGCCGAGAGGTCTGCTGTTATTCTGATGGGCTTCCCTTTGTGGGTAACCCGACCTTTCTCTCTGGCTGCCCTTAAGATTTTTTCCTTCATTTCAACTTTGGTGAATCTGGCAATTATGTGTCTTGGAGTTGCTCTTCTGGAGGAGTATCTTTGTGGCGTTCTCTGTATTTCCTGAATTTGAATGTTGGCCTGCCCTACTAGGTTGGGGAAGTTCTCCTGGATGATATCCTGAAGAGTGTTTTCCAACTTGGTTCCATTTTCCCCCTCACTTTCAGGCACCCCAATCAGACGTAGATTTGGTCTTTTTACATAATCCCATACTTCTTGCAGGCTTTGTTCATTTCTTTTTCTTCTTTTTTCTTTTGGTTTCTCTTCTCGCTTCATTTCATTCATTTGATCCTCAATCGCTGATACTCTTTCCTCCAGTTGATCGAGTCGGTTACTGAAGCTTGTGCATTTGTCACGTATTTCTCGTGTCATGGTTTTCATCTCTGTCATTTCGTTTATGATCTTCTCTGCATTAATTAGTCTAGCTGTCAATTCTTCCACTTTTTTTTCAAGATTTTTAGTTTCTTTGCGCTGGGTACGTAATTCCTCCTTTAGCTCTGAGAGGTTTGATGGACTGAAGCCTTCTTCTCTCATCTCGTCAAAGTCATTCTCTGACCAGCTTTGATCCGTTGCTGGCGATGGGCTGCGCTCCTTTGCAGGGGGAGATGCGCTCTTATTTTTTGAATTTCCAGCTTTTCTGCCCTGCTTCTTCCCCATCTTTGTGGTTTTATCTGTCTCTGGACTTTGATGATGGTGACGTACTGATGGGGTTTTGGTATAGGTGTCCTTCCTGTTTGATAGTTTTCCGTCTGACAGTCAGAAGGACTGTCTGTTGGTCTGTTAGAGATTGCTTGAGGTCCACTCCAGACCCTGTTTGCCTGGGTATCAGCAGCAGAGGTTGCCGAAGATAGAATATTGCTGAACAGCGAGTGTACCTGTCTGATTCTTTCTTTGGAAGTTTCCTCTCAGGGGTGACGCCACCCTGTGAGGTGTGGGGTATCAGACTGCCCCTAGTGGGGGATGTCTCCCAGCTAGGCTACTCAGGGGTCAGGGACCCACCTGAGCAGGCAGTCTGTCCGTTCTCAGATCTCAACCTCGGCGTTAGGAGATCCACGGCTCTCCCCAAAGCTGTCAGACAGAGTCGTTCGGTCTGCAGCGGCCCCGCTCTTTCCCCTAATGGACTGCAGCTGTGCGCTGTCCGCAGTGGTAGAGTCTACAGAGACAGGCAGGCTTCCTTGAGCTGCTGTGAGCTCCACCCAGTTCGAGCTTCCCAGTGGCTTTGTTTACCTACTTAAGCCTCAGCAATGGCGGGCGCCCCTCCCCCAGCCTCGCTGCTGCCTTGCGGATAGATCGCCGCAGACGGCTGTGTTAGCAGTGAGGGAGGCTCCGTGGGCGTGGGACCCTCCCGGCCAGGTGTGGGATATATTCTCCTGGTGTGCCTGTTTCCTTAAAGCGCAGTATTGGGGTGGGAGTTACCCGATTTTCCAGGTGTTGTGTGTCTCAGTTCCCCTGGCTAGGAAAAGGGATTTCCTTCCCCCTTGCGCTTCCAGGTGAGGCGATGCCTCGCCCTGCTTCAGCTCACGCTGGTCAGGCTGCAGCAGCTGACCCGCACCGATTGTCCGGCACTCCCTAGAGAGATGACCCCAGTACCTCAGTTGAAAATGCAGAAATCACCGGTCTTCTGTGTCGCTCGCGCTGGGAGTTGGAGACTGGAGCTGTTCCTATTCGGCCATCTTGCTCCCTATCGACTTGCCTACTTTTTATGTCAAAAGTTTTTACACTTCAACTCTGAAAAGTAGTGAGGCCTGAAAGAATTCTTTTCATTGTCATTTGATAAAGAAGAAAAATTGAAGCTTTAAAGATTGAAACGATTTTTCCAAGACCTCAGCACTGGAATTCAAACCCAGACATCTCCCAATGCAAAGTGCTGCTCACTTTCCTCCCTCTCAGTGGAGAGAAAATGGAAACGTTCATGAATTATCAGTTTCCTGCTTTCACTAGGAAATGATCTAGGAAGCGCCGTGGAAGGCAGAGTCTATAATGCATGTTTATGGAAACAGCAGAACTATTATACATTATTGTGGGAACTTTTTTTCTCAAGTCCTGGAGTCCCTGGAACACTGCTTTAGTAATAATGACTGTTCAGCTCCAGACTTATAATAACTTTTTTAGTTAAAGCATCAAAAGAATAGAAAATCTAGAATTACTGAGAATAATTTGTGTTAGATATTTGAAAAACATATGGCAAAAGCGGCCGGGTGCGGTGGCTCACACCTGTAATCCCAGCACTTCGGGAGGCCGAGGCAGGCGGATCATGAGGTCAGGAGATCAAGACCATCCTGGCTAACACGGTGAAACCCCGTCTCTACTAGAAATACAAAAAATTAGCCGGGCATGGTGGTGGAAGCCTGTAGTCCAGCTACTCAGGAGGCTGAGGCAGGAGAATGGCGTGAACCCGGGAGGCAGAGCTTGCAGTGTGCCAAGATCACGCCACTGCACTCCAGCCTGGACGACAGAGCAAGACTACGTCTCAAAAAATATATATATATATGTGTATATATATATATATATGGAAAAAGCACATCTTTTAATGAGCACCCTGAAGTATGGTAACATTCAAACTCAGCTCAACATATAATGATTGAGTCTGCCTCAGAAAAGTCGTACAGTAGTTTTCTAACCTGTGCTGTTAAAATTGGTAGCCAATAGCCATACATGGCTACTTACATTCATTAAAATGAAATACATTAAAAATTCGGTTTTCGGGCCAGGCACAGTGGCTCACACCTGTAATCCCAGCACTTCGGGAGGCCGAGGCTTGCGGATCTCCTGAGGTCAGGAGTTCAAGACCACCCTTACCAACATGGTGAAACCCTGTCTCTACTAAATACATAAAAGTAGCCGGGTGTGGTAGCGTATGCCTCTAATTTCACCTACTTGGGAGGCTGAGGCAGAAGAATCACCTGGGAGGCAGTGGTTGCAGTGAGCCGAGGTCACGCCATTTGCACTCCAGCCTGGGCAACAAGAGCAAAACTCCATCTCAAAAAAAAAAAAATTTTGGTTTATATGTGCACTAGCCACATTTTAGGTATGAGCACACTTTGCTTTATTGTGTTTCACTTTATTGTGCTTCACAGATGCTGTATGTTTTACAAATTGAAGATCTGTGGCACCCCTGCCTCAAGCAAGTCTATCACCAACATTTTTCCAAAAGCATATGCTGGCTTTGTGCTTCAGTGTCACATTTTGGTAATTCTAGCAGTATTTCAAATGTTTTCAGTATTATTATAACTCTGTGATCAGTGACCTTTGTTTTGTTCACTGTTTTCGGACACCATGAACCATGCCCATATAAGATGGTGAATTTAATCCATGCATGTTGTGTGTGTTCCGACTGCTCCACCAGCCAGTCATTCCCTATCTCTCTCTTTTTCTTGGACCTCCCTATTCCCTCAGACATAAAAATATTGAAACTAGACAAATTAACAATCCTACATTGGCCTCTAAGTGTTTAGGTGAAAAGAAGAGTCTCAAGTCTCCCACTTTAAATAAAATGCTAGAAATGATTAAGCTCAGTGAAGAAGACATGTCTAAAGCCGAGCTAGGCAGAAAGCTAGGCCTCTTGTGGCACGTAGCCAAGTTGTGAATGCAAAGGAAAAGTTCTTGAAGAAAATTAAAAATACTACTCCAGTGAACATGAGTGATAAGAAAGTGAAAGAGCTTTATTGTGATATGGAGAAAGTTTTAGAGATCTGGATAGAAGATCAAACCAACCAGAATATTTCCTTAAACCAAAGCCTAATCCAAAGAAAGGCCCTAACTTTCTTCAATTCTATGAAGACCTAGAGAGGTAAGAAAGCTACAGAAAAAAAGTTTGAAGCTCAGAGAGATTGATTCAGGAAGTTTAAGGAAAGAAGTCATCCTTATAATGTAAAAGTGCAAGATGAAGCAGCAAGTGCTAATAGAGAAGCTGCAGCAAGTTATCCAGAAGACCTAGCTAAGATCATCGATGGCTACACTCAACAGCAGATTTTTGGTGTACATGAAATAGTCTTATATTGGAAGAAAATACTGCCTAGGACTTTCAGAGCTAGAGAGGAGAAGTCAATGCCCAGCTTCAAAGGACAGGCTGACTCTCTTATTTGGGCCTAATGCAGCCAGTGATTTCAAGTGAAAGCCAATGCTCATTTACAATTCCAAAAAATCTTAGGACCCTTAAGAATGATGCTAAATCTACTCTGCCTGTGCTCTATGAATGGAACAACAAAACCTGGATGACAGTGCATCTGTTAACAGCATGGTTTAATGAATATTTTAAGCCCACTGTTGAGAACTACTGCTCAGGAAAAAAAGAAAAAAAAAGATTCCTTTCAAAATATTATTGCTTTCACAATACTCCTGGTCACCAGAGAGCTCTGATAAAAATGTACAAGATGTGGGTGGTTTTCATGCCTGCCTACACAACATATATTCTGCAGCCTATGGATCAAGGAATAATTTTGACTTTCAAGTCTTGTTATTAAAGAAATACATTTCATAAAGCTGTAGCTGCCATTCAGAGTGATTCCTCTAATGGATCTGGACAAAGTAAATTAAAAACCTTCAAGAAAGGATTCTTCATTCTAAATGCCATTAAGAACATTCATGGGAGGAGGTCAAAATATCAACATGAACAGGAGTTTGGAAGAAGTTGATTTCAACCCTCGTGAATCACTTTGAGGGGTTCAGGACTTCAGTGGAGGAAGTGACTGCAGATGTAGTAAACATAGCAAGACAATTGGAATTAGAAGTGAAGCCTAAAGATGTGACTGAATTGCTTCAATCTCATGATAAAACTTGAACAGATGAGAAGTTACTTCTTGTGGATGACCAAATAAACTGGTTTCTTGAGACGGAATCTAGAGAAGATGCTGTGAACATAGTTGAAGTGACAACAAAGCATTTAGAATATTGTACAAAATTGATAAAGCAACAGCAGAGTTTGAGATGATTCAAAGAAGTTCTACAGTGGGTAAAAATGCTATCAAACAGCATCGCATGCTACAGAGAAAACTTTCAGGAAAAAAAAGAGTCAATCCATGTGGTGAACTTTATTTTTGTCTTATTTTAAGAAACTAACAAAGCCACGCCAACCTTCAGCAGCCACCAGACTGGTCAGTGGTTGTCAACATGGAGGTAAGACCCTCCATCAGCAAAAAATAAATAAAAAATAAATAACAACTAACAAAATAAGACTTGCTGAAGGCCCAGATGATTGTTAGAAATTTTTAGCAATAAAGTATTTTTATTCAGGTATGTACTTTTGTTTAGACATTATGCTATTTCACACAGTAGTCTACAGTATCATATAAACATAAATTTTGTATGCACTGGGAAACCAAAACAATTCACATGACTCATTTTATTGTGGTGGTCTGGAACTGAACCTTCAGTATCTCTGAGGTATGCCTACACTCATTAGCCACATAAGGCTAGTGGCAAGATATAAAACATTTCCGTTGTCACAGAAAGTTCACTGAATGATACTATACTGCTAGACTACTGAGAAGAAATAACCAACTGCTTTGCAAATGGCTCTGTTGAAGAAAACACCCTACATTGCAAATACTCCACAAACACAGACGCATAACTCTAGCCGAGCTCTCTAACAATGCCTTACGAAAGGAAACACATAACATAATTTGCAGAATCATTCCCAATAGGTGGAAGCTACTTGGAGACTTTTCTCATCTCTTTGAGATATTATAACACATACTAAAATGTCATGCTTTCCACTTTTCTCATTTCACCCATCCTCCACAGGGACCATCACACACTACAGTTAACACCAAAAACTGGACGGCCTGTACTGAGAGGTGTATATCCTGTGCATGCACATTCTAGAGAATTCCCCAATCACCATAGAAGCCAAAGAATGGACTGTCCTTTAGTCCCTGAGAAAGGTCTGCCAGATATGCAGAGCTCAACTGCTGACCAAGTCATTGGCTGGGTTTTCCTGAGAACAGGAAGAATAGCAGGAGGTGGAGGAGCAAGTGGTAACATGACCTAAGGAACTGGTGATCTGAATTGCTATGTGTCATAGCAATGGGCTCTTCAGACCCACCCTTCAAATGGGCTCTCCAGATCCACCCTAATTCACAGCCCTGGTCTTCAGCAGACTTGTTTGGCCCTAGATAAATGTTGACAGAGCAACTTGACATATAGCTCAAAGAGTTTTCCAGCCACTCCTACTGCCCCACAGAGCCTCATTCTGATTGTCATTGTCCCACGGTTCAATAAGAATCAAAAAGGAAGAAGGAAGGAAACTTAGAAATCATCTATCTCATACTCTGAATCTTATGGATAAGGAAAGTTGAGGCACAGAAAGGGGAAATGAGAGACACAGATTACCAAGGCGAGAATGTCAGTTTCCATGTCTGTGAACTGGAGGTAAGATTTGTCTCCAAATGCAGATGTCATTGTGGCTCTCTCACCAGCACACCTGCAGTCACCAGCCTTGTGCTCCTGTGCTCTCCTGACTCCCAGTTTTCTACTCTACCATGCAGTGAGTGGGATCAGCCACCAGAGAGCCTGTGAGTGAGAATAGCATTTAATCATTTTCCTATGGGCAGGCTTATTCTTTCTATACTGCCTATGTCTTAATCAATAAATAACGCCAACTAGTTGACTCCTGGTCATTCTTTATGGGAAACAGAAGCCTATACCAAGTATAAATCTCTACAAGATCAATTTGATTTGAAGAATAAGGATCAATACCTGCTGTTCCCAAGTTATAACTCTGATAAAATCACTGTTATCATAAGCCTTGATTTGCCCCATTCATTCTGCCATTATTCTTTCACTCTTCAGGGTCTTAAAACATTTTCCAAGTTTCACATACATACTTCAGATGTAAATAGTTTCATGAACTACAATGTCTTAATAAGGATTATGATACAGCTATTCAGATTAAGAAAAGGACACTGGATAAACCCCACAGATTTAGCTGGGAAGATTCTGTAGGGGTAGAAAGAGCCCTACAAGGGCCAATTTTAGGTCCAAACTTAACCTACAATGAAATTGTGTATAAGACAGGCCTTAGATCCAATGGTGAAAAGATATAGCTTTTTCAATAAATCTCTGGCTCTTTAAATCACAGTCTTGAAAATTCAACCACTGAATTAGGTTATGGATCTGTGGGTACAGCACAGTGAAACATTTAATCAGAGAATAGAAAACTTTCTGGAACAAATAAGCCAAATGAATGCCTAGAAGTGGAAATGTTAAGTAGCAACGTAAGTTCAGAGTACGGCTGTGTCCAAATGAGACGTCTCTGGCCCAGCAAGCAAAGTCTGTAAAAGATTTTATACTGTTTTTCCTAAAGTCAAACAGTGGACTTTTGCCATGTTAATTCAAATTTTCTGGGGTGAGAGATGAGCAATTAAGAAAGCAAAATGGAATGGTTTTAAAATAAATACGTCCTAGATTATTGCATTGAGATAGGGCTGTTTTTTTTTTTTCTTTTGGCAGAGAAGTGAGTTGACTGTAACGTCTTTCAAGAGAAATGTCTCGGATTTATTTCAATGACCTTATAGTCTGGGTATGATGGCACCAAAAACACACTGAGGTTATTAGTTAGTATCTAATGAATCACATTTTATTTGTGTGTTTCAGGTCAATTCACAAGCTCTTGTGCTTCATCTGAGCCAGAAGACACCACTGAACAGATCACGGTTTCAGTGCCTACACCGGCTGGTTTTCATTCAAGGTGCAAGAGTGGTTCCAAAAGCCACGCAAGGGATTACTTTTTGCCAAACTAATTATCACAATTATTGAGAAAGATGACAAAGACCTAAAAGTATCAAACATTATCTATGTTTGATAGGCTTTGAATAAAAGATAAGTTAATTTCAACAGATTGTGATTAAAACTGTCCATAATAATGATGATAAAACAATTATCACATATTGAGATTAATAAATGTTACACAAAATGTTTCAAATGTATTTTATCTTCTGTAGTCTATAAGATAGACACTATAATTTTCCCCATTTTATATTTGAGGTTTAGGCTGTTTTTAAAGCTTTCCCAGAGTTATATATCTCATATGGCAGAGCTAGGGCCTTCAGGAGAGACACGGGAATACCTTTGTTGAAAATTAAGCTAGACTCTAGTAGTTCTCAGTTGAATTAATTGGGAACAATTTACCAAGTAATGAATAATTGGAATAAAACTGTATATAATAAAATGCTGAATAGTGAAAAAGAGATTCTGAAGTCCTAGAGAGATTCAGCAAAAAGCAAATCCAAAGCAGAAGGCTCGCAGTAGAAGGTGCAATGTGAGCTGTGCTTTGAAACAGCTCTGATGGTACAAAAAGAGGAACAAAGGCAGGGACAGCAGAATGGAAGGGATTGGAAGGTTTAGGGGTCACAGAAGAGGCCAGCAGGAGAAGACAATATAGGAGGAAACAGTTGTCCACTTTCTGGGTTATTTCTCCAATTTTTTTTTTTTTTTTTTTTTTTTTTTGAGACGGAGTCTTACTCTGTCACCCAGGCTGGAGTGCAGTGGCGTGATCTCAGCTCACTGCAACCTCTGCCTCCCGGGTTCAAAAGATTCCCCTGCCTCAGCCATCCGAGTAGCTGGAACTACAGGCACCCACCACCATGCCCGGCTAATTTTTTGTATTTTTAGTAGAGATGGGAGTTCACCATGTTGGCCAGGATGGTCTTGATCTCCTGACCTCATGATCCACCCGTCTTGGCCTCCCAAAGTGCTGGGATTACATATTCCTCCAGTTTTTAAGCTCACAAGGAACTCAAGGGGCGTTCAGATCAACTCATGTATCAGGCAATGGCACACCTGATAGGCATTGGGCTGGAAGCTTCCCATGAACTACCACGCAGGAAGCCAGTGCTCTGTAATCCTAATTCAATATAACATTGACTGGGCACCTACAATGTACAGATTGAAGCACAAATACTGAGGACAGAAGGATGAAGAAGATGCAATTCTGGTCTGTAGGAAGCTCGTGTAAAAGTATGTAAGTCCACAACTATTTGTAAAATGAGTGGGCCTGGGGATAAGTTATGAAAAGGCACTAAGTGTAAAAGGCACAAAGGAAGAAGTATTCCTTTTTTTCTTTTTCTTTTTTTTTTTTTTTTTGAGACAGAGTCTTGCTCTGTCACCAGGCTGGAGTACAGTGGCGCCATCTCAGCTCACTGCAACATCCGTCTCCCGGGTTCAAGTGATTCCCCAGCCTTGGCCTCCCGAGTAGATGGGACTACAGGTGCATGCCACCATGCCCAGCTAATTTTTTGTATTTTAGTAGAAATGAGTTTTCACCATGTTGGCCAGGATGGTCTCAATCTCTTGCCCTCATGATCTGCCTGCCTCAGCCTCCCAAAGTGCTGGGATTACAGGAGTGAGCCACCACGCCCAGCCGAAGTATTCCATTTTTTCAGGCAGAAAAGACTTCTCAGTGGTGACATTAGATATGAACCTTCCAAGAGGTGTGTATTATGATGGCTGGAGAAAGAGGAGAATGGAGTCGTAAGTGGGAGCAACTGTGTATTAATATAAACATGGAAGGATTCTACATACACTGTTAGTAAGGAAAAATCGCCAGGCAGAGCTGGAGCTGAGATTATAGTCAAGGGGCTTCAGTGGAGCAGCAGAGCCAGGTGGAGTAGTGTTGGAAGACTCTGGGGTGAGGAATAACATGACAAGGAATTTGAAGACAAGTGGGGAACCATGGAAAAAAATTGAACATAGCAATGAGATTATTTGATCTCCGATTTAAGATGAAAACCTGGCAGTAAAGGGAAGAATAGGTGGGGAGTTAAAGGAGCCAAAATACCCCTTAACTATTCAAAGAGGATGATGACATAATAATGCCAGCCTGAATTCAGGTGATGGTAAGAAGAAAAGAAGAATTCACAAGCCACAATAGCCCAAGATCAGCCAGGGTTAGTAAATAAAAGATAATTACAATTTCTGACTTTAGTGGCTTGCAGATAGTAGTATCACGAAATGGGACAGGGACAAGACCAAAAGCAATCAGGAATAAATGCTACTTAAACCAGAAAAATAGTCATAATGCTGAACACATGCTGCTGTAGTCTCAAATAAACTGGGTGATGGCATTTTCTATAATGACTGTGTAGTCTGCCATGGCGGGTGGCCCAAGGAAGTGATAACAGAGGCAGAGGATCTCTAGGTCACCTGTTCACAGTCATAGTTCTCAGGTGTCTAAAACTTGTTCATATACCTGACAGCTGTTCAATGACTGATGTGAAAAGAATTAGAGGTCTTAGCTGAGGGTCTAGCAAAACAGGTGTTCCTCTTTATAACTGACACCTTAGTGATGACAGAAGAGAGTTTTTTGAAATAAATTAAATCAGTTCTAGTCCTTTTGCCTGCTGAGATGTTTTTGGACTAATCAGTCTGTTTTTTCTTTTTGTTGTTGTTGTTGTTGTTGTTTTTCCCAAGAGCATTCAACTATGGCATAATGATTGGTTTGAAATGTTCGAAATTTTTAAAAATCAAGGGTAGGAGTTGTCCAAGAGTGATAAGGCAATCATTTAATATAGATCTTTCTGCTGCTTCTATCTTTCTTTATTCTTTTGCAGTCACTTCCAAAAGGTTATCTGCCACATTACAGGTCTGTGTTCATTCCTTTATCAGGGTAGGATCTATAAGAAAACATTCAGCCTGGAGTGGTGGCTCTTTCTCCCTTTGAAAATAGTGCAGTGGCACCATAGGTTTTATGGGGTTTTTTTTTCTTTTTTTTTCATTTGTCTTGTTTTGTTTTGTTTTGAGATGGAGTCTCACTCTTGTCACCCAGGCTGGAGTGCAGTGGAGCCATCTCGGTTCACTGCAACCAGCCTCCATCTCCTGGGTTCAACCAGTTTTCCTGCCTCAGTCTCCCAGCGCCTGCCACCATGCCCAGCTAATTTTTGTGCTCTTAGTAGAGTCGGGGTTTCACCATGTAGGCCAAACTGGTATTGAACTCCTGACCTCAGGTGATCCACCCGCCTCAGCCTCCCAAAGTGCTGGGATTACAGGCGTGAGTCACTGTGCCCAGTTTTTGAATTATATATATTTTTAAGTATTTTTCCTCCCTTTTAAATCCAAAGTTCTAAGTGGGAGGATATGTGTCCTGGGCATTAGGTCGGAGACACAGAGAGTTCCTGAAGACCTCCACAGCAGTAGACTTCTTGGGCTACAAGGGAGCCCACTTTCTCCAGGGACTGTATTTGTTTAACTTGTCCCTGCATGTGGACTGCCCTGTGGCAAAATCACTGTAAAAGAATGAAGTCTCCTAAGAATTGTGCTTGGGTTTGTACATTCCTTGGTGTCGGCTAAAGCCACAGGAACTTTGGCAGTATTTTGAAGTTACACCCATTCTCTATTGCAATGCAGGTCTGTGAAATAATGCCTTAGTTCTGCCAAAAACCACAGTGATTATCAACAGTGTAAGTAATCAAGTAAAAGCACTTTTCCACAGCCCAGTGACCAGATTGTCAAGAATGCAAAAAGTAGTAGCAAAAATTGATGATTGCCATTTGCAAAGATAATTTCTATCTGAATTATATTGCTGTATTGCAACAGTGATGCATAACGTGTGTCCAGCATCTTTGTAATAAACATTTTAGGTTTAATTTAGAAATCTCTTGAGTCATTAGAAAAATTCTTTCTCATTATGATGAAGGGGTCATGGTGAACTCAGCACTATTACAGTCTAAAGAGGGGGAAAAAAAACGGACAGGCAAGCTACACATGTGAAAAGCAGAATTGCTCCTAGCTGAAATAATAGGAAAAAGTTCAAAATATAGATAGCTGCCTACTATTGAATAATTAATAAAAGCATGGCTGTCTTACATTATCAAGTAGCCTGAGTATTTTCAGTGTTCCAATACAATGTGATATGGTCATTGATTTGTTGTTGTTTTAAACTCTTCATTTCTGCAAGGAAAAGAAGACTTTAAATTCTAGCAAACAAGGTCAAATAGATCAACTAAACTAGACCTTCCCGCCCCTCACAGATAACCCTTCTGCTGCTGCTTCAATTATTCCTGACATTGGTATTCAATAACTCAGGCTGGCAAGATGGTTTTAGAGCTCCACCCAACCCTACACTGCTGGAAAATCTTATTTAAATTGAATTTTTCACTCTTCATCTCTTCGTTTCAGAACCAGGAAGATGTCTGCTGAAAAGCATCAGGCTGGCTGGCATGGTGGCTCAAGCTTGTAATCTCAGCACTTTGGGAGGCCGAGGCGGGAGGACTGCTGGAGGGCAGGAGTTCGAGACCAGCCTGGCCAACATAGTGAAACTTCATCTCTCCTAAAAATACAAAAATTAGCCAGGTATGGTGGCCCATGCCTGTAATCCCAGCTACTCAGGAGGCTGAGGCAGGAAAATAGCTTGAACCTGGGAGGTGGAGGTTGCAGTGAACCAAAATTACGCCACTTCACTCCAGCCTGGGTGGCAGAGCGAGACTCTGTCTCAAAAAAAAAGAAAAGAAAAGAAAAGAAAAGCATCAGGCCTTACTGGAAATTAATGCAGCGGAAACACAATTCTCTTGAGCCTTGGGTCTCCTCCCAAGATTAGTAGGTGTGACTCAGTGGTTCAAAACCAGGCTGCTTATTTGAGTGGCCTAAGGGGCTTTTTAAAGATACTGATCACTAAGCACAGCCTTCTCCAGGGACCATTTAATTAAAAATCTGATGAGGGTGGGGGCCAGGCATCAGTCTGTCTAGAAGCCCATCTCCCCGCCCCACTACCCAGTGAGTCTAATGTCCAACCTGGTTTGAGAATCAGTTTCATGTTCTAGCATGCCTGTGAGGAGAGAGAATTTTGTGAATGATTGCACCTGGTTACCCTGAGAGCAGGTGTGCTCAAACTTAGATGTCCATTGGAGACACCTGGAAGATTTTAAGATCAGTGATATTTGGGTCTTACCCTGGAGAGATTCTGATTTTCTGTGAGTGGACAATCACCCCCAGGTGATTCCAATGTGTGGCCAAGTTTAAGAAACACTGTGCTCGAGCTATGAAATCTATGAGGGCTGTGCTTATTCACTTACCTTAAAGCCTGAGGAAGTGCATTATAAGTATTTACAAGATAGAACTCAGTGTAACCAGTAAACGGCCCACTAAAAAAAAAAAAAAAAAAAAAACCAGGATTCCCTCCTGTGTCAGAACTATCAGATGCTGATGACTAGACTGTGCAGAAATAAGCACATAAATGAGTGTCTATTTTGAGTAATAAGATGAGTAGTATCCATAGAAACAACTGACGGATAATCATCGTAGCTAATTAGATAAGTGATTTCCAAAACCTATTTGAATGATAACTAACGTAATAAACTTCAGACTTCATATTCAGCAACATATTTTTCCCTACTCTTCTTAATGGTCTGTCAAGGGTTGGCAATTGAGTCAATAAAAGTCATGGTTTTAATCCTCAACGATGTTGATTTACCCTCTCAGAAAGAATTACTGAGTGAAGATTGAAGTAGCATTCAGCCACGAGCATAGGTTTTGGAGTCAAACAGAGCAGGGTCTGAGCCCCTTGCTCTGCTGTTTGTTAAGCAGTGAACCTCAGGAACATGGCTGAACCACCCTGCCCTGTGTTCTCCTCAGTACAAAGGAGGTGATACTATCTATTCCACAGCACTGCTGTAAGAATTAAAGACAATTTCTCTCTTAAAATGCTTTGCACGAGCTATTACTAGAAAAATCACAGTATTGTTCAAATTGTTTACTAAATTTGGGAACTGTTCAGAGTTAACATGGTATCAGAATTAAATTACTCTGGGCTGGGCCCAGTCGCTCACGTCTGTAATCCCAGCACTTTGGGAGGCTGAGGCAGGTGGATCACCTGAGGTCAGGAGTTCGAGACCAACCTGGCCATCATAGTGAAACCTCATCTCTACTAAAAATACAAAATTAGCCAGGTGTGGTGGCATGCCTATAATCCCAGCTACTTGGGAGGCTAAGACAGGAGAATCACTTGAACTTGGGAGGCGGAGGCTGCAGTAAGCTGAGATTACACCACTGCACTTCAGCCTGGGTAATGGAGCGAGACTCCATCTCAAAAAAAAACAACTAAATCACTCTATAAAAGATGACCATGTATAGAGGTCACACAACTCCTTATTGCCATCTCACCAGAAAACTCAGTAGTGCAATAATTGGGTTTAGCCACTCTATTTTTCAGCACATCTTGGGTTGTGGTTTTTTTGTGGTTGTCATTTTTTTTTTTTTTTTTTTTTTTTTTGCCAAAGAACAAGATATTTGGTGGTTATCCCTGTTGCTACTGCCCTTCCTGGGCCACACTGATTCCCTTCAACTATTCCTCAGGGTTAGGACAACTGGATTATTCTTAATGTCTCTTCATTTCTCTCTCTTCTGTTTCTGCCTCAGTGCAGCTCCCAAATCCACACCTCACAAATAATTTTTGAAGCTTAACAGAAACAGAGGACGCTGTCATCCATCTTGTTTGCACAGCTAACCAAATATGCCTGTGTGATGTGCTCAGACCCCTCTGTTCCTCTGCCTGCTCCCCGGAGTAAATGTCCTAGAGCTTGGAAAAGCCCAAAGTTCGCTGCTCTGGCTGCTTCATTTTATATGTAGATGCATCATAGCAACTACCTCAGCAGAAAGGTTCTAATCGACAATGTGCACGCTCGAGGTACATCTCAGCAGTTCTGTAAGGGAGATATCATTACAGATGAGTAAACAGAAGCCCAGAAAAGATGTGACCTTCCTACAGTCACACAGCTGGCAGAGCTGGGATGAGAACCAAGGCCTGCTAATCCCTAGTTGAGTGTTCTGTTCATGAGGCAAGTTTGCTGCTTTCCAGTTTTTCTCAGACTCTCTGTCTATAGCGCCACCATCCTGAAAGTGTCATCCATTTGCAGCACAGGGGTGAAGCGATGTTAACCTTTCCCTGTGACACTTTCTGTCAGATAAATGTTTTATGGTCAAATGCATGACTGACAGCATTCAGCCATCCAGCTCGGTCTCACACTGTAAAGCAAAATCAAGTGGTCCTAGGAGGTCCCCAAAGCTGCTCCACAACACTGATGCTGCAAATTACATTACACAGGAATTCTGTGAGCTGCCCATGGAAGAGCCAGCCCCATTGCTCTGCTCTCTCCAAGCCTGATGTGCTTGACCTTTGGGCTGGGGAGCCCCGTGCAGGAGTGCCTGTGCCTGAGAGCAGCACACGTGGGACACTAGGCTTAGAATGGAAAACAGGAGGAAAAGATGACATTCTTATGAGCAACCATTTGCCTTGGGGTAGATACATCAAAAAGAAGCAATTACAGCCACTCAGAGTCTACCAAAGGCAGAAAGATATGACCACCAGTGAAGAGAAATTGTTTAATGGCCTGTTATCTCTACCGCCGTAAGAGGGATGCTACAGCAAAATAAAAACATATGAACTCTCTACAGATATCACTGGCATGCTAGTAAGAGCATCCAGCAATAATAAGCCCCCAAAATATCAGTTGTTCATGGAGACTATAAAATCATGAAAGAAATCTCAGGATTGGCAAGCGTAGAGTATCATTAGATTATTGATGTTATTGTTATCCTTAAAGACTGTGTAAGTCAGTTCCTTCTCGAATGCAGGAATTACCATAACAATATTCCCATCAAGAGATAACATAGTCAGAGAGACCCCATAATGTAGTTTCCCAAAGTGCAGTACACATTGCCTGGTATTGCAAGTATTTTAGAAAATAAGGGGATCAAACCTTTTACATTTTTTCTGGTTTTCTTTTTTATTGTACACATTAGAAAAAACACAACCAGTACATTAAACTCATGATTTCACATCAATTACTGTTTAGGATTAGGGTAATTTTTTTAACTGGAAAAAAATAAGTTGACTTAAAAATATTTAATATTATACTAAATAATATGTAATATAATATATTAATATTATAATATTAATAATATATATGTAATATAAAATAATATATAATATTATTATAATATTAAATATTTTGTAGAGTATAGATGGTGCATGGCTTTGGTGAAAGCAGTGAACACTAAAATGACTAAACTTGGGG
Organism: Trachypithecus francoisi; assembly: GCF_009764315.1. Taxonomy (NCBI): domain Eukaryota; kingdom Metazoa; phylum Chordata; class Mammalia; order Primates; family Cercopithecidae; genus Trachypithecus; species Trachypithecus francoisi. Next base: position 124,416,395 of record NW_022681453.1, on the reverse strand, counting down.
AAACATTCGTGTTCTAGTTACAGACATTATGGGCTTTGGAAGTACAGTGACTTGACTTTAAATCCTGGATCTTCTCTCCCATACTTTGGTGAGATTTAAGTCAGTCTCCCATCTATAAAATGAGGACAATGATATCAACCTCAAAGGATATTAGCAAAGATTCAATTAAAAGAGATACCATAGGTGAATGACCCAGCATATGTGCTGAGTGACTATCATTATTATTATAACTGCCTGGATAGACTCCATAGGCGAAATAAACCAAACCCTATCAAGAAAAGAGAGTTGCCGGGTGCGGTGGCTCAAGCCTGTAATCCCAGCACTTTGGGAGGCCGAGACGGGTGGATCACGAGGTCAGGAGATCGAGACCATCCTGGCTAACACAGTGAAACCCCGTCTCTACTAAAAAATACAAAAAAAAAAAAAAAAAAAACTAGCCGGGCGAGGTGGCGGGCGCCTGTAGTCCCAGCTACTCGGGAGGCTGAGGCAGGAGAATGGCGTGAACCCATGAGGCAGAACTTGCAGTGAGCGGAGATAGCGCCACTGCACTCCAGCCTGGGCGACAGAGCGGGACTCTGTCTCAAAAAAAAAAAAAAAAAGGAAAGAAAAGAAAAGAGAGTTTGCCTAATTTAGAAAAGCACCACAATTAGACACTAAACTAAAGGAGTCGATCCTGCCTATAGTTGGCTTGTCATCCTGCCCCATCTCCAGGACTATCACAAACCTCCCCAGGGTTTACAGCCTGCTCACAGCTACCCTAGAGTTGGTCAGCTGGTGGATGCCATGGCTGTCATACAGAGATGCTAAAGCCCTCCAGATGTAGGTGCTGATGCTCTGTAAAGCTGTCTTCCTGAACAGCACGTTTGTATTCCAAGCACACAGCTGACAGCTCTGCCCCATTGCTAAGGCAGAATGGGGGCAGCCTGCAACCTGACCACAATGGGAAACATGAGATGTCTCAGTCATAGCTTCCTTGCCTTGCCTTGCCTTGCCCTTCAAATACTGCAATCCTGTGGGGATTTCTTCAACAACCTTGTGCTGGCAGAGGACTGCAATGAATCAAAGCAGCCATTGCCTTCCCAAGAGAAAGCTTCTAAACAGGCAGACATCAAGCTCAGGATTGTCATCCAGCCACAAGGCTCAGCTGCAAGGCTGATGTCTCAGCGAGCCAACAAATAGCGTTCAATGTCACCTGGCAGATTCAGGGTCATACTTATTATCATTATTTTCTTCTCATAAACATCACATGTACTCAATGAAGAAAATGTAAAAGGTACAAAAAACATATTTAAAAAATAAACTTTTCCAAATGCCACAGCCCAACAAAAACTTACATTTTGATGTTCCTTCCAGACTTTTCCTATGAAATGTTTTTTTTTACAGTTGCATTTGCACTATTTATACATTTAACATCATGTTAAAATTTCCCCATATCATTAGGTTTTCAAAATGTTTTTCATCATGATGAGATCATTGTGTCTTATAATATATTAATACTATAATGTGCTTGACCAATCCCCTATTTTTTAAATGTTTAAATTTTCATGTTTATATTATGATAATTCCAAAATAAATATCTTTGTGCACACATCTTTGTTAACACGTCAAATTATTTCTAAGTGTGGAATTACTGGATTCAATTGTATCAACGTTTTGAGTTTCTTGACACATACCATTAAATTGCTTCCCAGTAAGGTTATATTACTTTTCAGTCCTACAACAATCATATGAAATTGCCATCTCACCAAATTCTTGCCATAGATTTATCCTTTTAAAATTCTTTGCTGGGGGGCGGAGCAAGATGGCCGAAAAGGAACAGCTCCAGTCTCCAACTCCCCGCGCAAGCGACACAGAAGACCGGTGATTTCTGCATTTTCAACTGAGGTACTGGGGTCATCTCACTAGGGAGTGCCGGACAATCGGTGCTGGTCAGCTGCTGCAGCCCGACCAGCGAGAGCTGAAGCAGGGCGAGGCACTGCCTCACCTGGGAAGCGCAAGGGGGAAGGGAATCCCTTTTCCTAGCCAGGCGAACTGAGACACACAACACCTGGAAAATTGGGTAATTCCCACCCCAATAGTGCGCTTTAAGCAAACGGGCACACCAGGAGATTATACCACACCTGGCCGGGAGGGTCCCACGGCCACGGAGCCTCCCTCATTGCTAGCACAACAATCTACAATCTAACCGCAAGGCAACAGCGAGGCTGGGGGAGGGGCACCCACCATTGCTGAGGCTTAAGTAGGTAAACAAAGCCACTGGGAAGCTCGAACTGGGTGGAGCTCACAGCAGCTCAAGGAAACCTGCCTGTCTCTGTAGACTCCACTTCTGGGGACAGGGCAGAGCTAAAAAAACAACAGGGGAAGCAGCAGAGGCCTGTGCAGACCCGAACGACTCTGTCTGACAGCTTTGAAGAGAGCAGTGGATCTCCCAACACGGAGGTTGAGATCTGAGAACGGACAGACTGCCTGCTCAAGTGGGTCCCTGACCCCTGAGTAGCCTAACTGGGAGACATCCCCCACTAGGGGCAGTCTGACACCCCACACCTCACAGAGTGGAGTACACCCCTGAGAGGAAGCTTCCAAAGTAAGAATCAGACAGGTACACTCGCTGTTCAGCAATATTCTATCTTCTGCAACCTCTGCTGCTGATACCCAGGCAAACAGGGTCGGGAGTGGACCTCAAGCAATCTCCAACAGACCTACAGCTGAGGGTCCTGACTATTAGAAGGAAAACTATCAAACAGGAAGAACACCTATACCAAAACCCCATCAGTACGTCACCATCATCAAAGATCAGAGGCAGATAAAACCACAAAGACGGGGAAGAAGCAGGGCAGAACAGCTGGAAATTCAAAAAACAAGAGCGCATCTCCCCGTGCAAAGGAGCGCAGCTCATCGCCAGCAACGGATCAAAGCTGGTCAGAGAATGACTTTGACGAGATGAGAGAAGAAGGCTTCAGTCCATCAACCTTCTCAGAGCTAAAGGAGGAATTACATACCCAGCGCAAAGAAACTAAAAATCTTGAAAAAAGAGTGGAAGGATTGATAGCTAGAATAATTAATGCAGAGAAGGTCATAAATGAAATGACAGAGATGAAAACCATGACACGAGAAATACGTGACAAATCCACAAGCTTCAGTAACCGACTCGATCAACTGGAAGAAAGAGTATCAGCGATTGAGGATCAAATGAATGAAATGAAGCAAGAAGAGAAACCAAAAGAAAACAGAAGAAAAAGAAATGAACGAAGCCTGCAAGAAGTATGGGATTATGTAAAAAGACCAAATGTCGGTCTGATTGGGGTGCCTGAAAATGAGGGGGAAAATGGAACCAAGTTGGAAAACACTCTTCAGGATATCATCCAGGAGAACTTCCCCAACCTAGTAGGGCAGGCCAACATTCAAATTCAGGAAATACAGAGAACACCACAAAGATACTCCTCCAGAAGAGCAACTCCAAGACACATAATTGCCAGATTCACCAAAGTTGAAATGAAGGAAAAAATCTTAAGGGCAGCCAGAGAGAAAGGTCGGGTTACCCACAAAGGGAAGCCCATCAGACTAACAGCAGACCTCTCGGCAGAAACTCTACAAGCCAGAAGAGAGTGGGGGCCAATATTCAAAATTCTTAGAGAAAAGAATTTTCAACCCAGAATTTCATATCCAGCCAAACTAAGTTTCATCAGTGAAGGAGAAATAAAATCCTTTACAGATAAGCAAATGCTTAGAGATTTTGTCACCACCAGGCCTGCCTTACAAGAGACCCTGAAGGAAGCCCTAAACATGGAAAGGAACAACCAGTACCAGCCATTGCAAAAACATGCCAAAATGTAAAGACCATCGAGGCCAGGAAGAAACTGCATCAACTAACGAGCAAAATAACCAGTTAGTATCATAATGGCAGGATCAAGTTCACACATAACAATATTAACCTTAAATGTCAATGGACTAAATGCTCCAATTAAAAGACACAGACTGGCAAACTGGATAAAGAGTCAAGACCCATCAGTCTGCTGTATTCAGGAGACCCATCTCACATGCAGAGACATACATAGGCTCAAAATAAAGGGATGGAGGAAGATCTACCAAGCAAATGGAGAACAAAAAAAAGCAGGGGTTGCAATCCTAGTCTCTGATAAAATAGACTTTAAATCATCAAAGATCAAAAGAGACAAAGAAGGCCATTACATAATGGTAAAGGGATCAATTCAACGGAAGAGCTAACTATCCTAAATATATATGCACCCAATACAGGAGCACCCAAATTCATAAAGCAAGTCCTTAGAGACTTACAAAGAGACTTAGACTCCCATACAATAATAATGGGAGACTTCAACACTCCACTGTCAACATTAGACAGATCAACGAGACAGAAAGTTAACAAGGATATCCAGGAATTGAACTCATCTCTGCACCAAGCGAACCTAATAGACATCTATAGAACTCTCCACCCCAAATCAACAGAATATACATTCTTCTCAGCACCACATCACACTTATTCCAAAATTGACCACATAATTGGAAGTAAAGCACTCCTTAGCAAATGTAAAAGAACAGAAATAATAACAAACTGTCTCTCAGACCACAGTGCAATCAAACTAGAACTCATGACTAAGAAACTCAATCAAAACCGCTCAACTACATGGAAACTGAACAACCTGCTCCTGAATGACTACTGGGTACATAACGAAATGAAGGCAGAAATAAAGATGTTCTTTGAAACCAATGAGAACAAAGATACAACATACCAGAATCTCTGGGACACATTTAAAGCAGTGTGTAGAGGGAAACTGATGGCACTAAATGCCCACAAGAGAAAGCTGGAAAGATCTAAAATTGACACTCTAACATCACAATTAAAAGAACTGGAGAAGCAAGAGCAAACACATTCAAAAGCTAGCAGAAGGCAAGAAATAACTAAGATCTGTGCAGAACCGAAGGAGATAGAGACACAAAAAACCCTCCAAAAAATCAATGAATCCAGGAGCTGGTTTTTTGAAAAGATCAACAAAATTGACAGACCGCTAGCAAGACTAATAAAGAAGAAAAGAGAGAGGAATCAAATAGAGGCAATAAAAAATGATAAAGGGGATATCACCACCGACCCCACAGAAATACAAACTACCATCAGAGAATACTATAAACACTTCTACGCAAATCAACTAGAAAATCTAGAAGAAATGGATAATTTCCTGGACACTTACACTCTTCCAAGACTAAACCAGGAAGAAGTTGAATCCCTGAATAGACCAATAGCAGGCTCTGAAATTGAGGCAATAATTAATAGCCTACCAACCAAAAAAAGTCCAGGACCAGATGGATTCACAGCCGAATTCTACCAGAGGTACAAAGAGGAGCTGGTACCATTGCTTCTGAAACTATTCCAATCAATTAAAAAAGAGGGAATCCTCCCTAACTCATTTTATGAGGCCAACATCATCCTGATACCAAAGCCTGGCAGAGACACAACAAAAAAAAGAAAATTTTAGACCAATATCCCTGATGAACATCGATGCAAAAATCCTCAATAAAATACTGGCAAACCGGATTCAGCAGCACATCAAAAAGCTTATCCACCATGATCAAGTGGGCTTCATCCCTGGGATGCAAGGCTGGTTCAACATTCGCAAATCAATAAACGTAATCCAGCATATAAACAGAACCAAAGACAAGAACCACATGATTATCTCAATAGATGCAGAAAAGGCTTTTGACAAAATTCAACAGCCCTTCATGCTAAAAACTCTCAATAAATTCGGTATTGATGGAATGTACCTCAAAATAATAAGAGCTATTTATGACAAACCAACAGCCAATATCATACTGAATGGGCAAAAACTGGAAAAATTCCCTTTGAAAACTGGCACAAGACAGGGATGCCCTCTCTCACCACTCCTATTCAACATAGTGTTGGAAGTTCTGGCTAGGGCAATCAGGCAAGAGAAAGAAATCAAGGGTATCCAGTTAGGAAAAGAAGAAGTCAAATTGTCCCTGTTTGCAGATGATTGTATATTTAGAAAACCCCATTGTCTCTGCCCAAAATCTCCTTAAGCTGATAAGAAACTTCAGCAAAGTCTCAGGATACAAAATTAATGTGCAAAAATCACAAGCATTCTTATACACCAGTAACAGACAAACAGAGAGCCAAATCAGGAATCAACTTCCATTCACAATTGCTTCAAAGAGAATAAAATACCTAGGAATCCAACTTACAAGGGATGTAAAGGACCTCTTCAAGGAGAACTACAAACCACTGCTCAGTGAAATAAAAGAAGACACTAACAAATGGAAGAACATACCATGCTCATGGATAGGAAGACTCAATATCGTGAAAATGGCCATACTGCCCAAGGTTATTTATAGATTCAATGCCATCCCCATCAAGCTACCAATGAGTTTCTTCACAGAACTGGAAAAAATGGCTTTAAAGTTCATATGGAACCAAAAAAGAGCCCGCATTGCAATGAGAATCCTAAGTGAAAAGAACAAAGCTGGAGGCATCACGCTACCTGACTTCAAACTATACTACAAGGCTACAGTAACCAAAACAGCATGGTACTGGTACCACAACAGACATACAGACCAATGGAACAGAACAGAGTCCTCAGAAATAATACCACACATCTACCGCCATCTGATCTTTGACAAACCTGAGAGAAACAAGAAATGGGGAAAAGACTCCCTATTTAATAAATGGTGCTGGGAAAACTGGCTAGCCATAAGTAGAAAGCTGAAACTGGATCCTTTCCTTACTCCTTATATGAAAATTAATTCAAGATGGATTAGAGACTTAAATGTTAGACCTAATACCATAAAAACCCTAGAAGAAAACCTAGGTAGTACCATTCAGGACATAGACATGGGCAAGGACTTCATGTCTAAAACACCAAAAGCAATGGCAGCAAAAGCCAAAATTGACAAATGGGATCTAATTAAACTAAAGAGCTTCTGCACAGCAAAAGAAACTACCATCAGAGTGAACAGGCAACCTACAGAATGGGAGAAAATTTTTGCAATCTACTCATCTGACAAAGGGCTAATATCCAGAATCTACAAAGAACTCAAACAAATTTACAAGAAAAAAGCAAACAACCCCATCAAAAAGTGGGCAAAGGATATGAACAGACATTTCTCAAAAGAAGACATTCATGGCCGGGCGCAGTGGCTCAAGCCTGTAATCCCCACACTTTGGGAGGCCGAGACGGGCGGGTCACGAGGTCAGGAGATCGAGACCATCCTGGCTAACATGGTGAAACCCCGTCTCTACTAAAAATACAAAAAAAAAAAAAAACTAGCCGGGCAAGGTGGCGGGCGCCTGTAGTCCCAGCTACTTGGGAGGCTGAGGCAGGAGAATGGCATGAACCTGGGAGGCGGAGCTTGCAGTGAGCTGAGATCTGGCCACTGCACTCCAGCCTGGGTGACAGAGCGAGACTACGTCTCAAAAAAAAAAAAAAAAAAAAAAAAAAAGACATTCATACAGCCAACAGACACATGAAAAAATGCTCATCATCACTGGCCATCAGAGAAATGCAAATCAAAACCACAATGAGATACCATCTCACACCAGTTAGAATGGCAATCATTCAAAAGTCAGGAAACAACAGGTGCTGGAGAGGATGTGGAGAAATAGGAACACTTTTACACTGTTGGTGGGATTGTAAACTAGTTCAACCATTATGGAAAACAGTATGGCGATTCCTCAAGGATCTAGAACTAGATGTACCATATGATCCAGCCATCCCACTACTGGGTATATACCCAAAGGATTATAAATCATGCTGCTCTAAAGACACATGCACACGTATGTTTATTGCGGCACTATTCACAATAGCAAAGACTTGGAATCAACCCAAATGTCCATCTGTGACAGACTGGATTAACAAAATGTGGCACATATACACCATGGAATATTATGCAGCCATAAAAAAGGATGAGTTTGCATCCTTTGTAGGGACATGGATGCAGCTGGAAACCATCATTCTTACCAAACTATCACAAGAACAGAAAACCAAACACCGCATGTTCTCACTCATAGGTGGGAACTGAACAATGAGATCACTTGGACTCGGGAAGGGGAACATCACACACTGGGGCATATCATGGGGAGGGGGTAGGGGGGAAGGATTGCATTGGGAGTTATACCTGATATAAATGATGAATTGATGGGTGCTGACGAGTTGATGGGTGCAGCACATCAACATGGCACAAGTATACATATGTAACAAACCTGCACATTATGCACATGTACCCTAGAACTTAAAGTATAATGAAAAAAAATAAAAAATAAAAAAATAAAAAATAAAAAATAAAAATAAATAAAAATAAAATTCTTTGCTAATTTAACAGACAGAAAGAAAATGATGTCTGCATCATTTTTCTCTGCATTTCTCTATTGCTTTCCATTTTTTTACATGCCTTTTGCCATTTGTTTTTCCCTCTTCTGTGAACATTCTGATCATGCCCTTTGCCCCTTTATCTTTTGAGGGTTTTTTTTTTTTTTTTTTTGCTAAGATCTCTAATTAAAATCATTCTCACTTCACTTTCTCTCAAATCTATTATAACTAATTTATCTCCCACTGAAAGAACAGTACATGGTATTGTCTTTTGTGTCGGGGTTAAAAATTGTTCCTCTGTCATTTATTCCTTTGTGTAACTGGAATATAAAAACTTTTCTTTGTGAAATGCAACCTGACATTTAAACTTGTTTAGGAAAATATATAATGGGTTATGCTTATTTTAAATTGCCTTGTGTTTATTACTGTTCAGGAATGTTTTACTTCATGAATTTTAATTTTATAGACTAGACAAACTTTTGGTTTAGAATACAAGATTACGGTTTTTATGGAGATATTAAAATAAGAACAGAAACATGGTCAGTTGATTTACTTTCAAAGATTGTATCTCTGCATTAACTTCCATAAACAATGCCTGAAATGACCCAGAACAAAATACATTAAACTTACCTTAGGTTTAATGAAACAGAAACTAACCACCACAATGTTTATGAAAGAAACATCTACATATAAGTGACCCAGATAAATCTCTCCTTCTCCAGGGAGCCTTCTCTGAATCCCCCAGGCAGAATTCCTCTCTTTCTCCCCAGAATACCCACAATTTATCATCTGTGCCCCAGTGATGTTAACCATTAAAATCTACCTCATGACCGGGTGCAGTGTCTCATGCCTGTAATCGCAGCACTTTGGGAGGCCAAGGTGGATGGATCACCTAAGGTCAGGAGTTCGAGACCAGCCTGGCCAACATGGTGAAACCCCATCTCTGCTAAAGCGTGCAAAAATCAGCCAGGCGTAGTGCAGCCCACCTGTAATTCTAGCTACTCTGGAGGCTGAGGCATGAGAATCGCCTGAACCCAGGAGGCAAAGGTTGTAGTGAGCCGAGATCACACCACTGCACTCCAGCCTGGGTGACAGAGCGAGAGAAAAAAAAAAAAAAAAACTTTAAACTGGTGATGTGCATAGCTGTCTTCCTCCACCAAGGTGACTCATTTCCTGAGAGCAGGAACAATGTTTTCCTTATCCATGTATCCACACGTGACACCAATAGGGAGCTTTCGATGTAGTAGATACTCAGTAAACATAGGTTGAGGTGAACTTTGAGAATCTGAGAAGGGGCCTATGTGAAACAATGAAACCACCACAGGCTGTGGAGCCAGGAGTCAGTTTGGAATCTGCCTCTGATACTTAGCAGCCATGAGACTCCAAGCCAGTTAATTTAGCCTCCTGAGCAGCTTTGTCTTCTAATATGGGAATAACAATGCCTATCAGGCAGGCGCTGAGGGTTGGCTACCCTAATACCCATTTCCAATCCATTTCACCCTTGCCTTCCTCAACTATAAAGAGTAGGAAGCTAAATCCCCAATTTCCCAGCTTCTCTTCCGCTGGGAAATTTATGGGCCATAGCTCTTGCCAATGAGACAAAAACAGAAACAGTTGAGGGGTTCCAGGAAGGCTTTGTTCACACACTCTAGGTAAAGTGAAATGTCAGCACCATGCCTAGAGGTACAGCACCCACTCATGGTTATGAGGCCAAAACAGGAAGACAATCACCAGAGGGCAAAGGAGATGGAGTGAAAGCTACAGTCTGGGACCTGTAGGGGCATCACTGAAAATGGATTCCACAGCTGCCTCCCTCTGGCTTCTTCTTATCTGGAAGAAATTGTCCATATTTGTTTAAGCCACTGAGTGGGGTATTTCTATAATTGATCCCAAATACATTCCTAAGTGGCCCCTCTACCTTATAGGATTACTGTAAGCACTACATGTAAGTAATTTATGTCAAGTGTTTTGTACAGAACCGAATGCATCATAAGCATTCGATGAGAGGTAGCTTTTAACAGCACGAGATGGAGTGCGGCATTGCTGGGGGACAGTAAGGGGTTCTGGAGCATGGGGCGGGTGAGAATTTCAAACAAGACACTGGAGCTAGCAGCAGGGAATGGAAAAGGAAGGACCTTATAAGCCACAGTAAGGACAGGAATATGTCCTGAGGGCAACAGAAGGGAGTGTGTTAAGGAGAGAGAATGGAACTGGATGTGCTTGATGATCTCATTCTCTGAGCTCCTGGAAATGAAATCCCCTTTAGCATCCATCCACACCCTACCCTCACCCCACAGGGCTAGAGACTTTGCAAGAACTCATGAGGTCTCACATAAACTGTTCCCAAACCAGGCTCCTTTAAAAACTTTTTTTCATTTCAGGCTTCTCTTAAAGTCTATTCTGACCTTAATGTATCAGTATCCCACTGTCTAGTGGTCTAGGGCTGGGTGCACACCCCCAAAAACCTCCCCCTCTGTGGCTAGGTCCCCAATATTGCTCCCAAGTGCTAAAGACCTGTCTCTACTTCTTCTAGGTATCTGCCTTTGGTGTCTCATTAATCAACAGCCCAGAGCTTCATAGACAGTGGCCTCTTGGGGCCTTAGCTAACAAAATATGGGGCCAACCTATCTTCTCCCCCTTCCAGATCTACTTTCTGAGTTTACATATCCCTAGAGTAACGTTCCCATATGTGAAATGATGGATGCTAATTCTCTGGTAATATTAGTATCTCATAACACAAAATCAAATCATGGTCAAATAAGTTGGTAAAATATGAGGTTAAACAGAGTTAAACAGATTTTTTTTCCTACGTGACTTGTCAGAGCTTCTATAATATTACTGCATATATGTGAATATATAGAGAGAGATATATATAGTGCAGCATTTCCCATACTTGTTTGTCTGCAAGTCTCTCAGTCCAAGAATATCTCAGGGGCTAGTGCTCCATGGGACATATTTGGGGAAATCCTGTCTTAGAAAAGCAGATTTCTGAATTCCCGCCTAGAGTGGAACACCCCTCCCCCGCCCCTAAATATTCTCTCCACTCTACAGATTTTCCCACGTTCCTAGTCACAGACCGGCCCTTACTTTTCTTCTCACACAGACACCCACCACCACCAGCCTCAAACCTAGATTCCAGACCCACTGGTTTTTTGCCTCTCCGTGAATAAGTCATGGTCCTCCCACCCCCAGGCCTTTGCACAAGTGATGCTCCCTGCTTGGAAAGTCCTTCCACCTCTACTCCACCAGGGAAGCTCTTGTTGCCATTTCAAGACCTGACTTGAATAGCATACCCACTGTGAAATTCTCCCCAATTATTCAGGGCCAAGTTAATTACTCCCACCTTTATGGTTCAAGAGAACTTTGCAAATTACTCCTGCTGCAGCATTTATTACGTTGGTTATACCGGCAGGCTCATCTTCCTTTCTGAGCAAGCTATTAATCCCCCATGTAGTGTTTTTCCGTAAGTCTGCTCCATGTAATCAGCAGATCATGAGTAAGCATAAGTTTTATGAATGAATGAACAAACAACCACATGGGAGTCCACAGGGACTTGCTTCTCTATATCTTTATCAAGCATGTTATGGATTAAGGTCAGACTCATTACCACTGCAGATATCAAGGTCCCACTACAAGCCCAAGGAACAGGATCAGATGCCAAACTCCTGCAGCCCTCAATTGCTTTGTTGTTTAAAGTGGAAAAAATAAATAAATTTATATTAATGGCTAACAAAGTAGAAGAAAGCAATTCTAGTTTTAATATTAAACTGTAACATCAATAGTCAATCAGTATTTTACATGCCATGTGAGTGATAAGGATTACCTTGTCTCTGGTCACTCTCTACAGGTTGTCTTCCAAAAAGAAATGGGTCTCCTGCAAATATCCATGGAAACGAGCCACTGCTGAGTACGCAAGGCAATCAATTCCAGTCAGTTACAAGACTTGTACCCTAGCCTCATCCACACCAATTACACTAGGGAAGGGACAAATGCTTCCCCAGCCATGGACACTGTGGTGGTGAATCACGTCATAAGCTCACTGCATCACACCAATCACAACCTCAAGGTTGGACCCCAGCTCCCTAATCCTGCCAAGAAAGGCACTAATGCCTCTGCAATCACAAACACTTGGCTGACAGAATAGGCATGGAGGCAAGATCCTGCCAGATCATTTTGCTATCAAATCCCAGCCCTTAGAGATGGGTACAATGGTTCATGCCTGTAATGCCAGTGCTTTGGGAAGCTGAGGCAGGAGGACTGATTGAGGCCAGGAGTTCAAGACCAGCCTGGGCAATACAGTAAGACCCAATCTCTACAAAAAATAAAAAGAAAAAAAAAATTAGCTAGACATGGTGGTATGCACCTATAGTCCCAGCTAGTTGGGGGGATGAGGTGGGAGAATTTCTTGAACCCAGGAGGTCAAGGCTGCAGTGAGTTATGATTGTACCACTGCACTCTAGCTTGGGCAATAGGGTGAGGACCTCCCTATCTCAAAAAAATTAGAAGAAATAAAATAAAATCCCAGTCTCTGATCTTGCTAGAAGATGGGCTGCTGCTCCCAGAATCTAGTTCTCCCCCCAGAGATGGATTCCCAACCCTGCTAGAGGGAGGCATGCTGCCCTGGAATACCATGGGTAATAAGGGGTCAGACACCTGCTATGGCACCTGGCAATGATATCTCTGCCCATTTTCCCTGACATAGCCAACAAAATGTGCCAACAATTTGTGTATTTGGTGAGGAGGAAAATTGGGCTTGTTTGGTTGGTTGTTCCCCTCTCTTCTTTGGTGAGAGAAGTGCCAGGTACACTAAGGAACTGGTAGCCAACAAAAGTGTGAAAGCTGATGTAGGGGCAATACCACCCAAACAGCTACTATCACCCTAAGAGCTGGGGACCACATTCACATCTCCACTTCACATTCAATTTATTCATGCTGGCATTCACTGTCATTCACAACCACCAGCATAGCACATCACAACAGAGCAGAGCTAGACTGGACGCTCCCCAAGAAATTCAGGAGCTCTCTGAATATATAACAGGGAAGGAGTTGCAGAAGGCCGACTGGACTTCTAGACTTTGTACTCCTACTGATAAATAGAGGAGTTGATCTTTTACACTCTCAATGACTCTGGCAGTTAATATGCACCTCAGACTATGAAGTTGGACTCTGAATGTCACATATGGAATCCCCAAGCAATATGATATTGTGGAGGGAATGAAGGTAGCAAAATAATAATAATAACAATTATTTATTCAGCATCTACTATGTTCCAGATCCTGTACTTAGCATTACTAAATGTTATTTATTTTATCCCAAAATAGCACTTGGGTATTGCTCTTCCATTCTACGAATGGAGAAACTGAAGCTCAAGGAAGGTAAGTTACTAGCTCGAAGTAAAAACAGCAGTGAGTGGCCTGGTGTGGTGGCTTAAGCCTGTAATCCCAGCACTTTGTGAGGCTAAGGTGGGCAGATCATGAGGTCAGGAGATCAAAACCATCCTGGTCAATATGGTGAAACCCCGTATCTGCTAAAGATACAAAAAAAATAGCTGGGCATGGTGGCGCGTGCCTGTAGTCCCAGCTACTTGTGAGGCTGAGGCAGAAAAATCACTTGAACCCTGGTGGCAGAGGTTGCAGTGAGCCCAAATGGTGCCACTGTACCCCAGCCTGAGCAACAGAGAGAGACTCTGTCGCCAAAAAAAAAAAAAAAAAAAAGCAGTGAGTTAAAACACGCACCTCTCTGAATCCAAAGTTCTTGAGTCTCCCTAAAATTGTAGCTGCTAGTATTAAAATAGCCATGGTCAACTTACCAGAATAGGAGTTTGGGGGAGTTTTTGCCACAAAATTCAAATAACTGAATACCGGGGCAAAGCCCAAACTTTATCATCCTCCAATTGACTTTTCACATGGGAGATTGTTGTACATCATTTCCATGCATTGGATTTACATGAATCCATGAACCAAATTGCCTCTTTAAGTGTCTTTTTCAGGATGATAATTTAATCAGTGTAATCTTTATCTTTTTCTTTGTTGAAATCCAAATGATAGTGCACATCTAAATATGAACAGCAGACATGAAGGAAGGGAAACAGGAAGAGCAACAGCAAAGTCAACCAGAGATCTAAAAATGGGAAAAATTGGCCTTCACAAACATGTAAAATATGCAATTACGAATGCACGAAAACTTCTACTTCAAGATAGAGAAAATATCTCTGCCAATGTTAATTTGGTTGATGACTCATGTTGAAATAACATCTGTTTACAACTCAGTGTTCTTGTCCACACCGTATTCCTTGCATCTTTCTTCAATTCAAGTCATTCTTAACACGTCCCTCAACACGTAAGATATCACTTCCCAGGTTTCTAGGGTGGGCTACTTCCATGTTTCTGTCACCACCACTACTGATGAGGTTTCTGGCCCTTCCTCTAACTGTGAGTTCCTTGAGGGCAGGGTCTTTGCTGTATCTTTCTTTCCTAGCATGCAACTAATACATAATGAAAAGCTGGATTACCCACATTGAATTTTTTCATCTTTATAAATTAGTATTCAGACAAATGAAATTTAAAACTGGAACTCAAGATCATGACTGGTTCAAGTTAATGTTTTAATCTATCTACAGAAGGCTGTGCAGTTGCAGGTAGCAATACCCAGCTACAAAATCCCCAAAGGGCCTAACTCGAAACTGTGTAAATTATAGCCACTTACATGGAATCAACTACATCTCAAATCCCCACCCAAGAGAAAGTTGATTCTGTTACCTTTCTGTATGTCATGAAACAAAAACTTTTAAGTCCCAGAAGTTTCTCAAATGATGTCAGTGGCTTAGTGTCATTTAGCACATGTTGAGCACACTCTTTCTTTAGTTTTAAATGGTCCTGAATAATTCCAACCTCATCATTTTCTAAATGGTCTTTATCTTTCTGGATTCTCCTGAAATGTGTTTTTAAGATCTGGGACTTTCTCCTAGAGTTGTGTGACCTTAAGCAACCATTTAGCATCACTGACTCTCAGCTCCCTCTGCTTGAACATCTACAAACTCTGCTTTCGTGTGAGAACACACAGAACTCAAGCACATGCCAAGACAGAGGCTGGCAGGACTTGTGCTGGGCTGATCCAGGTAGTAGCAATCCGGCTTTGGAGATTCCAAATATGAGTCCTGTAGACCACAGAATATTTCATTCTTGAATAAGTTAAGTCCTTATGGGGTGGTTGAAAATCTTATACATCCAATGTGAGCCAATCATAAAAGATCCAACTTCCTATGAAGAAAAATTGGTAGAGTGGTAAATATAAGGAAGATCAGACCCTATTCTAAATATTACTTGAGTTGTGGACAGCACTAACAACTGTGGGTAAACGTAGAAAGCAGAAGGGAGACCTAGTGCAAGAAAATTACTCCCAGAACCTTGGGGAGCAAGGAATCATGCCAGGATCCTTTCTGACGTCTTGTTTTGCTGAGTCAATACTAGTTACTTCTGAGGATGTCCTAGAAGACTTTCTTTCCTGTTAGTTCCATTTATTTCCCCAACGCTACAGAAGAATGTCAAAACACAGGCAATTATTCCAAGGTCTGAAAGTCTCAAGTAACAGATCTTACTGCCACATCCATTCTCTTGAAACATGAATTTCATTATGCCATTCCCTTTTCCAGGACTTATGGCATCTCCCTCCTACTGTCACATCAATCAATCAATCAGTTCATGCTACTCAGCATCCTGTTTGGTGCATAGCCCTCTGCTACACACAGGAAAAACCAAGTCATTCATTTTTTTCATTCATTCAAAAAACGTTTATTGAGAACCTACTAAGTGACAGAAGCCATGCTGGGCACTGGAGGGAGTATAGACGGATAAGGCATGGCCCCTGCCCTAGAGAAACTCAAACTTTCCTGGGGTTTGCAAATGGGTAAACAACAATTACAACACACTGTGATAAGCTGACATGAAAAATATGTTCACAGAATCCTGCAAAACCCTAGAGAAGGCATAGTAGAGAAGAAAACACATCAGCTGGGCTGTGAGGGATGAGCAGGCATTCACCAGAGGACAAGGCAGGAAAAGGGTACCCCAGAGGAAGGGAATAGCGATGTGCTGTGTGAAATAATGAGAAAATCGGGCTATTACTATACATCATTCGGTGATTAATTATGTGATAGGTATTACATGTAAGTTTTGGGATAGTAGAAATCAAGAAATCAGAACCTAGGATAATAAGAGAAAACCTCAGTCTTTTTCCAAGTTATTTCACTGCTCTCCCCAGGTAGAATGGTGAGGGGCAAAGCACACAGATCTGAGAGAGAGATCTGAGTCAGAATCACAGAGCCACTAAAAAGTAGGTCAAGTAGGTTGTAACAAAATTAATAATGCAGGAATTTTCACAGTCTCCCCCAACTCACTCATTAAAACAGCTTCTTGCTAGTCTTCTTTCCCCTTATATCCAAGGAAAGTCTATCTCTTTGAGACCAGTGATTTCGGGCTTTGGAATGCAGAGTCATGATGGGGCCTGGAGATAAATAGAGGCCCACAAGCTAGGACTGGAACTGATGAGATGCTTGGAGCTCAAGCAGGTGCAGGGTGAGAGAAGTGGGGGAGACCACATAAAGCTGAGGATTCCTCTTTGAGGCATTCTGGAAAACCAAGGAAAAATTCAATTATTCTGAAACTCTTTTTTGGTTATAGATGGATGTGGTTTTGCTGTTGTTGTTTACTTTGTCTGTTTTGATTTTTAACCAAAACACTATCTGAGACTGGGCTACACAGTTCATGGCTTTAGAAGCACACATCCCATTAGCAGTGTAACGACGGATGTTAATTCATCCTCTCCACCTTGCTTATCCGCAAAATGGGAACCTACGTATCGAAGAGATTTCATGGAGATGAAAAGAAATAATTAATGTAGACTCCTGGTAATCAAAAAGGATACTTTCTTTTCCACTGCTACTCATGCCCTTTCATTCATTTATTTATTCAATTCATAAATTTTGATCACCTGCTACTGGTACACACTCTGCTAAATTCCTTTTTTGCCTATAGAAATCTTGCCCATCTTAAGCATTCTTTTTTTTTTTTTTTTTTTTTTTCTGTCCAGCACCCTTTTCCCTCTTCTTAAGGAAATATCCCCATCCTGGGGTTGCCACAAGCTGGCCTGTCATGGTTTTTCTCCTCGGCCCAATACCTTTTCCATGTGGTGGGTCCATCACCCCAGACATGCCAACCAGAGTGATGTCTTAGGCTTTTTCATACTGGAGCTGAGAGAATGACTTTTTTCCCTCTGGACTTAAAGCTTTAAAGATGTAACCATAAGCAGCTAAGAGCCTTAATTCCAGCCACCAGTTTAGAAAATCCTGAGAGGACGAAAAAAAATAGAAGACAAAAAAAAAAAAAAAAAGAAACCAAGCTCCTGCTTCAGTCATGCCCTGCTGCAACCCCAGCCTCCCTAGGGCCTGATTATATGAGTCCATAAATGTAACCCTATTTGCTAAGTTAATTTGAGGTGGTTTTCTCCAGGTGCTAATCGAAGAGTTCCAGTTAACACAGTATCTTCCCAGACCTCGTTGAATTCCCCATCTCCTTATTCTTTAGGCCAGGCAGACATCCTTGGAGCATGATTGCCGACGCTATACAGCTTGCCTCTGACAATGTACGTTTACCATAGCAGCATAACTCTTCTTCCCAAACACCATGCTTCTTCAGGCCACAGGCCTCATTACTAATCATGCAGTAGAAACTCACTAAGTGTGTTGAGATAAAACAAACACCAACTTAAACTATAAAAGCTAGAAAGAGTCTTAGAGAATCGGTTTAAAATTTTCTGGAAACTCAGAAACATATAGTGATTTTTTTTTTCTTTCTCTAACAAACATTCCCTGGGAGGAAGCAAAAAGATGGCCACATAAATGCGTACTGCAATTCTTCTGAGTTACCATAAAATAGCATAATATCAAAACAGTTCATGGATAAAAGTGTATGTGTATAAATGCACCCAGCCCTATCTTATTATAAGGGAGTATCACACTCAGGATTCCTGACGCTGAATGTAATTAATTATCTCCAGAGACACAAAAGCATAACATATAATTTACATTTTATGTGAATTTAGCAATAGATATTAAATCCTTAAGCACGCATACCTTTTAACCCAGCAATTCTGTTTCTGGCAATGTGCCCTAAGACAAGAATTTGGAAGTGTTTAGAGATTTAGCATATTCGTTTTTATTCAAACATTGTGAAAAATTACGAGAGATTGAAAAATACCAAGTAATCCATTCATAGGGAATTAGAGAAATTAATGACCTATTCATACAATGGGATTCTATTTGGAAAAAAAAAAATCACATTAGAGAATAATACTCGCACTCCTTTAAGTGAAAAAAATTAGGTTGAAAATGACGTATGTATGGAATGGTCCAATTTTGTATGTGTATATTTAAATGTACATAGGCATACACATGAGTGAACTGGAAGAACAGACATCATAATGTTAATAGTGTATATCTCTGGGTTGCAGCCTTATACATGAGTTTCACTTTCTCTTTTTTGCTTATTTTTATTTCGGGAGTTCTCCACCATAAACATATATTTACGTAATTAGAAGGAAACAAGAATGAATATTTTGTAAATATACAGGAAATTGCTCTAAGAAAACATCTAATCCAAATTCCTCATGTTGCAGAGGAGGAAACTGAGGCCCAGAGCAGTTCTATAGCTTGTCCAAGGTCCCTGAGTTAGCAAATGACAAAATTAGCACCCTACGCCCCGGGCAGGGTACTTTCAATCCCCACCATGGGTATTGTGTTTTAAAAGTCCAGCTAGCCGGGCACGGTGACTCACACCTGTAATCCCACACTTTGGGAGGTCGAAGAAGGTAGATCACCTGCGGTCAAGAGTTCGAGACCAGCCTGGCCAACATGGTGAAACCCCATCTCTACTAAAAATACAAAAAATTACCTGGGCATGGTGGTAGGCACCTATAATCTCAGCTATTTGGGAGGCTGAGGCAGGAGAATTGCTTGAACCTGGGAGGCAGAGGTTGCAGTGAGCCAAGATTGCACCATTGCACTTCAGTCTGGGCAAAATAGAGAAAGTCCAGCTAACTTCATTTAACTCTGCATTTGGAAAGGATCATTTTAAAACAGCACACTCAGATACGGGAATGATAACAAACAGAAATACACCCTTGAATTTCATCTCATGCTTGGGTTTCAGTGCTTTACAAAAATAGTGCTGGCATTACCTCCTGGCATTGTATTATAGGATGGGATCTGTTATGAAACTGGGACCAAATTCTTCAGTTTGGAACAATTAATAGGCATAGCATAGGTTTAGAATTAGTGAAGTCATATTTTTGCAGCTGCTGTAGTTCTCAATTCTTCCACAGCTTAATATGCTACCTTTGTGATTTTAACAAATGGTAAGATGTGTGTTCATTTATAATAATTGGCTATATGCTTCCACCAGATTACAAAAATTTGATGATTTTCAGGAATCATAACAGACCATGACCTATAAATTCAATTTCCAATGGTAAAAATCTCCTGACCAGAGTGGATGTTGATGACGAACTAATAACGTGTTCTGTAACAATCTGTTTTGAGCACTGAATTGACCTGTAAGTGTTCCAGATACTGCCTGATGAAAATGGGTTTTATTATTTTCCATTAGCAGCTGCTACAGCAAAGTGAACCACCAGTCCATAAGGGAAATAAAAGTGTTTCCCTCTTCTTCTCAGTCACCTCTGCTGCAAATGTAAACAAAACTACCTTCTTCTTCCTTCCCCTCCTCCCACCTCTGAAATCTCTACTTTCAAGGGCCATGGCTGGCGAATGCTGCCTGAGTACTGTGGCATCTAATTAAAATACAATGGGGCACCTACTATGTGCTCAGCATTTTGCTGAAGTAGTGCAGGGGTGAATGGAGAGCTCACACAGGGAAGCAAATCACTGGAAAAAGTGGTTCCTGCCTTCAAAAATGTCATTAGACTTGCCAATCGGGTCTTTTCATTAAAATAACAACAGTAGTTTCTTTTACCATTGTAGTGGTCTGCTTTATTCTTCTTGTTTCTTGCGTTTATAAAAAGTTATTCAGTGCTGTCTTTTCTTCTACACAAGTTTTCTTTCCACTTTTGGCATGTGCGTCCTGTAAAATTGTGCTCTTTTTGGCAAATATATACATGCAGAAGGGAGGGGGGCGTCCACAACCATTTAAAGAAATTATTTCTCCAAGGATTTTTTCCATTTCCTCCCAGAGAGAGAGAAAAAAATCTCACCAAGGTGTCATACAAAAACAAACAAACAAAAAACCCTCCACATACCCCTCCTCTTCTGGTATTTTTCTTCCCGCCTGCTAAATGAAGGATTGACCCAATGTTCCCTTCCCTGCCCTTTCCTCTCTCACTGCTGTCTACTGTCTCCCTGGATGATCTCATCTAATTCCACAGCTTCAACACTCACATAGTACATGTGATTCCTAAATCCCTCTCTCATCACGACCTCTTTTTCCCAGCTCCTAGTCTGCATTCTCAGCTGTCTGCCAATCCTCTCCACTCAGACGAATCCAGGATACCCCAAGCTGAAAAGTGCAAAGCCAAAACCTGTGTGTCCAACATGTGTTTCCCTGTTTCTGCTCAGGGTACCATTATCATCCCAGTCTAGATCAGACAGGCAGACATCTTTACCTCTCTCTTGTCTCATGCCCTTTACTCAAACCTATCAGTTCTCTCTGTTACTTCATTGATATCATCCCTTTCTTTCCATCTTCTCTCCCACTGTCCTAGTTAAAGCCTATCATACTCATTGGACTTTTACCACAACCTCCTAACTTCCCTACTTTAAGTTTTTCTCTACTCTAATTCACTTTATACATTACTGACAGATTAGCACAAATGCTAAAGTGTAGTTCTGACAATGCCTTCCGACCACTCGCAAACTGTCCATATCCACTGCTTACTTACACAAGAAAGTACAAACTTAGAGAAGGCCTTCCATGGTTTGGTTGCTACTGACTTTGTTAGCCTTACTGCCCACTATGCATTGGAACATTCCCATATTTCAACTAAGCAAGACTGTTCACAATAAACAACACAGGCTCTTTATTCTCCTTTCATTAATTTTCTTTCACATTATTCCCTTACCCCGAATGCCCTTCTTCCTTCGTAGTGACATTTTAAAATCCACTTTACACATTCGGACCTGCTCAGATATCATTTGATGCCTGTGACGGCTTCTCCCTTACTTGTACACTTTTTGAACTTTCATACTGTACGAGTGAATTAATTCTGACTTCAAGTGATACTACCCACTTCACATAAAGTAGAAGGACCTGACACTGGTACATCTACCTCCATTTCATCCTTCCCAACCTTTGTCCTGTCTTGTCATACATTTGACAAAACATGCATTATAAATCCCATAATACATGATTATTAATTTTGCTGTAAGCATTTCGATCATCTGTTAAAGACACCAAAATAAGAAAAAACAAGTCTTTATGTTTACTCACAGTCTTATCTGTTTTGTGTGGCTATAATAGAATACCTGAGATTGAGTAGTTTATAAATAAAAGAGGTTTGTTTAGCTCATGGTTCTATAGGCTGAGAAGTTGAAGGGCATGGCCCTGGCTTCTGGCAAGGTCTTTTATGCTTCATAACAACATGGCAGAGAAGGTCAAAGGAGATGCAAACATGTGGAAAGAGACAAAACCAGAGGGGTGTCCTGGCTTTCTAACAACACACTCTCATGGGAAACTAATCCATTTCCATGAGAACTAATCCAGTCAATCTTGTCAGAGCCAGAGCTCACTCACTACCACAAGACTGCGACCAAGCCAGGTCCAAGGAATCCACCCCCACAACCCAAACGCTTCGCACTGGGCCCCACTTCCCAGCATCACCACATGGGGATCAAATTTCAACATGAGTTTCTTGGGGACAAACTATATCCAAACCATAGCACCCACATATTTCAAAGCACCCACATATTTCAATTTCTAATGTATTTAATCTGCACTAATTTTACACCACCACTGAGGCAAATCCCTCCAAACACTACCAAAAGCCCCATGAATTATGAT
Source organism: Trachypithecus francoisi (assembly GCF_009764315.1). NCBI lineage: Eukaryota > Metazoa > Chordata > Mammalia > Primates > Cercopithecidae > Trachypithecus > Trachypithecus francoisi. The sequence goes on along the minus strand of NW_022681453.1, from coordinate 124,393,996 downwards.
GTTTTCTAGTCTGGCCAGCAGGAGCAGGAATAACATCAGCCCTGTGAGAACTCTGAAGATGATTTCTTCTGCGTCTTGCAGGTGGTTCTTTCTCCAGCCTGAAGATATTTTTCTCACAAGCATGCACTGATTAGTATTTAGCTGAAGGCTCAAGGAGGACCCTTGGCAGGTCTCCGGAGTCCTCTCTCTGTACAACCCTCTCCTTTACAGCAACCTACCTGCAACTTCTAGTTGCTCTTGGAAGTAAATGCTCTGTGCCGCCAAGTGAAAATAGCACTCAGGCAAAAGTTTTGTCAGCAAGGCAATTTACTTCTATAGAAAGGTGGGTCTCATGGATGGAGCAGTGGCGAGAGCACACCGGACAAGGGAGGGGAAACGGGTCTTATTCCTAATGCAGCTAGTGCCCACTGCTGTGTCTTTCCCTTATTGGCTAGGGTTGGACCACACAGTCTAAGCTAATTCTGACTGGCTATTTTAAAGACAGCGAGGGTACAGGCCGGAGTGGCAGAGTGAGTAGTTTTGGCGGGAGGGATGGTTACAGAGCAGGTGACAAAGGATGACTAAGGACAGAGCAGGTGACTAAGGATGACTGAGAACAGAGCAGGTGACTAAGAATGACTGAGGACAGAGCAGGTGATAGAGGCTAAGAGGGAGTTGTTTACTGAAACCGGCGCAAGGAGACATAAAGAACAAGGAAGCCGGGCGCGGTGGCTCAAGCCTGTAATCCCAGCACTTTGGGAGGCCGAGACGGGCGGATCACGAGGTCAGGAGATCGAGACCATCCTGGCTAATACGGTGAAACCCCGTCTCTACTAAAAAAATACAAAAAACTAGCCGGGCGACGAGGCGGGCGCCTGTAGTCCCAGCTACTCGGGAGGCTGAGACAGGAGAATGGCGTGAACCCGGGAGGCAGAGCTTGCAGTGAGCTGAGAGCCGGCCACTGCACTCCAGCCTGGGCGGCAGAGCAAGACTCCGTCTCAAAAAAAAAAAAAAAAAAAAAAAAAGAACAAGGAAGTCAAACTTTAAAATGGAAAACGAAGTACAGGGAAGCTGAACATACTGACATATTGGTTCTTTGAAGAGGGACTCAGAAATCATTGTACTTAATAATTTTCTCCCGCTTGAATTTTAAAGGAAGTTAACAAGCTAAACTCTGAAGAGGAATTTACTGTATCCTACACTGCCTTGGCCTCCTCAACTCAAGGTAACTGCCAGGCTCTGCCTAGGTTTCCTCTCCCCTCTCACGGCCTGGAAACTCTCTCCAGGGAGTAAGTAGGGATAATCACAAAACTCAGTCACCTCATTTGTTGCCCATCTCTCAGGAATCACTGAGGTCTAAAGTCTTGAAAACTGTTTTGTTTTGTTTTGTTTTCATATATTTGATCCATCTTTTCAGTTGTTTCAAACAATAGGGTAAATTCAGTTCGTGTTGTTTCCCTCTTGGCTAGCAGGTGAAGTTTTGTAAAATCACAAATTTAACGATCCCTTTCAACTCCCCTTACTTGGAAGAAGTTTCTGAACCAGTTGGACCCAATTGACAATTTCAAAGAAGATCCAGGTGCCAGAAACAAGTAGCATACCTCATATATAGTGCCAAAACAAGGTCTAATCCTATCTGGGGATTCCATGGTTAAGTTCTCAATGACAATTTTTCTCCAGAAAAAAATAGTACATAGCTAAAAGAAAAGAACTTTTGGAGACATATCCAGAACAGAGCTTTGAGCACCCAAATCTATGAGATTCCTCTGTATGATCTGAGAACTTGAAGATTCACTTCCTTCATTACAATAAACATTTACATACTACTTTTTTCAATCACTCTTTCAAACATGTATATAAGTGGCTATCATACTTGTGATACATCTATTTTCATAAACTGGAATCCAGAAAAAAAATTATATTCTGTATATAGGGTCTATACAACGAAAGAAAGAAAACCTTCCTTCATTCCTTTACTAATTATTTTACTTTTTTCTTTTTAACTGTACACTTTAGTTTCCTTTCTTGAGAAATCCAAAATTTCTAATTTCCTAACTTTTTCTCCAAGCATGCCTGGGGTTGCTATAGTGAGACAGTAGCATTCACAAATACACCCTCTCAGATTCTATCCCTATCTCTCTGCCCTTATCCTATACTAAGCCAGCTCCGTAGACATCAAAAGATATATTCTTCAGTGAAGGAATCAAGGAAAGAAAGAACTGAATTTTTTATTTCTGCTTAAATGAAAGGGGTAAATTCACCTGAACTGGGAGGAGGCTTATCTGTAGGAATCTTCTAATCTTTTCTAAACATAGAAACAGAACAAAGAGAAAATGTAGGCCAGTTTTACATTATAATGGAGGATTGGTGGAAAAATTTGGGCTGAGAAAAAGACATCAGACATATTTCCATTTTGAGCTTTATAAAAATAGACTGAAATTATATCTGATAAATGATAGTGGATCCACAATTGATCACTTACCTAAGTTGGTATCTGCCACATTATGGCCCCAGTACTCTGGTATACAGATATGAATTAGAGAAATTCTCATTTAGCATTAAATAACACTGGATTACATAGTGAGATGGTTATTCCCTTTTCATTCTCGTTTATTCTCTGATTACATCAAGATGAGAGAACTGGTTGTTGTTAGTAACTTAACTTCGCCAACACTTGCTGATCTTTTTTATGCAGAGAAAAAGAAGTCTAGAACATTAGGCAGAAGAAAATTCAGCTAGAATGTTAAATATTTTTTAATATTCTTTGAATTTATTTTATGATTTTTTTTTTTTTTTTTTTGAGACAGAGTCTTGCTCTGTCACCCAGGCTTGAGTGCAGTGGTGTGATCTTGGCTCACTGCAACCTCCACCTCATGGGTTCAAACGATTCTCCTGCCCCAGCCTCCAGCCTCCTGGGTTCAAGTGATTCTCCTGCCTCAGGCTCCTGAGTAGCTTGGATTACAGGCATGTGCCACCACACCTGGCTAATTTTCGTCTTTTTTTTTTTTTTAGTAGAGACAGTGTTTCACCACGTTGGTCAGGCTGATCTCAAACTCCTGACCTCAAGTGATCCGCCCACCTTGGCCTCCCAAAATACTGAGATTATAGGCGTGCGCCACCATACCTGGACTATTTTATGATTATTTTATATTCATGGCAAGAAATATTCCTTTTTCAACCCTTTATATCTGATGATATTAAGACTTTTTATTCATATTTATAAAATGTGTTAAAGAGAATTATCTCAATAAATCCCTTTCCTGAGATGCCAATATACTGTGTTATTTTTCTTTTTTCTTTTTTTTCTTTTTTTTTTTTTTGAGACAGAGTCTCACTTTGTTGCCCAGGCTGGAGTGCAGTGGTGCAATCTTGGCTCACTGCAAGCTCCACCTCCCGGGTTCATGCCATTCTGCTGCCTTAGCCTCCCCAGTAGCTGGGACTACAGGTGCCCGCCACTACGCCCAGCTAATTTCTTTGTATTTTTAGTAGAGACGTGGTTTCACCGTGTTAGCTAGGATGGTCTCGATCTCCTGACCTCCTGATCCACCAGCCTCGGCCTCCCAAAGTGCTGGGATTACAGGTGTGAGCCACCGCCCCGGCGCATACTGCGTAATTTCAATCAATTAAGACACAGGTGGGTTTCCCTGGAGGCAGGCACTGACTGAGACAGAGCTGAGGGTCAGGAAGTTCATTAAGGATCAACACCCATGAATGGAAGAAAGAGGAAGGAAGATGGCTGCAGTGCAAGCCGGACAAAATATCCAGCAGAATTTAGGGAGCACTGGAACAAGTGTTACCCATCAAACTCAAAACTCTGTTCCATCAAACTGTCCCACAGTGGGCCCCGTGGCCAGGCCTTTTCACTCATGGCTCATCTGGTCCGCAGATGCTGGCTCCCTTAAGAAAGGAGATACCTCAGTGGTAGCAACTCTCCAGCTGGGACAGACCCCGAAGATGCTGAGAGCTGGCAGTGGGGCTGCCCCCGCTCCCCGCAGCTACACTGCAAGTTCTTCCTTGAAAGGCTCTCTGGGCAGCATGTGTACTTGTCCCCCACAGTTGATCAACCAAATGTCTTTTTTCAAATCATTCTTTGAATCTCAGTTTCCTCATCTGTAAATGGGGTTGATCTGGATTTATAGATCTCAATTTGTATTTCAAAAACGGTACACTTTGTCCTCCAAAAAACACTGGATTGTGGCTTCTCTTTCTATATATAATTTTTAACCTTTTAAAACTGTAACAGCCAAGTGTGGTGGCTCACGCCTGTAATCTCAGCACTTTGGGAGGCCAAGGTGGGCAAATCACAAGGTCAAGAGATCAAGATCATCCTGACCAACATGGTGAAACCCCATCTCTACTAAAAATACAAAAAATTAGCCAGGCGTGGTGGCACGCGCCTGTAGTCCCAGCTACTCGGGAGGCTGAGGAAGGAGAATCGCTTGAACCCAGGAGGTGGAGGTTGCAGTGAGACAAGATTGCATCACTGCACTCCAGCCTGGGTGACAGAGCAAGACTCCATCTCAAAAAAAAAAAAAAAAAAAACAATAACAACAAATCAGCCAGGCAATCCAAGCACTTTGGGAGGCCAAGGCAGGTTTATCACTTGAGCCCAGGAGTTCAAGACCAACCTGGCCAACATGGTGAAAACTCATCTCTACCAAAAACACAAAAATTAGCCAGGCGTGGTGACACAAGCCTGTACGTCAGCTACTCAGGAGGCTGAGGCAGGAGAATCACTTGAACCCAGGAGGCTGGAGGCTGAGACAGGAGAATCGCTTGAACCCAGTAGGTCGAGGTTGCAGTGAGCCAAGATCGCACTACTGCACTCCAATCTGGGTGACAGAGAGAGACACTGTCTCAAAAAAAAAAAAAAAAAAACACACACTGTGCACATGTACCCTAGAACTTAAAGTATAATAAGAAAAAAAGGAAAGAAAGAAAGAAAGAGAGAGAGGGAGGGAGGGAGGAAGGGAGGAAGGGAGGAAGGAAGGAAGGAAGGAGAGAGAAAAGAAAATTTCGTACCTCATTAATCGACTGATAAAATATATGGATGCTGTACAAATAACATGCAATTTTTAATCAGTTTGACAGGTTTCAAACTCAATTGAAAACTCCTGAAAACCATTCTCTCTCATCTACTGCTTTCATGCTGTGTATCTAGGAAAAAAGAACCATGATAGAGACTTTGAGTGCACAAAGCCACAGGCTACCGCCATCTTAACGAGAAGATAAGGTATAAATGTTAAGAAAGATGAATAGCAGGAAAAGACAGCCAGTGGAGGCATGCTAATTATAACTCCCTTATGGCTTCAGAAAAGGGATGAAGGGTTTTACAGATGAGGAACTTGAAACTGGAAAAAGCTGACTAACCTGCCCAAAGTTAACATATGCTAAGGGTTAAAATTCAGATTCTAGCCCAATTCTCTTGCTTGCGAGAACCCATACACCATACTGTCCCCAGACTCCGACATTTCCACTGTCGGTTGTACAATGCCAGATGGTTCCAACTTTTAGACTCTCCAAATATTTATAAATGACAGTTGTGTGGACTACACAGTTCAAGTGGCCCAGTATTGATGCTCCGAGGAATTTTAAATTTTTTATCTGAGTTTTTGGTGGTGATGGTGGTGATGTTCTTTTGATGTTCTTAATGTCCGGGTTTAGGTGTGGGCCTCTGATTGTGGAGGAATCATATTTCTGCATAAAGTATATTCATTCAAAGGAACTCCTTTCTCTACCTAATTGCTTAATAATATGTCTTGAGTAACAGCATTACCTCAGGACTGAAATGACATCACCCCAGGTTTACCAGGCTCTTCTGAGTCAGGAATGAAGGTCTGAGAACTAGCAGTGAGGAGAACATGTTTCCAATAGAAAGCCACTGCAGTGGTTCTGCATTCAAACTAACTTGATTAGTGCCACGTTTTCGTTTGCTACCACTTTGCTGAGAATTTCAAGGCAAAATCACAGTGTGTTTAGAAAACGGGAGAGAAGGAAAGAAGAGAAAGAAAGGAAGGAAGAAGGAAAGAGGAAGAAAGGGAGGGAAGAAAGGACAGAGAGAGGGAAGGAGGGAGAGGACAGGAAAAAAAGGAAAGGAAAGTGAGAGAAAAGATAAAGTCCTATTCAAGATTTCAGCGTAAAAGGGAAAATCCCTAGGATCACAGCCAGTTGTCATGGGAGAAATTTTTCTTCCTGATCTATTTTTGGCAGTCAGTTCAACTTCATGCATCATTGTTTTACTTATGGCATGTACAGTAGCCAGAGAGAAACCCATAATATCTTTTCTGTCTGGTGGAAATCTTATATTCCTATGCACAGTGACAAATGGCTTGATTACAACAATTTTTTTTTCCTCTGGGCATCACAGTGTTTTAAATATCTCTAAATCTGTGGAACACATTTAAAAAGAATAGGGTTCTTACAACATACCAAACACAGTAACCATGGTACAAATTAGCGCAGAGCATCAAACAGTTGGGGTAGCATCATTTTTACAGAGACTGTCAATGAATACAAAGCCGGGAGTATGAGGAATGTGAACAAACAGAAGATAACCAGGCTAGAGAAACATCCATTTTGAGGAATTCGTTTCCTTAAGGAAAGAATAAGAAGAATAATGTGCAAATATTTAAGTAACGGCAGAAAATTAGATTTAATCATGGGAAAAAATAATTACAGATGGCTTAACTCAGCTTAAGATTTTCACCACTTTATCCTTTATTTTCATCTTAACCTCCTGGAAAAGGCCATGTTTTGTGGCAGTAGCGTTTCAATCACACCAATTCCCTGCTCAGTTGCTTTTATCCTTTAGTGGAGATTTTTCAAAAAATATGAACTCTTCACAGGAAAATATCTGCAACATTAGAAACTGACTCACGTTTCCTAGTTTTTCATGAAACAATGACATTTTCTTCCCTTTGATGCTCTCATCTAACTCCACAGGAAATTTTACTACCCAGCCGCTTTCATCTCTCCCGGTTTGAAGATAAATGATCCTTGGTCTCCTTTAGACCTGCATAAATCACAAAGCAATCTACTAAGAGATGCCTGTGGCAAGCAGCTTCAACTAGAATCAAAAGGACAGTCAGAAATATCCATACTGCTTACACAAGGAGTAACCCAGGCAGAGTAATCCAAACACTGCATCCCCTTTTCTTATACATACAAAGCCTGGCACACGGGGGCTGTTGAGAAACATGAATTAGCCCATCTCAGACATAAAGCCTCAGCACAATAAGCGTCTGCTACACGTAACTCAAAGTTCTCTGCCCTTCCTCAGAAGAACGTGGCTTACTGGAAACCAAATTCTTAAAAGGAGTACATCAAAGAAGAAATCCATTTCCTTGGGTTTTTTAAATTATTATTTTGTTTCTCATTACACAGACAGCATTAAAGGAACACCAAGGAAGAGAAAAAAAAGGTTACCACCCATAATCCTACCATCCAATGAATATTTCTTATTTTGTTTTGTTTTGTTGTTGTTTTGTTTTGTTTTCTGAGATGGAGTTTTTGCTTTGTCACCCAGGCTGGAGTGCGATGGTGCAATCTCGGCTCACTGCAACCTCCGCCTCCTGGGTTCAAGCAATTCTCCTGCCTCAGCCTCCCGAGTAGCTGGGATTACAGGCACGCACCACCACACCTAGCTAATTGTTGCAGTTTTAGTATAGATGGGGTTTCACCATGTTGGCCAGGCTGGTCTCAAACTCCCGACCTCGGGTGATCCACCTGCCTCAGCCTCCCAAAGTGCTGGCATTACACGCATGAGCCAGCGCGCCCGGCCCCAGTGAATATTTCTATTCGCCTGTGAGCATCCATTGTTTTTCCAAAAATAAAATTGCACCAGGTGATTGTATCAGTATGTATTTAACTTGCATCCTGTTGGGCCATGAGACTTTAAAAGATGGTATAGGCCAGCTGCAGTGGCTCACGCCTGTAATCTCAGCACTTTGGGAGACCAAGGTGGGAGGATCGCTTGAGACCAGGAGTTTGAGGTCAATCAACATAGTGAAATCCCATCTCTACAAAAAATACAAAAATTAGCCTGGCTTGGTGGCACATGTCTGCGGCCCCAGCTACACAGGAGGTTGAGGCTGAATGATCATTTGAGCAGGCTGTCAGGGCTGCAGTGAGCCATGATGGTGCCACTGCACTCCAACCTCGGTGACAGAGTGCAGCCCTCACTTCAAAATAAAAAATAAATAAATAAATAAATAAATAAATAAGCCCAGGCTCTGCAGTCAAATTGGATCTGAATCCAAGTTCTGCCATTATCGGTCTAGGAAACCGAGGCTGCTTATTCTCTGTCTCTGGGCTTCCAATTTTATCTGTCTATAAAAATGGGAATGATGCTAGCACTTCCTTCAAAGGGTTATTGTGAGAAGTAAATGAGACAGTGCATGAAAAATCCTTAGTATCACACTTGGCTTATCATAACCACTCAATAGATGTTGACTGCTTTATTATTTACAATAAATTCATTTTTAGCTAATACCATTATGTAAGAAGATAAAAGGAAACCCTTCCATTTCCTGAACAGGGGTGAGATCTAACCTGCAATTTTGCTCATAGTTATGCAACTTCTCCACCCATCTCTTTTCTTTGCAGATTCAGGGTTCGTAGCCACAGCAGATGGTAGTGCAGGATCCTGAGCTCTGATCTTGCGTAACAGAAATAGGGTCTGCTCTTGGCCTGGTCACCCAGAACCATAGCATTGAGAGAGAAAACTTAGACATCAGCTATGTCCAACTGCCACAATGAGTCAAAAGGAGACTGAGGCGTTGAGAAAGGAACAGATTTGCCCAAGGAAAGGGCTCAACCACAGTCTCCCAACCCATTTGCCTTTGTTCATTGCTCGGGTGCCACTGCAAGTCTGGCCCTGTTTACAGCACATTGTGGCTTTCTGCAGGAATTCATCCCATTAACTTCGCTTCTCAGCCCTGAAGCCTTCCTCGGTCTCCTTGCTTCTGTGCTTCTGCAGTGAAGCCACTTTTTCTGGAAATGCCTGTGATTTCTTTCCACAAGCCTTCAGCCATGCATGTGGCAATGAGGTCAGCTGAAACTAATGATGACGTGTTACATAGAAATAAGTAAAATCTTAGATTGAGCTCAGACAAAACCACATTCAAATCTCAAATGTCATTTTCTTATACTTCAAAAATAAAACATCAGGACCATAAGCCTCTTCTCTATTTACTCTCTTCTCCTTTGTCTTTCAGTTGCTTTCTATATCTGAGTGTATTTAATCGTGCATTTCTTTCCTTTGGCACTAAAAGGACCCAAATTTTTCTAATAGATCATTTCACAGTAGTTACAATTTGACCTAAAACAGAAAGTACTCAGTATTTCATAGTAAAGAAATCTATTCTCAAGAAGAAAATCATAACCTATCAAGGGGCTTTACTGAAGTATGAATAAGCATTTGAATTTCAGTTTGTCTACAAATCTATCACTACTGTTCATCAAAACAAAACATGTTTTTGATAAAAATTGTCACCTGAAGTAATCTTTACAAAAGCTTGAAAAATGGACTGGCCTCAGCCCAGTTGACTAGCTTTACTCCATAGATGTTTGTAGCTTTGCTTTTACACATAAGTGTGTTAAAGTAATACACTTCAGGCTCTGTTCATTTTTGACAGAAGGACCCCAAACTACGTGAATATAAATTTTTTTAGTAGTTTAAAGAAAACTAGTTTCAGAAGTTCCTAATATCCTGCATCCACTAACTCAAATTATCTTAGTTGGGTGTTGCCAAGTATAAAGAAATGAATAAAAATGATGTGCAATTAACCCAGTTTTACTATGAAAATGCTTCAAAAACGGCACAAAATGCATGGTTCTCCTGAAGAGGCTCACTGTGCACTACAGCTCAGTCCAAAGCGCATTTCCACGAGTAGCAAATCAGTGTTTGTTAAGTTAATAAGATGTTTACTGGGTTGACTTTTGTTCTTTTTATAGCAGCATTGGGTTTGTAGGAAAATCTTATTTCTCATACTTGCTCTTAGAAAGACCCATTCCTTTTGTTCCTCTCCACATGCCCATATTTTTTTTATCATGCAGACTCATCTACCTATTACCATTCTCAACTCATAGCCAAGGGAAAGAAGCTCCGCCCTGCACATTATACATAAAAGCAATACAGATTTACCACACAACCACCCTGTGCCCAATACAATACAAGTTGTTATGAAAATGGAAAAACCTGTACTTGACTCTGGGACTTACCATCTACATATTTCCTTGTGACCCGGGTGACTACAGCCCGAGCGATGAGCTCAGTGCAAAGTAGGGCAGGAGGCCTGCCTAAGAACAACAGTGGGCTCTTTGCCAGGCTTTTCTGCTTTTCGGAGAGTTGGAGCAGGTCAGGGCAGGTCCTCACTTTGAGGAGCCAGGTTCCAAGTCTTTTACATGAGCACCTCCCGATAGTGGCTACCATTCACTGCCCTCTTGCATTGGGCAAAGCTGAGACATTCAATTTTTGCAACAATCTTACCATGTAAGTATTATAGTTCCCATTTTACAGATGTGGAAACTGTGGCACAGATAGGTTGAATTGTTCAAGATTAAATAGCTTTAAAAAGTGGCAAACTCAGAATCTGAACTCAGGACAGACTCCAATACCAAACTTCTCAATCAGATTCTAGTCACCTGCTTTGCCGGTGTCCTTACTTGAACCTCCACCCTCATCCAGGCCTGCAAAATCCTTCCCACCCATTAACAACAGACTTAATATAAAGCAACAGAAAGCAAAAGCTTTAAGCCAGAATGTAAACCTTAGTTATAGCCATCAACAACCTCTCTTTTACTATTATTATTGCACTAAGCTATATAACATGAGATGTTGTTGCCCAGAGTTGCACTAAAGATATATTGACTAAATATAAAACTAGCCCATTAACTTTTAAGAATTTTCTTCTCCAAATTCTGTGTGCAATGTGCAAATTAATTAAGCCCTAGTGCTATAAACTGGAGATAATCAGTCTTTACCAGCTGAAGAGCCACTACGTCATCCAGTAGTCAGAACCTACCAAATAATTAAGCACATTTCTGATATTAAAAAAACACATAAACATTTTATTATACAATAACAGTACTTGTATCCAAATGACCAAAGAAAGGTTGCTGTCTGATTCTCAATATTTTTTAACTGTGGGTTAAACGGTCTGGAATTGATATTAGATTTCCCAAGTCCATCAGTTCCTCCGCTACTGACTTAGCTGGTGATCTAATGTCGGGGAAAACACTTGTTCACCTGATTTTAAAATGGATTATTCCTAGAAGAGAATAATAATAGCAATAATGCTACTTTAATTTGGCCACAAAGAGGATGATTTTGTTGTCCAACCTACCTAGGTTTATATGTGAGCTGTATGATGTAGCAGCAAACCTCATCTGTAAAATGGGGGTAATAAGGACTCTTCAGAGAGTCTCTGCAAAACCCACTTAGGGTACTGCACATGGCACATCATCTAGCCCACAGTGAAGGCTATTTGATAAAGGGTAGCTAATATTATATGGTGTTTATGGAAAAGAGAAAAAACGGTAGTGGGAGTTTTAAAGTTCGGGTTCCTTGGAAGGACAATGATTGACCTGGGATTCTCATCTTTGGTTTATTTCAGAGTCACTTGTATTCAGTATCTCATCCTTCACAACCCCATGCCCGTGTTGTCGGCCATTCATACATATGGTTCCAGCTCTGGTCGGCCAATGGAAACGGATTGCTCAATAGGAATTGCTGTGTTTTTATGTTTTAAGTGCTATTTTTCCCTTAGGCTTTCAGCATGTCGCTCTATTTCAAAAACAAGTGGCTCAGGTGTCTTGAAAACCATGTGCTGAGGATCACTGTCAGAGATTCTGTTTATTCACAAAAAGGTCATTAACTTGGAGAGAATCTTATTTTCACTCCAGGCTGGTGTGCATAACTCTATAAAGAATTTGGGTGCTTAATGGTGCTTACTGCCAAGCTGTCCTGAGGTCAGCGATCCTTTCACAGTTCATTCATGAGACTGATGGACATTATTATGATACGTTGCATAAGACAACCCTCTCAGTTTCCTAAATAAATTATATTCATGTAGTGCCACAGGACATGTAAACCGAAACACTGAGGGAAAAAATGTTTTGTTATTCCTTCAGGAAAGACTTGCGAGTTGGCTTTTTGCTCTCTCGATTGCTATTATCAAGGCCCTTTCCTGCTTTCTGGTCCAGAGTCTGCCCAAGCTAATTGTTGCACTGAATAACAACTCACTGAAGAACTCGCCAGCCTGGGCAATAAGGAGTCATGGCTTCTCTACCCTGGGCTGTGCCACTGCTCACTGTGTGACCTACGCATGCTACCCAAGCACTCTCGGCCTCTATTTTCCTGTCCAAAAAACAACAATGTCATCTTTAAGATACTATATCCCAGCTCTACAGCCCTATGGTTCTCCTCCTATCCTTTTCAAATACTTTGTCACGTATTTTGTTTCTCTAGTGACGACTAGTGTAGAATAAATAATTGCTACCTAGAAGATGTAATTAAGTTTATATATTATTTTCTACAACTAATATGCAATGGATTTTAATTTTATTCATAATTACTAACTTCAGGCTTAAAAAATATGTGTATTAAGTGGGAATACTGCACCATTTTTATAGCCTCTTCTTCTCATGCTAACAAAATTACATAATAAAACACCACCCACACAGATGATAAGCCTCACTCTATCACCAGGAAGCATAATTAGCAAATTAAAGCATTGGACTCACATTTATACTTATAATCCCAAGGTTTTGTTTTATTCAAGTAAAGCCCGTGGCCTAAATCACAGTCATTATAATATGGTACTAAGTAAATAAAAGTCTGCCTGCCTTTCACAATTATGTTTTAATTTCCCATTTTACATTTTCCAACATGCAAGCTAGGTTTTGTTTACATTTTGATTTCATTTACTAAAGAACTTTCTCCCATAGAATCTTCTGAAAATAGAAGTGCAAGCATACATATAACACATGGATTTTTGCCCCCTATAAACATTAGCTTGTGTCTAGTCTTTGCTGGTAGCATATGCATAGAAATACCAGTGTCACCAGGCACAGTGGCTCACGCCTGTAATTCCAACACTTTGGGAGGCTGAGGCAGGTGGATCACGAGGTCAGGAGATCGAGACCATCCTGGCTAACACGGTGAAACCCCGTCTCTACTAAAACTACAAAATTAGCTGGCTGTGGTGGTGGGTGCCACTAATCCCAGCTACTCAGGAGGCTGAGGCAGGAGAATCAGTTGAACCAGGGAGTCGGGGGTTGCAGTGAGCCGGTGTCATGCCACTGCACTCCAGCCTGGCGACAGAGCGAGACTCCGTCTCAAAAAAAAGAAAAAAAGAAAAGAAATACCAGTGTTTTCTATTAGGAGAATTTTAAACTTTCTCTACTATCTTCAGGAAACATTCTTTGAAAGAAAGGTTATTAACGTTTAGTCTGGTTTCTTTGCATGTCTCTGGAACAGCAGGATATAAAAATCCATTTTGGCAGCAGATCTCCAGAAAACACTGGCAATTCTGCAATGAGGAGAGGTACAGCTTCCCAATGAAATTGTTCCCTCAAATCTAAAGGTCATCTGAACACTTTCATGCATACACAATACAATGTATGTATTGTGGTTGAATAGACACAACAGAGGAGACAGACTGAAGTTCAAATCCTACCTCTGCCACTTACTAGTTGTGTGACACTCAGCAAATCACTTATCTAATCTTTGCAAGTCTCCTTTTTTTTTTTTTTTTTTTAGATGGAGTCTCACTCTGTTGCCCAGGCTGGAGTGCAATGGCATGATCTTGACTCACTGCAACCTCCGCCTCCCAGGTTTAAGGGATTCTCCTGTCTCAGCCTCCCGAGTAGCTGGGACTACAGGTGTGTGCCGCCACACCTGGCTAATTTTTGTATTTTTGGTAGAGATGGGGTTTCACCATGTTGGCCAGGCTGATCTCAAACTCCTGACCTCAGGTGATCCACCTGCCTCAGCCTCTCAAAGTGCTGAGATTACAGGTGTGAGCCACCAGACCCTGCCACAAGTATTCATTTCTTCATTTGTAATATGAGTGAAATATTGCCTACTTCATAAGATTCATCCAAAAATTAAATAAGATAATGTACATAACATGCTGGCATATAATAATCACTAAGAAATGATGTCATGCCTGTAATCCCAGCATTTTGGGAGGCCGAGGCAGGCGGATCACAAGGTCAGGAGATCGAGACCATCCTGGGTAACACGGTGAAACCCCGTCTCTACCAAAAATACAAAAAAAAAAAAAATTAGCCGGGCATGGTGGTGGGTGCCTGTAGTTCCAGCTACTCAGGAGGCTGAGGCAGGAGAATGGCGTGAACTCGGGAGGTGGAGCTTGCAGTGAGCCGAGATCGTGCCACTGCACTCCAGCCTGGGCACAGAGTGAGACTCAGTCAGAAAAGAAAAGAAAAGAGAAGAGAAGAAAGAGAAAAGAAAGAAGAAAGAGAAAGAAAGAAAGAGAGACAGAGAGAGAAAGAAGAGAGATAGAGAAACAGAAAGAAAGAAAGAAAGAAGAAAGAAAGAAAGAAAGGAAGGAAGGAAGGAAGGAAGGAAGAAGGAAGGAAGGAAGAAAGAAAGAAAGAAGAAAGAAAGAAAGAAAGAAGAAAGAAGAAAGAAAGAAAGAAAGAAAGAAAGAAAGAAAGAAAGAAAGGAAAGAAAGAAAGAAAGAAAGCAGTTATATCTATTATTATTTTAGTATAATTATCACTGAATTAGAAAGAATGTGACCCTGGGGGTGTGTGCACACCATGATTTTGGCCATGACCTTCATTTAGCAACATTAGTTTCTCTCAGAGGAGGCTCCACTGTGCCCAGGATAAGGGAATTGGAGCTCAATGACATGTAGAAAACTGACAGCATTGAAGATCTCTAAAGGATGCTGGAAACATTCTTGCCAGCCCTGCCTGAGGCTGCATTACTGCCTACCAAGTTTGTTTCTGCTCTCAGGCACTTATTCCATTTCTCTGTTTTCATGCCAGCCTTCCTAGCTTACTTTGTGTCCCTTCTGCATGAGTCATCATAACGCCCCAGTTCAGTGACAGATAAGGTGGATAAGTCCCATTTGGTCCCTGCTCCTACAACTGGAAGAAGAGAGGAATTAGGAGATGGACTCAAGCAGAGGTTAAGGGTTAAACACAGCAAGTCCACCCCCAACACACACAATTAGGTGACTCTAAAACCAACTTAATTGTTTAGTGACCAGTAGTCGTTTTCACGAAATAAAACAGAAAATATCAATATATACCCCATGCAGTAAGCAGTTTATTTCATTAAAAACTTTGATTGGCCAGGTGCAGTGGCTCACACCTGTAACCCCAGCACTTTGGGAGGCCGAGGCAGGTGGATCACGAGGTCAGGAGATCAAGACCATCCTGGCTAACACAGTGAAACCCCATCTCCACTAAAAATACAAAAACAAAACTAGCCAGGTGTGGTGGTGTGCTCCTGTAGTCCCAGCTACTCAGGAGGCTGAGGTGGGAGAATGGCGTGAACTCGGGAGGCGGAGCTTGCAGTGAGCCGAGATCCTGCCATGGCACTCCAGCCTGGGCGACAGAGCAAGACTCCATCTTAAAAAAAAAAAAAAAAAATTATTTCAGTTGTGTGTATATGCACGAATATTTGTTTGTGTTGGTGGGTGGATGTGTGTGCATTTTGCAACATAAAATGTATTTCTTTTTGTTCTCATTGGCCTAGAAGATCTCTAAGGTCTCTTTTAACTAGAAAAAATTTAATAATTCTCCAAACTCTGTAGAACTGGGATTCAAAATGGCAGTAGTTGCCAATCTTCTGGTTTTATAGGGTTTGTGCATATTTTTTCCCAATAGAAAATAAATTAGGAATTTCCTTCATCAGTAAATAAAACTGTTAAAAGAATAAAACTAGAATCTACACTCAATCACCCAGGAAGATGAGAGGTCTGCTGGGACTGAGATTACAGAGTGAAATGAACGCAGAGATCAGAGCTCAAAGCCAGCTGTGGAGCCCAGGGCCAGTGGCCCACTTCTGCACACAGCATCCATGGATGGGAACCGAGTCACCTCATGAGGATCTAAAGAGAGCAGGGACACTGCCAGGGAGGAGGAGATGGGGGGTGTCCCAGCATGCATACCTGCATGGCTCCCACAGTCACATAAACGTTTGCACATCGAGAAGCCAGAAAATGTTGCAAGATGTGTCTGTGCGTCTCTCAAGCTTCTACAAGCTAATGAAAGCAAGTTACAGATAGAGAAAGTGATAGAGCAGGCCTGAGTTTCAAGCCTTCTGAGGTCTGTTTTTCACTCTGTTGTTTCTCCTTGGCACAGAGTAAGTCATTTCATTCTCCCCTCCACCCAGATGGTGAGTTAATTTACACTGACAATTAAAACCAAGTTGATGAATACACCAAACATTGGTCAGTGCAGATTCTCCCTATTTGAAAACTTAAATAGGAAACTTTCATAGTTAGAAAGTGCTTTGCAAACATGAACTCAGAAAAAGAGAAGCTAATCAGAAGATCTTACCTTTCGGTTCTCCAAGTGGTCACAGCCTAATGTTGCCAAATGGCTCCAACTGCTCATGTTGAGGTCCAGGCTCTCTCTCCATCTTCAGTCTCCTCCACTCACCAGGCTTCTGTTAACACATTTTCTGCTCTTCAGATAGTGAAATGTGGACAGCTAGGTTTAAGCCACCAGATTCCATTGTGCTACACTGAGACCACACCCAATCCACTTTGGCCTTCCTCACAAGTTTCCAAATCATGACCATATATGTATAAAACGCCCAGTCTCTTCCATTGCTACTAAAGATTGTTAGTCTCCATCATTAGGGAACTTTCTATCTCAGCCCCCAGAGGGGTACCATAATACAAAATTCTGAGGATACCTCACCATGTATGAACATAAAGCTAAGAAGGGGATCGCATCTTCTTTTTATCCTAGTTGTTCTTGTGCCATAGGTTGGTACTAAGGCAACTATTTGCTTTTAGTTTAGTTGTTATTCTAGGTTATTTTCCATATAAATAATATATTAATCATTTGAACATGTGCCCTAGGAGAGTTTTGCAATTGGAACAATTCTTGAATCAAAGAAATAAATACTATAAACAAAGCAGAGTTTTTCAAGTAGCTTTCCAAAGCCTGTTGCAATTAATCACAGGCTTAAGAATGCTACTCCATTATCATTCTATCAAATGCAAGTCACATGGGCTTTGTGGCTATCATCTCAGATAAATACATCTCACTCTCCTTTAAGTCTTCAGTATAGACAAAGGCCTCTGCTTCAGGAATTTTGATTAGCAATATGTTAATCATAATTTCCAAATAAAAAGTCTAGACATAGTTTCAAGATTAAATTTGGTCTGATTTTGTGAATTCTTACAAAATGTCTTATCCAACTAAATTTTAGCAATCATTCTACATTTATTTTGATGTTAAAATAACATTAAATTAAAATTTTAAGGAAAATAATTCTGACCCTCTGAAACAATTTCAAACTTATTTTAAATTCCCCAAGTTCATAGTAGGAATAGTCACTGTTTCTCCCCCCAATTACAGTCCATCGCCTCTGCAGTGCCCCTAATGTGGCAAGATTTTAAAGTATAACATTCTTCACCTTTACAGCTAAAACAACAGCACATTCACACATGTAATTGTATGGAATATGGGCTAGCATGCACACCTGTGTCCTCATTAATGCATAAATTCTTCAGCCTGTGACTCATTTTTTGGTGACACATGTTTTTATTGTATTATTGACCTGAGTCATTCAGTTACTATATATCAAATACTGGACTTCTCTGTTATTTCACTGATTTATGGAAACAATGGATCAGAATATTAGAAGCTGAGGCTGTCTCAGAAAAAGAGACATATGGTCCACGAAAGAAGCAGGCATGCCTCTGCAGGAGTGAAGGTACAACAGAAGGCATGCCCCGGGCACCGGGTCCTGAGCATCAGGGAAGGCCTAGCACAGCTGTCAATTAAAGGAGGGAGATTCCAGTGATCCTCGCCACCATCATTACATTTGTTGAGCACTTCTGCATGCAAGTATCATGCCAAGTACTTTCCACATACAATCTCATTCAACGCTCATACGAGCCCTTTGATACAGAAGCCTTTACTAACCCTGTAACAGAGATGAGGAAATGGGTAGGAGAGGCCACTTAGAACTGTTAGAATCTTGACCCAAACCCAAGTCTGTCTGACTCCAGAGACAGTGCTCTGGGTTTTCAACCTGTTCCCAGACAAAACATAATCCCCACTAGACCCTCAGGAAGCTTCACACCTTGTGAGTGGTGTTCCAGCCAATACTCTGGCATCAGTCTTTACAACACTTTCACCTGTCCCAGAATGAAACATGTCTTGTGGGTACAAAAACTTCCTAGTCTGCAGTGGGATGGGCAATCCAAAGGCATCTTTTCATTTTTCTCCTGTAAATAATTCTCATAAATAATGCAATTTAGCATTCCTGACTCCTCACACTTTCCCCCCAACATATTCTTTTTTGATTATTTATTATTATCATAATTAACATTTTTGGACACATCACTGTGCAAAATATGGAGGAAGACAGACTCCCCCACCCTTTTGGCTTATGATCCAAATATTTAGATTATAAACACAATGTTTTTGGCAGGTTAACTCTGTATTAAGAAATAGAGCATTTGCAGGAAATGTCAGATGCTTATTTTACGATCAGTGTAAGAAGTAATTTACCCCACACAAAGATTTGGACTTGGCAAGCAAACCCCTGTCCACCTACCCACATGTGATGAAGGCAGGAACAGTTTTTCTTCCTCACTACAATTGTCAGGCAATGGACATTTTTAACCCTCAGTAAAAAGCAGTGGCAAGAAGGAGCAGGGTTGGTGGAGCAGGGTTGGAGCAGGGCTGGCCATCAGGGCAATTGGGCAGAGACTATAAGTAGATGTAAATAGAAGTCTTTGCTTACCACTGCTTAGAGTAATGGATAGATCCAGGCCAGTTCTTTTGTACTCAATGACTTTCAAGAAACACAAGAAAGTGGCCGGGCGTGGTGGCTCAAGCCTATAATCCCAGCACTTTGGGAGGCCGAGACGGGCGGATCACGAGGTCAGGAGATCGAGACCATCCTGGCTAACACGGTGAAACCCCGTCTCTACTAAAAACTACAAAAAACTAGCCAGACGAGGTGGCGACGCCTGTAGTCCCAGCTACTCGGGAGGCTGAGGCAGGAGAATAGCGTAAACCCGGGAGGCGGAGCTCGCAGTGAGCTGAGATCTGGCCACAGCACTCCAGCCTGGGTGACAGAGCGAGACTCCGTCTCAAAAAAAAAAAAAAAGAAACACAAAAAAAGTGACATAATGAGTCAACTGATTCCTCTTCCAAAATGTGCATACTAAGGTTGGCAGTACAGGAAGGAGATCAACAATTCACTCCAGTACACTGGCTTCAAAACTTTCTGCCCGTGTGGCATTTCTCCTTCAGAGGCACGGTCTAAAGCCTAGACATTTAATGTTTCCCACTTAAGAAACTGTGCCAATTTCATGGGACGTGATATGGAAGATTGTAAGACAGAAGAGAACACTGAACACTTGACAAATTTTTTAACTAATAGCACTCACCCAGCAGAAATACAGATCCCATGAAGGTAAAGCAAGTCCATCTCTGGGGTGACGCTGTGTAATAATCAGAAATGTCCACTGGCAGGAGAGCATGCACTTTCACAATTCAGAAAGCTGGAAGGTTTTATTAATTATCTCCGAGCAGGCATGAGTGTGAAGCTGAAAGGAACCGCGGAGCAAAAGAGAATTTTCATCCAATTCCTTCATTCTATAGTTAAGTGGGAGAGCATGTGTACTATCCACAGTCATGCAGTTGGCAAGTAGCAGAGTTGGGACATGAATGCGAATTTTTTGGCCATTTCATCCAGAGTTCTTACTAACATGCCATGCCATTCGCGCTTTTTTAACCCATAACACAAAAATATGCAGGAAATGAACATGCAACTCTGGGGCAATTCCCAGATTCAGAGTCATCTGAGCATTCTCCCAACATCGGTGGGTTCAGAGACGAAGACCGCCAAATCCCAAGATGTCTCAACAGAAGGCCTGGCAGGGCTTCCATTCTGCCTGCAGGTAAAGCATCCTGGCTAGGATTCAATTTGATTGGTCATTTTGTATCTTACTAGCTGTTAAATATTTTTAGTATCTCCCCTGCTTTTTGGGAGAGTCTGAAGGTACCAGGGCATCCTGAATTTATACACAGCATCCACTCCAATTGTATTTGTAGGAGTCAACGTTCCTAGCTTTTTAAGGGCAAATTATTCAGGAAATATGGAGAAAATGTTAACATTACTCTGAAGAAAGAAACAGAGCCACCCCTTTACGGGTGCCTTAATTTTTTTTTTCTTTGTCACAGCTATACATTCTAGTCACCTAAGCACATGAAATCTGGCAAAGGTAGCCCTTTTAATGCTTGCTTTATGATCTCAAGTAACTATCAAAACCACTATTGGAAACCATTAAAAGGCATGCTCTTTCCATCCTGTTCAGCCCATCATTCTGGCACCTTGTTTACTGCACTAACTGGAGGTATAAAAGAACAGACCACTGGCTTATTCCACACCATATATAGAATTCCATTATTGTAGACCAGTTATTCAATTGAAAAAAAATCATCTAATCTCTCAGCCTATTGACGAAATAACGAACTCCTGCTGCTCTGTAATAAATATTGTATGTGTCAATTGGATTATAAGAGAGCCTGGAATTTTGACCCTTGGCATCTGGCATAGCCCATCAGACTTAAGTTTCCCCATCTCACTTTGCTGTAGCAAAACTGTAGTGTTGAAATCTAAGGGCCGAAAATTTTTAATTAGCCTTTAAGAATACACCCACAATACTGGCAAATGCCTCTCATAGCAGGGGCCTTTAGAGATGATGTCACATTTTGCATGGTGAAAAATTGGTTTCTACTGTGACAGATAATTTTTTTAATGGCTACTACATAAGTTTAGCAATTTATTACTTTTATCGTGTCTTATGCTTTGAACATAAAGATCACTTTTTCTTTATTGCTTGGTGTTTCATTGCTATTTTTTAATGACATGTTATTACTGATTATTTTTAGTTGATGAATAAATGTAATATCTTCTTGGTATAATGTGTGAGTGAGCTGGAAATGACCTGTCCCTTCTGCATCAGCCACCATGTGGTCTTGGAAGAGGCTGGATGACCCTGCTCAAGGTTGAAACATGTAACTTCCCTAAGAGGTAGCCTAGCTTTTTATACCAGAGCATTCTCTGATACTAAAGTTATCAATGTTTCTTACCCATTTCAATCAGTAAATTTCATTTGCAAACACTCCATTTGTGAGCTTGCCTGCTAAAAGATACAATGACGCTTCAGATTTTTAATCTATCTTCTGTTTAAGTCAGTAGCATTATACCCTTTTTTCCATATAACTATCAAAGCAATCCTTAAAAGAATGTCCCAGGAAAAGACTATCTAAAATTCATTTTAGAAAGGCTAAATGTTGGATCTCAATGCTCCCTGTATGATTTGGGAATTTGGGGCATCATTGCTAACTATCTGAGCAGATCACTGCACAACTTGCGTGGGTTAATTTCTAGCTGAATATTAGCCTAACTTCACCAAGCAATTCAGTTCTACAGACCCGATTCAGACCCACAGAGTAACCTAAATAGATTCTCTAGGTAAGAAAAAGAGAAGAAAAAGAAAGCAAGAACACCTGGTCAGTTTACCATCTCCTAAAGGAAATGTTAATGTTGTCTAGTAAAAGAAGACTTATAATGTGTTAAAGAAAATGTTTAAAAAGTTGAATGATGTCAATGCAAAGCAATGGGGGTGTGGCATATTGGCAGGAGAGCTCGATTAAGAGTCCAGTGGTCTGGTCTCAGCCCTTGCATTAACTCGTTCCGGATGTTGGGCAAATTACTTCCCTTTCTGAGGCTCAATTTTCTCATCTGTAAAATGATGGAGCTGGCCTTGGATCCCTAAGGTCCTATTCAGTGCCAACACATTTGAGGCTGTGTGAGTCTATAAAAGATTTGAGATGGCTAAAATAGGAGGAGGAGGCAGATGGTATATTGGGCTCAAGAGCTGTGACCAGGAAGAGCTCTGACTACTCCTTAAGAGTGATATGGACCAAGAAGTAGAAAAATAAATGCAACTTTGTATTTATAATGGAAGATACGTGGTACTATACTTTTGTCAAATCCATAGAATAAATACCAAGAGTGAATCCTAATGTAAACTATAGACTTTGATTAACAATGTGTTACCCATTTTCTTTTACTTTTCTTTTTTTTTTTTTTTTTTTTTTGAGTTGGAGTCTCATTCTATTGTCCACGCTGGAGTGCAGTGGCGCGATCTCAGCTCACTACAACCTCCACCTCCCAGGCTCAAGCAATTCTCCTGCGCCTCAGCCTCTTAAGTAGCTGGGGTGCCACCATGCCCAGCTAATTTTTAGTATTTTTAGTGGAGACGGGATTTTGCTATGTTGGACACACCGATCTCCGACTCGTGAAGCTATTTTCTTTTCTCTTTTTCTTTTCTCTTTTTTTTTTTTTTTTTTTTTGAGACAGAGTCTCGCTCTGTCGCCCAGGCTGGGGTGCAGTGGTGCCATCTTGGCTCACTGCAACCTTGCAACCTCTGCCCCCCAGGTTCAAGCGATTCTCCTGCCTCAGCCTCCCAAGTAGCTGGGATTACAGGAACGTGCTACCATGCCCAGCTAATTTTTGTATTTTTAATAGAGACAGAGTTTCGCCATGTTGACCAAGTGTTGGCCAAGCTGATCTGGAACTCCTAACCTCAAGTGATCCACCCACGTTGGCCTCCCAAAGTGTTGGGACTACAGGCACGAGTCACTGTACCTGGCCACTATTCCTTTTATACAACGTATCAATAAGATTCTGGGGAGAGGGCAGGAAAGTTATGATAAAGGTATGATAAGAGATGTTATCTTAAAGATATTAAAGATGCATTAATATATTAATAAAAAATAATGAAAGAGTAAAACTAAGACTAAATTAAGCTTCCAACCTTAGATGGCTTCTTGTTGAGATTCACTCCACAAATTTGATTTCATGACTTCTAGAAGTCCAGGGACCAAGGTAAGTGCAAGAAAACATGTTTCTTTTAGTGGGCATTTAAGAAATCAGTAAGCAGTAGGCTTTCAGCCTTCCGGAGTCATGAGCAAGACAACCATAAAGCCTCCTCTCATGAAGCTTACAGTTCAGTCTAGTGGGCAGTAAGGACATTTTATAGTTTGCATTTATGGAAGTATCTATGTGCCAGGCTCTGTGTGAATTTTTTGGAGTATTTTTTATTTAGTTCTTGCTACAACTCTACAGGTATATACCATCATTACTTTCTTTTACATGTAGGCAAAGTGAGACACTGAAAACTGAAACAAATTCCCAACATTAAAAAGCAAGTAAGAGACACAGCCAAGACTCAAGTATGTGCCATACGATCCCGGAGCCTCTTGGCTGCTTCTTTGACACCAGTAAGTCTTTAATAATAATTAGTAAAACTTAAAATAATAAGCACATGGCCAGGTGCAGTGGCTCATATCTATGATCCCAGCACTTTGGGAGGCAGAGGCAGGTGGATCATCTGAGGTCAGGAGTTCCAGACCAGCCTGGCCAACATGGCAAAACCCAGTCTTCACTAAAAATAAAAAAATTAGCCGGGCATGGCGGCAGGTGCCTGTAATCCCAGCTACTCAGGAGGCTAAGCCAGGAGAATGGCATGAACCCAGGAGGCAGAGGTTGCAGTGAGCTGAGATCGCACCACTGCACTCTAGCCTAGGTGACAGAGCGAGACTCTGTCTCAAATAACAGTAATAATAATAAGAAGAAGAAGAAGAAGAAGAAGAAGCATGGCACAGGGAAGTCACCTGACCCAGAGAGTAAGGGAAGGCCTCCCTGAGGAACGGACTGGAAAAGTAGCAGAAGTTAAGCTGGCACAAAAGGGTGAAAAGCCTGAGGTGAGAAAGCGGCTCTAGGTTATTATCAAATAATTACACTTTAATTTATTCACAAAAGCCATTGTACTGTTACCACACACACATGCCTAAAACAGCATTAAGTAAAGGCCATCATATCCATTAGTACATACGTATGCAAAAAATAGCTTTAAGTGCACAGTTTTTAAAAATTATTTTAGAAATTGCAATGGAGTACAAAATTATCTTTTTATATAAATTCAAGATTAGACGATTATTCCTATCTAGGCTGTGCTACAGAGATATTCTCTCAGAATCATTTCTGGATGGCAGTTCCAGAAACCTGGAGACTCTGGTAATTAGACCTTCGCTTCCAAATGACAGGAGTTGGGGAGCCAGGGAGATGGAGTTTTTGAGGTGCCCAATTCAGTATGGAGAGAATCTGAGTCCTCCTATAACTGAACAAGAAACCACCACCCGCCTCTAACCTGCTCCTCAACCACTAGCCGGGTGCTCGCTAAGGGAGGGCAGGTAGGATTCTCAGTTCTGGGTTAAGGAGGAGCTCTGTACATCAGGATGGAGCCATTCTTGGTCACAGTGGAGCGAAGGAAGTAGATGAGGTGGTTGGCCTGGGCCACTGCTCATGAGGGGAGCAGCCTGCAGCTAGTTATGACTGCTGGGAAGCATAGGTGTGTCTGGGCACACACGGCTGTGCTGAGCCTGAATTGAATAAGTGGGTGTTTTTGTGTGTGAAGGGACAAAATGGTACTCTATTTGTGTCAGGGCTAATACTTAAAGCTAGATCTAGAAGCGGTTCAAACACTTTACAATTCTGAGTGCAGGACTGTTTTTATGCATTGCACTCTTTCTTCCAGAAACTATTCTCCTATTTCTCAAGGAGAGGGAAAACATCATGTCCATAATTCTAGCCTTCAGTTTCTTTTCTTTTTTTTCTTTTTTTGAGACGGAGTCTCACTCTGTCACCAGGCTGGGGTGCAGTGGTGCCATCTCTGCTCACTGTAACCTCCACCTCCCGGGTTCAAGTGATTCTCCTGCCTCAGCCTCCCGAGTAGCGGGGATTACAGGTGCACACCACCATGCCCAGCTGATTTTTGTAGTTTTAGTAGAGATGTGGTTTCACCATGTTGGCCAGGATGGTCTTGATCTCCTGACCTCATGATCCACCCACCTCAGCCTCCCAAAGTGCTGGGAGTACAGGCGTGAGCCACCGTGCTCGGTCTAGGTTTCTTTTCTAAAAGTTTAAATGACTATCTTAGCCCAAGCATTCCTAGAACACTTTGGAAGTTATTCTTAAGTCATGACTTCCAGTTGCAATGATGAGTCTAGCAGGGACCCTTATAGCCTCATGTAACGACACTACAATACCCAAGGACTCTACACACACTTTCCACTGATCTACCCTAGAGAAATAATTTGAGGTTGGAATACCTACCTGTGGGGTGGAAAGGACAGGAACTTCTATCCATTGAAGCCTGCTTTGAAACAAGCGCATTCACAAATACTATTGAACGCTCACACCCACCCCATCTCTCAGAGCCCCCATTTTACAAAAAAATAACACCATGGCTCAGCGGGCCTCCATTTTGACATGATTCCCTGTTGCTAAGTAGTTTTAATACGTGTGCATTAAAGCAGGCAGAGAGCATCAAGGAATTTCACCAGCTCTTTCATGTGCTCCGCACAAATTGGTAGATGCTTCTAACGAAGTTAACGGGAGCAATGCAGATGCAAAGACGGAGCCTGCCCTCCCTGGGGCAGCACAGGCTGCTGACTACATTGTGACATGTCTGAGTATACCGAGGCCTCTGGGAGACCCCATAAGTCTAACTTTCAATGGGGTTCTGTCCTGATAAACCCATCCTAAGTCGAAAATATTATGAAGTTGAACCATTGTGAGCCTGGGACTGTCTGTAGTAAAATTTGCGTCTCCTTCGCCACTGAGCAGTCAGACTTGAAATTAGGAGGAGTGGCCAGGTGCGGTGGCTCAGGCCTGTAATCCCAGCACTTTGGGAGGCCGAGGCAGGTGGACTGCCTGAGCCCAGGAGTTCGAGACCAGCCTGGGCAACAGTCTCTACTAAAATACAAAAAAATTAGCCGGACGTGGTAGTGCGTGCCCATAGTCTCAGCTACCCGGGAGGCTGAGGCACGAGAATTGCTTGCACCTGGGAGGCGAAGGTTGCAGTGAGCAAAGATTGTACCACTGCACTCCAGCCTGGACAACAGAGCAAGACTCTGTCTCAAGAAGAAAGAAAGAAGAAAGAAAGAAAGAAAGAAAGAAAAGAAAGAAAGAAGGAAAGAAGGAAAGAAGAAAGAAAGAAAAGAAAGAAAGAAAGAAAGAAAGAAAGAAAGAAAGAAAGAAAGAAAGAAAGAGAGAGAGAGGGAGGGAGGGAAGGAAGGAAGGAAGGAAGGAAGGAGAGAGAGAGAGAGAAAGAAAGAGAGAAAGAAAGAAAGAAAGAAAGAAAGAAAGAAAGAAAGAAAGAAAAAGAAA
Source organism: Trachypithecus francoisi (assembly GCF_009764315.1). Lineage (NCBI taxonomy): Eukaryota > Metazoa > Chordata > Mammalia > Primates > Cercopithecidae > Trachypithecus > Trachypithecus francoisi. The sequence continues at coordinate 124,367,541 of NW_022681453.1, read as the reverse complement.
GAAAGAAAGGAAAGAAAGAAAGGAGGAAGAAAGAAAGAAGGCATTAGGAGGAGTGAAAGGTAGAGGTGCCTAGATGTGACAGGATAGCCAAGGAAGTTAGTAAAGAGGCATCAGGGGCACATGGTAAGGGGTGAAGAGGATGGATCCAGATGGGACTGAGATTACCCTTCGGCAACGAGGCAAGTTGGGGAGAAGGTTGATGGAGTAAAGATGGGAAAACATCTATGAATGCAGGGCTCTGCCTCTCCGAAAGGAAACTGCAGAGCGGATGATAACTGTCCTGTTAATTAATAATGAGAAAATTATTTGTTTCACTTCCCAAAGATAAATAAATCAATAAATGGCCCAACAAACCCTCTGGAGCTGAACTTTGCCTCATATTCCCCTTTGTCCCTAGATCCAGCCTTTTATATCCTTTTTCACCAAGTTTAGTATTTCAGTTATTAAAATCTAACCCAAATAAAACCTAACTCATGAAAACTAAAAGTTTAAGCAGCAATGAATCTTAATTCGGACTACTTTTTAAGTGTATTTATATGCAACATTTGTCTTACTGTAACATTTTATTTCTTTCCAGTGAAGAAAGCAGCTTTTATTTCCTTTAAGAAGAAATTCACACACGTTCCGAAAGGCCATGCCTATTTCTTATCTCCTTGAGCATGAGTACAGTGCAAACAATAGAAATCAGCATGAGAACACGTGACTCCCTCTTCAATGGGGTCATAAATATGTTACAAGTAAATGCTGAAATAATGATTTTCTTTGGACATTTTTTTTAATTAGAGCCGAAAGAGTTTAGAAAAAATAATAACCACCTGGCAAGCCAGCTCCTCTTTGAAAACTGAATTAAAATCAAATGAGAGAAATAATTAGGACAGCTGGAAATAATAAAAACAATAGATACCAGACATGTCTTTGACAAAACACAACAAACCAGAGAGATATTACAATGCAAAATCTTAATTGTGTCATAGCTCACTAAGTCTCTCTGTTCTCCCCCCTCAGTCCTTGATCACAATGGAAAAAACAAACAAACAAACAAAAAAACACTGGATTACAAGATGTAAAGCCAAAAATCAGTAACACTCTTATAACCTGAATGAGCATGACAATAAACAGAGGTAGTTGTTGTAGAATATTGTACCTAAATAGATACAATGCCACAATTTGACTGAATTATTGTTTCTCCTTTTTTGTTTCTTGTATAGGGTGCTAATTCTTACTTCTTGCAAACTGTGGATTAATACCTATATTTTGATGTATGTGTCAAGTTTTAAATTTGGCTTTTCAAATATGAGGTTTATCTGGATTCTGTTGTCCATATTCAGAATTACTCCTGAGTAATTGCTGGCCAGAAAAAAAAAAAAAAAAAACATACAAAAAACTCACCCGAGATTGATTATGCCACTCCTCTAGAAGGCAGATGCTTCTTTAGTCACTGCTGTTCTAAATAACATCCTTTTCTTTCTATTTTACAGGGTAGGAAAAGGCTATATGCCAAAGTGTTAACAGCGGTTTGCTTTGGGAAATGGGGTTACTGGTGATTTTTCATTGTGTTTATGGTTTTTTCTGCATTTGCTAAAGTTATCATAATTTAAAGCCAACATAGTTTCGTGTAAATTCTTCAGTCCTATAAATGCATTTAAGAGGGGGGAAACGCCTCAGAAACATATTAACAACATTTAGCAATGGGAATGGAACACAGAAGAAGGATGTTCACCGACTTTGCAACCACATTAAAGTGCAAATCGCTTGCCCCTTAACTCAACTGGAAGGTAGGCAAAGGTCTCAGAGTAAATCAGGACCCTTACTGACAGCACGGAGTGGAGCAGATAGCTCAGTGTGGATCTGGAAATCAGGTTATCTAGGTATTCAGTGAATGACATCCTACATGGTGGTGTGAAAGCCACTTAATCTCCTCAGTCTCCTTGCCATCAGAATATCTTCCTTTCCACAGGCAAAGCTTCCGTTTAAAGTTAATGGAAACTGAGAGAATTGGGACACTCTGCCTTTACTTTTTCTCTCTGTCAAACGAAGATAAAGGTTTTATTCGAACTTTTTTATCTGAAGAGGAGCAGCACCTGAATGAAATGTGGTCATGATCAGAAATCTTAAGAATTAGGAAATTTCCAGACACTCACATAAATGATACAATGCCCTGAAGAATGAGGGGGGAAATGATTCTGTACAAAAACACACTTATATAAGCACTCTTCCTTGAAATAAAAAGGGTTTCCACATGTATGCATTTATATAAGTAATGTTAACCGAAGATTAAAAAATAAAAGAAATTTTATATTAAAGATTTCACTTCATCAAAATGATTCAGGTGTTTACATTTCAGGACATTGGCAAATGCAATTTCTTGACATTTGAATGGTTATGGATAGTTCAACTTTTTTTCTGGAGGTTTAGTTTGGATCTGACGCCTCTTTTTAAAAATCTTGCTCCAGCATGTTTAATAATTGGGTTGAATCTCCCCAAATCCATCCAATTTGAAAGGCATAAGTAGAAAGATTACTGGTTTTTTTGCCCAATCCTGCAATTAACTAATAAAAATTAATTAGCAATCTTAAGTTATTAAATATCTATGAACCACATAGAGGTAATCACCACATATTTGTCTAATGAACGAATGATCAAATACGGCTCAGATTTTTCATCTTGTCAGTAGATGACTTACTCTAACCTTCTATGACCTGTGTGTCCCTCCTTATAAACTACAGCAACAGTTCCCACACACAAGTCAGCCTGCGAGCATCAGCCTGTGATGAAATTTTTACCAGTTTGCATGGAGTGAGAGAAAGTGAATAAGGACAATATAGTTGGTTTGTCATAAGGCAAAATCTATTTAATTTAGAGAACTATTCTGTAGTCTGTATGTCTTTTGTATTTCTTTGGAAATACTTTTTTTGTTTTATGAAATGATAAAAAAAAAAAATAAGGTAGTAATTGTGAAGGGCTTAAGATATTTATTTGCCAAAATATAAAATCCACAACCTATGTCAGTCCCTGATTTTTTCTAATTCTATTACTCCAAGAGCTCTCAAGTTCTGGCAACTACTGACTTAGAGAATGTGCATTACTTTAGGTACAAGAAAAAAGGAGCTTTCTCTTTCCCCCATCCCCAGATTTGTCTCCCCTAGGAGAATTGAGACAGACTGTCTTTTGTCTATCAGCTCCTCTGCACTGAGCTTCAAACTTTTCCATCCCCCACCCTTGTCCTCCCAAATGCAAAGAGGTAGCCAGATAACCACTTTCATTCTACATACTCACCATGTATTATTGGATGAAATAATTTCCCAAATGCAATTTTATTGACTGTCTCTCTCACAGTTCCTTCTAGAAAACTGCCATGTAACCAGTTTTAGGATGGACATATAAGCAAAAGCCAGCCAATTTGCTTTCTAAACACTGACCAGTAAGATCCTCTTTCTTCAAATCTGAGCAAACAGGATATAAAGATAGGCTGTAGTGGGTACTGAGCCCAAGAGGCTATGATGCAAAGCTCAGGCCAATAGTGCCCTGCAAGATGGGCAGGCAGGGAGAGTAGATCAAGGAAAGCACCAGAGAGAACTTAAAGAAAGAAACAAACTCCTCAGAGACAGTGAGAGTAGCCTCATTTCTGATTTCTAGTTCCCAGTTCCAGCTGGATTCTTTGAGTTTACTTAACCCCATCCTCCACCAACTGCCTTTCTGCACTTGAGCTAGCAGATTTCTATTCCTTGTCATTAAAAAAAAAAAAAAAATTGTCCTTTGGGAGGCCCAGGCAGGCGGATCACAAGGACAGGAGATTGAGACCATCCTGGCTAACACAGTGAAACCCCATCTCTACTAAAAATACAAAACATTAGCCAGGTGTGGTGGCAAGCACCTGTAGTCCCAGCTATTTGGGAGGCTGAGGGAGGAGAATGGTGTGAACCTCGGAGGCAGAGCTTGCAGTGAGCCGAGATTGCGCCACTGCACTCCAGCCTGGGCGACAGAGCGAGAATCCGTCTCCAAAAAAAAAAAATTGTCTCAGGTGGGCATGGTGGGTCATGCCTATAATCCCAGCACTTTGGGAGGCCAAGGCAGGCAGATCACCTGAGGTCAGGAGTTCAAGATCAGCCTGGCCAATATAGTGAAATCCCACCTCTCCTAAAAATACAAAAATTAGCTGGGCGTGGTGAGCAGATGCCTGTAGTCCCAGCTACTTGGGAGGCTGAGGCAGGAGAATCACTTGAACCCAGGAGGCGGAGGTTGCAGTGAGCTGAGATCTCACCACTGCACTCCAGCCTAGGAGACAGAGCAAGATTCCATCACAAAAAAAAAAAAAAAAAAAAATTGTCTCAAATTGAAAACATGGACTAACATTCATGTATTTGAAGAAAAAGAGAGTTACCACTGTTTTTTATCTAAGATTGTTTTTACTAGACAATTTCTCTTCCTTATTTCTGCAATACCAAAAATATGCAAACCATCAGTCGGACTTCTTTCTTATGTTTCCTTTAAACACTGTGCAAAAGTGTTTTTCAGGCATCAGGGAAAGCCTGGCTTCTCAGCCCCTCTCTTCATCCTGCCCCCGCCCATCCCCATTGTCACCACAGTGTAGGTTTGATCCTGTGTCCATCCCCAGCCTGGCCCCCTGCACAGACTGCATAATCCACTTGCTAAGGCACAGCTCAGAACTTCAGTGTCTGAGTCCCAAAGAGAGCACATTAGTGACACCGCTGGGTAGAAGCCCCTGTCATTGTCATTTTCCCACTGAGATACAATCAGAGAAGTGAAGGGATGATTTAATATCCCACAGGGAACAAGCAAGGGAAATAGCATTTTATTTAACCTTCAACCAGCCTAAAAAGTAAAATATTATCCTAAAAGGTAAAATTGTATACAAACACACTCAACCCCACAAGGCTTGCCTATGCTTTACCAAACATCACACATCCAGTAAGAGTTGAGGCCTGACTTCAAGTGAAACTTATTAAACTCTAAAGTCTATACTCATTTAATAATACATCCTTCTGCCTCCAAGTTTTTCATGGTCAAACCACATTTAAACCCAGATCACATGACTCCTGATGACTAAACAAGGGTTCTCTCCAGTCATTATTCTGGTGTTCTTCAGGAACAGCTCAAAGGAAAAGGTGTGAAGATGTAGCATTGGGTAGAAGATGAAAAGGAAGGCAACTGAGAGCCCTCTTATTCAGCCCTCTCTCCTCTTTTTCTTTAACATTTCGTCAAACAAGGGCATGATGTATAAGTCATCTCCAGGTTGTGGCCTGAGTCACTGTCGCTACCCAGTCCAGCCCTGCAGGAGACAGCCTCTAAGATAGCCACCAATGACTCCCACCTGCAGGATTCACACCCTCGTGTTATACGCTCCCTTGCTGTACCTGGATTGGTCTAGATAACCAACGCCGTATGATAGCACTTCTGACAGTGGGTTAGTAAAAGCATGCAACTTGCAACTTGGGTATCTTTCTTTCTTTCTGTTTCTGTCTTGACTCACTCACTCTGGGGAAAACCAGCTGTTAAGTCATGAAGACGCTTAGGCCACTTCAGAGAGGCACACATGGCAAGTGAAGAACTAAAGTCTCCAGCTAACAGCAAGCAAGGAACTAAGGCCTGTCAGCAACCATGTGAGTGAGTTAGAAAACGATCATTCCCCAGTTGAGTGTTCATGTGAGACTACAGCCCTGGCAAACAGCTTCAGTGCAACCTCATGGAGACCTTAAACCAGAACAACCCAGCTAAACTGCTCCCAGGCTCCTGAGCCACAGAAAAAAATAGTTGTGGCCTTAAGCTGCTAAGTTTGGATGTATTTTGTTAGGTAAAAATGGACAACAAATTCAAGACCTGGGAATTTCCTCCAAATACTAAACATTTCTCCTGCCTAGGCTTACTCAGGTTATTCCTGTTGAAGTAAATAGAGTTATTTTCCTTTGTCTCCATAAACAAATCATTGGTGTTAATACACTAACTCCCCTCTCTGACTGGGGAATAAGCTCTGTAGCTACTTCACAAATATTTCACTTGAAATATGCATATCGTTCTAGATAGTGAAATCTTCAGAAAACCACTATTGTCTGCTTCGTTTGCTTGGTCATTTTTATAGTCCCTTTAGTTTTCTGAATCTTTCCCTCACAATAAGTCTGTCAACAGAAACCATAGAATTTTAAGGAAGAGTTTGACTCCTCTCCTGGGCAGAATATTTAAATCATACGTCATTGTTTGTTTTCAGGTCAACCAGTACAATTATACAACATAAATTCTTTTAAAGCATCTGGGACTTCAGTTCAATTTAAGATCCTGTGGGTTTTATCACCAGAATGAATGATTATAAAATACACGCATGCAAATGAAGAGATAAAAAAATTAAAGGGCATATGAAATTTAATGGATGCTACTTGTAATTCCATGCCAAATTGTTGCAAAAGACAGTGGCTAGGCCATACCATGTAAAAATGTGGTTTATGGCATTTACAACTGGAGAATGTGGTTTTAATAGTCTATTGCCATAGATATATATTATAAAACAGAGTAGAGAATTAAGTTTCTGGTATTAACATATGGGTGAAGGAGAAAGTTTTTACCCAAGGCTGTCATTGGTTTTACTGCCAAAATAGCGAGCTTGTTTTGACTAAGGTAATTCACTCCAACAGCACACCACAGTGAAAACTTTGTGGAAAATGGAGATTCTTTATTTTTGAGTGTTTTTATTCTAAGAGCTCATTTGGACTAATCTAATTCAGTCAATATTTATTAACTGCCAAAAATGTGAAAGCTAATATATTCGAGGATGTGGGGGCTGGGATTGGAGGGAGTTAAAATTGAAGCTCACAACTCTACTCTTGAGAGAATCACAATCTAGGGAAAGCGGTGGGCAGACGTGTGTAAAGAATCTGAACCTGGGTTGTGTACATTGTTGGAGGAGCCAAATAACAGGCTCCCACCTCTTGATTCTCTCCTCTAATCCAGCATCCACATTGCTGCCCGAGTTTTACCCAAAAGAAAGAATCCAACTGTGTTGTCTTTCTCCATAAAGTTCTCCATTGCTTATAAAATACAGTCCAGATTCTCTAGTAACAGCTCTTCAACATTTGGTCTAAGACTACCTTTTCCTATTCAAATAACACTCTAAAGAGGAATGCTTACAGAAAAAAACTTGTTGAGAGGCCGAAGCGGACAGATCACCTGAGGTTGGGAGTTGGAGACCAGCCTGACCAACATGGAGAAACTCCATCTCTACTAAAAATACAAAATTAGCCAGGTGTGGTGGCACATGCCTGTAATCCCAGCTACTTGGGAGGCTGAAGCAGGAGAATTGCTTGAACCTGGGAGGCAGAGGTTGTGGTGAACCGAGATCGTGCCATTGCACTCCAGCCTGGGCAACAAGAGCGAAACTCTGTCTCAAAAAAAAAAGAAAGAGAGAGAGAGAAAGAGAGGGAGAGAGAGAGAAAGAGAGAGAGAAAAGGAAGGAAGGAAGGAAGGAAGGAAGGAAGGAAGGAAGGAAGGAAGGAAGGAAGGGAGGGAGGGAGGGAGGGAGGGAGGGGAGAGAGAGAGAGAGGAAGGAAAGGAGGGAGGGAGGAAGGAAGAGGGCTGGGCGCGGTGGCTCAAGCCTGTAATCCCAGCACTTTGGGAGGCCGAGGCAGGTGGATCACAGGGTCAGGAGATCGAGACCCTCCTGGCTAACATGGTGAAATCCCGTCTCTACTAAAAAATACAAAAAAAAAAAAACTAGCTGGGCGAGGTGGCGGGCGCCTGTAACCCCAGGTACTCAAGAGGCTGAGGCAGGAGAATGGCGTAAACCTGGGAGGCGGAGCTTGCAGTGAGCTGAGATCCAGCCACTGCACTCCAGCCCGGGCGACAGAGCAAGACTCTGTCAATAAAAAGAAGGAAAGAAAGGAGAGGAAAGGAAAAGGAAAGGAACAGGAAAGGAAAAGGAAAGGAAAGGGAAAGGAAAAGGAAAGGAAAGGAAGAAAGAAAGAAAAAACTTGACTCAACTTGAAAAGACTAAGGATTCCAGTACGGTTCTTCAAATAATATATGAACGTCCACTGTTCCTACAGGACTTGTCTCTTTCTAATTTTTGCTTCCAACCATGACAAACTCCTCAAGAAGAATGGAGTCATGGGGCAACCAAGAAGTTGCTGGGACATTTTCTTGCAGGGACTGGTACAAAGGAAGGAAATAAAAGGGTGTGTTATTATGAAAGAAATTAACTAATATTAGCATCTCCTTTTCCTAACCCTTCCCATTACAGTCCCAGACCCTCAAAGAGGAGAGTGTTGTACTTCTAAATGTCTCAGGTCTTTGTATACTTCACCCAGAAAGAGCAATTTCTCTGGGATCACCCATGAATACAGAAGGGTTGGTAAGATTCGGAGATAGAGAAAACTGCCTTATACTTAGGCTGAGACAGCGAGATAGAACATAGTGGAGACAAAAGTTGAGGAGCGTTAGGATGGGAAGGCTTTTGCTTGGATTTGAGTTTTCTTAGTGGATGGAAAGGTCCCCCACAATACAGACATAGCTTCCTCTTCCATGCTTCACTCCCAATACCACAGGATCCCTGTAGAAGGGGACACTGACAGCACAACAGGTGGTGAGGTCCACAGCAGTCAACAGGGAGCAAATGTTTGCCTGAACTCCCAGTGTCACCAGGCGACCAGCCCCAACACCAGCACCAAGTAGAAAGTACAAGAGTAATGACAAAAGGCAGCACCATGGCCTGGAAACAGGCATCTCCATTGTGCCCTGTGAGTACCAAACAAACCCAATTGCTTATATAATTTCCAAAAAACAGACTAATCAGAGATTGAGCTTTCTACCAGTCACATTCGTGTGGGCTCAGAGCAAGTTATATTTGATCTAGAGATATGAAGGAATGCACCCTCGATCATATTCTAAAACCTTTAATAAACATAGTTCAGAAGCTGTTTCCAGATAAGAATGCTCAACACACTGGGTTTCCAGACTCCTAGAGACCCTTTCCCATGCTAAAGCCCATGTGCATGGGTCTACAGAGAGCATCCCATTATAGCTTATGGGGAAAAAAAAATTCTCCATTCCTTCTTCTTTATTTGTTTCTCTTTTAAAGGCACTCTACAGGGGTTTGCAGACTCTAGACCACAGACTAAATCCGGCCTGCTGACTGTTTTTGTACAGCCCATGAGCTAAGAGTGGTTTTCACATTTCAAATGGTTGAAAGATCATAAGAATATTTTGTGACACATGAAAATTGCATGAAATTCAAATGTCCAGTGTCCCTAAATTAGGTTTTATTGGCACACCCACGACCATTTGTTCATGCATCATCTATTGTTGCTTTCACTACAATGGCAGAGTCAAGTAGTTGTGACAGAGACCATCCAGCCCTTTGCAGAAAGAGTTTGCTTTATCCATGTAAAGAAAGAGACGATTTCCAAGACTTAAGAAGGAGGGTCATGTTCTGTATTAGTAAACCCAGTGTCCAACTGAGAGGCAGGAAGCAGATTGTAGGCCTAGTCTAGAGCCTTCTCCTTCACCCTATGCCAAGTGCGGAGGGAGCAACAGTCCCCACATTTTCCTGGCTAAAGAGCTTCTGTCTTCCAGGTAAGGACCTAGAAATGAGTAGGCAACAAAACAGAAGGGGAAAGATATGCAAGGAAACTAGAGAGGGACTAGCCCATCCCCAAACCTGCAGCCCTACCCACTTCACAGTAACAACAAACCAAGGATCCCAGCCTCAGAGGGGAAGAGGCCAGCCAGCCAGACTGGCAAAGGAGGCCACAGCTGCCATCCCCTTAAAGCCCACCTCTCTCCTCACCACGACGGTGTGGAGATGAAGAAGGAGGACAGTTTCAGAAGGACAAAATGACATCTTAACTGAAAAACAGAAGAGGATGGCAGCAGGGAGGGCAGCCTCCTCCCCAGGCTTCAGAGAGTGCATTTCAGAACTGAAATAAGACCAGGGAGAAGAGTTCTAATGGAACATGCCCTCCAAGCTGAGCAAACTGGAGCCTGCCACTGTTCCTCCATAACTCCATTCCACTGAGACAGCAGCTAGTGTAAACATCTGAGGCAGAGGGATAAGGAAAATTATTCGGCAATTAAAATGTATATCTCAAGAAACTGTTTCAAAACATGTTATAAGCCTGGCCTTGTAACTGAAAATATTAGAAACTGATGTGAATTCACACTAATGTCACCTTCCATGCACCTCTCCTGGCCATCTTCTGTTTTAAATTGAATTAGGCGAGCTGCTGGGTCAGAACAACACCTAATTGCTTTTTCTACCCCTTTCATTCTACCAACATTTATTAAGCACTTATTATTTGCAAGGCGCTATGCCAAGTATAAGCAGGGAAAAAACATAATGAATAATCCCAGCCCCAGAGAGTTGCAGTTCCCTAGGAGAGATATAAAGTATGATTTAAAATCACAAATAATTAATATTGTGTAGAAACGATATGCGTATGTGTGCATCTGAGGTGTAACGCTGCAGAGATTAGAGTTGTGAAAAGGGGAAAGCTGAGCCTGGATAACTCAAACAAAATGAATCTTCCCCTAGCTATCAGCATGCCCTGATAGAAGGTTTCAGAGCCAGTTGCCTAAGTCAAGGCTTTTCAAAGCCTAGTGGAGGAGCACCCCCATCAGAATAACCTCGGATGTTTGCTAAAAGGCAACAAATCAAGTCCTTCCAAATCTGAATCTCCGAGACAGGACCCACGATTCTGCCCTATTCACAAGCTCCACGGTGGCTCCTGAGACACTTTCCAGTTTGAGACAGAGGGCTGGATGATGGGCTCTTAAACTTGGCTGTTCTTTGTAATCACCTAGACCCTAAGCCAATTCAATCAGAGCATCTGGGGTGAGACTCAGGCATGAGTAGTTCGTGACACTCTCCAGGTGATCCCAATGTGCTACCAAATTGAGAACCACAGTGCTAGTATCATTGGCCCATAACTTTACACAAAGAATAGTAGACTCCATTTCGAGAGAAAAAAAGAGTCATACTTTTCTTTTTCATTTGTCTAAGTAGATATCATCATCTGAGTAACCCATTTTTTCCTTCTATTTAATACAACTTCTGAGGTCTTGGGCATTTTTTTTTTTTTGAGACGGAGTCTCGCTCTGTCGCCCAGGCTGGAGTGCAGTGGCGCGATCTCGGCTCCTTGCAAGCTCCACCTCCTGGGTTCACGCCTCCGAGTAGCTGGGACTACAGGCGCGTACCACCATGCCCGGCTAATTTTTTGTATTTTTAGTAGAGACAGGGTTTCATTGTGTTAGCCAGGATGGTCTCGATCTCCTGACCTCGTGATCCACCCACCTCGGCCTCCCAAAGTGCTGGGATTACAGGCGTGAGCGCCCGGCCGGTCTTGGGCTTTATAATTCAAACTTGGTCCACTCATGTAGCAGTCACTGTAAGTGATTGTATGTGGACATCTGTGTGTGGGTGTGTGGCCATGTGCATATGTGGATGCATGTACATGCATGCATGTGTCATGCACTATGTGAAGAGCTAGAGGAGGAGAGATGAAAAATACAGGCCAACAAGGTCCATAGGAAAGCAACAATGTGAAAAGTGCTAACATTCAGAGTATTGGGGCTTTGGGGACACGGAAGTGTCTAACCAGCCAGGAACTGGAGGTGACAGTGGTAGTCTGGGAGGGAAGGTCATTGCAGAGACATCTTAGGGAAGGAGATGCTCATGCTGAGTACTGAAGAATGAAGAGAAGTGAGCCTCACAGAGGAGGGATAGCCAGCAAGGTGGACACCAACTGCAAAGACATAGTCATATCCAAGTTGGGAATATCTGGAGTATAATGTGGTTGTGAAGGGTCTCTGGCCTGTAGAAAGTACAGAGCCATGCTATCAGTCTCTTCAGGGCCAAGAAAAGCCATTATTCTGGCCTAGTAATTCTCAGTCCCAGCACGGATTAGAATCATGTGAGATATTTTAAATACTAACAAAGTCCAGGCCTCACCCCCAGAGATTCTGATTTAATGAGACTTGAGCATCTCTATTTTTAACAAGCTCCCATGTGATTGGAGGGGGCGGGTCTCAGAGTCACATTTGGAGTCTTAGTAAACAGACAGCTGGCCTTGGCCACTGGCTACATGGATTCTCCTGGTTGGGCTGGACCAAGCTGGGGCTGGAGTCTGCAGGCTGCCTGCCCCATTCTTCTTCTTCCTTCCTGGGCATGTGGCCACTTTATTGCCTTCAGAGGGAAGAAACTCAGGCTGCAGAGTTTTCAGGCTGGCTGTTCACCTGGTACAAAGGTGGTTGAGTGATCTCTGGCTACTCCCAGGTGCTCAAGCTTCTGCTCCAGCATCCCTGCATTCCTGCCTTGCTGTGAGCATTCCTCCAAGCACAAGCACACCCTCGTGGGGAGAGCAGGGGGGTCAGGATTATTGGTAGTAAAGGGAAGTCATGTGGTATACACACACCCTAGATGTATCCCCAGGGAATACATGTCCGTACTTGTCAGAAGCCTAGATTCATGAAATTTATCATAGTACGTAATAGAATTTCTCCCATTAAACGCAGTGAAATGAACTAAAACATTGTAATTAGATGCGTAATGAAAATAACAGAATATGTAAGAAGAAATCAAAATAGTGAAATTGCATGGCAGGGCTTCTGGGCAGTCAGCTAAGTGTACACCCGAGCTAAGTGACTCCCAGGCCACTGCAGCCAGACAGCATGTGATTCAAATCTGTGCTGGAGCAGAAGAACAAATTGCTCCATGTCATAAATCTTCTGGGTCATCTGCAAATAGTGGAAACCAGGAATGTTAAATCCATGAATGCCAAGGGTGCATTCATATATCAAAATAAACATTTGTACGGACAACGCAAGTCCAAGAGGGAGAAATGTATAGTTGTTTTCATGCGTAAAAGGGATAGATAAGAATCTATCCACTGAATTTTTGAAACAGTATTTCTGTAGTCCCTCCCATATTTCCAAGTCAGCTGTTAAGTATAATAAACAGATTTTTCTGAGTCAAAATCAGGACATGTGATTGGAGAAAATTTTTTTTCTGAGTTGTAAATGTATTTATAAAGAAGTATTGCCTTGGGCTACTAGAAGGACAAAAAAAGCAATGCTGAGAGACATGCTAAGGCTGGGACAAGTGCCATGTAGCAGAAGAAGGCGGGAGGTTCCCTTCACACAGCAGCAGATGAGGTTGCATCTGAGCAGGTTGCCCACCCCGGGGAGCCCTGGGAAGCCCATCGCTGTCCTACAGTCTGTCCAGGTGGCCATCAGAGAATGTGTCTGGAGTGGCAGGGCAGCAAAAGTCCAAGACAAGTCACAATGAAGAGGCAGACAGTGACCTCCCCTGAGGACAATGAGGCAGTTGCACAAACATCTAAGTGATTAGAGTACCCCAGGAAGGTGGGGGAGGAAGGCTAAAAAGATCTGAGGGGGAATTTTAACGTGAATGTGACTGAATTATAAACCTGAACTTGTAGAGAAAATTCTGAACTGGATTGAGTTTACTTGGAAATGACTAAAATCAAAACTTTCTGCCAAGTCAGAAATTACATTTACCATAAGAAAATACGGATTACAGTTTTGCATATCTGAGTGTGAGACTGAAAAGGACAAAGCCACGCCATAGGCTTTCCTTTATTCTCTCCTCCTCCAGTGGGCAGGGTCCTTTCTTTCCTGGAGGCCTGGGTGGGAACAGTGGCCACTCCCTCAGACCCCCTTCCCAAGCCACTGCCGTGGGATGTGGCCAAGCTGAGGCCATTAGCAGAGGCAGGTGTATCTAATCATTTCTTCATTCACTTCTTCAAATACTATTTCCTTTGTTTTCCATTTCCTAAAGCCTTGGAATTCTGGATCAGGAAGTCAAGGGGAAGTTTGGTTAGCCACGAACAGTAACACCAGACTCTCATCTATGTGAACAGCCCCCTTTAAAAACCTTCCTTAACAAGAGTTTTTTGTTGTTGCTGTTTTTTGTTTTTTTAATTAGAATACCCAGGATTGGTATTGGTTCCAGAAAATGAGCGCACACACACACCCCTGCACAGGGAGTAAAGTATAACCTTGATGTGATTTTCTTCTGGCAGGCAACTGGATATTATATTTCAAAAAATCTTTAAAATGCGCATACCTTTTTAACCAGAAATTCCAATTCTAGGAATCTGCTTCAGGAAGTAATTTAAAGATCAGTGTAGAGCAGTGGTTAAGAGCCAGTCCTTAATGTCAACAGAATCTGGGTTCGGGTCCTGATGCCACTGATTAGCTCAACGAAACTTTGAACGAATTACAGAATGTGAACTTTACTGCCCTAGTATGTGAAATAGGGGTAACACTCATACCCATCTCACAAGGCTGTCACGAGGTTACAATGAACTCAAACATGTTAATGCTCAGCACTATGCCCAGCAAGGTATGAGAGTCTGATAAATATCACTGCTGTTCCTGATTCATATTGTTGTCTATACATAAAAATGATAGTACAAGGATGGTCCTCACACCAGCACTGGCAAAAAGGACAAGTGAAAATGCAACCAAAATATCTAGTAAGTGATTAATTTAACAAATTGTGACATTCATAGAATAACCATTAGGCCATCCTTTAAAATGATGCTATGGAAAGGTATCTATTGCTATAAAAGGATGTTCACAGTGTATTGTTAAGCAAAAGATGCCGGTTTTCAAACTAGCATGCATAGCATGATCTGCTTTTCATTAATACATGCATATAGATGCATAGAAAAATATACGGAAAAATAGATGCTAAGACATTAAGATGGTTGTCTCTGGGTGAGATTATACTTTTTTTAAATTCTACTATCTTTGGCTTTTTGTTATTGAATTTGTATTTCACTTGTAATAAGCAAAAAAAAAGTATTTTCATGGAAATGTCACAATGAAAGTATAAATGCTTCTTGGGAAGTCACAAGTAAAATTTATCAGGTATTATCAAAAATCAAGATTGTTCCTTCCAGAAGAATTCCAATTCTGTAAGAAGAGGGGGAAAGGGAACAGAAAATCACTACTAGAACCCCCGCAGGGTAATCACCACCATGAGCAAGCTCCACCGATGGAGGCTGAAATTCACGGATAAAAGTTTGAGTAGCAAGAGAATATGTGCACAGTCTCAAGGTATCTCTCCCAAGGCAGTTATTAATTATTAAGGGGAAGCAGTAACTTTGCAGTGGAGGAGTCCGGCAGTCAGCAGCTTAATTTAGTGATCAAGGTTAACATCAGCAAGCAAACACATCAACATCACGAGCCCCTGATATGATGCTTGGCATGAGAGACATACAGAACTTTAATCTCGCCACAAGAACACAAACTCAGATTGACAGACCATCTCCAAAATACCTGACCAGGATTCTTCAAGAGTGTTGAGGACATGAAAGACAACAAAAGACCAAGGAACTGTCACAGATAGGAAGTAACTAAGGAGACAGGACAACTAAGTGTAACGTTGGGATCCTGGATTTGTTCCTAGAACGGCTGAAGAACACTTATAGAGAAACTAGGAAAATCCAAATGGAGTCAGTGGCTTGGTAAGAATAGTATTGTCCTAATATTAATTTCTTAGTTTCCATACTTGTTATGTGGCTACTAAGATATTAATGTGAGGGGGAAGCTGGATTAAAGGATTATGGAAACTGTATTATTTTTGCAATTTTTCTATAAATTTAAATGTATTTCAAAATAGAAATTTTAAAATGTAAACAAGACTGGACAAGCCTAGATACTCTGGGTTAGGTATTATTGGAGAAGTCCCAAAAAGGGCCCAGGCAGGAAAAGTCAAAGCCCTCTGTCTCCTCATATTTCATAGAAAATGTTACTTTTACAACTTGTTAGGTTAAAATTAGATTCAGCCAGGCGCGGTGGCTCAAGCCTGTAATCCCAGCACTTTGGGAGGCCGAGACGGGCAGATCATGAGGTCAGGAGATCGAGACCATCCTGGCTAACACGGTGAACCCCTGTCTCTACTAAAAATACAAAAAAACTAGCCGGGCGAGGTGGCGGGTGCCTGTAGTCCCAGCTACTCGGGAGGCTGAGGCAGGAGAATGGCGTAAACCCGGGAGGCGGAGCTTGCAGTGAGCTGAGATCTGGCCACTGCACTCCAGCCGAGAGACAGAGCAAGACTCCGTCTCAAAAAAAAATAAAATAAAATAAAATAAAATTAGATTCACACAAACATAGGGGAAGGCAGCATCTCAGTTTTCAGCACAAACCACGAGAACATTCGCAAATATTATCAAGACTCAACATTTCTCTTTTGAACTGACACTCTTCATAATTTCCTCATTCCAGTTCATTGGTTCAATTCTTTTTTAACCTCAAAGTATCTCCTTTTTTCATGTCATACCTGTAAGTCAACAATAAATTAAAAGATCAGTGATCTTTGAGTTTTAAATATCCCAAAAGCTGTCTTTATTATTACCCATTTCTTTTGTTTGCCCTTTCAAAATCAGATGTGAAATGTTTGTGTTGGCCATGTGCAGTGGCTCATGCCTGTAATCCCAGCACTTTGGGAGGCCAAGGCAGGCAGATCACCTGAGGTTTGAAGTTTGAGACCAGCCTGCCCAACATGGTGAAATCCCGTCTCTACCAAAATACAAAAATTAGCTGGGCATGGTGGCAAGTGCCTGTAATCCCAGCTACTTGGGAGGCTGAGGCAGAAGAATTGCTTGAACCCAGGAGGCAGAAATTGTGGTGAGCCAAGACTGCTCCATTACACTCCAGCCTGGGCAACAAGAGTGAAACTTCATCTTTTTAAAAAAAAAAAAAAAAAAGTTTGTTCCTTAGTGCCTACTAAATTAGTATGGGATACAGAACGGCTAGTAGACCTCATGCCTCCTAAGAGAACAGATGTTTAATCTCTTATTCCAAGCCTCCTGGTAATTAAAACAAGTAGCAACTACAAACACAACGAAACTTATTGGAGTTTACTATGTACTTACTTACATTATTTCATTCATTCCCACAACAATGTTCTGAGTGGATATTATACCATCTTCATTTTACAGTTGACAAAACTGAGGCTTAAGGAAATGAATTATTCTTAAGGTCACAGAATAAGTGGCAGAAGCAGGTAAGTCCCAGATGCCAGATACTCTGATTTATTGAGTATCTCCACACCTGTGAATATTTATTGACGAATACCACTGGAATTAGAGGTCTGCCTAGAAACTTCTGGAAATCTAAAACTATGGGTTGAGGAAAGGATACCTATGGCATGAGAGAGCCTGCTGGGAAGGGGTCACCCTTTCTACCTTGTATAGGGTAACTAAAAATATGTAGATCTGATGACAACAGGGGAAACAAAACTGTACCATGCGAATCAATTCAAGGACAAACAGGAGCTTGCTAGTCTAGGATTTCTCCTTAGCTGTACGGGAATTCCTTTTACATTTTAATATGCAAAATTTCAGCTGACTTAAGATGAAGACTTGTTTGCTAATCACGATAATTCCACATGTGGAGACTTTTACCCTAGAGAGAGTGCCACTTTTTTGTGGGTACTCTCTTCCCTTCCATAAAACACCCTACGTACATCAACCAGATTAATCTCCTATCAATCTCCTTAAAGTTATAGTCAATTTATTCCTCGGCTGAAAAACCTTGAATGGCTCCACCTGCTTTTGAAATATTATTCTCAATAGTCTGGCTTCGGCCGGGCGCGGTGGCTCAAGCCTATAATCCCAGCACTTTGGGAGGCCGAGACGGGCAGATCACGAGGTCAGGAGTTCGAGACCATCCTGGCTAACACGGTGAAACCCCGTCTCTACTAAAAAATACAAAAAGCTAGCCGGGCGAGGTGGCTGGTGCCTGTAGTCCCAACTACTCGGGAGGCTGAGGCAGGAGAATGGCGTAAACCCGGGAGGCAGAGCTTGCAGTGAGCTGAGATCCGGCCACTGCACTCCAGCCCCAGCGACAGAGCGAGACTCCGTCTCAAAAAAAAAAAAAAAAATAGTCTGGCTCCAACTTTTCTTTCCAATAAAATGTTATCATCAGTTAGGATATTTTTGTAGCAATTAACAAAAATCACAAATTAAACTGCCCTTAACAAAAGGAAAATTATTTTCTCATTTAACCAGGAGGACAGAAATAGAATAAGATTTGAGGTTGCAGTTTGTTCTGGTTCCATGTCCCTAAGAATCTCAGAATCTCAGCTTGCGCCCCTCAATCTGTGTGTGTGTGTGTGTGTGTGTGTGCACGCGTGCGTGTGTGTCTATCCATCTATCTCTCTTTGTCAAGCATTCTACACTCTAGCAAAACGAAAACACAAAACTTTGCTGTTCCCACTCTTCTATGGGAAACGCTTGCCCCCATTGCTACCCATTCTCCAAGGCCCACATCTTCCACATATCTCTTACGATTGCAACTAAAGCCTCATTATAGTAGTGGATCAGAATTGTTCCTTGACTCTACTGAGCCAGGGTGGCCACCCTAACACCAAATTTTCGCAGTTCGCATGCTGATGGACAAGTGGCTGAGAAAGGCAACTGCCAAGTGCTGAGGAGGAGATACCAGGTCTTCCACCATCATCATTCATTCACGTATTGATTCACGACCCAACATATCTGAGGATCTTCCAGTTGCCAGGTTATCTGCTGCTGAAGAGCTAACAGTCAGGGAGATGGACACATAAACAAACAACTGCCACATACTAAGATCAACATTGTGATAGAAATAAGCACACAGTGAGGACAAATAGAGAGGAAGTGACAGACTCTGCCCGGAGACTCAGAGAAGGCTTAGAAAGAGGTAACCCTGGATCCATGAAGGAGTCAATATTAAAAAAAAAAAAACTCCAACCCATAAGCTATTCCCAAACATGTAAAGTAAATGCAAATACCATCAGAGATGTAAGTAGTTCCGTTTTAAATATAGGAATTGTTGGACGGACAGGTTAGGATTTTGCAACTAAATGTGGCGATAAAATAATTGCATAAAGGCAACCCAATCATTATTTTATTGACAATAACAGCTTCTTTCCTGAGGCCCTTCTCTGTCTCTCCAGTTCCCTGTTGTTTGTGGGTAAATATCCACTTGCTATTTTACAGTATTCCTGCTTAATTGGCAACCAGCTGCCTCTAAGAAACAAGATATTATGTTCAAGTGTAACTATTGTTTTCCACCCCCATCTTATCACTGAGAAAAAGACTGAGAACAGGAAACACGTTCTTAACATAGACAGTGTCTTTACAAAATAAAACAAGCAATGTGACATCAAGTTAGTGCTAAGAGTTCTCTCTTTTCAGGTGTCAGCTCAAGGTAGGCTAAGAATATGCAATCATGATTTGGTGAGTTTTATTGCATTTCCCAAAACAACAGGGCCAGTCCTAGTCATACTTCGGTGATGGCTTTTAAATTAAAGAATTAGCTGCTCCCTGAATTGCCTGTCTTGAGAGTGTTTTTACTAGAAACTTGTGTGGCCCTTGGAATACTTGAGACTCTTCAATAAAGAATTCCCCTAGTCTGGGAGCTGGGTTTCTGGGCACTTGGATGCTGTCTCCCTGCTCAGTATGATGTTGGCCACAAGCGCCAGGGAGTAGGAGCATGCTGGGAGAGTGTCCTGCACACATGCTTGGATACAGGCATGAGTAAGACCACCATGACTGCTAAATGAAGAAAAACAAAAACATCACGCCATCACTAATTAAAGGGCAATTAAAGGGCAGCCCTAAGAAATAGGGAAATCCCAAAAGCAAACAAATGAATCATGAAATTCCAGGCACCTTGGTCAATGGAGTGGAAGAGATTTGCTGGCAGGGGATAGGATTGGAGATGGAGTGCTATTGAGTGTTGCTTGCTAAGTCAACGCTGCTTCTCAAAGTCGCTATCACTGACATTCATGTTAACAAATAAAACAATACAGCCATGCACTGTATACCAACATTTCAGTCAACAGTGGACCACATATATGGCGAGGGGCCTACAAGATTATAATAGAACTGAAGAATCCCTGTCTCCTATTGTTATAACATCATAGCACAATGTATTAGTCACGTGTTTTAGTGATGCTGGTGTAAGTAAACCTACCACACTGCCAGTTACATAAAAGTATAGCACATACTATTATGTATAGTACATAATACTTGATAATAATAATAAATGACTATCTTACTGGTTTAAGTATTTATTCTACTATAGTTTCATGACTATTTTAGAGTATATTCCTTTTACTTACTAGAAAAAGAAAAGTTGGCCGGGCTCAGTGGCTCACACCTGTAATTCCAACATTTGGGGAGGCCGAGGCGGGTGGATCACCTGAGGTCAGGAGTTGAAGGTCAGCCTGGCCAACATGGTGAAACCCTGCCTCTACAAAAATACAAAAATTAGCCAGGCATGATGGTGGGTGCCTGTAATCCCAGTTACTCGGGATGCTGAGGCAGGAGAATTGCTTGAACCCAGGAGGCAGAGGTTGCAGTGAGCCGAGATCACGCCATTGTACTCCAACCTAGGTGGGAGAGTGAGACTCCGTCTCAAAAAAAAAAAAAAAAAGAAAAAGAAAAAGAAGGCCAGGCACGGTGGCTCACGCCTGTAATCCCAGCACTTTGGGAGGCCGAGGGGGGCGGATCACGAGGTCAGGAGATCGAGACCATCCTGGCGAACATGGTGAAACCCCATTTCTACTAAAAACACAAAAAAATTAGCTGGGCGTGGTGGCGGGTGCCTGTAGCCCCAGCTACTGGGGAGGCTGAGGCGGGAGAATGGCGTGAACCCGGGAGGTGGAGCTTGCAGTGAGCCGAGATCTCGCCACTGCACTCCAGCCTGGGCGACAGAGCGAGACTCTGTCTCAAAAAAAATAAAAGAAAAAGAAAAGTTGAGTGTAAAACAGACTCAGGTAGGTTCTTCAGGAGGAATTCCAGAAGAAGACAATGTTATCATAGGAGATGACAGCTCCATGCGTGTTACTGCCCCCTGAAGACCTTCCAATGAGACAAGATGTGGAGGTGGAAGACAGTGATATTGATGATCCTGATCCTGTGTAGGCCTAGGCTAATGTAGGTGTTTGTGTCGTCTAACAAAAAACAAAAAAAAAAAGGTAAAAAAAAAATTACAGAAAAAAAGATTTAAGGAAAGAAAATATTTTTGTTCAGCTATACATGTGTTTGTGTTAAATTTTAAGCTGTGTTACTAGAAAAGAGTCAAAAAGTTTTAAAAAGCAGAAGTTTATAAAGTAAAAAAAAACTTACAGTAAGCTAAGGTTTACTTATTATTGAAGAAAAATAGTTTTCATAAGTTTAGTAGCCTAAGTATACACTGTTTATAAAGTCTGCAGTAGTGTACAGTAAAGTCCTAGGCCTTCACATTCACTCACGGACATCAGAGCAACCTTCAGTCCTGCAAGATGCATTCACGGCAAGTACCCTATACAAGTGTGTACTGTTTTTTTATCTTTTTTTTTTTTGAGATGGAGTTTTGCTCTTGTTGTCCAGGCTGGAGGGTAATGGCGCAATCTTAACTCACTGCAACCTCTGCCTCCCGGGTTCAAGTCATTCTTCTGCCTCAGCCTCCTGAGTAGCTGGGATTACAGGCATGCGCCACCACGCCCAGCTAATTTTTTGTATTTTTAGTAGAGACGAGGTTTCACCATGTTGTCCAGGCTGGTCTTGAACTCCTGACCTCAGGTGATCCACCCACCTCAGCCTCCCAAAGTGCTGGGATTACAGGCGTGAGCCATAGTGCCCGGCCCATTTTTTATCTTTTATACTACATTTCCACTCTACCTTTTCTATGTTTAGATACATAAATACTTCCTATGATAACTCCCTACCATACTCAGTACAGTACCATGCTGCACAGGTTTATAGTCTAGGAGCAATCGGCTATACCATATAGCCGAGGTGTGTAGTTGGCTTTCCATCTAGGTTTTTGTAAGCACACTCAGTGGTAGTCACACGATGCTGAAATCACCTAACAACGTATTTCTCAGAACATAAACACATCCTTAAGTGATGCATTACTGTAGCTAATTCCTTCATCCAGAAAACATCAAGATTGTGATACAGGCATAAAAACAGAGTCTTACAGATATAGCAGAGTAAGGCCCAAAGAAATTCAATGGCCTTCTTTTAGTTCCAAAGAAATTAATCATACAAGAAACTGCATAGTAACATATCAGAATGAAGGTGGAAATTTCTCTGCAGGCACCTCCGGTCCAAGGCATTTTTCTGAACTTGAAAGAGGGCAACAAGAAGTGCTTACTAGGAGTTCCCTTCAAGTCATCATAAAAATCATGACAAATTTTTATCATTTTGTAACTCAAGATAATCCAATAATGTTCAATTCTATCTTTTTTTTTTTTTTGAGACAGAGTTTCATTCTGCTGCCCAGGCTGGAGTGCAATCTCGGCTCACTGCAACCTCTACCTCCCGGGTTCAAGCAATTCTCCTGCCTCAGCCTCCTGAGTAGCTGGGATTACAGGTACCCGCCATCACACCTAGTTAATTTTGTATTTTCAGTAGAGACGGGGTTTCACCATGTTGGCCAGGCTGATTTTGAACTCCTGACTTCAGGTGATCCACCCACCTCGGCCTCCCAAAGTGCTGGGATTACAGGCAAGAGCCACTGCACCTGACCAGTTCTGTCTTTTTATAGATGAGGAAGACAAGGCCCCAGGGAATACAATGACCTCCTTGAAGTACTACAACTAACGAAGTAAATGCAAAAGCTAAAACTTAGGCTCAATTCCTCTGAATCTAACTGCAAACTATTTCCAACGCAAAAAAAAAAATAGTAACAATGACGATGAGTACAAACCAGAAAAAATAAAACCTCTGCTTTTTTCAAAGATAGGGAACATTCTTGCAAACATCTACACTTTCGAGGAAAATCAGCCGTGGATTTATCGCCTTGAATTTATCTCCATTCCTAAGCTCTCATTGTCCTTGATGAGTACCATTTGTCTGCTACCTGCTATGTAAAGTAATGCTTCTTTCAATAAATATAATGTGGGCCTATAGTCCTAGCTTTCCAGGAATTGTTCCGCATTCAACACATCTATACCTTTCTTGGTTTTACAAATTCGCTAGATATATTTTTAAAATATCTTTCTTCTCCTCAGAAAATCTCTCTGAGGCTGCAGTTTGGTGCACTGAAAGCACTATGAGGAGAGAGCTGGAATATAAGCCAATTGGAAAACAACACGTGCACCTCCCTCTCCACCACCCCTCCTGCTGCAGCTCAATATTTGCTCTTGGTGTTGGCCCATTTTCACTTCCTGCCACCTGCTTCCCGGCCTCTGCATCCAGGAGAGCCTGCCCCTGGTTGAACACAGGAGGCTGTCACCCATCATTCTTCCATTATCCCTAGCAGGTGCCTTATTTCCTCTCAGCCAGCTTCCTGATCTCTCCCTCCCTGCTATGGACTTCCAGGCACCACATCTCTGTCATTAATCCTCCTTAGCTGTCCTGGGTGAGAGGGTTGACCAGGCTCCTAGAGAAGAGCTTCACGTAGGTGTAGGAATATTTGGAGTAGATCATTATTTTTTTAATTGAGTCACCACACTTTTGTTTTGCCCAATAAATGCGTGTTTATAAAGCTACTACCAGCCACTAGCATCATGACTTTAAGTAATAATAATATTTTTGCAGGTTCTGTTTCTTAAATAAATGTTAATTCAAAAAGAGTTAAAAAGGCATTATCGTGTTATTTAAACTTAGCTTGATTTTTTAAATTTAATATTTGTCCTTCCTTTTCTTATTTCTCCTCAGTTGGATGAAAATTCTGTCACAGACCTGCATTGGGGAACAAGTGCCTTAAGAGTCTAGAGTTCAAACACCTTCGAGAACCAGGACATTGCAAATCGCTGGACCTGCATGCAGGGCAGGGAACAAGGTTCCTGCAGGAAAGTGAGGCACTGGCCTTAGGTGCAGAATTTTACGGGCTCTCAAAAACTCGGTGATCAAAATAAATAACATTTCAATAAAACAAAATTATGTATTATTAACCAATTTTTTTTTTTTTTTAAGATGGAGTCTTGCTCCGTCACCCAGGCGGGAGTGCAGTGGTGCTATCTGGGCTCAATGCAAGCTCTGCCTCCAGGGTTCACGCCATTCTCCTGCCTCAGCCTCCCAAGTAGCTGGGACTACAGGGGTCTGCCACCACACCCGGCTACTTGTTTGTATTTTTAGTGGAGACGGGGTTTCACCATGTTAGCCAGCATGGTCTCAATCTCCTGACCTCGTGATCTGCCTGTCTCGGCCTCCCAAAGTGTTGGGATTACAGGCGTAAGCCACTGTGCCTGGTCAAAATATCAAATTTTTAAATAGAGAGACAGGATCAATAGCATACTGATTTTTCCTTTATGTTACAACTTCAGTATGGGTCAGCCTATACTGACTGCATGAATGCAAGCCTTGGTGAGAACAGTGGAAATTAGAGAGCACGTGTCCTGAAAGGTTTCACATTTATTAGGAAATGCTGTACTGACTGAACACTGAGGCCACATACACAACCTCTAGCCCTAATGTGGACTGCCAGTATGTGAATATCAAGTATCTCCAAAGAAGCCTTACACTCTGTGCGCCTCTTAGCAATGTAGGTGGGTCAAGGTAGACTAGCCAGAGTTTCCTTTACAAAAGGAGTTAAAACACATCATGTGGAATGAAGGGAACTGAAAAACTCACGTTTGGAGGAAAATGGGGCTATCCCTTCAATGCCTGCTGTGAATGCCAAATGGAGAACCTGTCCGTTTCGGGGGGATAAGAGGTCAAGCTCAATCAAGGGATCCTGCCTGGATGTTAGCAAGAAGCATCAATGACTCATGGGGAAATTCTGATCATCTTCCTCCCGCTGAAAGAGAGAGGGCAAACAAAAAAGGAGCAATATGTTGCTCAGAAGGCACTTTGATAGTAAAGCCACTCTGTCTGTAGTCTAACAGCTATGGCTCATACTTATTGAGCACTCTCAGTGCTGAGCACTTTATATACATTACCTCAGCTGGGCATGATGGCCCACACCTGTAATCCCAGCACTTTGGGAGCCCAAGGCAGGAGAATCGCTTGAGCCCACGAGCTCAAGACCAGCCTGGGCAACATAGGAAGAATTTAAAAAATAATAATAATAAAAAGCATTACCTCATGTCATGTTGATAACATCTCCATGTGGTATGTATTATCCTCCTTTTTTTCATAATAAAGAAACTGAAGGTAATAGTAGCAGAGCTACTTGAACCCAGGTAGTCTGATTCCAGAGGCTGCATGTTTAGTCACTATACTGCCTCTTAGGCATTAAGACGGGTAGAAAGTACTTGCCCAAAATAATACTGATGACCAGTGCCTGGAGAATCTGCAGTCTGTCAATTCTCCCAGACATTTCAAATTTAAGCTTTGGATCAAGGAAGAGCATGAGCGAGCTGTACAGCCATCAGCTTGACACTGAAGGACAGTATAATCTAACACTGAAGGACAAAAGGAATCTAACACAAAGATGCTGTTGAAGGCATCATCCTCTACGTTGACACAGTGTCCACCTTACCCAAACCCATGGGGAAACATTTATTGTTGCTCAGTGTCAAGAAAAGCTGTATCCCTAAATAGTTGCTTTGTTTGTAAATGTGAACATAGTGAATTCTATACCTGCTTGGTTTCCATCTTTGTTATGGCTGCTAGGAATTTTTAAGCCAAATTTATATCCCACATCTAAAAATTCTGCAAGGCCATATGTCTGCAATATGCCTTTTGGTGTACTATACTCATTCTTGCTTTATTAGTTTCCTACCCATATCCTTCTTTGGTACTGATTTCTACAGCTATGTATTTTATCCTTTCCTTCATTTATTATACTGTCTCTAATGTCTTATAGAATCAGGTGCCAAGTGAATGAATGAACAATATGCAAACAATAAGTTGACTTTTTATGAACTGGAGGAGACATGTGACACCCATTCCAGTCTCTGAATCTCAATCAGAGAAAAGCCCAGACTCAATCAACAAGGCAGTGTTTATGGGAACCCTATGATTAAAACACAGTAGCAACACAGCAACTAGCAAAACTGCAGCATGGTCAGAAAGGGTGAATGATGACCTCCTGTTAGCAAAGAGAGGAACTTTTAATGACTACCTCCTGAGAGCACTTGAACCATGCTGGGGGCCCCGCCAATGAGAGAAGGAGAACTTTGGAGAACTGAGTTTTCATTGACGATGCCAGTAAAAGCTTGAACCTGAGACTTCTATTAGCATGACCCACATATTCTTGAATCCATCCTTTCAGATTCCAATGTCCTATAAGACATGATCATCTGCACGTAAGTGCAGGCTATGTTTTTTCATTGGTTTGCCTCACTCATACGCAATGTGTTGCTCCAAATCATAATGAAGCTTTCAGGTACAAAGTTTATCCTATGTCTACAAGTCATTAAGGGATTTCGCTTTCAAGGGCCCCCTTAATGTTCCCAAAGCTATGCCTGTTCAAATCATTCAACTTTTTTATGGTTGATTCAGTAACACAGACCTAGCACAGCCAGGTTTACTGGTCTGTTCCAAGTGGTCAGGAGAGGAACGGCATGCACATGACAAAGGTAAATTTGGATCGGGGGAATCTTATGAGGTCTGGTCAGAACTTGACTCAGGTTGTGGGAGCAAATCCACTCTGAATTATGTGCTCAGGGGTTCCCCATTTGGATGCTGATTGACAGACTGATGTGCACTTTACCCTATGCCTAGACAGTGATCTGGAGCTCGAGGATACATGGCCACTCCAACACTCTTTCTAAATGATCATACCTGCCATGGAAAATTTTCTATGCTACATTGGAAATATCCATAAAAGACCTTCATGTTTCTGAATCAATCAACCAACAAACATTTAAGCATCATCATCCATGAGTTAATTATTGTGTTAAGTTTGTGGGTGAAACACCCTCCCCACCCCACACACAAACCAAGACATGATTGATGCCCTCCAAGGACTCACTCTTCAGTTGAGAATATAAGATTACAAATTACAGCATCCTTATAATCAAAGCATTTCGTATTAGCAAAAAAAGTTCAAAGGAGGAATAGGACACTGAGAGTGGGGCTTGTTAGAGTAGAGATAGAGCTCGCGTTGAACTTGAAGAGTAGGTAAAATGTAACTATGAGCAGAAAATGGCAGCACTTATTCCAGTTTGGGGAGAAGAGGAGGTAAATTGTAGACACAACTAGCCATAGTAGTTTTGAGCTAATACCAGAGTTCCCACATCTCTTTGGTTGACTTAAGAGACACTGTCAGATACTCTAGGGAAGGAAGAACAATAATTCCAAGACCACACAACTTAAAAACAGTTTTTCAGAATCAATTTCAGGTTTTACTTTCCTTATTTACCCAGCTGGACTTTATTTGATTATTTTCCCTTCCAGGTGGGTCTTACTTTCTCAGTTATATTTTGAGCTATAACATTGAAAACACATTTATTGGGGTTGGTTAAAAAAAGTTCAAAATATGTTTGCTACATCTTCTTTAATGGAACGTATTATCCTTCCAGATAGCTGTGCTGCAAGTACTGATTATGACTCGCTGTACTGGGATGAGGGTACATCTTCTAATTATAAAATTAATGTAATGTAGCTCCATTTCCCCCAGTCTACTTCTGGCTACCTGGGAGACCTTCATTTGTCTTAGAGATGGTGATGGAATTATCTAAGGAATGAGGGGATACAGCTTATCCTTGGGGATGGGGGCAGGAAGATAATTGATTCATAGCAAGCAGACAGTCTCAAAGCAGCCAGTGATGTTCCTGAAGCCACTAGAACTAGATGGAGCCTACCTTCTCCTGTCAAGCTAAGGGCTTTAGAAACACCAGGGAGAAGGAAACAGCACATTTTGTTTCTTTGTAATAATCTCCCATCTTATTGCCTAAGACATTTTGCTCTCCTGAGGACACAGGGCCTGCTTCTTAGCCTTTTCCAATCGAGCTCTTCCTTGCCTACCACCCATTTCCATTAAAATGGTTTACTGGGATTCAAAAGAGGCAAGCTGCCACATCAAGCTTTTTATTTTCTCTGAATCCCCTCCCTCCCTCCCCTCCAATCTCATTTAGACCTTTTTCCTTTTCTCCCCTTCCCCACCTTCCCTTCCTTGTCTTCTTCAGTCATCCATTATTACCCGTGGGATCTCATTCTATAGGTCTTCAGAGAGAAACGATTCCTGGATTAGATTTTGAAGCAAAGCATTAGGAGACTTTAACTCAATCTCAATTACTATTTTGGCACTATGTTTTATGAGTGAAAAATACAATAAAATAGTGATTTCTAAATTTAACTAGCATTGTGTAATGCAATTATTTATTACAGAAGACTATTGTTTATCTATCGCCTGAGTTATTGGTTAGCATGAAAAAGACAGTGTACAGGAAGCCCTAGAAATCGATCATTATCTAAAGTGGTTAATCAAATATCTAATTTGTTTCCATGAATTTTCCTTCAATAACCATGTGGCCTATCACACAATGTACCAGTGGACTATAATTCAAACCCATATATCAAAACTAGAACACAACCTAGCAGGAAATGCAAGAGGTGACTTTTTCATTCTATTGCTGGAAATGCTAGAAAAAAAAATTAAGGCAGAGAAAACTATACTTTTCTCCCACTCACCCATCCTCACTGTGCTCCCTCCCCTAATAATCATAAGCTGAAACCACTTAAGGATTACAATTATCTGTCATCATTATTGCCCATATTATGACTAGGCTGCTACCCATTGCAAATGACGCTTCTGAAAATGAAAGATGCTCTTCTGAGAGATTTTTGTTTGTTTTTAGCTTTATAGGCTCCTTCAGGCACAATGGGGGAGGATGTTGGGGGGAGATGGAAATTCAGTCAGGAAAACAATTAACTAGCACAGCTTCACTGCACAGTAACATCAAATCATACAGCAATTAGAGCTCTGCAAAACCCCTGGTTTGGTTTCATGCACATTTAAGGATGAAAACTGATACGTACCCTGAGCTGATGCTGGACTGCAAATGAAAAAATCAAAGAGGTAAATATTGTAAAATTTCATTCTCTACCTAATCACATGTCTGGAACGGTGACTTTAGCTAAGAGTATTTTCAGTCTGTGCACAAGAAAATTCGCCTCTCTCCTCAAGCCTTAGAAAATGGCTAGAGAACTGTCCACCATTCCTTTTCTTCCACAATGAATATAAAACATTAATTTTTGCCAAAAAAAGGATTGTACTTGTTGACAAATAAAGGGGTTAATTAACCCATTGTCCCCACAGATTACCAAAGCTTTGATTGTTAAATCCAGAAAATAAATGTAGCTTAAAAAAAAAAGCAAGATGAAGATGCTTTTAAAAGTGGGAAAGATCTACCAATTCTTGTATTGTTGAGCTTTACCATGCAAAAGAAATTTACCTTTATCTTATAAACATGCCAGTGTAGATTATATGACCTGCAAAATATTCATTTTCTCTTTACTTTTTTTTTCTTTTTGTAATTGAGTGCTTTTCTCTTGGATAGTTTTTGGTGTAATAGAATAGGATTCAATTTGTAAGACTAAATGCATCCCCCAGTACAAAGCAAGCCACAAAGACTCATTTTTTCCTGCCTGCCTCTGAATGTTTTTCCATCATTTGACCATGGGTTTAAAAAAGAAACAAAGTGTAAGACATCTGCTTCCCTTGTTTTTTAAAATAAATTCTTTATTTTGCAATAATTATAGATTTACAGAAAAGCTGCAAAGGTAGCACAAAGTTCTCATATACCCCCTCATCCAGTTTCCCCATTTTTTTACATCTTTACATTACTATAGTACAGTTGTCAAAACTAAGAAATTAGCTGGGAGCGGTGGCTCATGCCTGAAATCCCAGCACTTTGGGAGGCCAAGGCAGGTGTATCGCCTGAGGTCAGGAGTTCGAGAACAGCCTGGCCAACATGGAGAAACCCTGTCTCTATTAAAAATACAAAAAAAATGGCCGGGCGCAGTGGCTCAAGCCTGTAATCCCAGCACTTTGGGAGGCCGAGACGGGTGGATCACGAGATCGAGACCATCCTGGCTAACACGGTGAAACCCCGTCTCTACTAAAAAATACAAAAAAACTAGCCGGGCGAGGTGGCAGGCACCTGTAATCCCAGCTACTCGGGAGGCTGAGGCAGGAGAATGGCGTGAACCCGGGATGCGGAGCTTGCAGTGAGCTGAGATCCGGCCACTGCACTCCAGCCTGAGCGACAGAGCAAGACTCCGTCTCAAAAGAAAAAAAAAAAAAAAAAAATTACCCAAGTGTGGTGGCAGGTGCCTGTACTTCCAGCTACTTGGGAAGCTGAGGCAGGAGGATCACTTGAACTCAGGAGGCGGAGGTTGCAGTGAACTGAGATTGCGCCATTGCACTTCAGCCTGGGTGAGAGAGCCAGACTCCATGTCAAAAAAAGAAAAAAAGAAAACTTAGAAACTGACATTGAGAGATTACCGTTAACAACACTTCAGACTTTATTTGGATTCCACTAGTCTTTACATAATGATCCTTTTTCTATTCCAGGATCCAACCTATGGACATGTCATTGAGTTCCATGTCTCCCCCGGTCTGTGGTAGTTTCTCAGCCTTTCCTTGTTTGTCAGGACTTTTACTGTCTTGAGTACTGGTAAGGTATTCTGTAGAATGTCCTCCAATCTGGGACTGGCTGTTGTTTTTCTTATGAATAGAATGGGGTTATGGGTATTAGAAGAGCCCTAATACCCATAGGGCGTATGGGAAGCACCCTTCTCACTTTGTGTGTGTGTGTATATGCTTTTTTTTTTTTTTTTTTTTTTTTAGAGACGGAGTCTTGCTCTGTTGCCAGGCTGGAGTACAGTGGCACAACCTCAGCTCACTGCAACCTCTGCCTCCTGGGTTCAGGCAATTCTCCTGCCTCAGCCTCCCAAGTAGCTAAAATTAGAGGCATGCACCACCACACCCAGCTAATTTTTTGTATTTTTAGTAGAGATGGGGTTTCACCATGTTGGCCAGGATGGTCTCCATCTCTTGACCTCGTGATCCTCCCACCTCGGCCTCCCAAAGTGCTGGGATTACAGGCATGAGCCACCGTGCCCGGCCCTTATCACTTCTTATCAAGAGGTATGTAATACCCATATGATGTCACTGGTGACATTAATCTTCATCTTTGGTTAAAGTAGTGTGTGCCAAGTTTCTTACTGTAAGTTTACTATTTTTCTCTTTTATTTATTCTTTGGAAAAGAGTCAGTCAGTCTAGCCCACATTTAAGAGGGGTGAGGGTCAAGACCATCCTGGAGAAGAAAGTATTTACACATATTCTTTGGAAGGGTGAATATCTAGGAATTATACCATGAGAAAGACTTGTATCTTCTTCCCAGTTTATTTACTCAGTCAGTTGCTTCCCTTAATTTTAAAATAAGACAGATCATTAAAATGATGAACATCTTACCTACACAAAGCAATAAGAAAACTTATTAGGGGTTTTGATTTTCAAAGAAATGTTTTTGTTTCTAAAGCCTTTTCAATAAACTGAGTTATATTCATTAAAATACGCCAAGGGGAAATGTACACACGAGGTCATACACCCAGTTGCCCCCCCGCCCCTGCACCAAAGCTTTGTGTGAATTATACAAACTAGGCTTATTTATCCCAAGCAGTTTATGAAGACAAGGAGCCATTTGAACTTCTGGCTGAAGCATTTTGGTTCCTTAACAAATATTCCAATCACCTTTCAACCTTACCCAGCCGAATAATTATCTCAACAGAAAACCAAGGAAGTAGGTATTCAAGCCCTCATTGGAAGGCCCCATTTGGCATGCTGTGACACTCTGAAAACAGCATGTAGGCCATCTTCTGTGGCAATGACCTTCATTTCAATGACCCTCTGTCTTCCACTATTCATTAATTCACCACGCTTATTTTCAACAGGTATTTATAAAACACGTACTATATGCCAAATGCTGTGCTGGTCTTTGGACCACAGAATGGAAGAAAAGATCATAGTTAACAGATAAGGATGTTAGAGAATAACAGGTTCCATGTGAGACACTTGGATGGGTGCAAAGGGGGCACAAAGGAACAAGTGCTTCATCTATCTGAGAGGGGAAAGGACGAATGGCTGGATAAAGATGGTTCCTAAACTGTGTCTCAAAAGCCATTTCTTTCAAATAGTTGGAAGAAACGATGCTCTCCTGAATGTATCCAAACCCATCAAACAGGAAGAGATCATTTGAATGTTCCCAGCACAAAGAAATGATCAATATTTGAGGGGGTGAATTCTAATTACCCCTATTTCATCATTACACATATTGTATACATGTATCAAAATACTACACCATACCTCAGAAATATGTAGAATTATTATGTGTCAATCAAAATGTAAAAATAAAATAAAACTTTACTTTTTTAAAAAAATAGCTGTTTACCAGGCATAATGCTCAAGTGGAAAAAGATAAGGAATGTGAGTAAAGACTGATCCACAGACCAAATGAGAACCCTGAGCAAAGTCAGTGAAAACTGAGAGTTGATGACATGAGATCACACACCTTCTGTGACCAGAAGATTAGGGATCAACTATTTCTAAGGGACCCTTGGAAGAGTCACGTCCCCTGGAAGAGTCCCTGATTTGCTCACTCCTTTCGGCGGTTTGTAGAAGAACAGAATAAAACAGTCTAACTTACCAAATTATGCATGAAAAATACTTTGAAATTATTTATTCTATGAATGTGCTAGAAGATTAGAGCTCAAATCTCGCCCAATGTAGAAGAGAAGAAAACAGAATAAAAAAAATGCATTTAACCAACAGGTATCAATCTTCTGTCATCTCTAAGTATTGTGCTAGGTACTCTACAAAAATTCTCTCATTTTCTAGGAGAATGCTTATTATTTTCACTATTTTATAGATGAGGAAACTCAGTCTTAAAGGTCAACATAGCAGGTTACACAGCTGGTAAAGCAGGAAAAGCAGGATCTGAATCCAGTTCTATCTCATTCTAAGACTCTTCCCATAGTAGCATTCTGTCTTTCTATGGATGATCAATTTAAACGAATAACAGTATATACTATGTTCTTAAATAACAATAAAAGTTCTTCATATAGCCTGGACTGGTGTCACCAAGCTGAGAGACCCATGATACCTACAAGGCCACTGCAGTATCTGGCACCTCCAAGTATCTTTGTCTGTTTATGGGTGTCAGCATTTAGGGGGGAAAAAATGCAAAGCTCTGGAGCTCTAAGACTAAGTCTGGACAGAGTCATTACACTTTAGCTCACCTCTGAGTCAAACACCTAAGATCCCAGGGGTAGTGATGCAGAAAAGAAGAAGCAGGGACATAACCTTCAAAAAAAAAATTCAGTGAGAATGAGAGGTGGAGGCCATGCTGCAACAGGCTGAGCGTCAAACAGTACAAGAATCAAGACTAAAATTTCTATCAGATAACAAGTCAAGGTAAATAAGATTTAGGCTCAGACCCCAGAAAACAAGGCTGGTAGTAACAAGGAAAGAACTTCCCCGCAAACCGCAGATACCTGACGGGCTAACAGAGCCTGCTCCCTTTTTTTGAGTGTCAGTGCCTTATATAAAAACAGAGAAATCCAACAGCAACAATAGCTACTCTGAAACAAAGAATTAAGAGATAAATAAACAAATAAGTCAAAGAACTATAAATATTCATATGTGGCCAGGCAGTGTGGCTGGCAGTGGCTCACGCCTGTAATCCCAGCACTTTAGGAGGCCAAGGAGTGCAGATCGACTGTGGTTGGGAGTTCGAGACCAGCCTGATCAACAGGAGAAACCCAGTCTCTACTAAAAATACAAAATTAGCTGGACTTGGAGGCAATGCCTGTAATTCCAGCTACTCAGGAGGCTGAGGCAGGAGAATTGCTCGAAACCAGGAGGTGGAGGTTGCGGTGAGCCAAGATCGCACCATTGCACTCCAGCCTGGGCGACAAGAATGAAACTCTGACTCAAAAAAAAAAAAAAAAGTCGTATGTGCGGCCAGGCGTGGTGGCTCACACCTGTTATCCCAGCACTTTGGGAGGCCGAAGTGGGCGGATCACCTGAGGTTACGAGTTCGAGACCAGCCTGGTCAACATGGCGAAACCCTATCTCTACTAAAAATACGAAAACTAGCTGGGTGTGTTGGCGGGCGCCTGTAATCCCAGCTACTCGGGAGGCTGAGGAAAAAGAATCACTTGAATCTGGGAGGCAGAGGTTGCAGTGAGCCTAGATCGCTCCATTGCACTCCAGTGTGGGTGACGAAAGTGAAACTCTGTCTCAAAATTAATAATAGTAATAATAATAAATATTCATATGTGAATATTAATAATATTTTTAATGTGAAAAAGAAATTTTTAAGTAAAGGTAGCTACTACAAGAACATGCTTTCTTTTCCTGCCTTAGTTTGTAACCAACTGAGAGCTCGACCCAGGAGTCAGTGAGAAAATGAACATTATCACTGATAAAGCAGGTATTAGAGATTATAGCTTCAGCAATATTCTTAAGTTATTAAGTCAGCAATGGCCATGGACCTGCTAATACTGTACTTCAGAAGTTGACTTTCTTGATTACAGGCAGTACTCACAACTTCCAGGCCTTTACTTTGGGGGAAGGGGTGTGCCCTATAAAATGTAAGGATCACAGGATATGTGCTATTTTCAGGAAGGGGGCAGATTCGAGAAGGGTTAAAAGATCTGTTTCTGTTGGCAAAGTCACTACTCAGTTAACTGAGTGGTCCAGTGAGAGTCCAGGGGTGTCGACTACAGCAGAGGCCCCCAACATGGGAAATACGAAGAATAGAATAGAAATGTTTTTCTAGTACTAAGCACAACACCAAGGCATACTCTGTTTTAAAAAAGAAATATATGACTAGATTAAAAATGCAAATGCCTACATGTGAAGAAAAAATATATATACAGTTGATTCTCATTATTCACGTTAGTCATGTGTGAACACTGAATTGGTGAATATTGAACAGTTGCTCCCATGAAAATAGAGGGCTGGGTTCCTGCAAGCCTCGGATCCCAAGGTTTTTTATTTTATTGTTGGTGTTTTTATTTATTTATTTATTTATTTATTTATTTATTCTTTTTTTGAGACGGAGTCTCGCTCTGTTGCCCAGACTGGAGTTCTGTGATGCAATCTCCGCTCACTACAAGCTCCGCCTCCCAGGTTCACTCTGTTCTCCTGCCTCAGCCTCCCGAGTAGCTGGGACTAGAGGCACCCGCCACCATGCCCCGCTAACTTTTTGTATTTTTAATAGAGACAGGGTTTCACCATGTCAGCCAGGATGGTCTCGATCTCCTGACCTTGTGATCTTCCCACCTCGGCCTCCCAAAGTGCTGGGAGCACAGGCGTGAGCCACGGTGCCCAGCCGGATCCCAACATTTTTATCAATCGATACTTTACTTTGTTTTGCATGTGCTTCTGTTGAAAGACACCTTATGTATTACATGTTGTTGATTCATAACATTTAACTAATGACCAACAGCACGGTAACACATGCCTCAGTGAAGCTTATCTAACACAAGGCACATCACAGCCTTCTCCAGCTTGGGAACACAAGACATCCCTTCAGCACTATGCTTAGGGGCTATTTGAAACAATGAAACCACCAACAAAAAGCACAACCGTGGAAAATGTAGCACTAAAGAGACCAGGAAAAAAAAACCCATGTTCACCGTATGACAGATTAAACAAGAAGGTAAGCGTCCTTGTTCTGTTTCAGCTGGGAACACGCGTGTCAAGCAATACACATTTTTCACAGCTCTGTGCATGCCCACACATAACCAAAAAGTGCAACAAATACTGATGTAGAGTTAGAAATAAATTTTGGGGAGTAAATTGGCAAATACAGAATCCACGAATAATGAGGCTCAACTGCACACACACAAATATACATAAATATTTCAAAGCCAAATGACAAAATCAGAAAAATTCCTTCACATAAGTCAGATAAAAGATGTATTCATTATTACGTAAGAAGATATTGTAATTGAAAAGAAAAGGCGAATATCCCATGCTATGGGTTAGATACGGTTTGTTTGGCCCCGAGTCTCCTGTTGAAATGTGATCCCCAGTGTTGGAGGTGGGGCCTCATGGGAAGTGCTTGGGTCACAGGGGCAGGATCTGCCCCATGAATGTCCTGGTGCTGTTCTCACGGAAACGAACTCTCACTCTATCAGTTCCATACGGAACGGGTTTGTAAAAAGAGACTGACACCTCCCTCCCCTCTCTCTTGCTTCCACTCTCCGGTGACCTCGGCACATTCCAGCTCCCCTTACCCTTTGGCCATGAGTGGAAGCAGCCTGAGGCCCTTGCCAGAAGCAAATGCTGATGCCATGCTTTTTTTTTTTTTTTTTTTTTTTTTTTTTTTTTTTTTTTTTGAGGCGGAGTCTCGCTCTGTCGCCCAGGCTGGAGTGCAGTGGCCGGATCTCAGCTCACTGCAAGCTCCGCCTCCCGGGTTTACGCCATTCTCCTGCCTCAGCCTCCCGAGTAGCTGGGACTACAGGCGCCCGCCACGTCACCCGGCTAGTTTTTGTATTTTTAGTAGAGACGGGGTTTCACCGTGTTCGCCAGGATGGTCTCGATCTCCTGACCTCATGATCCGCCCGTCTCGGCCTCCCAAAGTGCTGGGATTACAGGCTTGAGCCACCGCGCCCGGCCGATGCCATGCTTTTTGTACAGCTGGCAGAACTTGAGCCAAATAAGGCTCTTTTCTTTATGAATTACCCAGCCTCAGGTATTCCTTTATAGCAACACAAAGACATCCCAGTAGGGAAAAAAAAAAAAAAAAGGCCAAAGGACTTATTCAGGCAATTCATGCTTAAATAAATACACATGCTTTCCAGAGAAAGAAAACTCTCTGCAACTTCTACATGACACAACATCCCTTTCTTCATATAAGCTCGTGCACTGAGGGTAGAAGTATAGCCAGGCATGACTATTCCAGAAAGCTATGTGGCAAAGCTTTAGAAAAAATCATCTCATTTAACCAGTAATTCCAATTTTAATAGTAATCTTAAGGACATACTTTACAGATATGTGCAAAGATATACAGTATGACCATTGATATTCTTTTGCATTTTTTTAATAATAGTGAGGGGAGATGTGGGGAAACCTTGTATTTCTAAATACAAAATACTTTGGGAGGCCAAGGCAGGCAGATCACCTGAGGTCAGGAGGAGTTCAAGATCAGCCTGGCCAACATGGTGAAACCTCGCCTCTACTAAAAATACAAAAATTAGCCAGACATGGCGGTGCGTGCCTGTAGTCCCAGCTACTTGGGAGGCTAAGACAGGAGAATCACTTGAACCCAGGAAGCGGAGGTTGCAGTGAGCCAAGAACATGCCACTGCACTCTAGCCTGGGTGACAGAGCAAGACTCTGTCTCAAAAAATAAATAAATAAATAAAAACACTAGTTAAATTATGATATATTCCCATAAATGAAATACTATATATTTGAAATGATGTTAAATTATGCCTTGATATGATACAATATGCATACTTTTCTGTATGTAATTTAATTTTAAAATACATATTATCATAGAGTTGTTCACAATATCTTTGTAAGTGGAAAAAAGTATAAAATAATACTCACAGCATTAGCCCATTGTTGTGGGTCCACAAATACATTTACCAAAATGTTAAAAGTTACTATCTTTTAGGGGAAGAAATACTGGTATCTCTGAAAAGACTCTTGTCTTTATTATTTTCTAATTATTTCTACGATTACCATGTATAGCTTTCAAAACAAAAAACATTTCAACATGAATGTCATATATCTGCAATGATCTTAGCACTCTTGATTTTAAAAGAAAAGCTGATCCTTTCCTGAATGCTTGCAAGATACGTAAGCAATTTTTACTGTCTCAGAGAATCAGTTGAGCTAAATAGATAAATTGGTTGGATAAGGAAAATGACCTTTTATGGCTAGTTTACAAGAAATCATGGCTCTCTTCATATTTTCCTTTCCTGCCTTCCGACATACGCCCCATTTCCTTTGATTTTAGCTGTGGAATCTCAGGCTGTAGGCTGAGCTTCACACACATGGGATAACACGTGTGTACGACTACATGGTAGGTGGGATTTTCCTGCTCTATGTGCAGAGCATAATATAATCTAGCAGTTCAGTGTTCTATGGGGCTTTTGTCATTTTGCATTTGGCAGCTCTTCACTACAAAGTTATCGGTTTAGCTGTTGGTGAAGGTGTGGTAATAAAAGATGTAGTCTTCTGCTCTTACCATATGGAGCTATTCTACAGAGTGTATGCCCTGCCATTTCACTATTAATAAAGCCATGCTACTTTTTCCTCCACACTGTTTGAGCCTCTTTAAAAGAGGGTGTCAGGCCAGGCACGGTGGCTCACGCCTGTAATCCCAGCACTTTGGGAGGCCGAGGCAGGCAGATTACGAAGTCAGGAGTTCGAGACCAGCCTGACCAACATGGTGAAAACCCGTTTCTACTAAAAATACAAGAATTAGCTGGGCATGGTGGCGTGCACCTGTAATTCCAGCTACTCAGGAGGCTGAGGCAGAAGAATCGCTTGAACCCGGAAAGCAGAGGTTGCAGTGAGCCAAGATTGTGTCATTGCACTCTAACCTGGGTGACAGAACGAGACTCCGTCTCAAAAAATAATAAATAAATAAATAAATAAATAAAAGAGGGTGTCTAGGTTTTTATGCAAGTATTCCGATTTCTAAAGCTTCTCCTCTGCATCAACCTTGCTGGGCATAATCTATACCTTGATTTTAAAATCTAGAGTAATCTATTTTTTATGTCAATATAATTAGCCCTCCATATCGACTGGTTTTGCATCCACAGATTTAACCAACTATAGATGGAAAATACTTGAAAAAAAATAAAAAATAAGAACAAAAAATACATACTTTAGAAACATAACCATTACTTGCATAGCATTTACATTGTATTAGATATTATACATAATCTAGAGATTATTTAATGTCTGTGAGAGTGTGAGCATAGGTTATATGCAAATACTACATCATTTTATGTAAGGCACTTGAGCATTCTCGGAGTTTGGTATGGTTCGAGGCGGGGGTCTGAAACCAATCCTCCCCCATGCTAAGGGACAACTGTATATCCTTTCAGAATACGACTTCAGATGATCTATATTACAATAGATAACGCTTCATGAACAAAAATTTATTGAGCAACTTCAGATGATCTATATTACAATAGATAACGCTTCATGAACAAAAATTTATTGAGCAAGCCTTGTGATCACCACATACTGTGAGCTAGGAATTGGGGACTGCCTTGTCATCTTAGCCCTGGAGGAACATCTCATCCAAAGGGGAGCTCACGATCTTCCTAGGTTAGTATCTTCTCCACACAGGCACCCAATCTTCCATGTTTATCTTCCAAGTTGCATATTTCTTTCTGTTGAAACACTGAGAACTTACCTCCGAGTTTTGAGGGTTAAGGTTTTCAGAATAAACACACTCAGATCTGCCTGGTTGTCACATACAAGTAGCACTTGGGCATTTTTCTAGACTCTCTTGAGTCCAAACTCTTATGCTCTAAGGACATTTCAGACCCCGGGTGTGCTCTCCTCCTCAGGATGCCTAAATACGTGCTAGATGCTAAGTGCATTCATTATCACCACATGGAAAGATGCTGAGAAATTTTCTCTCCAACCAAATACTAGCAGGTGGCATGTATACCCAGATCTCGAAAAGTTAGTACTTTTGTAATTCATTTGGTGGCTGGGAGATGGCTACAATATATGTTGTTGAAAAAAAATGTATAACAGGGCGCAGTGACTCATGCCTGTAATCCCAACACTTTGGGAGCCCCAGGCAGGCGATCACCTGAGATCAGGAGTTCAAGACCAGCCTGGCCAACATGGCAAAACCCCACTTCTACTAAAATACAAAAATTAGGCGAGGTGGCACACACCTGTAATCATACTGCTACTCAGGAGACTGAGGCGAGAGAATTGCTTGAACCTAGGAAGTGGAGGTTGCAGTGAGCCGAGATTGCACCACTTCTCCCCCGCCTGGATGACAGAGCAAGACTCTGTCTCAAAAAAAATAAAAAAAAAAAAAAAAGGAAGGAAGGAAATGAGGAAGAAATAGAGGAAGGAAGGGAGGGAGGGAGGGAGAAGGGAAGGAAGGGATGGAGGGAAGGAAATGTATAGAGAAGGAGCAGGATTGAAAAAAGAAAAAAAAATGCAAAGAATCAAATAGGTAATGGCAGAGTAAGATGTTGGCATCCTTATATATGTAACTCAGTGTAACTTAGTGGAATAAACAGCTTCAGAGTCAGGCAGACTAAATTTTATTTCCTGTTCCACTACTTACTAGCTCAGTGATATTGGACTTGCTACTTAGTATCTCCGGACAGTTTTATAAATGAAGAGGCCAATGAAATAACACCAAGCTAAGTAGATTACAGTAAGGTTAAATTAGATAATATACCTGAAGTGTGTAGCAGCTCAGTCAGTCATATTGTGTCCGGAATTGGTGGGTACTTGGTCTCGCAGTTCTTGACTTCAAGAACGAAGCCACGGACCCTCCCCGTGAGTGTTACAGTTTTCAAAGATGGTGTGTCCGGAGTTTATTCCCTCAGACATTCAGATGTGTCTGGAGCTTCTTTCTTCTGGTGGGTTCATGGTCTCGCAGTCAGGAATGAAGCTGCAGACCTTTCTAGTGAGTGTTACAGCTCATAAAAGCAGCGTGGACCCAAACAATGAGCAGCAGAAAGATTCATTGCAAAGAGCCAGCCGGTTCCGGCTGGGTGGCTCAGGCAGCCTGCATTTATTCCCTTATTTGGCCCCACCCACATCCTGCTGATTGGTCCATCTTACAGAGAGCTGATTGGTCCACTTTACAGAGAGTTGATTGGGCCATTTTGACAGGGTGCTGATTGGTGCACTTACAATCCTCCAGCTAGACATAAAAGTTCTCCAAGTCCCCACTAGGTTCTCTAGATACAGAGTACCAATTGATGTATTTACAAACCTTGAGCTAGACACAGAGTACTGACTGGTGTATTTACAAACCCTGAGTTAGACAGAGTGCTGATTGGTGCTTTTACAATCCTTGAACTAGACACAGAGTGCTAGACAGAAAAGTTCTCCGAGTCCCCACTAGGTTAGCTAGATAGAGAGTGCTGATTGGTGCACATACAATCTTCTGGCTAGATATAAAAATTATCCAAGTCACCATCCGGCTCAGGAGCCCAGCTGGCTTCACTTAGTGAATCCTGCACCGGGGCTGCAGGCGGAGCTGCCTGCCAGTCCTGAGCCTCGCCTGCACTCCTCAGCCCTTGGGTTGTCGATGGAACTGGGCGCCTCGGAGCAGGGGGCAGCACCTGTCCAGGAGGCTGAGGCCGCGGGCAGGAGCCCACCGCAGGGCGGGGAGCTCATATATGGCAGAGCTGCAGGTTCTGAGCCCTGCCCCGTGCGGAGGCAGCTAAGGCTCGGCGAGAATTTGAGTGCAGCGCCGGCGGCCGGCACTGCTGGGGGACCAGGCGCCAACCTCCGCAGTTGCTGGCCCGGGTGCTAAGCACCTCACTGACCTGGGCCTGTGGCACCTGCGGGCCGCTCGGTGTGCGGGCCGCCGAGCCCGAGACCGCGCTCGCACTGGTGCCCGCCGGAACTTGCACCTCCCCTCCTCTCCCTCCACACCTCCCCGCAAGCAGAGGGAGGCAGCTCCGGCCTCAGCCAGCCCAGAGAAGGGCTCCCACGGTGCCGTGGTGGGCTGAAGGGCTCCTCAAGCGCCGCCAGAGTGGACGCCGAGGCCGAGGAGGCGCTGAGAGTGAGAGCTGCTAGCACATTGTCACCTCTCAAAACCTCTTAAAATTTTGAGCAACTTTAAAGGAGAAGAACTTTCTGCTTTACCTAGAACTGCTGGTATACAGAAATTCATGTACCGAGTAAGCTTTATGAAATGCTACTAAGAGCCAGGCTGACATAATCACTGGGGTATATGATGGGTGAGGGACAAGGAACCAGCCTTTGATGGCATGGAATTCACAGTCACACAGTCTAGCAGAAAGGGACAAGCATATTAACAAATAAATACGGTCCATGGGATTAGTCTATGATAGATGTACTACAGAGAGAAATTTACAACAGAGGTTGATTAATGTCTGATTGATGTATTCAGGTAGGACTTCAAAGTTAAAGTATGAGCTGCTTCTTAAAGCACGAATAAGAGTTCCCAGACGAGGCAGAAAGTGTGTGTCTCTAAATTATTTCATCATGAACAACTGATGGGAGCCCCTCCTTTAACAAAATGCTGTGCACATGGTAGATACTCAATGAATATTGAGTATGAATACCAATGTGCTCACCACATAGACAACATAAAGGTACATAAACAACATAAAGATGCATAGGTGAGGCCAGGCACAGTGGCTCACACTTGTAATCCCAGTGCTTTGTGAGGCTGAGGTGTGAGGATTGCATGAGGCCAGGGGTTCAAGTCTGTAGTGAGCTATGCTTGTGCCACTGCACTCCAATCTGGACAACAGAGCAAGACTCTGTCTTTAAAAAAAGAAAGAGGCCGGGCGCGGTGGCTCAAGCCTGTAATCCCAGCACTTTGGGAGGCCGAGACGGGCGGATCACGAGGTCAGGAGATCGAGACCCTCCTGGCTAACACGGTGAAACCTCGTCTCTACTAAAAGAAAAAAAATACAAAAAACTAGCTGGGCGAGGTGGCGGGCGCCTGTAGCCCCAGCTACTCGGGAGGCTGAGGCAGGAGAATGGCTTAAACCCGGGAGGCGGAGCTTGCAGTGAGCTGAGATCCGGCCACTGCACTCCAGCCTGGGCGACAGAGCGAGACTCTGTCTCAAAAAAAAAAATAAAATAAAATAAAAAATAAATAAATAAAGAGGTAGATAAGTAGTTGGGTACTAGTTTCACAAATCTCAACTACTGATGTGCAAAAAATAGAATATTTTCTTCCCCAAAAAAACCCATCTTTGTGTCTTTGTCGAGCCCCTACTTTTTGAGGCAGGAAATTTGATCTACTGACTTCCAGCTCATCACGTCCAATTAATGCATTCATTTTTTTCCTCAGTCAATTAGGAATTCTGTATTCTACCTCTTCCCCAACCCTTTGCAAGGATCCTCTTTTCTTACCCGTAAAATGGGGCCGATTATTCCCACATTGGTATTTTAAAGATGTTTGTAAATCTCCTACTACCAGGAACAGCGTATGCCCTCCAAAGGTGAGAACAGACACTATTACCCTTCTTCACCTTGACGTAAGTCAAGGACACTCCTAGCACCCTCTAGTACCATTTTTTTAAAGTCACCTTTTTGGCTGGGCACAGTGGTTTACGCCTGTAATCCCAACACTTTGGGAGGCCGAAGCAGGTGGATCACGAGGCCAAGAGATAGAGACCATCCTGGCCAACCAACATGGTGAAACCCTGTCTCTACTAAAAAAATTAGTTGGGCATAGTGGCGCACACGTGTAGTCTCACCTACTTAGGAGGCTGAGGCAGGAGAATCACTTGAACCCGGGAGGCAAAGGTTGCAGTGAGCCGAGATTGCACCACTGCACTCCAACCTGGGTGACAGAGTAAGACACCGTCTCAAAAAAAAAAAAAAAAAATCACCTTTCTATGCAAGGAAAACAAGTTGTAATGGGTTATAGAATGGCATATAGAAAGTACAATTTTCCCCCTACTCCCCATAACTGGATGTCCAGACCTTACAACTGCACCACATTTTCTGAGCCAGAGTTTCATTTACTATGCTGCTTGGAAAAAAACTAAGCTAGAGTCAACTTAAGTAAAAGTCTGTCTTTTAAAGTATAACCTAATGAAACAAATTTGCTTAACACTTCTCTGAATAATTATGAACTTTAAGTCAATAGAATTTCAACCACAGAGATTTTATCTAATCATTTTACTTGATCTATTCAATATTTTTACAGAATACTGTGTAGTCGTGAAAGCTTTTGAAATTTCCTAATGAGTTACTTAAACTTTCTGGACCCAAGAAGTCCAATATTAACAGAGATAAATTAATACAAGGTCATTGGCTGTAATTTTGGCCAAAGCTCCAAGATGATGATATTAGAGTAAACTTAAAATCTGGCAAAACAGTAGCATTCATAGATAACCCTAAGCTATATTAACAAACAGCTAAGTAAACTATTTGTTTACATCATAAAGGTTAAAGTAGTGAGATTCATGTAACTACTTTGCAAGTTTCACAGTCGTCAAGTAGCCCCACTATCAGATACTTAGTGTGTAACCAGGTCATTCATTAATACATATACACACTCGAACATAATCTCTTCTGTGGTAACAACCTGTGAAAAAAGTGAAAAGGCTAAAATCTCAACCTAAATAGGAATCATTTCAGCACTACCATTATTTGCAAGCACTGAACATGTAATACCCAGATACTCCTATAATTAAAAGGTGATTCTGAAAAAGTCATTGGTACCATACATATCTGTTATTCTGTATTCCAAGTATTATTTATTCAATGTTGATTTAATGTCATTACTTTCTAAATCTAAATCCATATCTGCCTCCTATTGATTTAAGGGAGTCACTTGCTGTAATTCAGACCC
Organism: Trachypithecus francoisi; assembly: GCF_009764315.1. Classification (NCBI taxonomy): domain Eukaryota; kingdom Metazoa; phylum Chordata; class Mammalia; order Primates; family Cercopithecidae; genus Trachypithecus; species Trachypithecus francoisi. The sequence goes on along the minus strand of NW_022681453.1, from coordinate 124,323,113 downwards.
AAAGCACCCTGAAAACAAAAAGAAGTGCCGATTGATGTCAAACTGAAGCCAATTCTTGGATGTACTTTAAAACAGTTTCAGAATCTAATCAAACATTTTTCTGATCTAAAGAAATAGCAAGGAATAATGAGAATTTTTTAAGGAAAATACTGTACAACATTCTCATAAATATTTGTATCTTCTAAATATCAAGAGTATGAATTTGGGCTATAAGATACTCAAATTCAAGCAATCATTGGCATGACAGAAAGAAATTACTTCAGACATTTCCACATTATGCTGCAAAAATTGTTTGTTAAATTAGATGCGTGAAAGTTGAAAATAAATTTTTTCATTGAAACAAGATTTTAAAATGTCACTTCATCCCCTTGGGCATCCCTTTAGAAGTTAATTTATTCTATAATGTTGCTGAACCATTCGACATTTTAAAAATATTAGCTAATGGCACTATATTTATCATTGAAATAGTATAGTAGCTACCCAGTATTATCTAATCTCATGACATAACTAGGCATAGAAAGTTCCACTGGAGGTAGGACAAAATAGACTACAAATAATACCAAAAATTATCTTTATTTCTAGGAGGCATGGTGGGTGACATTCTTTTTTGGACTTTGGCATTTTTATTCTCTCATAATGACAACTTGACTGAGTATTAAAATGTTGGCTCCTCCAGACATGGTAGTGCACACCTGTCATCCTAGCTATTCAGGAAGCTAAGGTGGGAGGATCACCTGAGCATGGAAGGTTGAGGCTTCAGAAAGCCAAGATTGTGACGCTGCACTTCAGCACTTCAGCCTAGATAACAGTGAGACCTTATCTCAAAAAAAAAAAAAAAAGTTGACTAACTGTACCCCCTCAAATCCCAAAGATATTATTCTATTGTGTTTTTGTATTATTTTTTACCACTGACATACTGGAAATCCAAGACAGTTTGCATTTTAATCCTTTGTAGGCAAAATGTTGTTATTGTTGTGGGTTTTTAGTGGGGCAGGGATAAGAGCTAGATGAAGGTTAGGATGCCTACAGGAAACTGTTTAAGAGTGTATCTGGCCGGGCGCGGTGGCTCAAGCCTGTAATCCCAGCACTTTGGGAGGCCGAGACGGGAGGATCACGAGGTCAGGAGATCGAGACCATCCTGGCTAACACGGTGAAACCTCGTCTCTAATAAAATTCCAAAAAACTAGCCGGGCGAGGTGGCGGGCGCCTGTAGTCCCAGCTACTCGGGAGGCTGAGGCAGGAGAATGACGTAAACCCAGGAGGCGGAGCTTGCAGTGAGCTGAGATCAGGCCACTGCACTCCAGCCCGGGCAACAGAGCGAGACTCCGCCTCAAAAAAAAAAAAAAAGAATGTATCTATGTGTTAGTGTTGCAATATTCAAAAGGGCAAACTCAGGTCTTTCTCCAGCTGAGAAATGTGTTAATTGCATTATATCTTTAACTTTTTTTTGAGACAGAGTCTCTCTCTGTCGCTCAGGCTGGAGTGCAGTGGTGCGATCTTGGCTCACTGCCGCCTCTGCCTCCCAGGGTCAAGCAATTCTCCTGCCTCAGCATCCTGAGTAGCTGGGATTACAGGCACCCATCATCACACCCAGTTAATTTTTTTTTTTTATTTTTAGTAGAGACAGGCAGGGTTTCACCATGTTGGCCAGGCTGGTCTCAAACTCCCGACCTCAGGTGATTCACCTGCCTCAGCCTCCCAGAGTGCTGGGATTACAGGCATGAGCCACAGCTCCCAACCTCTAAGCATTTTATGTCTTTTTCATCAAACAGATTTGTAGCATAGTTAGAATTCATTTCATGGACATTTTTGTGGCAGTGCAGGAAATCAATTTTGAGCAGGGCAAAGACAAATACTGGAAAATACATTAGGAGTCTCCTGGAAAACATTAAAAGATACAGAGAGGCCGGGTGCGGTGGCTCAAGCCTGTAATCCCAGCACTTTGGGAGGCCGAGACGGGCGGATCACGAGGTCAGGAGATCGAGACCATCCTGGCTAACACGGTGAAACCCCGTCTCTACTAAAAAATACAAAAAACTAGCCGGGCGAGATGGCGGACGCCTGTAGTCCCAGCTACTCGGGAGGCTGAGGCAGGAGAATAGCGTAAACCCGGGAGGCGGAGCTTGCAGTGAGCTGAGATCCGGCCACTGCACTCCAGCCCGGGCAACAGAGCGAGACTCTGTCCCAAAAAAAAAAAAAAAGAAAAAAAAGATACAGAGGGCACTACTAACAAAAGGATAGAGAAGAGGAAGTAGATGAGAGAAAAAATATGTAAGAAGTAAAATCTGAAACTACCTAACTTAGTGATTAATTAGATATGAGGGAATAGGAAAAATTAGAGTAAATGCTTACATAATGTATGGGTAACGGTGTCACTGATACCATCATTAATGATGATTAGACACATAGGGGAAGGAACAAGTTGAGATGTCTGTGTGTTCTAGCTATCTAGTGTTGTGTGACAAATCACCCCAAAACTCAAGGTTTTAAAATAGCAATCATATTTATCTTACCAATTAGCAATTTGGGTCAAGCTCAGTGGGGAAATCTCACCTTGGCTCCATGTGGTATCAACCAGAGCAGCTTGACCTGAAGCTGGATGCTCCACTTCCAAGATAGCTCACTCACACATAGCTGGCAAGTTGGTGCTGGCCGCCTGCTGGGACCTCTGCCAGGCTGTCTGCTCAAACTCCTCTATGTGGGTTCTCCATGTGGCTCTCTGACTTTTTCACAGCATGGTGTCCGGGGTCCAAAAGCAAACATCCCAAAACACAGGAAATAGAAGCCATCAGCTTCTCGAGGCTTGAACCTGACACCATATTACTTGCACTATATTCTACTGATCAAGCAGTCATAAAGCCCAGGCTCAAAACGATAGGCATAGACCCCACTTCTCAATTGGAGGCATTTCAAATAGGTTTGCAGCCATGTTTTAAAACCTCCATACTGTAGGACATCTTAAGTCCCACTGTGGGACAGTTAAGTTCAATAAATAATTTCATTTACAAATCTTAAAGGAACCTTTAGGAAAGAGGTCAAAAAACATATTCCAACTTGAGAAATGCAGACAGAGGGACATTTACTGTAATTTTAATGAAGTTTAAGTTTCATGCCCCTTACTTCCAAGACGAGGACTTGTATTTAATTTTATAATTTTTTTTCTTAAAGAGAAGCTCCAAAACTTTATAAGCTTCAGACTCCATAAAATCTTATATACCACGGGGTAAAATTTAAATCATAAGAGTAGATGAGATTTTCTGAGGAGACTGTATAGAATGAAAAGAGCAGTGGTGTAAGGATGGAAACCTGCAAATGTCAACATATTCACACCACAAGGAGGGAAAGAGGAAAGGGATTAGGAAGGAGATACTTAGAATATAATCAGAGAGTTAGGAGGATATCAGGAAAGAATTTTGTCAAACATACCAAGTAGTAGAAAGTTTCAGAAAGAAGTCGTTGGTAAATAGTCTCAAAATAAAGCATGAAGTTTAAAAAAAAGAAAAAACTAAAAAAGAATCCTGTTGAGTCAGCATCATGAAGATTCATTAGCAACCTTGTCAAAGCAACAGAAGCTAGTTTTCAGCATGTTGAGAGTAAATGTTAACTGAAAAAAAAAAAAATGGAGATAGCAAGAAATTTGGCTGGCAAACATTAGAAATAGATGCAGGTGTAAGAGGTTGGAAACTAGAAAAATACATCTTTCAGAGGCTGTTTTCAGCAAAAATACGAAGTATACAAAAATATATAAAAGTATATATTAAAAATACATATAAAATATATTATATTTTATATTTATATATTCATATGTATTTTATACTATGTATATATAAAATATATATTTATATTTATTTATATTTATTTTATATATTTACTATATATTTTGTATACTTTGTATTTTTGCTGAAAGCAGGCTCTGAAACATGTATTTTTCTAGTTCCCAACCTCTTAGATCTGCATCTATTTCTAATGTTTGTTATATTATATATAAGTATATAGACTATTATTATATATATCATATATTATATAGACTATTACTATATATAATATATTATATGATTATATACTATATACTATATTCTATATTAATATATTATGTTATATAGAATATATTAATATAATGTTCTTATATAATATTATATATTATATATAATGTTCTTATATAATATTATATATTATATATAATTATATAGAATATATTATATATTAAAAATAATAATATATATATCAAATAAAAGTATACAAAAATATAATTGTAACTATTAAAGAAGTTAAAGCAATATCTTCAAGTATTTCCACAATGAAATGCCAGTCTCAGATGGCTTCACGCAAAAATTCTCCCAATTTTTCAAGAAAAAAATCATCTGTCTTACATAATTTCTTCCAGGAAATATGCCACCAAATCGTTTTACACAATCAGCATAAAACTGATACCAAAGTCATGCACACATTAGAAAAGGGGTAAACTTTTGCCTTTTTAATTCATAAATAAAGATGCAAAAATTTTAAACAAATTACTAGCAAAGCCAATTGGAGCAGTATAGATAAAAAATAATATCACATAATCAAGTTGCAATTATCTCAGGAATGCAGGGATGGTTTAATATCAGAAAAATCTATAATGTGGTTCAACGCATTAACAGATTGAAAAAGAAAATCATTGCTTGGCACAGTGGCTCATGCCTGTAATCCCAGCACTTTGGGAGGCTGAGATGGATGGATCACCTGAAGTCAGGAGTTCAAGACCAGCCTGGCCAACATGACAAAACCCTGTCTCTACTAAAAATACAAAAATTAGCCTTGTAAGGTGGCAGGCACCTGTAATTCCAGCTACTCAGAAGGCTGAGGCAAGAGAATCACTTGAACCTGGGAGGCAAAGGTTGTAGGGAGCCGAGATCATGTCACTGCATTCCAGCCTGGGCGACAAGACTGAAACCCCATCTCAAAAAAAAGAAAAGAAAAAAGAAAACCATATGACCATTTTAATAAATGCAGGAACAGAATTTGATAAAATTCAACATAATACAAACTCACAGTAAGGGAACAGAAGGGATCTTTTTAGGCATGGTACCTATTATCAGAAAATGTTGGCAGTATCCTCTTTAAAGTCAGGAATGAAACATTATCATTACTTTTCATCAACATTGTACTGAAGGCTCCATTTATACCAAATGCCTAAGAACCCCATCTTCTTCCAGTTTCTGTGCTAATCCCACCTCTCGGTCTGCTTTGCTAACTTGGTCTCTACCTGACGGTCACAGTGCATCTAGTTCCTCCAATCTTCCTCTCAATCTGAGCTATACAATTGAATCACAAGTCTTGAAATTTACGGATGTTTAGCCAGACACAGTGACTAACACTTGTAATCCCAGTACTTTGGGAGGCAAAGGTGGGGGAACCAGTTGAGCCTAGGAGTTCAAGACCAGCCTGGGAAACATAGAGAGACCTTGTCTCTACAAAAAATAAAATTAGCTGGACACAGTGGTGCATGCCTGTAGTCACAGTTACTCAGGAAGCTAAGGTAGGAGGATCCCTTGAGTCCTGGAGGTTAAGGCTGCTGTGAGCCAAGATTGTGCCACTGCACTTCAGCCTGGGTGAGGGAAAGAGACACTGTTTCAAGGAAAAGGAAAGAAAAGAAATTTATGAATTATTGAGTTCCACCTTTGGAAACTCCTATTTGATTGGTCTGGGCATAGCATGGGCATCTGAATTTTCTGTATCTCCCCAGGTAATTCTAATGTACAGCTCAGGTTGAGAACCACTGGATTAGAGTTAAAACAAAGGAGGGAGAGAGGAGAAAAGGAAAAGGGAGGGAAGAGTAGAGCAGTAAGTGATTCTCAAACATGGCTGCACGTTAAAATCACCTATGATCTTTATACAACCCGGATGCCCAGATTCCCTTCTATACTGATTTTGAAATCAGAATCTGTGGAGGTGTGATCCTGACATAGTATATTTTAAAAGATTCCACATAGCTTTCTTATATGCTGTCAAGATTGAGAACAACTGCTTTCTTTTTTTTTTCTTTTTTAAGACAGGGTCACTCTGTTGCCCAGGCTGGAGCGCAATGGCACAATCTTGACTCACTGCAACCTCCACCTCCCAGGTTCAAGCGATTATCCTGTTTCAGCCTCCTGAGTAGCTGGAACTACAGGTGCATACCACCATGCCCAGCTAATTTTTTTATTTTTAGTAGAGACGATGTTTCACCACATTGGCCAGGCTGGTCTCAAATTCGTGACCTCAAGTGATCCACCCACCTCAGCCTCCCAAAGTGCTGAGATTACAGGAGTAAGCCACTGGGCCTGACTGGCACAAACACTTTAAATCCAATTGTCAACTCTGCATCTTCTTTTGTAAGTCGCATGGCTGCCCAAAGGCCCAGGGCTTCTCCTCCCTCACACCTGTGCCCATATACTCACTTCTGTCCACTAGGCAGCAGGGTCCACAAGGATGAGGGTTGTGACTTTCCTGTGTGTTATATAAAGTTTCTCAGATCTCCCTTAGCTGGAAATAAGATTGTTTCCACATTACTGGCATATCCTGCAAACACAAAGGAAGATTAATGGCTAATAAGAGGAGAGGTACAGGAGCAAGAACCCAGGGAAGTGTTGATATTACCGATTTTAAAAGATGTGTGGGGGTAAGTGGGAAACAGTACAAGATGGGGAGGGGTCAGCCTATAGTGAAATATGCACTAGAAATAGACCAGCCCTCTCCCCTCCAGAGGCACAAAACTCATGGCAAGAATGGAGTCTGCCTCCACTCCCATCAAGCTCTGCACTACATTGCCCAGAAGTGACTTTTTCCACGCTTTCTTTCCCCTCTTTTCCATTATTAAAGGAGTGGGCTGGGCGCGATGGTTCACGCCTAAAATCCCAGCACTTTGAGGGGCAGAGGCAGGTGGTTAGACCTCACAACTCCTCACTTGAGGTTAGGAGTTCGAGACCAGCTTGGCCAACCAACATGGTGAAACCCCATCTCTACTAAAAATACAAAAATTAGCCAGGCGCGGTGATGGGCACCTATAATCCCAGCTACTCAGGAGGCTGAGGCATGAGAATCGCTTGAACCTAGGAGGCAGAGGTTGCAGTGAGCCGAGATCTTGCCATTGCACTCCAGCCTGGGCAACAAGAGTGAAACTCTGTCTCAAAAGAAAAACAAAAAATAAAACATAAATAAAGGGGTGAAAAGGGACTCCCCTAACCCTCACTGCCACAGTGGTGAGAAAAGAAATATTCTCACACCCCTACAATCCACATACTAAGAAGGGACTTTCCTGCTTACGTGACAAGATGGGAATCCCCTGTCACAGAAGCATCTAGAAAGTAAGGGATGTCCACCCATAAATAGAGTATGCACCTCTTAGCCAAGGAAACCAATCTTCCTTGAAGAACAGCTCTATCTACATGTTTCATACACTGTCTCATTGAATCTGCTTTATCATTCCCATTTTACAGACAAAGAATCTGAACCTGTCCATGGTCACAGAACTAGTGAGTGGCAGAACCCAGTTGTCAGTCAATACATGTCAGAATAGTTCCAAAATCAGTTTCTTCCATTGTAAAATGCACTAAGCTGTCCTTGTGGTCAACTTATTTTAGTTTGTTTTCTTGTTTGTTTGTTTTTTTTTTTTCCTTTTTTTTTTTCTATAGGTGGGGCAAGAGGCAAAGAAAATGTTTTATGTTTTTTGTTTTTGAGACGGAGTCTCGCTCTGTCTCCCAGGCTGGAGTGCAGTGGAGCAATCTCAGCTAACTACAACCTCCGCCTCCCAGGCTCAAGGGATTCTCCTGCCTCCGCCTCCCTAGTAGCTGGGATTACAGGCACTCACCGCCACGCCTGGCTAATTTTTGTATTTTTAGTAAAGATGGGGTTTCACCACGTGGGCCAGGCTGGTTTTGAACTCCTGACCTCAAATGATCCACCCGCCTCGGCCTCCCAAAGTGCGGGGATTACAAGCATGAGCCACTGCACCTGGCCAAGAAGATCGTTTTAAAGGAAGAAGTCAAACAAGATGGTAAAGGTTGAAAAATTGTTCTCAAAATGTTTCCAAAATATCCCTTACCATTTTGAGACAGAAGGTAACTCATTGTTTATCTCATGTTAAAGCAACACAGAATAACACCATAAACTTTTTCCATCTACCGTTACCAAGATCAAGGAACCTGGGATTTGTCTTTGTAAATAATCCGTTATTGACAAACTCCAGGCCAACTGGGGAAACCCCTAACACAGCCCTGGGGAACACACTTAGCCAAGGCTATGTTCCCCAGCATTCTCGGGTAAAACTCAGCTTTCCCCAGGCAAAAGGTAAAGGTACATAGGAGGTCCACCCCTGTTTGGGAGACTGCCAGACAGAGTTGCCTTCTCAGACCCACTCACCTGGAGCTAAGGTGCCAACATGGGCGTTACTTGAATATAAGCAGAAAGGCTCTGCAAGTCCCGGCAGGGCCGCACCACCTCTGCAGTTGCTTCCGTTGGAATCACTCCCTGACTCGCTGCTACGCCAGTTTATTTTGTTGCTTATATTCATTAGATGAAAATGATTTAATTAGGCGATTACGTGTGGGCTTGTTTTGGTGTGCAGTATCACTCCTGTATTTTTTGGTTGTGTCCACATATTTCAACCTCAGGGAAAAGGAGAATATTTTTATTCCCATGGCACCCTTCTAGGACAAATTAAATATTGTTTTCTCTTGCCGCCTACCTCATGCCTCATGATCTCACTGCTTTGGGGCTGCATAATGGGAAAGAAACCATTTCAGTAATTGCCATATTGTGAAGAGCTGTAGGGAACGTTATAGCTACTGTATCATAGTACTTAAGTTTTCATTTATAGGAATAAATATAGTAATAGAGTCCACAAATGCATTGTTTTTCAAGGCTGGCTCAGTCTTTGCCTATCTGTGTCCCTTTGATAAAAAATGGCCAAAGATATGCAGACATAGTTGAACTCCTCTTTTCTCATCCGTGCACGTTCAGGAGAAGCAACCATGAACCTACAACAAAAGGGGAAAAACACAGAATGTTTCAGTGCCTTGCATGCAACTCATGCTCGAAGAAACAAAAAAAAAAAAAAATTTGGCCAGGCGCAGTGGCTCACGCCTGTAATTCCAGTACTTTGGGTGGCCAAGGTGGGTTGACTGCTTAAGGTCAGGAGTTCGAGACCAGCCTGGCCAACATGGTGAAATACCGTCTCTACTAAAAATACAAAAATTAGCCGGGCGTGGTGGCAGGCGCCTGTAGTTCCAGCTACTCAGGAGGCTGAGGCAAGAGAATCGCTTGAACCTGGGAGGCAGAGGTTGCAGTGAGCCGAGATCGCACCAGTGCACTCCAGCCTGGATGACAGAGCAAGACTCTGCCTCAAAAAAAAAAAAAAAAATACCTGCTGGTTTGATTTTTAATATGATTTACATCCTAGGTCTTTTCAAATGCCCTCAACATTAAAGACTAATGCTTCTGAACAAAAGCAAGTTCCCTCGTTCCCCAGGAGTCCCCTCTGTACTTTCCAACCCCCTCCCGCTCCAAACCACTCATACAACCCTTCCATAATTTTTCTCAGGCCCCATCCTATACTTAAAGTACCATCTTTCTGATTAAGATCTCACACTTTATCATTTAGTAGCTCCTGAAATCCTTGCTCCTCCTAAGAATGCCTTTTAATCTGTCTCCCATACCCACACACACTAGGATGTGATCATTCCTCTTCTTGCAACATCTCACAAAATTAATATAGTTATTTGCCTATCGGTAACAAAGACTTTATTTCATATGTCTGCTCCTTGTTGTTCAACTGCTTTCCTCCGTAATGATACAGCAGTGAATATAGTAAGAAAACAGGAATCCATCTGCTGTGTTGGAGACAATCTCTATACCCAGTTTGCTCCCTGTCTGCAGTGATACTTATGATGGCATTTAAGAGAGCCTAGGGAGAAAATCAGACTGGAAACTTGCTATTTTGGTAACCAAGAGCAAAAACAGGACATCCTGCCTGCCTGTCTGTCCTCATTGGTGTCACAGGCATAGGTTACACTCGTCCATGCCCATAAGAAAATATCAAAAAATGAAGAAAATCATGATCACTTTTTAAAATTCTGATTCACACATCGTACTCATCACATCAAAGCTCTCATTAAAGCCTCTTTGCGGCCGGATGCAGTGGCTCACTCCTGTAATCTTAGCACTTTGGGCGGTTGAGGCGGGTGGATCACCTGAGGTCAGGAGTTCGAGAGCAGCCTGGCCAACATGGTGAAACCCTGTCTCTACTTAAAATACAAAAATTAGCCGGGCATGGTGGCAGGCGCCTATAATCTCAGCTACATGGGAGGCTGAGGCAGGAGAATTGCTGGAACCCGGGAGGCAGAGGTTGCAATGAGCCAAGATTGCGCCATTGCACTCTAGCCTGGGGAACAAGAGCTAGGCTTCATCTCAAAAAAAAAAAAAAAAAAAAAAAAAAAGAAAGAAAGAAAAAGAAAAGAAAAGAAAAAAGAAAGCCTCTTTGCCCATGGCAGCAAAGCTTTGGGGCTTTTACTTTGTTGTTGTTGTTATTGTATTACCTTGAGTGTTTATAAAAACCATCTCAGGTCTTTCTGAGTCAACCAGCTGCTTCTACTCCACTCATGAATTTTGCAGATTACTGGGTTCTAGCTCTATGTCAAATGGTAGCTATATAAACAATCTCCTCTACACATGTCCTTTACATGCACAGGAGAGGGCCTGCCTGGTACAGCCTGCCATCCATCCATCAATCTATCCATTCAAAATATTTTTATGAATGGCTTGCAAAGCGTTGTTCTGGGCATTGAGGATACTACCCCAAACAAGGCAGACATGAACCCCGTACTATGAAAATTATCCTATAGGATAGAGACCCCTTTCCTGACCTCTAGATGAAGTCCCAGAGGAAGCCAGGCTCCTCTTAGCCAAGAGACTGGAGCCTTCCCCACTCCCACTGCTCTTTCTTCTTTCCGGTCGGCTTGCCTCCTTCCTCTTAGGTTCTCTGATAGCCGTCCTTTTACAGACTTTCTATAGTTGTAACAGGCTTAGCTGGGGCAGCATCCTGCTCTGCTGTTAGGTTTCTGTTCCCCACTGCAGCCTGGGTGAATCAGAGCCAATAATAATCATTGGTTTGTACCGTGCCCATTTCTAGATTTTATTTCATAAACCTATGCCCAGCTCACATCTAGTAATAGAACGTGCTCAGACACTGTGACCACTGTGCCAAAGCCAAGAGACATTCCTAATTCAACTGGATAATATTTTAATGTGTAAAACTTGTGGCTTTTTTTAGACAAGAAACATATTAAAAGAATGCCTGATACTATCCAGTTCAAAGGTTCTAAGAGTTGGATGCAAAGATTTACAATATAAGGTTCAAGATCTTAAGATTTGCGATCTTACAATTTACATAACATAAGAGCCAAAAAAATGAAAAAATCCAGTCCAGCATGGCTGCTTCCTGAGTCCTTGCCTTAGCTTGCTTGGTACAACTAGATATTGCAGATTGCATATCTAAAAACCAGTTAAGTAACAGACTTCCCTGACAGACAAAATTAGGAAAAGCTTCAGTTGAATCTAGTGGACATTGGATCACCCCAAATGGAGGCCATTTACCCCGCAACTATGAAAAGAGGCCTGCCAGATCATTTTAGTTCTACATGAGGCTCTACTAATACCCAGGCCATCTTCTCCAGGCATTAAGTGCCTTCAGCAAGCCAAGAAGACAACTCCCAAAATCAAGTAGAAAAGTGGTGAGGTGGTGCAAACTGAATATTTTGTGTCCCTACAAAATTCGTATGTTGAGGTCTAAATCTCTAATGTGATGATATTTTAAAGGTGGGGCCTTTGGTAGGTAATTAGATTATGAATAGGATTAGTGCCTTTATAAGAGACATTAGAGATAATGATCTCTTTGTCCACCAAGTGAGGGTACAATGAAAACACTGTCATCTGTAAACCAGGAAGACAGCCCTTACCAAGATCCCTACTATGCTGGTGCCATGATCTTAGATTTTCAGCTCCAGAACTGTGAGAAAAGTTTCTGCTATTTAACACACCCAGTCTATGATAATTTGTTATAGCAGCTGAAACTGACTAAGACAGAGGGCAATCCCCAAAATTCATCACGGTAATACATTTGCTTCATAATAGATAAGCATTTTTAAAAAAAAAACTTTGATATTTTTATAGAGACATGGTCTCACTGTGTTAGCCAGCCTGGTCTCAAACTCCTGGCCGCAAGCAATCCTCCCATCTCGGCTTCCCAAAGTGCTGGGATTACAGGCATGAGCTATCATGACCAGCCAGATAAGCATGTTTTAATTCCCATAAATTTTGGAAATTGAGTTGATAAATGTTTAATAAAATCAAACCTGTAATCTTTATAATTTTGTTATTAAGGGATATGTGAATATTTAGAATTTAAAAAGTCACATGAGACTTTGGCCTCTTCATGTAACAGTTCAGCCTTATAATTCCAACTTAAAATATATGATTGAGTTATTGATTTAGAGTTTAGATTTACACAATTTTAATTATATAATATTGGAAGATTTAAGAGATTTTAGTGTTCCCATAGCTGAATTTGATTTGTTAGATTTACAACAGTTATTTAAATACTTAGAAAGGGTCTGTTAGTTAAAACAAACAACTATAGTCTATAAAAGGAAAATCAAGCACATTTAAATTATAAATGAAATTTAAAGTGTTCCAGGCTGTTTATTGAAGTTTGTAAAAAGGATCAAATATTAGTCAAAGGCCCCCTTAAAAATGATTGTTAAAATTTGCTCTATTTATAAACAGAAAAATAACATTTATAAACTGAACTTAAAAGATTAAAAAGAACTACATGTGTGGATTTGTAACATTAATTAATTGATTATTAATTTTTAAAGCAAAAAAACTCACTAATCTTTTCTGCACACAAAAACTGCCTTGAAGGATAATTTTTAAGCCATATTTAACAACATTCTTGGGAGCTTAGTGAGTGAATGAGGAACAAGAATTATGCTCACAAAGAAAAGGCAGATAAAATATATTTTTAAAAATATGGCCCAAAGTTCAAACTAAATAGTATGCTTTCACTTACCCTCTCCTACCTTACAGTAAATGCAGGGGAAATGCTACAAGATAATGTGGATGAAGAAAAAGATCAGAATTATTCAACAATTATTTATTATTGAGTACCTACTCTATGTTTTACACTACGGGAAAATGCAAGAATATGTGGCGTTTATAATCTAGTGAGTCAGGTAAGACTCACAAATCTGAAACAGAGAACAGAATGACTCAGTTCAATAAACACTTATTGAGAGCTAGCCTTGCAACAGATACAGTGACTGGCTCCAGGGAGGGGGAGGGGACTGGGCTCAAAAACAAACAATAAGCTTTATAATTAAGTGCTAAATTGCGTGTTGCAGAAGTCAAGTGAGAAGCATTCAAAGAGAGATACCAAAGTCTATTGGAACACCTGAGATTTATGGATGAGGTAAGAATTGATCTAGGCTTTGAAGGATGCAAAGGACTTCAATAGGCAAAGGGGGTGGGGCTGGAAGAGAGGGGCACTATGAATCTAATGTGCAAGGGAAGCAACAAAAGAAACCAGTAGAGATGCTACACATTGAATGACAGTGGAATTAGATCATGGAGCAATTTCTAAATTACACAAAACTAAAATTAAGCTAGTTACTAGACTAAGCTACTAAACACTAATAAAAGCAATAATAATTGCTAAAAAGCAATGATAATTACTACCAAATATTGAGAGGAGGTGGCATAAAATAAGATAAATCTTCATCTGCCATAGCAATGAGTCAATAGGTACTATTTAAATTGAGTAATCATAAAAAAAAATTATGAGCATATATTACTAAACCTTTTGTGATAAACACCAAAGGAAAGATAAAGCAAAAATAGCTTGTCTCTGGGACTGGAACTAAGGAAGAGGAGGGTGGGGGACCAGAGAATCTTGTTATAAGCTTTTCTGCACAATTTGAGTTGATAGCACATGACTGTATCACTTTGATCCAAATATGAATATTCAAAACAAATAAACTCAGTTATTAGGCCATGTTTGTTTGACCCAGAGGCAGATTTATACTAAGCTAATAAAGCTTATGTCCTGATTCCTTCCAAGACCTACACCTAATTTTGTATTTATGTACTTTCTAATTTTTTTAAAAAAGGCATTCCCACAGTCATATAAGCACCAGGCCCTGGATGAGCCTGGTTTGAACTACATTCTTTTTCATTTCTCATAGTTCTTTAATGCCTTTCTTCCTTGACATTTCCTAGAAAGAACCTAGTCTCTCTACTTTTTATGTTACTTTTAATCAAGGTGTATGGTCTTAGTTATGCTAATAAATAATCTTGCTTCAAAATAAAATTCCTACTTGATTCAGTAAACAATATCGAGGCACGTAGTTTTATTGTTGTTGTTGTCCATGAAAAGACTATATTCTTTTATTGGTTTTTGAATTGGTTCAAAACCAATTGGTGCGCACATGTTAAGTTTCAACTTTCAATAATAAAATTCAATAAATTTGATTCCTTAATCATAGAAACTTACTTTACACGTTATTTACATGTTGCCAAAGTCCATGCACAACATCATAAGGTTTTCACTGACTCTATGCATGATACCATCACACAGAAGGAGGAGGGAGCTAATCTAGTAACATACATTCAAAGATTAAATTGTAGATATGCACAGTGTATTTAGCACTGTTCATTAATATTATAACAGCTTCCTCTCAAAGACAGGCATTCTTAAGTGTTAATCACAATATACCAGAATTTGCACTTAGATTTTTAAACAAAGAAATGAACAAGCGGGAGTGGTGATCTAAAAAACATCCCCTTGACAGAGTTTGAATTGAAGTTGGGAGAGCCTGGAAGCAGAGGGACCAGTTGGGAAGGCTTGGTGAGATATAAAGGCTTGGATCATCTGGTATTAGAAGTAATGAAGAAAATGAGACAGATGCAGCGGCCATTTTAGAAAGGAATTGACCAGGTCTGGTTACCAGCCGAAGAGCTGCCCCGCAAATAGTCAGTTAGGATACTTCCAAGTTACACGTTGGGACATAGCTTGATTTTTCACTCTTCTTTTGGCAGATTTCACACAGGCTTCAACTGAAAAGTTGACCAGTAAAGCCAATTTGAATGAATGCAGCCTGCCAGTCCCTCTGTAACTCTACTCAAATATTTATGCATGGAATTCTACCAGCGACTTTCTTTTAATAACAAAATCATGAGTTGTCTAGCCCTGGATATGTATTCATATTCTTGTACACAGTCTTAGGAGTATGTGCTGATGAGACAGGCTAATAAATGGATTCAATTAAAACAGCCAACAGTCTTTTGGACCAAGGGAGTTCTCACTTGGACACAGTTTATATAACTGCCCATATTCTTACTGCGGCTGATTCTTAACTAATCCGCATCCTAGAAGAGGAAGCACATCACAAAACTGTTCCGCAATAGTAAAGCTACGTGGCAAACAAAAACAAACCCCAAGCTAAAGCATCTGGGGGAGAACATCTAATATTTTGCATTGGTCTTGTGACTTGTATTTCTCAATACCTCTACAATGTGTTTTGAGTTGTGTGTCTACATCATGAGGATTCTGAACACATAAACTGTCGGTCTTTGAATTTCTCTGTGGAAATAAGAAATTTAAAATTGTGTTTGTATGCAGCCAACCTAGAACAGCTGACCTGAAAAGTGAAGCCAGTTAATAATGCACTTGGCTTGTTTACTGATTGATTGATGATTAATTGACTGTGATGCATATGGAGAAATGAGCAGCCAGGCTTGAAACTGCTAGAGTAGGAAGAGGGTAGAAACTGCTAGAGTAGAAGAGAGTAAGAACTGCTCTCCTTTATCTTTCATCCTCTGTCTTGGGTTGGTTTTTCCATTTTTTGTTTTGGGTTTTTTTTGTTTTTGTTTTTTTGAGTCGGAGTCTCGCCCTGTCGCCCAGGCTGGAGTGCAGTGGCGCAATCTCAGCTTATTGCAAGCTCCACCTCCCGGGTTCATGCCATTCTCATGCCTCAGCCTCCCAAGTAGCTAGGACTACAGGTGCCCACCACCACACCTGGCTAATTTTTTGTATTTTTAGTAGAGACGGGGTTTCACCGTGTTAGCCAGGATGGTCTCATCTCCTGACCTCATGATCCGCCCGCCTCAGCCTCCCAAAGTGCTGGGATTACAGGCATGAGCCACCGCGCCCGGCCCATGGTGGGTTGTTTTTGTTGTTATTGTTGTTTTCTGTCTTACAAATGCAGCCTAGGTGGGGTGCGGTGGCTCATGCCTGTAATCCCAGCACTTTGAGAGGCCGAGGTGAGCAGATCACAATGTCAGGAGTTCAAGACCAGCCTGACCAACACGGTGAAACCCTGTCTCTACTAAAAATACAAAAAATTTAGCTGGGCGTGGTGGTGGGTGCCTGTAATCCCAGCTACTTGGGAGGCTGAGGCAGGAGAATTGCTTGAACTCAGGAGGCGGAGGTTGCAGTGAGCCAAGATTGTGCCACTGCACTCTAGCCTGGGTGACAAGAGCAAGACTCTGTCTCAAAAAAAAAAAAAAAAGTGGAGCTTAATGCTCTACCCTTTTGTTTTTTAAAAAATAACTTTGATTGCATAAATAAATACTAAAATTATACTCACTAATCATAATGCCTACTAAGTGCAGAAGTTAAGAAATGGAAATGCCGTGCGCAGTGGCTCACGCCTGTAATCCCAACACTTTGGGAGGCCGAGGCTGGTAGATCATCTGAGGTCAGAAGTTCTAGACCAGCCTGGCCAACATGGTGAAACCTCGTCTCTACTAAAAATACAAAAATTAGCCAGGCGTGGTGGCAGACGCCTGTACTCCCAGCTACTCAGGGAAGTCAAGGCAGAAGAATCACTTGAACCCGGGAGGCGGAGGTTGCAGTGAGCCGAGATCACACCATCGCACTCCAGCCTGGCGGGCAAGAGCTAAACGTTGTCTCAAAACAAACAAACAAACAAAAAAAGAAGAAGAAGTGGAAAGTGGAAATACAGGCCAGGCACGGTAGCTCATGCCTGTAATTCCAGCACTTTGGGAGACTGAGGTGGGCAGATCGCCTGAGATCAGGAGTTCGAGACTAGCGTGGCCAACATGGTGAAACCCCATCTCTATTAAAATTACAAAAAAATTAATCGAGTGTGGTGGTGCATGCCTATAGCCTAGCTACTCAGGAGGCTGAGACAGGAGAATCGCATGAACCCAGGAGGCGAAGGCTGCAGTGAGCAGAGATCATGCCACTGCACTCCAGCCTGGGCAACAGAGTGAGACTCCATCTAAAAAAAAAAAAAAAAGTGGAAATACAGAGCTAAATATGTGAAGTGCCCCTGCAACAGCTCCAAAACAAGTGAGCAAATTAAACAGAAAACCACCCTGTCAGTGCAATGATGGAGACATACTCGTTTCCACATTCTATTCTCTCATCCTTATGTAAAAGGAAGTGGGGGAGACTTTCAATGCATCATAAATTTTACTCCCCTCTAGACTGCAACCTTTCTGACATTTTCTTCCACTTTCCACTATTATTTGTCCTTGTTCTCTTCACAGCCGTAAGCTCTCCCTCTCTACTGGCTCCTTGCCATCATCAGCATTATTAGTATGCCGACACAGTGCCCGTCTTCATATATATCTATATATTCCTCCATCACAACGCAACCTTTATTAAAAGGTTGTGTCGGCCAGGCACCGTAGCTCACTCCTGTAATCCTAGCACTTTGGGAGGCTGAGGCGGGTGGATCACCTGAAGTCAGGAGTTCGAGACCAGTCTGACCAACATGGGGATACCCCGTTTCTACTAAAAATACAAAAAAATTAGCTGGGCATGGTGACGAATGCCTGTAACCCCAGCTACCTGGGAGGCTGAGGCAGGAGAATTGCTTGAACCCGGGAGGTGGAGGGTGCAGTGAGCTGAGATCGCGCCATTGCACTCCAGCCTGGGCAACAAGAGCGAAACTCCATCTCAAAAAACAAACAAACAAACAACCAAACATAAATAAATAAATAAATGGTTGTGTCCAATCACTGCCTCCATGGCCACACCAGCCACTTTCTTCTCACCCACTGTAGTTTTCCCACCTGCTACTTCTCTCCAGAAACTGCTTTTGCCAAGACAGCCACTCATCGCCTTAGGCCAGATCCAATGGTTTATTTCTGTGATCTGTTAGCTGTTTTCACACTGTTGAATTCTCTTACTACCCTTAATATCCTTGAAAAAAAAGGCAAACAAAAAAGTACTGGTTTTCACTCTTCTCTGGCTATTTCTTCCCAATCTCTTTTGCAGGTGATCCTTTTAAGTATTAGTTTAATATGATCCCTGGGTTTTGTTTTCTGTCTCTCTTCTCTTTGTACACAGCCTCCAGTGATCTCATCCTCTCCAATCACCATCTAAGAGAATACATTTGATTTAAAATTATTTCAAGTGTCCTAGACTGAATTTCTCAGGTACACCCTAAAAATGGACCCAAATCCCTAAGGTGACTCCAGAATGGAACTGACTTTTTTTTTTGAGACAGAGTCTCGCTCTGTCACCCAGGCTGGAATACAATGGCGCGATCTCGGCTCGCTGCAACTACCGCCTCCTGGGTTCAAGCGATTCTCCTGCCTCAGCCTCCCAAGTAGCTGGGATTACAGGCGTCCGCCACCATGCCCGGCTAATTTTGTATTTTTAGTAGAGATGGGGTTTCTCCATGTTGGTCAGGCTGGTCTCGAACTCCTGACCTTGGGTGATTTGCCCACCTCAGCCTCCCAAAGTGCTGGGATTACAGGCCTGTGCCACTGCCCCCAGTCGGAAATGACTGCTTAAAGCCCTCAGTACTCTCATTGGTGAGAACAGATTACATAGCCAGGAGCAGGGAAGACTGGCTTACCCTCCAGAGGCTGCTTTAGTTCATATTGGAAATTCTTGCAAAGCCCCAGAACTACAAAGAAGAAAATACAAGTAAAGAACAAAAGGGCGGGCCAGGCACGGTGGCTCACGCCTCTAATGCCAACACTTTGGGAGGCCGAGGCAGGCAGATCACGAGGTCCGGAGATTGAGATCGTCCTGGCTAACACAGTGAAACCCTGTCTCTACTAAAAATACAAAAAATTAGCCAGGCGTGGTGGCGGGCGCCTGTATTCTCAGCTACTCAGAAGGCTGAGGCAGGAGAATGGCGTAAACCTGGGAGGCGAAGCTTGCAGTGAGCCGAGATTGCGCCACTGTGCTCCAGCCTGGGTGACAGAGCAAGACTCCGTCTCAAAAAAAAAAAAGAAGAAGAAGAACAAAAGGGCACGCTGGATTACCAGCTATCTCCTTTAGAAATTCGTGGCTTAGCCTGGGCGCCGTGGCCCACGCCTGTAATCCCAGCACTTTGGGAGACCAAGATGGGCAGATCACAAGGTCATGAGATCGAGACCATCCTGGCTAACATGGTGAAACCCCGTCTCTACTAAAAATACAAAAATTAGCCAGGCATGATGGCACATGCCTGTAGTCCCAGCTACACCAGAGGCTGAGGCAGGAGAAAGGTTTGAACACGGGAGGCGGAGGTTGCAGTGAGCTGAGATCATACCACTGTACTCCAGCCTAGGCGACAGAGCAAGATTCTGTCTCAAAAAAAAAAAGGAGTTCGCGGTTTCCTTTGAACTATTTTATTTTGTTTGTTTGTTTCTTTGTTTATTGTGAGACGGAGTCTCGCTCTGCTGCCCAGGCTGGAGTCCAGTGGTACAATCTCGGCTCACTGCAACCTCTACCTCCCGGGCTCAAGTGATTCTCCTGCCTCAGCCTCCCATGTAACTGGGACTACAGGTGTGCACCACCATGCCTAGCTAATTTTTTGTATTTTTAGTAGAGACAGGGTTTCAGCATGTTGGCCAAGCTTATCTCGAACTCCTGACCTCATGCGATCTGCCCACCTCGGCCTCCCAAAGTGCTGGGATTACAGGTGTGAGCCACCACACCTGGCCCGCTTTGAACTATTTTCTTCCAAACAACAATAACCTGAGAAGGTGGTTTGTGCAATGGGGGATGAAGGGTGAGGAGAGACAGCTGACATACTAGGAAGGAATAGGAATAGTTCTTCAACTCAGTCTATGGTAGAGCGAAAGGGTGGGGTGAAGAGGAGCATAACGACATCCAGGTTATTCTCACTGCAATTATCTCAGTGGAAAAGGAAGAACCAAGCTAATAACATCCTGAGCCAAACCGTAGCTATGAGATAAGCCAGTGCGGTAAATGCTAGTCTAGCCACCAACCACTAGCAGCCACACGAGGAGCCAGAGGCTCCCAGCAAAGATCCCCTTCGCAGTTCCTAAGCGGAACCCCAACAGACAGCTCCTGTAGAATGGGCCATAAAATACAACTGGGCCGACCATTCAAACATAATGTGTTATTAGTACAATCACTGGCTACATTGACCTCCATGGATTTCCTGTTTACTGCAAGAACCCAGATCTGACTTTTTTCTAGGGCAGCCATCTTCAAACTGTGGATACATGAAGACTTTCCAAGGGGTACACAGAAAAGGCCACTTTTAAGGGAATCAATTTCCTCAACTTATATGTGTAACTATCTGAGAAAGAGCTTAACATCAAGATGACCTCTTTATCTCCTGCCTTCTACTTTACTGAAGAAATGCATACCTTGGACCCATTCCACATCCTACTGTGGTGCATGGCCCCAACCATGAGCTCCAGCAAAGGAAGAACTAAGTCTCAGAATCAGTGTGGAGATGGCCAGACATGATGGCTCACAGAAGCTGAGGCAGGCAGATTGCTTGAGTCCAGGAGTTTGTGACCAGCCCGGGCAACATGGCAAAACTCTGTCTCTAAAAAAGATACAAAAATTAGCCTGGCATGGTGGCATGCAGCTGTAGTCCCAGGAGGCCGAGGTGGGAGGATGGCTTGAGCCAGGGAGGTCAAGGCTGCAGTAAGCCAGGATGGCACCACAGCACTCCAGCCTGGGAGACAGAGTAAAACACTGCCAAAAAAAAAAAAATAGAGGAAGAATAATTCCAATGACTTAAAATAAGTGCTTTTGCTCATCAGATGACTTCTTATTCTTTGCTCTCCACAAGACTGAAATAGAGTTCAATCACAACTGATTTCTGGCAAGCCATGAGATCTTTGGCAAATGATTCAGAAGGAGTTTGGAGAATCTGGGTATAATATTGCTATTTTAAAAACTACTTATATCACCTATGTATGTGATCAAGCTTCTTGAGTATGTCTGTGCACATGCACGCACGTATGTGAACAACACATTAGAAACAGAATTGATGCTGAACTTGTCAGTCTAGTAACAGGTAATATTACTCAACCATGGCTACATAAGCTAATTAGAAGAAAAGCCATATTCTCCTCATTAAGATATATATTATCAATAAAAGTTAACACTTTGGCCATGCGCAGTGCCTCACACCTGTAATCCCAGCAATTTGGGAGGCTGAGGCGGGCGGATCACTTGAGGTCAGAAGTTCAAGACCAGCTTGGCCAACATGGTAAAACCCTGTCTCTACTAAAAATACAAAAATTAGCCGGGCATGGTGGCACATGCCTGTAATCCCAGCTACTCAGGAGGCTGATGCAAGAGAATCACTTGAACCCAGGAGGCGGCAGGAGAATTACTTGAACCCAGGAGGTGAAGGTTGCAGTGAGCTGAGATCACGCCACTACATTCAGCCTGGGCAACAGAGCAAGACTGTCTCAAAAAAAAAAAAAAAAAATTTACTCTTAGAGCCATATAATCACACATATTTTTTAAATTAAAATTGATGTTTATTTTGTTGATGAGATGTAAGTATGGCTACATCAATTTGAGGAGGAAAAAAATGATATAAAACCTGCCAGTGTTAAAGAAGAGCTTGCTCGGCCGGGCGCGGTGGCTCAAGCCTGTAATCCAGCACTTTGGGAGGCCGAGACGGGCGGATCACGAGGTCAGGAGATCGAGACCATCCTGGCTAATACGGTGAAACCCTGTCTCTACTTAAAAATACAAAAAACTAGCCGGGCGACGAGGCGGGCGCCTGTAGTCCCAGCTACTCGGGAGGCTGAGGCAGGAGAATGGCGTAAACCCGGGAGGCGGAGCTTGCAGTGAGCTGAGATCCGGCCACTGTACTCCAGCCTGGGTGGCAGAGCAAGACTCCGTCTCAAAAAAAAAAAAAAAAAAAAAAAAAAAAAAAAAAAAAAAAGAAGAGCTTGCTCATGAATTTTTTAAGTGAACAATGATAGGTATCTGACTGCTGTGGTATTTGGATCCTATTGGATACATTTTTTAAAGTGATGTTATGCTAAAATGTCAACTTTTTGCAATATACTAGATATTATTTCCTTTGCAACAACTTTCACTCAGGATGCCAAACTGTAGCTATCATTTTTAAAAAGAGCCTGGAATACATTGTTTTTCAAGATTCTTTTAGGGGGTACATGCACAAAACAGTGTGATGCTGACAACTATTATGGAATAGCAGTCCCCTAACCTTTTCATAAGGAAGTATCCCTTCTTGAACATTTTAAAAATAAAAGCAGTCATAGTTTTACTTTCTATACCTATTAACCAAGTAACAAAAAAACTAGCAGGTATTCAGTAACACTTATAAATTATTAAATGAATTGTTGTATTCATCAAAATAGCATCTAAAGATTTTAACCCGTATAGACGTGAAGTATATGATCCACTTATCTAGAGAATATCTAGGACACCCAGTGGTTCATAGCAACTCTGGACTACACTGCCGCCTCCAGTTCCGGAACCACGCTGGATGGGTTCTGTTGACCTTTGCATAGTGGTCTTTCCCTGTGGGAAGGCTAGAAAAATATCCAAGCAGCTCATTTCAAGTGGATATCCTGCTAAGGTATACACCGATTCAAATGCTTTTTGCAGCCAAGCAGGTAGCTTAAATGAGGGAACCTGCCTACGGGTAAGAAAAGAGAGATAGGCTGGAATTGTAGGCAACAGAAGGCTGTGTGCTGGGTTTCAAAGAGGCAGCTGCTATTCAGCCCCACCCAATTGTTGACAAGGCTCATGTTGCCTGCAGCTTTTTACTTTTCAGGAAAAGCTGGATTTTCCTGTGAATCCTCTGGATTTTTAATCCAATTTTTCTAGAAGAAGAAGAAGAAAAAAAAACTGTTCAGGCTAACCTAAATACAAATGGGAGCTAAATCCAGGTTCAACGTCTGCACCAGTGCAACTCGAAGTGTAGTCCCAGGTTCAACAACTGTTTGTTGCATTCCACAATGAGATGTGCATAGCAACTGAGAATAACATTTAGAAATAGCCATAACAGTTTGACAGGGTAATTTTGTCATGTAATTTTCTGAATCTAATAATAAAAAATTGGCTTGTATCTTATACATCTGTTTTAACTTATTTCTCTAATTTTTTAGAAACAAAAATATCAGTGGGCAGTAGATTAAAAATCTTGCCCGCGATAGTTTAAGAAGCATTGCCATGGTCTTTATCAAAGCAAGGGGTACATTGGAGGATGCTGTATTTGATAACTGAATGTCCGTGTCTAGAATCGTCACATGGACCGCCTCAAAGAGACAAGCCTGTGAATCAAAATGCAACCAGTTCTTTCCAGCTGACAAATATTTGGCAGTAAAGACCCAGAGGAATGGGGGAAATAGTGTCATTCCGGGAAGACCACTCCTAACCCATCAGATTACCAAGGTTCCTCCAGGGCCAGCTGTGGGAGGCACAGCCTGATGCCACGGTCACCTGGAGTTCCTTCTCCCTCCCCCAGCACAGGAAGACCCGCCCCTTCGAGGCCCTCACTGAAGGGCAGAGGGCATGCTCGCAGGCGGTCGTTTCTGTGTCCACCTGTTCCAACACACTGAGCTTGTCCAGGGCAGAGACTCCTGCTCCTCCGTCCCCCCAACATGGCTCCTCTTCCCTGAATTCTCTCCTCCTCTGCCAAATATAAGCTTCCTTGCTAGGCAAAGAACCTTGTCAGCCTCTAGTTAGGGGTGCTGAACTTTGGCAACTGGTAGCCAGCCTCGTACCTATCAGCTTCTATCCAAGCTGATCCTCCAGCCTTTGTCCTCCCCTGCTTAGGCAGAAACTCTAGGGTAGGAAGTCCGTTGCCCGCGGCGGAAACTCAGCACCCAAAGCATAGCGGCCCATGTCCTTCCCTAGCAAGGATCCCTGTATTAGGCAGTTGTGTCTGGGAGAGGCTGAGGCAAAGCTAAGAGGATCTGCTGGGCTAAAAACCGGAAGTGCTTAGAGACTGACGAGCTTCTTTATCTTGAGAACCAAAGAGACAGACTGTCAGGTTTGCATGCTCCTCTCTGAGCTGAAGGAAACCCCCTAGGTAAATAGTTCTCAGTTGGAAGCCAGTGCCCCCACCCTTCCGCACTTCAGCAGCTTCAGTCTCCAGACTCAACACATGCTGGACCATCTTGGAGGTCTGGTGCTCCAGGCCTCCCCAGCTGCCTGCACCTCCGAAAGGGGAAATGGGGGTGGGGTGGGAGGGCCAAGCCTGGGGAAGTGATTTTAGAAGTGCAAGGCTGGTGGGAGAGTTTTTCCTTCAGACCATCTGGAGGGAAGCAGTCATAATCTACTACAAGTTCTCCCGAAATGATCAAGTATACATAGGGAAATTGTTACATTGTTGAAAAACATGTCTGCTTTGCTTCCTTCTGGGGAGCTCTAAAGACTTGTATCAATCAGAGATGACTCCCTGCTTGCGGTACACAGAGATTAAGATGAGGCCAAAGAACAGCTCTCTCCCCTTGTAATTCTCCAGGTAGCCAGTTTTCAGCTGGCTGCCATTTTTCGCAATTTAAGATGCTAAGAGAATTTAAATGACATCAGCCCTGTATGTGTAAAGAAGGAAATAGCCTGCATAGCTAAACAGAAAAGGTACCATGTTGTATGAGCCTTTCACGTTTTTTAAGCTGGGGTGTGTGTGTGTGGGGGGGGGGGGGTTGTTTGTGTGTGTGTGTAGAACAAAAGTACAGTTGTCTATACAATTAGTTATTTAAGCTATTTCAAGTACCATTACAGCAATGGGGAGGCGAGGGAACATCTAAAATACATAAAATTATTTTTAAAAACTCGTTCTAGAAAAAAGGAAATGCCAGAGTAGTAAGATAAGGAGTCTTAATTAGCAACAAATTCATCTATTTCCTTCCTCCAAAACTGAGACAGTCTTCTAAGGCAATTTGCTTGGAGAGCAGTTTTGCGCCATAAATCTGGGACATGTTTTTCATGTGTGTTTGTTTGCCCTGTGTGAGGCTTAAGAAAAACACAGCAACTAAACCATCCAGTTCAGCCCTGGAGGGAAAGACCTAGAAGACCTAATCACCCGTGATGGCGATTACATAACAGAGAATCGTGCGCGCGGGCGCGCGCGCGCACGCACACACACACACACACACACACACACACACACTCCAAGTGTCTCAAAAAAAAAAAGAAAGAAAGAAAGAAAGAAAACCAGCCTTTGGCTTCCTGTCACAGAAGATGTCTCCTTTTTTTTCCTTTGTGAGGATCACTAAGAATGCTTCTTAAATACCAAGTGGATGTCTTTGGTAGAAATAGAGGTCACTTAAGGATGATTTATAAGTGCAGCCGAAGCCAAAATGAAGCACGTATCGATATCTAAAGTGCATCTGCATTTAGTGCAGCAAAGCTCATAATCTGTTTCTAATTTGTGCCCTGTGGATGCCCTCCCCACTAGGAAAAGGCCTGGCTCTGAGCAGCCGCCCCTCCCCGAGGCCGCCAAGCTCCCAGTTCAGGCCCTTTCTTGGGCAGCCGGAGTGCTCCTCTCTTAGATAATGCCAGGTACTCTGGAAAGTAGCCGTGTAATAATACACAAACCCCTGATGATGTCAGCGTGTTATTGACTTTCCAAGTCTGAATGACTGAGCAGAGGAGCGGGGGTGGGGCGCAATCCATCCGGCAGCGCGGAGACCGGCCAAGCGAAAATGGGCTCGCCAGCCTGGCGGGGGAGGGGCGGCTCGCAGCCGCCGCTGCTGCTTCGAGCTCCGGCTCTGCCGCCGCGGCGTCGGGGTCGTTGCCGCCCAGCCCAGGCGGGGCTTGGGTTCCCGCTCCTCCGATGTTTACGTTTGGTCAAAAACTCCTCGGGCAGAAATAACTAATGCCGCCCCCCGGAAGCTTATACCACGTGGCAGAGTGGGGTCACAAAGCGGGGAGCAGTGGCACGAAGGGGATGGGGAGAAAGACCTCCCTGTTCCCTCCCCCACCCTGCAGGGGCCTTCCTCTTAGGCTGCAGAGCCAAGGGTCGCTCTCCGTGGTGGAGTTCCCTCTGCAGAAGACCCCCTGGAAAATTACACCTCAGCAGTGGTGACATTTTATGGGCCATGATTTGCTGCATTTATGGCTCTGGCGGTGCAGGTGCAGAGTCGTAGGCTCCCGTTCTCACCCCGCAAATTGCTCACAGTGCAATCTGTCATCTTCAAGGCTAGGTGTGAACCCGGCAGGGTTGCCCTTAAAATGGAATTGCAGTTAAAGGCCGAGATCTGAAAGGAAGCGCTCCAACCGGGGCGTGGCTTTTCCCACCGGGTCTGGACCTTTCCTTCAGGCCCCGCCGTGCAAGCCCACCGGCTTGGCTGTCGCAGCTTGGGGGGACTGGGCGCCCCGGGCTCTGCCTGCCTGCAGAGCTCCAGTCCTTTCCGTTCCAGGCCTGTGGAATTCTCCACCGAACAAGGCCTCGCGCTGGCCTCTGCCCCACCCCACTGCGAGGAGCTGCTCCTCCTCCGAGGCCTGTGGTTTTTCTCCCCGCAGAGTGGGCTTGGTGGGAGCACCGCATGGCGCAAACAGCACGGGGGGCTTTGGAACCGCCTGGGCTTGAGCCCTACCCCACCACATGTTCGCTGTGTGAGTGTGGACCCGGTGGTTACCCTGTCTACAGCTCGCGTCTTAAAATGGGAGTAGTAACAATTCCCTCAATAGTTGTTCTGAGGATTAAGTGAAATTCAGATTTCATAAGAGACCTCCTTTTTCAATAGTCAGGTCTCTCGCCTTCATGAGTCAAGTTCCACTCGGGCCAGAGGCCCTGTGGTTGTTTCTGAAAACAAGGTCAGTAGAAGTGCTAGACCCATTGTTTCCTTAACTCTGCCCTTCCCCCTACCCTCCTGGCTCTGTGGAGCCCGCAGCCTCTTCCGACCCACTTCCACCTTCACCCACACCCACAGGCTTACAGGGCAGAGCTGTTTTGTTGACGGGGCGGGGGTGGAGACGTGAAAACTGTACCTCTGACCTAAGCTGGACCATTCACGGCCTTTCTCAAATTTCCCTCCCCCACCTTGCCACAGGGGATTGGTCCCAACGGGAAGAGCTGACATATTTGAATCCAATCAAAGGCCTTCTTGGAAAATTTTGAAACTGCAAGTGAAAAAGTCGGTTTCTCCCCAGGGCTAAAACTGCAAGATATTATAATGTACATGACCATGTTTCCCATGGTCAGGAGAGGAGAGGCAAGGTCAATCTGAAGGCAGAACTCATGATAGGGACAGGGACAGAAACAGAGATAAAGATGGAGCAAAAGACAAAGATAGAGCCTGAGCCACAGCCCGACAGGCTGGGAGAGAGAGCTGAGGCCAACAGGAGTCTGATGTTATTGGCAGCATTGGTTCCTGTGTCCCTGGTAAGGCCCTGCCTGCCCCCGATTCCTTGTGGCAACCCATTATTTTTTGCCACAAATTCTTATTGTTCAAATTAGTTTGTGTTTTTGTTGCTTGTAATCCAAAAATTCCACCATGGCATTTACTAGTTTAACATACACAGTAAAGAGCTCCCCAACTCCCATTATAATCCCCCGAGAAGTCTTCTATCCCCCGCAGTATACGTCAGTGCCCCATAACGAGGTGCTCAATAAATGCTCCTCTGATTGCACTCAGCAAGTTGTGAGTGGACAGGAAGTGCCCTGGTGGCTGTTGAAACTGGAGACTTCAACTGGTTAATTTAAAGGAGAAGCATCGCCAATTGCCACAGACTTCTAGAAGCCCATTTATTGTACGCTAGTGGTAATTAAGGCTTATTCAAGTGAATAGAAAGAGAAAAGAGAAGAAACTTTATCCCCTCTAAATTGCATTTAATAAAAATCTTGGAGAAAATGAGTGAATTGTCAGGCTTAATAATTTCCCCTGGGTCTTTGTTGGAGGGAGGCTGAGGAAATGTACAGTATTCTATATTTATGGGACAGCAGATCCGCATTTTAACTGAGAGTAAAATGCAGTCGTGGCTTACCCTCCTTTTTTTCCCCCTTATTTGTTTCCAAAGAGTTTTTTCCAGCTCATGAGTCACTTCCAGTCAGATTCAAAGACAAAAGCCGGCTAATTGTGTGTCCATGAGTCAGGGTCCCACCCTGCCTTATCTGAACACCCTTTCTAGCTCTGAGAAGACAGAGCAATTTTCAGCCTATAAGGCATTGAGTGGAACCTGTTACACACCGCTTCTGGGTCGGGCTCTTTAGGGAGCAGTCCAGGCCCTTCCATCTCCTTCTGGCATCCGGCTGCTGATAGCACCTTGGGGTGTTTCCTTTCCAGTGTTATTTTCAGTCAGGAACTGTGCAGTCTACCCTGTTCCTAAGGCACCCTGTTGTGCCCAGAGAGATAAAGGTGAATTTAAAAGGAGGTCCAAACCCTCTAGCAATTTATCAAATAATGAAGGAGAAAGGCAGAAAAGAATCACTGTTAGACAAGCTTTGAGGGCTATGGAAGAGTAAGTGCTAAGACTAATGATTTCTCAGTCTGCTCCCCTTGCTGTCTCTCTGCAGCATTTTATCTGGTTGACTTTCCAACTACTTGAAACATTTTTTCTGGAGACTTCCCTAATGTTATTTTGTTTTCCAAGCAGTTCTCTATTCCCCACTCCCACTTTTTCTCCTATCCTCATGCCTTAAATGCTACCTCTTTCTAGATATCTCACTTCCAGATAATGGTACCACATCCACCTGGCTGCTCATGCCACAGAGACAATTCCTGGTGTTTTGTTTTGTTTTTTTTTTTAAGACAGAATCTCGCTCAGTTTCCCTGGGCTGGAG
Organism: Trachypithecus francoisi; assembly: GCF_009764315.1. Classification (NCBI taxonomy): domain Eukaryota; kingdom Metazoa; phylum Chordata; class Mammalia; order Primates; family Cercopithecidae; genus Trachypithecus; species Trachypithecus francoisi. The sequence goes on along the minus strand of NW_022681453.1, from coordinate 124,294,089 downwards.
AACAGTGGCATGATCTTGGCTCAATGTAGCCGACGCCTCCCGGGTTCAAGGAATTCTCATGCCTCAGCCTCCTGAGCAGCTAGACCTGAGCAGGTGTCTACCACCAAGCCCAGCTAATTTTTGTATTTTTAGTAAAGATGAGGTTTCACTAGGTTGGCTAGGCTAGTCTCAAACTCTTGAACTCAGGTGATCTGCCCACCTCAGCCTCCCAAAGTGCTAGGATTACGGGCTTGAGCCACCGTGCCCAGCCCTGATTTGTTCTTTTCTGTCATTCGCTACACCCAATCCATCAACTGGTTTCCCTCCAAAATTGTCTGTATGCATGTCCTTCTCCATCTACACTGCCATCATGCAACAAAGACATGCATCTGCCCAGGGGCAGTAACCTCTGCCAAAACCCTGAGACTGAGAGCACTACTCAAACTCCTTGTCTAGGCCTCCTATGCCTTAGGTCATTTGCTCCATTCATTCATTCCCTCCACCTTCTCCCAGCTCAGGCCACCCCTGCCACATGAGACCCTTTTCTTGTACCACTTCACTTCTTCCAACCTTAAGACCTCTGCTCTTAAGAGTTGGTTCCCTCTGCCTGGAAGACTCCCTGGCCCTTCCTAAGCTGGCTCCTCTATATCTGTCCTAGACAGTTCAGGCTGCTATAACAAAAAATACCGTTGATATAGTTTGGATGTTTGTCTCCTCCAAATCTCATGTTGAATTGTAATCTACCAGTGTTGGAGGTGAGTCCCGGTGGGAGGTGTTTGGATCATGGGGGCAGATCACTCGTGAATTTCTTGGTGCTATTCTCACAATAGTAAGTTCTCATGAGACCTGGTTGTTTAAAAGCGTGTGGCACCTCCCTGCACTCTCTCTTGCTCCTGCTCTCACCATGTGATGTGCCTGCTCCCCGTCACCTTCCACCATGATTGTAAGCTTCCTAAGGCCTCCCCAGAAGCAGATGCCAGCACCACATGTCCTGTACTATCTCAGAATCATGCCCCAATTAAACTTGTTTTCTTTATAATTTACCCAGCCTCAGGTACTTCTTTATAGCAATGTGGAAACAGCCTGACACAAGCATAGACAGGATGGCTTAAACAACAGAGATTTACGGCCAGGCGTAGTGGCTCACGCCTGTAATCCCAGCACTTTGGGACATTGAGGCTGGCGGATCACAAGGTCAGGAGATGGAGACCATCCTGGCTAACACAATGAAACCCTGTCTCTACTAAAAATACAAAAAATTAGCCGGGCGTGGTGGTGGCGCCTGTAGTCCCAGCTATTCGGGAGGCTGAGGCAGGAGAATGGTGTGACTCCAGGAGGCGGAGCTTGCAGTGAGCCGAGATCGCACCACTGCACTCCAGACTGGGAGACAGAGCGAGACTCCGTCTCAAAAAAAAAAAAAAAAAAAAAAACAGAGATTTACTTCTCACAGTTCTAGAGGCTGGGAAGTCGAAGGTCACAGGGCTGGCAAATTCAGTTCCTGGTGAGAGTCTTCTTCCTAGTTTGCAGGTGAACACCTTCTTGCTATATCCTCACATAGTAGAGAGAGAAATCATCTTTCTCGTGTCTCTTATTTATTTAATTATTTGTTTTTGAGACGGGGTTTCACTCTATTGCCCAGGCTGGAGTGCAATGGAGTGATCTCAGCTCACTGCAACCTCTACCTCCTGGGTTCAAGCAATTCTCCTGCCTCAGCCTCCTGAGTAGCTGGGATTACAGGCACCTGCCACCATGCCCAGCTAATTTTTGTATTTTTGGTAGAAACGAGGGTCACCATGTTGGCCAGGCTGGTCTCGAGCTTCTGACCTCGTGATCCACCCACCTCGGCCTTACAAAGTGCTGGGATTATAGGAGTGAGCCACCACACCAGGTCTCGTGTCTCTTCTTTTTTTTTTTTTTTTTTTTTTTTTTTTTGAGATGGAGTCTTGCTGTGTCACCACGTTGGAGTGTGGTGGTGTGATCTCGGCTCACTGCAACCTCCACCTCCCAGGTTCAAGCGATTCTTCTGCCTCAGTCTCCTGAGTAGCTAGGTCTACAGGCACGCCACCATGCCCAGCTAATTTTTGTATTTTTAGTGGAGACGGGGTTTCACCATGTTAGCCAAACTGGTCTCAATCTCTTGACCTCATGATCTGCCCACCTCAGCCTCCCAAAGTGCTGGGATTACAGGCATGAGTCACCATGCCCGGCCACGTCTCTTCTTATAAAGGCACTAATCCTGTTCATGAGACTGCCACCCTCATGACCTGATCACCTCCCGAAGACCCCACTTCCAAATACCATCACGTTGGAGATCAGGGCTTCAACACAGGAATCTGGTGGGGACACATTCATTCCATGGCAGTATCCTTCAGGTTTCAGTTCAGTGGTCAACACCCTAGAGAGGTCTTCCATGACCACTACATGTCACATTCTATCACACCACTCAGTTTATGGCCAGCACACACTTACCATGATCTGTAGTCATCAGTTATTTTATGTATTTGTTTATTTCTGTCTTCTCTGTCTTCCCATTGGAACATAATCTCCAAGAATGGAGATATCTTATCAGGCTTGCTCACTGTTCATTAATGAGCTCATTGACTAGAGTCTATTTCATAACAGGTACACAGTAAGTCCTTTTTGATTAATCAGTGCAGATAGTAGAGAAAGGTCAGTACAGACATGCCTAAATTAACTCCTCAAGAAAAAGTGGAAGTTCACCAAGTGAATAAGGAGAAAGGCATTTCAGAAAGGTACAAAGGTATGTGTTCAGGGAAGTGTCTCTTGACCCCCCTGTCCCTCCAGCTACTGCCTCATTACTCTGCTCCCTCTATAGCTAAGCAATGCTCTGAAGGGTTATCTAGGCTCACTGTGTTCATTCCTCTTCTCTCTTTTTCTTCTACTTGTTGCCAATCAGGCATTTTCCCTCAACCACTCAGCCAAAACTGCTCTCCTTAAGGTTAATAATAACCTCTGGCCAGGCACAATGGATCACATCTGTAATCCCAGCATTTTGGGAGGCCAAGACAGGTGGATCACTTGAGGTCAGGAGTTCGAGACCAGCCTGGTCAATATGGTGAAACCCCATCTGTACTAAAAATACAAAAATTAGCCAGGCGTGGTGGTGGACACCTATAATCCTAGCTACTGGGGAGGCTGAGACAGGAGAATCACTTGAACCTGGGAGGCAGAGGTTGCAGTGAGCTGAGATCAAGCCACTGCACTCTACCCTGGGCAACAGAGCAAGACCCCATCTCAAAAAATAAATAAATAAATAACCTCCATATTGCTAAGTCCAGTGGTCAGTTTTTGGGGTCATCCTAGTTCTCTGCAGCATCTGATACAGTTAATTACAGGTTCCTTCTGGAAACACCTTCTTCACTTGGTATCTGGGATGCTACTCTACTGATTTTTCTCCTCCCTCACTGACTGCACCTTCTCAGTCTCCTTGCTAATTCCTTTGCTATACCCATCTTCTGTCCTCTGAATACTGGAACACTCCACATTCAAACCCTACAGCTGTAATGTTGAAATAGATCCCTAATCTGACTGCCTCTTACACCTCCACTGCTGTTACCCCGGTCTAAACCATAATCTTCTCTCCTGGTTATTGCAACAGCTTCCCAACTGATCTTCTCACCTCTACCCTTCAATGTGTCCACAACACAGCAGCCACAGGGGTCCTTTGAGAACAGAAGATGGGCCATGTTACTCTGCTGCACAAAGTCGTCCAGTTGCTGTTTCATGGAGTCAAAGCCAAATTTCTGATGGTGGCATTCAAGGTCCTACTATATCTGGTCCCGCTGCCCAGCGTCCATCCCCTCCCAATCACCTTCCATCCACTTGCTTTCTCACTGCATTTCAGCACACAGCCTTTCTGCTGTTTCTTAAACACAATAGCCATTTCCTGTCTCGAGACCTTCCAGATATGCATTGCTTCTGCTTGGAAAGCTGTTCCTCAAAATGTTTATATGGCTTGCGCCCTTTATCAGCTAGCTGTTGTTACAATAATGCTACACAACTGAAACATCCCCTCACCTTCTCAGAGAAGGCTGTCTATATAGAATGCAGCCCCCCATTCCCACTCCCAGCATAGCTAAGACTCCCTATCTCACTTGGGTTTTCCTTTAGTTCTCATCACTTTCTAATATGCTATATAATGTTCATCATTCATTTCCCCCTACATTGTAGCCTCCATTTTATTTACTGACATATCCCCAGCTCTTAAAAACAGTGCCTGATACTCCTTAGTTGATATGCATTAATTATTTGCTGATTGAATATCAAATCTAAGAATAACAATTTACAACCCAGAGTCTAGAATTTTGCTATGGAAGAATGGGCAATAATCAGAGCAGAGATGGAACTAAAGAAATAAGAGGCCTTAGTTTTCCAAAGACCTGGTATGTTGTGGATACTAAGGTGTTTGGGTTTTACCCTATGGGGAATGGAAAAGCAATGAATCTTTTAAGCAGTGAACTGTCATGAGGGTGAATGTGCCTAAAATGGCTCTGGAAACATCGTGGAATAGAATAGGGTACAGCCTGGTGGCTCAGAGCCCAGGTGGCTGGCTGTGGGCAGTTGGACTGATGAGCAGGAAGCTTTACTTGAGTCTCTGAATTCAAGCTGTGTGAGCAGTTGCTAACTTTGCTCATTGGCCTACCTGACAAGGGCTCCCAGAGTGTGCCAGAAAGAAAATATGAAACTCCAACGTTGGGAAGGAAGCCCTCTTAGCCAGACTTCTTTCAACTGAGCCTCAGACTACCGGTATCACCTGAGTGTGTATTGTAAGAATAACAATCACTTACCCTTATATAGCCCAAAAGAGCTTAAAAAGGATTTTCCCAACCATTTCATCTAAGACTCAAAGATCCAAAGTACTCTAGCCAGTATGTTTAAGTATCTAGCCACTTCACTGGTTAAGAAAGGAAAGATCACTTATGTCCTGAAATACACTAGAACAATTTCTGGTGAATTGCTACGAAGATAGTTAAAATACACTGGGGCCTACTTTTATGTTTCTAACAAACACTGTATTAGACCTTAAATTTTCAGAGATCAAAGGTTAGTGTTATGTTCAACCTGCTACCGTGAGTTCTTTACAATCCATCAAATGACTCTGCTCTCCCCAGTTTAGTCACTTAAGTGGGTGAACAGGGACACACTAACAGGTAAAGTAGGTGCTTTCCCCAGTTACTCCTACATACAGTAAGAGATTATACTTTACTTCCCCCAACCACTGAGAAAGCATTCAGACTTATAAGTATATTTATAGGGCTACCAGGAGTTCCCCGTTAATCCCCCGAACCTTTTACCTACCCCTGAAAAGGTTTGTTTCTACATAAATAATCTTTACTGCACGCCCATGCCCTTCTTTCTTGGCAGAAACCCAATTTGGTCATGCCTGTATTTGAATGTTACAGCCCAAGCAATTCATTTTATATAGATACACAGACTTTCATATCTGTAAGAGGCTTTAGATATTATCTAATGTGTCAAACCCGTTCATTTTCCTTATGAAAAAACTAAGGCTCAACAAGCAAAGGGCGGGAACAGGGAAAGAAAACTGATGCCTACTAAGCTACTGCCCTGATCTAGGCCTGGGGCAGGCAGAGCTCCATACATGACCGCCTTTGTTCCTCCCTGGGGCAAAAAATCTTTGGCATAGTTGTATTAGTCAGGGTTTTGTAGAGAAACAGAATCTATAGGATATATATACAAGATTTACTTTAAGAAATTGTCTCATGCAATTATGGGGGCTTGGCAAGTCCACAATCTACAGGGTGGCCATTAGGCTGGAGACCCAGGAAAACACTAATATTGCAGGTCAAGTCCGAAGGCCATCTGCTATCAGAATTCCTTCCTGCTTGGGGAGAGCTATTCAGGCCATCAACTGATTGAATGAGGCTCACCCACGTTATAGAGAGCAATCTGCTTTACTCAAAATCCACCAATTTAAATGTTAATCTCATCCACAAACACCCTCATAGAAACATCCAGAATAATGTCTGACCAAATCTGAGTACCAATGACCAAGTCGAGACATAAAATTTATCATCACAGTAGATCATATAATTTTGCAAATGTAATTTTAAAACTGGGCCTCAGAAAGTCTGAATGACCTAGCCAAGGCTACCAGATGATTAGCTAAGACTAGAACTCAGGAGTTTTAAGTCCTTGAAGATCCTCTTTCTACTAAATTATGTTTTGTTCTCAAATGAAAATAACATTTTTGGCCGGGCGCGGTGGCTCAAGCCTGTAATCCCAGCACTTTGGGAGGCCAAGATGGGCGGATCACGAGGTCAGGAGATCGAGACCATCCTGGCTAACACGGTGAAACCCCGTCTCTACTAAAAATACAAAAAAAACTAGCCGGGCGAGGTAGCGGGCGCCTGTAGTCCCAGCTACTCCGGAGGCTGAGGCGGGAGAATGGCGTAAACCCGGGAGGCGGAGCTTGCAGTGAGCTGAGATCCGGCCACTGCACTCCAGCCCGGGCGACAGAGCAAGACTCCATCTCAAAAAAAAAAAAAGAAAGAAAATAACATTTTTGAGTACTTAACATCCTAACATTTGCCAGGCTCTGTGTTAAGCAATTTATATATAAGTTCCCATTTAATAGAGCACCATCATATAGAAAAAGAAATGGAATCTTAGAAAGGTTGAAAAGAAGCCCAAAGTAGAAAACAAGGGCTGTAATTTGAATCTAGGTCTATGTGGTTCTAATACTTCCTGCCATCTGGCAGTTTTTAATGATATATTTCCTGCTACTTTGTTTTTCTTTTTTCTTTGGTTTTTTTTTTTTTTTTTTTTGAGACAGGGTCTCACTCTGTTGCCCAGGCTAGAGTGCAGTGGCATGATCATGGCTCACTGCAGCTTCGACCTCCTGGGCTCAAAGGATCCTCCCATCTCAGCCTCCCAAGTAGTCTGCTGGGACTGCAGACATGAACCACCATGCCTGGCCTACTAGTCATCTTTCTCTAAGTTTGGCAGGATGTAATTTCTTTCCAATTTTTTTTTTTCAATGACCTAGAGTCTTCCTCAACTAAGAACATTCCTTCAGTTCAAAGTGAGTTTCAAATATCAGATGTGCATATAAAATGAGGAAACTGATTGTAAAGAAATATATAGAAATATATACACTCTTCCACATCCATATGAGTATTGTGTCAAATAAAAAAGCTACCCCAGGCAACAATACACTCATTCTGTTACTCAAAACTTTTCTATGGCTCCTCTTTTGAAATTGCCTTCAGGGTCTGTATCCTTTGCTTTTCAAAAGTAGTTTTAATGTTAGCAAATGTTCGTTCTTTGATTTCATTTTTGGGAAACAGCCCAAAATCATTTGATGCCAAATGTGGTAAAGGAGGCACATGATCAAGCTAATACAGATTAGATTGAGTTTTAAAATGAGGTGTGACTATGAAAGAATGAGTTATTTTCTTTGTGTAGCTGGAAAAGTGGCTTCAAAGATAAACCAGTCTCATTTTGAGCAATAATAACAAAGTTGGAATAAATGTTTAAGTTGGAGAGGTTGCTTTTCAAGTGACTACACAGAACAGATGATAATCTATCTGGTTTATCCTATTACTTTATGTTCACTCCAAATGTTAAAGTTGTTTTAAAAATAACATTTTTAGAAATGTTTTGGAATGAGATACTCGTACGTACTCTCGCTGGTTGGCTTTGGCCAGATGAAGGCCTAGACAACGATATGAGTGTTTATAATGTCTTTGTGGTTGTAATTCAGAGAAAATGATTGAGAATTTTCCATTATTTTTTTGAATCCTAATAATGCAACGAGCTAATCAGACAAAGGGTTTTTCTTGGAAGTTTTCTCTACTTTTTCGCTAAGCACAAACAAAGGGCATGGGAGAACAGATCTCTCCCCAGAAAGAAACTAGAGAACTGCTGGTCTTTGAAAGTTTATAAAAGAGAGTCTTCCCTGCTCCACAGCTGTCTTTCTTAATGTCCCCTCATAATACCCCTGTAATCCATACATGGAAATCCCCTTGGATTCCACACATAATTAACACTTGGCAGAAATAAGCAGTGTGAGCCTGAGGCTCTCTTCAATTACATTTAAGAAATTCAGATTTCCATGGGAGTGGTTAGGGGATGGAGAATTTAGACCCCACCACTCTCACAATATTCCCAGTTGCAAGAATTTGTAAAATGTCTTCAGCCAGTCCAAAGGTCTTTATTGAGCATCTGCTATGTGCAGGGCATTGTGTATGTGTTGAGGGAGCCACAAAGTGATGCCAGACAAAATTCCAACTCTTGTACATTTCACCGAGGTCACTCCAGGTCATAAATTTGTGAAAAGGGGAAGAAATGGCTGACAAGTTGGAAGGGACAAAGAAGGCTTAACAGAGAGGTGGGAGATGAGCTGTACTGAAGCATGGTTAAGATACAGAGGGCTAAAGTTGGGGTAGGGCATCTTAGTCCAGAAGAATAACAAGACACCAGTGGTGGAAATGGAAAACGTGTAGTGAAGATAGCACATGGAGCCTGAAGGGAGAACTCTTACAAGACAGGATAAGGACAGAACTTTGGGAAGCTGCAGAACTCTGTTTGATATTCAGCATACATTTAGGGAGTTGACTGCTTAGTTTTAAGCACTGTTTTGGCTGACCATGGGAATTTAAGAACTCTGGTTTTTTTAATGATATGTATTTAAGGTATATAGCATGATATTTTGATATACTTAAATAGTGAAATGGGTACTATAGTTAAGAAAATTAACAAATCCACTCTCTTGTGTAATTTCTCTTTTTTTGTTGTTGGGTTTTTTTAATTTTTTTGTTTTTTTGGGTTTTTTTTGCTTTGTTTTGTTTTGTTTTTTGAGACAGAGCCTCACTCAGCTGCCCAAGCTGGAGTGCAGTGGCATTGATCTAAGCTCATTGCAACCTCTGTCTCCTGGGTTCAAGTGATTCCTCTGCTTCAGCCTCCCAGTAGCTGGGACTACAGGTGCCTGCCACCACGCCCGGCTAATTTTTGTATTTTTAGTAGAGACGGTGTTTCACCATGTTGCCCAAGCCGGTCTCAAACTCCTGACCTCAAATGATCCAACCACCTCAGTCTCCCAAAGTGCTGGGAATACAGACATGAGCCACCGCACCTGGCCTTGTTCTTGTTGTTGTTATAAGTGCACCAAAATCTACTCCTTAGCAAATTTCCAGTACACAATGCAATATCATTACTATAGTCCTCCTGTTGTACCTTAGACGTCTAGACTCATTCATCCTATGTATCTGCAACTTTGTACCCTTTGACTCTACATCTCCCCATTTCCTACCTCCTCCCTTGCCCTCCTTCCCCCTAGCCCACCCTGGCAACCACTGTTTTCTCCTTTATGTCATTGACTTTTTTTTTAAGATTCCACATACAAGTGAGATGTAGTATTTCTCCTTCTCTTTCTGGCTTATTTCATTAGTGTAATGTCCTCTAGGCTCATCTATGTTGCCTTTTGATTGTTCAGTTTTCTCACTGAAGTAAAGACAAGGTCATCGGTTGAGAATATGGATTGAGGAGTAAGCTTGGTGGCTGTCTAATTTGATTTTGAGTGGACAGTACTTGTGTATGGTATAAAATCCAAACAGTGAGGAAGGACAAAGAGACACATCTCTCTTCTGCCCCTGTCCACCAGCTGAGACCCTGTCCCCTTCCTGAGAACAACCAAGACTCCACCATGAAGAAGATCTGTTCAAGCAAAATGCCTAGGATGCACAATTTAAGGAGGCAGGTCTCAGGTACTAACTCTCTGCTGGCATGACCCTGAGAGTGAGGGCCTCCTTAAATTCGGTACCACCCTCCCACCTCCCTCAACTCTGCAGTTCTGGCACAGTTAAAGAGGTAACCCTGGAACCATGCCTGGATCATACAGAGGTTCAAAAAATGTTTTTTTTTTGGTCCTGTCTGCCTCACGGGTATCTTTTGAGATGTACATAAGAAAAAAAAATAGATAAATGTGCTGGTGCAGTGCTATATAAACATGAGCTGATGCTAAATCACTATTGTAGTTATTCATTGCATTGCTGTCATTAGCAAAGATATGTGTGTGTATACAATAGATATTATAGCTGTTTGAAGAATTTGACTGAAATAATGTATATTGCCATGTTGAAAGTAGCCCTTTAGGATTGAATTTTTTCCTAAATACAAATTATAAACTTTGTTAAAGTTAAACAAACAAAAGAAAGACAATGACCTGTGAGTGGAAGACTGGCATGAAGAAAGCACTGAGTTAACTGAGAAGAATCCAAAGAATCATTGAGGTACCTAGGCTTTCATCCTAGTCTGTCAGCTGAATGTTTACCCAGAATAGCAACTAAGAAAGTACTTAAACCTGCTCTTGTCTTAATCTTCACAGAATTTTACTTTTTCATGTATGGCTGTCATGTCTTTATTCTGCTTCTTTGTAATATTAAAAAATATTTTGCAGGAGCATTTTACCCAACCCTGTTACTGCCTTAGGTCAACACCTGAACTCACCTTAGGTCAGTTCCTCCTAGGGTACCTGGAACCTGGCCATTTCTGGGTATGTCCCCTTGTGAGCTGTGTGCAAGGAGCCCCAGAGTCCTAGAATCCTACGGGTGTAGACTGGTCTCCTTAGGCCCAGTCCCATAAAAGACAAGATGAAGCTAGAGAAATAAGCAGGTAGATCCCAGACCATGCCTACTCTGCTCAATAAATAGCAAAATAATAATAATAATAATAATAATAATAATGTTTTATTTGAACATTGTAGATTTACTACCTCTTCTTTGCCAGTGTTTCATGAAATTTCCAGAGTAGAATACATGGCTTAAATAATATATTTCCTCCTCATTTATCAGACTTCTTGTACTCAGCATTGTTAATTATATTGTGGAGGGTGAGGAGCATGAAGCATGGTGATATATTATGATCCAAATACCACACTATATAAACATCTGGAAATGGATCATTTATAACATGACTGTTATAGGTTAGTGAGTATATTTTAGGGTAAACTGGGGAATACATATATAGTTTACAAAAAAAAACCCTTAAAATCATAAACAAATGACCTACTTGTAGTTTTGTCCTCGTTTTCAGTAATAAGCCCTTTTCATGTGAATCCACAGTTGTCACTTACAAAGAAATCCTCTAAAGCTGAACTCTTTTATATTAGCATTATAATTTTAGACTGACTCCTGAGCTCCAAACCACTTAGAAACTTTTTACCGGCTCTGAAATAGATAGCAGGGTAATACTCATTTAATTCCTTTGCACAGTAATCTGATGGCTGAATATGCTTCAGAGATTCTTTTAGGGCTAGCAGGGGAATGAAATCAATCATAGCGCATAAATTATAAGAAAAGTGCTGTTGGTGTCAATTACCTAAGCTCTGTGAATGTAAGTCTTCTAATTTCCTGTTAAATCAGTAATGTTACCAATCTTACTCTATTATTTTAAATAGGACTGTAACTGCAGTTGCTGGGAGTTGAATGAGGGCAGACAAATATGAATAGTTAATGAGTCTCAGCAACTAATAGCAAGCTGAAAGGTGTCAATAACAGGGATATTATAACATGACTCTCAAAGCTCCATGCTGGTGTCTACAAAAGAAGGGTTAATTCTTTCTTTCTTTCTTTCTTTCTTTCTTTCTTCTTTCTTTCTTTCTTTCTTTCTTTCTTTCTTCTTTCTTTCATTTGTGCCCCTATACCCTCCCTAAATCAATATAGTACACAGCAAATGCCAGGTGAATGTAGGTGTTCCTGCTGCTATAGTGAGTTCCTACTTTCCCCCAAAGATAATGGCCCTGAGTTGGTACAGGAAGTCTTGGCTACACTTTCCCTAGTAATCTACCCACCCCCACTGCGAGCGGCTGCATTTCACTGACTCATAGTTTCCAAGTATGATCAGCATGCTAACAGGAAAGATACAGTCACTGGGCAAAGCAGCAGCCCTGAAGCGCTGGCCAAGGCCTATCCAATAACTGTCACCATGATGGCAAAAAGGAAATAAGGACCACAACAACAACGACACAAAAACCTAGAGTACAGGAACATTTTAAGAATCAAACCCCTGCTGTTTGTCATTTCCTCGGCACACCCAGTGCTTCCCAGCACACAACAAACTGGATGGGGGAGTGGGGTTTTATTTACCATTTGGCTATCAGTTCACGTCCTAGTCTCTAAAAATAATAAAATCAGCCAATGGCATTTCACACTGAATAATATTACAGGAATCAAACTGACTGGGAGCCGCAGTTATGCTGAGGTTTAGCTAGGCCTGGATCTGAGTCCGGGGGTATCAAACACTGTATGATCCGGCTAGGTTTTGCAGTGCGTTGCAGACTTCCTCCTGTTACGAAACATTCTCACAAATGGCACACAGACTACCCTGTTCAGCCAGGACTTAAACAGGAAACCATTCCGCCCTTCTGCTTTCCTTGGTAAAGCCTTATCTTTGAGTCAAAGAAATGTAACTTTCTAAATCGCCTCCATTCTTTTTTAGTTTGCATTCTTTTTTTGTCCGCATCTTGCAAATTTGCAGGTATCTACAGTTCCCTAACCCCATTCTCAAGTGCCCTATTATCCCCAATTTCACTCTCAGAATACTTGATGAATGAAGAATCCTATGACAAAGGATAACTATTATTAAGTCAATTGCCAACCCATTAGATGAACCAAATAGCTAAATTCTAAATAGATTTGAATAACTGGTGAAGAGCTCAAGCAAAGTCAAGTCTTCAAGTTATATTTAGTCACTTGGTCAGTTCTCTAATTGCCTAATAGGCATTCTCAGAAGAGAAGTTTGCTTTAGCACGGTGAGATTTAAATGTAAAACAGGATAAATCAATAGATACATGGAATGGAACAGAGTAGAATAGGAAGAAAGCAGCCCACATCAACTCTAATACAACTTGTCACTATGGGAACATTTGTTAGAACTGAAGAAGATTAAGGCCAAGGAAACTGGCAGCTCTCCCAGTACAGATTTCCTAGGCTAAGAAAAGGCCGCAGCGGCCGGGCGTGGTGGCCCACGCCTGTAATCCCAGCACTTTGGGAGGCCGAGGCAGGCTGATCTCCTGAGGTCAGGAGATGGAGACCATCCTGGCTAACACAGTGAAACCCCATCTCTACTAAAAATACAAAAAATTAACCAGGCGTGGTGGCGGGTGCCTGTAGTCCCAGCTACTCGGGAGGCTGAGGCAGGAGAATGGTGTGAACCCAGGAGGTGGAGTTTGCAGTGAGCTGAGATAGCGCCGCTGCACTCCAGCCTGGGCGACAAAGTGAGACTCCGTCTCAAAAATAAAAAAAGAAAGAAAAGAAAAGGCCACAGTGATCCTATATGTGGCCCCAGTCTGTCTTGAATCATGAGTAAGGACACTGTCGTAAATTAGGCTGAAACATTTATAATGTGATACTCATTTGACTGTTTGAGGATTAGAGGGAAACTTTGAGGAACAAACTCAATTGGCACAGATGGAATCTGAATCACAGTGAGATCCAGGGGCTGTAGAAGTCGCAGAACTCATTAATAACGGACTAGGGTCAGGATCCCCTAGTCTGGAACCTCTGGAATGTTCCACTGCCTGTCTAGCCATATCTGGTTTACCTTACAGATTATAAGGTACTTAAATGCTGATTAGTTATCTATTTTCAACCTCTGTGACTGTAAATGAGATTAGAAAGTTTGTATGATGGGAAATTCAATGGTGCATCATGTGATACTGAGGGAAGGAATGTACTTACAATAAAATCCTTTCCGACACAAATAACTCTGCAAAGGTATTGAAGAGCGCCGGGTCTGCACACATTGTGATGTTATTATTAGCCAAGACTCTAGTTATGTTTATATATCCAGTCAGGTGCAAGGGGGGAAAAAACCCACTAAATTCTTCACGAAATATTTATGTAGTGCATAGTCTTTCACTCAGAAATTATTTGTTTTAATACAAAACTGTCTATTTTTATGAAATGATCATTTCAGAAACATACCTTATCAGGGAATGTTGTAAGACTTTCCAACATCAAAAAATGCTCTGGTAGAATCATCATGGGCTTTTTGAGTGGAAAAAAAAAACTTCATAAATTCAAAAGCACTGTACTTACCATCAGCAATTATTATTGTTGCTGTCACTGCTATTATCCTCTTCTGCCAGACGGATCCTGTGAAAGTTATTCAAAAATTTTGGGTGGAGTGAACAGGTCTCAGATGATAGTAGCCTAGTTCAGTCTGAAAGTTGTGTGAGCTGTCGCTTTAATTTAAAAAGAGAGAAAAGGAAAAGGGTGAGGTGGACAGGAGGAGAGACTGGTTACTGTGAACTGCTTTACTGCTAGAAACTCAGCCACCTTTGCCTAGGCACAGCTTGTCCTGTGGTGGGCCTTCCCCACCATCGGCCAGAAATATGAAGATACAGCTGTAAAGAATGATGAGTTTTACTAGCCATCATTTATCATGTGCTTGCCACATGCCAAATCCTGGGCTGAGCACTCTGTATAGGGTACCACCTTTTTCCTTCCAGCAACTCTTACAGTCGGTCCTATTATTATTCCCATCTTATAGATGGAGCATCTGAGGCTTAGAGAGGTGAGGTAACTTGCCCAGGGCACACGGAGAGCGGATTTAAAGGTAATGCCCAGGTGGTCCAATCTGCTTACTAAACAGTCTCCTAGAAACTAGTGGAAGTCGAAGGATACGGCCTTGAAAAAATAGTGATTTGGGTTGTTGTTTTCTCAGTGTAAGAAAGGGTGATTAGATTATGTAACCATCTGCTTCATCAATGGGACTTGCAGTTGAAAAGTTTAATTCTATTATTTAGTATATGCTAGCTACTGAAACAAATCTCCAAACCCCAATGAATACAGTAAAAGCTTATTTCTTGGCGGGCCATGGTGGTTCACACCTGTAATCTCAGCACTTTGGGAGGTCAAGGCGGGTGGATCACGAGGTCAGGAGTTCGAGACCGGCTTGGCCAACATAGTAAAACCCCATCTCTACTAAAAATACAAAAATTAGCGAGGCATGGTGGCACGCACCTGTAGTCCCAGCTACTTGGGAGGCTGAGGCAGGCGAATCACTTGGTTGTGGTAAGGTGAGATCGTGCCGCTGCACTCCAGCCTGGGGAACAGAGTGAGACTCTGTCTCAAAACAAACAAACAAACAAACAAACAAGTTTATTTCTCACTCACATCACACTCCTGTGTAGATCAGCAACTCTGCTCTTCACAGTCATTCAGTAACCCAGGGTCCTTCCGTCTTATAGCTCTGCCCTCCTCTAGATCCATGGAGTCCTCTGAGTTCAGAGGTTGGACAAGAAAAGAGAGTGAGAAAGGCACATGGGGGTTTTACAGGCAAGGCCTGTTCATATTCCACCGGCCCAATTTCAGTCACATAATCACACCCAACTACTGGGAAATGCAATCTAGCCGTGGCCTCAAAAAAGCAGAGAACATGGACACTGGAGAGAATTTGCAGCCTTTGCCTCAGGAAGCAGTATCTTCATTGAACCCTTCATTTAATTCCTTATTTCTCTGCTGCCCAGCAATTATTTTTTCAAATGGTTTTAAGGAATAGCATCTGCAGAAGATTTATTGAAGTATGTACAGTTCACTTATTTCCAAATAGTCCATTGTGTACGTGGGCCCATTGTTTTGCTCCCACGCTCAATATCCTGGAAATGCCTTTTTTGATTTGCATTCGTTGTTTGTGCCTTTGACTTGCACTGAGGCATATGAGACACAGTCACATGAAATTCACTGTGATCTCTACTAAAAGGATTTTATCAAGGAAGAAACTTCTCTCAGGCTTTAGTATGAGTGCAAACTATGTTTCTCTTGAATTGTTTTTTTTTTTTAATCTGACAAACATTCTGAATCTTATAATAGATCACATTTTTCCCTTTGCTGAGGCCACTAAGAAACTCTGGGCCAAATTTTACATTCTTCTCCAAACACAGAACAAGGGCTTTATAATATTTATTTCTGTGTATCAGTTTTACCTATCTGTATTAATTTTCTATCAAAAATAAAACAATTTTGCCCTCACTTGAATTGTTTCTAATGTTATTTTGTATTTTTGTGTGTTGTATATAGAGAGAGAACCTCAAAAACCATTGAGGCACAAGACAGATAAAAATAAATAATCTTGACCTTGCAGTGAGCCGAGATGTGCCACTGGCACTCCAGCCTGGGCAACAGAGCAAGACTCTGTCTCAATAAATAAATAAATAAACTCATAGTGGTTACTAGAGTTGGGGCAGAGTGGGGGAGGGGTAGCCAAAGGTTGGTTAAGGAATGCAAAAGTACGGTTAGATAGGAGGAATAAGTTCTAGTGTTCATAAAGCACTAGAGAGTGACTATAGTTAACAACAATTTATGGCATATTTTCAGGCCAGGTGCGGTGGCTCATGCCTGTAATCCCAGCACTCTGGGAGGCTGAGACGGGTGGATCACGAGGTCAGGAGTTCGAGACCAGCCTGTCCAACATGGCGAAACCCCGTCTCTACTAAAAAGATAAAAATTAGCTGGGCATATTGGCGCGTGCCTGTAGTTTCAGCTACTTGGGAGGCTGAGGCAGGAAAATCGCTTGAACCCGGGAGGCGGAGGTTGGAGTGAGCCGAAATTATGCCACTGCACTTCAGCCTGGGCAACAACAGAGTGAGACTCCTTCTCAAAACAAAAAAAATTATGACATATTTTCAAATAACTAGAGGATCAGATTTTTAATGTTCCCAACACAAAGAAATGATAAATGTTTGAGGTAATGGTTATGCTAATTACCCTGATCTGATCATTACACATTGTATCCATGTATCCAAATAAATATGTACAATTATTGTGTCAGTTAAAAATAATAATGAAAGCAAAAAATAAAAATTAATTAACACAAAATGGAATAATCTCTTGCACTGTGGGGTAGCACCCATGAATTTGATCATATTTACAATTTGGAATCTATGCCAAATGCCATCTCAGTTATGAGGGTTATTCAGAAAGACAAATGGGATAGATACTCCCCAGCTGTCATGCTGCCTTAGTGCACAGGAAACCCTGTGAGCAGCTGACCTTCCAAGGTGATCTCAGGCCAGTGGTATGCTTGGTGGTCCTGTCCCAGTATCTTAGAGGTGAAAAGTACTCGGTATAGCATGTGTGACAAAACAGCTCTCTCAGTTAGGGCCTTTGCTTAATGAGGAGCTGTGAATACAGAGGACCTGTGGGAATACTTTAGGAATTAACCATGTGCTCACATTGCAGATCTACTGCAGCTAACTAGCTGAGTGACCTTGAGCAGGTACTTAACCCCTCTGGGCCTCTCATGTCCTTATATGTAAAATAAAGACATTGGGCCATTGGGCTAGATAATCTCTAAAACCTCTTCCAGCACAATAAATCTGTGATACATTCTTTATACAAATTAAAATATAATTTTAAAAGTTCCCCCAAGTCTTTTGGAAATAAATAGGCCGGACACAGCGGCTCACACCTATAATCCCAGCACTTTGGGAGGCCGAGAAGGGCAGATCACGAGGTCAAGAGATCGAGACCACCCTGGCTACCACAGTGAAACCCCATCTCTACTAAAAAATACAAAAAGATTAGCTGGGCATGGTGGCACACGCCTGTAGTCCCAGCTGCTCAGGAGGCTGAGGCAGGAGAATGGCTTGAACCCAGGAGGTGGAGGTTGCTGTGAACTGAGATCGCACCACTGCACTCCAGCCTGGGCAACAGAGCGAGACTCCATCTCAAAAAAATAAAATAAAATAAATAACTATGGGTCAGGAGCAGTAGCTCATGCCTGTAATCCCAGCACTTTGGGAGGCTGAGGCAGGTGGATCACCTGAGGTTGGAAGTTCGAGATCAGCCTGACCAACATGGAGAAACCCTGTCTCTACTAAAAATACAAAATTAGTCAGGTGCGGTGGCGCACGCCTCTAATCCTATCTACTTGGGAGGCTGAGGCAGGAGAATCGCTTGAACCCAAGAAGTGGAGGTTGCAGTGAGTCAAGATTGCACCATTGCACTCCAGCCTGGGCAACAAGAACAAAACTCCGTCTCAAACAAAAAAAAAAAGAAAGAAAGAAAGAAAGAAAGAAGAAAAAAAAAAGAAATAAATGACTATGTCTAGAGAAAAAGATCTAGTGGGCAAACTACAAATGGGTAAATCAGGCTAGTAACAAACGTATTCAGGAACCACCATGATAAAATGTGGCTGCTTATCTTTCCTGTTTGAACAGGAGGTCACAGTTTTGCTATATAGAGTTGAAAGGTTGTATAGACAGGATGTGTTAATTTGAGTTAGGATTTATCTGGGGCACCTGGACAGTTAATCCATCTCTGGGCTTCAGGAATCCGATACTACCCTAAGAACACTGTTGTAGAATGTATACGGCATTCTGGACATGGAAACTGGCTTGCTCCATTGGTGGTGGGGCATAGAGAGGTTCATGTCAGCCCAGCACATCCCCAGGAACTATATCAGTTTCCTTATTGCCCAAGCCAATATCTATAATGCAAAGCATCTTTCAACTGTAATTTAGGAGGACTATGAGCTGGCCACCTGAATTTTTGCTTGCAGTTCAGAACTATTGCTAAAAATGCATTTTATGGTGAAACAAGGGATTAGCTAATCTTTCAGGCTAACAGAGGGCCAGCTACAAATGTTTCCTGTGTGTATTGTAAAACTCGGAGATAACAGAGAAGTTGCTCATTGCCCTCTGAATTTCCCTTCCCCCAGGACCTCCACTGGTCACACAAGCCATTATCTGAGGCAAGCTGACCAGAGCATGATGCTATAACTTTTTTTGGTTCATACTTCCAAATTAAATCTGATTAGAAAAATAAATAACTAGAAAGTATTTAAATCTTGTCTTGAATCCTGGAGAAATTTGCTTATTTTTCTTCATCTGTTGGTTAGTCTTCTTTAAAAAAGAAGATACCAACAAGAATATTTTTATATATATATATATATATATTTTTTTTTTTTTTTTTTTTTTTTTGAAACGGAGTTTCGCATTTGTTGCCCAGGTTGGAGTGCAATGGTGCGATCTCAGCTCGACACAACCTCTGCCTCCCAGGTTCAAGTGATTCTCCTGCCTCAGCCTCCTGGTAACTGGGACCACAGGTGCCCGCCACTACACCTAGCTAGTTTTGTATTTTTAGTCTCAAACTCCTGACCTCAGATGATCTGCCCACCTTGGCCTCCCAAAGTGCTGGGATTACAGGCGTGAGCCATTGCACCCGGCCAGTCTTATTTTTTATTAACAAACTCATTCTCTGGATATTCTGGAGACAAAAGCAAAACACCCAAGAGAATGGGCACTTACACAGTAAGAACTCAGACCGCTGTGGTGTGATACAAATGTACTCACTCAGAGAGCACAGGCTGCCACCCTGAAGTTTCACACATGTGGCCAAGACCAAGCGTCCACTTTGATGACTAAATGGTAATACTATTTTCTTTGAATCATAGTATATGCATTTAATATTCTCTTGGGCCTTACTTAAAAGAGCAAAATATTTTTTTTTTTTTAGGGTGAAGACATGGGAATTTCCCAACCACATTGTTCCACTTCATAATTCATATCTTCTTCTTTCTCTTCTCATTTTATTTTCACTGCAGACCAGAGTGAAGACAAATGTGTATTATTTGGTAGCTTATGAACAGCAAGGAAAAACTGACTGGCAACCACCATAGCAAGGCATGAAACCGTAACCACTAGGACCCTCACATTTACATGTTACTGACTAGCAAATGTCTAGGCCTAAAACATCTGCCCTCTTATAGCTATGTTTTATTATTATGTAAACATGGCTATAAGTTTTCTGACATAAAATAGTAGATGATTCAGTGTCTTCAAATGATTAATTACTGTTTTTTTTTTACCTGACCTCTTTCTTCATTTCTTCAATCATAAATCTATTGTCATGCTTGAATTAGGGAAGACTGAAGCACCCAAACGCTGAAAATGCACTCACTCTCTCCAACAGCACGAGGGTGTTTCTCATTAGTTTCATAAGTGCCAAGAAAATTTCAAAATGATACCAAACAAGAATATTTTAAATTTTATCACATTACCAGCTAAGAAATCTGTAAGCACATTGTTAATTCACTTATATTCATCACACAGCAAAGCAAATATGGCATTTCAAAACTGAGAAAGTTCAAGCCTCCTATGAGAAGTCTGTAGCCACTGTTTCTTGAGTCCTGTTTACATATCTCATTTGTTAAGTCAGATTCCTCCCAGAGCACATCTCTCATCAAGGTTTCTGTTTATTTCCATTCTGGTTTGTGTTTTTGTGGAGGCATGTCTGTCCATAGCCAAGACACAGAGGGCTAGGCTGGTTATAACACAAATCAGAAATTTCTGCCTTGCAGCTGCCTGGGGAAGTAACAGTTAACTGAGCGTGGGAGCTGTGTGTAGACCCTCAAGACTAACAGTTAAGAGGCAAGTTTTCAGTAAAAATGTTTAGAAGCTGCATACCACACAGCTGGAAATGAAGGGCAGAGCTGTTTTCTGGGGAATGTGAATTATGTGTACATCCAATCGAGAACAATAAATGAATTTGTGTCCAGCAATAATAATCCCTCAGTTATAGATAGATTTACCGTTTATGCAGCACTTCCTATGAATTCTCTCTCACTGAGCCTCAGAACAGTTCTTTGCAAACAAGGCTGTTAATTGCAAGCCATTTTATTTTATTTTATTTATTTTGAGAAGGACTCTAGCTCTGTCGCCCAGGCTGGAGTGCAGTGGCGTAATCTTGGCTAACTGCAACCTCTGCCTCGCGGGTTCAAGCAATTCTCCTGCCTCAGCCTCCAGCGTAGCTAGGATTACAGGCATGTGCCACCATGCCCAGCTAATTTTTGTATTTTTAGTAGAGATGGGGTTTCACCACGTTGGCCAGGCTGGTCTTGAACTTCTGACCTCAGGTGATCCACCCGCCTCGGCCTCCCAAAGTGCTGGGATTACAGGCATGACCCTCCATGCCCAGTCACAATGTCCTTTTGGAGATAAGAACTCCAAGGCTACAGATGAAATAGTTGGTTCCCTTTTGAACTAGATGTGAGTGGAAAGTTGGGGCTCACATTCAGGTTTTCTGAGGGTATGTTTTACTAAGCAGGCTGCCTCTGTCCTCAAATCCAGGCACTTGATTAAGGAATTCACCCCCTTAACCGGCTTTCCATTTGTCAAAGTGAGAGTCCTATTAATCTAATATTGAACTTCTGTTAGTCCATTTCCATTGTACTGAAACACAAAAGACAAATTCCCATCATTAAGAAAGTTGTAACAAAGGGGATATTTATGTCTCTCTCCCACTCCTGCTTTGTATTCTCATTTCATTTTTTTCATTGCTTTTGTCATTCAGATTGTATTGAGAAATTAGAGGAAGGTTGAAACTAGGTATATGGTGACCAAGGTGTGGAAGATGGAATTCATCTTCTTTTCTCCAGGTTTTTTGAGTGGAAGTTCTGACAATAGGAACAGTTGTGTCACTGTATTCTATGCAGTGTCATTTTATTTTCCTGAAAACATTTGTCCTTGCTACAAGTAGATTAGAGGTTGGAATGCAGGATTGGCAAGCAGGATTTGTGGTTTCTATTATTAGCCCTGCCACAATTTTATTGCACAAGGGTGAGTCCTAAGCAGTGTGGTTTATTGGAGAGAGAACTTGATTGGAACTGGCTGTTCTGTGAATGAGTGATACGAGCACCATAGATGAGCATCAGCCGAGAGGAAGGGTTCAGACTAGTGTGAGCCCCTCCATCACCAAATGCAAGTGTCGCTATGACTAATGTATGTGATTCACCACCACTCTGCAGGAGGATCTGCAGGGGGATCCCATCGGGCCTCTTTTCACAACTTCCTGCAGTGGGAACAGAAGCCACTCTTTTAGGATTCAGCAAAAGGAAGGAGAAGGACCTTGAGTTGTTGAGGTTGTTTTGCTTTGTTTTGTTTTGTTTTTGAGGCAGAGTATCACTCTGTCATCCAGGCTGGAGTGCAGTGGAGTGATCTTGGCTCACTGCAACCTCCACCTCCCAGGTTCAATTGATTCTCATGCCTCAGCCACCCACGTAGCTGGGATTATAGAGGTGCATCACCATGCCCGGCTAATTTTTGTATTTTTAGTAGAGATGAGGTTTCACCATGTTGGTCAGGCTGGCCTCAAACTCCTGACCTCAAGTGATCTGCCCACCACAGCCTCCCAAAGCATTGGGATTACAGGCATGAGCCACCGCGCCCGGCCACCCTTGAGTGTTTCATTCTGAATATGTTTCAGGGTCTGTGTACAGACCTACAGGTCTCCACTTAATGAGAATGAGAGAGAGAAACAGGGAGAGAAGCAGGTCAAAAGAACAGTACATTATTTGAAGAAGTAGGGATGGAGTGGGGTAATATGTTTTTGGATGATTACTGCTGTTTCCTTGACTTTAGATAACATGATTCAGACTGGGCCAAAGAGTTTAGAAAGCAAAGGGGAGAAAAAAATTATTGTGTACACTCTAACTCCAAAAGAGACCTATAGTAGCCTTCTGAGCTTAAAGGAATGAACTGAATCCAATATGTTCAAAAGACATTGGGTCAGCTTTGCACTGTTCCCAGATAACATAGACTCAAGATCTCTCAGTACTGTTCAGCATACCTGGAGACACCTATGCTCAGGTCTAATCCAATCTAGGACCTAACAGTACCTCAGCCTGGAGAGACAAATAACTTTGGCCCTGGATTCTGAGTCTCAGCATCTACAACTTTACTTTCCTAGCCCCAAGCCATCTTTATTAGATAATTGTGCTTTTGCCTTCTTCTCCATCAATGAAGCCCTATGTAACCTAACCTAGTCCTTCTGGAAATACATGCAATAAACTTGAGTTAATTCATTTATTCCATCATTTATCCACTCAAGATATATGTATGCATGCTTATTATGTGCCAAACACTGGGCTATGCCTGTGGATAGAGCGGCAGCAACAAAAGCCAATAAGACAAAAATGCATGAACTTTGCCTGATGGGAGACAGGGCCAAAAAAATTTTCACATATAGGGTATATAATTACAACTCGAGGGAAGTGCTGGGAAGGAAAGGGCAGGCTGCCATATGAGCATTAAAGCCCCAGGCAGGTGGTGGAGGACGTGACATCTGAAGATAAATACCCTGAATGCCAACCACCTGCCATCGTGGGCTTCTGGACATGGCCCACCCTCAGTGTCCCCATTCCCTCCCACTCCTAAGAATTTCCTCCTAGAACATCCGCTGGGCCACCTCCCTGGAAAATGCTGGCCCTGTCTTCATTACAGCCCGCCCTAGCTCCCTCAAACCACAGTGACCTCATCTGAACTCAGTTATGAAATTCTGACACTTAGACTTTAGCAACTGGCCCTATCACAAGAAAAAGTTTTCATTCTTTTTTCAAGATAAATTTTAAAGCAAAACTAATCCCAAGTCGGTGGGAACAGAACAGATCTGTCTGAGAACAAGGGGAGCACCCTGAGGCAGCACAGGGCTGGTGGCTTGGTGGCTTCCCCTCTCCTCTCTGCCCTTTGAGATGGAGTGTGGGGCAGGTGGAAAGCACTACTCTCCAGGTCAGGAGACCTGCACCCTGGCTTGTCCACTAAACTTGTCAGCTGTATCCATCTCTAGGGGTCCCTGAGGAGGTTTGATTTGCTTAGGTTTGAGGTGAGTGTGTCTGTTGCACACATTTACTGGTTCTTTTTAAAAGCTGAAAATTTAACAATTTGTTTTTTAGGCTGCATCAAAATGTCACTTCTCTGTCAAAATGACTACATCTCAATGCCATGTCCACTCTGTGTATGACTGGTGACAGCCCAGCACCCTATCACTCTAAGCCATCACTCTGGTTCTTGGGTAACAAGCTGGGTAACCCAATAGGAAAGGATCAGGGCTAAATATAGAAGGACATAGTTGTAGAAAGGGAGAGAGTCCTGAGATTTTGTGTTTAGCTGTGAATACATTTTTTCTTGATTTTTCTTGTTGATATTAATGACATTCTATTCCATTGAAATTAATATTTAATGAACAATAATAATGGGCCAGGCACTTGGCTAGGATCTGGAAATAAAATGATAAATAAGATTTCCCAAGCCTCAAAGAGCTTAGAACCACCCAGAGAAAATACAATTAAGTATATAATTACAATAGGGTATCTTCAATCTCAAAGGGAGAATCCCTAAGGGGCCTCCATCCCAGATATGGGACATAGAGAAGAGCTTATCTTAGAAGAAGGGATCTCAGTTAAGGCTGCTGCTATCTACTTAATTTTTCTTTTTAATGGCAGTTGAATGGCATGAGGTTGATGGTTCATAATTTATTCAAACATTCTTCAGTTGTGAAAAATTTAGACTTTTGTGCTCAGGCTCTCTCGCTCTCTTTTTCTCACTGTTCTATTGTAAATAATACTGTCATTAGACAGCCCTAGCAGGTCATTTGTCACTCTAGTGGGCCTCATTGTTACCTATCAGATGAGTTGGGCTGATGTAGTTTAAGAGAACTCATTCATCTCTAAACCTCTATGAAATGCAACCTTACGTAGATGACTTCACTTTCCAGATTGTAAACAGGCAAAAATACACATCTGTGGACCACTTCTCTCTGACAGACAGCCTATAATTTTTACATATTTCTTCCTTCCAATAATAGTATATATGGAGACTGAATTAATTGCAGTTTTCATTTAAATAAAGCATAATTATAATAGTAAATCTTCACATGATTTCACGAAACAAAATCATATAATGTATTCTAAGATCAAATATAAATTATTTGGAATTAGCTGCATTTTTAAAAGTATCCTTGATACTTTTAAAGTATCAATGTGCCATTGTTCCTTGAGTAGAAATGGTTTGGCTATTATCTGTGGTTTTTATTATCTATGTTTTTTCTCCACTGGGACATATAGTAATTGAAAGTTGAGTGCAGACTTTACAATTATGTTTTTGAATTGATCAAATCATCTTAGAGTTGCTTTGTAAAGCTTAATTAATGCTTTTTAAATGCTTCAAGATCTTATTAAAGGCATCAAAAGAAAGTTTTATTCTGAATTCTGAAATATTAGACTTCCACTTTATATCTACAAAGAATATGAGGTTTCTTTTATGTCAAAATCTGCTAAAGCAAAGTAGAGAAGGAAAGAATTGAGGAAATGATATTCTCCAAAATAAAACATAAATGATGACATTCCACTCTGCTCTTTTGTGCAATTCATTGCCTAGGAGAATCATTTCAAACTTCAAAGCTCTTGTAATTTACATCTTAGAATTTATAATGCCTAGATTCATTGTGTGCCACACTTACCAAAAGATGACCTCCAATATTCAGTCAGAGAAGTTTCCTGTGCAATTTACTCTATGCCTGTAAGCTTTAAAAAATAAAAAATAAAAAATAAAAAAATAAAATACGCTATTCCTGGTGGGGTGCAGTGGCTCAAGCCTGTAATCCCAGCACTTTGAGAGGCTGAGGTGGGTAGATCACCTGAGGTCAGGAGTTCGAGACCAGCTTTGTCAACATGGTGAAACCCCATCTCTACTAAAAAATACAAAAAAAAAAAAAAAAATTTAGCTGGGCATGGTGATGCATATCTGTAGTCCTAGCTACTCAGGAAGCTGAGACAGGAGAATTGCTGGAACCCAGGAGGCGGAGGTTGCAGTGAGCCGAGATAATGACAATGCACTCCAGCCTGGGCGACAGAGTGAGACCCCATCTCAAAAAAAAAAAAAAAATTCATTTTTAATCCCAGCACTTTGGGAGACCTAGGTGGGCAGATCACCTGAGTTCAGGAGTTTGAAACCAACCTAGACAATATGGTGAAACCTCATCTCTACTAAAAATACAAAAATTAGCTGGGTGTGGTAGCGGGCGCCTGTAATCTCGGCTACTTTAGAGGCTGAGTCAGGAGAATTGCTTGAACCTGGGAGGAGGAGGTTACAGTGAGCTGAGATTGCACCACTGCACTCCAGCCTGGGTGACAGAGCGAGTTGTTCTGAGTAGTGGCTATGTGGGTGTATACAATTGCCAAAGTTCCTCAAAATGAACCCTTAAGATCAGTGCATTGTATGTAAATTAAACCATAATTAAAGATTTTTAAAGTCTTATGCCTTTTTTTTTAGTTTTTTAAAGAAGGGGTCTCACTATGTTGTCCAGGCAGTGGCACGATCCTAGCTCACCGCAGCCTCAAACTCCTGGGCTCAAGCAGTTCTTCCACTTCAGCTTCCCAGTAACTGGAACTCCAGGCATGCACTGCACCCGGCATATTCTAATTACATTGCTTTTCTAGAATTTATATTTAAAAGGTAATCTTAGAATCCCAATCTTCATTTTGCAGATTTTTTTAATATGCTGCTGAAATTTTGCATTATTTTTGTAAATTACACCACAACATGTGTTACATTATGGGTGAAATAATATCAGATTCTCTTCTGTATTTCTGTTTTGTGAATTAGTTCACATGGCAGCAGTGTGCTCTCTCTCCTTCATAAGCATTCACGCAAACTACAGGGATGTCAACAGGACATCTGTTTTGTTTTTGTCCTTGGTGGTGGTAAGGCTTTATGCTGACCCGTTCACACACTCTCACCTGGCCTCCAGTAACCCAGCACACATATTTGTGAGACAGTTGGTGAGAGTTCGGGATTTAATCTGTGGCAACTAGAGCTGAAATTCTCTCACTAAGTGTATTTGACCGTATGGAAATGAGAACCCTGACCTTGGCCTCGTTAGCACTCTCTTCCAAACAGCTCAGTGAATCAGCCATTGGCACGTACCAATAATAAACTGAAAACATATGAAGTTGAGAGTGACATTAGGGGGCACAATCGGTCGTTCTTTTCCCTTTAAGCCCTTGGTGATATGATGCAAATTCTCAAGTTTTCTAATACCCAGAACCACACTCCCATCACCACTGCTGTCCTGCTCTTTTCTTCGCACCCACAAACAGATATACAAATAGAAGGTATGACTTTTACTCCACAAACAAGAGTGTATGAAAATACTTCATTTTGGTTGAAAATCAAAATACAGCTGGGTGCGGTGACTGTAATCCTAGCACTTTAGGAGGCCAAGACGGGTGGATCACCTGAGGTCGGGAGTTCGAGACAAGCCTGACCAACATGGTGAAACCTCATCTCTACTAAAAATACAAAAATTAGCCAGGCACGGTGGCGGGTGCCTATAATCCCGGTTATCCAGGAGACTGAGGTGGGAGAGTCACTTGAACCAGGGAGGTGGAGGTTTCAGTGAGCCAAGATCATACCACTGAACTCCAGCCTGGGTGACAGAGTGAGGCCCTGTCTCAAAAAAAAAGAGAAAAGAAAACCAAAATACATTTCATTGTAAGTCCTCATCTTACTGGGCCTTCCAATGTTGTGCAAAAGCCCCTGGGAACTTACCCAGAGCACCTCATTTGGACCGAGTCGCTTGTCCTCAATTCATAGCGATCACCACATGTGTACTCAAGTCAAACTCCTGCCGTCTCTTAAGGTCAGACAGCTCTGTTGATTCCTGCCAAGCCTGGCATGGAAATCTTTGCCAGGGCTGAAGGATTCCAAATCTAATATTCAGCCTCTTACCACATAGTCATTCCTCTCCAAGCTCCTCCCCAACATGCTTCAAGAGTGCTGGGCGTGGATCTTTACTTGAAGAACAAGCTGAAGACCAACATTCTTTCTTCGTCTTAAAGAGTCTCTCCATTCTCTCCTGTTTCTGCTTCTATCCCTCTTCCTAAGCATTCTTGGATTAGGATTTGGAGCTTTCTTTCTTCCAAAGCAAATCTTGGGTTAACATTTGGAGAGGGGAAAAGGAAGAGAGAAAAATAAAACAAGAAAATATAAATTAATATCTCAATTATGCAAACATATGCACACATTGTAACAATATCACCAATATCTTATTATTTTATTTCATTTTATTTTATTTATTTATTTATTTATTTATTTATTTATTTTGAGACAGAGTCTTGCTCTGTCACTAGGCTGGAGTGCAATGGTGTGATCTCTGCTCTCTGCAACTTCTGCCTCCTGGGTTCAAGCGATTTTCCTGCCTCAGCCTCCCGAGTAGCTGGTATTACAGGTGCCCACCACCACACCTGACTAATTTTTGTATTTTTAGTAGAGATATGGGTTTGCCATGTTGGCCAGGCTGGTCTCGAACTCCTGACCTCATGATCTGCCCATCTGGGCCTCCCAAAGTGCTGGAATTACAGGTGTGAGCCACCACACCTGGCCAATATCATCAAGATAGCTGGTTTTGGTTTGAAACTCTATTACTGATCAGCTGTGAGAACTTAGACAAGTTACCTAAATACAGAAAGCCTCACTTTCCTCATCTGCACAATGAGGCTAAGTATTAGCCCAACTACTTTACAAGTCTAGTTTGAGGACTAAAGTAAACAGCAATAACTCTACCATTTATAGTTTGTTTTCCACTTATTTAATTCATATACTCTTCCATATAATCCTTAAAAGATGTTACAGCATTTTATAATTAGCAAAAAAAGGGCACAAAAGTTAGATAATGTTGTGTTTTTTAAATAAAGATCCAACAATCATATCTGGATGTTTTTAAAGTCTCTTCCATCCCTGCGCCCATCTACCACATTACATATTGCATATTCCCACTTTCTATTAATTGTGAAGAACATTATTTTAATTATTTTCCCATTGTCTCTCAGGCCCAAGCCCAGCCTTCTATATGATAGTCCTATATTCCGGCAACTAGTAATTTAAGCTTTTTTCTCTACACCAATTTAAAGGGACTACCAGAAGACACCTTTACCATCTTGTCTCAAGGCTATGTCAAGTCTCATGTCGTAATCTAGTGTGCAGGAACCTTGATTCCACTAGAGGTCAAACTGGTCCACTGCATGGGGGACATCATGATGTCTGGATCTAAGGAACAGTAGGTAGCATGTATATCAAGTGCTTGGTTAAGATACAAGAGGCTGGGCGCATTGCCTCATGGCTGTAATCCCAGCACTTTGGGAGGCCGAGGCAGGCGAATCACCTGAGGTCGTGAGTTCGAGACCAGCCTGACCAAAATAGAGAAACCCCGTCTCTACTAAAAAATACAAAATTAGCCGAGTATGGTGACACATATCTGTAATCCTAGCTACTCGGGAGGCTGAAGCAGGAGAATCGCTTGAACCCAGGAGGTGGAGGTTGCAGTGAGCCGAAATCACCACTGCACTCCAGCCTGGGCAGTAAGAGTGAAACTCCATCTCAAAAAAAAAAAAAAGATACAAGCTTGTCAGAAGGTAGAAGTATTAACCCCATGAAATCCAAAAGCCAGCTACCTGAGTGAAGTTTCTAGGGATCCAACATTCTGAATCATATGAAGATAATCCCCACAAAGTGAAAGACAAGTTGGTATCTTGCACCAGCTATAACAAAGAAAGATTTTCAGTGTTCGATGAGCCTCTATTTTGCAGGCAAGATGCAGCACATTTGAGTGTGCTGCTCTGACCAATTTAGTGTAATGTTAATACAACCAGCTCTGAGTGGTGACCAACTGAGAGCTAGTCCGGAATATAGACTGTAGACGCATCCAGCACCAGCACACGCAAGACATGGGCCATGTGGCCCAGCAGATCCAGTAGCTTGATGTTTCTATAGTAAACAGGGATGCTGAGTGGAGCCTATGGCAAACCTTAAGAGGATAACCATGTACATATTCCTAGCGTTTGAAGTAAAGACGTGCCCTCTTTTCCAGATAAATCTTTTCCTTTTAAGAAACTTCTCCTGTCTTGCTATTGAGCTTTTGTTTGTTTGTTTCTTTGTTTGTTTGGTTTTTTTTGAGACAGAGCCTTGCTCTGTTGCCCAGGCTGTAGTGCAGTGGTGTGACCTTGGCTCACAGCAACCTCTGCCTCCCAGGTCCAAGCAATTGTCCTTGCCTCAGCCTCCTGAGTAGCTGGGATTACAGGCGTGTGCCATCACATCTGTCTAATTTTTGTATTTTTGGTAGAGATGGGGTTTCACCATGTTGGCCAGGCTGGTCTTGAACTCCTGGCTTCAAGTGATCCGCCTCCCTAGGTCTCCCGAAGTGCTGAGATTACAGGCGTGAGCTACCACATCTGGCCACTATTGAGCTTTATAAAGATTGAACACTTGGCCATGTCACCTGAGCTGCCCACAATTGACTAGGTGTTATCTGATTCATTATCCCACACAATTAAGCATGCATGGCAATACTTCATTGCCAAGTGGAAATGGTACACACCAAACCAGACTCCAGCAGATTCTGAAACAACAATGCAGTCATGTGTACTGAAGGCTCGGGTTCCTGTGGCACATTCTTCTGCTGCATTGCTATCTTTCCTTCATCCAGTGTTAGGTTTTTATGGCGATCTCCCTGTGAACGAACTGTTGAAGAAGAATCTGGTTTATAGACTTCTTTTTTTCCAGTACACTGGCAAGCTAGGAATAGAGCACTTTAGCCACGATCAGAAGTGTGCTAAAACAAACACACACTAAGAAAGAGAAAACCTGGCAGGGCACAGTGGCTCATGCCTGTAATCCCAGCACTTTGGGAGGCCGAGGCGGGCGGATCACCTGAGGTCGGGAGTTCAAGACCAGCCTGGCTAACATGGTGAAACCCTGTCTCTACTAAAAAAGAAAAGAAAAGAGAATTCAGTGGAAACACTTTAAGCAATATTATCTCCTTGTCCACTTTGGATTGAGAGATGGCCTGAGATACGGATAGACCTTTACTGCTTCATGTGTAATGGCTAATAGTTTGGCTGAACAATCGGGAATTTAGAAAGAAAGGATTAAAAGATTGTCTGCAAAGCAGAATGTAGGCGGACCTCTTAAATTGTCAGAGCATGAGGGTATTTAAGTGTTTTGTGAATGCTCACAAAGGCATCTGCTACAGACAGATCTCTCAATAATCAGGTAGGAAAGATGGCCTATTCAATGGATGTCTGTCAGCTTATTCCTCCAAACAGGTACTTGGTCAATAGATTCATGTACAAAAGACAAAGCCAGCAAGGATGAAGGCTGCATATGGGCTCAGCACCATAGACTTCCCATTTGTGATCTGCTCACCACCACCACTAAGTGCTGAAGCTAACAGTAGCAGAGACCAACACACGCTTCTATTATACCACCATTTGGTAGAAAAGGGGGACAATCCAGGTACCAGCGGCACCAAACCAATTCCATCATGGAGGAGCTGCAGTTGCCTTCCCCAGAATAGACACTTAATCTGGATATTGATTTGCCGTAGTTGGTTGCAATATTTTCTGCCAACACACTATCCATGGACTTACGGATTGCCTTATCCACCTTCATGGTATCCCACGCAACACTGCTCAGGCTAAGGAACTCATTAAAAAATAAAAGAAAAAAGAAAAAAGTATAGCAATGGGCTCATGCCCATGGAACTCACTGGTCTTATCATTAACTCTTAGAAAGATTTGGCCTCGGTTGGGCGCGGTGGCTTATGCCTGTAATCCCAGCACTTTGGGAGGCTGAGGCAGGTGGATCACCTGAGGTCAGGAGTTCGAGACCAGGCTGACCAACATGGTGAGACCCCCGTCTCTACTAAAAATACAAAAAATTAGCCAGGCATGGTGGCGCATGCCTGTAATCCTAGCTACATGGGAGGCTGAGTCAGGAGAATCGCTTGAACCCAAGGGGTGGAGGTTGCAGCGAGCCGAGATAGCTGCCACTGCACTCCAATCTAAGCGACAGAGTGAGACTCTGTCTCAAAAAAAAAGAAATGGAAGAAAGAAAGATCTGGCCTCAGAGAAAAGGTACAATGGTCTCCTAACAACTAAATTGAGAGAATATCTGTGGGGTGAAATCACTATCCTATAAGATGCAGTATATGCACTTAAAACAGTGACCAGTGCATGGTGCTTCTTTCCCCATAGCCAGAATCTATGGTTCTGGAAATAAAGAGGTAAAAATGACAATAGTTGCTCTCACTGTTCCTCCTAATAACCCACTTATAGAATTTTTGCTTCCTATTCCCATAGCTTTGTGTTCCACTTGTTAAAGAGCTTAGTTCCTAAAGGAAGAATGATTCTAGCAGGGAAACAACAATTGTTCTATTGAATTGGAAGTTGAGATTACCATCCGGCAATTTCGGTTCCTTGTGTCACTGAAGGAACAGACAAAGGAAGAGGTTGCTGCACTTGTTGGGGTGATTGCTTCTGCTTAGCTGTACTGGCTGCTGCACGGTGCAGCTGGGGCATACTAGATCTGGAGCTGAAGTGTGTCTCTAGGGCGTCTCAGTAATTTTTTATGCCCAATAAAGACAGGGCTTTGGGCCAGGTGCGGTGGGTCACACTTGCAATCCCAGCACTTTGGGAGGCCAAGGTGGGTGAATCATATGAGGTTAGGAGTTTGAGACCAGCCTGGCCAACATGGTAAAACCTGGCCTCTACTAAAAATACAAAAATTAACCCGGCATGGTGGTGTGTTCCTGTAATCCCAGCTATTCAGGAGGCTGAGGCAGGAGAATGGCTTGAACCCAGGAGGCGGGGTTTGCAGTGAGCTGAGATCACGCCACTGTGCTCCAGCCTGGCAACAGAGCAAGACTCCATCTCAAAAAAAAAAAAAAAGGTGGGGGTCTGGAAAAACCCAGACCCTTCTGGGTTACTTCACCAGATAAAGAATATTGACCAGCTGGCTGAAGGCAAGGGAAATGTAGAATAGGTAGTAGAAAAATGAATTTATAAATATTAACTGTGGCTTTGTGACTAGTTCCAGAAATAAAGTAGCAGACATGAATACTTTTGTCTTCATTTGTTTCTCTTTTTTTCCTCTTAATTTTCAATTATTTTATACAAACAGTGTTGGTGATAATTAACTTTACAATATATAAAGAGTATATATATACACACAATATATGTATGTATTCTTTTATGAATAAAAACAATAACATCACCCAGAGATGAATGTGAAGAGTGTTAAGAAATTTGTAACTCCATTTTAGGGTCAGAAGTTGAAAGCATGTTTTCAAAGGGAAGTTACAACTTGCTACCAGAAGCATGAAGTTACTATTGCTGCAGTAGAGAAGTTTTCAAATGGGTAGAGGATGATGTGTGGATGCTTGGTACCCAAAGCGGGGATCTGTGATGCTTATTCACCTACCGTCTCTCAGCCCCAGATGAGCTGTGATACACAGTGCTCTGTGATGCTGCGGTTACGAATATGAGAACCACATTTCTTTTCTTTTCTTTTTCTAGACAGAGTCTTGCTCTGTCGCCCAAGCTGGTGCTCTCAGCTCACTGCAACCTCCACCTCCTGAGTTCAAGCGATTCACCTGCCTCAGCCTCCCGAGTAGCTGGGACTACAGGTTCATGCCACCACGCCTGGCTAATTTTTGTATTTTTTCATAGAAATGGGGTTTCACCATGTTGGCCAGGCTAGCCTCGAACCCCTGATCTCAAGTGATCCACCTGCCTCAGCCTCCTAAAGTGCTGGGATTACAAGTGGGAGCCACTGCGCCCAGCCACGGATCACATTTCTAAGACTCTTTTTACCAACTTTCTCCAGTTAAATTTTGCCAGTGAGAGGCATTGAGGGAGCCGTGAAAGGGAGAAGGGGAGAAGAGATACTTTTCCTGCCTTTGGCCACTGTCAGCATCTCCCCAGCACAGAGAGAGCAAAGCCTCTAGCATCTTTTGGCACCCCGAGGATGGCCAGGCTGAATCCCCTCTGGGTCTGGACACCAGCTGCACAGTGGCCTCCTAGAAGCCCACACAGTTTCTAGCATAGCCATGGGGCACCTCTGCAGAGGCTTGAGCCAGCTGGGCAGGTGCTCTCAGTGATTGGGCACAGCTGTGTGACACCCTCTCAGTAGCCTCAATAACAACTAAGCCACGGCCTCTCCCCAAACCCCACTCTGAGGCAGTGGCTCCTCATAGCTGTAGGGATGGTAGCTACTTATGATTTTAATAATCTCTGGGTTATTTTGCTATCCTTTTTTTTTCAGGCTAGTAATTCCTTGCATTTACCTGACTCTGTTTAAAACACCCAGTATGGTTTCTCTTTTCCTAACTGGATTCCAACAGATACCAGCATATATTTTTTATGTTGATAATACAAATTTTAAAACACACACAGATTCCAAATAAAAATATTTAATATTTATGAACATATTTTATTAGTTTGAGTTTTAAAAAAATTAAACCTCAGCCAGGCGTGGTGGCTCAAGCCTGTAATCCCAGCACTTTGGGAGGCCAAGACGGGCGGATCACGAGGTCAGGAGATCGAGACCATCCTGGCTAACATGGTGAAACCCTGTTTCTACTAAAAAATACAAAAAACTAGCCGGGCGTGGTGGCGGGCGCCTGTAGTCCCAGCTACTCAGGAGGCTGAGGCAGAAGAATGGCGTAAACCCGGGAGGCAGAGCTTGCAGTGAGCAGAGATGGTGCCACTGCACTCCAGCCTGGGCGACAGAACGAGACTCTGTCTCAAAAAAAAAAAAAAAAAAAAATTAAACCTCCTCCAGAATTCAACTTCCTTCTGTTGCTGGACAATGTAAGACCTCAGTTTCCCTTGGGGACACATCACCATATGCTTGTCTTCCCGGTGGCATTTTGCCCAGCTTCTAGTCTTTTTCCCACAAACACAAAAACAGGCTATATAGCCCCTTCTAGAGTACTGAAAGCAAAGACTAAAAGCATCATTCGATGTGAATATAGGGAAGTCAAAACAATGACTTCAAAAATTGCAGCCTCAGCATGTACCCATTACACAGAATGCTGTCTACTTCTCAGTCCATATGGCATAAAAACACAGGGGTTCACTGCCTGTCTTTGGGGTTGGGGTCACGTGGGCCAATCTTGAGACTGACACGTGAACTTACTAGTCCTGCCAAATGTCGTGAGGAGAGTGGCGATTTAAGCAGATGTGCATGCCAGTGTAGCATGAAGAAACTTTTTAAAGCACTGGCTCCTAAGAGAAGCATTCTTCCCCAGGAATGTGCTGACATGTACAGGCTTCCTAGGAGTTCTATACAGTTGGGGCAGTTTCAAAATGAGACAATGAGCAGGAAAATCACAGAGCATCATCCCCCCCTTTGCCTTCCATTTTATTTCTGGGGCTCCCACCCTCCAACTGAGGGAAGCTTTGTAAGCTGAAATGCAAAAAGGCATCTACAATAAAATGAGGGTTTGCACTGCCACTGGTATTGAAATTCCTACTGTGGCTAACGAGCAACAGCAAACATTTAGAAATATGCTTCACTATCACGTATTCAGTTCATCCACAGGAGTGGAGATGTTTCCATTGCACTTGGGAGAACAGGGATTTGGGTTTCATGTCTGCAGATGGGCTACAGGCACATACAAGATAAGGTGCTTTTTCACACTGCTGTGAGAGACCTCCCCACAGCATATTCCCAATGGGTTATAATTTTAAAAGAGGCTCTTGGCTTTAAAAAAAAAAGGCCTCCTGGGCCGGGCGCGGTGGCTCAAGCCTGTAATCCCAGCACTTTGGGAGGCCGAGACGGGCGGATCACAAGGTCAGGAGATCGAGACCACCCTGGCTAATACGGTGAAACCCCGTCTCTACTAAAGAATACAAAAAACTAGCCGGGCGACGAGGCGGGCGCCTGTAGTCCCAGCTATTTGTGAGGCGGAGGCAGGAGAATGGCGTAAACCCGGGAGGCGGAGCTTGCAGTGAGCTGAGATCCGGCCACCGCACTCCAGCCTGGGCTACAGAGCCAGACTCCGTCTCAAAAAAAAAAAAAAAAAAAAAAAAAAAAAAGGCCTCCTGTAGTTTGCAGTGAGCCGAGATCGCACCACTGCACTCCAGCCTGGGAGACAGAGCAAGAATCCATCTCAAAAAAAAAAAAGACTTCCTCTAACTTGAGTCGTGTTACCAATCATACCAGCTTTAATAATTGTCAAGCTACAGACGGAAGAATGGAGAAGAAAAACTAATCCAGCAATTTTAAAATATTTTGGGCCGGGCGCGGTGGCTCAGCCTGTAATCCCAGCACTTTGGAGGCCGAGACGGGCGGATCGCGAGGTCAGGAGATCGAGACCATCCTGGCTAACACGGTGAAACCCCGTCTCTACTAAAAATAC
Source organism: Trachypithecus francoisi (assembly GCF_009764315.1). Lineage (NCBI taxonomy): Eukaryota > Metazoa > Chordata > Mammalia > Primates > Cercopithecidae > Trachypithecus > Trachypithecus francoisi. The sequence continues at coordinate 124,258,090 of NW_022681453.1, read as the reverse complement.
AAAAAACTAGCCGGGCGAGATGGCGGGCGCCTGTAGTCCCAGCTACTCGGGAGGCTGAGGCAGGAGAATGGCGTAAACCCGGAGGCGGAGCTTGCAGTGAGCTGAGATCCGCCACTGCACTCCAGTCCGGGCAACAGAGCGAGACTCCGCCTCAAAAAAAAAAAAAAAATAAAATAAAATAAAATAAATATTTTGAAGTGCAATAAAGGGAGATCATGGCCTCGTTTTACATGGGACATGCTATTTACTGTAGGAAAAGCCATTTTGTCCATTGCCCTACCGATGAGGTAGAAGGGGGAAAATATTTTTTGCATGTGAAAACAGCACAGGAGTATTAAGAAAGTTGTGTTGTTTCTTACTCCTGAGAAAATCTTTCAGTCTTTTCTGCCAGTCTTTCTAGAAGTACTTTATCAGGAATCTCTTCTTTTTGCCCCAAACCATAGAGACAGAATAAAATGCTCCACTGAGAATACTAAGAATGAAGATTTAAGATTTCAGAGGACTAGAAGAAGTATCGAAACCCAGAAGAAATGTCACCTCTCCCAGGAATGTTAGCTTCTCCTTCCTTTGTGCTTCCACGTTCACATCTGTTGTATTTATTTGCTCGGACTCTATCTCTTTGCTGGAAGGCAGGAAACATGTCTTCTTCAGCTTGGTGTTTTCCCAGCATTAGCCAGGACCTACACAAGGTGGGTTCAATAAATGTTTAGCAAATAATGATTGAACAAAGGAAGGCATGCTTTGAAACCAGATCTTAAACTAACCTCAGTCATGAACCTGCCTGGATAGTCAGGATAAAGTTGTTGGCAGAGGTTTAAACCTCTGTTTTAAGAATGTTTTAAAACATTCTTAAAGTACATTACCCAAAGCATCAGAATTTTAGCAATAAGATAAGGAATGATCTCGAATCTAGCGGCCCAGGTCAAGAACAGAATGAGGGAAAGGGAAGATAGTGGGAAGGGCTGCCCACTGATTTTATGTGTCCCATAACTCTACAGACCATGTTTCTGAAAGCCATCTCACATCTCCCTTTGAGCATTAGGATGTCAACTGCCAAGGTTAAACCCAAGTGCATGATAAAGCACACACACGCAGATTTGCACAAAATTCAATGTCTTTCCTGTCAAGGAGTCAGTTTTCTGGCAATGAGAACTATTTCTTAAATTATCTACTCGCAAAGAAAAAAAATAAATCTCCAGACAGGAAGCAGTGAGAAAAAATGGTGAACTGTTGAAGTCCTGAAACAACAACCAATTCAAAATGATTAACTCTTTGTGATCTAGAAAGAAAGAAATGCACCTTTATGTTTCTGGATAGGATATGGGCTCTCACAGTCAGACTGCAGAGGAGGTTCTTGCAGTGTTCCCCTCAGAGGCTCTTGATACTAACCAGCTCTGGAAATCAGACCCCGGTGACTACCCGGAGAATGAAGGGCTGCCTGCACATTTAACATTACTCCAAATTGTGCTCCTTATTCTCAGGATGGGCATCTGCTCTGATTGTATTTTTTGCCAGTTTCCCCCTAAGGAACTAGAGCTTTATGCCTATCTCAAAAAGATGATGAGGGCCTTCTTATTTTTTCTCTTTTTTTTTTTTTTTTGATGGAGTCTCACTCTGTCGCCCAGGCTGGAGTGCAGTGGCGTGATCTCAGCTCACTGCAAGCTCTGCCTCCCGGGTTCACGCCATTTAGGGCCTCCTGAGATGGTAACCAGGTTGCCTAACATCAAAGTACCACCCTCTTTGGATTCCCTACCCTTTAATCCTGTTGCCTTTAGCTATTAAAATAATGCACAGAAAGAAAGCAAGAGAATTAGCTTACTTATGGACTGTACATTTTTTTAAAAGCCTATATAAAATATGGCCAATCAAATCTAGTGCTACAGATTAAAATGATACACAATTAGGAAACGTTATAATGACTGGATCCGACTCTGACATCTGAAATCATTTATCAATACTGAGATCACTAAAAGCAGGATAACAAATTTTATGTGCCTTGTCAAGTGGTACAAAATCAAGGATACAGAACCATGCATGGAATAGTCTCGAACTTTAATCAGGCTTCTAGGCCTAACTGCCAGTTAATAGGAAATGTAGCAGAGAAGGATGCATTTATAACCACAAAGATGCAATCAACCAACTGTTGAACACAGGAGATGCACCGAGTGACCCCATTTCTTCAACAAAGCATGAAAAAAAATGAAAAGAAAGAGCTGTTGTAGATTAAGAGACTTCTTTTTTTTTTTTTTTTTTTTTGAGACGGAGTCTTGCTCTGCCACCCAGGCTGGAGTGCAGTGGCCGGCTCTCAGCTCACTGCAAGCTCCGCCTCCCGGGTTCACGCCATTCTCCTGTCTCAGCCTCCTGAGTAGCTGGGACTACAGGCGCCCGCCTCGTCGCCCGGCTAGTTTTTTTTGTATTTTTTTAGTAGAGACGGGTTTTCACCGTATTAGCCAGGATGGTCTCGATCTCCTGACCTCATGATCCGCCCGTCTCGGCCTCCCAAAGTGCTGGGATTACAGGCTTGAGCCACCGCGCCCAGCCACAAGAGACTTCTTTAAACCAACAATTCACACACACACACACACACACACACACACACACAATATTTGAGCCAATTGGAGAAAATTAAACTTAGGTCAGTAAGTGACTCTATGAGATGATTATTAATTGGCACTTTTGCTACATGTGATAATGGCATTGTGTGCTTATGTTTCAAAAGTTCTGATTTTGGCAGGGTAGAGTGGTTCACGCTTGTAATCCCAGCACTTTGGGAGGCCCAGGTGGGTGGATCACCTGAGGTCAGGAGTTTGAGACCAGCCTGGCCAACATAGTGAAACCCCATCTCTACTGAAAATACAAAAATTAGCTGGGCATGATGGTACGCACCTGTAATCCCAGTTACTCGGGAGGCTGAGGCAGGAGAATCACTTGAACCCAGGAGGCGGAGGTTGCAGTGAGTCAAGATTGCGCTGCTACACTCCAGTCTAGGTGACAGTGAGACTCTGTCTAAAAAAATAAAATAAAATAAATTAATTAATTAATTAAAGTTCTGATTTTAGGGATAAAATGGTAGATTTCTAGGATTTGCTTTAAAATACTCAACCAAAAAGGGAAGAGGAAGAGAACAGATGAAACAAGAATAGTGACAATTACTGAATTTGGGTGTACATTACATAGGAATCATTACGTCATTCTCTAGACTCTGGAGTATGTTTGAAATTTCTATAACTTAAACAAAGTATAATTACACCAGAACCAAATAAGGGGATTTCCAGAAATGCAAAAATGATTTGACATTAAAAATATTTTACCATGACAGAAAGTTAAAGGAGAAAAGCCATTTGATCGACTTAATAGATGTCGAAAAGGTCTTAGAAAAAGTCAATATATAGTCCTAATTTTAATAACCAAAAAAGGAGAAACTACAGAGGATTTGCTAAATATATTAGGGTACCTACCCCTGATAAAACCATGCATTTGTTTAAAATGATGTTGTGGAAGAATGACTAGTAACATGGAAATATGTTCATCAAGATACTAAGAGAAAAAATTTTTTCCCAAAAGAGAAACTATGGTTTCATTGAATACCAATATGTCTACAAAAATGTTAAGAGTGGTTATGGGCCGAGTGCAGTGGCTCACTCCTGTAATCCCAGCACTTTGGGAGGTCGAAGTGAGCGGATCACAAGGTCAGGAGATCAAGACCATCCTCTCTAACACAGTGAAACCCGGTCTCTACTAAAAACACAAAAAATTAGCCGGGCATGGTGGCGGGTGCCTGTAGTCCCAGCTAGTCGGGAGGCTGAGGCAGGAGAATGGCGTGAACCTGGGAGGTGGAGTTTACAGTAAGCCGAGATCGTGCCACTGCACTCCAGCCTGGGCGACAGAGCAAGACTCGGTCTCAAAAAAAAAAAGAGTGGTTAGATGTGGGTTTGGGTTTGGGTTTGCTTGTGACTTTCATTTTCTTTTTTGTACTTAGCTGTATTTTCCAAAATGTCTATGGAGAACCTATGTTATCTTTTTAATCAAGGGAAAGCACACAATGTTATTCTAATTTTGAAATTTCAGACTCTTGTGGTCATTTCTGCAGTTATGAATACAGCAATGAACTCTCATCTTACCAACATTTTTTTTTTTTTTTTTTTACCCGAAGTCTATCCCAAGAGACTTGTCAAATGCCTTGTTGGAATTAAAATTCATAGTGTTTGCAGTATTCCCAAGGTAATATCATAATTGTAATAAAAATTAGAGGCCCTGTTAAAAAAAATACTGTTCATATTTGCTGTGGTTTGAATATCCCCTTCAAAACTCATTTGAAAATTTAATTGCCAGTGTAACAGTGTTGGGAAGTGGGGCCTTTAAGAAATGATTAGGTCATGAGGCTATGCCTTATAAGTGAATTAATGAATGCCATTATCACAGGAGTGGGTTAGTTCTTACGGGAGTGGGCCCCTGAGAAAAGGATGAGCTTGCTCCCATAGACCCTCTCTGTGTTGAAAGCTTGCTCACCATGTGATGCTTTCCACTATGGGATAAAACAGCAAAAATGACCTCACTAGCCGTCACATCATGCTCTTGGACTTGCCAATCTCTAGAACCATGAGCCAAATAAACTTTTCTGTATAAATTACTCAGTCTGTGGTATTCTGTTATAGCAGCAGAAAAGGGACTAAGACAATATTGAATGTCTGGAACCACTCTGCAGTAATTAAATTATATTGATTGTGTTTTAAAATAATTTATATTTTACAACTGCATCCATATGGCATAAGGTCTGAGAAAACACAAAAATAGAATCAGTTTTCATATGGCAGGGGTTCAGGAACTTGTTTTATTATTATTATTATTATTATTATTTTTTTTTTTTGAGACAGCGTCTCTCTCTGTTGCCCAGGCTGGAGTGCAGTGGTGCGATGTCAGCTCACTGCAACCTCTGCCTCCCAGGTTCAAGTGATTTTCCTGCCTCAGCCTCCCGAGTAGCTGGGACTACAGGAGTGTGCCACCACACCCAGCTAATTTTTGTATTTTTAGTAGAGACAGGGTTTCATCATATTGGCCGGCTGGTCTCAAACTCCTGACCTCATGATCCGCCCACCTTGGCCTCCAAAGTGCTGGGATTACAGGTGTGAGCCACCGTGCCTGGCCTTATTTTTATAATTACTGAGACAGAGTCTCACTTAGTCACCCAGGCTGGAGTGTAGTGACGCAGTCATGGCTCACTGCAGCCTTGACCTTACTGAACTCAAATGATCCTCCCACCTCAGCCTCCTGAGTAGCTGGAACTACAGGTGTGCACCACCATGCATGGCCAATTTATTTTTATTATTTGTAGAGACAAAGTCTCCCTGTGTTGCCCAGGCTGGTCTTGAACTCCTGGACTCAAGTGATCCTCTCACGTCAGCCTCCCAAAGTGCTTGGATTACAGGCATGAGCCACCACACCCACACTTACTTTTTATTTTTTAATGATATTGTAAAGAACAAGAAATTATATAGGCATTTTAGAATAACTTTTATCCAAAGTGAATTAAATTGTTAAAATTTCAGTAAAAGGGGTAGTTTCAGTTCTCAGAAAAAGGTAGTACTTCATGAGATATGACTTTGCTGTGAGCATATAAGAGATAAATGCATATTTTTTAACTAAATAATAAATGAATTACTAGAAAATAGAATTAAGTTTTATTGTGAATTGTGTTGCTAAAAATCTAATTGTATGGACCATGCACTGATAGTTTAGAAGTACTGAGAAGCACCCCCCTCAAAAAAACAACAACAAAGTCAATTAAGAAGAAATCATACCTTTCTAAGTTGTATGTTTTCCCAAATGCAGTCATTGAGCCTGACACTGTAGTTCCATTTGTAAATAAGATCGAGCTTCTCTCTATAAGTGGATTTGGTTTATTTTCAGTCTAATTTTAAATTTGAATGGTAGATATAAACTTGCTTACAAAAGGGCATTTCCTAAGTTAAAGTTTTACAATTAATCTTTAAAAATAAGCTCCCGAGGCCGGGCGTGGTGGCTCACGCCTGTAATCCCAGCACTTTGGGAAGCCAAGGTGGGCAGATCACCTGAGGTCAGAAGTTTGAGACCAGCCTGGCCAACACGGTGAAACTCCGTCTCTACTAAAGTACAAAAAATTAGCCGGGCGTGGTGGTGCACATCTGTAATCGCAGCTACTCAGGAGGCTGAGGCAGGAGAATCACTTGAACCCAGGAGGCAGAGGTTGCTGTGAGCTGAGATCATGCCACTGCACTCCAGCCTGGGCAATAGAGCAAGACAACACTGTCTCAAAAATAAGATAAAATAAAATAAATAAAAATAAAAATAAGCTCAGGAGATATTGAGCTGAAGGAGCAATATATAGGCTCTGTCCTCATTCAATAACTAAAACCCCCCAGTTACCACAAAGATTATTGTGATTTCAGGGGGAGCTTGGTCTGATGAAGGTTAGTTGGACTGCATGCTATATGAGATGTAGGAATATTATATAGCACTGACTATTGACCTTTCTGCTATATTTAGTTTTTTTTAATCCCTAAAAATATAAAATGGTCTTAAACATGCTCATTTTCCACATGACCAGGGCAGACTTGATGTAAGATGATCCTTGGCTTGTGTGGCCTGGGAACAATATGGTACTAAGTTCTGAATTTTTCTTCTAATAATAGAAATACACTGATCCAAGTGCTCATGTAATCTAAATTAAACACATCTAATCTCTGCATAAATTGTTGAACTGTTATTTTAATGAATACATCTTACCCTACATTTTCTCGTCTTTTTGACACAAGTTTCAAACCACTGACTGAAGAAACATATAATACTGAAAGTGAGAATTTATAATACCGAAAGTTTCAACTTGAGCAAAGTTTTGACTAACACCAAAAGACTTATATTAACAATAGTATCATTTATCATTTAATTCCAATGACTTCAAGAGCTACATGATATATCAAAGACTTTAACAAACTGCCATTTTTTAGTAGTCTTGTTAAATGTTTGATGTATGTTACACTGGTGTGCAAACATGCAGTTTTAGAAACTGGGAGAAAAGACTGGGCGTGGTGGCTTATGCTTGTAATCCCAGCACTTTGGTAGGCCCAGACCGGCTGATCACGAAGTCAGGAGATTGAGACCATCCTGGCCAACATGGTGAAACCCCGTCTCTACTAAAAATATAAAAAATTAGCCGGGCGTGGTGGTGGGCGCCTGTAGTGCCAGCTACTTGGGAGGCTGAGGCAGGAGAATGGCATGAACCCAGGGAGGCGGAGCTTGCAGTGAGCCGAGATTGCGCCACTGCACTCCAGCCTGGAGCAAGACTCCCTCTCAAAAAAAAAGAAAAGAAAAGAAACTGGGAGAAAAGGCCGGGTGCGGTGGCTCATGCCTGTAATGCCAGCACTTTGGGAGACCGAGGCAGTGGATCACCTGAGGTTAGGAATTAGTGACCAGCCTGGCCCACAGGGAGAAACCCCGTCTCTACTAAAAATACAAAAATTAGCTGCGCGCAGTGGCTCATGCCTGTAATCCCAGCTACTCAGGAGGCTGAGGCAGGAGAATCGTTTGAACCCAGGAGATGGAGGTTACAGTGAGCCGAGATCGTGCTACTGCACTCCAGCAAGACTCTGTCTCAAAAACAAAAAAAAAAAAAAAGGAAAGAAAAGAAAGTGGAAGAAAAGGAGAACATTAGCCTACTCTTCTTTTTATTGTAACAATTTTTTTTTTTTTTTTTTTTTTTTTCCCGAGACAGGGTCTCTCTCTGTTGCCCAGGCTGGAGTGCAGTGGCGCAATCTCGGCTCACTGCAACCTCCGCTTCCGGGGTTCAAGCAATTCTCCTGCCTCAACCCCCGGAGTAGCTGAGGTTACAGGCACGTGCCACCACGCCCGGCTAATTTTTGTATTTTTAATAGAGACGGGGTTTCACCAAGTCGGCCGGGATGATCTCAGTCTCCTGACCTCATGATCCACCCGCCTCAGCCTCCCAAAGTGCTGAGATTACAGGCACCAGCCATCGTGCCTGGCTATTGTAACAATTTTAAGGCAAAGTTCTAGATTTGCGCTAGTTTGTATTTTGTGATAGGATATTGTAAAAGCATTAGTCTTTAGGGTTGACATTTTTGTGTTTTTGTTTCTTGCCAATCTAAAATTTATTAGGGGAGATGAAAGTGGATACATAAACATACACACACACACTGCAGCAAGTAGAGCCCAGTAGTAACATTAATAAATTGTTTTACAGCAGAAGGATTGTTTCCATTACCAAGTTATCCACATTTAATTTATTTGTGAAACTTGAGGTAAATGGTTATCTTCAAGCGGGGAACAGTGGCTCACGCCTATAATCCCAGCACTTTGGGAGGCCAAGGTGGGCAGATCACCAGAGGTCAGGAGTTTGAGACCAGCCTAGCCAACATGGACAAACCCCATCTCTACGAAAAATACAAAAATAAGCCAGGTGTGGTGGCGGGAACCTGTAGTCCCAGCAACTCGGAAGGCTGAGGCAAGAGAATCACTTGAACCCAGGAGGTGGGGGTTGCAGTGAACTGAGATCACACCACAGCACTCCAGCCTGGGAAACAGAATGAGACTCTGTCAAAAAAAAAAATTTAAAAAAAAAAAAATTAGCCAGGCATGGTGGCAGACTCCTCTAATCCCAGCTATCCAGGAGGCTGAGGCAGGAGAATCACTTGAACACGGTGGGTGGAAGTTGCAATGAGCCAAGATTGCCCTATTTCACTCCAGCCTGGGCAAAAGAGAGAAATTCCGTCAAAAAAAAAAAAAAAAAGATTCTCCTCAATTAAGCACTATCCTGGAAGTTTTTTCCAGAATCTATAGTGATAGCCATCCCCTCTCTCCTAAACTCTAGATCCATATTTCTACCTGCTTCCTGATCATTTCCATCTAAATTACCCACAGGCCACATACAAACTTGGAACTCATCCACCCAGGTCACCTCTTCCCCATGGACTCCTAACCTAGAAAATAGCATTGTCATTGACGTAGCCCTGTGGTCGTGAGGGTAGGAAATTTCGTCTCACTGCCCACGCTTAGTTAGGCACAAAGTCCCACAGAGCCTATGAAACATCCCTCAAATTTATATACTCTATTATGTTACCAATGGTTTTATCCTATTCAGGTCATTTTCTCCTCTAAAGAAAAATATTTTGAAAGATGTTGAACAGAGCTCTGTTTCTGGCCCAGATGAAATAACAGTAACTGTATTTATTGTTCCTTATGAAACAACTAAAAAACTGAACAAACATATGAAAGAATGTTCACAAAACCTTGGTCATCAGGCAACAAAGGACAATGATCCCTGAGAGATGGAAAACGAATAAGGTGGGCTCTGTGGTTGCCCCAGCTTTGTACCTAGGGAAAGCTTCCCAGCTTGGCACAGGGAGGGAAAAGCTGAGTGGAGCCCGACAGTCTCCCTGAGTTGAGGAGACAAAATGGTGAGTGTGAGAAAGTCAAAGTAACCAGAATTCACTAGGGCAAATTGCCAGAAAGAAAAGAGCTGGAGCTCTGGACATGTTCACAGGGTAACCCTTGATGCTCAGCTGAGTACTGACCACCACATGCAAGTGAGAAAATTACCTGAGGCCAGGTTAAAAATAAATAAATAAACAACTCAAAATATTAATAAGTACAATTCCATAATCATATATAGAGCTAAAAACCTCGCCTATGCCCACTAACCAGATTCGTAAACTTTGTAATTCATACAACATCAGTCAAAATACTATGGCAAGAAAGAGTTTGCCACAGTAATGGGGAAAAGCTAGTCCTAGGTTAAACATTGCTTTGGTCCTGCTCAGCAAGTTTTAAAGCCATATCCAAAATAGTCTAAATGTCTGAGCAATTTAGGCATAACTTGGAACAAAGCTAAATATTTATAGGAATATAAAATTATCCAACAATTGGATTGAAGACCACCTGGGAATACAGGTTCTATAGGCTTAAAAAAAAAATCGACAAGGTAAAAATCATGTCTGGCATCCAATCAAAAGTTCTAAGGAAAGAAAAGAAGCAGGAAAGGATGACCCATGATAAATAGAAAAATCAGTGAATCAAAATTGACCCGATATTCACATAGATGATAGATTTAGTAGATAAGGCCAGGCGCGGTGGCTCACGCCTGTAATCCCAGCACTTTGGGAGGCCGAGGCAAGTGGATCACGAGGTCAGGAGATCCAGACGATCCTGGCTAACATGGTGAAACCTCATCTCTACTAAAAACGCAAAAAATTATCTGGGTGTGGTGGCATGCACCTGTAGTCCCAGCTACTCAGGAGGCTAAGGCAAGAGAATCGCTTAAACCCAGGAGGCAGAGGTTGCAGTGAACCAAGATGGTGCCACTGCACTCCAGCCTGGGCAACAGACCAAGATTCTGTCTCAAAAATATATAGATATAGATATAGATATAGATATAGATATAGATATAGATGAGGTTTTTAAAAAAGGAAAGAGGAGATAAAATAGTGAAACCAAAGTTGGTTCCTTAAAAAAAAAATCAATAAAATTGATAAACATCTAGAAACACTGATCAGGAAATAGAGAAGAAAGAAATTACAATATCAGGAATGAGATAAAAATGAATATTTGAATAATTTTATGCTAATAAATTTGACAATTTAAATGAACTGGACAAATGCCTTGAAAGACACCAACTATCATAGCTTACTTAAGAGGAAATAAATAACCTGAATATTCCATTATCTAATAAACAAATTAAATTTGTAGTTAAAGACCTTCCAAAAAAATAAACCTCCAGTCCCAGCTGGCTTCATTAATGAAGTTTACTAAACACTTAAGAAAGAAATAATAATTCAACACAAAGTCTCTACAAAAATTGAAAAGGAGGAAATGCTTCTCAACTTCTTCTATGAGGCCAGAATTACTCCATTATCAATATTAGAAAGTGATATTACAAGAAAAGAAAATTACAGATAAAACTCCTTCATGAGCACAATTTTTAAAATAAATTTAACCAATTGAAACCAAAAATATATGAGAAAGATAATACCTCATGACCAAGTGGAGTTTATCTCAGGAATGCAAGGCTGGTTTAACACTTGAAAATCAATCAATGTAATTCTGCATACTAACCAACAAATAAGCAAAAAGATCACCTCAATAAATGCAGAAAGATCATTTGACAAACTCCAGTGTGTGTGCTGGTTAGAATGTAAAATTGTACAAACACCTTTAAAAATAATTCAACAGATTCATAAAATGTTATACATATACATGCCATTACTTAGCCTTTCCATTCCTAGGTATATCGAAAAATAAAAAATAAAAACACATGTTCATACAAATAAAAAATAAGAACACATGTCTTACATATGGATTCTTTTTTTTATTTTTTATTTTTTGAGACGGTCTCACTCTGTCGCCCAGGATGGAGTGCAATGGCGCGATCACAGCTCACTGCAAGCTCAGCCTCCCGGGTTCCCGCCATTTTCACTGCCTCAGCCTCCCAAGTAGCTGGGACTACAGGCGCCCGCCACCACGCCCGAATAATTTTTTGTTTGTTTGTTTTTGGTTTTTTTGAGATGGAGTCTGCTCTGTCACCCAGGCTGGAGTGCAGTGGTGCAATCTCAGCTCACTGCAACCTCCACCTCCTGGATTCAAGCAATTCTCCTGCCTCAGCTTTCCACATAGCTGGGATTACAGGTAAGTATCACCACACCTGGCTAATTTTTTTGTATTTTTTTTAGTAGAGACAGGGTTTCACCATATTGGCCAGGCTGGTCTCACACTCCTGACCTTGTGATCCACCCACCTCGACCTCCCAAAGGGCTGGGATTACAGGCATGAGCCACCATGCCTGGCCAATTTTTTGTATTTTTAGTAGAGATGGGGTTTCACTGTGTTAGCCAGGATGGTCTCAATCTCCTGACTTTGTGATCCATTCACCTTGGCCTGGCAAAGTGCTGGGACTACAGGCTGCTGGGACTACAGGCGTGAGCCACCACACCCGGCCCAGCATATGGATTCTTATAACAACTTTATTTGTAATAGCCAAAAACTGGAATCAATCCAAATGTCCATCAATACATAATGAGTAAACAAAGTGAAGTGCATCTATATAACAAAATACTACTCAGCAATAAGAAGGAATGACACATGCAACAACATAGGTGAATCTTAAAACAATTATGCTGACTGAAATGAGCCAAATCAAAAAGAAAGAGTAGTAACTATATAATATTCTAGAAAATGCAATCTAATCTATAGTGACAAAGGGCAGATCAGTTGTTACCTGGGGTGGGAGAAGGAAGAGACATCACAAAATAACATAAGGAAACCTTTAGGGTGTTGATAGATACATTCATTTTCTTGATATTGGTGATGATTGTTACTTGGGTACATACATATGCAAACCTTATCAAGATGTGTATCCTAAATATGTGCAATTTGTTGTATGTCAATTATATCTCAGTAAAGCGGATTTTGGGGTGGAGGAAAAAGGCTTCTAACTGATCTCCATGACTCCAGTATCCTGAATTGCCCAGGTGTCAAACTTGTAAGTGATTAAGTAATCTTGAATGTTCAAGCCAGTCGAGCCTTGAGATGACTCCAGCCCCAGTCACTGTCTGATTACGACTCTAGGAGAGACCTCAGGGGACACCCACCCAGCTAAGCCAAATCAGCCCAAAGAACTATGACCCACTAAGGTTTCTTTTTAGCCATTAAGTTTTGCAGAAATGTGTCACACAGTAATACAACATCATAACAGTGGGTTTTAAGGTTTTATTTTTTTTCTCAATCAAACTTTTCCTATATACAGAATCTTATTATTAAGTTGAATATAATAAACAGATAAAAGTAAGACTTCTGGCCGGGTGTGGTGGCTCATACCTGTAATCCCAGTACTATGGGAGGTCAAGGCAGGAAGATCACCTGAGGCCAGGAGTTCAAGACCAACCTGGCCAACACAGTGAAACCCTGTCTCTACTAAAAATACAAAATATTAGCTGGGTGTGGTAGTGGATGCCTATAAATTCCAGCTACTCAGGAGGCTGAGGCAGGAGAATCACTTGAACCCGGAAGGCAGAGGCTGCAGTGAGCCAAGTTCACATCCATTGCACTCCAGCCTGGGTGACAGCGCAAAACTCCATCTCAAAAAATAAAAAATAAAAATAAAAAAAGTAAAACTGCTTTGGCTAAAATGGGAGTGGAAGAACCTAGATTTTTACCTGGCCAGGCTTCCCTGAGTGGTTCCTGAGCTAAGAATTCTTCTTGGAGAACCTTTGTGTGACCCACCCCCACTCCAGAATTTTTCCTTTCTCAGATGGGAACTGAGGACATAAAGATTAAGTGTCACACACAAGATATCGATCTGTGATGAAACCCTAGGTGTCTTCATTCAGAATTAACTTCACCATGCTATTGAAAATAGAAAAATGTCGTAAGCATATGTAAAATATCAGTTGTTAAATCAGAATAAGAGTGAAGTAAAAAAGTCAGAAAAGCACACTGTGTTTATCTTGACAAATCTAACCACAAATCAATGTTTTTACCCAAGATTAAAGGAAATATTGGGTATTTGATCTGATATTTCCACTAAGATACATTAGCATTGATATTCCTTAATATATATTGGCCATTTTGTATTCGTGATACATGAAAACAACCCGGGAAATAGGCTGAATTTGAAATAAAAATAATATATTAGTTTTAGTGAATTAAAACACCACACCCTGCATATACTGCCAAATGGAAATATGTAATTCTTCTCAAGAGGCCTCTTTCACCCTTTTTTTCTTTGTTTGTACTAATGGTGCAATAAATTCTGTGTAATGGCCTTTCATATAGTGTATTGAAATCAAATGCTCAATTTTCAATCTCTGCCTCAGATTTGAAATGATTATGCTGATAAGTAGTAAAGAAAATAGATGTAGAAGAGACATACTTCCAACTAATATGATAAATTTATTTCAGAATGAGTCCTAAAAACAAACACAGCCAAAATATACTTTAGAACTTGGCTATAAATCTCAGTGGTTGGTTCGCTGAACTATAGCAGTATCAATAATGTTTCTATGGTAAAAACTTAAGTCTTGCCTAACGCTGAGTTGAGAAGACCATTTCGTTAACACAGGTATGACTTAGGATGGCAGCAGAGCCAAACCTGCGTACACTGAAACTGCCATTTTCTACATGTAAATATAATCTTAGGTTCTGTACCAGCACTCCATCTCAAGCTGATATTTACAAATGTTTGCTCCCCAACTTGGTGTCTCACCACTCCCTTTCTGCAGCTGCAATTGAGTTTCAAAGTTACACAGCAAGAATAATTTTATGAAATTTTTATTACAGTAGGCTAAATGAATATAAAAGCAGAATAATCAATTTATAAACTAAAATTAAAATTATAGACACGATATAAATGGTTTCTTTTTTAAACTCTTCAATTAAGCACTGCTTCTACCCAGACCAAGAATATTTTGGAAGCATGAATGAACTGGAATGCCAAATCAATGATGTCAATGAGCTTATTTCACTTTTGTTTTTTACTTTTCTTTTTTTCGAGATGGAGTCTTGCTCTGTCCCTCAGACTGGAGTGCAGTGGCATGATCTCAGCTCACTACAACCTCCATCTCCCAGGTTTAAGCAATTCTCCTACCTCAGCCTCTTGAGTAGCTGGGATTACAGGTGCGCGCCACCACGCCCAGCTAATTTTTGAATTTTTAGTAGACACGAGGTTTCACGGTGTTGGCAAGGCTGGTCTCGAACTCCTGACCTTGTGATCCACCTGCCTTGGCCTCCCAAAATGCTGGAATTACAGATGTGAGCGACCGCGCCCAGCCTTATTTTAATTCTTAGCACGTACGAGGGTATGTCACCTAGACCCAGGTGTCAATTGCTTTTTTAAAATATGCATATTTAAAATGGAAGGATTACAAAATTCAGTAATGCTATAGATTGAATAAATAAAAATTTAGTTTTCGTTTTCAAAATAAAACTCATAAGCAAATAAATCATTTTGTTTGAATGCGTCAGTTTTAAGTAGTATTGTAAACAAATTTCACTACTGAGTCTTGTAGTCAAAGCTTTCTTTTTTTTTTTTTTTTTTTTTTGAGACGGAGTCTCGGTCTGTCACCCAGGCTGGAGTGCAGTGGCGCTATCTCGGCTCACTGCAAGCTCCGCCTCCCGGGTTTACGCCATTCTCCTGCCTCAGCCTCCCGAGTAACTGGGACTACAGGCGCCCGCCACATCGCTCGGCTAGTCTTTTTGTATTTTTTTTAGTAGAGACGGAGTTTAACCGTGTTCGCCAGGATGGTCTCGATCTCCTGACCTCGTGATCCGCCCGTCTCGGCCTCCCAAAGTGCTGGGATTACAGGCTTGAGCCACCGCGCCCAGCCTAAAGCTTTCATATTTCTTCTCTTTCAGGTCAGTAGAGAAAATATTTTTCATGCCTATGTTTTGAAAAGAATCGTAATCAAAATTAAAAACAAAAGTGCAAATCTTTTGAAATCCAAAATGAATCATAAAAATGTTAAAGTATGATTAATAGTATTAACTCTTTTGTAATGCAAGAATTACTTGGGCACTTAGCCAATATTTACAACAACATACAGTTATATGAGAAACTTAGTCATCTGTCTTTAGGTGCATAAATGTCGAAACCTATTAATTCCCAATGGAGATGAGAGACGAATATAGAATAAGCTAAAAACATTTTTCAAACTAGGCACAATCCCTCTCTCTATTAGACTAGGGACAGGGAAAATGTAAATGCTTGGGCAAACTTGTAGCTTAATCAGAAAGTTATGCCCCTCACCTTGTTAGACCCCCTTCCCAAGAATTTCTCTGCCGGGCGCAGTGGCTCACGCCTGTAATCCCAGCACTTTGGGAGGCCAAGGCGGGTGGATCATGAGGTCAGGAGTTCGAGACCAGTCTGGCCAACATGGTGAAATTCTGTGTCTACTAAAAATACAAAAATTAGTCAGGTGCAGTGGCGGGCACCTGTAGTCCCAGCTACTCGGGAGGCTGAGGTAGAAGAATCGCTTGAATCTGGGAGGCAGAGGTTGCAGTGAGTCGAGATTACACCACTGCACTCCAGCCTGGTGACAGAGCAGGACTCTTTGTCAAAAAAAACAAAAGAACTTCTCATCTAACCATCTTTATGATGATCTTCTACAAATAAAGATTCAATAATAACAACCATAATAAAATAATGACAACACCTTATATTGAATATTACTTTGCTATTTACAAAGTCCTTTCGTTTAATTATTTCATTTGACCCTTACAATAGCTCTATGAAGTAGTCATGGTAGATACAATCAACTCATTTTACAACTGAGAAGTCACATATATATATATATCCCTTCAACAGTTTCAGCTATATATACCAGAGCTGGGGCTAGAATTTAAGGTTATGTGATGCTCAGTCCAGTTCTCTTTCCCTGTATAATACAGTTTCCTTGAGATGGTGCTTCCTGAATTTTTTTAAAGTTGTTTTAAGTTAAATGCAAGTCAAATTATTCAGTTTCCTCTTATACAATTCCTATTTCTGGGTTAAGACTTCTGAAAACATGAAAGGAAATAAAATGTGAGCAAAACATAGATTTAAGAACTCTTAGGCATGGATTCACCAAAGACAACCCGACAAGAAAAAGGGTGTAACCTCATGCTATATTTCAAAAAGTAATGATTAGGGAAAGGAAGACAACAATCTAAGAGAAACAAGAGAGAGCTGGTTTAACTCAGCTGTTAACCCAAAGTTCAGCTCCCCCAAAGTTGTATTAGCTTCTTAAAATAAACAGAAGAAAAAGTACTGAGATTCAAACCCTTGCCCAAGAGAAAACCACACTGAATACAGTGGGAATCAAGTCAAAAAGTCTTCCACATCATAACAGCGTCAAGTCTGAACAGAACTGACCAAGCAGGAAAAAAATGAAAATAAATGTGATGGAAGCTCTGAAAACACACTATAGGAAAAGAAAGAAGGAAAGAAGAGAGAAAGAAAGAAGGAGGGAGAGAGAGAGAAAGGAAGGAGGGAAGCACAGAAAAGAACTTGAAGAAAAATCAACTTAAAGATCAGAAGGAAATTATTAACACTTGTTTCATGCTATAACATACATTAATGAGATTAATTCTAAAGTGTGAGCTCAAAGAGAAGATGATAAAACCACAGAATGACATTAAAAGGAAGATGTGACTGAAACTATATCATCATAGGACTAATCAATAAGCTAGAAGATGGCAAGGAAGAATAGATACCACTGAAGATAAAATTACAAAGCATAAAATATGAATTCAAGTAGAATAAAAATAATGCTAATAAATGAAAGAAAAGTAAAGGATCAAAATTCCAACTAATAATCATTGGCATCTCTGTGCTAGAGAAACTACAAATGAACTAGAAGCTGTGGTGAAAGATATAATAGCAGAAAAATCTCCACACTCTCACCCCAAGTGAAGAAAAAATATCTAGATATGCAAATTAGTTCCAAGAAAATTGTATATAGAAGGCTCAATATAGAAACTACCTTAGTTAGTAACTACTGAACATCAAGTACAAAGAAAGAATTCTTCAGATGTCCAGGAAAGCACATTGCCCACTGTAATGGTTAATTTTATGTGTCAACTTGACCGGGCCACGGGGTGCCCAAACATCCGCTCAAACATTATTCTGTGTGTGTCTGTCAAAATGTTTCTGGGTGAGATTCACATTTCAATTTATAGACTGAGTAAAGCAGATTGCACTCCCCAATGTCAATAATCAAATGAAGACATACTAAAACAAAAAGGCTGAAGAAGAGAGAATTCTTTCTGCCTGGTTACAAGAGCTTTTCTAGCCTTGTGACTTGGTCTGAAACAGTGGTTCTTCCTGCGTGTCAAGCCGGCTAGCATTTAGACTGAACTATTAGAACCTTCAGTTCTCTTGATTCTCAGGACTTCAGATTCAGACTCAGACTGGCTCTCCTGGGACTCCAGCTTGCTGTCTCCAGGTCTTGAGATTTCCTAGCTTTCATAGTTGCATAAGCCAATTCCTTATAGTAAATCACACACAGAGCACATCCTATTGGTTCTGTTTCTCTGGAGAACCCTGACTAGCACATATGTACAAAGGCGAAAAAAAAAAAAATCAGACTGGCTTCACAGGTATCCCTAGTAACATACAATGGCAGAGACTAGAGATACATCCACAAATTCTAATGAAAAGAAACTGTGGCCAGGCACTGTGGCTCACGCCTGTAATCGCAGCACTTCGGAAGGCCAAGGAGGGTGGATCACCCAAGGTCAGAAGTTCGGGAACAGTCTGGCCACATGGTGAAACCCCCTCTCTACTAAAAGTACAAAAATTAGCCGGATGTGGTGGTGCGCCTCTAATCCCAGCTACTCGGGAGGCTGAGGTGGGAGAATTGCTTGAACCTGGGAGGCAGAGGCTGCAATGAGCCAAGATAGCGCTACTGCACTCCAGCCTGGGCAACAAAGCCAGACCCCGTCTCAAAAAAATAATAATAATAATAAAAAATAAGGAAAGAAAAAAACTGTGACTCAGAAGCACAGATTCAGTCATGGCATCTTTCTAGTATAAAGACAATAACAGATAGTTTTAAACATAAAAGAACTGGGAATATCACAAAAGTGCCCTTCTTGAAAAAATATCTGACAATGAAATCTAAACAAATAACAGGTGAATCAGAGTAAAGATCAGAGAAGCTTTGGTACAAAGATCGGTGGGGAATAACACTTCCGTTTAAACCAAGAAGTTATACTAAAACAATGAAAACTATGATTACAGAAAGTAAGCATTGTAAATCTGGATAACTTGAAAATAATAATATAACTAACAGCCAATGAAGATGGGCAAAGAGAAGATGGAAGAGTGATAATGTTCACACTTTATACTACCTAAAATTGAGTGGAAAATACGTTTTTTTTTTAATTATTTATTTTATTTTTTGAGACAGAGTCTCACTCTGTCACCCAGGCTGGAATGCAGTGGCACTATCTTGGCTCACTGCAACCTCTGCCTCCTGGGTTCAAGCAATTCTTCTGCCTCAGCCTCCTGAGTGGCTGGGATTACAGGCATGTGCCGCCATACCCGACTAATTTTTGTATTTTTAGTAAAGATGGGATTTCACCATGTTGGCCAGGCTGGCCTTGAACTCCTGACTTCAGGTGATTTGTCCGCCTCGGCCTCCCAAAGTGTTGAGATTACAGGCATGAGTCACCATGCCCAGCCAGAAAATACTTTTAAATGTTCTTCACAACCTCTTTTATAACTTTAGAGGGATATTTTAGGAAATATTTCTTCGGGAGGACAAACATTTTTTTGAAGTCCAAGAATTCCTCCAATTATATTTCATTTTATTTTTCTTCTATTGAATTCAACAGTTTTTACTGAAAAATAGTACTTATGCCATGATGACATTTTTATACAATATCACTATTTGACTGCATGCATAGAAAGAGGCAAGTCCCTTTGGTGTTAACTGTGGCAGTGTCTGGGTGGTAGTATTTTAGGTGATTCACTCTTACTTTTCATTTTTGCTTTCCTAAATAGTTTGAATTTTTTTTCTTTTTTTTTTTTTTGAGACAGAGTCTCGCTCTGTCACCCAGGCTGGAGTGCAGTGGCATGATTTTGGCTCACTGCTGCAACCTCTGCCTCCTGGATTCAAGCGATTCTCCTGCCTCAGTCTCCCGAGTAGCTGGGACTACAGGTGCCCGCCACCACACCTGGCTAATTTTTTGTGTTTTAGTAGAGACAGGGTTTCACCGTTGTTGCCCAGGCTGGTCTCGAACTCCTGAACTCAGGCAATCCACCTGCCTCAGCCTCCCAAAGTTCTAGGATTACAGGCATGAGCCACTGTGCCCGACCAGTTTGAATTAAATTTTTTTTTTTTTTTTTTTTTGAGACAGAGTCTCGCTCTTTTGCCCAGGCTGGAGTGCAGTGGCGCGATCTCAGCTCACTGCGAGCTCTGCCTCCTGGGTTCACGCCATTCTCCTGCCTCAGCCTCCCGAGTAGCTGGGACTACAGGCGCCCGCCACCATGCCTAGCTAATTGTTTTTTGTATTTTTAGTAGAGGGGTTTCACCGTGTTAGCCAGGATGGTCTTGATCTGCTTACCTCGTGATCCACCCACCTCAGCCTCCAAAAGTGCTGGGATTACAGACATGAGCCACCGTGCCCGGCCTTGAATTATTTTTTAAAACAGTTAAGCAGTTCTAAAAAAAAAAAAAAAAAAAAAAAAAAAAAACTAGAAGCTAAAATGCAAATTACCTAATATATACCTAACTGTTCTTTGTTTTTCTAAAATAAGTTTTCAATTTCTAAAAATATCAAGTTGCCCCCTAACTATCTAACTGCTATTATATATTTGATGCAGTGCTTACAAAAAAGGACCCAAAATTCTTTCATGCACCTTTGCCTGTACTCTCTCTCAATGGAAGAGAGCTAGAGAATCTTAGGAAGGAAGAAAGGAAAAAGATTGGCTGGACACAGTGGCTCATGCATATAATCCCAGCACTTTGGGAGGCCAAGGCTAGGGGGATCACCTGAGGTCAGGAGTTCGAGACCAGCCTGACCAATATGGTGAAACCCTGTATCTACTAATAATGCAAAAATTAGCCGGGCACGGTGGTGGGCGCCTATAGTCCCAGCTACTCGGGAGGCTGAGGCAGGAGAATCACTTGAACCCAGGAGGCAGAGGTTGCAGTGATCTGAGATCATGCCACTGCACTCCAGCCTAGGTGACAAGAGCGAGACTCCATCTCAACAAAAAAAAAAAAAGGAAAAATATTAAGGCTTTTACTTTCTCCCACTTGAAACATACATGACTGCAGTCCATTTTACCTCCAGAGTAAATAAATAAAAATGAGCCAGACATTATCTTAATGAGGCAGAATTCATATAAGTATGGGCCATGGTAGCAGGTTTGAATACTGACTCTCATTTCTAGGTCTGAATAGAAACCTCGGTTTAAATACTGACCCTCTGAAATCTAGGCTTGAATATTGACTCTCATTTCCTGGCTGTGTGACCTTGGCAAGTTCTTCTTTCTGATTCCCAGGGCATATGACCACGGAACATGGTACGTGATGGTAAGAATTAAACAGACAACATATGTAAATAAATTGGTACATATTAGGTCCTTGGTAAATGGTAGCTATTATTATTTTCAAAATAATTATTTCATTAAATCAAAAGAAGGGACTTGGAAAGACGACCAAGTTGGAAAACATTCTGGAAACCTCTCCAAAGGCAACTTTTCCCACTTCCACGACATCTATTAACTTTTTCGTGTCTGTGGCAGGAGTGTGAGGGCCCTTTCCAGGGAGGTGAGAATGAACAGTTTCAACAATGAAAAGTGGTAGTAGAGTCTCTTTCCTCCTCGGCACTATGTAGACCAACACAAAGCCTGGCTCTTTGTGGACTCAAGTAGAAACGAGGTCTCTGCTCATGATTTCATGGTATCAGCTTTGTAGCATGCATCTGGATTAATTTTTATGAGCCCTTAGAGTATATCATTTACCAAGTTGTAAGTGCAATCAGGTTGCCTGACTTCCCAGAAACTAGGTTCATGAGATAGTGCTGAGCCTTTCCAGGTGAATGAATGACCAGAATGAAAACCCTTCCTAGCCCTTCACTGAACCGTGGCTCTCGAGGGTGTAGTTCTGCATGTATCACTGGGCCGCAGAAATGCTTTCCAGTCCAGCTCACAGCGCTACGCACACAGCAACTCCTTCTCCATCTGAAGAGGACATTTATAGGGCACACATGGCTGTCCAAAGAGGAACAACTCCTTCAGCAGCGCACTTTAGGCTTGGCTTTTGTGAGAGAAGAATAAACACGAGCTTTGTGGAAGTTAAAGATAAGAAAATACTGCGTCCTGGCTACAGGTCCAAGTCCAATCTCTTACACTCACAGAGCCCATCCTTTGAGTCATCAGCACAGAGCTTACCAGTCCTTGCAAGTAAGAGCATTCTCTCAGAATCTCAGGCTCTGATTCTAATCCTGAGTTAGGCTAGACAGCACACTTGCCACCACCCCACCTTCGGCGTCAGGAGCTAATGGGCCAAATGTATATCGGGTCCATAATTGCTGGGATGATTTTTTCACATTCAATTTTGCATCTTTTTTTCTTTTTTTTCTTTTTTTTTGAGACAGAGTGTCGCTCTGTCCCCCAGGCTGGAGTGTAGTGGCTCAATCTTGGCTCACTGCAACCTCTGCCTCCTGGGTTCAAGCAGTTATCTGCCTCAGGCTCCTGAGAAGCTGGGATTACAGGCACACACCACCACACCCGGCTAATTTTTTGTGTTTTTAGTAGAGATGGGTTTCGCCATCTTGGCCAGGCTGGTCTTGAACTCCTGACCTCAAGTTATCCACCCTCCTTAGCCTCCCAAAGTGATGGGATTACAGGCACAAGTCACTGCGCCCAGCCTGGATCTTTATCTTCTATAATTTTGAGAGAATAGAAAAGCAAGGTACAAATGCACTTTATAGCACTCTATCAGGCACTCTGAAAAAAAATGTGAACTGTCAGGCCAGGCACAATGGCTCATGTCTGTAATCCCAGCACTTTGGGAGGCCTAGAGGGGCAGTTCACTTGAGCCCAGGAGTTCAAGACCAGCCTGGGCAGCATAGCAAGACCCCATCACTATAAAAAAGAAAAAAGTTTTCTAAATAGAAATTATAAAGTAACTTAAGAGTATAATTTGATTGTTTGTAGGCCAGGTGTGATGGTTCACGCTTGTAATCCCAGCACTTTGGGAGTCCGAGGCAGGTGGATCACCTGAAGTCAGGATTTCAAGACCAGCCAGGCCAACGTGGTAAAACCCCATCTCAACTAAAAATACAAAAATCAGCTGAGTGTGGTGGCACACACCTGTAATTCTACCTATTTGGGAGGCTGAGGCAGGTGGATCACCTGAAGTCAGGATTTCAAGACCAGCCAGGCCAACATGGTGAAATCCCATCTCAACTAAAAATACAAAAATCAGCTGAGTGTGGTGGCACACACCTGTAATTCCAGCTATTTGGGAGGCTGAGGCAGGAGAATAAATTGAACCTAGGAGGCAGAGGTTACAGTGAGCCAAGATCTCACCACTGCACTCCAGCCTGGGCGACAAAGTGAGACTTGGTCTCAAAAAATAAATAAATAGGCTGGGCGCAGTGGCACACGCCTGTAATCCCAGCACTTTGGGAGGCTGAGGGAGGCAGATCACCTGAGGTCAGGAGTTTCAGACCAGCCTGACCAACATGGAGAAACCCCATCTCAACTAAAAACACAAAATTAGCCAGGCGTGGTAGTTGTGTAGTAATCCCAGCTACTCAGGAGGCTGAGGCGGGAGAATTGCTTGAACCCGGGAGGTGGAGGTTGCAGTGAGCTGAGATCATGCCATTGCACTCCAGCCTGGGCAACAAGAGCGAAACTCCATCTCAAAAAATAAATAAATACTAAATAAATAAAATTTTAAAAATAAAAAATAATAATTGGATTGTTTGTAAAACAAAGAAAGGATAAATGCTTGATGTGATGACACCCCATTTAACTGCTATGATTATTATGAATTGTATACCTGTATCAAAATATCTCATGTACCTCATAAATATATACACCTACTATGTACCCACAAAAATTTCAAAACACAAAATAAAATGAACCAAGGACTTTAGCAGATGCATCACTAAAGAAGATTTAGGCTCTATCATCTGCCACCACTGCCAGGGCCAAAGTGGTTCACTGAGCTGTGAAGACAGATTCCAGATGCTGGGAACTCACGCCTCCAATCTCAGATGCTGTGTCCAGCAAAGGCTTCGTGGTTCTGGCCTACAGTGGCAGGCTAACACCTCCTGCAGCTTGTTGTGGCTGAAGGAACAAGGCAATGACATCAGTGCCTACCTGGGCAACACCAGCCAGAAGGAAGACTTCGAGGAAGCCAGGCACTGAAGCTTCGGGCCAAAAAGGTATTCATTGAGGATGTCAGCAGAGAGTTTGTGGAGGAGTTCATCTGGCTGGCCATCCAGTCCAGTATGCTGTATGAGGACCACTACCTCCTAGGCAGCTCTCGCCCCAGGCCCTGCATCACCTGCAAACAAGTAGAAATCACCCAGCAGGAGGGGGCCAAGTGTGTGTCCCATGGCACCACAGGTAAGGGCAATGATCAAGTCCGATTCAGCTCACCTGCTACTCGCTGGCCCCCCCAGATGAAGGTCATTGCTCCCTGGAGGATGTCCGAGTTCTACAATCAATTCAAGGGCCTCAACAATCTGATGGAATATGCAAAGCCACATGGGATTCCCATCCCAGTCACTCCCAGGAACCCGTGGAGCATGGATGAGAACCTCGTGCACATCAGCTATGAGTCTGGAATCCTGGAGAGCCCCAAGAACCAAGCACCTCCAGGTCGCTGCATGAAGACCCAGGACTCATCTAAAGCACTCCCAAAAACCCTGACATTCTCGAGATTGAGTTCACAAAAGGGGTCCTGGTGAAGGTGACCAATGTCAAAGATGGCACCATCCACCAGACCTCCTTGGAGCTCTTCGTGTACCTGAACGAAGTCGTGGGCAAGCACCATGTTGGCCATATTGACATCATGGAGAACCGCTTCATTGGAATGAGGTCCCGAGGTATCTACAAGACCCCAGCAGGCACCATCCTTTACCTTTACCATGCTCATTTAGACATTGAGGCCGTCACCATGGACCAGGAAGTGTGCAAAATCAAACAAGGCCTGGACTTGAAATTGGCTGAGCTGTTGTACACCGGTTTCTGGCACAGCCCTGAGTGTGAATGTGTCCGCCACTGCATCACCAAGTCCCAGGAGTGAGTAGAAGGGAAAGCGCAGGTGTTTGTCCTCAAGGGCCAGGCGTATATCCTCTGCGGGAGTCCCCACTGTCTTTCTACAATGAGGAGCTGTTGAGCATGAATGTGCAGGGCGATTAGGAGCCAATCGATGCCACCGGGTTCATCAACATCAATTCCCTCAGGCTAAAGGAATATCACCATGTCCAGAACAAGGTCACTGCCAAATAGACCCCTGTACAATGAGAAGCTGGGGCCTCCTCACTTTGCAGATCCCCCAAGTACCGGCACCAATTGTTGTGATAATTTGTAATTGTGGCTTGTTCTCCCTGGCTGGTAGCAGACTGGGGCTGCCAGCCTCCAGTTTTGTTCCCTGGTCCCCCTGAAGCCTGCAAAAGTGGTCAGCGAAGGGAAGGAGGAGACGCGGCTGCAGTGGGGAGCCATAAATGACAATTTTTAAAGTATACATTTATAAAAGAAGAAGATCTACAAGAAGATAAGCCTATGAAAGATGCTCCACATCATATGTCATCAGGGAAATACAAATTAAAACAACGTTGAGATACGCACCTATTACAATGACCAAAGCCTGGAAGGCTGAAAACACCAAATAACTGGCAAGAATGTGGAGCAAGAGGACTCTCATTCACTGCTGGTGGAAATGCAAATCGGTACAGCCACTTCAGAAGGCAGTTTGCAGTTTCCAACAAAACTAGACATATTCTTACCATACACTTTGGTAGTGAAATGAACTGAAAACTTATGTCCACATAAGAACTTGGCTCACTGCAACCTCTGCCTCCCAGATTCAAGCGATTCTCCTGCCTCAGCCTCCCAAGTATAGCATCACTGTCTTGGCCAGACTGGTCTCAAACTCCTGACCTAAGGTGATCCGCCTGCCTTGGCCTCCCAAATTGTTGGGATTACAGGTGTGAGCCACTAAGCCCTGCCAAGATGTCTTTCAGTAGGTGAATAGATAAACAAACTCTGGTACATCTAGACAATGGAACATTATTTAGCTCTAACCAGAAATGAGCTACCAAGCATGAAAAGACATGGAGGAAACTTAAATGCATATTACTAAATGAAAAACACCAATCTGAAAAGGCTACATATTGTATGATTCCAACGATATGACATTCTGGGAAAGGCAAAACTACAGAGACAATAAAAAGATTAGTGGTTGTCAGGAGTTGGGGATTAGGGGGAGGATAAACAGGCAGAGCACAGAGTATTTTTAGAGCAGTGAAAATAATCTGTAAAATTCAATAGTGTTCAATAATTCAAGGCATGTCATGCATTTGTTCAATCCCATAGAATGTACAATACCCTCATACGCAACTATCAACTTTGGGTAATAACGGTGTGTCAGTGTAGGTCTGTCGACGGGAACTACTGTTCCACTATGGTAGGGGATGTTGATAATGGACGAAGCTATGCATGTGTAGGGGAAGGGAGTATATGGAAAATCTCTGTACCTTTCTCTCAATTTTGCTGTAAACTTAAAAATGTTCTGGCCGCGTATGGTGGCTCACACCTATAATCCCAGCACTTTGGGAGGCGGAGGCGGGCGGATCACCTGAGGTCTGGAGTTTGAGACCAGCCTGACCAACATAGAGAAACCCCGTCTCCCCTAAAAATACAAAATTAGCCAAGCGTGGTGGTGCATCCCCGTAATCCCAGCTACTCAGGAGGCTGAGGCAGGGGAATCTCTTGAACCCAGGAGGCAGAGGCTGCAGTGAGCTGAGATCGTGCCACTGCACTCCAGCCTGGGCAACAAGAGCAAAACTCTGTCTCAGAAAAAAAAAAAAAAAAAAAAGGTAAAAGGACATGATTAGAGAAAATTCAAACAGCACAAGTCACCCAATTCCTTAAGGAGTGATATCTATAGTTGCCTATCAACGTGTTAATGTGGAGGTGTGAAGGCCTGGCTATACCCAACACCTACCTGGGAACCAAACAATTCCAATAACTAATTCCTCCTTTTAATTCCTAGAGTTGTTGCTTTTCTTTCTCACACCTTTTTTTTTACTCTCCCTCCCTCCTGGAGGAGGAATTGAGACATCTGCAGATACACCTTCCTGGGAAGGTAACTGGCTAGGTCGGCTAGGTTGTGGGAGTTTAAAGTCCAGCCCAAGCCCTCATCCTTATCTCATTGTCAATTGTCTTATGAGGAAATAGCCCAGGCACAATAGTGTCTTCTCTTCCTCCAGGTCATGAGTTATTTCCTTATAGATCTTTTCTAACCAGTCTTACCCTTAAAACAGGAGCTGAAGAGCAAACCTCTGCCATTCTTGATGTGAGACGGGGAAGATTTGGAGGTACTGACCTGTGAAGTTTCCATTAATATGTAGCCATGAGCAGTGGCTCACGCCTGTAATCTCAGTACTTTGGGAGGCCAAGGTGAGTGGATCACCTGAGGTCAGGAGTTCGAGACCAGCCTGGCCAACATGGTGAAACCCCGTCTCTACTAAACACAAAAAATTAGCCGGGCATTGTGGCTCATGCCTGTAATCCCAGCTACTTGGGAGGCTGAGGCAGGAAAATCACTTGAACCCCGGAGGTGGAGTTTGCAGTGAGCCGAGATTGAGCCATTGTACTCCAGCCTGGGTGACAGAGTGAGAGTCCATCTCAAAAAAACAAAAAACGAAGGAATTATTCTCCTCATATAGTTGAGCATAAATTCAGCTAGCATGTACTTGGGGATCTGCTAACAGGCCTCCATAATATGTGCACAATATGTCATCCATAATGCAGAAATATGGAGTGCATACTGGGAATTACCTGCCTAACACGTCTTTTCTAAGAATGTATTTCCTCCCCACCCCCACTCTCACAACTCGCACTCAGGTACATTTTTACCATAGGAATCATTCTACACATACCTTAGGGCCCTGTTCCCTGGTCATTGTTCATTCATCCACAGGTTAGCACTGGACTTAAGCTGGGCCACAGTCCTTCTTTGTGGCTCATAGCCTAGGGATGACGGGCAAGTTGAACTAATCTCTCTTCACTGGCTCCACATTTATTAATAGACATGAACTCACATGCTCCTGGCAAGCTGAGAGAAGAAAGCCACTCTGAAATGAGAGAGTGAAGCCAACATTCAGAGGGGAACATGAGATGAGAAGAATCCTGACAACCTTCTAGTGTCTGGCTTTCAGCATTCAGAACCCAGCTGCATCTCTGCTCTTCCTGTGTCTTCATTATTCAATTATTCCTAGAATTCTATTTTAAAAACAAAAAACAGATCAAAAGAAAATACTGGAATCAGTTGAGCACCGTGGCTCATGCCTATAATCCCAGCACTTTGGGAAGCCAAGGCGGGCAGATCACCTGAGGTCAGTAGTTCCAGGCCAGCCTGACCAACATGGAGAAACTCCATCTCTACTAAAAATACAAAATTAGTCTGGCGTAGTGGCAGGCATCTATAATCCCAGCTACTAGGGAGGCTGAGGCAGGAGAATCACTTGAATCCAGGAGGCAGAGGTTGTGGTGAGCCCAGATTGCGCCACTGCACTCCAGCCTGGGCAACAAGATTGAAACTCCGTCTGAAAAAGCAAAAAAAAAAAAAAAAAAAGAAAATACTAGAATCCTTCTAATCAATTGCCCTTCTTACGTGAGGTAGTTTATGTTGGGTTTCTAACATCAACAAAAAGTTCCTAAAAATTGTATAGAATGTGGTGCTCTTCAGTGCTCAGATTGTGTGCTAATGAGACATCACCTGATCACTGGGAGAAGGAAGTGAGATAATGAACACAGGAATGCTTTGTCAGCTGTACAACATGATTCACCAATGACTCTTCTGAAGGAAGCCCTTATGTTCAACTGACTGAAAATAAAAATTTCTGCTTAAAGACCAAAGGGTTTGCCAAGCTTTATAATTTTCTTATTTTTTCATACTTTTTGTAATATCACTTCTTTTGAAATCTTGAGAGTTACTCCGTCTCCTTTAGATTAATAGAACCTTGACTACAGAACCAATGCATGTTATATAGGCACAATAATACCATTTGTAGAATGGCCAGCTGTGGCACTTTCGCACCCCTAATGCCTGGACTCTTAGGGATCTGTGAAGTGGGCAAGACATTCTAGGGCTATTTTTAGCATTTTAAAATCTCCAGCCGGGCGCAGTGGCTCACGCCTGTAATCCCAACACTTTGGGAGGCCAAGGTGGGTGGATCAGAAGGTCAGTAGTTCAAGACCAACCTGGCCAACATGGTGACACC
The DNA here is from genome assembly GCF_009764315.1 of Trachypithecus francoisi. Classification (NCBI taxonomy): domain Eukaryota; kingdom Metazoa; phylum Chordata; class Mammalia; order Primates; family Cercopithecidae; genus Trachypithecus; species Trachypithecus francoisi. The sequence continues at coordinate 124,229,092 of NW_022681453.1, read as the reverse complement.
CCATCTCTATTAAAAACATAAAAAATTAGCTGGGCGTGGTGGCAGGCACCTGTAATCCCAGATGCTCCGGAGGCTGAGGCAGAGAATTGCTTGAACTGGGGAGGCGGAGGTTGCAGTGAGCTGAGATCAAGCCACTGCACTCCAGCCTGGGCGACAAAACAAGACTCCGTCTCAAAAAAACCAAAAACAAAACTCTAACGACAATTGTACTTGCACGATATATCTGTTTATACAAGTTAACCATAACATCATATTTCTTTGCTTTGTGCTAAAATTAGATCAATTCAGTCTGCCGGTGACTAGCTCATGTTGCCCAAGTTCTAACTGGCTGTTGATGATACCTCTGGCATTGCTCCGGTGAAACTTGTGGATCAGACTGTTATCAGGTGGTAATATCCAAACAATACCCATAGTAGAATAGACCTGCAGGGGAGCACAAGGGTGAACAGCTGAAATTAAGGAACCTGTGGCAGTGAATATTGCCTATACATTGCTATGTTTACATATCACTGTGAATGAGATAAATATGTTTCTATTTGCTAGGAAAAGGTGTTCAAAACATGAGATAAAAGGGGAGAACAGGCTGGGTGCAGTGGCTCACACCTGTAATCCCAGCACTTTGGGAGGCCGAGGTGAGCAGATCACGAGGTCAGGAATTCGAGACCATCCTGGACAACATGGTGAAACCCCATCCCTATTAAAAATACAAACATTAGCCAGGTGTGATGGTGTGCACCTGTAATCCCAGCTATTGGGGAGGCTGAGGCAGGAGAATTGCTTGAACCCAGGAGGTGGAGGTCACAGTGAGCCGAGATCACACCACTGCATTCCAGTCTGGGTGACAGAGCAAGACTTCATCTCAAAAAAAAAAAAGGGTGGTAGGGGAAAACAACAAAAGGGACCTTGGGTGAGGAATGGTAACTTCTGGTCTACGATACTATCTAGGATGGTGGCTCCCTTGGCGTATTCCCTAGAATACTGATTCTGGGGTATTACAATAGAGTTACAAAAAGAAGAGTTATATGTTTTTTTAAAGGGATATACTCACTATACGTGGGCAACACGGAGCCAAACAAATTTGTTTGTTTTTTTGTATGATTTCTCAGAGCCTTTCACACCTTTGCACTTTGTGAATCTCCAAGAGGAAGTCAAAGTGTCTCCCAGACTTATCTGACCATAGAACCCTTCTTGTTTGAGGCATTTAATGAGCCTAGTATTCCATGAAATAGACTTTGGGAAAAGCTGGTCTAAAAAACACTCATTGAGTGCTTCCTATTTTTAGGACCTGGCCCACAAAGACATTGCCAAACAGAGCTGGCTCTGTCAGTTGGCAGAGTCACCTCTCCTACCACCTAAAGAGCTCTTCCACCTCCCATCAAACCACCTTCATTTCTGTCATTAAAATGTCATATCAGCCAGGTGTGGTGGCTCACGCCTGTAATCCCAGTGCTTTGGTAGGCTGAGGAGAGTGGATCACCTGAGGTCAGGAGTTCAAGACCAGCCTGGCCAACATGGTGAAACCCCATCTCTACTGAAAATACAACAATTAGCCAGGCATGGTGGTGTGCCTGTAATCCCAGCTACCTCAGTTGAGGTGGGAGAATTGCTCGAACCTGGGAGGCAGAGACTGCAGTGAGCTCAGATCATGCCATAGCACTCCAGCCTAGCCAACAGAGCAAGACGCCATCTCAGAAATAATTAATTAATTAATTAATTAATAATAAATAAAGTGCCGCGTCTTTGGTTTTTTGCTAATACTTTTGCTAATCTAGTGCCCAATATAAATGTTCCTCAGAAGATGCGTCAAATTTCCTCAATTATTTCCAGGGGAAAAAATACCTCTAATAGCAGAGCAGGGTGAATTAATAACCCTGAGTAAACTAAGTCTGTGGCAGCCAAACACTCAACATTTCCCAGTCTCCAGTTGGATTCCAACATTCTACACCATAATATATCCGTTTGCTTTAATATACATTGTTTTGTTTGTTGTTGTTGTTTTGAGACGGAGTCTCACTCTGTCACCCAGGCTGGAGTGCAGTGGTGCGGTCTCGGCTCACTGCAACCTCCACCTCATGGGCTCAAGTAGTTCTCCTGCCTCAGCCTCCCAAGTAGCTGGGATTACAGACACCTACCAACATGCCTGGCTAATTTTTATATTTTTGGTGGAGACACGGTTTCACCATGTTGGCCAGGCTGATCTCGAACTCCTGACCTCAGGTGATCCTTCTGCCTTGGCCTCCCAAAGTGCTGAGATTACAGGCGTGAGCCATGGCACCTGACCAATATACACTGTTTCAAATGATTTGGCAGCAAATAGAGTAGGTACTGTGATAATATGCACCAAGTCATAGCCTGCGGCTGTAGGTAACCCATTGTTCAGCTGGCTGAGAGACAGGCGTTGGGGAGGGGTCATGGGTGATACTTCAAGGAGGAAGTCAGAGTCCCCTTGAGAGGGGAAAGACACTGGAAGGGGTGGTAGGTGAGTACCAAGGCATGAGTACAAAGCAGGAAGACGGCCAGGTGCAGTGGCTCACACCTGCAATCCTACCACTTTGAGAGGCTGAGCTGGGTGGATCACTAGGTCAGGCGTTCAAGACCAGCCTGGCCAAGATGGTGAAACCCTGTCCCTACTAAAAACACACAAAATAGCCAGGCCTGGTAGCAGGTGCCTGTAATCTCAGCTACTTGGGAGGCTGAGGCAGAAAATTGCTTGAACTCGGGAGGTAGAAGTTGCAGTGAGCCAAGATTGCACCACTGCACTTCAGCCTGGGCGACAGAGCAAGACTCCGTCTCAAAAAAAATAAAAAAAAAAACTGGAAGATGCGCCTGTAATTGTGTGCAGCCTCATTCAAGTGGGAAGTGGCACTGCCACAGCCAGTACTTGAAGCGGTGGTGGATCCTTCCTCAGCAGGCTCTATTTCCCCTTCCCTCCTTCCGATAAGGAAGGCCGCTCCATGCCCACAGTGACCTTTTTCGATGCTTCCTTTTTCCTTTTCTATTCCTTAACCTTATTTTTGTTATCCCCTCCACCCATTTTCTTTATTTTCTCTTCTACTCTCCCCCAGTCCATGTAAGATTTACCATTGTCTAGGGGTGGGGGGATGGGCAGATAAGGGTGACCAGTATCAAAGATGTGCCATCTCTTTGTGATGAATGAAACAATTTTAGTTATTTTAATTTCATTCCATGAGATCTAAATGGATATGAACACAGTGGTGAAGAGCAGGGGAAATAACATTCGGCCACCTTTTCTTCCACTCAGTAATTACTGGTATTGATGCCAGTGTTAGAAGGTGGCTTTTGACATCATCAAGTTCTGGTAGTTTTCAAGCTTTTGAAATTGAGGAACACTGTCAAATCAACTTATTTCGTTTTTGTTTGTTTGTTTGTTTGTTTTGAGACAGTCTCGCCGGGTGGAGTGCAGTGGCACAATCTTGGCTTACTGCAACCCCTGCCTCCCGGGTTCAAGCGATTCTCCTGCCTCAGTCTCCCGAGTAGCTGGGATTACAGGTGCCTGCCACCATGCCTGGCTACTTTTTGTATTTTTAGTAGAGACGGGGTTTCACCGTATTGGCCAGACTCGTCTCGAACTCCTGACCTCGTGATCCGTGCTTCTCAGCCTCCCAAAGTGCTGGGATTACAGGCGTGAGCCATTGCACCTGGCCTAAAATCAACTTATTATTTGTAACAAAGAAAAATAGTATTTTTTTTTTTTTTTTTTAGTGTATCAGGACCCATGAAACACAGCAGAAAAAATTTTCATCTATGTCTCCCTTCTGTCCCTGCCTGCCCATTCTCTGAGGCTGCTATTTGTCTTAGGATGGAATTTAGTGCCAGCCTTTTCTGGTCCCTTTTAGATCTAAAAAAGAAAAAAGGACAGCCAGCTGTGGTAGCTCACACCTGTAATCCCAGCACTTTAGGAGGCCAAGATGGGCAGATCACCTGAGGTCAGGAGATCGAGATCAACCTGACCAACAGGGAGAAATCCCGTATCTACTAAAAATACAAAAATCAGCCGGGTGTGGTGGCAGGTGCATGTAATCCCAGCTACTTGGGAGGCTGAGGCAGGAGAATCACTTGCCCCTGGGAGGCAGAGGTTGCTGTGAGCCAAGATCATGCCATTGCACTCTAGCCTGGGCAACAAGAGCGAAACTCCATCTCAAAAGAAAGAAAAAGAAAAAAGGAAAGTCCTTTGCCCACTGTATTCCCTCAGTTTCAGTTCAGTTATTAATCCAATGAGTCCATTGGAATGAAAACTCTCAGCTCCTTTCAAAATTTATGGTTCTCTGCTCCCCAGTTAGCACTGCCTCAGGCTAAGCTCCAGCAATGAGAACGGGAAAGGAGCTTTGGGTTGCTTTATTCTTTTTATTTTTATTTTTATTTTCTTTTGGTACAGGGCCTTGCTCTGTCACCCAGGCCAGAGTGCAGTGGTGTGACTGTAGCTCACTGCAACCTCTGCCTCCCAAGCTCAAGCCAACCTCCCACCTCAGCATCCTACAGGCTACGCCACCACACCCAGCTAAGTTTTGCATTTTTTGTAGAAGATGGGGTTTTGCCATGCCGCCCAGGTTGGTCTCAAACTCCTGGGTTCAAGCCATCCACCCACCTCGGCCTCCCAAAGTGCTGGGATTACTAGCATAAGCCACTGTGCCTGGCCTAGAGTGTGTGCATGCCAGAAACTGTCTCCTCCTGGTTTACAACCCGATGTCCCCAATAAACCTCTCCTTTCTACTATTTAGCCATCAAGATGTCTTTTGGAAGATAACTCTTTCTCTCATGGGTTCTTGGGAGACTCTCACTTCTACGACTTTCACTTTCATAAGTGGATGTCTTCAAGATGGATAACTGAGTCTTCCATGAGTCCCTACCTCCGACCTTTCTCAAACTCCTGACTTTTTTTTTTTTTTTTTTTTTGAGATGGAGTTTCACTCTTGTCACCCCAGGCTGCAGTGCAATGGCACAATCTCAGCTTACTGCAACCTCCACCTCCTGGGTTCAAGCGATTCTCCAGCCTTGCCTCCTGAGTAGCTGGGATTACAGGCATGCACCACCACGCCCGGCTAATTTTGTATTTTTAGTAGAGACAGGGTCTCACCATGTTGGCCAAGTTGGTGTCCAACTCCTGACCTCAGGTGATCCACCAGCCTCAGCCTCCCAAAGTGCTGGGTTGACAGGTGTGAGCCACCACGCCCAGCTCCTCCAGCCTTTCTCTACTGAGGTCTCCTTGCTCTCCTAGGTAGCTCTCTGAGGTAGAATCTAAGGTAACCCCCCAGGCTAGCTCTTTCTCTTTCTTAGTTTGTGTCTGGTCCACAGAAACATGCCTCTTTGGCCTTTCATACAAAGGGAGTACAGTTACTTCCTCAATTACAGTCCTCCAGGCCACGTCCACAACCTCTTGCTCCAGATCTCTTAAGATGGAGCCAGTCAGATCCTGGTCCACTGGTTCCCCTCACACTGCAGGGGACACAAATCAAGTACTCTACGTGATCAGGGGAAGCCCTTTTCACTGGTCATAGGGTAAGAAAAAGCACCCCCTTTTCCCTGCTTCAAGGAGAAATGGTACTAACAGCACACTGACAACTCTCTGTAAAGATCTAAAAATCTTCCCATTTGCGACTCCAGTCTTGTTTTATTCCAAAGTGGGTGACAATTGCAAAACTAATTTTCAGGCCAGATGCGGTGGCTCACCCCTGTAATCCCAGCACTTTGGGGGCCGAGTCAGGCAGATCACCTGAAGTCGGGAGTTCGAGACCAGTCTGGCCAACATAGTGAATCCCTATCTCTACTAAAAAAAAATACAAAATTTAGCTAGCTGGGTGTGGTGCCACATGCCTGTAACCCAAACTACTTGGGAGACTGAGGCAAAAGAATCATTTGAATTCAGGAGGCAGAGGTTGCAGTGAACAGAGAGCGAGCCACTGCACCTCCAGCCTGGGTGATAGAGAGAGACTTTGTCTCAAAAAAATTAAAAAATAAAAAATAACTAGTTTTCGACATCTTTTTGTTGGTTCTGCCCAATAGGTTTCTCCTACAATGTGTTTTGAGTACACATAACATTTGAACTAAGATAATATTTAGATGAACTCTAAATAATCAGGAATTTGAAAATATTAAAAATCGAAAGTAAGAGTTAAAAATGATTGCTGCCAGGCATGGTGGCTCATGCCTATAATCCCAGCATTTTGGGAGGCTGAGACAGAAGGATCACTTAAGACCAGGAGTTTGAGATCAGCCTGGGTAGCAAAACATGATTTTTTTTTTTTTTTTTTTTTTGAGACGGAGTCTCACTGTGTCGCCTGGGCTGGAGTGCAGTGGCCAGATCTCAGCTCACTGCAAGCTCCGCTGCCTCCCGGGTTCACGCCATTCTCTTGCCTCAGCCTCCCAAGTAGCTGGGACTACAGGCACTCGCCACCTCGCCCGGCTAGTTTTTTGTATTTTTTAGTAGAGACGGAGTTTCACCATGTTAGCCAGGATGGTCTCGATCTCCTGACCTTGTGATCCGCCCGTCTCGGCCTCCCAAAGTGCTGGGATTACAGGCTTGAGCCACCGCGCCCGGCCCGTGATCCTGTTTCTACAAAAAAAGAAATTTTAAATTAGCTGGGCTTGGTGGCGCAAGCCCGTACGTAGTCCCAGCTACTGTGGAGGCTGAGGCAGGAGGAGTCCTTGAGCCCAGGAATTTGAGGTTACAGTGAGCTGATCACATCACTGCCCTTTAGCATGGGAGACAGAGAGAAACCCTATCTCAAAAATCAATAAATAAATAAAAATAAAAGATTGCTGTGGTCAAAGGTCAGCCTCCACCTCCGTGAAATCAGTCAGGCATTTGCAGAATCTTTGAAATACCTGCATGGAGTCATCCCTCTTGACAAACACTAATCTTGTTCAGGTTTTTGCGATTTGAGATGCGTAACCTGAGGCCTAGACGAGTTAAGAGATTTACAGAGGATCACCTAGTGATGGGCAGCAAAATAATGACCAAAAAACGGTGTCTGGATGCCTATTCCTGTAAATTGATTGCCACTTGTGGCCAGATTCCATGACTCTTAGAGAGAGGTATGTACATGTTGGGCAGCCCCTGTGGCTCTACAGTCAGAAACCTGGCTTCAAATCCTGGCTCCTTCATATACCCCTTGAGTGATCCTGGGCAAATCTGTTATCTTCTCTAAGTCTTGGTTTTCTGTCTGTAAAATGACATTGATACTGGTATAAAGAACAAAATGGGTAATTTATAGAAAAGTACTTTTAAAACTGCTATGTGTTAGGTGAATGCTATGGTTGTTATTATTATGGTATTGGGAGTGGAGATAACCATGGTTTCTTCAGGATAACCTTAGTTTTAGAATTATTATGAGACTTATTAGAAGATCGCTAATTTATAATGGTGTTTAGTCATAAGAAATGCATAATCTAGGCCGGGCACCCAGGCACGGTGGCTCATGCCTGTAATCCCAGCACTTTCGGAGGCCAAGGCGGGTGGATCACCTGAGGTCAGGAGTTTGAGACCAGTCTGATCAACATGGTGAAACCTCGTTTCTACTAAAAATACAAAAATTAGCCGGGCGTGGTAGCAGACGCCTGTAATCCCAGCTACTCAGGAGACTGAGGCAGGAGAATCACTTGAACCCAGGAGGCAGAGGTTGTGGTGAGTCGAGATTGCACCACTGTACTCCAGCCTGGGTAACAGAGCAGAACCCCGTCTCAAAAAAAAAAAGAAAAAAAACCCAGAAATACGTAATCTAAATAAGTTCCGAAAGTTAGTTTTCCATATAACTTTTATGCAATTGTAAGTCTATACAATCTTGCCTATTAAAAAAGAATTTTAGGCAGGGCACAGTGGCTCATGCCTATAATTCCAACACTTTGGGAGGCCGAGGAGGACAGATCACAAGGTCAGGAGTTTGAGACCAGCCTAGCCAATATGGTGAAACCCTGTCTCTACTAAAAATACAAAAAAAATTAGCCTGGCCTGGTGGCGCATGCCTGTAATCCCAGCTACTCGGGAGGCTGAGGCAGGAGAATTGCTTGAATCCAGGAGGTGGCGGTTGCAGTGAGCTGAGATTGTGCCACTGCACTCCAGACTGGGCAACAGAGAGAGACTCTGTCTCAATAAATAAATACATAAATAAACAAATAATTTTAAAGAGAGTAGAAAGCGTGTGTTACACTAATGTTATGATGTAAAGAACAGTAAAGGAAATACACGTTTTGTGTATATTCAAAAGCTGAGTAAAACAGCTGGATAAATAAACAAATTGAGATTACAAGACATCGTGAAAGAAGGCACAGATGTCACCACGGGCCTGGGCAAAACAGTAACCAAAGCAAGAAGACATTTGCCTGCCACCAGGCTGTGGAAGAGGACACAGTCTTTCTCTGAGGAATCTCTGTAATAGGCCACAAGGCACCCACTTCAAAGTCACATGGTGCCTGAAAGACTTTCTGACACACAGAGGAAAAATGCACACCAGGTGGCTCCCCCAACAGGAGTTCCTGGAACTAATCAATGTCAAAGGCACCGAGAAAGTCAGGGCAGGTCAAGGAGTGTCTTACTGAGGCTCAGAGGGAAGGCCGCTGGCAGAGGCTTCTTCCCCGAGCAGGAAACCACGCCCTTTATCCCTGCTTGATCTCTTTGGATTGCAAAATATATGCAATGGTCTTGTCTGACCTAAGAGCCCTTCAGAAAGAGGGAAGGGTGGGAGGGAGGAGGAGCACTCAACGGGGGAAAAACTTTAATCTTCTTTGTTACCATTTTCTGAGAGAAGTGAGAGAGATCAAAGGCAAGGGTTTCACTTAGACTGGAAAGCTGTAGTCACCATCCACTTTCAGCCTTCTATAGGGGAGTGCATGGCCAATCTTAAATTTGTTTTTATTTATGTTCGGTAAAAGCAAGAGGAGCAAGTTTGGAATTAACCATGAGCACTGACCTAAATGATCCACATGTGGGAGATGAATGCCTTGTGCAGCATGATGCAATATTATACAGGTAAACCAAAGGGTGTGGTGGCCAACAGGCAGCCCAGATCCCTTTATCTCTGCTGCTTAAAGCTACTTTATCTTGCATATTTTCTCAACATAATCATACATGCATATGCTAAATCATTTGTGTTGGCTACTACAATGTAAAAAGAACATGTTCAAAGGAGGCACACTGATTTTATTTTTTACTTAAAGAGTTTTTTCCTGAGCAGTGGCTCACGCCTGTAATCTCAGCACTTTGGGAGGCTGAGGCAGGCGGATGACTTGAGGTCAGGAGTTCGAGACCAGCATGGCCAACATGGTGAAACCTCATCTTTACCAAAAATACAAAAACTAGCTGTGCGTGGTGATGCATGTCAGTAATCCCAGCTACTCGGGAGGCTGAGGCAGGAAAATGGCTTGAACCCAGGAGGCGGAGGTTGCAGTGAGCCGAGATTGTGCCACTGCACTCCAGCCTGGGCAACAGAGCAAGACTCCTTCTCAAAAAAAAAAACAAAAAAAAGCCGGGTGCAGTGGCTCACACCTATAATCCCAGCACTTTGGGAGGCCAAGGTGGGTGGATCACTTGAGGTCAGGAGTTCAAGACTAGCCTGACCAACATGTTGAAACCCCGTCTCTACTAAAAATACAAAATTAGCCAGGTGTGGTGGCAGGCACCTGTAATCCCAGCTACTTGGGAGGCTGGGACAGGAGAATCACTTAAATCTGGGAGGTGAAGGTTGCCGTGAGCCAAGATCGCACCACTGCACTCCAACCTAGGCAACAAGAGCAAGACTCCATCTCAAAAAAAGAAAAAAAAAGACTTTTCCTTGAGTACTATGTTAGAGAGGCTCTGAGGACCATCTCTCTACTAATCTACGAGTCTAGTTGTCCATGAGTCTAGTCATTCTACTCTGAAAAGCTAAACTTGGCTTAGCCCAGGTACTGTGCAGTTCATTCAGTGCATTTGGGAGAGTCCTGAGCATCCAGGCAGGACATGACGAGTGCAATTGAATGAAAATGGAGAGAGCAACGAGCATTCTGGAAAGTGGCCTTGAGATTAAATCAGTGTTCAGTCAGCATCCATTTGCCAAGCTGGGGGTGAACTCTGGATATCCTCTGGATTCATCAGACTTCACTGAGCCACTATCTTCCCTCTGTGACTATGAGCCTGTCCACCAGAGGTCTGTGCTCCCCTGGGGAAGGAACCTGGTTCCTGGAACATAGTACTGGCTCAATAGACATTGAACTGTTTGATCATCAAATCCTAAATGTATTTTTTGTCTAACCATTTTCCCTTAATTTACTCCCCCAGGGACTACTGCTATATAGTCAGGAATGAGTAAATGAATGAATAAATGGATATGTTAATAAACATATTATTTGTTGTCTGATTATACATAAAAGCATTTGTATAGTTTGTGAATGTAATAGTGTTTTCTTCCTAATGTTGTTTGCTTGAATATGGTGCCGTTATTCATTATGATAAATGTATCTTTACATTTTTAAGACTTTGTGCTATTTACAAAATGCTTTCACATACATTATCTTATTTAATCTTCACAGCAGTGCTGCAAAGTAGATATTATTGTCTCCCAGTTTAGATAAGATAGGTGATTTGTCCAAAGTACGCAATGAGCACAGAGCTGGACTTGAACCCAAATTTTGCCACACAGACCTATAGCAGTCCTTTTCCCTAGATTGAAAGGTGAGTAAGCAGGCAAAGGTTATATTCATTTGTAAACGGATGCTTGTTTCTAAAGATATAGCATGCACTGCCCACATAGGGGAAGTGCCATCTCTAATCTCCTGGCAGGCTCTCCCACCAAGCACCTGGCTTGTCTCTGGCTACACCTGCTTTTGAATGCGCAGCTGGCCTTATGCCAAGTCACTCAACAGAACTTACATTTGGCTATAGCTACTTGATACTAAAACAACCAGTGAAAAGGAAGAAAATTCAGGTATTAACCAGTTATTATTTTGTCTATACAATGACAATCTTTGGGGTTGATTTTTTGTCTTTAAGTTAAGTTGCTATATTCATGGAAATACCACAATTATTTCTTCTCCACTTGAATGTCAGTCCACAACAAGGACGCCAGCAGACTTGAACAGCAGGAGTCAATATTTTAAAACTAGGTCTCAAAATGTAGCCTGCGTCCTAAGGCTCCTACTGGTGCTCTTTTGTGTGCTAATGATCTCTGTTGTTGGCATTGCTGCTGAAGACACACTTAGTATCCCAGAGCTGTAAGGACCTTTGCAATCATTTAGAGCAGTAGTTTTCAAATTTCAAAAAAGTGGTACTGAATATTTTATTTAAATGAAATCTAACATAGAAGCCCAATCAACAAAGCAAATCCAAGCCGATTTGCTTTGGCTGAAGGGGAGATTGTGATAAACCTGAGGGAGCCTGCTATAGTTTGGATGTTTGTCCCCTCCAATGATCATGTTGAAATCTTATCCCCAATATTGGACGTGGGGCCTAATGGAAGGTGTTTAGGTAATGGGGTTAGATCTCTCATTAATAGATTGATGCCCTTTCTTGGGTGGGATGGGGGGTGAACGGTGTGTTCTTATTCTGTGTTCCTGTGAGAGCTGGTTGTTAAAAAGAACCTGGCACCTCCCCCACTCTCTTGTTTCCTCTCTCACCATGTGACCTCTGCACACACTGTTTCCCCTTAGCCTTTGGTCATGAGTAGAAGCAGCCTGAGGCCCTCACCAGAAGCAGATACTGGCACTATGCTTCTTGTATAGTCTGCAGAACTGTGAGCCAAATAAACCTCTTTTCTTTACATAAAACCCAGTTTCAGTTATTATTTATTTATGTATTTATTGGTTTGAAAGCCAGAGAAAGTCTAAGTTTCCTCTCTTTATAATCCAGAAATGTCTGGTATAAAGGGAAAAAAAATTCCATTCCTTTTTCAGCCCACAAGTTTGTAAAGATGTGTCACTCTGTAAAGTCGTGCTTGACTTGCTTTAGTAGGAATGTGGCTTTAAGATGTTGATCTCTGCTCTCTCACTGACCACCAGTTCCTGACCGTCCACTTCTGCTCAGGCACCCATGCTATTTGCTCTTTTCCAAAAGGGTCTCCTCCAAGTCCTTGGTTCCTTCCCAAATTGTAAGTGTACTTTATTCAACACCCCATTCCTAGCCTCCCAACGCAGCCTGGACTCAAGGATCAGCTGCATTCATAGTTCACAGACTTACCCACTCTAAACTTACTGTCGTGGCTTGTTTACCTGTTTGTGTATGCCCAAGACGCTCCCTGGAGGCATCCCAACCTTTTGGTCTGCTGGGATCACCCTTTCCTTTGATATTTACATAAAACAGCTTAAGTCCCCTCCCAACTTATAAATGAGGTTTGCACCCACCCCGCCACCAACACACACACTTTGTTCTAGTAAAGGTAAGTAATTAAATATTTATCTTTCAAAACTCAGGGCTCTTCTCATTTCCTTCCTAGAGACCATCTGGCTATAACCTGTCTCCTCACTGACCTTGACTCCATTGTCAACTCTGACTTGGTTTCTGGTTGCCTTTTGATTGTCATGGAAAAATAGAACCACACTTTTCTTTGGAATAATGCTGTTGTTGGTGATGACAGCATCAAAAGCTGGAGTCACAAAGAACACCAGGCTTCTCAGCATCACCTCATCCCCTAGTTCCCCACATATTAGTAACACAAGACTACTTTATGAACAGACTGTACTGAAGATTGGAGGACAATTAGTGGGAATATATCTACAAGTAGATGCTGAATTTGATTGTTTTCAGAGTGCAAGGAAAGGAGATTTTATTTTATATATATATATAGGTTTTTTTTTTTTTTTTTTTTTTGAGACGGAGTCTCGCCCTGTCACCCAGGCTGGAGTACAGTGGTGCCATCTCAGCTCAGGGCAACCTCCACCTCCTGGGTCCAAGCAATTCTCCTGCCCCAGCCTCCCAAGTAGCTGGGATTACAGGTGCGTGCCACCACTCCCAGCTTATTTTTTGTATTTTTAGTAGAGACGGGGTTTCACTATATTGGTCAGGCTGGTCTCAAACTCCTGACCTCAGGTGATCCACCTGCCTCAGCCTCCCAAAGTGCTGGGATTACAGGCATGAGCCACCATGCCTGGCCACTAGTCCTGTGCTTTTTCTACTGGATTTTCATTTTATCTTCTCCCAAGTACTGTGAGATATTCCAAATACTCCAAGTACTCCCAAGACAAGGCATATTGCCAGTTATCTTTCAACATCTGACTTCCCCTTCCACAGACAGTTTCCACTGAGCCCATGGCTTCCTAACTGAAGACCACTGCTTTATCCAGCCACACTTGCAGCCAGAGGTGGCCATGTGACTAAGTTTTAGCCATGAAATGTGAGAAGGTGATAGGTGCCCTTTTTGTCAGTTTTGCCCTTACAAAGATGGTGTATGCCTGACCCTTTACTTCCTTCCTGCTGGCAGGAAGCAGCAAATGGGCAGAGCAAAAGCAGGCATCTTAAACCCAGAGATAGCTGAGTGTGGTGGCTAATGCCTATAATCCTAGCTCTTTGGGAGGCCAAGGAGGATGGATCACCTGAGGTCAGGAATTCGAGATCAGCCTGGCCGACATGGTGAAATCCTGTCTCTACTAAAAATTCAAAAAAATTAGCCAGGTGTGGTGGCGTGTGCCTGTAGTCCCAGCTACTCGGGAGGCTGAGGCAGGAGAATCGCTGGAACCCGGGAGGCGGAGGCTGCAGTGAGCCAAGATCATGCCACTGCCCTCCAGCCTGGGCGATAGAGCAATACTCAAAAATAGAGCAAATCTCAAAAAACAAAACGAAAACAGAGATGAACTACCTATTTTCGGACAACTATGGAGAAAGAAACAAGCACCTACTGGAGGCTGAGACAGGAGAACTGCTGGAACCCAGGAGGCAGAGGCTGCAGTGAGCTGAGATCAGGCCACTGCACTCCAGCCTGGGTGGCACAGCAAGACTCTGTCTCAAAACAAACAAACAAACAAAAAAACAGAGATGAACTACTTATCTCCAAACATCTACAGAGAAAGAAACAAGTTGGCCGGGCGCGGTGGCTCAAGCCTGTAATCCCAGCACTTTGGGAGGCCGAGACGGGCGGATCACGAGGTCAGGAGATCGAGACCATCCTGGCTAACACGGTGAAACCCCGTCTCTACTAAAAAATACAAAAAAATTAGCCGGGCGAGATGGCGGGCGCCTGTAGTCCCAGCTACTTGGGAGGCTGAGGCGAGAGAATGGCGTAAACCCGGGAGGCGGAGCTTGCAGTGAGCTGAGATCCGGCCACTGCACTCCAGCCTGGGCGACAGAGCGAGACTCCGTCTCAAAAAAAAAAAAAAAAAGAAAGAAGCAACTACTTTTTTAAAGCCAATGCATTTATTTTGGTACTCTCTGCTACAGACACTTAGGTGGAACCCAGTTAAATACAGTGACCATCCTCATGGATGCCAGCGTCCTTGCAGGAGACACAACCAGTAAGAGGCAGAGCTGGGGCTTGGACCCAGGGCTCTAACCACGGTGCTTTCTTCAACCTTTCTAAAGATTATGAAATCTGATATGATAGTCCATGCCTTTTTGTAGTTTTCTTGTTTAAAATAGCTACTAATTTTTCTTCTGTTAAGGTAACACTGTCTAATGATCTGTCAACATCTACCTCAGGAGCTGACTTAGCTTAGCCTGGGAGCTCGAGAGTACAAAACATTTTCTGGAAACAATGCTTTCTTTCTTTTTAGTAGGTTCATCAGGTAATCTGCTGGCTTGAAACTTACAGGCAGAAAACTTACATCCAACAAGGAAAAAGGAGGCTTTAGAAATACATAGAGGAAATGGAGGGTCCAGGTAATGAAAGCTAGTTGCAATGGACTCAGTGAATGTACCTCCCTCCCTCGATCCTCTCTAATAATCCTGCTAAGGCCCTCGAGTGAAGGAAAGTGAAACGATCTTATCATACCCAACAAAAACACAGGGAGGCAGGAATTTAATTTCAAGCCATCATTCTTCACCCTCACCAGGAAGAACAAATCAACATTTGACAACCCTATACTAACTTCATCCAAAGAACAGATGTTATTAACTGTATTTTCCGATTTGCTTAAATAACAAACAATAGTAAACTCATAGAGCATTTGCTATATACCATACAACGTTCTACATGAATTTCCCATATTAACTCAGAAGTTTGAGTTAAGGTAGGTATAATTATTTTTCTCATTTCACAGACAAGGAAACAAAAGCACAAATACATTTTACATGCATGTAAGTACAGTAAATATATTTTGGTTAGTATAAAAAATGTCATCTTCTAGAGATTCTTTGTTGATGGTGTGCTGAATGATAGTTGTTGATGAAGTGTGTTCACTCATCACTCATCAGTTTTCTCTTACCTAAAATTATACTCCTCTGAAACGAACCTGCTTCTTTTTTTTTTTTTTTGAGATGGAGTCTCCGTCTGTCGCCCAGGCTGGAGTGCAGTGGCGCGATCTCGGCTCACTGCAAGCTCCGCCTCCCGGGTTTACGCCATTCTCCTGCCTCAGCCTCCCACGTAGCTGGGACTACAGGCACCCACCACCATGCCCGGCTAATTTTTTGTATTTTTAGTAGAGACGGGGTTTCACCATGTTAGCCAGGATGGTCTCCCTCTCCTGACCTCGTGATCCACCCGCCTCCGCCTCCCAAAGTGTGGGATTACAGGCTTAAGCCACCATGCCCGGCCATGAACCTGCTTCTTTAGTGGGCAAAACTGTCTCCAGGCATGGTGGCTCGAGCCTGTAATCCCACACTTTGAGAGGCTGAGGCAGGCAGATCACCTGAGGTCGGGAATTCGAGACCAGCCTGACCATATGGGTTTAATAGAGACAGAAATCCTGTCTCTACTAAAAATACAAAATTAGCCAGGCATGGTAGCTCATGCCTGTAATCCCAGCTACTCAGGAGGCTGAGGCAGGAGAATCGCTTGAACCCAGAAGGCGGAGGTTGCGGTGAGCCAAGATCAGGCCATTGCATTCCAGCCTGGGCAACAGGAGCAAAATTCTGTCTCAAAAAAAATAAAAAACAAATAATAATAATACAAAAAATTAGCCAGGCATGGTGGCCGACACCTATAATTACAGCTACTTGGGAGGCTGAGGCAGGAGAATCGCTTGAACCCAGGAGGCGGAGGTTGCAGTGAGCTGAGATTGCGCCATTGCACTCCAGCCTGGGAGACAGAGCGAGTCTCCATTCCCCGCCCCCCCCCCAAAAAAACCTGAAGTACTAATATCAATCTTTGTTTTAGGAAAAATGAGTATTTAAATACTTATCTTTCAAAATATGTACTTAATACAAATTAATAGTTAACCAAGAACCCCCCAAAAAAGGTTCATAGGATTTTAACCATTTTAGTTAGGAAAGAACTGTACTAACGGAATTTATGTGTACTCTGTTTAAATAATTTCAAAGATTTTTATAACTTTTTAGTGTCAAAGCAAAACTATTGTGTTGCATTGTCACATTGCTTTAAGGTAGCTAAGTCTACCATTGAAATGTTGAAATAGTTTCGCTTGTCAATTCAAGGTTGAAGAGTCAGTACAGCTTCTCTTTTTTAAGTAATATTGTTTTTTGTCTATGCTATATGTGACCAAGATTTATAATTTTCTCTATCCTCACTTTCTTCTGCTTTGGGGTAGCAAAGTGATTAAAAACAAAACAAAACAAAGATGTGGGTGGGGTGTGGGCGCTGTGGCTCATGCCTGTAATTTCAACATTTTGGGAGGCTGAAGCGGATGGATCACTTGAGGTCAGGAGTTCAAGACCAACCTGGCCAACGTGGTGAGACCCCCCGTCTCTACTAAAAATACAAAAATTAGCAGGGCATGATGGCAGGTGCCTGTAACCCTAGCTATTCCGGAGGCTGAGGCAGGAAAATCACTTGAACCCAGGAGGCAGAGGTTGCAGTGAGCTGACATCTCACCATTGCACTCCAGCCTGGGTGACAGAGTGAGACTCTGTCTCAAAACGAAACAAACAAACAAAAAGAAACAAAGATGTTAACTAAATTTCTTAGCAATCTCCCATGGCAGATAAAATGATGTGGATGTCATTGGGTGGGACTTTTAGGAAATCTGTTTAAAAGAAGTATACTCTCAGCTAACAAATGTTTTCCATTGCCTTTTCTCTTCTGTCTTTGAGCGTGGACATGATGGCAGAGGTGGTGCAGGGAGCTTGTGTTCATGAGGCAATAAACACACAGTAAGGATGGCTGAGTGGAAGCAGAGAAGGAGCCTGGTTTGGGAGCCACCATGCCAGCCCTGAAATGCCTAGCTCCAGACACATAATGAGGAGAAAATAAAAGTCTTAATTTCTTTTTCTTTTTTTTCTTTTTGAAGCGAAGTCTCGCTCTTGTCCCCCAGGCCGGAGTGCAATGGTGCGATCTCGGCTCATTGCAACCTCTGCCTCCCGGGTTCAAGCGATTCTCTTGCCTCAGCCTCCCGAATAGCTGGGATTACAGGCGCCTGCCACCACACCCAGCTAATTTTTGTATTTTTATAGAGATAGGGTTTCACCATGTTGGCCAGGCTGGTCTTGAACTCCTCACCTCAGGTGATCCGCCCACCTTGGCCTTCCACAGTGCTGGGATTGCAGGCGTGAGCCACCACACCTGGTCTAAAAGTCTTAATTTCTTTAAAATTCTGTTTTTCTGCCTTCTTTTACAGCCAAATGAAGTTTCTAAATTTAAGTGATTAGATAAATAGCAGCAGAGGCTATAGAGGTTTTCAGCATCTTGAAGCTTAAAAATTGGGATAGGTCGGGCTGGGCGCAGTGGCTCACGCCTGTACTCCCAGCACTTTGGGAGGCCAAGGCGGGCAGATCACCAGGTCAGGAGATCGAGACCATCCTGGCTAACACGGTGAAACTCCATCTCTACTACAAATACAAAAAATTAGCCGGGTGTGGTAGCAGGCGCTTGTATTCCCAGCTAGTTGGAAAGCAGGAGAATGGTGTGAACCCAGGAGGCAGAGGTTGCAGTGAGCCAAGATCACACTACTGCACTCCAGCCTGGTTGACAGAGCAAGACTCCATCTCAAAAAAATAAAAAATAAAAATCGGGATAGGTCTACAAAGTATGGTTAAACATTCTGTTCTACAGCCACTAGGTATTTTCAAACAGTATCTGAAATTAAATCATCTGTTGGCAAATCAGATCAATCATTCAAAAATAAGATTTGGTTACTAAGAAAAGAAAAAACACTAAATGCTACCATCCACTCTCCATTTATTTCAATAAAATTAATTTGGACATAGAAAAGAAGACATGCACTGATTTTTTTCTTTGAAAATGGACAAGAAGTACATAAAGTATTTTGATTTTTTTTAAATGATGAATTCTTGTGCTCAGATATATGCATATAGGTAGTATTGCTCATTCAGGTGAATGGGTTTTAACTTTAACAAAGGAAGCAGTAGAAACTTCTCAATTGTAGAACTGAAAAAAATATATAAAAAGTATTGGTAAGAAGGAGATTTTAGGCCAGGCCAGTGGCTCATGCCTGTAATCCCAGCATTTTGGGAGATCAAGGCAGGTGAATCACTTGAGCTCAGGAACTCGAGACCAGCCTGAGCAACATGGTGAAACCTCATTTCTTCCAAAAATACAAAACATTAGCTGGGCATGGTGGTGTGACCCCCGTGGTCCCAGCTACTCGGAAGGCTGAGGTGGGAGGATTGCTTAAGCCTGGGAGGCAGAGGTTGTAGTGAACTGAGATCATACCACTGCACTCCAGCCTAGGTGACAGAGTGAGAGCTCATCTCAAAAAAAAAAAAAGAGAGAGAGATTTTAAAAATATATACAAATGTATATTTCATACTAATGATAATAGCTACTATTTAAAATGTACCAATAATAAGCCAAGTTCGATAGTAGATCTTGGAGCATGGAGGCAGGCCTTTTGATTTACCCCCAAATCTGGGCTTTATTTCTTTAAATCACTGGTCACAGCATAAGAATCCTGTATTTGAGGAAATGTATTCAGTGGATTCACTAATGTATTGCTGAGTTTCTTCTTCTCTTCTCCCCATATTTTCAAGAAAATTTTCATTCCAAAAAGTGATGAGATTTTTGAGAGGCATTTTTATGCCACTAATAATTTTCTCAATGATAGGTCCTAACCACAACTCTATCATTTTCTATATCTGTATAACAAATTACCACAAACTTAGTGGCTTGAACAATACCCATTTATCACCTCAAACTTTCTGTAAGGTGAAAGTCTGGTGTGGCATACTGGGTTACCTGTTTGGGGCCTCACAAGGCTGAAATCAGGGTGTCAATCAAGCCACGTCCTCATCTCAAGATTAGGACTTTCTTCCAAGCTCCCTTAAAGGGTTGATAAAAGTTAAGTTCCCTGCAATACAGGACTGCAGTCATTTTCTGGCTGGCTGTTGACCCAGGTGTGCCCTCAAGTTCTTGAGATCACCCACACGTTCCAGCCATGCACCCGCCTTCTCTTACAACCTGGCAGTTGGCTTGTCTTCAAGCCCGCAGGAGAGTTCACTGATGCTTCACCTTCCTGTTTTTTTTTTTTTTTTTTTTTTTGAGACAGAGTCTCCTACTATCACCCAGCCTGGAGTGCAGTGGCACAATCTCAGCTCACTGCAACCACCACCTCCTGGGTTAGAGCAATTCTCCTGCCTCAGCCTCCCGAGTAGCTGGGATTACAGGTGTGCATGGCCTACCTTCTTTTAAAGAGATCATTTGATTAAGCCAGGTCCTCCCGGGACCATCTCCCTTGCGATAAAGTCAGGGTGAACCAATTAGTAACCTCATCATGGGGATCTGCGGAATCACCAGCGATGAATCCATCACAGTCACTGTTCCCACTCACCCTCCGGAGAAGGGGGTTTTAGAGGGCACGTGTATCGGGGACAGAATGCTGGGGACCATCTCAAAATCCTTCCTAACCCAACAACCTAGAGCATTTTGTTGCTTGAAATTATCATGATTACTTTAAATTCACAGCCCTGAAGAGGATGGCAATGCCCAGATTCTGACCTAATTATCAAGAAGTGTCATTATCAGCACCGTACTGTCACCACTGTTTTGAAGTTAGATATTCAACACTTGAGGATGTCAATTCCTTCAAACTAGAATAAAAACAGATGCACTGTTGCTACTCCATCCTTCTATACAGATGTCATAAGCAATGCACTTTCAGACCTCCGCCCTTGGGGCTGGCACTGAGGAGTTTTCTCATCAGGCCAGTTCTGCTGCATGGTCTGGAACCGGCAGCAATGGTGGCAACTCTCTCATTAGGGTAGTGCTTCAGTATGGCTCTAGACCTTATTTATGGAGACTTAGCCGTTTACTCCAGCCTTCTCAATTATCCCATCAACTACCTAACATCTTTTATTAAATCTATTTAAGCTAAAATTAGCCAGGGTGAACTCTGCTATTTGAAAACAAGAGCCTTGACCAATATAGTAATTAATAGCAGATGTGGTGATGGGCAACAGACCTTTCAAGCAATGCTTATGTGATGTGGTCAGGTTAGAAGGCAGCGAGGATCCAGACCACGGCAGCAGAGGAGAGAGCGTTACCTAAATGATCACTTGGCCATGTGGAATGAGGAGCCTGTGAAAGACAAGCATTTCAGGGACCAAATAATCATAGTTATATAAGAGACAAGAAGAAGAAGGCATGTGGAAGATTAAGCTGGATGCTTCTAATTGTTATGAGAACAAAAAGACAGTGGGATGGTTAATGTGATATGTCATTGGCTAGGCTACAGTTCCAAAATATTTGGTCAAATGCTAGTCTGGATGTTACTGTGATAGGTTTTTTGGTTTTGTCTTTTGTTTTTGAGATGGAGTCTCACTCTGTCTCACCCAGGCTGGAGTGCAGTGGCACCATCTCAGCTCAGTGCAACATCTGCCTCCCAGGTTCCAGCAATTCTCCTGCCTCGGCCTCCCAAGTAGCTGGGATTACAGGCACCTGCCACCACACCTGGCTAATTGTTTGTATTTTTGGTAGTCGGGGTTTTGCCATGTTGGCCAGGCTGGTATTGAACTCCTGACCTCAGGTGATCCTCCTGCCTCGGGCCTCCCAAAGTACTGGGATTACAGACGTGAGCCACCACACCCACCCTGTGATGGTATTTTTAAAGATGAGGCTAACATTTAGATTGCTAAGCCTGTAAACCCAGCACTTTGGGAGGCCTAGGTGGGTGGATCACTTGAGGTCAGGAGTTCAAGATCAGCCTGATCAACATGGTGAAACCCTGTCCTTACCAAAAATACAAAAGTTAGCTGGGTGTGGTGGCAGGGACCTGTAATCCCAGCTACTCGGGAGACTGAAGCAGGAGAACTGCTTGAACCTGGAAGGCAGAGGTTGCACTGAGCTGAGATTGCGCCTTTGCACTTTAGCCTGGGTGACAAAGTTAAATTTAAAAAAAAAAAAAGAGAGAGAGACAGATGCCTATGATCAGGTAACTGAGAGGAAAAACATTCCAATTGAATTTACTGTTGGCTCCATTGCACATGGCAATACTAAGAAGCACCCTATAGGAACGTCTGTGTTATAGAAGGTTTTTTTTTGTTTTTGTTTTGAGACAGAGTCTCGCTCTGTCTCCCAGGCTGGAGTGCAGTGGTGCGATCTCAGCTCAGTGTAACCTCTGCCCACTGTAACCTCCGCGCACCACCACGCCCGGCCAAATTTTGTATTTTTAGTAGAGACAGGATTTCACCGTGTTAGTCAGGATGGTCTCAGTCTCCTGACCTCGTGATCCTCCCGCCTTGGCCTCCCAAAGTGCTGGGATTACAGGAGTGAGCCACTGCGCCCAGCCATAGAAGTATTTCTCTACATCCATCATGTAGCAGCCATTTCTTTGTCACTTTTTAACGTAGCTCCATAACCCCACTTGCAGAAGTGGACTGCCATAGCATGCCAGTCCCACTCAGGGGTGATCTGATGGTCAGTGTAGAAAAATAAATATTCCCAATGGGCAGAACTTAAAATAGTACATCTCATAATACATTTATGTGGAAAGAAACACGAGTTGCAGGTCAACAATAATTTGTAGCCAATAGCTAATAATTTCACTGGATAGTCAGGGACTTGGGAGGAATAACATTGGAGGATTGGTGATAAAGAGAACTGGAGCAAAAACCTCTCAGCCAAAGTCTAGAGTTGGAGAATAGTTGTGTCGCATGTAAAGACCCATATAGATCAGCATGTGCGAAAGATTTTCAATAGATGGTTGAACAAGACCAATGAGCGGATAAAAAAAAAATGTGGTATATATACACCATGGAATACTATTCAGCCACAAAAAAATAATAATAATGTATTTTGTAACAATTTGAATGGAGCTGAAGGCTACTATTCTAAAGTGAACTAGCTCGGGAATGGAAAACCAAATACCATATATTCTCACTTATAAGTTGGAGCTAAGCTATAGGTATGCAAAGGCATACAGAGTGGTGTAATGGACTTTGGAGACTCAGAATGCAGAGGTTGGGAGGTGGGTGAGGAATAAAAGACTTCATATAGGGGCCAGGCACGTTGGCTCACACCTTTAATCCCAGCACTTTGGGAAGTTGAGGCGGGCAGATCATCTGAGGTCAGGAGTTTCAGACTAGCCTGACCAACATGGAGAAACCCCATCTCTACTAAGAATGCAAAATTAGCTGGGCATGGTGTCTTGCGCCTGTAATCCCGGCTACTTGAAAGGCTGGGGCAGGAGAGTTGCTTGAACTGGGGAGGCAGAGGTTGTGGTGAGTTGAGATAGCGCCATTGCACTCCAGCCTAGGCAACAAGAGTCAAACTCCGTCATGTGAGCCACCACGCCTGGCTGAAATCAATATAGTTTAGATACGGATTTGTCTACCTGGTCTACCAAGCTTCTGCCGACACCATCTGTAGACTTACCAAGTGCTTTACTCACTGTCACTGCAATTTATTAGGACAATGAGTTGAAGCATTTAGGATGCACTAAGATTTCTAACCAGAAGCAGTTGGCTTCATAAAACAGTGAAGTGACCTACTGAAGATTTAGTTTTGGTGCCTATTGGGAAATATCTTAGAAAGTTCAGACACCATCCTGTAGAATACAGTATATGCTAGAAAACAGTCACCAATATGTGGTATTTTCTCTTCCATGGCCAAAACACATAAGCACTTCTTAGGAACTAAGAAGTGAAAATAGGAGTGACATTTCTCACTATTTCCTGAATGGCCCACTAACAAAATTTTTATTTCATATCCTTTGATACACAATGTGGCCACAGAATAATACATCTCTTTTTTTTTTTTTTTTTTGAGACAGGATCTTGCTCTGTCACCCAAGCTGGAGTACAGCGGCACAATCACAGCTCACTGTAACCTGGAACTCCTGAGCACAAGTGATTGTCCCACTTCAGCCTCCCAGGTAGCTAGGACTATAGGTGCATGCCACCACACCTAGCTAATTTTTTAATTTTTTGTAGAGATGGAGATCTCACCATGTTGCCCAAGCTGGTCTTGAACTCCTGACCTCAAGTGATCCTCCTGCCTCAGCCTCCCAAAGTACTGGGATTGCAGTCACTCAGCTAGAATATTTCTTTTAACACAAGTTTTTCTGTAAGGTACTTCTTATTTAGTATTGCCATATCCATTCATAAACGTTGATGAAAACTAGAGCTTCCACATATAGGCAGGACTACTACAGGCTCAAATCCCAAGGAATGAAAGTTTGGGTTACTGCACACTAGATAAAGAACCCCAATTGGCCGGGCGCGGTGGCTCAAGCCTGTAATCCCAGCACTTTGGGAGGCCGAGACGGGCGGATCACGAGGTCAGGAGATCGAGACCATCCTGGCTAACACGGTGAAACCCCGTCTCTACTAAAAAAATACAAAAATCTAGCCGGGCGAGTTGGCAGGCGCCTGTAGTCCCAGCTACTCGGGAGGCTGAGGCAGGAGAATGGCGTAAACCCGGGAGGCGGAGCTTGCAGTGAGCTGAGATCCGGCCACTGCACTCCAGCCCGGGAGAGCGAGACTCCGTCTCAAAAAAAAAAAAAAAAAAAGAACCCCAATTAGGTGAATCGATACCGATCTGAAGATAAAAGTAATATGGAGGCCGGGCGAGGTGACTTAGGCCTGTAATCCCAGCAATTTGAGAGGCCAAGGTGGGCAGATCACTTGAGGTCAGGAGTTTGAGACCAGCTTGACCAACCTGGTGAAACTCCGTCTCTACTGAAAATAGCAAAATTAGCCAGGCGTGGTGGCAGGCACCTGTAATCTCAGCTACTCAGGTGGCTGAGACAGGAGAATCACTCGAACCCGGGAGGCGGAGGTTGCAGTGAGCCCAGATGGCACCCTTGCACTCCAGCCTGTGCAACAGAGCGAGACCCCGTCTCAAAAAAAAAAGTAATATGGAATGGTTAGTTGATGAAGAAAGTTATAATCATCAACTAAAGGTCATTTCCAGAAAATACAATGGATTTTCTGTTTTACCCTTGATTTATTTACTATGTTTTATGGTATTTATTTTATAATTTAGCCCACATATTATAAAATATCAAGGCAGAATTAAGAAAATATAATAATCACTACATATATTAGTCCTAGAAAAGATTTTACTGAATAAGAGTCTTAGAGTCTTCTTGCTTGTGGAGAGAATGAGGTTTTTTTTGTTTCATGAGAGATTATCAGCTTGTTAGATAAGAACATAGTTTTTGTTGCTATTTTTGTTGTAAGTTTGGAAAATAGATGTATATCCCGACAGAGTGAACTCTACGGGACATCTGTTTTTTGTGACTGCTGAAAATATCTTAAATACTCTCCTGGATTTCTTACTTTGTAAATCTCATTTTCCCCAGTTTGAATCCCCAAAACTATATTCTTACAGACTCTTGCAAATAGTGAAAGACATTGTGTGGTTTCTGCTATGTGGGGAAATGGGGTCTGCAGAGGGAATTCATTTTTTGATGATGGGAAGGGCACCAGAGGTAGAGGTAGTGATGGAGCCTTCCTATTTGAGCCTTGCTATATATTTGAGAGTGAAAGCAGGTGATCATTTCTTTTTTTTGGATACGGAGTTTTGCTCTTATTGCCCAGGTTGGAATGCAGTGGTGCCATCTCAGCTCACATGCAACCTCTGCCTTCCGGGTTCAAGTGATTCTTCTGCCTCAGCCTCCCAAGTAGCTGGGATTACAGGCATGCGCCACCACACCTGGCTAATTTTTGTATTTTTAGTAGAGACAGGTTTCACCATGTTGGTCAGGCTGGTCTCAAACTCCTGACCTGAAATGATCCGCCTGCCTTGGCCTACCAAAGTGCTGTCATTACAGGCATGATCCGCTGCATCCAGCCTGCTATTAATAATTTCAAGGGCAAACCAGGACTGTACTAAACAGATGAGCCTTACAGTCACCCTAATAATATGATTTACTTACTACCATTTGCTGCTTAAATTAGTGAGAATAGACTTACTTGGTTTTTGTTTTTGTTTTTGTTTTTGTTTTGAGACAGACTCTCACTCTGTCGCCCAGGCTGGAGTGCAGTGGTGTGATCTCAGCTCACTGCAACCTCCACTTCCCAGGTTCAAGCGATTCTCCTGCCTCAGCCTCCTGAGTAGCTGGGATTACAGATGTCTGCCACCATGCCTGGCTAATTTTTGTATTTTTATTAGAGACGGGGTTTCACCATGTTGGTCAGGCTGGTCTCGAATTCCTGACCTCGTGATCCACCCACCTCAGCCTCCCAAAGTGCTGGGATTGCAGGCGTGAGCCACAGCACCCGGCCAACTTACTTGTTTTTAACTAAAACCCTTAACCAACATAACTTAGGATTTTTAGTATTACAACAGTATTTAACAATATAGGCTGAGTGCAGTGGCTCACACCTGTAATCTCAGCACTTTGGGAGGCCAAGATGGGAGGACTGCTTGGGGCCAGAAGTTTGAGACCAACCTGGGCAACATAGTAGGACGCTGCCTCTATTAAAAATTTTAATGGCAAATTACTTTTGCGCCAACCTGATATATAGGTGGATCATGTTTGCTTTGTTGTGACTACAACACAGGAGAAAATATTCTATTCTACATATTTATAAAGCAAATTCAGATTAATTTAAATTCATAGA
This sequence comes from Trachypithecus francoisi, assembly GCF_009764315.1. Taxonomy (NCBI): domain Eukaryota; kingdom Metazoa; phylum Chordata; class Mammalia; order Primates; family Cercopithecidae; genus Trachypithecus; species Trachypithecus francoisi. Next base: position 124,203,042 of record NW_022681453.1, on the reverse strand, counting down.
ATCTATTATATCAATAATAGTTGATTTAATGTAGCCATATGCTTGTTGCCTAAAGAACCATGACTTACACTGATGTTATGTGTTGTTAATGAAGCCTACAAAATGGAAACAAAGTATTTCATAATGTTTTTACAAACAGATTCACTGACATATATATGAGTTGAGGTTGTTAAATAAAAGTATTAATAGGTCAGGCATGGTGCCTCCTGCCTGTAATCCCAGCACTTTGAAAGGCTGAGACAGGAGGGTCATTTGAGCTCAGGAGTTCAAGACCAGCCTAGGCAACATAGTGAGACCCCATCTCTAAAAAAAAAATTTTCTGGCCTGGCGCGGTGGCTCACGCCTGTAATCCTAGTACTTTGGGAGGCCAAGGCGGGCAGATCACGAAGTCAGGAGATCGAGACCATTCTGGTTAACATGGTGAAACCTCATCTCTACTAAAAATACAAAGAAAAAAAAATTAGTGGTGGCGGTTGCCTATAGTCCCAGCTAATCGGGAGGCTGAGGCAGGAGAATGGCGTGAACCTGGGAGGTGGAGCTTGCAGTGAGCTGAGATCGTGCCACTGTACCCCAGCCTGGGAGACAGAGCAAGACTTCGTCTCAAAAAAGAAAAAAAAAATCCTTTTTTTAATTAGCTGGGGGTGGTGGTACACACCTGTGGTTCCAGCTACTTGGGAGGCTGAGGTGAGAGGATTGCTTATGCCTGGGAAGTTGAGGCTGCAATGAGCCACGGCACTCTAGCCTGGGTGACAAAGTGAGATCGTGTCTTAAAAATATATACATATGGCCAGGCGTGGTGGCTCACGCCTGTGATCCCAGCACTTTGGGAGGCTGAGGTTGGCGGATCACAAGGTCAAGAGATCAAGACCATCCTGGCCAACATGGTGAAACCCCGTCTCTACTAAAAAAAATACAAAAATTAACTGGGCATGGTGGTGTGCACCCGTAGTCCTAGCTACTCAGGAGGCTGAGGCAGGAGAATTGCTTGAACCCAAGAAGCAGAGGTTACAGTGAGCCGAGATTGCGCCCCTGCACTCCAGCCTGGTGACAGAGCGAGACTTCATCTCAAAAAAAAAAAAATTTATATATATATATATACACACACACACTCATATACATATGTATTACTAGAACAAAATTTATACTTTAAGAAATCTATAAGTTGACATGTATTAAAATTGTCATCATCTAATTTCTGTGCTGTAAATATAAATTATTTTGTGATATTTATATAGCTATATGTCTATTGTTCTTTGCTATAAATAAAAGCATCTGTCCTATAATACTATTACTGTCAGAAATCCAAGAAGAATTAAACATCAGTCTCATTTATCATTCCAATGTCTTCATTGAAACCACGTTATTGAAGACTTACTGGCACTTTACTTCCTCATTCAGCAATTCATATGGGCACTGTGCTAGTAGCTGATACTGTAATGAGCAAACAGACATGATCCTTTAGACATAATTGTGAGTCTAGTAGTCTCAGAAAAGAAATGCATTAATTAAATTATAATACAAATAAATATAACTACAAACTGTAATGAGTTCCCTGAGAAAAATGCTACATGCTCTGGGATCTAGATTATGTAGGGAGTCAGGGAAGAGCTTCTTGAGGATGTGGTATTAGAACTGAGACCTGAAAATGAATAAGCAAATAACTAAGTGTTAGAATGTATTAATGCTCTCGACGTAGAGGAAAGCATGTAAAAAGCCTGTGAAGCAAAACTGGGCATACGTTTTAGTTCAAGGCACTGAAAGGAGACTGTGTGGTCACAGGTGACAGCAAGGGAGAGGGGGACAAGTGGGGGCTCTCGAGGCAGCTACCACTGCCACAAGGCACTACAGAGGCTTTGCCCAGGTCATCTCTCCAGTCCTGGGGGATTGGATGGGTCAGTAACAACATTAAACACAATACCAAGAAGAGAAATTAGGTTCGGAGATGACAGACAGTGCAGGAATTCCATCAGAAAAAGTAAAAGCAAAGAGAGATGGAGAGGGGAATCCAAGCCAAAGTCCTTGTGCTACAGCCGAAAACTAGGAGTCCAGACACCAAAAACAGCAGAACCAAAGACGAACATGAAGTTTAGATCAAGCTGTCAAACCAAACATATCTATCTTTCTATTCTTTCTCTCCCAAATCCCTTTAGCCTACCAAAAAAAAAAAAAAAGTTTAAATTTTCCTTTGGCTGGGTGCAGTGGCTCACGTCTGTAATCCCAGCATTTTGGGAGGCCAAAGCAGGTAGATTGCTTGAGCCCAGGAGTTCAAGACCAGCCTGGGCACACAGCAAAACCCTGCCTCTACAAAATATACAAAAAGTAGCCAGGCATGTTGGTAAGTGCCTGGAGTCCCAGCTACTGGGGAGGCTGAAGTGGGAGGATCACCTGAGCCCAGGGAGGTCAAGGCTGCAGTGAGCCATGATTTCGTGACTATATTCCAGCCAAGTTAATAGAGTGAAACCTTGTCTCAAAAAGAAAAGAAAAGAAAAGAGAGAGAGAGAAAAGAAAGGAAAGAAAAAGAAAGAAAAAGAGAGAAAGAAAGAAAGAAGAAAGAAAGAAAGAAAGAAAGAAAGAAAGAAAGAAGAAAGAAGGAAGAAAGAAAGAAGGAAGAAAGAAAGAAAGAAGAAAGAAAGAGAAAGAGAGAAAGAAAGAGAAAGAGAGAAAGAAAGAGAAAGAAAGAAAGAAAGAAAGAAGGAAGGAAGGAAGGAAGGAAGGAAGGAAGGAAGGAAAGGAAGGAAAGAAAGAAAGAAAGAGAGGCCGGGCGCGGTGGCTCGAGCCTGTAATCCCAGCACTTTGGGAGGCCGAGACGGGCGGATCACGAGGTCAGGAGATCGAGACCATCCTGGCTAACACGGTGAAACCCCGTCTCTACCAAAAAATACAAAAATCTAGCCGGGCGAGGTGGCGGGCGCCTGTAGTCCCAGCTACTCGGGAAGCTGAGGCAGGAGAATGGCGGGAACCCGGGAGGCGGAGCTTGCAGTGAGCTGAGATCCAGCCACTGCACTCCAGCCCGGTCGACAGGGTGAGACTCTGTCTCAAAAAAAAAGAAAGAAAGAAAGAAAGAGAAAGAAAGAAGGAAAGAAAGAAAAGAAGAAAGGAAGAAAGAAATATTTCTCTTATAAAGGGTAATCTTATAAGGGGTAATTGTGCTTAAAAACAAACAAAAATGTACCATCATCTGACCAGAAATTTGAGGAAGAAACAAAGTGATGTGAAATTAAAGGGAAATAGCCAATAACTAAAAACAAAACAAAACAAAAAACCCACCCAGTCTACAGCACAAACAGAAGAGTATTTCAGCGAAGTTGTATTTTACAAACAAAAATTGTTTATAATTTGCATTGACAAGGTATTTATTTTCTCTGCACTCTTTTGTACATTTAAAATGTTGTACATTCTGCATGTATTATTACATTGGGAATAGTTTCAGGAAGCCCAGCTGGGTCTGCTAGAGGGTTAGTACACCTGGAAAAACAACCCTGGGCAATTGATCACCAATTCACCTCTTCTGACAGTAAGCATTCAGGAATGTGCTAGGGTGGTCACGAGTTAGTTTGCATTTGGTGGCCATTAGAAATGTAACCAAAGGATCCAGGACAGTTGAAAGTGATCAAGAAGGACTAAAGCCTCTGAGAGAATGGCAAAAAGAGCTCTTAAGGACCCCCAAGAGTTCTATCGGCCAGGCGTGGTCGCTCACGTCTGTAATCCCAGCACTTTGGTAGGCCAAGGAGAGTGGATCACCTGAGGTCTGAAGCTTGAGACCAGCCTGACCAACATGGTGAAACCCCGTCTCTACTAAAAATACAAAAATTAGCTGGGCATGGCGGCACAATGCCTGTAGTCCCAGGCTGAGACAGGAGAATCGCTTGAACCCGGGAGGTGGAGGCTGCAGTGAGCCGAGATCGTGCCATCGCACTCTAGCCTGAGGGACAAGGGTGAGACTTAATCTCAGAAAAAAAAAAAAAGAGTTACATCCATCAACAGGTGGTACCACCAGCAGCAAGACACCTCTGTGGGAGAGGGCAACCAGGTGACTGTCCCCTCCAACAGGGAGATTGCTGCTGTGCCTTTTGCTCCCCATAGCTCTCCGGATATAGCAACTTATATCTTTTCTATTTCCATTCAAGGTATTTGTGTTATTTACCTGGCACACTTCACTGTCTTCCAACTAACACAATCATCTTCATGAAAACTTCACGATGACCTATTTTTAAAAATAAATGTATAGGCTGGGTATGATGGCTCATGCCTGTAATCCCAGTGCTTTGGGAGGCTGAGGCAGGCAGATCACTTGAGGTCAGGAGTTTGAGACCAGTATGGATAACATGGCAAAACCCATCTCTTCTAAAACTATAAAAATTAGCCGGGTGCGGTGGCACATGCCTGTAATCCCAGCTACTTGGGAGACTGAAGCAGGAGAATCGCTTGAGCCCAGAGGCGGAGGTGGCACTAAGCCAAGATCGCCACTGTACTCCAGCCTAGGCAACAGAGCGAGACTATGTCTCAAAAATAAATAAATAAATAAATAAATAAATATCCTTGAAGAGTTCTTGAGAATAAGGCCACATGCCATAAGCATCCAGCACAACTGATTTTTCCTCAACATTGGAACAGTCTGATATTTCTTTGATTAAACACCTGATGAAATGTTTAGCTTATGTTTAGAAGCCATGCTATAGAAACACATCTATGTCTTTAATCATTATTGTCACACTAAATGTGGTGAATGCTTTTACTACAAGAGGCACATGCTCATTCTGGGACAAAGCTCACTGAGTTGAATGACAGGCAAAATCATCCGCCATATTTTAAAACTTTTTTCTTTCAATGTTTACCCTATAATCTAATTGAATTCTAGAAAATTAAATAAGAGTATAATATACTTCCACTGTAAAAATAAGAGTCATAGGCCAGGAGTGGTGGCTCAAGCCTGTAATCTCAGCACTTTGGGAGGCCAAGGTAGGTGGATCACTTGAGGTCAGCAGTTTGAGACCAGCCAGGCCAACATGGTGAAACTCTCTCTCTACTAAAAAAGTATAAAGGCCAGGCGCAGTGGCTCACGCCTGTAATCCCAGCACTTTGGGAGGCCGAGGCGGGTAGATCACAAGGTCAGGAGATCGAGACCACGGTGAAACCCTGTCTCTACTAAAAAATACAAAAAAAAAAAAAAAATTAGCCGGGCGTGGTAGAGGGTGCCTGTAGTCCCAGCTACTCAGGAGGCTTAGGCAGGAGAATGGTGTGAATCCGGGAGGCGGAGCTTGCAGTGAGCCGAGATCGTGCCACTGCACTCCAGCCTGGGGGACAGAGCGAGACTCCATCTCGAAAAAAAAAAAAAAGTATAAAAATTAGTGGGCAAGGTGGTGCACGCCTGTAGTCCCAGCCATTCAGGAGGCTGAGGCAGAAGAATCGCTTGAACCTGGGAGGTGGAGGTTGCAGTGAGCCGGGGTCACACCACTGCACTCCAGCCTGGGCAACAGAGCAAGACTCCATCTCTCCCAAAAAAGAACCATTCCAGGTATACGCTAAGCTCAGAGGCAACAGAAATGAAAAGTAGAGTAGCTTTCACACAATTGTCAGAGTAATTCATTAAATTGTGAGTCTTAGATAAGTCATGTGAGTCAGAGTTTTTCCTCTTCCACTACAATTAGTAAAGGGCAGCTACTGCTGCTTTTCCCCCCACCACCCAAAGTGAATAAGCTGCCTGGAGTGTGAGTGTAATGAGTGTTGAGCTAGAGAAAGAAGGGGCCTGAAGTGACTGCAGACCTCCACAGTGAGGAAAGGAAGAAAAGGAAAAAGGAGAGGAGATAAATCAGGCACTCATCTCTAGGATAAAACTTTAAGATATTAGGCCGGGCGCTGTTGTTCACACCTGTAATCCTAGCACTTTGGGAGGCCGAGGCAGAAGCTCAGGAGTTCGAGACCAGCATGGGCAACATAGCAAGACCTCATCTCGCTAAAAACAAAGATTTTAAAAATTAGCTGGGGCCGGGCACGGTGGCTCAAGCCTGTAATCCCAGCACTTTAGGAGGCCGAGGCGGGCGGATCACGAGGTCAGGAGATCGAGACCATCCTGGCTAACACTGTGAAACCCCGTCTCTACTAAAAAATACAAAAAAACTAGCCGGGCGAGGTGGCGGGCGCCTGTAGTCCCAGCTACTCGGAGGCTGAGGCAGGAGAATGGCGGTAAACCCGGGAGGCGGAGCTTGCAGTGAGCTGAGATCCGGCCACTGCACTCCAGCGCGGGCGACAGAGCCAGACTCCCTCTCAAAAAAAAAAAAAAAAAAATTAGCTGGGTATGGTGGCACACACCTGTAGTCCCAGCTACTATGGAGGCTAAGGTGAGAGGATCACTTGAGCCCAGGAGATCGAGACTACAGGGAGCTATGATCGCATCACTGCACTCCAGTCTGAAGTGGAGTGCAAGAGACAGAGACCCTGTCTCACAAAACAAACAAACAAACAAACAAAAACCACTAGGGTTTCTAGCTTTCTCTCTTGAAATACTTATTATAGGTGAACCTCTCACCATATCATGAGGACACTCAGTTAGCTATGTAGAGTAATCCCTGTGGAGAAGAACTAACTCCTTTCACCAATAATGGGCCCCATTTTGCCAGCCATGTGAATTGAGCAACTCAGAAGCATTTTTTCCAGGCGCAATACAGCCTTCAGATGACTGCAATCTTTTTGTTTGTTTGTTTGTTTTTTCTTGAGATGGAGTCTTGTTCTGTCGCCCAGGCTGGAGTGCAGTGGTGCCATCTCAGCTCACTGCAAGCTCCGCCTCCTGGGTTCAGGTCATTCTCCTGCCTCAGCCTCCTGAGTAGCTCGGACTACAGATACCTGCCACCATGCCCAGCTAATATTTTTTGATTTTTTTTTAGTAAAAACGGGGTTTCATCATGTTATCCAGGATGGTCTTGATCTCCTGACCTCATAATCCACCCGCCTTGGCCTCCCAAAGTGCTGGGATTACAGGCGTGAGTTACCGCGCCCGGCCGATGACCGCAATCTTGACTGCAATCTTGTGATAGACCCCAAGATACAAATGCTCAGTTAAGCCACTTACAATTTCCTGACCCCATAAAAGCTGTGATTTTTTAAAAAATGTCTATTGTGGCTGGGAAGTGGCTCATGCCTGTGATCCCAGCAGTTTGGGAGGCTGAGGCAGGAGGATTGCTTAAGCCCGGGAGTTTGAGACCAGACTGGGAAAGATGGCAAGACCTCACCTTTACAAGAAATTGTTAAAATTAGCCAGGCATGGTGGCACGCACCTGTAGTCCTGGCTACTCAGGAAACTGAGGTGTAAGGATCCCTTGAGCCTAGGAGTTCAAGGCTGCAGTGAGCTGTGATTGTACCAGTGCACTCCTTCCTGGGCAACAGAGCAAGACTCCATCTCTTAAAAAAAAAAAAAAAAAAAAGTCCATTGTTGTTTTCAGCCACTAAATTTTTATCTAATTTGTTATCCAGCAGTAGATAACTAATACATATTTTGAAGCTTACACTTTATTTTACAGAAATAATCTTAAGTATTATGGGCAACTAGCTAAATAATCCTTCTAAGGCTGTTATCTTTATGTCTGGCATTGGAACTTGAAGCCTGCAAGAAAGCCATTGGAAAAAAAATACTGGGGTGTGGGGAGTAAGGACTAATTGGAACTCACAATTACAATCTGGATGAACTAAAAGTTAGACCAGTCACTCTGCACCTCCAAAGTTAATGAAGAGTTTTCTGCAAAAGAAGTTGGCACCCGGGCCAGGCATGGTGGTTCACAACTGTAATCCAAGCACTTTGGGAGGCTGAGGCAGGTGGATCACCTGAGGTCAGGAGTTCGAGACCAGCCTGACCCACAAGGAGAAACCCTGTCTCTACTAAAAATACAACATTAGCCAGGCGTGGTGGCACATATCTGTAATCCCAGCTACTTGGGAGGCTGAGGCAGGAGAATCGCTTGAACCTGGGAGGCAGAGGTTGTGGTGAGCCGAGATCACGCCATTGCACTCCAGCCTGGGCAACAAGGGTGAAACTCTGTCTCAAAAGAAAGAAAGAAGGAAGGAAGGAAGGAAGGAAGGAAGGAAGGAAGGAAGGAAGGAAGGAAGGAAGGAAGGGAGAAAGAAAGAGAGAAAGAAAGTTTCATAATGGTATAGAGTTAATTCATAAAGAAGACATAACAAAACCAAATGTGTATGCATCTCAGAAATCCACAATTATAGTCAATGTCAACACTTCTAGCTCACTTGTGGTGCAACAAGTAGGAAGTAAGTAATGATAAAGGATAGGTATATAGTAAAGACAGAGAAGACTTGAACAACAGAATTAATCACCATGACAAAGTTAAACATTATACCCAACGACTGCAGAACAGGCATTCTTTATAAGGGCTTACGGTATGTTCACCACAAAAGAGCTTATACTGGGCCACAAGACACATTTCAATAAATGTTAAAAGAAATGAAATCACACAAAGTATGTTCTCTGACCACAGTGGAATTAAACTACAAAATAACAACAAAAACATATGTGGAATATTCCCAAATATTTGGAAATTAAATAACATACTTCCAGATAACTTAGGGGTCAAAGAAGAAATTGCAAGGGAAAAGAGAGAGGTATTTAAACTGAATCATAATAAAAGCACAGTATATCAAACCGTTTAGGATGTAGCTAAATCAGTGAGCAGGAGCCAGGTGCAGTAGCTCATGCCTGTAATCGCACAACTTTGGGAGGTTGAAGTGGGAGGATCATTTAAGGCCCAGAGTTTGAGACCAGCCTGGGTAACCCCATCTCTACAAAATAAATAAATAAATAAATAAAATAAAGTAAAATTAATGACAAAGGAGAAATGTACAGTTTTAAGTATATTAAAAAGTGAGGTTTTATAACAATAATCCAATATTCCACCTTATGAAGTTAAAAAAAGAAGACGAAATGAAACTTAAAAGAGAGAAAATAAGTCAAGCGCAGTGGTTCATGCCTGTAATCCCAGTACTTTAGGAGGCTAAGGGGGTAGGATTACTTGAGACCAGGAATTCGAGACCAACCTAGACAACATTGCGAGACCTTGTCTCTATGAAAACAAAACAAACAAACAAAAAAAATGCAAAAATTAGCCAGCCATGGTGGCACATCCCTGTAGTCCTAGCTACTCAGGAGGCTGAGGCATGAGGACACTTAAGCCTGGGAGGTCAAGACTGCAGTGAGCCTTGATTGTGCCACTGCACTCAAGCCTGTGTGATAGGGTGAGATACCACCTCTAAAAAAAAAGAGAGAGGCCAGGAGCAGTGGCTCACGCCTGTAATCCCAGCACTTTGGGAGGCCAAGGTGGGCAGATCACCTGAGGTCGGGAGTTCAAGACCACCTGATCAACATGGAAAAACCCCATCTCTATGAAAAATACAAAATTAGCCGGGCGTGGTGGTGCATGCCTGTAATCCCAGCTACTTGGGAGGCTGAGGCAGGAGAATCACTTGAACTCAGGAGGCAGAGGTTGCGGTGAGCTGAGATTACGCCATTGCACTCCAGCCTGGGCAACAAGAGGGAAACTCCATCTCAAAAAATAAAGATAAGAACAGATTTCAATGAACTAGAAAACAGAAAAATATTTTTTTTAATCCACAAAACCAAAAGCTGGAATTTAAAGAAATCAGTAAAAGTAATGAACTCATGAATGGACTAGAGAGAGAGGGGAGGAGAGAGAAGAGAGGAGACAGGTTGTGACATTGGAAATGAAAGACTGGACATTACTACAAAGACATTTAAAGGATAATAACAGAATACTGTGAAAATCAGTATGCCTATAAATTTGACAACCTAGAGGAAATGGAAAAATTCCCTGAAGAAAACAAACTGCCAAAACCAATACAAGAAGATAGAAAAAAACTGATTACACCTTTTATCTATTAAAGAGATTAAATTGGTAACACAAAACCTTCCCACAAACAGAACTCTTGAGCCCAAATGACTTTACTGGTGAATTCTATCAAACACTTAAGGAAGAAATAATGCTAATCTTACAGAACTCTCATCTTATAAACATTACTGTTATTTAATCCTCCCACTCATTTTATAAGCATTACCATGATACCAAAACCAGATAAAATATTACTCAAACAGAAAACAATATTCCTTATGAATATAAACACAAAACCTATAGCTAAGAAGTACATTTCAAAATTGCAAAGAAATACAAGTGACGTTTATACAATGAATACAATATTTAAAAATTGAAAATCAGGTTGCAGAACATAGGAAAACTATGATCTTATCAATAGATGTAAAATAAGAACTGACAAAATTCAATATCTATTCACAATTTTAAAATAATAATTCAGTAAACTGGGAAGAGAAGGTAACTTCTTAAATTTGATAAGAATGGCCGGGCACGGTGGCTCAAGCCTGTAATCCCAGCACTTTGGGAGGCCGAGACGGGCGGATCACAAGGTCAGGAGATCGAGACCATCCTGGCTAACCTGGTGAAACTCCGTCTCAACTAAAAATTACAAAAAACTAGCTGGGCGAGGTGGCGGGCGCCTGTAGTCCCAGCTACTTGGGAGGCTGAGGCAGGAGAATGGCGTGAACCTGAAGGGCGGAGCTTGCAGTGAGCAGAGATCTGGCCACTGCACTCCAGTTTGGGCGACACAGCGAGACTCCGTCTCAAAAAAAAAAAAAAAAAAAAATTTGATAAGAACATTTGTAAAAGCCCCCAGGTAACATATTAAACTTAATGATAAAAGATGTATTGTTCTCTCCAGTTTGTAAAAAAGGCTAAGATGACAATTCTTAAATTTCTAGTCGACAGTGTACTGGGGGTTCTAGCTTGGTAATAAAATAAGGCAAAGAAAATAAAAAAGCATATGGATTGAAAAGCAGTAGGTAAAACTGCCAATTTGCAGATGACACAATCAGGTATTTAGGAAATCCGAAGGAATATTTTTTAAAATTCATAGAACTCATAAGTTAATTTGGCAAAGTAGCAAAATACAGGTTGATATACTAAATTCATGTGTATTTATACATACTAGCAACAAGTAATTGGAAAATAAAAAGTAAATAAAACCATTTCAAATGGCACCAAAACACATAAAATAACTTAAAAGTGTCGGCGGGGCTCGGTGGCTCACGCCTATAATCCCAGCACTTTGGGAGGCCAAGGCGGGCGGATCACAAGGTCAGGAGATCGAGACCATCCTGGCTAACACGATGAAACCCCGTCTCTACTAAAAATACAAAAAACAATTAGCCAGGCGTGGTGGCGGGCGCCTGTAATTCCAGCTATTCTGGAGGCTGAGGCAGCAGAATGGCGTGAACCCAGGAGGGGGAGCTTGCAGTGAGCTGAGATCCGGCCACTGCACTCCAGCCTGGGGGACAGAGTGAGACTCCGTCTCAAGAAAAACTAAAACAAACAAAAGAAAACTTAAAAGTATTTGTAAGACCTAAATACTGAAAACTACAAAACATTGTGGAAAGGAGATTAGAGAAATCCTAAATAAATGGAGAGGTACACCATGTTCATGACTTGCAAGATTAAATATTGTTATGATGTTAATTTTCTCAAAGTTACTTACAGATTTAAAGCAATCTCAATCAAAACCTGAGATGTTTTTGCATAAATTGATAAGCTGATTTTTAAATTTATACTAAAATGCTAAAGACTAAGAATCCCCGGAAAATAGTCATTTTGAAAAACAAAAAAATTAGAGGACTAATACCACCTGATTTCAAGACCCACTACAAAGCAAAAGGAGCTGGGTGCGGCGGCTCATGCCTGTAAACCCAACACTTTGGGAGGCTGAGGTGGGCAGATCAACGAGGTCAGGAGTTCGAGACCAGCCTGGCCAACATGGCGAAACCCCATCTCTACTAAAAACAAAAAATTAGTTGGGCATGGTGGCATGTGCCTGTAATTCCAGCTACTAGAGAGGCTGAGGCAGTAGAATCACTTGAACCCAGGAGGCAGAGGTTGCAGTGAGCAGAAATCACATCACTTGCTGCATTCCAGCCTGGGTGACAAACAGCAAAACTCCATCTCAAACACAAACAAACAAACAAAAAGACCACAGAGCGAAAGTCCAATATTGGTGTAAAGATGGGCATATGGGATTAATGAATCAAAATCAAAATGAAAAGTCCAGAAACAGACCCACAAATACATAGTCAGTTATCTTTTTTACAAAGATGCCAAAGTAATTCAAAAGGGAAAGGTCAGTTTGTCTTTTCAACAAAATTGCTGAAACAACTGAATATCCACATCTCCAAACAACTGGGGGGAAAAGAACCTTGAATAATCTCTCACATAATACACAAAAAGCACTAACCAGCCAGGCACAGTTGCTCACGCCTGTAATCCCAGCACTTTGGGAGGCCAAGGTGGGCAGATCACGAGGTCAGGAGATTGAGACCATCCTGGCTAACACAGTGAAACCCCGTCTCTACTAAAAATATAAAAAATTAGCCCGGCGTGGTGGTGGGCGCCTGTAGTCCGCCTACTCGGGAGGCTGAGACAGGATAATGGCGTAAACCCAGGAGGCGGAACTTGCTGTGAGCTGAGATCATGCCACTGCAGTCCAGCCTGGGTGACAGAGCGAGATTCTGTCAAAAAAAAAAAAAAAAGCACTAACCATTAAAAAATTATAAATTGTACTTCATCAAAATTGAATTTTTCTATTTTTTAAAAGACACTACTTTTTCAAAAAAACAAAAACAAAAAAACACTATAAAAGTGAAGCCACAGACAGGGAAAAACTATTTGCAACACAAAAAAAGGACTTGCAACCAGGATCTTTACAAATCAATAAAAAGAAGACAAATAACTCAATTTTTGAGAATGGGCAAAATATTTGAACAGGCAAACAGGAAAATGTATGAATGACCTCAAAGCACTTGGACATATTAGAGAAGTGCATGTTTAAACCATAATGAAATACATGCCCACTAAAATGGGCAATTTTTTGTTTGTTTGTTTTGAGATGGAGTTTCGCTCTCATTGCCCAGGCTGGAGTGCAATGGTGCTATCTCAGCTCACGGCAACTTCCACCTCCTGGGTTCAAGTGATTCTCCTGCCTCGGCTTCCCAAGTAGCTGGGATTACAGGTGCCCACCACCACACCAGCTAATTTTTGTATTTTTAGTAGTGACGGAGTTATACCATGTTGGCCAGGCTGGTCTTGATCTCCTGACCTCAGGTGATCCACCTGCCTTGGCCTTCCAAAGTGCTGGGACTATAGGCGTGAGCCACTGTGCCCGGCCAGTCAAAATTTTTTAAATTTTTTTCCTTAACTGCCCCTTGTGGAGCAGGGCTAACCCATGGGCAGTGTGCTCAGGATAGCTAAAATGGACAAAATTTAAAAGCCTAACAATAACAAATGTTAATGTCCATCAACTGGTAAGCTGATCAGCAAATTGTGGTATATCCATGTAATGAAATACTACTCAGAAATAAAAAGGAACAAATGGCCTCCACCTGGGAGGCAGAGATTGCAGTGAGCCGAAACTGCATCATTGCACTCTAGCCTGGGCAACAAGACCAAAACTCTGTCTCAAAAAAAAAAAAACAAAACAAAAACGGAACAAAATACTGCTATATGCAATAGCATGGATGATTCACACAGATAGTATGGTAGTATGGTTAGTAAAAAAAGCAAGACACAAAAGACTACATATGATATGATCTACTTATACAAAGTCCTAGAAACTGTAAAGCTAATCTGTAGTAATAAATGTCACTGCTCAATGGTTTAGAAGATGGAGGAGGATTGATTGCACCAAGGCAAAAGGAAACTTTGGAGTTGATAAAATGTCCTATATCTTGTTCAGAGTGGTTGTTATATGGGCATATACATTTGTCAAAATTCATCTAACTATGTACTTAAAATATAACTATTTTACTGTGTGCACATTATGCCTCCATAAAGCTGATTTGTTTAAAATAAAACTCTCATCTTACAAGTGAAAAAAAATGTGTCTCTGAAATTCAACAGGTGGGATAAATATAGAATGGACTCAGTAGGAGATCAAATCAGTTAACTAAAATATCCAAAGTAATGTTTCTTAGCCAAAAAAGAATGCTTGATTAGCAATATCAAGTATTACAGAACAGTTGAATACTTCAGATAGTTAAAAAGATTCCATTAATATGGAACTCTAGAAAGAAATTAATAGGAGCTCTAGAAAGAGGAAACAGAAATAAAGAATAGGGAACTTTTTAGAAGAAAAGTACAATTTCCCAGAATTGAAGAAAGTCAGTGAGCTTCACACTCCAAATACCACTGGCTGCAGATAAAGCAGAACAAATGAAAAGACAATTTTTTTTTTTTTTTTTGAGACAGAGTTTTTTTCTGTCGCCCAGGCTGGAGTACAGGGGCATGATCTTGGCTCACTGCAACCTCCACCTCCTGGGTTCAAATGAATCTCCTGCCTCAACCTCCCAAGCAGCTGGGATTACAGAAGCGTACCACCCCACCTGGCTAATTTTTGTATTTTTAATAGAGACAGGGTTTTGCCATGTTGGCCAGGCTGGTCTCGAACTCCTGACCCCAAGTGATCTATCTACTCGCCTTGGCCTCCCAAAGTGCTGGTATTACAGGCATGAGCCACCACGCCCGGTGGGAAAAAAAATTGTTTTTAACCAACAGAAATGTTGGTGAAATTTCAGGATCCTCAGGAAAACCAGAAAATTCTAGACACAGTTTACAAAGGAACAAGGATTTGACTGGAATCAGATTTTATATAGACAACATTGATTATTGGAAGATAAGCAATGTCTTCACTATTTTGAGACCAAAAAAAAAAAAAAAAAACATGATTTGAAGTCTAATTTTTTTTTTTCTTTTCATTTTTATTTTTAGAGATAGTCTTGCTGACCAGACTGGCCTCAAACTTCTGGGCTCAAGCGATCCCCCTGCTCAGCCTACCGAGTAGCTGCAACTACAGGCGTGCTCCACTGTACCTAGCTGAAGTCTAAAATTTTGAATCAAGTCTAAGCAGCATTTATTTATGATGGCAGAATAAAGATATTTTCAGACACACAAAATCTTTCCATCTCCACTTGGTTTACTGCCACCTGATCTCTCTGCTTCTGGTCTTGTCTCAGCCCATACTCTCTCCACTTTGCAGCTGGATGATCTTTTTGTCAAGCAAATTGCATCATTAACTCCTCAAGGAATTTACTTTCCACACTGGCTCCAGGCACTCTTTTATCCCACCAGCTACTTCTGGTCACACGTGAGCACTTCCTTCTCCACCCTTTCTCTCTGGGTTATGGTCTCTGAGTCTCTAGAAGATACCATGGTCCCTTCTGATTCCTTCTGCAAAAGATGCTGTTCTGGCTCATTCTTTATCTTCTTTCAGGTCTTAGTCTTGATGTTATTTCCACAGAAAAGTATTCCACGGACCCCCACTCCCATTCCCACCACTCCATCAGATTAGGTTTAACCCCTTTCTTAGTGACCCTAATAGCACCTGTGCTTTTTACTTATAATTATAGTAATTGTATTATACAGCTATAATTTGTATAATTATTTGTTTTATGTATTTTTTTCTCAATAGGCAGTAAGCTCTATGAATATAGCCTCATTTAACCTACAGCTTTGTGGGTGAGAATGCTGTCTATCTGTTCCCAATATCTAATTTCTTTTTCTGTTTTTTCTTGTGTGTGTGTGTGTTTGACAAGTGCTCACTGTCACCTAGGCTGGAGTGCGATAGCACAATCATAGCTCTATGCAGCCTCAAGCTCCTGGGCTCAAGCAATCCTCCAGTTTCAGCCTCCTGAGCAGCAAGGACTATAGGTATGAGCCATCATGTTCAGCAAATTTCACATTTTTTTAATAGAGATGAGGTCTCCCTATGTTGTCCAGGCTGGGCTTGAACTCCTGGGCTCAAGGGATCTTCCTGCCTTGTCCTCCCAAAGTGCTGGGATTATGGACGTGAGCCACTGTGCCCAGCCCCGCCTCAATATCTGCTTTCCACTTCTCCAGTAACAACCTGGATTTTCCAGTCTCTCTTGGCTATGTGACTAAGTGCTAGCTAATGAGGTATGAGCAGAAGGAACATGTACAACTTGTGAGTTGTGCTATTAAAGGAAGCAGGTTTGATCTTTACTTCTCCTTCCTGCTGGCTAGTTAACCATTATAAACCTTACTAAAGTAGACTGGGCACAGTGCCTCACGCCTGTAATCCCAGCACTTCAGGAGGCCAGGGCCTGTAGATTACCCAAACTCAGGAGTTTGAGATCAGCCTAGCCAACATGGCGAAACCCCGTCTCTACTAAAAATACAAAAATCAGCTGGGTGTTGTGGCAGGCACCTGTAATCTCAGCTACTTGGGAGGCTGAGGCAGGAGAATCGCTTGAACCCAGGAGGTTCCAGTGAGCCGAGATCGTGTCACTGCACTCCAGCCTGGGTGACAGAGCAAGACTCTGTCTCAAAAAAACAACATCAGCAACAAAAAGAAACCTTACTAAGGTCAATGCCTTAAGGATGGATAATTAATAAGGCAGGAACAAGTATCTCTGACCAAAGGGCCACCTCATACCCATCCTAGAATAATATTCTTGAACTATTACATGAGTTTCAAAAAGAAAAATACTCCAGATTATATTGCCAGAGCTCAGCCTCCCTCCTGAAAAATAGTACCCTTATCCCCAAAGAAAGAACTCTAGAATCACCTCTCATTTCACTGTTGGTTCTTTACATGCTTTTTCTTTTCATTCACGAGTACTATAAATATTTATTATATTCAATGATCTATTTATATAACCTTTCAATTTTTTATTATCCAGTTAGCTGGATGCCCTCTATAAGACCTGCTGCTTCCATGTTATCAATCTTTTTTTTTTTTTTTTTTTTGAGACGGAGTCTTGCTCTGTCACCCAGGCTGGAGTGCAGTGGCCAGATCTCAGCTCACTGCGAGCTCCGCCTCCCGGGTTTACGCCATTCTCCTGCCTCAGCCTCCCGAGTAGCTGGGACTACAGGCGCCCGCCACCTCGCCCGGCTAGTTTTTTGTATTTTTCTTTGTAGAGACGGGGTTTCACCGTGTTAGCCAGGATGGTCTCGATCTCCTGACCTCGTGATCCGCCCGTCTCGGCCTCCCAAAGTGCTGGGATTACAGGCTTGAGCCACTGCGCCCGGCTGTTATCAATCTTAAATTATAATGGGGAAAGAAGACATACCCGCAAAATGCCTTCTTACACTTGGAGTCCTAAAGGTATCCTTTTCCAAGGAGAGATGGGCCATCCATGCTGAAACAAGCAAAACACAAGTCAGTACGGAAAGTTTCTTATTGTATCTTGAGTTTCAAGGGGGATTGGTAAGGACAACTTCACACGTACTTTAGGTGGCCAGTTGCATAAATATAATTATGTACGGAACATTGCACTGGCCTTTTAAGTGATCTACCTGTTTCCACTATGAGCCCCTCAAATCTGTCTGCCAGAAAGATCTTTCTAAAATGCAAAGGATCACGTTGCTTAAAATCTTCTTTTTTGGGGGGGCGGGGGGGTGGGGGACCGAGTTTCGCTCTCGTTGCCTAGGCTGGAGAGCAATGGCTCCATCTTGGCTCACCACAACCTCCGCCTCCTGGGTTCAAGCAATTCTCCTGCCTCAGCCTCCCGAGTAGCTGGGATTACAGGCGCGTGCCCCCACACTCAGCTGATTTTTGTATTTTTGGTAGAGACGGGGTTTTGCCATGTTGGCCAGGCTGGTCTTGAACTGCCGACCTCAGGTGATCTGCTCACCTTGGCCTCCCAAATTGCTTGGATTATAGGCGTGAACCACTGCGCCCGGCCTTTTTTTTTTTTCTTTTTTTTTTGAGACGGAGTCTTGCTCTGTTGCCCAGGCTGGAGTGCAGTGGCACCATCTCAGCTCACAACAACCTCTGCCTAGTTGGTTCAAGCGATTCTTTTGCCTCAGCCTCCCGCGAGTAGCTGGGACTACAGGCATGCGCCACCACGCCAAGCTAATTTTTGTTTTTTTGTTTTGTTTTGTTTTGCTTTTGAGATGGAGTCTCGCTTTGTCGCCCAGGCTGGAGTGCAATGGCTCAATCTCGGCTTACTGCAACCTCTGCCTCTCGAGTTCACGCCATTCTCCTGCCTCAGCCTCACGAGTAGCTGGGACTACAGGCACCCACCACCACATCCAGCTAATTTTTTGTATTTTTAGTAGAGACAGGGTTTCACCGTGTTAGCCAGGATGCTCTCGATCTCTTGACTTCATGAGCCACCTGCCTCGGCCTCCCAAAGTGCTAGAATTACCGGTGTAAGCCACCGCACCCAGCTAATTTTTGTATTTTAAGTACAGACGGGGTTTCACTATGTTGGCCAGCTGGTCTCGAACTCCTGATCTCGTGATCTGCCCCCCTCGGCCTCCCAAAGTGCTGGGATTACAGGTGTGAGCCACTGTGCCTGGGCCCCCCCACTTAAAATCTTTCATTGGATTTCCATTGCTCTTGGGAAAACACCAAAATCCTCACTGTGGCCTGAGAGCCCCCTTGGGACCCTAAGCTTCCTCTGCCTCCCTCTCTTGTGCTCACTGAGTGCCTCTCACATTTGTCTTTCTTCAGTTTCTTCCAAACTACTATCTTCTTCCTTTTGAAGAGCCTTGACAAGGGTTATTTCTTTTGCTTGAAATAATCTTTCTTTCTCATGCCTCTCTCAACTTATTTAACTCCTACTCAAATGTCACATTTTTAGGGAAGTAAGCCTCTTCAGACTTATTTGCATTCCCCATATAATGTACATTTATATGATTACACTTTTTCATAGAACTTTTACAGTCGTAATTTTCTGTGTATTTGTATGCATATTTGATTCAAGTATGGCCACAAGGCTCATGACAGGAAGGACCATGTCTGTTTTGCTCACAATTGTCTCTTATTGCTTATGAGGGGATTTAATAAATATTGGTTGAATAAAATGAATAAATGAATGAATGAAATATAATTTGTAAGGTAAGGATAAAAGGCCTGTTCTTAGAGCCTGGAATTCTCTTCATTGTTTGAGCCTGACGAAGTAACATGAATTGGGAAATGCATTAAGGATTTCTGGAATTTTTGGGGGGAGGGGACGGGGTTTCACTCTTGTTGCCCAGGCTGGAGTGCAGTGGCACGATCTCGGCTCACGGAAACCTCCGCCTCCTGGGTTCAAGCAGTTCTCCTGCCTCAGCCTCCTGAGTAGCTGGGATGACAGGTGCCCGATACCACGCCCAGCTATTTTTTTTGTATTTTTAGTAGAGATGAGGTTTCACTATGTTGGCCAGGCTGGTCTTGAACTTCTGACCTCAGGCAATCTACAGCCTCGGCCTTCCAAAGTGCTACGACTACAGGCATGAGCAACCGCACCCAGCCGATTTCTGGAATTTGATTGTTGAGCCTGAAATGTATGTTTATAAGGCTCATTTCTCTTTCCTTCTGTCTTCCTTTCTTTCTTTCTTTCTTTCTGCCTTTCTTTTCTGAGATGGAGTCTTGCTCTGTCACTCAGGCTGGAGGGCAGTGGCGCAGTCTCGGCTCATTGCAACCTCTGCCTCTCGGGTTCAAGCGATCCTCCTGCCTCAGCCTCCCAAGTAGCTGGGATTACAGGCATGTGCCACCACTCCCAGTCAATTTTTGTATTTTTAGTAGAGACGAGGCTTCACCATATTGCCCAGGCTGGTCTCGAACTCCTGACCTCAAGTGATCTGCCCACCTTGGCCTCCCAAAGTGCTGAGATTACAGGCATGAGCCACGGCGCCTAGCCATCAGGCGCCATTTCTATTTTTAACTATCAACTAGAAACAATACCTATAAAAATGTTAGCCAAACGCCTACTTGTGTACATAATACCCTGGAGTACAAACTCAAGTGTGGCAAAAGAGAGGGAGAGGCTTAAATGAGGACAGATAGCATGGTATGGTGGTTATGAGCTCAGCCTTTGGAACCCAACTCTCTGGTTTTGAATCTCCGCCCCATTGTTTATGAGCTATTATTCTTAGGGAGTTTCCTGTTTTCTCTGTGCCTCAGTTTTCCCAACTACAACATGGAGCTAAACAGTGCCTCACAGGCTTATGAGAATTCAGTCATTTCACATTAGCAAAGTGCTTCGAAGATTTCCTGCAAGAGGACAAGCGCTGCATAAGTGTGAAATAAATAACACACACTTCATGGGAGTTGCTGTTCCTGGAGAGGTAAAAATATATTAGTAGTCACAATAGTCAAGTACTACATATATAAATGCCACTTCAGAGGGTATAGGTCAGGCCTACTCCCTTCTCACCATCCTCAATCCATTGTCTTGGGTTAAGGAATTGTGTCACCAAGACTTTCTTGTTATACACAGATGTTTTCCGGGAGCTATAAACAGGGAGCTATTACCACAGCTTCAGCAAGGTCTAAGTGTAAGGTCTAGGATGATTCATTTCAATATACAGAAGTCAGAAAGAAGTAGTTCATTTACGGCCAGGCGCGGCAGCTCACGCCTGTAATTTGGGAGGCCAAGGCAGGCAGATCACGAGGTCAGGAGTGCGAGACCAGCCTGGCCAGCATGGTGAAACACCGTCTCTACTAAAAATACAAAAAATTAGCCGGGCATAGTGGCGCGTGCACTGTAATCCCAGCTACTCGAGAGGCTGAGGCAGGAGAATCACTTGAACTCAGGAAGCAGAGGTTGTGGTGAGCGGAGTGCCATTGCACTCCAGCCTGGGCGACAAAGCATGACTCTGTCTCAAAAAATAGTAATAATAATAAATAAGAAGTAGTTCATTTAATCTAACAAATATTTACTGAGAATTTCTGAGATTGGCTAGCTGTTTGCCATTTGCCATGTTCTTGCCCTCCTGGGCACACTGCTGGCTTGCACCTAGATTCAGCCCAGGTGCCTTGAATCTAGGAAGGGACCATAAAGAGCTCTCTCCAGTGCGTTGTGAGCAGGGCGATGGGAGGCACTTGCGGGTCATGGCAGTTGACAGGTGTGCTTTCTACATCCACTGTATTTTGTCCCTTATCTGAGGCTCTGCTGGAGGGCTCTAACGTCCTGGGTATTGCAAAGACTTCAGAAAGGTCGCTAAATGACTGCACAGAGCAGAGCTTCCACCTCCCCTAATTCCAATCTGAGGTTTCTCTGTTATCGGAGTTTAAATTGGAGCCTAGGAGTCATTTTAATGGGGCTTTATCACCAAGCAGCTCAAAGAACGGTATTACTGTGTATTTACAATTAGCTTTGGGCTGGGCATGGTGGCTCATGCCTGTAATCCCAGCACTTTGGGAGGCCAAGGCAGGTTGATTGCTTGAGCACTCATGGCCAAACCTCGTCTGTACAAAAAATTAAAAAAAAATAGCTGGCGTGGTGATGCATGCCTGTAGTCCTAGCTGCTTGAGAGGCTAGGTGGAAGAGTCACCTGAGCCCGAGAGGCTGAGGCTGCTATGAGCTACGGTTGTGCCATTGCACTCCAGCCTGGACAACACAGTGAGACCCTGTCTCAAAATAAACAAAAGACCGGGCATGGTGGTGGGCACCTGTAATCGCAGCTGCTCTGGAGGCTGAGGCAGGATAATCACTTGAACCCAGGAGGCTTGAACCTAGACAGAGCTGGGATTACAGGCACGTGCCACGAAACCCAGCTAATTTTTGTATTTTTAGTAGAGACGGGGTTTTGCTTTGTTGGCTAGGCCGGTCTCAAACTCCTGACCTCAAGTGATCCTCCTGCCTTGGCCTCCCAAAGTGCTGGCATTACAGGCGTGAGCCATCATACCTGACTGACTCACTATATTTCAAAGGTCCGTTTCTCAAAGACATACCAAAAAAACACACACAATCACTACCACACGACTTCTTCCACACCCCCAGGATTCCGGGAGAAAGGAGCAAAGCTGGCATGGTTTCTGTCTGCTCCATTCACTTGAGAAGGAAGGTCTCTGCATTTTGGGGGAATTACGGTAGTTTCCCCTCACAAAAGGGGAAGAACTTTTGGTTTATGACTTTTTAACTTCATGACAGTTTTCTCTTTCCCTGTAGAAAGAAAATTAAATCCTATCTCTTCCACTCCAACCCCTCAAATAGTAAATTGAGGCTATCAAGACAATTCCAATTCTAGGTTTCTTTTTGCAATAAGGGCTTAAATTGGAGCCCTTGAGTATACTTTCTTTGCTGAGAAGTATTATGAATGATTTCATATCTAACACTAGCTTTGTTATTGAGGCTATAGATAAATGACTCTCAGCAACAGCAACCTTTGGGACTTCTGTTCTGGAATATCACATTTGTAGTAAAGTACAACCTAGAAAACAACTCAGCACCTTAAAAGACTTCTAAAATGGCTTGATTTTATTGTATTACTAATTCTGGGCCAAAGAGTTTATTGCATCAGATGATACAAATTAGAATGCGCAGCAGAAGACAATACTGTGCAAGGATAATCATCCATTACTGGGCTGATATTTGATAGAAAGTGTTAATTCATTTTCATTATTAAGTATTCATTGAAAATGCAGATACTATCATGATAGTATGATCTTTGAATCAAGGGCTCAGATTTTTGTTAGAATCTCATGATTAAACATGTCTTAATTGATAGATTGAAATAATAAAGCTTGTTTCACTTAAGGTAGTATGTTTTCTGGTCTCAAATCCTTGTTTTCTCCTTTTGTCCTTTAAGCATTAATAAGTATAATCTGGCCGGGCGCGGTGGCTCATGCCTGTAATCCTAGCACTTTGGGAGGCTGAGGTGGGCGGATCAATTGAGGTCAAGAGTTCAAGACCAGTCTGGTCAACATGGTGAAACCCCATCTCTACTAAAAATACAAAAATCAGCAGCGTGTGGTGACGTGTGCCTGTAATCCCAGCTGCTCAGGAGGCTGAGGCAGGAGAATCACTTGAACCCAGGAGGGCAGAGGTTGCAGTAAGCCAAGAAGATCACGCCACTGCATTCCAGCCTGGTGACAGAGTGAGACTCTCTGTCTCAAAAAAAAAAAAAGAAAAAAATATAATCTTCATTTTATGATAATGATAAAGAAAATTAAATTCCATTACTATTTATTTTTTAAATTAGGCATAGATTCTAAGTTTCCACTCTGAATCACTGACTTTGTTCTTTTTCCATGGAGGTGTAAATATTAATAAGGGGCCGGAAGCAGTGGCTCAGGCCTGTAATCCCAGCACTTTAGGAGGCTGAGGCAGGTGGGTCACTTGAGGCCAAGAGTTTGACACCAGCCTGGGCAACATGGCGAAACCCTGTCTCTACTGAAAATATAAAAATTAGCCAGGCACTGGTGGTGCACACCTGTAATCCCAGCTACTTGGGAGGCTGAGACAGAAGAATCACTTGAACCCGGGAAGCGGAGGTTGCAGTAAGCCGAGATCACACCACTGTACTCCAGCCTGGGCTACAGAATGAGACTCCATCTCAAGAAAGAAAAAAAGAAAAAAAAAAGTTAATAAGGAACTGAAGAGAGTTAGAAATATCTTATTTGTACTTATTTAAGACTGAAAAATGAAAATACTACATATGCTTTCTAAGCCTAGCTCCATTGAACTGATGCTCGAAAGCAGAGATCTTAGATAAACCTTGTGTTCTAAATTAGTATTGGTTGACTGGCTGTACTTTGAATCAGTGTATTATATTTCACTTTCCAAAAAACAGCTGCATTTTAATAAGCCTTTTATGTTAGTATGTTCCCCATAGAGAGTTAGACCTGCCAATTGTGTGTGTATTTTTCTAGCATCTATAAGACTATCTGAAATAAAATCATAGATTTTAGGAACTACAAGTTACTTTGAACTTTTCAATTGTAATCTAGGCAGCTTATTTGCCATTTGTCCTGTGCATCTGCTTGAATAACAAGAAAAATTTCAATCAGACTTTGAAAAAGAATAAAATATGCTGGGCGCGGTGGCTCAAGCCTGTAATCCCAGCACTTTGGGAGGCCGAGGCGGGTGGATCACGAGGTCAGGAGATCGAGACCATCCTGGCTAACATGGTGAAACCCCGTCTCTAATAAAAATACAAAAAACTAGCCGGGCGTGGTGGCGGGCGCCTGTAGTCCCAGCTACTCGGAGGCTGAGGCAGGAGAATGGCGTGAACCCGGGAGGCGGAGCTTGCAGTGAGCAGAGATCGCGCCACTGCACTCCAGCCTGGGCGACACAGGGAGACTCCGTCTCAAAAAAAAAAAAAAGAAAGAAAAAAAAAAGAAAAAGAATAAAATAGAATTTTTAAAACCAACACTTTATTAAATTGGACAACAGGTAAATCAATAAGTAGCAGAAAGACTATTTTATTATCTTGGTTTTAATTGCTTCTTAAAAATGGTTCAAGAGTTTTCTATTTATTTATTTATTTTTGGGGGACAGAGTCTTGCTCTGTTGCCCACGCTGGAGTGCAGTGGCGGCATCTTGGCTCACTGCAGCACCTGCCTCTCAGGTTCAAGCGATTCTCCTGCCTCAGCCTCCCGAGTAGCTGGGATTACAGGCATGCCCTGCCATGCCCTGCCATACCCTGCTACTTGTTTTGTATTTTTAGTAGAGAGGGGGTTTCACCAAGTTGGCCAGGCTCGTCTTGAACTCCTGACCTCAGGTGATTCACCCGCCTCAGCCTCCCAAAGTGCTGGGATTACAGGCAAGAGTTTTTGTTTTGTTTTTTGTGTTTTTTTTTTTGAGATGGAGTTCCACTCTCGTTGCCTAGGCTGGAGTGCAATAGTGCTCTCTCCACTCACTGCAACCTCCACCTCTAGGGTTCAAGCAATTCTCCTGCCTCAGCCTCCCGAGTAGCAGGGATTACAATCATGCGCCACCGTGCCTGGCTAATTTTTTTGTATTTTTGGTAGAGAGGGGGTTTCACCATGTTGGCCAGGCTGGTCTTGAACTCCTGACCTCTGGTGATCCATCCGCCTTGGCTTCCCAAAGTGCTGAGATTACAGGCATGAGTCACTGCTCTTGGCCCAGAGTTTTGTTTTTAATTAATGTATTGTTTTTTAATCTCTCTATTTTTCCTACACCTTTTTTTTTTTTTTTTAGACTGAGTCTTACTCCGTCACCCAGGCTAGAGTGCAGTGGTGCAATCTTGGCTCACTGCAACCTCTACCTCCTGGGTTCAAGCAATTCTCGTGCCTCAGCCTCTTGAGGATTACACGCCTCTGGGATTACAGGCACGTGCCACCATGCCTGGCTAAATTTTTGTATTTTCATTTTAGTAAAGACGGGGTTTCACTATGTTGGTCAGGCTGGTCTCGAACTCCTGACCTCGTGATCCACCCGCCTCGGCCTCCCAAAGTGCTGGGATTACAGACATGAGCACGGTTTTTCCTGTACTATTAAACACAAACTTCCTGGACCACAGGGAAGACTATAGGGGATTTAAGGGAGTGGAAAGGGGAGCATAAAAGATGAATGAGCTCCAGCAGGAGAGGCCTTGCGGGCAACTGGGGCTAGTGGGTTCCCGCCTGCAACGCACTGGAAGCACTCAGGGAGTTTTTGAAAATGCAGAGTCTCGAGTCCTACTATGGAGATTTAGACTCAAAAGTTGTAAGTCATGACCCAGGAACATATATTAAATTTCTCTGGTAATTCTGATGATCATCTGACCTGTTGCACCTCCATTTTAGTTCAGTTCTTCCACTCTACAGGGAAAATGACCGGAAATGGCTTTCACAAAATTAACTAGTAATCAGAATTGAGGTTGGAATCCAAGTATCCACATGCCTCGGATTCTCTTATCCATGTTCCTTCAACGTTACCATACTCAAGGGAGAGAGGAATGAAGGGCCCACAGGCTGAACACTGAGAAATGCAGTGGACCTGATGGGGGCAGTGGCTCACGCCTGTAATCTCAGCACTTTGAGAGGCTGAGGCGGGCGGATCACGAGGTCAAGAGATCGAGACCATCCTGGCCAACATGGTGAAACCCCATCTCTACTAAAAATACAAAAATTAGCCGGGCGTGGTGGCCGGCGCCTGTAGTACCAGCTACTCAGGAGACTGAGGCAGGAGAATCACTTGAACCCAGGAGGCAGAGATTGCAGTAAGCCAAGATTGCACCACTGCACTCTAGTTTGGGTGAGAGAGCGAGACTCCATCTCAAAAGAAAAAAAAAAAGAAAGAAATACAGAGGACCTACCTACGTGCCTTTACCTTGAATAGTCCTGATACCTTTTCTGAAGAATCTGACTCAGCAATTCCACTGGGATATTTACAGTAGTGAAAATTGGAAACAACTTAATTGACCAACAATATGGATATTGAATATATAAATTATAGAACATAGTTATGGTACAAAGGAAAAATATGTGGCCATTAAGAATGATGATACAGCCGGGCGTGGTGGCTCAAGCCTGTAATCCCAGCACTTTGGGAGGCCGAGACGGGCGGATCATGAGGTCAGGAGATCGAGACCATCCTGGCTAACACGGTGAAACCCCGTCTCTACTAAAAAATACAAAAAACTAACTGGGCGAGGTGGTGGGCGCCTGTAGTCCCAGCTACTCCGGAGGCTGAGGCAGGAGAATGGCGTGAACCCGGGAGGCGGAGCTTGCAGTGAGCTGAGATCCAGCCACTGCACTCCAGCCCGGGCGACAGAGCGAGACTCCGTCTCAAAAAAAAAAAAAAAAAAAAAGAATGATGATACAGGTGTATACTTTTAGCATGAAAATATAGTCACAATACATATACACACAGAGAAAAATTTCTGAAGTATATACATCAAAATATTGACAGTGGGTTTCTCTGGGTAATTGAGATCATAGGAATTTTTTCAAAAGTTTACTAATCATATTTCACTTATTTTCACAACAAATAATCAACATATACACACAACACATTCACATATGAAACCAGAGGTTTTTTTTGGTTTTGGCAATTTGTTACAGTTCATTGATTCTTTGTGGAACCAAATACCAACCCAAACAAGAATAAAGATGATGAGAAGGTTACAGGTCTTTTCCCTTACATGCTTTTCTGTGAGCTCTTAAGGGTTTCATAAAACTGAAATAAAATTATGCACCATGTCTATATTTGAACTGATTGTATATTTGTTGAATGTGCTTATGCGAAGACTCTTCCTAGCATATAAATGTGAGTATCATAATAAATGTTCATTTTTCTTTCCCTTAGGGATTTGATTAGTGGTTTCAGAGGACATGGAACAGAGGGCTACAATAATAAAAAGGTATAGCAGTTTTTTGTAAGAGGAAAGGAGTGAGATTCTGAAATTGACCCAATATTAGATCTACAGCTCTACCAAAGATCTTACTGTCTACTGTGCTTATTAATAATTTAGCTATAGTGCTACACAAAGGAAGTGGTTTGTATTTACTGAGAAAATACTGAAACCTCCATTGAAGATAAGGTTATATGGTCTAGCAATAAAAATGTGTGTATGTGCAATATATTACTATATTTTCCGAGTTGACTGCAGCCCTAGTAAGTCAAAGGTGGTTATTTCTTCTGTGAGACAGGGTTGTGATGGAAAGAACATTTGCTCATTTTATAATTTTAATCTTGTCTCTGTTACTGACTAGTTCTGTGATCTTGGGTAACAGCAACATGTAAAGTTCAGGGTTCAAAACAAATCTGGCTCTCTCTATAGAAAGTGCTCCATTTAGATATGTGTATACCGATACAAGTTTAAGTACATATGTATATATGCAATATTTAGCCACAAGCTAAATATACAAAGTTCTTATATTCATATACTGGCCAGGCGTGATGGCTCACGCCTGTAATCCCAGCACTTTGGGAGGCCGAGGCGAGTGGATCACCTGAGGTCAGGAGTTCGAGACTAGCCTGGCCAACAGGGCAAAACTCCTTCTCTACTAAAAATACAAAAATTAGCTGGGTGTGGTGGCAGGCACCTGTGATTCCAGCTACTTGGGAGGCTGAGGCAAGAGACTTGCTTGAACCCAGGGGGCAGAGGTTGCAGTGAGCCAAGATCACGCCACTGTACTCCAGTCTGGGTGACAGAGTGAAACTCCATCTCAAATATATACATACACATATACTAAGAATTTCAGAGTCCATGATCTAGATGTTATTTTTTTAAAGGCCATCTAAAAATAGAATATCTTTAATTAGGTTAGAGCCCTGGAACATTAAAAATATAGGAATGGGCCAGGCGCAGTGTCTCATGCCTGTAATCCCAGAACTTTGAGAGGCCAAGACAGGCAGATCACCTGAGGTCAGGAGTTCGAGACCAGCATGGCCAACATGGTGAAACCCCGTCTCTATTAAAAACACAAAAACCAGGCTGGGCGCGGTGGCTCAAGCCTGTAATCCCAGCACTTTGGGAGGCCGAGACGGGCGGATCACGAGGTCAGGAGATCGAGACCATCCTGGCTAACACTGTGAAACCCCGTCTCTACTAAAAATACAAAAAACTAGCCGGGCGAGGTGATGGGCGCCTGTAGTCCCAGCTACTCGGGAGGCTGAGGCAGGAGAATGGCGTGAACCCGGGAGGCAGAGCTTGCAGTGAGCTGAGATCCGTCCACTGCACTCCAGCCCCGGCGACAGAGTGAGACTCCGTTTCAAAAAAAAAAAAAAAAAACACAAAAACCAGTTGGGCACGGTGGTGCATGCCTGTAATCCCAGCTAGTTGGGAGGCTGAAACAGGATAATTGCTTGAACCTGGGAGTGGAGGTGGCAGTGAGCTGAGATGACGCCACTGCACTCCAGCCTGGACGACAGTACAAGACTCCATCTCAAAAAAAATAATTATTATTTTATATATATATATGTATGTGTGTGTGTGTGTATATATATATATATATAGAGAGAGAGAGAGAGGAATGACGGCACAAGGTGCTTTTTATAATACCTGCTTCTTCTTGCCTTAGAACTATTTTGCTAGTTTTCTAATGGTGAGGACACCATGCTGAAGCATGAGGCAAATTACTAGGCTGGGACTGTTGTGCAGTGACATTGGCTTTATGTTTTTGGAGTATAGTTCTATCTACCTCTAACACACCTGGGTGTATTCTAGTCCCATGGTTGCAATAGTGATAATAACTAGCATTTGTTTAGTGCTTATTGCTTGTCAAGCCCTGTGGTAAGTATTTTACATGCATCAACTCATGTACTCTTAATTGTATTGATTAGGAAATGAAGCACTGAAAGGTTAATTGACTTGCCTAAATTTACTCAGCCAGTAAGAGGCAGAGCCAAGATTCAAATGTAGATCATCTGACTCCAAAGCCATACCCTTCTCCATTCCCTGCACAGCCTTGTCTATGAGATCCCTGCCAAGTTCCATGAGGAGACAGGTCAGGTCTCTCATACTCACATCTTATTCACAGAGCCTGGTTCTGGGTTTACGCACAATTAACATCCCTAAATAATGAATAAATGATATTGGTATTTCTCAGATCAGTTGCAAGATACTTTGCCAATGACTTGTTTCAAATGATAAAGGATCAAAGTTTGTAAACTGTCAACCAAAAAATAAAATAGCAGAATCAAGGTTGACTGGGAAATTGAGTCATACTTTACTCATTTGCCTTCTGATGTGGTAATAAACAAGCAAAATATGTTGGTGGCTTAGCAGGAAAGAGTTTATTTCTCACTTACACCAAGTCCTCTGAGCAGGTCAGCAGGTCACCTGTCCTCCTTACAGTGTCTTGATACACAGGCGCCTTTGTCCCAAGGCAAGAGTTCAGAAAAGAAGCTTTAAGATCAGGTGGGGCTCCACTCCTCAGCCTGAAATGACATGTCAATGATACATTGTTTCCACTCAGAACTTACTGGCCAGAATTAGTCACAACTAACTAAGCATGGGATCTGAGAAATACAGTCTTCCACGTGCCCTAGGACAAGAGGAGAACTAGACATGGATAAACCCTAATGGCGGCTTCTATAGAGAGAGAGGAATGGATACTTCTTGAGTGCTGGGATTATTCTTGACATTAGCAAGGCCTATTGAAGTGTGTCACACATTGACCAGTGTTGCCTTTGGAGTAGGAGACAAAGAGAGAGGAGAGGGAGGGATAATTTAAAATGTGCAGGGAAGGCCGGGTGCCATGGCTCACGCCTGTAATTCCAGCACTTCAGGAGGCCAAGATGGGTAGATCGCTTGAGGTCAGGAGTTCAAGAACTGGTTGGCCAACATGATGAAACTCCATCTCGACTAAAAATACAAAAATTAGCCAGGCATGGTGGTGTGTGCTTGTAATTCCAGCTACTTGGAAGGCTGAGGTAGGAGAATCGCTTGAACCCAGGAGGTGGAGGTTGGAGTGAGCCGAGATCATGCCACTGTACTCCAGCCTGAACGACACAGGGAGACTGTCTCAAAAAAAGAAAAAAAAAAATTTGCAGGGAAAAGTTGTTACCATACCACCTTTCTGCTCATGAGCTGGAGAACTTGCAGTCTGTCATACACACATGCAGAATGAAGAAAATTACCTCATCATGTACAAACAAAACATTTTAGAAGGGGTAAAGAGCCAAATATAAAAAGAAACCTATAAAGGTATTTTCTAACACAGAGAAAAGCATGATTATTACCTTAGGCTAGGGAAGCCCATCTTAAGCAACACAAAGTATAAAACCTATAGAGAAAAAAAGAGTGTTGTTTTTCTTTTTTTGAGACAGAGTTGCCCAGGCTGGATACAGTGGTGCCATCTCAGCTCACTGCAAGTTCCACCTCCCGGTTTCAAGTAATTCTCCCACCTCAGCTTCCACAGTAGCTGGGATTACAGACGCATGCCACCACACTCAGCTAATTTTTGTATTTTTGGTAGAGACCAGGTTTCACCATGTTGGTCAGGCTGGTCTCAAACTCCTGACCTCATGATCCACCTGCCTCGGCCTCCCCAAGTACTGGGATTACAGGCGTGAGCCACTGCACCTGGCCTAAAAGAGTGATTTTTTTTTTAACTATATGAAAATTAAAGCTTATCTTTGACAGAAGACACCACAAAGTTGAAAGACAATTGATATACTGGGAGAATATATTTGCAACTTGTTCAACGGAAAAAGGAATTAATGTTCAAAATACATAAGGAATCCTAAACATTAAAAAAGACCAAAAACGGCCAGGCATGGTAGCTCACGCCTGTAATTCCAACATTTTGGGAGGTTGAGGTGGGCGGATCACCTGAGTTGGGGAGTTTGAGACCAGCCTGGACAACATGGTGAAACCCCATCTCTACTAGAAATACAAAAATTAGCCGGGCGTGGTGGCGGGTGCCTGCAATCCCAGCTACTCGGGAGGTTGAGGCAGGAGAATCGCTTGAATCCGGGAGGCGGAAGTTGCAGTGAGCTGAGATCGCACCATTGCACTCCAGCCTGGGTGACAGTGCAAGACTCCATCTCAAAAAAAAAAAAAAGAAAAGACCAAAAAAAAACCCAAAAATCAATGCTCTACAGAGGAAATACCAAAGGCCAATTAGCTTACAAAGAGATGCTTTACCTCAGTAATAAGAAAAAAAAAAAAAAAATTAAAACAGCAATGAGATAGATGGCAAAAATCAAAATGATTAATAGGAGTCTAAGAAACACTATACAGAATTATACCAGGCCCTGCATGGCGGCTTACGCCTGTAATCCCAGCACTTTGGGAGGCCAAGGTGGGAGGATCATGAGGTCAGGAGTACGAGACTAGCCTGGCCAACATAGTGAAACCCAGTCTGTCCTAAAAATACAAAAATTAGCCAGGAGTGGTGGCGCACACCTATAGTCCCAGTTACTTGGGAGACTGAGGTAGGGAGAATCACTTGAACTCAGGAGGTGGAGGTTGCAGTGAGCCGAGATCGCGCCATTGTACTCCAGCCTGGGTGACAGAGAGGGACTCTGTCTAAAAAAAAATTAAATTAAATTAAAAATTAGACCTTCCCTTACAGTGGTGGTGAGAATATAGATGGCAGTGCCTCTTTCTGAGGGCTATTTGGCAGTAGTTCTTAAGATGCATATTCTCTTTAACCCAGCTCTAGCTTTTTATCTTACAGAAATTTGTATGTACACAAAAATGTATGGGCAGGATATTCATTGAAGTATTATTCATAGTAGGAAAAAATGAAAAAACAGCCTAAATGCTCAGCAATAGTGGAGTGTGAACTAAATTATAGTGCATCTATGCCATAGACTCTTACACAAAGCAGTAAAAAAGAATGAGAGGGATATAATTAGAAACTTCAGGAAAAACAAAAGCAAAACTCCATAAGAAAAGGTATGATGCTAATATTTTTAAATGTGCCATGATTTTGAGCAATTGGTAGATTGGAACAGGGAGAATTCATTGTATTCATTCTTTTGACTATTACCAGTGTTGTCATATTGGAACAATAGAGCAGGAAATACATCACAAGGTTTATCTCTGCAGTGAATAATATTTACATAGTCATGATAACTTAAATGCTATTTATTACTTTTCATCTTTTAGAATCAACCTGTAGTCTGAACACAGTGGCTCTAGCACTTTGGGAGGCTGAGGCAGGCAGATCACTTGAGCTCAGGAGTTTGAGACCAGCCTGGGCAACATAGTGAGACCTCATCTCCACCAAAAATTTAAAAATAAAATTTAGCCGGGCGTGATAGTGTGTGCCTGTAGTCCCAGCTACTCAGGAGGCCAAGGTGGAAGGATTGTTTAAGCCCAGGAGATTGAGACCACAGTGAGCCATGATTGCACCACTTCACTTCAGCCTGGGTGACAGAATGAGACCCTGTCTCAAAAACAAAAACAAAAACAAAAACAAAACAAGAATCGACCTATAAAACATTAAATACTTTTTTTTTTTTTTTTTTGGAGACGGAGTCTCGCTCTGTTGCCCCGGGCTGGAGTGCAGTGGCTGGATCTCAGCTCACTGCAAGCTCCCCCTCTCGGGTTTACGCCATTCTCCTGCCTCAGCCTCCCAAGTAGCTGGGACTACAGGCGCCTGCCCCTCGCCCGGCTAGTTTTTTGTATTTTTTAGTAGAGACGGGGTTTCACCATGTTAGCCAGGATGGTCTTGATCTCCTGACCTCGTGATCCGCCCGTCTCGGCCTCCCAAAGTGCTGGGATTACAGGCTTGAGCCACCGCGCCCGGCAAAACATTAAATACTTAAGGTTTAAAAGATCCAAAATGTTGGTCAGGTGCAGTGGCTCACATCTGTAATCCCAGCACTTTGGGAGGACAAGGCGGGCAGATCACAAGGTCAGGATATCGAGACCATCCTCGCTAACATGGTGAAACCCCGTCTCTACTAAAAATACAAAAATTAGCCAGGTGTGGTGGCGGGCGCCTGTAATCCAGCACTTTCAGAGGCTGAGGCGGGCAGATCATCTAAGGTTGGGAGTTCGAGACCAGCCTGACCAACATGGCGAAACCCAGTCTCTACTAAAACTACAAAAATTAGCCAGGCATAGTGGCACGTGCCTGTAATCCCAGCTACTCAGGAGGTTTAAACAGGAGAATCGCTTAAACTCAGGAGGCGGAGGTTGCGGCGAGCCAAGATTGCGCCATTGCACTCCAGCCTGGGCAACAAGAGCAAAACTCCGTCTCAAAAAAAAAAAAAATTGTTATCAACCATAACAATAATGCAGTAAAAGTAACACTGGCATAATGTAGTGGGCTAGGAAGCAAGATGGCTTTGTGTAAGGATGTGCCAGATAGTGTTTACCAGGGAAGATACAGAGGGAGCAAATAATAGGTTAGAGTAGAACTCAGCTCTCATTAATACATTTGTATGCCTTGACATCCTCCTTTATCTTTATTTGACATTGTAAGGAATAGCATAGAAACTTAGAGGACATTAAGGTGTTTTTAGGGTTTAATTTTCTTTTTTTTTTTTGAGACAGAGTCTCACTCTGTCAACCAGGCTGGAGTGCAGTGGCATGGTCTCGGCTCACTGCAACCCCCTCCAGGATTCAAGCAATTCTCCTACCTCAGGGTCTTGAGTAGCTGGGATTACAGGTGCCTGCCACCATGTCCAGCTAATTTTTTTTTTTTTTTTTTTTTCCCCGTAGAGACAGGGTTTCACCATATTGGTCAGGCTGGTCTCGAACTGCTGACCTCAAGTGATCCACCTGCCTTGGTCTCCCAAAGTGCTGGGATTAAAGGCATAAGCCACCGTACCCAGCCTAAGGTGTTTTTAAATAGTAAATAGGTAGTTGACTATCAGATCAAATGTTTTTTCTTTTTTAATGCTACCACTTTTAGCTATGACTCAAGACAGTTGGCTTTTTGGTAAGGATAATAATATATTATAATTGGGGCTTAGAGATAATTATATTAGATAATTAAGTGCTCTTTAAATCATATTAGCGTAATGTTACTTTTCTGTTTTTCTCATTTGGTATTATATTAAATATTATAGAAATTTCAAATGTGTTACTTTAATAGATATTGATCTGAATAGGGAAATTAAAGAGGGACACTGGATTCTTTATATAGATATACTTGGGAACATTTTTAAAATATATTTTAATGATGATCCTACTCTATACACCTAAAATGGAAAATAGACAGGATTTTCCAGATAATTAGATTAAAAAATACATTCACAGGCCGGGCGCGGTGGCTCAAGCCTGTAATCCCAGCACTTTGGGAGGCCGAGACGGGCGGATCACGAGGTCGGGAGATCGAGACCATCCTGGCTAACACGGTGAAACCCCGTCTCTACTAAAAATACAAAAACTAGCCGGGCGAGGTGGCGGGCGCCTGTAGTCCCAGCTACTCGGGAGGCTGAGGCAGGAGAATGGCGTAAACCCGGAGGCGGAGCTTGCAGTGAGCTGAGATCTGGCCACTGCACTCCAGCCTGGGCAACAGAGCGAGACTCCGCCTCAAAAAAAAAAAAAAAAAAAAAATACATTCACACGTATATCAAGATATTTAGGTCTTTGAGGGCTTTTTTTTTTTTTTTTTTTGATACGGAGTCTCACTCCGTCTCCCGGGCTGGAGTGCAGTGGTGTGATCTCGGCTCACTGCAACCTCTGCCTCCTGGATTCAAGCAATTCTCCTGCCTCAGCCTCCAGAGTAGCTGGGATTACAGGCGTGTGCCACCACGCTTGGATAATTTTTGTATTTTTAGAAGAGATGGGGTTTTACCATGTTGGTCAGGATGGTCTTGATCTCTTGACCTCATGATCCGCCCGCCTCGGCCTCCCAAAGGCTGGGATTACAGCTGTGAGCCACTGAGCCTGGCCTTCTTTTACTTAATAACTAGAAATTTGGCCGGGTGCTTCCTAGCATCTGGAGGCTGCTACAGACTCTGCTGACTTCAAGGGCTGCCCATCACCAGCAACAAGGGAAAAAGCCGATGGTGGTTGCCATCTCTCTTCTGCCTTCCAAATCTCTCACCAGTGTATCTGATTGGCAGAACTTAAGCTATGTCTGAAACTGTGCTGGCAAGGGAGTATGAGAAATGTTCCCAGGTTTCCAGCCCCTGCAAAACAGGGGAGATAGAAGAGTGTAAAATGTGCCAGATACCAATAGACAATATCTGGTTCACTTGTGTATTAACAAATCAGTAAGAGTAGCTCTGTTTGACTACAATAGAAACATTAAATATGTATAAAGAAAACTGATTATTGGTTAAAGAGAGTTGGAGAAAGGGAGAAGGAAGGGAGAGACAGAAAGCTAAACCTATAGATGGAATAGATCAATAGGTAATTACTAGAGATCTATTATGACCTTAAAGCAGGAAAATTACAACATTAAAAGCAGTCCTTTAGGATAGTGAGATAATAGATTTTGTGTTTGTGTGGTGTTGGAATGGAAATAAAGAGGAAGTAGAGACGAAGTAGAGAAATCTTTTTTTTTTTTTGAGACGGAGTCTCGCTCCGTCACCTGGGCTGGAGCGCAGTGGCCAGATCTCAGCTCACTGCAAGCTCCGCCTCCCGGGTTTACGCCATTCTCCTGCCTCAGCCTCCGGAGTAGCTGGGACTACAGGCGCCCGCCACCTCGCCCGGCTAGATTTTCGTATTTTTTTAGTAGAGACGGGGTTTCACTGTGTTAGCCAGGATGGTCTCGATCTCCTGACCTCGTGATCCGCCCGTCTCGGCCTCCCAAAGTGCTGGGATTACAGGGTTGAGCCACCGCGCCCGGCCAGAGAAATCTTTTAAGAGACAATTTTAGGAATCCACCAGTGAGAGGCTACTAAGATTAGCATAAAAGTGGTAAAGTTGGGCGCGGTGGCTCACACCTGTAATCCCAACACTTTGGGAGGCTGAGGTGGGCAGATCACAACGTCAGGAGTTCGAGACCAGCCTGGCCAACATAGTGAAATCCTGTCTGTACTAAAAATGTAAAAATTAGCCAGGCATGGTGGCGGACGCCTGTAATCCCAGCTACTCGGGAGGCTGAGGCAGGAGAATCGCTTGAACACGGAAGGCAGAGGTTGCAGTGAGACAAGATCAAACCATTGTACCTGGCGGCAGAGTGAGACTTCATCTCAAAACAAAGTGCTAAGAGTGGAGACCAATGGGCATATGTGAAAGATACGGCCCCTAGATCCAGAAAAAGAAACTTGTCCCTAGAATATTTTAGTGTCTATCATCAGTAGCCACATTCTCTGACTGATCTATGGCTCCAACTTCAGTCTCCTGGGGAGCAGCAAGCCAGCTATGCAGAGCTGGCCCAATCACATCTCACAGCCTCTCCAATCAGCTCCATCAGCAAATCATCCTTTCCTGATAAAGAGCCCGGGTCTGCTTCTGCATTTTTATCTCCTTTCCAACTTCTTTGGAGTAATTACACTAACTCTGGAAATGAGGTAAGGTGACCCTAGGAATTCATCAGGTTCCCCTCTTGCCCATTGCCTAAAGTAAAGCGACAAACTCCTTTGTCGCACTCCAGTATTCTTACAATGAACTCCATCTTCTACTCCAACCCAACTGGAACACGACTTCAGTCATGCTGATCTTACCATTTCCTGCATTCACTCATTCATTCATTCACATGCTCTTCAATCAACAAATACTTATTGAGGAGCTACTCTGCACCAGGCCCTGCTGAGGATTTAGAAGTTAAACAGCAAAACGATAACAAAAAATCCCCGCATTATGGAGCTTACCTTCTAGTATAGAGTGTGTTAGGAGGTTAAGTGCAGGGCTTGAGTCTAGGAGTTTGAGACCAACCTGGGAAAATAGTGAGACACTGTCTCAAAAAAAAAAAAAAAAAATTAGTGGGATATGATGGCACATGCCTATAGTCCTACCTACTTGGGAGGCTGAGGTGGGAGGGTCGCTTGAGCCTAGGAGTTCAAGGTTACAGTGAGCTATGATTGTACCACCACTCCAACTTAGTGACAGTGAGATCCTGTCTCTAAAAAAAAAAAAGAAGAAGAAGAAGGTAAGTGCAGGGAAGAAAAATGCTATAATGCCATCTTCATCTTCATGGAGTTACTTCTCTCTCTCTGTTTTTTTTTTCTTTGGTTGTTGTTCTTGTTAGCTTCCAAACCCAATCTTCTTCTCAACATTCAGAGCATATTTTCTTTGTATTCTGTGCCTTGCGTAACCCCTTCGGCACAACAACCCATGCACTTCAATGCCTCTCCTCTTATTGTCTGTCATATCTCTGTGTGCTATTCATGACACAAACAACACTCCCCTCTTCCAAAAAGGGTTGTATAGAATCAATGTGGTCACATGTAAACATAGGAGCTTGAGAATTTTTCTTGTAAATGTTCAGTGAGATCATGACTTCTGTAGCAAGATGATAATGTTTTATAAGAATCTAACTGATGTATCTGAAGTAATAAAGTAAAACTTGGAAACAAAAGATAAAGTGACTAATATTAGAAATTCAGGGTTAGGACGGGAGGTGGAGGTTGCAGTGAGCCGAAATCATGCCACTGCACTCCAGCCTGGGCAACACACCGAGACTCTGTCAAAGAAGGAAAGGAAAGGAAGGGAAGGGAAGGGAAGGGGAAGGGGAAGGGGAAGGGAAAGGAAGGGAAGGGAAGGGAAAGGAAGAAGGAAGGAAGGAAAGGAAGGAAGGAAAGAAAGAAAGAGAGGGTTAGGAAAGTGAAGAGATAGGGTCAAAGCCAAATTGGGACAGATTTATAAGAGATGAAGAGGCCTTTTTAATGAAACCATAGAGACAGGAGAAAAAAGTGATAGAGGGATTTATCTGGAGTAGAATATTTTGAGAGCAACATTGTGAGTGGAATACTTAAAAGAAAGAACATGAGGATGTAGACAGGGAAGAGGTGGAGCAACATCTGAAGGAAAAGAAAACACAGTTCTGTTTATAATAGTGTCCCATGGGTCACTTGAGGTCAGGAGTTCAAGACCAGCCTGGCCAACATAGTGAAACCCCGTCCCTACTAAAAATACAAAAATTAGCCAAGTGTGGTGGCATGCATCTGTAATCCCAGCTACTCAAGAGGCTGAGGCATAAGAATCGCTTGAACCAGGGATGCAAAGGTTGCGGTGAGCCAAAATCGTGCCACTGCACTCCAGCCTGGGTGACACAGCAATACTTTGTCTCAAGAAAAAATAATAATAATAATGGCATCCTAAGGAGCTGAATATTTATGACCAGGGCAAAGCTAATCAGAGACATCCTTTGGACCAATTCTCAGATTTGGTTGATGAGAAAAATCCACTGGTGTGTTTTTAGGAAACAAACTCCTACCTCTACCTCTAAACCAACTAAACCTCCCCGGAGGAAAATCTAAGGAATTTATGTTTTTATTTAATACATATTCTAAGTGATTCTTTTTTTCTTGAGACGGAGTCTCGCTCTGTCGCCCTGGTGCGATCTCGGCTCACTGCAGGCTCCGCCTCCTGGGTTCACGCCATTCTCCTGCCTCAGCCTCCAGAGTAGCTGGGACTACAGGCGCCCGCCACCACGCCCGGCTAGTTTTTTGTATTTTTTAGTAGAGACGGGGTTTCACCGTGTTAGCCAGGATGGTCTCGATCTCCTGACCTCATGATCCGCCCGTCTAAGTGATTCTTTTGATTGGCGAACACGACTTAACAAAGCTTATGGCATTGGGTATCAGATTTCACTATCTTTTTTTTTGGAGACAGAGTCTTGCTCTGTCACCTATGCTGGAGTACAGTGGCACGATCTCGGCTCACTGCAGCCTCCATCTCCCAGGTTCGAGCAATTCTCCTGCCTTAGCCTCCCGAGTAGCTGGGATTACAGTGGTACACCACCATGCCCGGCTAATTTTTGTATTTTCACTAGAGACAGGTTTTCACCATGTTGGCCAGGCTGGTCTTGAACTCCTGTCCTCAAGTGATTCGTCCACCTCGGCCTTCCAAAGTGCTAGGATTACAGGCAGGAGCCACCACACTCAGTCAGATTCTAGTGTCAAGTCCCTGCCAGTTTATACAATGGACCCTCAAATAACACAGGTTTGAACTGCCCTGGCCCACTTATATGTATTTTTTTCAATCAAGCATCAATTAAAAATACAGTATTCCCAGGATGTGAAACCCACGTATATAGAGAGCCAGATCCCTGGTGTATACCAAGGGATGACTGTATTTGGAAGTTGTGGTTGATGCTATTGGTTGACTGACCCAACACTCATTTAAAACTCCCTTGCCATTTTCACTATCCAGTCTGGAATAGCCAAATACTGACTTTCCCAGATACCTTTGCTGCTAGGCATGTCCATGTGACACATATTTGTCAATTAGAGGTAAGTTGAAGTTTCCTGGAGGCTTCTGGGAATGCTTGTGTTTTCTTTTTTTTTTTTTTATTTTTTTATTTTTGGTTTTCTTTTTTTTTTTATTTTTTTATTTTTTTATTTTTTATTATACTTTAAGTTCTAGGGTACATGTGCATAACGTTTATATCATGTATAACTGCTTGTGTTTTCTTGGTGTAACAGAGTGATGAAGGCCGAATGCAGTCGTTCCCGCCTTTAATTCCAGCACTTTGGGAGGCTGAGGCAGAAGGATCTCTTGAGGTCCGGAGTTTGAGACCAGCCTGACCAACAGGTGAAGCCCTGTCTCTATTAAAAATACAAAATAGCCAGGCGTGGGACGCACACCTGTAATCCCAGCTACTGGCGGGGCTGAGGCAGAATTGCCTGAACGCAGGAGGTGGAGGTTGCAGTGAGCCAATATTGTGCCACTGTATTACAGCCTGGGTGACAGAGACTCTTTCAAAAAAAAAAAACAACAAAAAAAACGCCCAGTGATTTGGGAGGCTGACACAGGTGGATCACCTGAGGTCAGGAGTTTGAGACCAGCCTGGCCAACATGGTGAAACCCCGTCTCAACTAAAAATACAAAAACTAGCCGGGCACATTGGCAGGTGCCTGTAATCGCAGCTACTCGGGAGGCTTAGGTGGGAAAATCGCTTGAACCTGGGAGGCGGAGAGTGCAGTGAGCTGAGATCACACCATTGCACTCCAGCCTGGGCAACCAGAGGGAGAATCCATCTCAAAAAAAAAAAAGAGTGATGTGACTGGCAGCACCCTATGCCTTATTCCTGGCTTGAAGGTAGGTATAGCGCCTCTCTAACCACAGCAATGAGGTAAGAGTGAAGGAAACAGTACAAAGGAAGAGTCGAGAAAGACATTACCCTAATATTGTGAATATAGATTGCTAGAAGTAGGAGTAGGAGGAAGAGGAGGAGGAAGAAGAGCAACAACAACTCTATTTTTTAAGGTCATTGAAAAGAT
Organism: Trachypithecus francoisi; assembly: GCF_009764315.1. Taxonomy (NCBI): domain Eukaryota; kingdom Metazoa; phylum Chordata; class Mammalia; order Primates; family Cercopithecidae; genus Trachypithecus; species Trachypithecus francoisi. The sequence goes on along the minus strand of NW_022681453.1, from coordinate 124,162,544 downwards.
TGGTTTTCCAGCCGGGCGTGCTGGCTCACACCTGTAATCCCAGCACTTCGGGAGGCCGAGGCGGGCAGATCACCTGAGGTGTGAAGTTTGAGACCATCCTGACCAACATGGAGAAACCCCGTCTCTACTAAAAATACGAAATTAGCTGGGTGTGGTGGCCTGTAAACCCAGCTGCTCTGGAGGCTAAGCCAGGAGAATTGCTTGAACCCAGGAGGCGGAGGTTGCGGTGAGGTGGAGGCTGCGGTGGGTGAGGTGGAGGTTGCGGTGAGCCGGAGATCGCGCCATTGCACTCCAGCCCGGGCAACAACAGCGAAACTCCATCTCAAAAAAAAAAAAAAAAAAAAAAAGATTTTGTGCTAGCCAGTGATGTCAACTGTGCTTTTAGACACCAGGAAATTAGATTTTAAGAAGTTGAAGGGGAAGGGCGCGGTGGCTCACACCTGTAATCACAGTAATTTTGGAAGACTGAGGTGGATGGGTTACCTGAGGTCAGGAGTTGGAGACCAGCATGGCCAACATGGTGAAACCCCATCTCTACTAAAAATACAAAAATTAGCCGGGCACGGTGGCGTGCACCTGTAATCCCAGCAACTGGGAAGGCTAAAACAGGAGAATTGCTTAAACCCTGGAGGAGGAGGTTGCAGTGAGCCGAGATTGTGCCATTGCACTGCAGCCTGGGTGACAGCAAGACTCCAACTCAAAAAATAAATAAATAAAATAAATTGAAGGGAAAAATAAGCCAGATGCAAAGGTCTAAAATTCTACAGGAAAGATTATCTTAAAAGTCTTTAAAAAGCGACATTTTCAAATCAACAAATATTTATTGATCACTACTACCAGGGGCTGTAATTCTCACAAGGAACAATCTGTGGAGAGTGGAAAAGGAGATAAGCACTCAGGTACCCAGCTACCATTTATTGAACATCTACTGTGAGAAACAATATGATTCATAATGTATTATAATATTTATAATATTTACAAACACTCTGCAAGGAATGTATTACCTTCAGTTAACAAACAAAGAGATTAAATGTTTAGACTGGTTAAGTAAATTGCTCAAAGCCTCACAGCTCATGAGGAAATCAGAGCTCCAGCCCCATTCTTCTTGCATTATTGAATCTGCCTGGTAAGGCAAAAAGGGAACTTTGCTCTGTTCTGCTTCTCCCATATGTACTCAAGAACACCAAGAGTTCATTTGTATCTATTTGTCCCCTAAAACAGGCAACTATTAACAGCTGACTGCAAAGGAATAAAATTGGTTTCATCTTTGAAACTGAGAATATCTGCTAAACTTTGTAGGAGAACCAATTAATTGAATGAAAGGCTTACCATCATCATCCCTTCTATATTTAAAATCTCCGGAACTGTCAGAAACTTTAAAAAATTGTCACTTAAAATACAACTGTTTAATGACAGGATGTGTAAAAATAATTGTATCTTACCATCCTAAGAGAAGTTATATATTTTAAAAAATAGATCAATTCTTTAATGTCGAAAATAACTTAGTTGTACAATGTGTTTAGAAGCTTAAAATGTTGGCTGGGCGCGGGGGCTTACGCCTATACTCTCAGCACTTTGGGAGGCCGAGGTGGGTGGATCACAAGGTCAGGAGTTCGAGACCAGCCTGGCCAACATGGTGAAACCCTGTCTCTACTAAAAATACAAAAATAAGCCGGGCATGGTGGCGTGCGCCTGTAATCCCAGCTACTCGGGAGGCTGAGGCAGGAGAATTGCTTGAACCCAGGAGGCGGAGTTTGTGTTGAGGCGACATTGTGCCATTGCACTTCAGCCTGGGCGACAGCACAAGACTCTGTCTCAAAAAAAGAAGCTTAAAATGTTTTTTGGTTTTTGTTATGTTTTGTTTTTGAGACAGGGTCTTGCTGTCGCCCAGTCTGGAGTGCAGTGGCTCAATTCTCCCACCTAAATAGCTGGAACTACAGGAGCACATCACCATGCCCAGCTAATTTTTTAATTTTTTGTAGAGACAGGCGTCTCCCTAAGTTACCCAGGCTGGTGTCAAACTCCTGGGCTCAAGCAATCCTCCAGTTTTGGCCTCCCAAAATGCTGAGCTTACAGACATGATCCACTGTGCCTGCCCTAGTAGTTTAAAATGTTAAGTAGATACAATTATAATCTAAGAGTTTTTCTTTAAACATTTAATGAGTTACACAATAGATTAAAATGGTTATTTAAAACTAAATAAAACTGAAGACCTTATCAATTATATACTGATTAGTTTTGGCATATACATATACATATGAATACATATATATTCGAGTGAATATATGTTAAGCATATGTATTTATATATGTTAAACATCTGCTTTCTTCTCTATAGTAAATTCTTTTTTTTTTTTTTTTTTTTGAGACAGAGTCTTGCTCTGTCACCACCCAGGCTGGAGTGCAGTGGCACGATCTCAGCTCACTGCAACCTCCACCTCCTGGATTCAAGCCATTCTCCCGGCTCAGCCTCCCAAGTAGCTGGGATTACAGGCATGCACTACTGCGCCCAGCTAATTTTTGTATTTTTAGTAGAGACAGGGTTTCACCATGTTGGCCAGACTGGTATTGAACTCCTGACCTTGTGATCTGCCCGCCTCAGCCTCCCAAAATGCTGGGATAACAGGCATGAGCCACCATGCCTGGCCTGTTAGTTAATTCTTGACTGAATTATTGGAATATTAAATTTTTTTTTTTTTTTTTTTGAGATGGAGTCTGGCTCTGTCACCCAGGCTGGAGTGCAGTGGCCGGATCTCAGCTCACTGCAAGCTCCGCCTCCCAGGTTCACGCCATTCTCCTGCCTCCGCCTCCCAAGTAGCTGGGACTACAGGCGCCTGCCTCGTCGCCTGGCTAGTTTTTTGTATTCTTTAGTAGAGACGGGGTTTCACCGTATTAGCCAGGATGGTCTTGATCTCCTGACCTTGTGATCCGCCCGTCTCGGCCTCCCAAAGTGCTGGGATTACAGGCTTGAGCCACCGTGCCCGGCCGGAATATTAAATTTCAAATCCACATTTACCTATCTAAATTCAACTCACATGTTTTAGTTAAAAATAATAAAGCCAATGAGGTCACAAGATGGGAGTGGTCTAGGAATTAAGTCTTCAGAAATTCACTGCCTCTGGTACTTGAGGTAGCAGCACAGGAGGTAGTTTTAGTCAAAGAAGTTCATTGCACTGAAAGAACCACATAGTTAACCACACCCTATTTCCTGTATATTTCTGGATGGTGAAAATATCCAATAAACTGAACATGAAGATTATATTATAACAACTTTTATTGTATACAACACTTGCTTTCCTGAAAGTTGTCCTTGCTTTCCTGAAAGTTATCCATACTTTCCTTTCAGTGGCAAACAAAACAAAACGAAACAAAACAAAAGACTATGTTTAGAAGTAAATAATGGTGAAATTTGGTCCATTCACATCTCTCCCTACACGGAAAATTTTGAGAAACTCATAACACATCTTTAATCAGTTATTTGCTTTGTACAGAGACACATGTATATAGAATTCTTCAAAATTCTCTTGTTACCTACAGGGCTGCCTTGCTGTTGGGGTGGATCCAGAACAAGCAGCGTGATGAAGATTGCAATGGGGCTGGGATCCAGCCGGCTCCCTCTGGCCAAGCCCTGATTTCTGGTCCAAGAGGAGGAAGGTGTACTTGGTTCTAATCAGTCCACATAGAGTGGGCACAAAGGACCTGGCTGTGTTGCCTGAGGCTCTCTAGGGCTCTGCTCTCATGAATAAGGACGAAGGAGGTAGCCTATAAAAAGACTTTCTTACAGAGGCATGGGGTTATGGGCTTTGGCCCTTATGGGCTTTGTACATTTTTTTTTTAGATGGAGTCTCACTCTGTTGCCCAGGCTGGAGTGCAGTGGCATGATCTCAGCTCACTGCAACCTCCGCCTCCTGGGTTCAAGCAATTATCTCCCTCAGCCTCCCAAGTAGCTGGGATTACAGGTGCCCGCCACTATGCCCAGCTGATTTTTTTGTATTAGAGACGGGGTTTCACCATCTTGGCCAGACTGGTCTTGAACTCCTGACCTCATGATCCACCTGCCTCGGGCTCCAAAAGTGCTGGGATTACAGGCGTGAGCCACCTTGCCCAGCCTAGTACATTCTTTTTTTTGAGACGGAGTCTTGCTCTGTCACCCAGGCTAGAGTGCAGTGGCACAATCTCGACTCACTGCAACCTTTACCTCCTGAGTTCAAGCAATCCTCCTGCCTCAGCCTCCAAAGTAGCTGGGATTACAGGCATGCAGTACCACACCCAGCTATTTTTTGTATTTTTAGGGTTTCACCATGTTGGTCAGGCTGGTCTTGAACTCCTGACTGCAGGTGATCCACCTGCCTCGGCCTCCCAAAGTGCTGGGACTACAGGTGTGAGCTGCTGCACCCAGCTTCTGCACATTCTTTTTTTTTTTTTTTTTTGAGACGGAGTTTCACTCTTGTTGCCCAGGTTGGAGTGCAATGGTGCGATCTCAGCTCACCACAACCTCCACCTCCCATATTCAAGCGATTCTCCTGCCTCAGCCTCCTGAGTAGCTGGGATTACAGGCATGTGCCACCATGCCCGGTTAATTTTGTATTCTTAGAAAAGAGGAGGTTACTCCATGTTGGTCAGGCTGGTCTCGAACTCCCAACCTCAGGTGATCTACCCATCTCAGCCTCCCAAAGGACTGTGATTACAGGCATGAGCCACCGCACCCAGCCCTTTTGTACATTCTTGAACACACAGATCTGAGACTACAGAGAGCAGGGCCGTAGCATGTGTGTTTTGCTAAAGAGAGTGGGATGGAGTGTAATCAAGTACTAGCTATGCTCGCACACTTCTCAGCCAGTGAGCACTGATACAATTCTGCTGGCCCTCAAAGAACATAACCTTATTTGTCAATCAAAAATCTGGCCTCAGCCGGGCGCGGTGGCTCACACCTGTAATCCTAGCACTTTGGGAGGCCAAGGCAGGCAGAAAACCTGAAGTAGGGGAAGTCGAGACCAGCCTGACCAACATGGAGAAACTTTGTCTCTACTAAAAATACAAAATTAGCTGGGTGTGGTGGTTCATGCCTGTAATCCCCGCTACTCGGGAGGCTGAGACAGGAGAATTGCTTGAACCCGGGAGGTGGAGGGTGTGAGTCGAGATTGTGCCATTGTTGGCCGGGCGCGGTGGCTCAAGCCTGTAATCCCAGCACTTTGGGAGGCCGAGACGGGCGGATCACGAGGTCAGGAGATCGAGACCATCCTGGTTAACACGGTGAAACCCCGTCTCTACTAAAAAAAATACAAAAAACTAGCCGGGCGAGGTGGCGGGGCGCCTATAGTCCCAGCTACTGGGAAGGCTGAGGCAGGAGAATGGCGTAAACCTGGGAGGTGGAGCTTGAAGTGAGGTGAGATCTGGCCACTGCACTCCAGTCCCGGCGACAGAGCGAGACTCCGTCTCAAAAACAAAAACAAAAACAAAAACAAAAAAAGAACCCTGGCCAATAATATTTTATGGCTCTGATGGGAAAAATATTTAATAATTTGTACTCTTCACACCTCCTTACAATCCCTCTTGACCCTAATTACTGCCTGAGCTAGAATCCCAGGGTGTGAAAAAGTGAAGGATTCTTTGAGATCAAGCCCATCAGCCTCTCGCCTTCTGCGTGACAGAACTGAGGCCACTTTGTGCTTTCTTCCCCACTTAATTCTTCTGATATCTGTTCACATTTCGCATCATTCACAACCTCCTGAGCAAGAAAATATGAGCAAGAAAATCTTGTTCACTGAAGATCTTGCTCTGCATAGCTCCCAGCCCAAACTAAAGAGTATAAGAGAAAGAAAATAAGAAAACTCGAATATAAATAAAAAAAATAAAAATAAAATGAAAAAAAAAAAACTACACGCTTTGAGAACTTAAAGTACTGTCGTCATTCATTATATATTATTTGTACACCACACAAACCTTTTGTTTCATTAGTAAAAAATATTTCTTTGAGAGTAGGGGTTGTGTTTTTAAAATTATCTTTTAATATACATGGAATGCAGTACAGTATCATGAACGCCCAGGAGTTTAATAAATTATTTGTTGGTGATGAGCAGGTCTATTCCCTGGCCTACCAGGAATATCCCACATAATCATCCCAGACAGATGAGAATCCATCCTTGCTGTTAAAGATCTCTAGGGAGTGAGAATCTAAACCTTCTTCCATAACTCATTTCAGTGTCTAATAAGCCTTAGTGTCTGCTGGAAGATTCTTCCCAAGAAGGTGGCATTTAGGAATGCTACATAGTAAACGCTAGAAGGCACTGGAGCCAGTCACTTGGATTACTACTAGGAACTACCCTGGGAGGAGGGAGAAGTGTGGGAGCCTAGGTAGGTGCTGCTGGGGAAGGCAGTCAGATGAGGAAGAAAAAGGGCAGAGAGTAGGTTTCTTTCCTGCTCAGAGGAAATGGCATCATACACACTTAGTAGTAGAGTTGTCCAGTGTTAATAGGATTTGAGATGGGTAGTAGTCAGAAAGCTGTAGAGTTGGGAGAGCTCTACAATGGTGGAAGGCAAGTCTGCCATTGGCTCCCCAGCTTTTTATACCCCTCCCTGAAGCAGTCTCCCTATGAAGATAAAATTGCTGTTACTATTCTCCATTATTATTCCATGGACACCAGGGTTTTCTGTTAATAGAAAAGGAATCCACAGGCCAGACGAGGTGGCTCACGCCTGTAATCCCAACACTTTGGGAGGCCAAGTTGGGTGGATCACCTGAGATCAGGAGTTCAAGATCAGCCTGACTAACATGGTGAAACCCTGTCTCTACTAAAAACACAAAAAAATGAGCCGGGTGTGGTGGCGGGCGCCTGTAATCCCAGCTGCTCAGGAGGTTGAGGCAGGAGAATCTCTTGAACCCAGGAGGGGGAGGTTGGAGTGAGCTGAGATCGTGCCATTGCACTCTAGCCTGGGCGAGAGCAAAACTCTGTCTTGAGCGGGGCGGAATCTGCATAGCCTAGCTGTGCAAAAAAAGTGATCTGAATACTTCCTCTGCAAGGATGCATGTGCAGGAGTGTGCATGCACACACACGTGTGTGAAGAAGCTTGGCTGGCGTGCACCCCCACACCCAGTTAATTTTTGTTAGTTAGAGTGACAGGAGGTGAATGAAGGAAGGGTTAGTAGGAAACTTGCAACCTCTCTGGTCAAAGCAGACACAGACAAGGGATTCTGATTAGGGCTGAAAATCAGACCTGAGGTTCAAACAGAGGAACTGCAAATTCAGTGAAAGCCTAGAAGAGGAAGGGGGAAGGCCAAGTGCAGGGAGAATAAGTGAGGAAGTACAGGCCAGAGAAAGTAGGACTGTTCATATATCTGCACTGCAAGAGGTGACACGAAGTTCTGTCTCCAGGAAAATAGGTTGGCAAGATCCAGTTCAGAGGTAGGCTTCAGCTCTCTGGTTAGGATATAGGACAGGGCTTCCAACCACCCTCTGTCCACGTGCTTCCTGGACTGTAGGAAAGGCAACAGGAATGCTGTGATCAGGGAATCTAGGTAGAAGGAAGGCAAGGGAGGTGGTCCAGCCTCCCTACTGGGGGCTTAGGATGAAATGTAACTGGATGGAGCAAGTACTGCTGGATAGATTTGAGGAAATATTTAGATTGGGAACAACCAAATCAAATTCTGTTAGGCCCTGATGGTTTGGAGGAGAAAACACAGCCTGCAACAAGCTGGAAGCTTGCTTTGAGGTAGCTGAGAGCAGGGGAAGATTGGGCACATAAGGCCAGCAGAAGGGATTGGTACCTCAGTGACCACCAAGAAATTAGTCACTTAGGAGAACTAGGTCATTTTGGGTGAAGAATGACCTGGTTCATCATACCTTAGTGTATCTTTCTCGAGATCCCCACAAAATCAGAGAGCATTTGATTGGAGAAGGGTGGGAAGCAGTGGATTTCAAAAACTAGGATAATACAACAAGCCCTAGTGATGTGAAGAACGTGGAGAGGAAGTGTAGGTGGAAGCGAGTGAGTCATAAACAGTGGTTTGTGAACCTTCTAAAGACTGTCGACCACTTGGAATAGAACAAAGGCTGCGTACTGTTTCAACCCTTATTTCATATTGGCCCCCGCAAGTCATATTCTATAGCTCTGCAGGAACCTGATGATTTTGCCCAAATTGTAAATGATTTATTTTATGAATGCTGAATCACAAAACTATGGTTGAAGAAAAGAATCTCCACATAAAAGAAATGAATTCCGGCCGGGCGAGGTGGCTCAAGCCTATAATCCCAGCACTTTGGGAGGCCGAGGAGGGTGGATCACAAGGTCAGGAGATTGAGACCATCCTGGCTAACACAGTGAAACCCTGTCTCTACTAAAAATACAAAAAATTAGCCAGGCCTGGTGGCGGGCACCTGTAGTTCCAGCTACTCCGGAGGCTGAGGCAGGAGAATGGCGTGAACCCGGGAGGTGGAGCTTGCAGTGAGCTGAGATCACGCCACTGCACTCCAGTCTGGGAGACACAGCGAGACTCCATCTCAAAAAAAAAAAAAAAAAGAAAAGAAAAGAAATGAATCCCTAACCTGTACCCTACATTTTTATTTTTCTCCCTCTTGTGTGTACCTGTGTGTGTATGTGTGTGTGTGTGTGTGTGTGTGTGTGTACTGTTGATTAGGATCTATTCCAGATATCAGCATTTTCTTTAAAACACAAGGGTTAGGCCGGGCGCGGTGTCTCAAGCCTGTAATCCCAGCACTTTGGGAGGCCGAGACGGGCAGATCATGAGGTCAGGAGATCGAGACCATCCTGGCTAACATGGTGAAACCCTGTCTCTACTAAAAATACAAAAAACTAGCCGGGCGACGTGGTGGGCGCCTGTAGTCCCAGCTACTCGGGGGGCTGAGGCAGGAGAATGGCGTGAACCCGGGAGGCGGAGCTTGCAGTGAGCTGAGATCCGGCCAACGCACTCCAGCCTGGGTGACAGAGCGAAACTCCGTCTCAAAAAAAAAAAAAAAACAAAACACAAGGGTTTTTTGTTTTTTTTTTTGAGACAGAGTGTCACTCTGTCGTCCAGGCTAGAGTTCAGTTGGCATGATTTCAAGTCACTGCAACCTCTGCATCCCAGGCACTTCTCCCGCCTCAGCTTCCCGTGTAGCTAGGATTACAAGCACCCACCACCATGCCCAGCTAATTTTTGTATTTTTAGCAGAGATGAGGTTTTACCATGTTGGCCAGGCTAATCTCAAACTCCTGACCTCAGGTGATCTACACAACTTGGCCTCCCAAAGTGCTGGGATTACAGGCGTGAGCCACTATGCCCGGCAAAACACAAGTTTTGAGAAACTTTTAGGTCAAAAACTTTAATTCAAATCCAAAGCCGGCCAGAGCCCTAAATACCATTCCTACTTTTCTTGGCAAAGAAATTTTCAAATTTCTCTGGCATATTTCTGTGAAAAGTAATACAATACAATTTATTAAACTTTTTGGTTATAGTGGACCTTTTGTTAACATCTGCTTATATGCTATTATGTGCCTCGTTTAGATCAAATCAAGCTCATTTGAGGTGTTTATCAAATGCAAGCCTGACCTGTCTCTGCCAATACAGTATTGAACTTTCCTTAACACTTAACTAGCTCAAGTATTTCCTCTATAAATCCAGAATATAGGTATATAGATTTTTAAGTCAAGACTAGTCACTGTAGAAAACAATGTTTTGACGAGGTACAGTGGCTCACACCTGTAATTCCAGCACTTTGGAAGGCCAAGGCAGGAAGATCACTTGAGCTCAGGAGTTTGAGACCAGCCATGTACCTGTAGTCCCAGCTATTTGAGAGGCTGAGGTTGGAGGATCACCTGAGCCTGGGGAGGTGGAGGCTGCAGTGAGCCATGATTGTGCCACCGCACTCCATCCTGAGGGACACAGTCAGATTCTGCCTCAAGAAACAAAAGACAGCCGGGCGCGGTGGCTCAAGCCTGTAATCCCAGCACTTTGGGAGTCCGAGACGGGTGGATCACGAGGTCAGGAGATCGAGACCATCCTGGCTAACACGGTGAAACCCCGTCTCTACTAAAAATACAAAAAACTAGCCGGGCGAGGTGGCGGGCGCCTGTAGTCCCAAGCTACTCGGGAGGCTGAGGCAGGAGAATGGCGTGTACCCGGGAGGCGGAGCTTGCAGTGAGCTGAGATCCGGCCACTGCACTCCAGCCTGGGCGACAGAGCAAGACTCCGTCTCAAAAAAAAAGAAAAAAAGAAAAAAAAGAAAACAATGCTTTACCAAGTGTTTATTTAGGCTAAAGAAATGCTAGGGCAGGGGATGGATCTTACTCATTACTAATATTCTTTTTTTATTTGAGACGGAGTTTCACTCTGTGGCCCGGGCTGGAGTGCAGTGGCCGGATCTCAGCTCACTGCAAACTCCACCTCCGGGGTTCACGCCATTCTCCTGCCTCAGCCTCCCGAGTAGCTGGGACTACAGGCGCCCGCCACCTCGCCCGGCTAGTTTTTTGTATTTTTTAGTAGAGACAGGGTTTCACCGTGTTAGCCAGGATGGTCTTTATCTCCTGACCTCGTGATCCGCCCACCTCGGCCTCCCAAAGTGCTGGGATTACAGGCTTGAGCCACCGCACCCGGCCTCATTACTAATATTCTAATCTCACATTAAGAAAAAAAAAAAACCTAACAGGCCGGGTGCTGTGGCTCATGCCTGTAATCCCAACACTTTGAGAGGCCGAGGCGGGTGGATCACAAGGTTAAAAGATCGAGACCATCCTGACCAACATGGTGAAACCCCGTCTCTACTAAAAATACAAAAATTAGCCGGGAGTGGTGGTGGACACCTGTAGTTCCAGCTACTCAGAAGGCTGAGGCAGGAGAATCACTTGAACTCGGGAGGCGGAGGCTGCAGTGAGCTGAGATCAGGCCACTGCACTCCAACCTGGTGACAGAGTGAGACTCCGTCTCAAAATTAGTAAATAAAGAAATATTTGAATAAATAAAATTAAAAAATTTTAAAAAATTATAGTAAAAGGAATCCTAGGCTGGGCACAGTGGCTCACTCCTGTAATCCGAGCACTTTGGGAGGCCAAGGCGGGCAGATCGCTTGAGGTTAGGTGTTCCAGATCAGCCTGGCCAATATGTAGAAACCCTGTCTCTACTAAAAATACAAAACTAGGCCAGGCGTGGTGGCTCACACCTGTAATTCCAGCACTTTGGGAGGCCAAGGCGGGCGGATCATGAGGTCAGGAGATAAAGACCATCCTGGCTAACATGGTGAAACCCTGCCTCTACTAAAAATACAAAAAATTTGCCAGGCATGTAGTCCCAGCTACTCCGGAGGCTGAGGCAGCAGAATGAACCCGGGAAAGCTGAGTTTGCATTGAGCCAAGATCGTGCCACTGCACTCCAGCTTGGGCGACAGAGCAAGATTCTGTCTAAAAAAAAAAAAAAAAAAACTAGCTGGGTGTGGTGGCACCTGCCTATAGTCCCAGCTACTCAGGAGGCTGAGGCAGGAGAATTGCTTGGACCTGGGAGGGGGAGGTTGCAGTGAGCCGAGATTTTGCAACTGCACTCCAGCCTGGGTGACAAAGCAAGACCTTGTCTCAAAAAAAAAAAAAAGAAAGAAAGAAAGAAAGAAAAAAAGGGCCGGCCATGGTGGCTCACGCCTGTAATCCCAGCACTTTACTTTGGGAGGCCGAGGCGGACGGATCACCTGAGGCCAGGAGTTCAAGACCAGTCTGGCCAACATGGTGAAATCCCCTCTCTACTAAAATATAAAAACTAGCCGGGCGCGGTGGCTCAAGCCTGTAATCCCAGCACTTTGGGAGGCCGAGACGGGTGGATCACGAGGTCAGGAGATCGAGACCATCCTGGCTAACACGGTGAAACCCCGTCTCTACTAAAAACTACAAAAAACTAGCCGGGGAGGTGGCGGCGCCTGTAGTCCCAGCTACCCGGAGGCTGAGGCAGGAGAATGGCGTGAACCCGGGAGGCGGAGCTTGCAGTGAGCTGAGATCTGGCCACTGCACTCCAGCCTGGGTGACAGAGCGAGACTCCGTCTCAAAAAAAAAAAAAAAAAAAAAAAACTAGCCTGGCACGGTGGTGGGCACCTGTAATCTCGGTTACTCAGGAGGCTGAGCCAGGAGAACTGCTTGAACTCAGGAGACAGAGGGACAGTGAGCCGACACGGTTCTACTGCACTCCAGCCTCCGTGACAGAGACTCCGTCTCCAAAAAAGGAAAGGAATCTTTCCATATTTAGGATGTGTTTTATAATCCTCTTTTTAAAGCACTTTTCAACGTTTCCACCAAGCTACTCAATGGTAGAAATCATACCCCTGGCAAGTAAATGCTTTGCCTACAGCTCAAAAGCTAAAATATTATTGTTATCTTGGGCTGGGCGCAGTGGCTCCCACCTGTGATCCCAGCACTTTGGGAGGCTGAGGCGGGTGGATCACAAGGTCGGGAGTTCGAGACCAGCCAGGCCAATGTGGTGAAATCCCGTCTCTAGTAAAAAAAAAAAAAAAAAAAAATTAGCTGGGTATGGTGGTGAGCGCCTGTAGTCTGGGCTACTTGGGAGGCTGAGGCAGGAGAATTGCTTGAACCCAGGAGGTGGAGGTTGCAGTGAGCTGAGATCGTGCCACTGTACTCCAGCCTAGGCAATAGAGTGAGACTCTGTCTCAAAAAAAAAATATATATATATATATATAATTTTTATCTTAAAACTCTATACATCATTTTTTCCCTTTTGAGACAGAGTTTCTCTCTTTTGCCCAGGTAAGACTGCAGTGGCTCTATCACGTCTCACTGCAGCCTCGACCTCCTGGGCCCAAGCCATCCTGTCACCTCAGCCTCCCAAGTAGCTAGGACTACAGGCATGCGCCACCATAGTGGGCTAATTTTTTGTGGGTTTTTTTGTTTTGTTTTGTTTTGTTTTGTTTCTCGCTCTGTCACCCAGGCTGGAGTGCAGTGGCATGATCTCAGCTCACTGCAACCTCTGCGTCCCGGGTTCAAGGGATTCTCCAGCCTCAGCCTCCCAAGTAGCTGAGGCTGCAGGCATGCGCCAATGTGCCCGGCTAATTTTTGTATTTTTAGTAGAGACAGAGTTTCACCACGTTGGTCAGGCTGGTTTCGAACTCCTGACATCGTGATCCACCCACCTTGGCCTCCCAAAGTGCTGGAATTACAGGTGTGAGCCACCGGACCCGGCCTAATTTTTGAATTTTTTATAGAGTTGGGGTTTCACCATGTTGCTCAGGCTGGTCTCGAAATCCTAGAGTCAAAGATCTGCCCATCTCGGCCTTCCAAAGTGCTGGGATTACAGGCATGAGTCACCCTGCCTGGCAAGGCATTGGAGGTTGTTTGTTTGTTTTTTCTGAGATGGATTCTTGCTCTTGTTGCTGAGGCTGGAGTGCAGTGGTGTGAGCTTGGCTCACTGCAACCTCCGCCTCCGGGGTTCAAGCAATTTTCCTGCCTAAGCCTCCCAAGTAGCTGGGATTACAGGTGCCCGTCACCATGCCCAGCTAATTTTTTTTTTGTTGTAATTTTAGTATAGATAGGGTTTCACCATATTGGTCAGGCTGGTCTCGAACTCCTTACCTCAGGTGATCCACCTGCCTTGACCTCCCAAAGTGCTGGGATTACAGGCATGAGCCACTGTGCCTGGCTGGCATTGGAAGTTTCTAAAAGTTGTTTTGTGCAAATGTTTTGGAGAAAAGACAGCAAGTAGGTAGGAGAGTAGTTAGAAGGTTTTGGAGATGACAGATACCATTGCTAGATCTAATTTGCAAATATGAATATTTTAATCAATTCATAGAATTTAAAAAGATCTCTAAGATGAAATTCATGTCAAAGCTTCCAGGTATTTATTTACCTAGACTACTAAAAGTAGAAAATTATTTATAATTTACAACCTCCACAGAACATAATCCTAAAATTTTTTGTGGGACAACTCTTACTTCCATTTGAAGTCACATACTTTCTTCGACACAGGAGCCCTTACCAGGGAGGTTTCCTTGAGCTTCCCCAGGAAAGCGCCAGTGTAATGAGCTCAGTGGGTGCTTCCCCAAGATGTCTTCAGGCAGGCTCTGGGCAATTGTGAAACAGGTGAAATCTTTTCCAAGCCCTTTCTGCCTGGCCAGTGGCTCACTTCAGGCCTCTAGGTCATTGGGGCCAAAGCTTCCCCACTTGCTGCTTTTCTCAACCCCTCACCCCACTTAGTTTTTCTTCCCAAATGTCATGTTCCTGTTGAAAACTCTTTTGTCCACCGGGCGCGGTGGCTCATGCCTGTAATCCCAGCACTTTGAGAGGCCGAGGCAGGCGGATAACCTGAGGTTGGGAGTTCGAGACCAGCCTGACCAACATGGAGAAACCTCGTCTCTACTAAAAATACAAAATTAGCCCGGTGCGGTGGCGGGTGCCTGTAATCCCAGCTACTCGGGAGGCTGAGGCAGGAGAATCGCTTGAACCTGGGAGGCGGAAGTTGCAGCGAGCCAAAATCACGCCATTGCACTCCAGCCTGGGCAATAAGAGTAACTCCGTCTCGAAAAAAAAGAAAAAAGAAAACTCTTTTTGTCCTTTGCCTTACACCAATAATCTTCCCCTGTATTCCATTACAAGTGGCCTTTCTGATACGTTAACTCACATTAAATGTATTGTAAAGTTCTGTAATGGCACAATCTTGGCTCACTGCAATCTCCGCCTCCCGGGTTCAAGTGATTCTCCTGCCTCAGACTCTCAAGTAGCTGGGATTACAGGCGTGTGCCACCATGCTGGGCTAATTTTTGTATTTTTAGTAGAGACGGGATTTCTCCATGTTGGTCAGGCTGATCTTGAACTCCTGACCTCAGGTGATCCACCCACCTCAGCCTCCCAAAGTGCTGGGATTACAAGCGTGAACCACTGCACCCAGCCTTAATGCATTGTAAAGTTCTAATAAGTATTTGGAAGTCATGGCTTTCTGTCAATTCTCAGGTAAAGAAGTGTTTTATAAGTTCCCTCCCCTCCTCTCACCTCCTGGCCTTAAAGCCATTTCTTTTTGTTATTTAAGAATAGCTTTAGTGCTTAGTAGCTCAAATTTAAGGTAGGAAGAGAAGACTTTGGCCAGGCTAGTCTTGAACTCCTGACCTCAGATGATTTGCCCGCCTGACCTCGAAAAGTACTGGGATTATAGGCGTGAGCCACCACGCCCGGTTTTACAACTGTGTATTTTTTTTTTTTTTTTTTGAGACGGAGTCTGGCTCTGTCGCCCAGGCTGGAGCGCAGTGGCCGGATCTCAGCTCACTGCAAACTCCGCCTCCCAGGTTCATGCCATTCTCCTGCCTCAGCCTCCTGAGTAGCTGGGATTACAGGCGCCCGCCACCTCGCCCGGCTAGTTTTTTGTATTTTTTAGTAGAGACGGGGTTTCACCGTGTTAGCCAGCATGGTCTCCATCTCCTGACCTCGTGATCCACCCGTCTCGGCCTCCCAAAGTGCTGGGATTACAGGCTTGAGCCACCGCGTCCGGCCACAACTGTGTATTCTTATCGCAAAGCCAGGCTCTGTAAAGATGGCATTTTATCTGAGAGTCAGGTTTACCAACAGGTAAAATTCTTCTTACTGAGGGCAAGCTCTTCCCAAAGACATTGAGATAATCCATTTTTGGCTACTAAGAGAGAGGTTGCTACTCCATTTTCCCTGGAATAGAGTAATGCTGGGTTTCATTGCTCTTCAATATTGTCTTGGGCATCAGTTCCCAAATGGAATGTGGCATGAAACATAATTCTTGCAGAGCTGCTCATGCATGCAGCTATGTGTGGCATAAAAATCCCCAGAGCAAGCCTTCAGGTTGCCAAATAGTGTTAGTCCTAAAGTACCTCAGTGGAACATACCCCAAATTTCATGAAGCATCACCACAGTCAGAACTTTATGCCCCTTTCCTCATCTGACTGCCTCTCTCATTGCTTGGGAGGCCCTACTTCAAGTTAAATGGCCAGCACTACAAGGGAGGGCAGGATTAGACTCAGGTAAAATGGGGAGGTTTACAGATTATTTCTTTAGGGCAGAAATCAGCAACTCTAACCCATAGGCCAAATCCAATGGAAGCTGGAGCTCCGAATAATGTATATGTTTTTAAATGGATGGGGGAGGGGGAAGAGGGAGACAACAGAGAACGTGGCCTACAGAGCTTCAGATAGTTACCATCTGGCCCTTTACAGTAAAAGTTTGCTGGCCCCAGCTTCTGAGCCCTCACACCTCCCTTTCTCTGCCTCACGCCTCTTTAACCCCCTTCATGCTCTCTAGAAAGGAGTCCTGCCCCAGCCCTCAGCTCCATGTTTATTTACTCCACAATTAGAGGGAATCCTCCTACCCAAAGGCAAACCCATTGAACCTGTTGACAGCCTTTTCCCAGCTAGAGGGAGGGGCCGCTGTTCTGGTTCTTCTCCTTTTCCCCTGCTCACTTTCCCCTGACTATGGGGCCATGGAACAGAGCTGCCCTTCCCCAGACACCCAGGCAGTGGGTATTGCAGTTCTCAGTGCCTGGGGGAAGGGGTTCCCATCAGCCAGGGGCTTCTGGAGACTCTTGTGTACCCTCTGCAAAAACATTGGAGAGCTCTGTTCCTTGGGTTAACCCCTTTGGGTTATGACACCTGTGGTTCTAAGAGAGCATTTATAAGAACTCTGGGCTCACCTTCGTGACCCATAATGCTGTCTGGATGCCAGCCCTTCAACGGTTTTCTTTCTCCCTTGCCAGGTTTGGATCTGTTTGTAGTATAGAGTGGTAGTTAAAGGCATGACCTCATCTACCTAGAAAAAAATCCACCTCTGACATTTACTAGCTAAGGAACCTTTGTCGTTTAATCCATGTGGGTTGGGTTTCCTCATCTGTGGAGAGAATAGTAGTCCCTACTTCATGGCCGGGTGTGGTGGTTCACACCTGTAATCCCTGCACGTTGGGAGGCCAAGGTGGGCGAATCACCTGAGGTCAAGAGTTCAAGACCAGCCAGACCAACATGGAGAAACCCCGTCTCTACTAAAAATACAAAATTAGCTGGGGGTGGTAGTGCATGCCTGTAATCCCAGCTACTCGGGAGGCTGAGGCAGGAGAATAGCTTGTACCTGGGAGGCAGAGGTTGTGGTGAGCTGAGATCTTGTCATTGTACTCCAGCCTGGGCAACAAGAGCAAAACTCTGTCTCAAAAAAAAAAAAAAAAAGTCCCTGCTTCAGGCTGCCGTGAGGTTTACATGAGTTAATCTGCATGAAAGTGTTTTGAACAAGGCCTAACACATAGTAAGTACTCAAGACAGTGCTAGCTCTCACTATTGTTTGGGGTTTTGAGGTTAAGCTGTGTCCTGGCTGGTCTTGGCCCAGTTCTCCATATCCTTAGGCTATTATATAGCTCAAGGGGAGGTGAGCTCTCAAACTGAAGCCAGGTCACCCAATAAGGTAGGCAGAACTGTGAAACAGGTGAAATGTTAGGAGAGGCTTCCACTTCCCCTACTCTTTGTGTCTTCCTACAGAGAATAATGACCAAAAACACCTTGCTTTTGTACGGAGGTTATGATCTGCTTTCACAAACATTTAATTTGACACATGCAACAGCTCCAGTACATAGACGTTACACGGCAGGCAACTGCAAATGTTGACTGAGTGAGGGAAATGAACTGTGGGCTGCCAATTTGCTGTATGATTGGGTGTGGTGTACCCTCTGCTCTCTGTTCTGATTGGTTGCATGGCATACAGAACTGGTCAGTAAGTATTTTGACGATCCACTCTGGAAATATGTTGTTAATGTTGTGTCTATTTTATCAATGAGGAAACTGCGTTTCTCAGCCATTTGATGCCTAAGAACACACAACAATGAAGGTAGTGTGTCTAAAACCCAGTTTCTCTGGCCCATAATCTATCCCTGTGGCTGTTACACCTATTGCTAAATATGCACAAAATCAAGTTTGTTTTGTTCAGTGGCAATAATTAACTCAGTACTGGCATGCACTGTCTTCCTAGTTTGTTGCTCAATGAAGACTCACAATATTAGAAGGCTATCTATAAAGGGGAGTGTCTTTGTTTTGTGTTGCTGTAACAGAACACCAGAAACTGGGTAATTTATAAAGAAAAGAGGTTAATTTAGCTCAGGATTCTGCAGGCTGGGAAATTCAAGAAGCATGGTGCCAGCATCTGCTGTTGAGGGCTTTCATGCTGCATCATAACGTGGAGAAAGGTCAAAGGGAAGTGGACACGGGGGAAGAAGTAAAGCCCCGACGGGCATCTTCCTTTACAAAAACCTGTTCTTGAGAGAACTACTCCATTCCTCTCTCGAGAGAGAGCAAAAACTCACTCACTGCCCATAGAACAACGCAGAGCCATTCATCAGGAATCTACCCCCAAGAGCCAAGCACCTCCCACTAGACACCACCTTCCAACACAACCCATTGTGGATCAAATTTATAAACATGAGTTCTGGTGTGGACAAACCATATTCAAACCATAGCAAAGAGAAAGCTCTTATGCCCAGGAAGAGCTCTCTGTAGTCTTTGCGTGTTCCCCCTTTCCTCAGAGAACAAGTGATTTACAAGATTATAGGAAGGACATGAGTGAGTACAAGTGTTCAGCAACTTTCCCTCTCTTTTTGAAGGAGCCTTGCCTCAGGACACATACTTTCTCTTGCCCTCTGCCCCTAGATAAGCAGTTTCCCTGGGAGGGAAGGGCTGCCTATGGCTAGGTAGGACAAGTTTAGTGGGAGGGAACTACCAGAAAGTCCAGCTGGGCATGGTGGCTCATGCCTGTAATTCCAGCGCTTTAAGGGGCTGAGGTGGGCAGATAGTTTGAGCAGGAGTTCGAGACCAGCCTGGGCAACAAAGCAAGATCCCGTCTCTACAAAAAAATACAAAAATTAGATGGGTGTGGTGGTGCATGCCTGTAGTCCCACCTACTTGGGAGGCTGAGGTGGGAGAGTTGCTTGAGCCCAGAAGGCAGAGGCTGCAGTGAGCCGAGATCACGGCACTGAATTCCATCCTGAGTTACAGAATGAGACCCTTTCTCAAAACCAGAAAAAAAAGAAAAAAAAGTCCATTTGGTTGCATATCCAAACTTTGATCTTAAAAAAAATTAAACACAAAAGATCAAGCAATAACATAAAAACATTTTACCAAATAGAGACACAATTTACCAAACCGTGTTCCACAGAATGCAATCTTTGCATGATCTTGAAAGGTATGTCTTTAAGAAGTGTTCAATAGGCTCATAAGATTTTTATTTATTTTTATTTTTTTGAGACGGCGTTTGACTCTTGTTGCCCAGGCTGGACTGCAATGGCGTGATCTCAGCTCACCGCAACCTCCGCCTCCAGAGTTCAAGGATTCTCCTGTCTTAGCTTTGTGGCTGATAAGAATTTTACAAAGCAAGATTTATCAGTCTTTTATATGCTAAAAAGCAGTGCAAACCTCTAGAAGGTGAATTTAACATTTATTAGCAGGATGTGGTGGTGCACAATCCTTGAGTGTTGTTGTCTGTAATCTCAGCTATGCAGGAGGCTGAGGCAGGAGAATTGCTTGAACCCAGGAGGTGGAGGTTGCAGTGAGGCAAGATTGCACCACTGCACTCCAGCCTGGGCGACAAGAGGGAAACTTTGTCTTCAAAAACAGCAACAACAAGGAAAATAAAAACATGTGACATTTCCCAAACATCCTTAATGTTGGAACCCTTTACTTCCAGAGGCACAGACTATGTGCCCATTATGAGTGGAACACAGTTTGGGAAATGCTGACATAAGAAAATGATAGTTGTCAGAATGGCTGTTACCTGACCAACAGATATTTGGGACAATCTCAGAAAGTGCATTTGGCTGACTTTCTAGAAGCTATAATAATATTGCGGGTGGGGTGGGGGTGGTTGGAACTGCAGAGCCAGCCACAGACATGAGCAATATACAGTTAATCTCTATAAGAACTGAAGCACCATCAGGAGGAAAACAATACAAAGATTCAGGATAAAATGGAGTACTATACAAGTTGAGCTCAGTCATGTGTCTCAGCAATCTGGTAGGAGGGGTTCAAGTTCGTAACATTTCCAAGCGGTGCAACCTGAATCTGTGGGCCTGAATTGTGGCAAGACCATCCCATTTGAAGGCAGGACCTTAGTGTTCCCACTGGCTGGCATAAGGAGGGTTCAGCACATCTTAGCAGCTTTGAGAAAAACTGCCCTGATGTCTGCATTTCCAGCCAGAACCACTTAGGTCAATAAGCTACTCAGTCCACTGGAAAGGTGTCTGCTATAATCTGAATGTGTATAGCCTCCCAAAATCCATATGTTGAAATACTAATCCCCAAGGTGACGATATTAAGACTTGGAGCTCTTTTGGGAGCTCTCATGAATGGGATTAGTGCCTTTATAAAAGAGGCATGAGGGAGTTTGTTTGCCCCTTTTATCATGTGAGGACACAGCAGAAAGGTGCCATCTATTAACCAGGAAATAGGCCCTGACTAGACACTGAATCTGCCAGTGTCTTGATCTTTGACCTCACAGCCTCCAGAACTAGAAGAAATAAATTTCTGTTATGTAGAAGTCACCTAGTTTATGTGTTTTGTGATAGCACTCCCAACTGACTAAGACAGCAACTCAGCTCACCCGGGCCAGTAGAATTATTTATTTAAGGCATTAGGATTTTTTTTTTAGCCTTAGGAGAGCATAAAGTCAAAGAGATAAAACAAATCAAACCCATCATCTTACTGTATTTACTTATTTGTTTGTTTATTTGTAAGACAGGGTCTCTCTTCACCCAGGCTGGAGTGTAGTGGCGCAAACATGGCTCACTATAACCCCGACCTCCCGGCTCCAGCGATCCTCCCACCTCAGGCTCCCCAGTAGCTGGGACTACAGGCATGCACCACCACAGCCAGCTAATTTTAGTATTTTTCTGTAGAGATGGGATTTCGCCATGTTGCCCAGGCTGGTCTTGATGCAAGACCTGGGCTCAAGTGATCTGCCCGCCTCGGCCTCTCAAAGTGCTGGGATTACAGGTGTAAGCCACTGTGTATGGCCACTACTGTTTTTATTTATGTTTAGAAATACTTGTGCATATTTGTATTTGGTATTTTAACTATTTGTAATCTTTTACATAATTTGACATTTTGGGATTTCTAACAAGTTATCCTTATGAAACCGGTTTAAAACACCTAAGTGAGAACTAATTTAGATTTGTGATTTTATGTGAAAATATATGAGAATTTTATGAAATCTGTAAACATTTTTGTAATGTTCAAGAGAACTTAATTCATAATATTTTATAATTTATCATATTTATGAGCATTACTTAACTACTTGTGATTCTTTTGTTTGTTGAGCAACTGAAGTATTTTAAAAAGACTGAATACATTAAATGAATTAATGTAGTTTAATAATTCAAGGAAATTTAATTAACCAAATTGCAAACATTCTCTTAAAAAAGAGAGATTTGTATCCTGAATTTCAAAGCTCAAAGGAAAACTAAGTTTTCAAATTTGTAATAAATGAAATGGAATTACTACATATTGTCTTCTTTGCCCACAAAACCTGTCTTCAAGAATACCCTATACTGGCTGGGTGCAGTGGCTCAAACCTGTAATCCCAGCACTTTGGGAGGCCGAGGTTGGTGGATCACCTGAGCTCAGGAGTTCAAGACCAGCCTGGCCCACACGGTGAAACCCTGTTTCTACCAAAAATACAAAAAAATTAGCCGGCCGTGGTGGTGTGTGCCTGTAGTCCCAGCTACTCAGGAGGATGAGGCAGGAGAATCGTTTGAACCCAGAAGGTTGAAGGTGCAGTGACCCGAGATCATGCCACTGTACTCCAGCCTTGGCGACAGAGTGAGACTCTCTCCGCTCCCCCCCCCAACACAGAATACCCTATAACTGGGCCGGGCACGGTGGCTCACACCTGTAATCCCAGCATATTGGGAGGCTGAGGCAGATAGATCACCTGAGGTCAGGAGTTTGAGACCAGCCTGGCCAACATGGTGAAAACTCATCTCTACTAAAAATGCAAAAATTAGCTGGGTGTGGTGGCGGGCACCTGTAATCTCAGCTATTCGGGAGGCTGAGGCAGGAGACTTGCTTGGACCAGAGGGGGCGGAGGTTGCAGTGAACCGAGATTATGCCACTGCACTCCAGCCTGGGCAACAAGAGCGAAACTCCATCTCACAAAAAAAAAAAGAATACCCTATACCTAAATTGCCATGAGGCAAGAGGGGTAGTGATGGTGAGAGGGGTAGGGAGTGAGTGAGACAAAGGTCTTCCTTTTGTAATCAGTAGATGCACTAATAGTATCAAAGCATGCAACAGATGGAATCCAACAGATTGATTGTAACTATGCCTGCATTCAGCAAACATTTTTCTAGATTCTAGCTTAAGATATGTGGGTCATATAAATGTGATTAAGATGTGGTTCTTCTCCTCAAACAGTTTCTCCTTTTTTCCATTTTGCATTTCTCTGCTCTTCTCATTCACTGAAGTACTTTTTAGCAAACACTTGAATTTTCCTGCCTTGATCTGCTTATTTTTATTCATTGGAAAAGCAGATACTACACTTGGCCTTGAGTTCAAATCCTTGTTTTGCCATTTGCAGCATGACCTTAGACAAACCATGTGTTCTTATTACTTCAGTTTCTTCATCATTCAAATAAAGATAATAATATTATTTACCTGTTATGGACTACATGTTTGTGCTTCTCCAGAATTCATATATGGAAACACTAGCCCCAAATGGTATGGTATTAGGAGGTGGGGCCTTCAGAAGGTAATTAGATCACAGCCTACATGATGGGATTAGTAATCTTGTAAGAAGAGACATGAGAGAGCTTGCTTCCTGTCTTTCTGTTTTACACCACTTACACACAGCAAGAAAATGGTCAGCAGCACCCAGGAAGAGGCCCTCACCATAACTTGATCATGCTGGCATTTCGCTATCAGACTTCCCAATTTCCAGAACTGTGAGAAATAAATGTGTGTTTTTTTGTTTTGTTTTTGTTTGTTTGTTTGTTTTGAGACGGAGTTTTGCTCTTGTTGCCCAGGCTAGAGTGCAATGGCGCGATCTCAGCTCACTGCAACCTCCGCCTCCCGGGTTCAAGCAATTCTCCTGCCTCAGCCTCCCACGTAGCTGGGATTACGGGCATGCGCCACCATGCCCAGCTAATTTTTGTATTTTTAGTAGAGATGGGGTTTCGCCATGTTGGCTGGCTGGTCTCAAACTCCTGACCTCAGGTGATCCGTCCGCCTGGGCCTCCCAAAGTGCTGGGATTACAGGTGTGAGCCACTGCGCCCGGTCAAGTGTTTGTTCTTTAAGCCACCGAGTCTATGGTATTTTTGTTACAGCAATCCAAATTGACTGAGGCATTACCTTTTCAGGTTGTTGAGAAAATTAGAGACAATTACATATTAATATGCTTTGAAAAGGGTTGACAACATGCTTAATAAATGGTAGCAAATAACATTATGTGGTGGCTCATGCCTGTAATCCCAGCACTTTGGGAGGCCGAGGCGGGCGGATCACGAGGTCAGGAGATCGAGACCATCCGGGCTAACACGGTGAAACACCATCTTTACTAAAAATACAAAAAATTAGCTAGGCATGGTGGTGGGTGCCTGTAGACCCAGCTACTCGGGAGGCTGAGGGTGGAGAATGGCGGGAACCCGGGAAGCAGAGCTTGCAGTGAGCCAAGATGGTGCCACTGCACTCCAGCCTGGGAGACAGAGCGAGACTCCATCACAAAACAAAACAAAACAAAACAAAACAAAACAAAAGCATTATCTATGGTTTCCATCAATGTCCTTATGGTTAGAAAGTCAGCTTATGCTGACCCATGATTTCATATGTTTAGGCTTTTCACTACATCAAGAGCAGAAGAGCACTGGAAAGAAAACATTTGAGGTAGGAGTCAACTGAGGTGACAGAGAACTCAATGCTTTTTTACTTATATTCACTCTCTAGGTGATTGCATCCAGGTCCATGATTTCAAATATCATTGCTTTACTAATGAGTCTCAAAGTTTTATCTCCTGTTCCAATAGCACCTCTGAACATCTGGCCACCTATTTAACATCATCATGAAGATGTATAATAGGCGCACCAAATGCTAAAACAAAACTCTTGATAGTCGCCTCATAAACTAGGTCTTCTTCTAGCCTTTCCTATCTCAGTAAATGGCAATTCCATTCTTCTACTTGTTTGGTCTAAAATCTTGGAATAATTTTGTTGTTGTTCTTTGTTTTTGAGATGGAGTTTCGCTCTTGTCACGCAGGCTGGAGTGCAATGGCACGATCTTGGCTCATTGCAACCTCTGCCTCCCAGGTTCCCGCCATTCTCTAGCCTCAGCCTCCTGAGTAGCTGGGGTTACAAATGTGTGCCATGACACCTGGCTAATTTTTTTGTATTATTAGTAGAGATGGGGTTTCACCATGTTGACCAGGCTGGTCTCGAACTCCTGACCTCAGGTGATCCACCTGCCTTAGCCTCCCAAAGTGCTGGGATTGTGTGAGCCACTGTGCAGGGTCCCCACTTAAGCTTTTTAAAGTGTTGGGATTACAGGCGTCAGCCACCACACCCAGCCTCAGTTGGTCCTTTAAAATGAAAGGTGGTTCAAGTCACTTCTTTGCTCAAAGACTCCCAGTGGCTTTCTATGACTTGAGAAGAAAAAGGTATCTTACTTCAGAATGCCAGTCACATAAGATAATACACTTTTATCTTGTTTAAGCCATATATATATATATATATATATATATATATATATATATATTTACAGCGGTCAAACAATAGCCTAATACAGACATATTTTTTGAAAGTCTGTTTGTGCTCCCAACCCTCACCCAATGTGGGACTGGAATGTAAGCCTTATGAAGAGTAGGGGCTGTTTTTGGTTCACTGAAACAGTGCCTGGCACACTACACATTCAATCAACACTGAATGAATGAGGAGCAAAACCATCAACATAATACTAGGCCTTGAGTGCTTCCCTGAGGAAGTATGTGGCTGGTCAGTATAAGTAAGTGATTATACAGTAACATGCTGTGTGTGTGGTTGGTTTTCTGTTTTGACTGAATCACAATCGCAGGATACAACCTGCTATTTTCATTATCTGAGAGGCATAAATACTTGTAAGATAGTTGTATGTTTCTTTTGTAATTTAAATGAAGACTCAAGTAAAGTTTATTGTTGTCATAGAAGCATGGAAAACTGTGACAAGGTTCACACTGACGAGGACAGGTCACAAGCAACATGCTATGCATTGAAGGAGAAAAGCAGCTTGTGTACTGAGGTCTCGAGATGTGTGGTTGGCATGTGCCTCATTTCGGAAGAACCACAAAGAATTGCACAAGGTAAGTCAAAATGAAACGGAAACATCACAGGGTATCAGCAAGACGCCTGGGGGTAAACGCTACAGATGTAAAGCCACTGAATTCCAGGGTGAGTCAAGAATATAAAATGAGTTATAGCACTAGGAGAATATTTTGGGTATCAAATGTCTTTTTTATACAGTTTGTTTTAAATACTTTATGTAGATGAGTTAATGTAAACAATTTGAAACATCATGATGATTTAAAAATACATATAGTAATGAGACCCTGTAGTCCTGGGATTGAACCAGCTTAACTTTAAAATGTTTCATGTCTTGAGTGATGAAAGCTGCAAAGGTGTAGGCTATCTTGCCATGCCACACTCCTTTGGGAAAATATTACTGAAAAAAAACAAGTCAGGATTTGTTTAGCCATTTTATAATACATATGTAACTTCTGATAACAGTTACTGGTATGAAATTTCTCTTCATTGAGTAATTAGCTAGAAAGTTCAAGAGATAACTTTTTTTTTTTTTTTTTGAGTCAGAGTCTCGCTCTGTCTCCCAGGCTGGAGTGCAGTGGCACGATCTCGGTTCACTGCAACCTCCCCCTCCAGGGTTCAAGTGATTCTCCTGCCTCAGCCTCCCAAGTAGCTGGGATTATAGGCACCTGCCACCATGCCCGACTAACATTTTGCATTTTTGGTACAGACAAGGTTTCATCATGTTGGCCAGGCTGGTCTTGAACTCCTGACCTCAAGTGATCCACCGGCCTCAGCCTCCCAAAGTGCTAGGATTACAGGTGTGAGCCACGGCACCCAGTAGAGAACTTCTTAATGTGTTCCTTTGCTTTGCAATTTGTTAGTAACACAGTAATCTCTCCTTTCTAGAAATACATTAACATTTAATTCAAAGTGTAATGGGAGTTTTAGATTAGGACACAGTATTGAATATTAGTAACAACAGTTCCTTCTTTGTCCTTTCCTCACCCAGTGAGTCTGATCATTGCTTGTATTTTGGTGCAGCCCTGATCCTTTATGCTGGATATGTTGGGACAGCTAGAGGGTGATGGGACAATACATGTGACCGCTGAGTGATGGTTTCTCTGAGTATTTAATGTTGAAGCCACACTGCTGTTTCAGATAGTTTCCAGAATATAAAATCAAAGGGATCAAAATATGATGTGATTTAAAACCCCCTTTGCTGGAGGAATCAAGGCCTTTCTACATTTGGGTGCCCCCATTTTTTTTGTTTGTTTAAAAGCACTCCAGGTCTCCAGGCAAGGTGGCTCACACCTGCAATCCCAACACTGGGAGGCTGAGGCGGGTAGATCACCTGAGGTTAGGAGTTTGAGACCAGCCTGACCAACATGGAGAAACCCCATCTCTGCTAAAAATACAAAATTAGCCGGGCGTGGTGGCACACGCCTGTAATCCCAACTACTTGGGAGGCTGAGGCAGGAGAATCACTTGAACCCGGGAGGCGGAGGTTGCAGTGAGCCGAGATTCCGCCATTGCACTCCAACCTGGGCGACAAGAGCGAAACGCCGTCTCAAAAAAAAAAAAGTACTCCTGCTCTCTCTTCAATTAGCATGATCCAACAGTGGTGAGTAAAGTACATTTTACTGCAATGAATTTATAAGTCCCCAGACTCGATGATCTGCATGATACTCAAATGCAGTCATTTATGCACAGAAATGTCTTGTAAACTACAGGGATATAAACAAATGCATGGATTATTATCATTGTTAGGAGGCTCAACTAACGCTGAACAACTTTAGGAGGCAGCTTGGTGTAGGGTATAAGAACTTCAGGCTGGAAGGCCTGATCCTATGAACCTGAAGGAGGGTGTCTCCTCCCTTGTGGAATAAGGGATAGAGGTCATTTAGGGGAAGGAGAAAGCGTGGGGTAGGCAGCTTTGAATATGACTCTTAAGAACTGGTATGGTTGAGAAGTCCTCATTCACTAAAAGTGGGGTTTGATTTTACGGTCACTGCTGTACGGAGAAGACCCACCCATGGTGGCACAATATGAAACTTAAAAAATAATCTAAGCCAATAGATATGTTTCACTGAGTGGCTCCACCGAGATAGTTTATTTACTGAAGACAGGGTATGTTTAGTGATATCTATGACATTAATCAACTCAAAAAAAAAAAGGAAGATACTATACTCTTTTCAATTCTGAAATAAAGTCTTCTGAAAGGTGTTAGTTCTGAGGTAAACAAGCCTCAGCTTTAGAATCCTATTGAAATGCAAAACTTGCTTTGTGCGGTTTCCCTGTACACTCTGCATAGTGTTTTGGAAACCTGCAGTTATCTAAATTCCCATCGGGTGACATTGTTTAATCCAACATTCCCACTTTCATACATGAAAATAGCTCTAAGGCCACACCACTGATATGCTTTGAACTCTCTTTCAGGTGGTTGGAAGGGAGTTTCCAATCCCACTCCCTTTCCTCTGATGGTTTTCCTGCTCCCTGCCCCACTAGGTCATTCAGGAAAGGCCTCTGGCAGCTCCCCCAAGCAAGGGCTCCCGGGGGAAAGAGACATTGACCTTAGCCAAGAAACCACCTGTCTAATCACTGAACTTTTTAGGCCACCAGGAGTCCACACTGGTGCAAGTTACAAGTTGTGTGTGTGTGTGTGTGTCGCAAAACTTTAGGCTTCTGATACTGAGAGGAAATGATGGTTGCTTTAAAGTGATCGCTACATCTATTTTCAAATATTGTGATGAGAGCAGGAAAACAGTACCCTTCACCTTTAAGAAAAAGCTGCAAATATTATTTTGCTTTGAAGGCAGTAATAACCGAAATAACAAAAAGGTTTCAAGTCGTTTCTTAATTAAAAGGGTGGCTGCTTCTCCAGTCCTGAGCTTATACAGAGCTCTAAGAAGCGCCCCACCCCATCTTTCTGAAAGTCTTAGAAAGATTACCACCCCATTTACTTTAAAACCTGAGGTGCCTCCCTTCTTTAAAAACGACCCCCCTCAATCATACTGCCCACACTATCACTCATCAAAGGTACACTTTATAAACCGCCTTGCTGTGCTTCACACATGCAAAAAGTATACAAAGTGGATACACTTCTACTGTGGATGCCACTGTGGAGGTATATGTTTAGTAAACATTTAGTTATATTATTTTATTTTTGTGAAATAAGAACTGATCGACCAAACCTTTCAAACAGACCCACCAGATGATAAATACCACCATATGCTTGATTCACAGTACATTTAGGCATAAACACTTCAATTACAGCTTTGTGTTTAGTATCAATAATCTTCTTGTGTGCACGTTTTCTCTCCAGATCCCGTGGTCTGGATCACATTTTGAAAGTCGCTTAATACAGATAAAGCACCTTTCCAGGTACGCTTCCGAGAACCATATGTAATTACGTACACAAAGGTGTGCACAGAGATTTTCACAAACAAATGTCCATATGATGCCGCGCCGCGCTCCCGCACATGCCCGCCGCGTGTGCGCCCAGCCCCCAGCGCCGCCGGGCCGCCCCCCGGACACGCGGAAGCCCGCGGCCTCCTTGGGAAACTTCGCCAGCGGCTCCACCCCGGCCACCGCGCGGGCCTCCCCGCCCCCACCCGTCTCGGGCGCAGCGGCCCACAACCGAGCACACTCAGGCCGGCCCGCGGCGGTGGGGGCGGGGCGGGCGGCCCGGGGCCCCGAGGCGCCTTCGAGTGCCCGCGGGGCTCGCCTGATTTTTAAAAAGAATGCGCCGCACAGCCCAGCCCCCAGCGCCGCCGGAGCGGGCCGGGAGGGAGAGGAACGCGGCCGCTTGAGCCCCCCCTCCCCCCCGCCGCGCCGCCGCCGCCGCCGCCTCCCCGCGTCCGCGGCGCCCCTCCCCCGCTGGCCCCTCCCCCGCGCGCCCGCCCGCCCGGCGCAGGCCGCTCGGGTTTGTTTTGCTGCGCGGCCGCCGCCGCCGCGGGCCTCGCGAGCTCATTTGTGCCTGGCTGGTCCCCATTCCTCTCTCCCCAGTGTTGAGTGTCTGAGCCGTTGGCTGCTCCGAACCGTTTGGCTCTTTCCCTTAGTAACAGCTTTTACCTTCTGCCTCAATTCCTCTCCCCGCTCGCGCCCTTCCCCCGCGCGCCGCCTCCCCCCGCCGCCGGCCGCGTGCGCCCCCGCCCCTCCCCCAGCGGCGGGAGCACCTCCGCTCGCCACCTGGGGACCCGCGCCGCGCTCCCCGCCCCCGCCCTCCCGGCGCCCATCCCCCGCGCCCTCCGCTCGCTGGGGTTATAATTGCCTCTCACCCCCCGGAGGGGTTATTTTGGGGGTGGTTGGAGGCGGTGGCGGCGGCGGCGAGGAGGGGAATTTCCTAGTGCCTCCATTCCCGGGAGGGGGGAGCGGCGTTGGAGGCCACCGTTTCCAGGTAAGCGCTGGGGGCCGGACCCCGGAGTGGGGGCGGTCGCGGGCCTGGGCGGGGGGCGCGGGCCAGAGGCGGCCGGGGGCGCTGGGCCGCGGGGGATGGGCGCGAGTGGAACATGCATTTTTCAACTTGGCCCTTGGGGGAACTGGGCTTGCGTGGGGGGAGGGAAGGCAGGGAGGGCACTTGGGGCGCCCCCATCCCCCCGTTTTCCTCTCTCAGGGTTCTTTGAAATGCTCACGTGCCTGCCCACCCCCTACCCTTTCCTCGTCTCGGGGGATCCTCACCCTAATTATGTTGTCCCCGAAAATGTGCACCTCGGCCTTCTCCCCCTCTTCCTCCCTTCGTGCATTTACACCCCCTTTTTGTGCGTGTGTGTATGAGGGGGGGAGGCTTTCAGGAAAGGATTTGCAGCAAATTGAATCAAGGAGCCATCATGAGGCCGACTCCTTTATAGCCTATTTTTAGCAGAGGAGAAGGAGCTTTTCGGTGTATGCTATTTTGTGAAACCTCGGGCGGCAATGGAAATCTCCCCTCCCCGGGCGCGTCCCCAGCCCGGGCGCGGCGACCCCGGCCGGCGTGCTAGGGGCTGCGGGCGGCTGTTGGGGCCGCGCGTCCGGGGCGGGGGCGCCGGCCGGGGGAGGGGCGCGCGGCAGCCGGGCCTTGCTCCGGGACGTGTTTATTTGTAACTTAGTGCTTTTTATCGTCTTAAGGAGGTATTTGGTGGAGATTCTTTGAAGTTGGGTTCAGGAGTGTAGAATTGGCAAAGTTATTGCCAGCTTCCTGGTAAGTTTTGGGTGGCACAGAGTCACGTTATTTTCTGACAGTGTAAAGGCCACGTTGTGAGGGTGGTTTCTCGGTTACTTCCTCTTTGCAACCGATTTAATTTTTTGAACAGAAGCAGACTTTTATTTAAGTGGAATATTAATCTTAAATGGCAGCTCGAGGGAAGCCATCCATGCGTTAACGTGTTCAGTATTTTTGGAAGTTCTTAATTTGCTGAAACAGGCATCACTTCGCAGTGGTAACCGGGATTAAATTTAGGTTGTGAAAATGGTGTGTTTCATGTAAAATTTGGGTTGTGGCTTTCAAAAAATGCTCTCTTTGTTGGATTGTCTAAGTGTCTCTAAGATAATTTGGTGATTACAAATGAGAAATGTTGGAAACTAGTTAGAAATTAGTTGTTCTCAATGTCTGGAGTTTACTTAAAATCTTGGACTGTGCAGGCACCGAGGGTGAAGAGTTTTAGTACCTATGTGATTTACAGTTGACTTAGGAAAGTTTACTGTTCACTTTCTTGTTTTCCAAGCAGAAACCGTATGCTGATCTAAACAAGCTTGTTAATAAAATGTAGTGGGTGAAAATGACAGGTTATTTTTAGTCTGAATTTTAAGACTTAATGGTTTCTCCACCCCCCACCTCATGTAATTAAGTGATACTTCTTCCCCCTCCTTTTTTTCCTAAAGGCTCCTTCTCCAGTTTGGATAATAATAAAGCCCTCGTGGTGTCTTCATCCACTTACCTGAAACAACTTGGAATAAATAATTTCGATTACACGTTGAAGATAACAATGAGTGACTGTTTGGGTTTTCCAGTGTGATTCATTTTCATTTTTGTTAAAATGAAATGCTACATTGATGTATTTTAGTAATGCTGACTTCCTGGGATTGTATTTTAATACACCATTTTAATAAGTTTATAGTCTGAGGCACCTTTGTCTCCCCGAAAACATGGTGTGTGTTGGGTGGTGTCATGGGAGTTGATGGCAAGCTTCCCAAATTGTTGAGAGTTCTAGAAATAGTTAGCATTTACCTGTGGGGGAGGGGCTGCAGGAAGAAACTATGCCTGAGAGCAGTTAGGCGTGTGATGTGTGATTAGGCTTCTTGCTCTTAAATCCAGGATTTCTTGTTTGGAATATTTTTTTTTCAGCCCTATCCTGCGCTGCGATGTACGTAATCACAATCATTAAATTCATAAGTAACTATTTTTTGACGTTTGAGTTGTTAGAATCAGACCTGCAGTACAAAAAAAAAAATACTGAACTGTATGTGGGATGAAAACTACGTGCCTGGGAAAAGTTTTTCCTAGTGTTAAGGAACTCAATAAAGTGACATGTTAATGGCATAAAAATTGTTGCAAAGCTCACCGTCAGTTTATAAGACATTTTTCTTTTAACATATGCCAGCTTTAGGTATTAATGTGGGAGACACTGGTGGTAAATGGAGTGGCCCCTTGCAGAGATGATATTTTTGCATTGGTTGCTTCGAAGAAGTGTTAAGCATTTTAATACGTATGTCCAAGAATCTTTTTGATATT
Source organism: Trachypithecus francoisi (assembly GCF_009764315.1). Classification (NCBI taxonomy): domain Eukaryota; kingdom Metazoa; phylum Chordata; class Mammalia; order Primates; family Cercopithecidae; genus Trachypithecus; species Trachypithecus francoisi. The sequence continues at coordinate 124,130,619 of NW_022681453.1, read as the reverse complement.
TGTATTCTCGACACCTAATTAAAGGTTTTGCATGATTGTCATGACACCAGTCTCCCGAAAGAACTAGAGGTAACTGCTTCCTGTGTTCTAGGAGCCTTTCAAGCTAACATGTAGAAAGGGCAGAAGATAATACGAACATAGGGGTTACTGATGAAATATATTAATAGACCTTTTGAACATCAACCTGTTGATTAAATCCATCAGTGCAGTATACATACAACCTTGTCAGAGGAGTAGGTGACAAAGGAATCTCCCTTGTTTGTACAATTTGTAGCAGTACTGTTACAAAGAATTTCTGACTTGACACATTTTGATGAAGTTGGTTGAAATAGTTTGTTGGATTCGTTCAATTTTGGTGTCATTTATATAAAAAGAATAGAGAAGAATGAATGGTAGGAAGTCAGGGGAGAGGTATGGCAGAAACATTGGCATTGCTAGGACTAGAACTTGTATTTTTCTAGTGCATGTGAATTGGACTCATTTCACAACATTTACAGTATAAGTCACTGAAATGCAAAAAAGGAAAGCAGCTAACATGAGACATTTATACTTTATGCTCAGACATTCTGGTAGTAGAGGAGGGCTAGGACCCTAGAGCTGTGTAGTAAAGAATTGTTGAGTATTGTTCAGTTTAGGTACCACCAAGGTTAGGTATCTCCTGCTCTGCCACCAATAGAAACCTGAAGTTAAAAAGAAAGGACTCTGTGAGAGAGCTGATACTGGAGAGATCTGGCTGTTTACCCCTCTGGGATTGGATTCGGTAAGAGTGCAATTAATTGCCCTGTTACCATAGAGCCAGAGGAGAGGGACTAGGTGCTCGGGGCTATGCTCTAGGAGGTGTGAGGTGCTTTCTGTGCCGTTTATAACCCAGGCTGATCCTATAAGATAGATAGTGTTGGGCTTTTTTTGTGGATGATGAAACAGAGGTGCAAAGAAGTTAATTCACTTGTTCAAGGCCACAAAATGATTAAATGAACACTAGGATTCAAACCTGGGTCTGTCTTAGATGACTGAATCTGCGGAATTTTTCCCAGCTGTTTCGTTAGTCTTGATCTGTGTAGATATCCTTCCAAAACCTTGTGTTTCTAATCAAGTTTATGATCTATAGTTGAGCATCTGTACTAACTGGGTCAGGTGATTGCATGGTTAAATGAAATTCATAGAACTCATATCATTGTGTTGAACTCCCTAGCACTATTTAATAAGATGCGGTCCTGCTGGGCACGGTGGCTCACGCCTGTAATCCCAGCACTTTGGAAGGCTGAGGCGGGCGGATCACGAGGTCAAGAGATCGAGACCATCTTGGCCAACATGGTGAAACCCCGTCTTCTACGTCTCTACTAAAAATACAAAAATTAGCCGGGCATGGTGGTGGGTGCCATTAGTCCCAGCTACTCGGGAGCCTGAGGTGGGAGAATCGCTTGAACCTGGGAAGTGGAGGTTGCAGTGAGCCAAGATCATGCCATTGCACTCCACCCTGGGCGATAGAGGGAGACACCCTCTCAAAAACAAAAAACTAGTGTAGGAAAAATCATTGAAGTCTTTGTGTTGTAGCATAGTGGTTACAGGGAGTTCAAACTCAGGCTCTATCCCTTACTAGCTGTGATGTTGGGGTAGTAGCTCCTCATGCGTTTTATTTATTTTTTAAATTTTTATTTTATTTTATATTTTTGAGATGGAGTTTCACTCTGTTGCCCAGGCTGGAGTGCAGTGGTGCGATCTTGGCTCATTGCAGCCTCCACCTCCTGAGTTCAGGTAATTCTCCTGCCTCAGCCTCCCGAGTAGCTGGGATTACAGGTGTCCGCCACCACTCCTGGCTAATTTTTGTATTTTTAGTAGAGGTGGAGTTTCACCATGTTGGCCAGGCTGGTCTCGAACTGCTGACCTTAGGTAATCTGCCCGCCTCGGCCTCCCAAAGTGCTGGGATTACAGGCATGAGCCACCGCGCCCGGCTTTCATGTGTTTTAGTTTCTTCATCTGTGTAAGGGGACAGTCAACTTCATAGAGTTGAGAAGGTTGAGTTAATATGTGTGAGGTACTTAGACCGGTGGTTGACATTCTAAGAACAATGGTTGACATTCTGAGTATCCTGTAAGTTTAAGTTGCTCCTAATAGGTTTGATTTTTGAAGTTCGTTTCTTTGTATTACATTATATTTACTTGTTATTTATTTTAGTAGGGGCATAATGTCACAGGAAGGATTTGATAGCTCCATTTCCTGAGTAACCTATTTGAAGTAAACTTAGTTTTTTTACTCTTAAAGTTGTGGTTTAAGACTCACATATACTATGAATAATTTACGTGATTGGTGTAGGTACAGTGGTGGATCTTTTGCATGCCTTTGTTGCTATTCTGTCATCTGGGATGGACTTCTTAAACCTACTTGCACCATTTGAAACATTTTTCAACTTTTTTTTTTTTTTTGAGACAAAGTCTCGCTTTGTTGCCCAGGCTGGAGTGCAATGGCGCCATCTCCTCTCACTGCAACCTCCGCCTCCTTGGTTCAAGCGATTCTCCTGCCTCTGCCTCTTGAGTAGCTGGGATTATAGGTGCGCACCACCACGCCCAGCTAATTTTTGTACTTTTAGTAGAGACGGGGTTTCACCATGTGGTCTCCATCTCTTGACCTTGTGATCCGCCCGCTTTGCCTCCCAAAGTGCTGGATTATAGGCGTGAGCCACCGCACCCAGCTTCAACTCTTTTTTTTTTTTTTTTTTGAGACAGTCTGGCCCTGTCGCCCAAGCTGGAGTGCAATGGCGCGATCTTGGCTCACTGCAACCTCCACCTCCTGGGTTCAAGCGATTCCCCTGCCTCAGCCTCCCAGGTAGCTGGGATTATAGGTGTCCGCCACCATGCCTGGCTAATTTCTTGTATCTTTAGTAGAGATAGGGTTTCACCATGTTGGCCTGGCTGATCTTGAACTCCTGACCTCGTGATCCACCTGCCTCGGCCTTCCAAAGTGCTGGGATTACAGTCGTGAGCCACCATGCCAGGCAAACTCTTTAAATAAAAAGGGAACTCTTTCAAGGCTTGGGTCCTGCAGAACCTAGGGTTTGCCTTTTAGGCTGTAGTGATTACTTTGAGTAGGTGGTTTTATTTTATTTTTCCTGACCTTTTTCCTGTGTATTCTTTTCCATATTGTCAGCTGCTGTCAAGATAGTTGTCCTTGGAAGTTCTGTTCCTCTATGAGCCTTGTCTTATGTTCACTTCCCATTTTTAACCATACTTAATTTAGCACTACTGTTTACTAACCGTCAAAGTTCTATGTATCAGGACTACACAGGTGCTTTGACAAGTACTGTGACGGTCTGAGTGCTGATGCCCTGAATTTAACAGTGAGAAAATTGAGGCTTAGGTAGTGGGGGACAGAGCAGGAATTTAGTCCCAGTTTGTGTGAATTCTAGGCCAGTGTTGTTACCTAGCAGTCTGTCTTCTCAATGAATGAATGGTTGTAGGTCTGGATTATTAAGTTTTTATTTGGTTGCCCTGAGCAACCTTTCTTATTCATTTTACTTCTGTAACTACTGACAGTGTAATTTATTTAAAGTTCTGGTTTCATCTTGTCAGTTCCCCTGCTGGAGAACCCATAATGGATTCTCTTTGCCAACTGGGCTGAATTTATATGCTTCAGTCTGGCTTTTAAGAATAAGGTTCCATTCTACCTATTCAGCTTTATTTCCCACTCTTCCCCAACTGGAATTCTTGCCGGCCTCTCAAATACTGTAGTTTTTGCCGTAGTTACTACTTTGCTTTTGTGCATGCTGTTCTTCCCTTTGTCCTTCTTACAGCCTAGTTTCAGTCCCCCTTCTTCCGTGAATCCTTTTCTGGCCATCCTGACTCAGGATATTTCTTCTCTGAGATTCCATTGCATTTAATGAAGATCACAAATCCCATAACTGTTTATTTTTTTGTTGCCCCAACTACAATGTTACGTTTCTTGAAGGAATGGACCTTTTTCCTTCTAGCATTTGGCAGAGTTCTTAATACCATTTTCATGTTAAAATGGATTATGAGGGCCTGTGTTAAAATGGGAGCAGCGACAGCCCTCTTCCGATGTCATGTGGCAGCATCTTCTTTTTGAGTTAGACCTTAAAGATTTAGGTATACTATAGTCACATTTAACGGTTCATTTGAATTTAATGCTGCCAGAGTTGCAAAGGAAGAAAAACTTGTTAGTTCTTAGAGTTAGATGAACATGGATGGTTTTGGCTGGGCACGGTGGCTCACGCCTGTAATCCCTGCACTTTGGGAGGCCCAGGCGAGTGGATCACCTGAGGTCAGGAGTTTGAGACCAGCCTGGCTAACACAAAACACGTCTCGGCCGGGTGCGGTGGCTCACGCCTGTAATCCCAGCACTTTGGGAGGCGGAGGCGGGTGGATCACCTGAGGTCAGGAGTTTGAGACCAGCCTGATCAACATGGAGAAACCCCATCTCTATGAAAAATACAAAATTAGCCAGACGTGGTGGCACATACCTTTAATTCCAGCTACTCAGGAGGCTGAGGCAGGAGAATTTCTTGAACCCAGGAGGCAGAGGTTGCAGTGAGCCGAGATCGTGCAATTGCACTCTAGCCTGGGCAACAAGAGCAAAACTCTGTCTCAAAAAAGCAACTACAACAACAACAACAAAACACATCTCTACTAAAAATACAAAAAATTAGCTGGGAGTGGTGGCGCATGCCTGTCATCCCAGCTACTCAGGAGGCTGAGGCAGGAGACTCACTTGAACCTGGGAGGCAGAAGTTGCAGTGAGCTGAGGTTGTGCCACTGCACTCCAGCCTGGGCAACAAGAACAAAAACATGGTCTCAAAAAAAAAAAAAAAAAGGAAAATGGATGGTTTTGCCCTTTTAATTCTGGAATAGTAGCCACAGGATTGGGGGAAAACCTAGTCTAGTTAGGAATTGTATCACAGTAAGTTGACTTTATCTGGTTATATATGTGTCAGGTATAATGATGCTTAAGATTTTGTACTTTTTTTTTTTTTTGAGACAGAATTTCACTCTTGTTGCCCAGGTTGGAGCACAAGGGTACATCATCCTTGGCTCACCGAAACCTCCGCCTCCCAGGTTTAAGCGATTCTCCTGCCTCAGCCTCCTGAGTAGCTGGGATTACAGGCATCTGCTTACACGCCCAGCTAGGACTTTATTTTCTTAATCTGTTAGATTTTTTTCCTCCTTATTTCCTCAGTAGTGTACCTAAGTTAAGATAGTGTTTTTAGATCTCACTGTTTTACAGCATTCTGACCGCACTGGAGTTTCATTTGAACCATTACTATTAATTTATTAACATTTAGTATAGGGTATATGTATTATACAATGTAAATGAGTTTAATTTACCAAAAGAATGTTTCTTTTTTTTTTTTTTTTTTTTTTGAGATGGAGTCTCGCTCTGCCGCCCAGGCTGGAGTGCTGTGGCCAGATCTCAGCTCACTGCAAGCTCCGCCTCCCGGGTTCACGCCATTCTCCTGCCTCAGCCTCCTGAGTAGCTGGGAGGGACTACAGGCGCCCGCCACCTGGCCCGGCTAATTTTTTTGTATTTTTTAGTAGAGACGGGGTTTCACCGTGTTAGCCAGGATGGTCTCGATCTCCTGACCTCGTGATCCGCCCGTCTCGGCTTCCCAAAGTGCTGGGATTACAGGCTTGAGCCACCGCGCCCGGCCAAAAGAATGTTTCTTAACCATCTCCCTTCAGTAAGTTTTTATGGTAAGACTGTGCTGTATTAGTTCCAGCCAACCAGGGTAATTGACTATAAAGGCAACTAATTTGGTGTTACATTCTTTTGAAGTTTTAATTTTTTTTTTATTTTTTTTATTTTGAGATGAAGTCTTGCTCTGTCGCCCAAGCTGAATGCGATCTCGGCTCACTGCAGTCTCCGCCCCCCGGATTCAAGCAGTTCTCCTGCCTCAGCCTCCCAAATAGCAGGGATTACAGGTGCCAGCCACCATGCCTGGCTAATTTTTTTGTATTTTTAGTATAGATAGGGTTTCATTATGTTGACCAGGCTGGTCTCCAACCCCTGACCTGGTGATGCACCCACCTCGGCCTCCTCAAGTGCTGGGATTACAGGCGTGAGCCACCGCACCTGGCCAAAATTTGTAATATTTATGTATGGAATGTAAGCTTTTCAGCATGATTTTCAATCAAACAAAATGAGTTAGATTGAAAGCTCTGCTTTCTGAGAGCTTACTGGAAGGGTCACGCTGAAAGGTTAATACATTTTAGTAAACAGAGTACCCAGATTCAGGAGATTTATATGAAATGAATAGGTTTGAGGGATGAGGGGGGAGGAATACCTGTTGAACATTTAAACTGGGAAGCTTGCCACCTGTTTTCCCCTTTATCGAAGGTTTCAGGAGGTAGAATTTAAAAACAGAAAAGGGGGACAAGAGTCAGAGATGGTCATACCAGTATCTTAATAGAGTAATTTCTTTTTTTTTTTTTGAGACTGAGTCTCGCTCTGTCGCCCGGGCTGGAATGCAGTGGCCAGATCTCAGCTCACCGCAAGCTCCGCCTCCCGGGTTTATGCCATTCTTCTGCCTCAGCCTCCCGAGTAGCTGGGACTACAGGCGCCCGCCACCTCGCCCGGCTAGTTTTTTGTATTTTTTTTAGTAGAGACGGGGTTTCACCGTGTTAGCCAGGATGGTCTCGATCTCCTGACCTCGTGATCCGCCCATCTTGGCCTCCCAAAGTGCTGGGATTACAGGCTTGAGCCACTGCGCCCGGCCATTTCTTTTTTTTTTGATGGAGGTTTGCTCTTGTTTCCCAGGCTGGAGTACAGTGGTGCAATTTTGGCTCACTGCAATCTCTGCCTTCCAGATTCAAGCAGTTCTCCTGCCTCAGCCTCCCGAGTAGCTGGGATTACAGGCATGTGCCACCATGTCCACCTAATTTTGTATTTTTAGTAGAGATGGAATTTCGCCACGTTGGCCAGGATGATTTGAACCTCTGACCTCAGGTGATCCACCTGCCTTGGCCTCCCAAAGTGCTGGTGGGATTACAGGCGTGAGCCACTGTGCCCGACCAGTAATTCTTTTTTATATGAAATTGTACTCTGAGCTGGGTGCGGTGGCTCACGCCTGTAATCCCAGCACTTTGGGAGGCTGAGGTGGGCGAATCATGAGGTCAGGAGGAGTTTGGGACCAGCCTGACCAACATGGTGAAACCCCATCTCTACTAAAAATACAAAAATTAGCCGGGCATGGTGGCTCGTGCCTGTAATCCCAAATACTCAGCAGGCTGTGGCAGGAGAATACCCTGAACCCAGGAGGTGGAGGTGGCCGTGAGCCGAGATCGTGCCACTGCATTCCTGCCTGGGCAATAAAGCATGAGACTCCCATCTGACACACAAAAAACGGAAATTGTACTCTGGAGTTTCAAGCTTTTTTTTTTTTAAGTGTTTAAAATTTTTGATTACCTTAAAATGGTGGATTTTTTTTTTTTAACTTTTTTTTTTTTTTGAGACGGAGTCTCGCTCTGTCGCCCAGGCTGGAGTGCAGTGGCCGGATCTCAGCTCACTGCAAGCTCCGCTGCCCGGGTTCACGCCATTCTCCTGCCTCAGCCTCCCAAGTAGCTGGGACTATAGGCGCCCACCAGCCTCGCCCGGCTAGTTTTTTGTATTTTTAGTAGAGACGGGGTTTCACCGTGTTAGCCAGGATGGTCTCGATCTCCTGACCTTGTGATCCGCCCATCTCGGCCTCCCAAAGTGCTGGGATTACAGGCTTGAGCCACCGCGCCCGGCCTTTTTTTTAACTTTTTAACAAACTAGATATCAGTCTATTTGAGATCTTCGGTATTTTGTCTGAGATCGGATATGGAATCAATAAGTGCTTTTTTTCCTGATACCTTTTGTGTTTCTCTTTTCATTGTGTCTTTTTCAGCATAGTGGAGAGCAGGACATTGTAAAGAGACAATCAATGACTCAGTTTTTGAGTGGATGCTTTTGTTTTTTGTTCTTAGTTTGCATCTGCTTGAATGGGGTAGCATTTTAACATGGGTCTAATATTAAGCAAACAAGTAGTTTTAAACCAATTCTTTGTAAATGAGTAAATCTAGCTTCTATAAATGTGTATTAAGATGATCAGATGAAATGTTACCTGAAGTTCTCTTATTTGTGCAAATACTTGAATGAGTATACTCGATACTTCAGTTTCTTTGTTAAGATTCTAGGATTCTTTTTTTTTTTTTTTTGAGATAGAGTCTTTCTCTGTTGTCCAGGCTGGAGTGCAATAGCACAATCTTGGCTCACTGCAACCTCTGCCTCCCGGGTTCAAGCGATTCTCCCTGCCTCAGTCTCCTGAGCAGCTGGGATTACAGGTGCCCGCCACCACACCTGGCTAATTTTTGTATTTTTAGTAGAGATAGGGTTTTGCCATGTTGGCCAGGCTGGTCTCTAACTCCTGACTTTTTAAGTGATCTGCCAGCCTCAGCCTCCCAAAGTGCTGGGATCACAGGCGCGAGCCACCGTGCCTGGCCAGGATTTCAATTTCATGAGTTTTAGGGGGATCTACATGGAAAACTTTTTTTTAGAATATTTAAGTACTAAAAATCTACAACCTTTCATAGAATAATAGTCTGGAAAGTATCTGACATGAGCATAAGCAAACACCTTGCCAGATGGGGTATAGTAATAGCGTATTTTGGTAGTTACCTTCAACTGTGAATAGAACACAGTTTACAGGTTAGGGAGAGGTGTTTTATTCTTTTCCTTTAATTTGAACAGGCTAATTGGGAAGAGTATACACTAATCTTGTTGTTACATTTTTGTTTAGTGGCTATCATATGTCATTAAACTCACAGTATAAGGCAATTGACTCATCTGCTTTGGGTTTCTGAAATAAGGTAATGAGAATAGATAATGAATTTCTTTATCCTTTTTTCCCTTTTCTTGCAATTACCTTTTTATGGGGTAGAACTTATTAAAAATAAGGATTTTAGGATACTATTTATAGCTGTGGCAGTGTTCCTTGGTATTCATTCATATGAAAATGTAATATGATACGTGCTTAAGATTATTCCCCTAGTAAAATGATGGGTTTTCTTTAAATTACTGTTCTCTGTCCTCTTTAGTAACTAATATACATTTGTAAAATTATAGACTGGGGTCAGGAGTACAGTCTGTTATTGTATTGTGTTCTTGTGCCAAAAAACCCCAGGTGTATCACGGGAATACATCTTTGACCTTGGACTTTTGTGAGTCCTGCTAGCAGGTCACTAGTGTTGACACCTGGTGAGAGATGTCTTTGTGTGAATTGTTTATTTGTTTATTTATTTGAGGCAGGGTCTTGCTCTGTCACCCAGGCTGGAATGCAGTGGTGTGAACATGACTCACTTTAGCCTCCAACTCCTGGGCTTAAGCAGTTCTCCCACCTCAGCCTCCTGAGTAGCTAAGACTACAGACAAGCAGCACCATGCCCAGCCAATTTATTTATTTTTAATTTTTTGTAGCGACAGGATCTCACTATGTTGCCCAGGCTAGTCTCGAACTTCTGGGCTCAAGCAGTCCTCCTGCCTCCCGAAGTGTTGGGATTATTGGTGTAAGCTGCTGCACCCAGCCAATGCTTCTTTTATATATTTATTTAGATTTGGTGTTTGATTTTTTGCTAATATTTAAAGGACCTTCTCAAAGATACTTTTAAATGAAAAGACAAAGGGTTAGAAAATACCATATGGTTGGCTGCTGTTTTTTGTTTGTTTGTTTGTTTGGAGACAGTCTCGTTCTGTCACCCAGACTGGAGTGCATTGGTGTGATCTCGGATCACGGCGACCTCTGCCTCTTGGGTCCAAGTGATGCTCCTGCCTCAGCTTCCCAAGTAGCTGGGATTACAGGCTCGTGCCACCATGCTCGGCTAATTTTTTTGTACTTAAGTAGAAACGAGGTTTCGCCATGTTGGCCAGGCTGGTCTGGAACTCCTGACCTCGAGGCATCTGGTTAAGCTTTTAAAATCTGTATTTCTTTGGATTTGGATAGGATGGTCAAAAGAAGGGGGAAAACGATGTTAATTTCTCTTGTGCTTTTCAGTTAGTCCTTAAAGAGCTGAAACTTTATTTCTGTAAACACTTATTTTCATTTTTCAGAGTTGGTGACAGAATTAGAGTAGTTGTATGATTAACAAGTGTTGTTTCTGTTTCATGACTGGATCATTAGACTAGTGGTGAACCAGTGATGATTTTTTTTTTTTTTAAGCCACAGTCTTGCTCTGTTTCTTGGAGTGCAGTGGTGCGATCTTGGCTTACTGCAGCCTCCGCCTCCATGGTTCAAGTGATTCTCCTGTCTCAGCCTCCCTAGTAGCTGAGACTACAGGTGTGCGCCACCAAACCTGGCTAATTTTGTCTTTTTAGTGCAGACGGGATTTCACCATGTTGGACAAACTGGTCTTGAACTCCTGACCTAAGGTGATCCACTGGCCTTGGCCTCCCAAAGTGCTGAGATTATAGGCGTGGGCCACTGCGCCTGGGAAACTGGTGAATTTTGAATCCTATCCAAGCCTGATACTTAGAAAATAATTTAGTGCAAACTTTTAGGAGATTTTGGTTGTCCAGAAGTACATACATTTTGTTTTATTTCAAAGGTATTGCTTTGCCAAGGGTTTGGACATTAGGTGAATATTGGGGTTCTCGTAGTTGATTTTAATAATTATAGTATTTGGCACAATGGAATTTGTGAAACTATGGCTTCTGATACTGCACAGATCCTCTCATGACTTACTTAGATGTATGTGTTATTGATGTCAAGGTGACAGATACATTCGATTTTGATGCTATTTTTGGTTGCAGTTGGTGTCTTTGGTAATTGTGTCACTTGCAGCTCTTCACTGGCTATTTAGTTTACCAGTAAAGGGGCTTGCCTTCTAGTTGTGCTTATTTTCAACTTCAGCTGGAGCAACCTTAGAGAAAGGGAGCACCTGTTTTTGTGCACAGAACTCTGCTGCACTGTGACTTGACACTAGCCTTCCTTTGAGGGCAGTGGCGTGGCCCTCTTCTCAGCAGTAACAGGAGACTAGGTAGGAGAATCTTAGTCTCATTTTTGGCAGTGAACTCTCAGTATGTTACTGTGGTGAAGAGCTGGTCTCGAACTCCTGACTTCAGGTGAACCACTTGCCTCAGCCTCCGGAAGTGCTGGGATTACAGGCTTGAGCCACCGCTCCCGGCCTATTAGATGTTTCAAGAAAAAAAAAAAAAAAAAAGAAAAAGATTTGTACCTTTCTTAAAAATAAAGTTTTTTGGCCGGGTGCAGTGGCTCATGCCTGTAATCCCAGCACTTTGGGAGGCTGAGGTGGGTGGATCACCTGAGGTCAGGAGTTTGAGAAAAAAATTCACAGGGTGTGGTGGCGGGCACCTGTAATCCCAGCTATGGAGGCTTGAGGCAGGAGAATCACTTGAACCTGGGAGACAGAGGTTGCACTGAGCCAAGATGGTGCCACTGCACTCTAGTCTGGGTGAAAGAGTAAAACTCCGTCTCAAAAAAATTTTTGCTTTCTGGAGTGGAATCCCTACTTTTCTCCAGGCAACACTGCTCTGGTTGACAGCTGACAACTGCTTTGATCAGTCACTTCAAATATATATGTTAAATTTTATACAAACGTTAACATGGATTCTCACTAAAAATCCATATGTCACAACACAGGGTATGTAGACATGCAAAAATAACTGAAAGGTTTTCAGGAACTTATGCACACATATTTTCTACACTCTTCATTTAAAAACATGCATTTATAAACCTGAATGAATTTTATTACTTTTATTCAGTGAATTTAGAAAATACTCGTTCAAAGGAGTATAGAATTGTATTTTTCTACTTTTATGGATTTAGAGTCAGTACTCAATGAGAAACATCGATGTTCTGAATGATAGAGCATGGATGAGTTACATTTATTGGTGCTAATGTCTTTAGGTTGTATTCTGAAGCTGTATGAGGATTCTGAAGTTCTGGTGCCTGGATTTTGTAAGGCATACATAAGAAGTAAGATACAAATGATAAGGAATTTTGATTGCTCTTAAAGGTAAATTTAAGTGTTTTGGAGGGAAAAATCTGAACAGCTGTGACTTAGGAACCCTGAATACTTCTCATAAAGGATGGTAATTAGAGACAGAAGAATGACCATTATATAAAGTTTCTTACATCCCATTAGAGAAGAAGTTTGGATAATTACATTGTTTTAAAAAAATGTACATGCTATAACATGTTGCCTGCATTAAGTTACACTATTTGATTGGAGATTAAGCATTAAGCCTCTTTCCGTGACAGTCTTAAAATTAATATCCTTGCCTGTGGTGACCACTAGTCATCTGTTTCTAGCACAGGCCTCTCCTTGATTGAGAGTTATTTGTTGCCTCATTTCACTAGGCAGCCCCTTCCTTGAAGACAGGTGTCTGTCACCCATCTTGACCCTCAGCATCTGGTACAGTGCCTGGCACTCTTTAGCCTTTCCCTTGTTGAGTTGAATCCCATGAGGCTCTGACTGAGGTATAGGTTTGCTAGTACAATAGACTCTTGTTGCTTTTATGGGTGATTCACATATACAAAACTGGAAAGGAGATACATCCAGTTTCACAAATTAATTGTCCTTTGGACTTACTGTGTTCCTGCTGTCAGAGTTTTTTTTCTTTTTCTCTTTTTTTTTTTTTTGAGACGGAGTCTTGCTCTGTTGCCCAGGCTGGAGTGCAGTGATACGGTCTCAGCTCACTGCAAGCTCTGCCTCCTGGGTTCACGCCATCCTCCTGCCTCAGCCTCCCAAGTAGCTGGGACTACAGGCGCCTGCCACCACGCCTGGCTAATTTTTTTGTATATTTAGTAGAGACGGGGTTTCACTGTGCTAGCCAGGGTTGTCTTGCACTCCTGACCTCATGATCCACCCAGCTCGGCCTCCCAAAGTGCTGGAATTACAGGCGTGAGCCACCACGCCCAGCTGAATTTTTTTCTTTTTTTGAGACAGGATCTTACTCTGTCACCCAGGCTGAGGGCAGTGGCACAGTCATGGCTCACTGAAGTCCTGACCTCCCTGGGCTCAGGTGATCCTCTTACCTCAGCCTCCTGTCTGGGACTACAGGTACACGCCACCATTCCCGGCTCATTTTTGCGTGTTTTGGTAGCAACGGGGTCTCACTATGTTGTCCAGACTGGTCTTAAACTCCTGTGCTCAAGTGATCCACCTGCTGTGGCTTCCCAAACTGCTGGGCTAACAGGCATGAGCCAGCAGGACTGGCTGTGCTCTAAGAATTTTGAGGGTCTACCCTGCTGTTTGGTTTTGTCATCTGCAGAATCCTATTGGCTTGATAACAGTATAGTACTTGCTAGGAGAAACAAGGAATATACTCAAAATATGGGTAAAAGATTCAAAGACCTTGCTTGGCCTGACCGTAGCAGTTAAACCTGAATTGGGGTGTTGTTTGGACTTGCCCACTTCTTCCTGATATTTATGTACTCTGCAGTCTCTTTAGACCCTTCGTCATGTGTTCCCTTTGTTTTTTTCCCCTAACTTGAACCCTTACTTTTACCTGATACTGAAATATGATTCTTGCCTTTTTTTCTGATTCATGGTCTTGCATACCCAGTCCATACATCTACTGTTGCCCTTCTCTTTGACTGTGGTTTTCCCTCAGAGGTCAAAGGATGTGTACACTCCGTGCCCTTTGTCTCTTTAAACCAGTTGCACAAGTGATTCTGCGGCTCAGATTGGTTCTTTCTGACCTCCTTCTCTCCTGATCTGCTAGCATGGAATCTATCACGATCTAGTATGGGGACATCTTGTATTTTCCTATGTTTTCTACTGTTGAGTCTAGGCTGGCAGGGGTGTTAGTTTTTTTTTTTTTTTTTTTAAGGCAAAGTTTGGCTCTGTCACTCAGGCTGGAGTGCGGTGGCGTGCTCTTGGCTCACTGTAACCTCCACCTCCCAAGTTCAGGCGATTCTCGTGCCTCAGCCTCCTGAGTTGCTGGGATTACAGGCGTATGCCACCATGCTTGGCTAATTTTTGTATTACTAGTAGGGATGAGGTTTCACCATGTTGGCCAGGCTGGTCTGGAACATGTGGCCTCAAGCGATCCACCCGCCTTGGCCTCCCAGAGTGCTGAGATTACACCTGTGCCAGTTCAGGTTTTCATTTAATGACAATGAGTTGTGACAATACAGACTTGGAAAATATAGGAGGTTCAGTGTTGGAAGAAATAGGAGTAGGTGATGGCAACACTGAGTTGTCAGAGTGAGCTGGGGCAACATCCTCTACTTCTAGCTAACTGATGAAAATATCCAGGAAAGCAGGTCTGGGGCCCAGTGCCATGGGTCACGCCTCTAATCCTAGCACTTGGTTGGATCACCTGAGGTCAGGAGTTCAAGATGAGGCTGGCCAACATGTTGAAACCCTGTCTCTACTAAAAATACAAAAAAATGCCGGGCGCGGTGGCTCAAGCCTGTAATCCCAGCACTTTGGGAGGCCCGGAGACGGGCGGATCACGAGGTCAGGAGATCGAGACCATCCTGGCTAACACGGTGAAACCCCGTCTCTACTAAAAAATAGAAAAAACTAGCCGGGCGAGGTGGTGGGCGCCTGTAGTCCCAGCTACTCGAGAGGCGGAGGCAGAAGAATCCCTTGAACCCAGGAGATGGAGGTTGCAGTGAGCCGAGATCACGCCATTGCACTCCAGCCTGGGCAACTAGAGCAAAGCTCCGTCTCAAAAAAAAAAAAAAAAAAAAAAAAAATCCAGAGTAATCTGAGATCTTGCGTATTTAGAGACATTTGGTTGCGATGAGGGATCTTGGTAGATTTGATTCTGTTATCATTTGGAACTTTCCAGAGTAGAGGATGACGCCTTTGTCTTTGAGCCACTTTCTAGAAACCAGAATTTACTGTCAGAGAATATAGGATTTTATTTTTTAAAACTTTGAACTTAAAATGATTGCAACAATATTTTAGCGGTATTCTAACAAATATTTAAAAATACAAGTTTTAGAAATTCGTTAGCAGATGAAAAAAACTCCAAGGATAGTAACATTTAAATGAGTAACGTTTTCATTTTCCTCTGAATGTTGTTAAAACAGACAAGGTACTATTAAATGGGGGGGGGGATGAACGTATTATGGGCTTTTCCCTTTTTTACCCTTTATCTACTTGTCTGTATATTAAAGTAGGTATTTTAATCTTTTGTGTCTCTGGGCTCTGTTTCTTGTAGTGGGTATGCTTTTTTTGTTGTTGTTTGTTTTGTTTTGAGACGGAGCAGGCTGGAGAACAGCCGAGCTCAGGCAATTCCCCTGCTCCAGTAGCTGGGATTACAGGCACGCGCCACCGCGCCCGGCTAATTTTTTGTATTTTAGTAGAGATGGGGTTTCACCATGTTGGCCAGGATGGTCTCGAATTCCTAACCCTCGTGATCGCCTGCCTTGGGCTCCCAAAGTGCTGGGATTACAGACGTGAGCCACTGCGCCCAGCCTGTAGTGGGTGTGTTTTCTAATTCGTTGCTACTCTACTTGGTTTGTCCCCTTTTTTGTGTCAGCTATGCTGGTGAATCTGGCTGCCTTATTTATCTAGCCTCATTTGCGTTTCTTCCAGATGACTCGTGTATTTTGCTAGTAGATATATTGGTTGGTTGGCTCCTTTGTTCTGACAAATCAACATAGAAGTGACTTGTTACAGTGAGAACTGGTAATGACAGGAACCATAACAGCATACTAATGGTCTTTGATAAATATGGTGAATGCACATGGTAGAATAATTTAAAGGTCTTGGTTGGTAGCCCTCCCAAGAGTGGTTTGCAAGTTTGAGGTCGGGTTTAGGAATAACTTCTGCAACCTTTAGCTTCACTCCTGGGAGAAACTTTGGATACATTTTACTTGCCTTTCTTGAGCTTTAGTTCCCATATTTGCATAATGCCATGACTTATCTCTGAAGAATTTAGTTAGAATAAAAGAGATACCATAAGTTAAAAGAATACTTGGTTGTGCTTCAACGTGTGTCTGTATCCGGAATAGGCTCATATGTAATTGGTAAATAGGAGAATTACATCAGTACAACAAGGAGATTGCTCTGGTTCATACGTGATTTTCCCCAGCATATTCATGTTTTGCATCAGATAACAATAGTCGAGCTCAAAGTGCACTAAGAGCTGAATGAAACAAGCCATGGTGGCCACTTGTGAATTCTTCCTGTTGGCCTAATTTGGCCATGTTTTTAGTCTTTGAAGTTTTTGGAAGGGCTTGTTGTGTGATTCTCCCCCATCTCTTCGCAACTGCAAGGAATTTTTTTTTTTTTGTGAGGTGGAGTTTTGCTCTTGTTGCCCAGGCTGGAGTGTAATGGCATGATCTCGGCTCACCACAATCTCCGCCTCCCAGGTTCAAGCAATTCTCCTGCCTCCGCCTCCCTAGTAGCTGGGATTACAGGCACCTGCCATCATGCTCAGCTAAGTTTTGTATTTTTTGTAGAGACGGGGTTTCACCGTGTTAGCCAGGATGGTCTCGATCTCCTGATCTCAGGTGATCCACCAGCCTCCGCCTCCCAAAGTGCTGGGGTTACAGGTGTGAGCCACTGCACCTGGCTGATAATCATATTATAAAAGAAACCACAGCAGTTCCATGGGTGAAGAATATTTATACTGTACCCAATTTGATCCTGAAACCTTTTCAACAACTTGTCTTAAAATATTGACCCATCTCCTTTATTTTTCCAATCGATGGCTGGATTCCTGTATAATTAGGGGTTCTCCATGTTGGTCAAGCTGGTCTCAAACGCCTGACCTCAGGTGATCCGCCCGCCTTGGTCTCCCAAAGTGCCGGGATTACCCGCTTAGTAACTTTTCACCTGAAAGTTGTATCGTTATTAGGAACTTAATATTAAACATTTTTATTCACATTGCTTTTGTTAATATTTTGGTTTCAAAGTGGCATAGGGATGGTGTTCCTTTTTTTTCTCATAAAGTGCCTGTTACTTTTAGCATGTGACCTTATAAAGTGAAGTTTACCAGGAATGCATATACTATTTTATAGAATGCGCAGAAGAAACATTTATACTTATTTTAAAAATCTGGTACTACATTAGATGCCCAGTAAGTGTCATTTTTTTCTCTTTCCCCTTGCTTTAAGGGTTTTTAATCACACTCAGTATAAAGTTCAAACATCTTAGCCTATGAGGGTCCCTCCTCCCCAACCTCTGCCGTGTGCTCTGGCCCGTGGCCACCTCACAAACCTTATCTTGTTTCACCTTGTTCACCGTGCCCAGCTATTCCAGCTCCACACCCACTGAACAAGCTTATTCCTGTCTCACCGTCTTAATTGCTTTGTTCTTTGCCTCATACTCTTCTGCCCTGAGATTGTTATATAGCTGATTCTTTTATGTCATTCACTCTCAGTTCCAGTGCCAACATCTGAGAGGTTACACTGAAATTACTGCCCACCTGCAGCAGTTTTCAGCCATAAGACCCTTATTCTCCACGTTGCAGTTTTGTCTTTCTGAAGTAACTTTGATCATTGTTTTTTTTGTGTTTTTTTTTTAACTTCCCTCCAGAATTTAAACTGCATGAGAACAGGGATGGGCTCTACTTTGTGTGTCATTCTGTCTGCACCTACCTAGAACAGGACCTAGCAGGTTTGTAATAAATACTTGAGAAGATTGTTGTCTTAGGTGTGTTTTCATAATTAGCTGGTAGTCTTAAATTGGTTCATCCTTATAATTAGAATACTGGAAATAATTATTAAAAGGTCAACATTTAGGGGCAGGTCAGAAGAGGTTGTACTAAATGTTTAAATTTGGAAGCTCAGGGACATATGTGAGTGCCGTATTTAAAGATGACAGTCGAGTCAAATAATAGCAAAAACTGGTAAATGGATAATTGATGGACCAGTCTGAAAATGTGCTTTGTACTGATACTCATAAATGAGAAGTTAATGTGTTATTTTTATTTATTTTTATTTTTTTGAGTCTCACTCTGTTGCCTAGGCTGGAATGCAATGGCACGACCTCAGCTCACTGCAACCTCTGCCTCCTGGGTTCAAGTGATTCTCCTTCCTCAGCCTCTTAAGTAGCTGGGATTATGGGCATGTGTCACCATACCCGGTTAATTTTTGTGTTTTTAGTAGAGATGGGGTTTCACCATGTTGGTCAGGCTGGTCTCGAGCTCCTGACCTCATGATCCTCCTGCCTTGGCCTCCCCAAGTGCATGGGTCAGAACTCCTTTAGTTGTATGATAGAAACCTCATGCAAATTTTTGGCTTAAGTTAAAAAGGAGATTCATTGGCATTGGCATATGGAATCTAAAAGTGGACTGAATGATTGGGAAGATCATTGAGTCAGCTGGGATTTAGGAGCAACGAGAACCAGATCCATTTGGATGCTACCAGTAATCTTTGTCAACAGCCCTGCTTTTTTCCATTTTTAAAAAACTGAGATGACTTCCCTTTTTTGCCCAAGCTGGAGTATAGTGGTGTGATCACTGCTCACTGCAGCCTTGACTTCCTGGGCTTAAGGAATCCTCCCACCTCAACCTCCTCAGTAGCTGGAACTACAGATGTGCCCTACCATAGCCAGCTAATTTTTTTTTACTTTTTATTTTTGAGACGGAGTTTTTTTCTTGTTGCCCAGGCTAGAGTGCAATGGTGCAATCTCCGCTCACTGCAACCTCCGCCTCCTGGGTTCAAGCGACTTTCCTGCCTCAGCTTTCCAAATAGCTGGGATTACAGGCATGCGCCACCACGCCTGGCTAATTTTTTGTGTTTTTAGTAGAGATGGGGTTTCTCCATGTTGACCAGGCTGGTCTCGAACTCCTGACCTCAGGTGATCTACCTGCCTTGGCCTCCCAAAGTGCTGGGATTATAGGCATGAGCCAACGCGCCCGGCCCTCATTTTTTTTTTTTTTTTGGAGACAAAGTCTTGCTTTCTTGCCTAGATTGAGTGCAGTGGCGTGATCTTGGCTTGCTGCAACCTCCACCTCCCGGGTTCAAGTGCTTCTCCTGCTTCTGCCTCTCAAGTACCTGGGACTACAGGTGAGCACCACTACGCCTGGCTAATGCTTGTGTTTTCAGTAGAGACAGGGTTTCACCATTTTGGCCTGGCTGGTCTTGAACTTCTGTCCTCGGGTGATCCGCCTGCCTCCCAAGTGCTGGGATTACAGGTGTGGGCCACCTTGCCTGGCGGAATTTGCCTTCTCAAAATGATATACACAGTAAAAAATTGGATGCTATTCATTTTGGTTTGCTTTTTAACATTCTGCTAATTTGACAAGCCAATGGGAACTGACATTTGAAGGCCTTTATTAGGAAATTATCAACAGATTCATTATATAAATTTAGGTGATGTTTTAATCTCTGAGGAATATAATAACCACCTCCATCCTAATCAAACTTTTTTTTTTTTTTTTCAGATGGAGTCTCACTTTGTCGCCCAGGCTGGAGTGCAGTGGTGTGATGTCAACTCACTGTAACCCCTGCCTCAGCCTCCCAAGTAGCTGGGACTACAGGTGTGTGCCATTGTGCCTGGTTAATTTTTGTATTTTTAGTAGAGACGGGGTTTCACCATGTTGGCCAGGCTGGGCTCGAACTCCTGACTTCAGGTGATTCACCCGCCTCGGCCTCCCAAAGTGCTGGGATTACAGTTGTGAGCCACTGTGCCCAGCCATAATCAAACATTTAAATAATATTAGCACTTAAGAAAATTAACCGGTGGCTCGCACATGTATTCCCAGCACTTTGGGAGGCTGAGGTGGGTGGATCCCCTGAGTTCAGGAGTTCGAGACCAGCCTGGCCAACATGGTGAAATCCCATCTCTATTAAAAATACAAACATTAGCTAGGCATGGTGGCTCAAGCCTGTAATCCCAGCTACTCAGGAGGCTTGGACAGGAGAATTGCTTAAGCCCAGGAGGCGGAGGTGTTGCAGTGAGCCAAGATCGCACCACTGCACTCCAGCCTGGGCGACAGAGTGAGACTCTATCTCAAAAACAAAAAACAAGAAAATTAGCAAGTTACATATTCTGAACAACTTACTATTTTAATGCTTCATCGGTCACTGAAATAAGTAAATGGGTTGCCATGTAGAATAAGCCTTTTATGACTTAAGAGATTTGTTTCTGGATTTCAGTTGCTTCATCTTTAACACATTGTGTTGAATCTCTGAAGAGGTTTTTTCTGGACCTAATGCTCTTTAACCCTATTATTGCATATATAATTAAAAAATTAAGTGTGTTCACCCAAATTACAGGGAGTATGTACAATACTGATCTCTGCCTAAACTGGTTTTTCTTAAAACATTTGCATTTTCCAGGCACCTTGTCAATTTTGAATACATTAGTCTTAAAATACTTTTTAGATATCTGAAGAGGAAACTTGTATTTTATTCATTAAACTTGCGAGTTCAGGTGAATTTGTTACATTCTGTTTCGTGGAAGAGATAATTAAAATAATATCACCAAATAGATTTTCGAGAATGATTTTTTTCCTTTAAAATCTTTATTTTCATGGTGTGATTCCTGAATGTCAAAGCCAATTCTTCAGCAGCTAAGCTCTTATTTTCCTTTATCTTAGAAATTGTGTACTAAAAATAGGTTTGTTAAGTACTATGAGAAAATGTTACTTACATTTATAATCTTTTAAATACTAAAATAAGTTTCAGGAGCTGCTTATATTAAGTGCTAATTGAGAACTAGTGTGTATACATTAAAATAATTTACCATAAAAAATAAGACATGAGAAGAAGGCAGGTATCAGGGAGTAAAGATGCCCAACAGCTTTGTCTTTTCTGGCAAATAGTTTGATTTATGTCTAGCATACAGTTTTTAAGTTGGTAAGTGATGAGAAGGAGCTGGAAATTGGTAAGCAGGGCTCATATCATAAAGTGGCTTCTTTGCTGTGCCTAAGGACATTCCTCTGACAGTAAAGGGAACTAGTGAAGGATTTTAAACAGAATGGCAGGATTATGTTTCAGCCTTGGATATGTAGTATGTGAAGGATGAGATGAAGGTTTGGGAGGGAGGGGCCTTAGCTCTGGACAAGGGAGAAAGTTGAGCTGGTAGTAGTGTAATAGGTGTGAACGACACCAGTAATTCTTGGAGTATTGCAAACGAGTTCATGTTTCTGAATTCTGCAAAAAAAGCAGTTGGAGATTCACAAGAGAATGGTATTGAAAATAGCTAAGCATCCGGGTCTCCTTTCTGACTTGCTGCTGCTTCTCTTTTTCTGGGAAACAGGAGTAGGAAGATTGGGAGTTTGTTGGGATGGGGAATTAATTTGCTTCTGAATAACTAATGGACAAAAGCTAAAGCCGGAGGGTGTGCAATGGGGAAGTTGCTATTGAGAATGAGGCATCCTTTGTCATAATAACTTTTTTTTTTTTTTTTTTTGGAGATAGAGTCTCACTCTGTCACCCAGGCTGGAGTGCAGTGGCGTGATCTCAGCTCACTGCAAGCTCCGCCTCCTGGGTTCACACCATTCTCTTGCCTCAGCCTCCCCAGTAGCTGGGACTACAGGCGCCCACCACCATGCTCGGCTAATTTTTTTGTATTTTTAGTAGAGACGGGGTTTCACCGTGTTAGCCAGGATGGTCTCAATTTCCTGACCTCGTGATCCGCCCGCCTCGGCCTCCCAAAGTGCTGGGATTACAGGCGTGAGGCACTGCACCCAGCCTGTCATCATAACAACCTTAACCAAGGGATAAATAAATTAATTAAGTTGGATGCTTATTTGAGAATAGTCACGTGAAAAATCAATTGGTATAAGTAGTTCATGAAGTTGCTAGTGGATGTAATTTTTGAATTTCAGGTTAGTCCCTTTTTCATATATTTTGACAACATTTCTAAAGATTTTACATTAATATAAAAGTCATCAGAATCTCTTTGATAACATTGGAGTGTTAATCTGGATTAAATAATGTATAATTGATTATAGTTTAAAAATATTAACATTTGAAATAATTTTAGACTTAACAGAAAGTTGCAAAGATAGTACAAAGTTCCAGTGTCCCCTCACTTTGCTTCCTCAGTGTTACAGTCTTACCTAACCATGGTGTATTTATCAAACCTAAGAAATGAATATTGATATAATACTAAACTATTAGGTTTTATTTAGGTTTCCCGAGTTTTTTTCCACGAATGTCTTTTTTTTCTGTTCCAATAGCCAATCCAGGTTCTTATGTTGCATTTGTCTCCTTAGTCTCCTCTGACCTGTAACAGTTTCTCAGTCTTTCCCCTTTTTCATGACCTGGACAATTTTGAAGGGTTCTGGTTTGTCTCATATTTGTAATGATTATACTGAGGTTATGGGTAGAATACCATAGAGTTGATGTGCCTGTCTCATCACATTGTACCAAACAGGAGGCACTTATTGGTAAATCTTAATCTTGGTGATTGTTAATTTTGTCTCTTGGTTAAGATAATGTGTGCCAAGTTCCTTCGCTCTGAAATTACTGTTTTTCGCTTCTCAGCCTACTCATTAGTGAGTCTACTAATCTAGCCCTCATGCAAGGCAAAGTTAAGTTCTACATACTAGAGGGAAAAGCATCGAAAAATTTATGGACATATGTTAAAATCACCATGGTAATTAAGAAATATGGTATTTTGTTTTGTTTGAAATGGAGTTTTGCTCTTTTTGCCCAGGCTGGAGTGCAGTGGCGCGATCTTGGCTCACTGCAGCCTCCGCCTCCCAGGTTCAAGCAATTCTCCTGTCTCAGACGGCAGAGTAGCTGGGATTACAGGCATGCACCACCTGGCCTGGCTAATTTTGTATTTTTTAGTAGATATGAGGTTTCTCCATGTTGGTCAGGCTGGTCTCAAACTCCTGACCCCAGGTGATCCGCCCGTCTCGGCCTCCCAAAGTGCTGGGATTACAGGTGTGAGCCACCGCGCCCCGTCGAAGACATATGTTAAAACCACCATGGTAATTAAGAAATACTGTGTGGAGAGATACTTTGAGGCTGTGAAGATAGCCATTTTTTTCCTTGAAAGTTTTATCCCGTAATTTTGGCATTCATCAGTGGATCTCGTCTGTAGTAATACTTACTATGGCTGTTCTCTTCTCTTCTCTTCTCTTCTCTTCTCTTCTCTCTTCTCTTCTCTTCTCTTCTCTTCTCTTCTCTCTTCTCTCCTCTCTTCTCTCTTCTCTTTCTTCTCTCTTTCTAGAGATGAGGGTCTTGCCTTATCACTCAGGCAGGAGTGCAAGGGCGTGATCATGGCTCACTAACCTTCAGCTCCTGGGCTCATGCGATCCTTCTGCCTTGGCCTCCCAAAATGCTGGGATTAGAGGCATGAACCACTGCATCTGGCTGATGACTGTGGTTTTCTAATGGTGTGATTTTTCTAGTTTCCTTATTCCTTTTTATATGCATTAATTGGATTTTCTTTTCTTTACAGGAGATTTGTTCCTTTTCTCCTGTTTGTTTACTTATTTATTCACTCATTCCGTGATTTATGTCATTGTGGACTTGTGGATATTTTTGTTCTTTGGTTTATACTTTTTTTTTTTGAGATGGGAGTTTCGCTTTGTCTTCCAGGCGGGAGTGCAGTGGCGTGATCTTGGCTCACTGCAGCCTCTGCCTCCTGGGTTCAAGTGATTCTCCTGCTTCAGCCTCCCAAGTAGTTGGGATTACAGGCGTGTGCCACCACGCCCAGTTAATTTTTTGTATTTTTAGTAGAGACAGGGTTTCACCATGTTAGCCAGGTTGGTCTCGATCTCCTGACCTATCCGCCTGCCTCGGCCTCCCAAAGTGCTGGGATTACAGGTGTGAGTCATTGCGTCAGGCCATTCTTTGGGTTATAATTTTTTAAAATTTTTTTTTGAGACGGAGTCTCACTCTATTGCCCAGGCTGGAGTGCAGCGGCGCCATCTCGGCTCACTGCAAACTCTGCCTCCCGGGTTCACGCCATTCTCCTGCCTCAGCCTCCTGAGGAGCTGGGACTACAGGCACCCACTACCACGCCTGGCTAATTTTTTGTGTGTTTTTAGTAGAGATGGGGTTTCAATGTGTTGACCAGGATGGTCTTGATCTCCTGACTTCGTGATCCACCCGCCTCGGCCTCCCAAAGTGCTAGTATTACAGGTGTGAGCCACCGCGTCTGGCCAACAACAAACTTTTATTCTAATTCAGGAGGTTGTGTCTTCATATGGATTTTATGTATGTATATATGTATTTATTTATTGAGATGGAGTTTCACTCTTGTTGCTCAGGCTGGAATGCAGTGGCGCGATCTCAGTTCAATGCAACCTCTGCCTCCCGGGTTCAGGTAGTTCTCCTGCCTCAGCCTCCTGAGTAGCTGGGATTACAGGCATGTGCCACCACACCTGGCTAATTTTGTAGTTTGAGTAGAGATGGGGTTTCTCCATGTTGGTCAGGTGTGTCTCGAACTTCTGATGTCAGGTGATCCGCTTGCCTCGGCCTTCCAAAGTGCTGGGATTATAGGCATGAGCCACTGCGCCCGGCCTGGATTTTATAAGGTATATTGGTATTTGCTTGTACGTGATTGTATAATAGTTTTTTCTTAAGGCTTTTGAACCACAGTTATTTATTCAGTGGGCTTCAAAAAGGTGTTTGCTATATGCCAGCATTGTTAGAACTAGGGATCCAGAGGCAGGTAAGACATGATCATTGGCTTGGCACGGTGGCTCATGCCTGCAATCCCAGCACTTTGGGGGGCTGAGGTGGGTGGATAGCTTAAGCTCAGGAGTTTGAGACGAGCTTGGGCAACATGGTGAGACCTCGTCTCAACAAAAAATACAAAAATTAGCTGGGCATGGTGGTGCATACCTGTATTCCCAGCTGCTTGGTGGGCAGAGGCAGGAAGATTGCTTGAGCTGGGGAAGTGGAGACTGCAGTGAGCCGAGATCACAACACTGTACTCTAACCCAAGTGACACAGTAAGAACCTGCCTCAAAACAACAACAACAACAACAAAAACCGTTGATCTCAAGGACTTCAGAATGTAGATGTGAGAAAGACCTTTTCCCCCACCCTGATTCTGTTTCATTGAGTGCCTATTATGTGTCAGGCACTGTGCCATGTCAACAGGAAATAATAAGAGCTGGGTAAGCATACTACAGGCTGTTTTTAGGAGCACATGGGATGGGTTATTAACCCAGTGTTGGGCCAAATGGAGTGTAGAGCAAATCTTGAAAGATGACTAGATCATTGCTAGATATGGGGATGTGGAGGGGTGGGGGAAGAAGGACGTTCCAAAAAGAGGAATATCAATGGAAAGACAGCCAGGGATAGTAATTTGTGAGTTAGGTCTAGAGGTAAGTGTTTGTGTGTGGGACGGTTGGTGTGGGAGTTGGAGGTAGTGATGACAGGATCTCAGGTCATGAGAGGCTTGTGGATAACTCAAAGCTTTGGAAAGTTGAGGGACCTAGTGAAGGAATTTGAGTGGAACTGCGGTGTAATCAGATAATCTTGGCAGCACCTTGGGGGATTGAGGAGGCTCTTGTCATGATAGAGGTGAGAAGTAGAAGTCTTAACTAAGAACAGTGAAACAGTGGTTCTTGACTTGTGTGCATCAGAATCACCTGGGGGGCTTGTTAAAACACAGACTGCTCAGCCCCGCCCCCCGATTTCTGATTCAGCAGGTCCTAGACTGGGACCTGAGAATGTGCATTTTCAGCAGTTTCCCAGGTGATGCTGAAACTGCTGATATAAGGAGTATTTTGGAGCCACTGGGTGCGATAAAGGGAGTGAATTAGGCGGAAGGATTTAAGTAAGTGGTCATTGTGGATCTCTTCATCTCCTGATCTGTTTGTTGGCAGTGCTTGTGCATCATTTTCAGTCTTCATCTCATTTATATCTTTTATAGCTGCTGACTTTTTTGACCAGTGAAGAAAGAGGGAGGGATTAGTGTTTGGAAATATTTATATGGGTATGTGTGCAATTTGTCCTGTGTATTACCTTTGGAAAAATTGCACCACTCCGTTACTGGAAATCTTTGTCATTTCTCTACTGAGCTTCAGTTATAACATTGGTTTTGTATACATGTAGTGCGTAGTTTACAAAATGTTCTAATATGGTAGCATTATTTTGAATAGTTTCTTATTCTGTATATCTGTCATGATCATGCTTTTCTTAGCTTTGACTCTTTAGTGTCTCCTGAAACCCTTGTGATCGTAACTGAAATGTAAATTTGATTGTTTTTATAACTGTGAATCTTAATGAAATAGTGCTTTTTAAAAAGCAGAGATAATTGTAAAATTCAAAGATTTATCCACTTTTGTGGCTGTAAGGTGATAATTTATTTCTCCTTTAGGCTAATGATTACAAAAGGTATAAATTCTAGATTTAAAGTCTAAAGAATTTATCCGTGGAGTTTGGTCTTCACTGATGTTGGAACATATTGAAGTGATAAATCCCCACTTTATCGCCATTGATTAATGAACAACATTAAGAAAATATGTAATTACTGTTACCACCTTAACAACTGAAATGGAGTTTTCATTTTTGTAAATATGCGGTCAAGCTTTAGGGATTCAATAGTCCTAAAATAATAAGAAAAAAAGTCAATCACTTCGTTTAAGATGATTGACTGACTAGAGGGTAGTTGGATTGCTAAGGCAAAGACAGGATGAGCCAACATTTGTTCCTCCTCTCCAAATCTGTATTTTCCTATTATGGAAAACCATAAAATGGCTAAAGATTTCAATGAAGTGAATACTTTAAATAATTGTAAATCAAATAATGCAGCTTTTAGGTTTAATAAGTAAATGTAATTCAGAAGTGATGGGCTTTTTATTTTAATACTTAAATATTTTGCAAAGTATGTGTTTATTGTAGCATTAAATGTATATAAGTTTGTAGAGAGAAAAATTCAGTGTGTTCATTATGTTCACATCCTTTCATGAACACCAGGTGAAGCAGTAACAACTGATTGTGAAATATGGTGTGTTTGGAGTCTTTAGAAAATGGTTCATGGCTGGGCGTGGTAGCTCACGCCTGTAATCCCAGCACTTTGGGAGGCCCAGGTGGGCGGATCACCTCAGGTCAGGAGTTCAAGATCCAGCCTGGCCAATATGGTGAAACGCCACCTCTACTAAAAATTAAAAAAATTAGCTGGGTGTGGTGGCGGGTGCCTATAATCCCTGCTACTCGGAGACTGAGGCAGGAGAATTGCTTGAACACCGGAGGCTAAGGTTGGACCACTGCACTCCAGTCTGGGCAACAAGAGCGAAACTCCGTCTCCAAAAAAAAAAGGGGGGGGGGGGGGCGGTTCATATATTTCCGTTTTTTTTTTTTTTTTTTTTTTGAGACGGAGTCTCGCTCTGTCGCCCAGGCTGGAGTGCAGTGGCGTGATCTCAGCTCACTGCTAGCTCCGCCTCCCGGGTTCACGCCGTTCTCCTCCCTCAGCCTCCTGAGTAGCTGGGACTACAGGTGCCCACCACCAGGCCCGGCTAATTTTTTGTATTTTTAGTAGAGACAGACAGGGTTTCACCGTGTTAGCCAGGATGGTCTCGATCTCCTGACCTTGTGATCCACCTGCCTCGGCCTCGCAAAGTGCTGGTATTACAGGCGTGAGCCACCATGCCCGGCCTCCGTGTTTTCTTTTTAACTTGAAGTAGTAATGTATTTCTTAGAATTTTGTGTACCTAAATGAAATACTTTAATTGAAAAAGGATTCGTAAGTTATTTTTAATTTACCTATGACAGAAACCTAGTTTCTATTATATAACGGCCTAATTTCTATTGTTTATATATTTATCTCATTACGTGGAAGATTTTAGGTTAACTGAAAAGATGCTGAAAGTTTTTGGTTATTTCCCATTTATTATTTGAAAGTCCAGAGTAGTAATTATAAAACTTGTATTGGAGTTTTTGTCCTGTAACACTTTAAGAGACCTAATCTTTTTTTTTTTTTTTGAGACGGAGTTTTCCTCTTGTTGCCCAGGCTGTAGTGCAATGGCGTGATCTCGGCTCACTGCAACCTCCACCTCCTATGTTCAAGAGATTCTCCTGTCTCAGCCTCCTGAGTATCTGGGATTATAGGCATACACCCCCACGCCTGGCTAATTTTTTATTTTTAGTAGAGATAGGGTTTCTCCATGTTGGTCAGGCTGGTCTCGAACTTCTGACCTTAGGTGATCCACCTGCCTTGGCCTCCCAAAGTGCTGGGATTACATGTGTAATCCCAGCAGTGACCCACTGCGCCCGGCCTAAGAGACTTAATTTTTAAAGAGCAGTTTTAGGTTCACAATAAAATTGAGAGAAAGACACAGAGGTTTCCCATACACTCTGCCTAGTGTCCCCCGTTATCAACATCCTGCACCAGAGTGGTACATTGGTTACAGTTGATGAACCTAAGTTGATATCATTATCACCCAAAGTCCATAGTTTACATTAGAGTTCACTCTTGGTGTTGTACATTCTGTGTGTTTGAAAAATGTATAATGACATTTGCATCTAGCCTTATACTAGAGAGGATTTTCATTGCCCTAAATATTTTTTGTGCTTCACCTATTCATCCCTTCCCCTACTTCCTGGCAACCTTCTGGCTGCCTCCATGATTTTGCCTTTTCCAGAATGTCATATAATTGGAATCATGCAATATGTAGCCTTTTAGATTGACTTCTTTTATGTAGTAATACGCATTTAAGATTCCTCCATGTCCTTTCATGGTTTGATAGCTGACTTTTTTTTAGTGTAGAATAATATTCCATTGTCTGCATGTACCAAGCTTATTTATCAACTTTGACCTACTGAAGGGCGTCTTGATTACTTCCACGTTTTGGCAGTTATGGATAAAGCTGTTATAGACATCCATATACCGGTTTTTGTGTGGACATAAGATTTAAATTTGTTGAGTAGATACCAAGGAATGTGTTTGCTGGATTGTATGCTAAGAGTATGTTTAGTTTTCGTAAGAAAGCGTTCAACTGTCTTCCACAGTGGCTGTGCCGTTTTGCAGTTGCACCAGCAATGAATGAGAGTCCTCTTGCTCCACATCCTCACCAGCGTCTGGTGTTTTCAGTGTTCCAGGTTTTGACCACTCTAATAGGTGTATAGTGATATTTCATTATTGTTTAAATTTGCATTCCCCTGGTGGTGTATGTAGTAAGTCCATTCTCACATTGCTTATAAACAACAGCCTAAAACCAGGTAATTTATATAGAAAAGAGGTTTAGTTGACTCACAGTTATGCATGACTGGGGAGGCCTCAGGAAACTTACAATCATGGCAGAAGGGGAAGCAGGCACTTCCAACATGGCAGCAGACAAGAGAGTGTGAAGGAGGAGGAGGAGGAGGAAGAACCCCATATAAAACCATCAGATTTCGTGAGAACTCACTATCATCAGAACAGGATGGGGGACGCTGTCCCCATGATCCATTCACCTCCCACGAGGTCCTTCCTTCAACATCTGGGGATTGCAAGATGAGATTTGAATGGGAACACAAAGCCAAACCATATCAGTATATGATGTGGAACATCTTTTCACATGCATATTTACATATGTATGTGTTCTTTGAATAAGGTTTCTGTTTAATATTCTTGGCCTATTTTTAAAATAGGATTTTATGTTTCCTTATTGGTGAGTTTTTAAGAGTTTTTAATATATTTTTCCTTTATTGTATTTTATTTATCTCATTATTATTGTTACTATTTTTAGAGATAGGAGTTTCACCATGTTACCCAAGCTGGTCTCAAACTCCTGAGCTCAGCTGATCCACCTGCCTTGGCCTCCCAAAGTGCTAGGATTACAGGTGTGACCAGGTGTGCCTGGCCTATGATCCATTTTTTTTGGACAGGGTTTGGCTCTGTTGCCCAGGCTGGAGTACAATGAGGTTGTCTTGGCTTCCTGCCAACTCCACCCCCAGCCTCAAGGAATTCTCCCGCCTCAGCCTCCTGAGTAGCTGGGTCTACAGGGGCATACCACCATGCCCAGCTAATTTTTTGTAGAGATAGACTTTTGCCATGTTGCCCAGGTTGGTCTTGAACTCCTGGCCTCAAGTGATCCTCTTACTCAGCTTCCCAAAGTGGTGGGATTACAGGTGTGAGGCACTGAACCTGGCTCTGTGATCCATTTTGAGTTAGTTTTTGTGAAGAGTGTGAGGGCTGAGTCTAGATTTTTTTTTTGCATGTGGATATTTAGTTGTTCCAGCACTATTTGTTGAATAGACTGTCTTTGCTCCATTGTTACTTTGTCAGAGATCCGTTTTCTATGTGTAGATGTATTCTGGGCTATTTTGTTTCACTGATGTATTTGTTCTTTCACTAATACCATATTGTCTTGATAACTGTAGCTTTTTAGGAAGTCTTGAGGTCAAGTAGGGCAAATCCTTTCACTTTGTTCTTCTCTCCTTCAAAACTTCATATAAACCTAAGACTTAAGTTTGTTGATATCCACAAAATTTGCTGGGATTTTGATTGAGATTGTGTTGAATTTGTAGATCAAGTTGGGAAAAAATGACATCTTGACAGTATTGGGTCTTTTATCCAAGGAAATGGAATATTTCTCCATTTATTTAGTTCTTTGATTTATTTCATCAGACTTTTACAGTTTTTTTCATATAGATCTTATCCATATTTTGTTAGATTTGTACCTAAGTAATGTAAATGGTTGTGTGTTTTTCACTTCAAATTGGAAAGCGATTGACTTTTGTGTATTAACCTTGTATCTTGCAAGCTTACTGTAATTGCTTATTCCTGGAATTTTTTTTTTTGTCAGTTCTTTCAGATTTTCTGTGTAGACAGTCATGTCATCTGTGAACAAAGACTGTACCTTTTCTTATTGTATTAGCTAGAACCCATAACAAATTTTTAGATACTAAAAGGAAGGAAGGCATTAAGGTTAACTAAAATGTAGTACATTTGCCACTGTAAAAAAAATTTAAAAAACTTCAACGAACTCAAATATGTGTAAAAATATTTTAAAGTAAATATATATTTTTTCCTACAATGCTGTAGAGTATTTAAAATTTTTAGGGGTGCCATAGTCTTGTAGTTCATAATCTCTATTCAGCCCAGCTCCAGAAGATGTGAAAAATGTCACTGAAATTTTGATAGAGCTTTCATTGACTCTGCAGATCACTTTGGGTAGTATGGACATTTTAACAATATTCTTTCAGTTCATGAACATGAGACATCTTTCCATTTATTTGTATAATCTCTTTCAATTTGTTTCTTCAAAAATTTAGAAGTAGGCCAGGCGCAGTGGCTCACGCCTGTAATCCCAACACTTCGGAAGGCTGAGGCGGGTGGATCGTGAGATTTAGGAGTTTGAGACCAGCCTGGCCAAGACGGTGAAACCCCGTCTCTACTAAAAATACAAAAATTAGCCAGCAGTGGTGGCAGGCGCTTGTAATCCCAGCTACTTGGGAGGCTAGGACAGGAGAATCGCTTGAACCTGGGAGATGGAGGTTGCAGTGAGCCACCATTGTGCCGCTGCACTCCAATCTGGGAGACAGGCGAAACTCTGTCTCAAGAAAAAAAAAAAAGTAATTGAAAATAGGGAGTGATGTATAAATTAAGCTATTCAAGTGTTAACAATTTAGGGGCCATTTGAAGGTCTTTGCAGGAGGGAATACTCCGATAGCAAACATTGTGGTAGTTGTAAACATGAACAGTTTTTCATGTCAAGTCAGGGAATCCTAACCAAGCCACAATAATGAATTTTACTCAGCTCTGGAACAGGAATTTTGAAATGTTACGTTAGTTGTTTCACAGTATGTTGCTGAGTGTATGCATGTACAAGATTGGTGTTAAAAAGGGTGTATAATCTGCTTGGCTTTCTCTGTTGTTGATTTGCTGCTAATAATTCTCTGGTCGAAGAAAAATATTTCCTTTTCAGGAACATATTGGAAATATATTTGAGGTGAGTGAAGGTGTATATTCTTTTTGTGCTTGGGTAAGAAGTACTGAGTTTTTACTGTTTAATTGTAATAACATAAATTTACTGATACATTTTGCATATTTATGTGTATACCTATGTGTATAGAAAGTGATACATATAAATTGAAGCTGATTACTGCTTCAGAAAATATTTGTTGGCTAGGTAATATATTCACATTGTTCAAAATTCATAAGTATTCTCTCCCCTACTGCTAGCCACCAAGTTACTTTCCTAGAGCCAACCACTGTCATCAGTTTTCTTTGTAGCCTTCCAGTTATTTTATATATATGTAAAAGTAATTAAGTGTATACTTTACACGCTCTCCCCAGTATTGTTTTTAAATACAAATAATAGGGTACTAGTCACTTTGATGTGTTTTGCTATTTTTGCTTCATATATTTTACGTCTTCTCACATCGACACAGAGCTTGCTTGCTTTCTTTTTTTTTCCCCCACAGGCACCCACCACCATGCGCAACTAATTTTTCTGTATTTTGAATAGAGACGGGGTTTCCCCATGTTGGCGGGGCTGGTCTCGAACTCCTGGCCTCAAGTGATCCATCCGCCATGGCCTCCCAAAGTGCTGAGATTACAAGTGTGAGCCATTGCGCCTGGCCTCTTTTTTTTCTTTTAAATGGCTGCAAGACATTTTGCTGTATTTGGTACTCCGTAGTTTAACTAGTCCCTTTGTTGATGGATATTCAGGTTGCTTCAGTCTGTGGCTGTGACAATGTTGAGTGAATAACCTTGGTGCATATATCATTCCCTATGCATAAAAGGATATCTGTATGATAAATACTTGGAATTGCTGGGTCAAAGGATATGTGCATTTGTAAATAATTAGGGTAGCAACTGCCAGACTGACTTCACAGAGGCTGTACCAGTTTATATTCTTGCTCTCAATGTGTCTCTGCCCACATTCTTGCCAACATAGTGTTACCAAATGTTTTGCTCTTTGGTAATTTGTTAGTGAAGGTATCACTTTAGTATCTGTCTTTTGTTTTGTTTTGTGTTTTGAGACGGAGTCTTGCTCTGTCGCCCAGGCTGGAATGCAGTGGCACAATCGTGGCTCACTGCAAGCTCCGCCTCCCGGGTTGACGCCATTCTCTTGCCTCAGCCTCCTGAGTAGCTGGGACTACAGGCGCCCACCACCATGCTTGGCTAATTTTTTTTGTATTTTTAGTAGCGATGAGGCTTCACCGTGTTAGCCAGGATGGCCTTGATCTCCTGACCTCGTGATCCGCCCGCCTCGGCCTCCCAAAGTGCTGGGCTTACAGGCTTGAGCCATCGCGCCCAGCCTACTGTCTGTCTTTCTAATTTCTTTTTTTTTTTTGAATAAGATTGAGCATCTTTTTGTATATTTAAGTTTTTTCTTCTTAGTGGACCGTTTTATTTTGGGCTCTTCCGTTTTCTTATTGTGCTGTAATTTACATAAGGCAAAGTACACACTTGTAGATGTATAACTCAGTAAAGTTTCTTTTAGTTGAGGTATGATTTACTTTCAATAAAATGAACAGATGTTAAGTGTACTGTTTTGATGAGTTTTAACAGCTTTATCTAACCATGTAACCCACCCCAGTCAAGACTGGGGTCAAGATTTAGAACATTTCCAACATTTCCTGTGGGATTACAGGAGTGAGCCACCATGCCCGGCTGGATACTTCTTGCATTGTTTGCAAAGCAGCTAAATAAGGCTTCCAACAGCTCTTTAATTTACTTGTTATTTGTCTGAGCTTCTTGAGAAAGTACTGTTATTTTGTACCCTCTTGCTCCATTTTCCCCACTCTTTATTGGATTAAGTAATGTGCTCAGGGTTACATGCAAGTCTAGCTCTCTAGCCTTGCTCTTCACCACTACTTTATATTAAGTTAAATGAAACTATGAGGTTAAATGCATTAATGTGGTGGTATTAACGACCTTACCTATTAATATAGCTTAAAAGTTTTTAAACAAATAGACATCCTGAATTTTACTGCAAAAAACATAACATCCTTATGAAGATGCAAAACTAGTGTCTTGAAACACAGGGGCCAGCATTGCTTCACTTGGAAACAGTGGCCATCATTAGTCTTTGCTAAGCCCTGTGCATCAGGTGTCAGCAGGGACATTACTTACTTAGAGAGGGCTTTTGTAAGAGCTGGTACTTCGCAACACTTAATGCTGATTATAATTATTTACTTGGATGACTTTTTTTCTTTTCCTACCTGATTTTTGCACACTGACGTATCTTTAATGCTTCAAAGGGGTGCTATAAATTTGGTGCTTATTTTAAGAAAGAAGAGAGAATGGATATGAAAACTCATGCTGCTGAAAATGTGATGAGAATTTTGTGTCTTGGTTTTTCAAGTAGTTATTTTGACCAACCTTGTCATTTATATGTGTATAAATTATATATATGGAGTTTTATATAGTTTTTTAAATAAATCATACAGTTCTCACAACAGCATTGAATGTGCTTTATTTTAAAATAGAGGGACCTTATTTTATAAAATGTATACTCCAATTGTGCTATAAGTGGTAATTTACTTACCATTTTTAAGGTAATCTTTTTAGCATTAGAGAATTGATATAATTTCAAGTAGCTGCTTCATTCAGTATTGGAAGTGAGCTATTTACTTTCCTTAGCAGCAGGAGAATCAGCCTCAGCTTTTTAAACCTATGGTAAAAACTGATTTCTCTCTCTTAAAACTGTTGAGAAAATCCAACTGAGTTCCACATAAGTAAAAATCATCTTTACCACTTGCAGGAATTAAAAATAAAAAATCTTCTTGTTCTTTTTACATTTTAGGAGAATTAAAACTTTCAATCGGGTATCTCTGTATTGAGGCTCTTTGAATGCTAATAATTTTAGAGACCGTATTGTATTTACTATAGCTTAGTTTTGGAGGTGGGAAAATATGTCCATTTAGTGGCCTTAGTAGTTTAATGTGCTCCCCAGGATGCATGTTTTCTCTTCTTGATTTATATTGTTTATAGAATGATATCTCTTTAATATTACTTGAGGGGCTGGGGAGGTTAGGTTAATTTCTTGGGTTTATATAGCCTTAGGGCTGTTAGTAGTGTCCAATTTTCTTTAATCTAGAGGTGCTCAACCAGAATCCCTAAAGCCCCACAGATGATTTTCTAATCATATCTATATGCAGGTCTGTCAGCTTCTTAGCTCTTTCTGGTTACTGCTGCTGAAATGTCTCCTGGGAGCAGCACCATAGCAACAAGATTTTCAGGAACTAATATATAATATGAAATTTAGCAATATACTATAGGGATGAATGGCTCTTTTGTCAGTTGTAGCCTTGTTTTAAATTCCTATATTGGCCGGACGTGGTGGCTCACGCCTGTAATCCCAGCACTTTGGGAGGCCGAGGCGGGCGGATCATGAGGTCAGGAATTCAAGACCAGCCTGGCCAACATGGTGAAACCCTGTGTCTACTAAAAATACAAAAATTAGCTGGGCATAGTGGTTTGCACCTGTAATCCCAGCTACTGGGGAGGCTGAGGCAGGAGAATGACTTGAACCCAGGAGGGTGGAGGTTGTGCCACTGCACTCCAGCCTGGGTGACAGAGCAAGACTCTGTCTCCAAAAAAAAAAAAAAAAATCACATATTTACAGTGGAATTTGCGGGATTTTTTTTTTTCTTTTTAAAAGAAATAATGTTGTAAAAACTATCCAGTTCTCCGGTGGTAAATGCTTTTTATTTCTGTAGTCATATAGATTGTTTTATTGAGAACTACCGTGATGGGATTTTAAGATATATGAGATAGGTAAGTTGGAAAACTGTGAGGCTGTGAGCAAGTTGGGAGGGTGGGGGGTGAAACAACGAAAATAAAATACTTACAAGGATAGTATTTATGATCTTTAAGCAAACTTCATTGAGCTATGCTTTACATATGATAAATGCATTCATTTGAAGTGTATTTGAATAATATACAGATGTATATACCTGTGCAACTCCCACAATTTAAGACAAAGGTCATGTTTAAAACTGGAAAAGCTCACTTGTTCCCAATTGCAGTTAGTCCCCTTTGGCACCCCTATCCTAGGAAACCGCTAATTTGCTTTCTAACAGTACAGATTAGTTTTGCTTCTTGAGAAATTTCATATGAATGGATTTCCATTCTATTTTGTGGTAGGGAGAATAAAGACCCATCTAAGACATCCATACTCTAATTCCCTGAACCTGTGGTTATTTAACCTTCCATGGCAAAAGGGATTTTACACATGTGATTAAGAGCCTTGATGCAGAGAGCATTGTCAAGGCAATCCTCATTTAAACAAACGAGGTAACCTATAACCCAGAGTGTTCGGAATTGAGTAAATGTGCCCTTTCTTTATGTTAAGTTCAGAATTTTATGGTACTATATACTGAATCATGCCAGCAAGTCTAATCTCATCATACAGATCCTTAAAATCTGTAGTGAGAGGGTGCTAGGACTAATGACTGCTGAAGAATGGTCACAGATGCACACAGTTGTTGGCTTGGAAGATGGAGGATGAGGCCCTGAGCCAAGGGAATGCTGGTGCCTCTAGAGTCTAGGAAAGTCAAAAGACATGAATCTCTTTAGGAGCCTCTGGAGAGGAATTTTTTTTTTTTCCTTTTTGTTTTTTGAGATAGGGTCTCATTCTGTCACTCAGGTTGGAGTACAGTGACACAGTCACAGCCCACTCCAGCTTTGACCTCATGGGCTCAAGCAGTCCTCTTGCCTCAGCCTCCCAAAGTGGGATTACAGGTGCGAGACACTGTGCCTGGCCCAGAGAAGAGTGATTACACCAGTTTACACCTTCATTTTAGCCCAGTGAGACCTGTGTCAGACTTGCAACTTACAGAACTACAAATTAACAAATTTGTGTTGTTATAAGCTACTACGTTTATGGTAATTCATCACCTAGCAAGCATAGAAAGTAATACATATAGTGTGTATTTTGTGCTTGACTCCTCCCTCCTTGAATTGCCATTTTGTTGTGTGGATGTAGCACAATTTTTTGTCCATTCCCAGTTGATGGATATTTGTGTTGCGTCCATCTTTGAGCTATATTCTAGTGTATAGTAGTATATGGAAACTAGTGTTTCCTTGTATTTTAGTTTTTACTTCTTGAGGACATTCATACATCTTTTTGTGAACTGTTCCAATATTTTGCTCCTTTGAAAATTTGGGTCATATGTCCTCATATAATTGTAGTGGTGTTCTTTTTTATATTCTAGGTACAAGTGTTTTGTTAGAATTATATATATATATATATATAAAATGTGTGTGTATATATATGTGCGTATATTAATTGTGTGTGTGTATATATATATATATACACACACACACATATATATATTTTTTGAGATGGAGTCTCACTCTGTCCCTAGGCTGCAGTGGTGTGATCTTGGCTCACAGCAACCTCTGCCTCCCAGGTTCAAGGGATTTTCCTGCCTCAGTCTCCCCAGTAGCTGGGATTACAGGCGCCAGCCACCACACCCAGCTCATTTTTGTATTTTTAGTAGAGACGGGGGTTTTGCCATATTGGCCAGGCTGGTCTCAAACTCCTCACCTCAGGTGATCCGCCCTTCTCGGCCTCCCAAAGTGGCTGGAATTACACAGATTTCTTCTTCAATATGTTTTGATTTTTCATTCCTTTCATGACCTCCCACCCCCCTTTTTTTGTAGAGTAGAAGTTTTACATTTTCATGTATTCTAGATTTTTTTAAAAAATGGTTTCTGCTTTTTTTGTTATAAGAAAGTTTATCCTGTATTTCTATTTAGAAGTTTTAGAGTGTTAGCTTTTTAGATTAAAAAATGGTGGTTTTTTTTTTTTTTTTTTTTTTTTTTTTTTGAGACGGAGTTTCGCTCTTGTTGCCCAGGCTGGAGTGCAATAGTGCGATCTCGGCTCACTGCAACCTCTGCCTCCCCGGTTCAAGCGCTTCTCCTACCTCAGACTCCCGAGTAGCTGGGATTACAGGCATGCGACACCATGCCTGGCTAATTTTGTAATTTTAGTGGAGACTGGGTTTCTCCATGTTGGTCAGGCAGGTCTCAAACTCCTGACCTCAGGCGATCCGCCCTCCTCCCAGAGTGCAGGAATTACAGGCATGAGCCACTGCACCTAGCCAAAACTGATTTAATTTTTGCATATGGTATTAGGTAAAAGTTGAAGTTCATTTTTTTTCCATGTGACTATTCAGTTGTTTTCGTACCATTTGTTGGAAAAAAGAAAAAAACTATATTCCTTTTGGAAGTCCTTAGTATCCTTTAAGATCAGATTTTCTTGTATATTCACGTTATCTATAGACAATGACTATTCTTTTTTTGTAATTCATACACCTTTTGTTTTCCAAATTAAATTTCTTTCATAGATACAGAACAATATAGATTAAAAAAATATTTTCTTGAGTCATTTTTGGTAATTCATGTCTTTGAAAAGAGATGTATTTCTTAAAGAATTTATTAGCTTAATATTCTTTCAATTAATTTGGAGTCTGTGGCTATGTTGTTTTATTTTTCATAATTCACAATATGAATTTTGATCAGTTTAGTGAGAGGTATCCGTTTTACTGACTTGTTCAAAAGATAGTTTTGTTTCAGTGCTTTTTCAGTATTGGTGTGTGTTTTCTATTGCATTGATATTAGTGCTTTATTAGTTTAATTTGCCCTTTTTCTAGCTTCTTAAACTTAGATCAGTGATCTCAAATTCCAGTTTTTTTGTGAAATAGTGCACTTAAGGTGTTGCTTTAGCTGCATTTTACTATGTTTGATATGCTCTTTTTTCTTTCTTTTTTTTTTTTTTTTTTTTTTGAGACGGAGTCTCGCTCTGTCGCCCAGGCTGGAGTGCAGTGGCCGGATCTCAGCTCACTGCAAGCTCCGCTTCCCGGGTTTACGCCATTCTCCTGCCTCAGCCTCCCGAGTAGCTGGGACTACAGGCGCCCGCCACCTCGCCCGGCTAGTTTTTTGTATTTTTTAGTAGAGACGGGGTTTCACCATGTTAGCCAGGATGGTCTCGATCTCCTGACCTCGTGATCCGCCCGTCTCGGCCTCCCAAAGTGCTGGGATTACAGGCTTGAGCCACCGCGCCCGGCCGATATGCTCTTTTTTCATGTAATTCAGAATGATTTTTAATTTTCATTGTGATTTCTTCTTTGAGGCTTTGTTTACTTTAGGAATATGTATCTGGTTTCAAATATTTGGTAACTTTGTATGGGACTTTTCTTTGTAGCCAGAGAAAATACTCTGTGATTTAAATCTTTTAGATTTGCATCTGTTTTGTACTCTGCGTGTGATCTCTTTTGTTAATGTTTTATTTGCACTTAAAAGATTTTGTATTGTTTTTATTGGATGTTGTTTTCTGTAAATACAAGTCCAATTTGTCAAGCGTTGTTTAGATCTTCCGTGTTACTACTTTTTAGTTTTATTATTTACAGAGAGAAGGGTGTTAATCTCCAACTCTAAATACGGTTTACCTATTTCTTTTTTAAAAAGTTCTGTCGGCCAGGCGTAGGGGCTCATCCCTGTACTACGGGAGGCTGAGGCGGGCATATCATGAGGTTAGGAGTTTGAGACCAGCCTGCCAACATGATGAAACCCTGTTTCTACTAAAAAACCAAAAATTAGTTGGACATGGTGGTGGGCACCTGTAATCCCAGCTACTCAGGAAGCTGAGGCTGGAGAATTGCTTGAACCTGGGAGGTAGAAGTTGCAGTGAGCCGAGATTGTGCCATTGCACTCCAGCCTGGGGAACAAGAGTTAAAACTCTTTCTTTTAAAAAAAAAAAAAAAAAGTTCTGTCAATTTTTAGATTACAGATTTCCAAATTAAGGTGTTAGGTACACACATTTAGAATTTTTATGTTATCTTGATGGATTAACCACTTTATCATTAAAGAAATGTTCCTCTTAGTCCTTGTTCTAGAGTACCTTGTTTGATATTAATGTATTAATAATCAGATTACACCTAGAGCTTCCTTGTGCTTAATTTTATCATGAGATATGTTTTCCATTTTTTATTTTTCATCGGTTTTCATAGTTAACATGGGATTCTTTTAAACAGGATATAGTTGGATTTTTGTTTGTTTTTAAATCCAGGCTGATAATGGGATTTAGATAATTTGCATTTAACATAATTATTAATGTGGTTGAATTTATACCATATTGATATTTGTTTTCTATTTATCTTATCTGTTCTTTTTTTTTTCTTGCCGCCTGGATTAGCACTCCATATTATTTCTACTTGTGTCTTATTAGCCATATACCTTTTTGTTTACTTTAGTGGCTACCCTGCAGTTCTCTTATTGCATCCTTTTTTTTTTTTTTTTTTGAGATGGAGTTTTGCTCTTGTTGCCCAGGCTGGAGTGCAGTGGTGCCATCTTGACTCACTGCAGCCTCCGCCTCCCGGGTTCAAGTGATTCTCCTGCCTCAGCCTCCAGAGTAGCTGGGATTACAGGCGCGTGCCACCACTCCCAGCCAATTTTTTTAGTAGGGGGTTTCATCATGTTGGCCAGGCTGGTCTCAAACTCCTGACCTCAGGTGATCCACCCGCGCTGGCCTCCCAAAGTGCTGGGATTACAGGTGTGAGCCAGTGTGCCCAACCCTTAATTGCATACTTTTTCCATTCTATGTTCAAGTAAAATTGTAGCATTTCACTTATTGTGTTAGATTTTTTATAGTATGCATCTGTTTTTCCCTTTTATGTACTATTTTTGCTGTACATTTTGTATGCTATAAACACTGAATATCCTTTTTACTTTAAACAGTTAATTACCCTTTAGAGGAATTTTTGAAATGAAAAGTCTTATATGTGCATGAATATTTACTAGTTCTGGCACTCCACATGCCTTTGGGAAGATCGAGGTTTTCCTCATGTATCTGCTGTTTTCTTTCTGCTGAATAACTTCCTTTAACAGTTCTTCTAGTCAGGTCTCTTGGTGAGGAATTCCATCAACTTTAGTTTGTCTGGTAGAGTCTTTGTTTCCCCCTTCATTTTCAAGGATATATTCACTGGGTGTAGAATTATGTGTTATATTTTTACTTGAGCACTTTATTTTATTTTATTTATTTATTTTTTTGAGACACTATTTCACTCTGTTGCCCAGGTTAGAGTGCAGTGGTGCGATTTTGGCTCACTGCAGCCTCCACCTCCCGGGTGATTCTCGTGCCTCAGCCTTCCCAGTAGCTGAGATTACAGGTGCACACCACCACGCCCAGCTAGTTTTTGTATTTTTAGTAGAAATAGGGTCTCACCATGTTCGTCAGGCTGATCTCCAACTCCTAACCTCAAGTGATCCACAAACAGTGTGGTTCTGTTGGGTAGGGCCAGCTTAATAGGAATGTGAGCTAGAATTGCAAAAAATCTAAGCAGACTTTTAGGAAAGCTGTGTGGAAAATGGAAAAAGAGCAAAGGGAGATAGAAGCAATAATAAGGTAATTAGGGATAATCAAGAACAAAGTAAATGGGCTATCAAATTCTGAGATCTCTCTGAGAATGATGGTTAGAGAAATCTGTATAGAAAATAAATAATATATGGAGATATGTAGAACCCAGGGCCAACATTACTTTAGTAGTGAGGAATAAAGATGACAGCTTTCTGCAAAAAGCTAAGCAAAAGGGTGGGGCAGCCGGGCACAATGGCTCATGCCTGTAACCCCAGCATTTTGGGAGGCCGAGGCGGGCAGAGCACAAGGTCAGCAGTTCGAGACAAGCCTGACCAAAATGGCGAAACCCCCGTGTCTATTAAAAATGCAAAAATTAGCCGGCCGTGGTGGCAGGCACCTGTAAATCCCAGCTTAAACCCAGGAGGCAGGAGTGAGCCAAGATTGCGCCATTGTACTCCAGCCTGGGCAACAAGAGCAAGCAAGACTCTGTCCAAAAAAAAAAAGGTAGGCCTTAAATTAGTCAAGTACTTGGCCCTGGGGAAACTAATGAGAAGATAGCTCTGGGAGTGAACAGTAAAAAGCATAATCTGAAGTGAATGTAGCAACTTAAAATGTTCTGTGGTCTGAAAAAGAAGGGTGACAGCTGGGAGCATCTTTGGAAGAAGTTTTCAACATAGCCAGGCTGAGTAATCTAAACTTTTAATTTGCTCTGATCATAATTTATTTCTTATTCACTCATACTGTTACCCATTTGTATCAACTTGGAACAAATTGTATTTAGTAGCTGTATTTAGGACAAAAGAGTACAGTTTCTAATGGGATTTTTTTTTTTTTGAGACGAAATCTTGCTCTTGTCCCCCAGGCTGGCGTGCAATGGCGCTCTCTCGGCTCACTGCAACCTCCGCCTCCCAGGTTCAAGTGATTCTCCTGCCTCAGCCTCCCGGAGTAACTGGGATTACAGGTGCCTGCTACCATGCCCAGCTGATTTTTGTATTTTTAGTAGAGACAGGGTCTCACCATGGTGGCCAGGCTGGTCTCGAACTTCTGACCTCAGGTGATCTGCCCGCCTTGGGCTGAGATTACAGGTGTAAGCCACTGTGTCCAACCGGGAAAATTCTTTTTATCCTTGGGTAATGAAAAATTACTCTGAGATTTCACAGTGGCCGAGACAGAGAATATACCTCAGGTGTTCTGGAGTACAGCTGGTTTCACACTCAGCCTGTTTGTCATTTTATTGTATAAACCAGTGGTCCTCAACCTTTTTGGCACCAGGGACCAGTTTTATGAAAGACAGTTTTTCCACGGACAGAGGGTAGGGGTGTGGTTTCATTAGACATTAGTTTCTCATAAGGAGCATACAGTCTAGGTCCCTCAAATGCGCGGTTCACAATAGGGTTCACGCTCCTGTGAGAATCTAATGCTGCAACTGATCAGCTAGGAGATGGAACTCAGGTGGTAATGCTGGCCCCACTGCCATGGACTGGTACTCGCAGCTGCAGCCGGGGATTGGGGACCCCTGGTGTAAACCATCACCAACTAAGAAAATCAACTGCAACTATTTAAATACTGCTTTTGATACACCCTGGTAATGTTAAGCTATGCTGAAACATAAATACTTGAAAAATACTCTTCATAAGGAGAGGTGGTTCAATGTGAAAAATGTGTGGCTCTGAGAGTCATAGATTTGGCTTTCTTCCCAGCTTTGCTTTTATATACCACTGTGACCCTTCACAAGTGACTCAGCCTTCTCTTCACCACAGCGGTGCCATTTGTAAAATAAAGGAGTTGAACAGCATGTTTAAAGTGTCTTCTGATTCTGTGATTCTGTGGGTTTTTGTTTATTATTACTAGCTTTTCTGAGCTACCTGAGAAACAAGTATATTACATATAATTATAACCTTATTTGCAAGAAAGAATGTTTTAAGTTGTGAACAACTCACCTTCCAATACACTGAGGTCCAATCTCAGATTCTCACACGTTCCAGTTCGTGTCTTAATTTTTAAATGAAGGTAAAATAAAAAGCTTTGTGACTGTTTCTCCTTGTTCATTAATACCTCACTCTATTACCTTCCCAGCTTACCTTAACTGGAATTATGTCAGCATTCTTAGATAATTACTTTCTGTTAGCGCCTTCTCAGCTGTGTGGCATCTAAACAGAGGCCTATACAGGACATTTTTCCACACAGAAGGTCATTTTGGGAGTTTGAGGATAGTCAGGTAGAGCTGGGAATACAACGAAGAAATGGGAAGACAAATTTTACAA
This sequence comes from Trachypithecus francoisi, assembly GCF_009764315.1. Classification (NCBI taxonomy): domain Eukaryota; kingdom Metazoa; phylum Chordata; class Mammalia; order Primates; family Cercopithecidae; genus Trachypithecus; species Trachypithecus francoisi. Next base: position 124,087,247 of record NW_022681453.1, on the reverse strand, counting down.
CATTATGTGACATGGAAAAACAGTACCTGAATCTGAGGACTTCAAAGAGACATGATACTTTGTTTTGTTTTCCTAGGTAACTCAGTCTGTAGTTGCTGAAAGAGGAGGAAAGGATTGGACACTGGTCAGTTTTCAATTTTAGTGACCTGATAGCTTTTGATCTCTGGATTTCGGCATGCATGAAGGCATCCATCCTGCTAGGAGCATTTCATAGCAGCTGCGCATTCCTGTCGTCTGGCTTATTTTGCTGAGTTTTAAGGATTTGAGGACTCTGTACTCTGTTAAAATATCAGCCTCTTTGACACCACACTGTTTGCTCCTCTGTTGTATTCTTGAATACAATTCCATATGTCTCTTTAAGGCCAGTTAGTTAATTTAAAAAAATCTTCCTGACTGCTGGGCTTTTCAGTTTCTGGGAAAGACAAATAATTAGGACGGTGCATTTGGCTCTTGGTTGACAACATCTTGATTGTTCTGAAAACAACCCTTTTTGACACTAAATTCTAGTTTGATACTCTTGTTTGGAATCAGATAAGAGAAAAAAATGGGACTTTGGGATTTAATTATTGAGTAAACTTTATAGTACGCTACATATGGCATGTTCTCAAAGTAGATAATCTGGGATGATAACAAATATATTAATATCCACTTTCAGATTTATTTAAATTGACATTTCCTGAGTTAGAATAATTTTAGAGCAGCGGTCAGCACACTATTTATGTAAAGGATTAAAGGTTAGGTGGTAGATACTTTAGGCATGTACTGTTATGAAGCAGCCATGGATAGTATGTAAATGAATAGACACGGCTGTGTTCTAATATCATTTTATTTATGATACATTGAAGTTTGTATGATTTTCACAGTCCCGTTGTGTCCCCCTCCAATCCCCCCAAACCATTTAGAAATGTAAAAATTATTCTTAGCTTGTGGGCCATACGAAAGCAGGTTGGATTTGGCCCATGGGCTATCTTTTGTCAACTCCTGTTTCGGAGCAGTGGTGATGAGTTTTATTTCAGTTGCTTGCTTGTACTATTTAAGTGATTAATTGTAGAATTAATATAATATAAAATTAGTTAAAAAGCTTTAAAATCTAGGTAGCCTATTAGTAAATTAGCCATTTTAAACCCCAGTTTTCTTGTATGTAAAATGAGAATAAGTTTTATAAAATATGTTCTTCATTATAAACAACAGAATTTACCCTGGCTACTGTAATCAGAGTAGGGAATATTAAATATTATTAAAGAATGTTAGGTGGTTCACAGAGTCATTGGGGAGTGCTAGAGATACAGATTTAAGTCCAAGCTTCTGGGAACATTGCCAGAAACCATGCTGCAGAACTAGATTTGAGAAAGCCAGGGACACTGAACACTAAATACACACTCAGTTTGATTCAAGATGCTACTGTCGTTGTCTCTGGTGGTGTTCCATTGACAGGTACTCTGCCTTGCAATCAGTGGGAAATGGCTAGCATTGGCCGTTGCCATCATCAAAAGCCAAATGTGTCTGCCATCTTGGGACTGAGCAAGAAATGGAAGCTCTGCTCATTGCTTCCTTCCAAATCAAGGTCTCCTGGAGTTTTTTTTTTTTTTTTTTTTTTTTGAGGGAGTTTTGCTTTTGTTGCCCAGGCTGGAGTGCAATGGCGCGATCTCTGCTCACCACAGCCTCTGCCTCCTGGGTTCAAGTGATTCTCCTGCCTCAGCCTCCCGAGTAGCTGGGATTACAGATGCCTGCTACCATGCCTGGCTAATTTTGTATTTTTAGTAGAGATGGGGTTTCTCCATGTTTGCTAGGCTGGTCTTAAACTCCTGACCTCAGGTGATCCGCCTGCCTTGGCTTCCCAAAGTGTAGGGATTACAGGCATGAGCCACCGCACCCAGCCAATTTTCATTATTTTTGTTTTTTTCTCGAGTCTTGCTCTGTTGCCCAGGCTGAAGTGCAATGGCGCAATCTCGGCTCACTGTCATCTCTGCTTCCTGGGTTCAAGCGATTCTCCTGCCTCAGCCTCCCAAGTAGGTTTGAATACAGGTGTGCGGCACCATGCCTGGCTAATTTTTTGTATTTTTAGTAGAGACAGCGTTTCACCATATTGGTCAGGCTGGTCTGGAACTCCTGACTTCGTTATCCACCCGCCTTGGCCTCCCAAAGTGCTGGGGTTACAGGCGTGAGCCACCGTGCCTGCTGGAAGTTTATTTTTGAGATCAAAGAGTATGCCATGTCTTTAGCCATAAGGGAAGCTGGGAATTTTACATTCTAATTTCTAGTTTAGAGAGTAAGTAGATTTTAGAATGTGGAAATATCCACAAATTAAAAAGTGTTTTCAAACTTTTGATGGATGTCCACAGCAGTAAATACTTAACTGTCACCTATCAGCATGTATACCTCCTTTTGTACTTAAACTTCCAACATCCTTAACTAGCTGTCATCTAAAAAATGTACAATTTATAAAAAGTTTGTGTTCTATTCTAAATTGGTGAGAGTTGGTTATTTAGTTCCTAAAATTGATTCTTCATTCAGAACAAAAAAATGATAAATAATGAACTTGTTTCCAAGGTAGCCAGAATAAGGTTGTTGACAAAAGCTGAGTGTCTGTTTCACGGAGCAGAGATAACTTTCTTAATGGTGGGAAGATTCTGAGTGTTACCATCTTACTACCGGGTAGCTCTGTGTCCCCTGTGAAATGTGGTACTGTTCCGTGTGGAGGGGAGAGGACTTCAAGAGTTAATTGTTGCTTAGAGTAGATCACATTATTCAAAAACAGTTGCTATTTTTTGCAAAAAAGCCTTCTTTGCTGGCTTCTCCCTACAGGACCTCCTGCTTGTGGGAGGAGTACTTCCTTGTTCCTGTGGACATCAGAATTGGCCATGGAACTTGATTTGGCCACTGGAAGATGAGAAGAAATGATTACTTGTCATGTCTAAGCTGAAGCCTTATTAGGAGCCATTGCATGAATGATTTTTGCTTATTTTCCTCTGCCCCAAGAAAAACGGGCCAGATAAAGGCTATTTCTTTTGCCAGATTCCAGAATGAAGAAGATACCTGTAGCCAACCTGTAGCTGACAGCAAAAATGAGAAATAAGTTTTGTGCTGTCGAAGCCAAGACCCTTTCAGAGTTAAAACTAATTTAATAATCATAAGTACTTTCTTTCACTGTGTTGACATTTGCACTTTGCCTCAAAAATGATGTTTTGGAAAACTTGCTGGTTAGGAAAAAATCAGTGCAGTTTCTTCAAACTGTGTTCTGCGCCACCATCACCACATATTTATAGTAAACAAAGTTTTACTTGGTGGGGCATGGTGGCTCATCCCTGTAATCCCAGCACTTTGAGAGGCTGAGGCAGGAGAATCACTTGAGCACAGGAGTTTGAGACCAGCCTGGGCAACATAGGGAGACCTCGTCTTTGTAAGAAAACCAAAAATATTACCTGGGCATGGTGGCGCGTGCCTGTAGTCCCAGCTACTTAGGAGGCTGAGCTGGGGTGATCACTTGAGCCCAGGAGGTTGAGGCTGCAGTGAGCCAAAATCACGCCATTGCACTCCAGCCTGGGTGATAGAGTAAGACTACATCTCAAAAAAAAAAAAAAAAGAAAAGTCTTAAGAATGTTCTTGATGAAGCAGTAAAAAGTATTAATCTAAAAAAACATTATCTGAGTCTGAATCTTTTTAATGGTCTTTGTGATGAAATGGGAAATGTTCATAAAATACTTATGAATGCAAAAGTATGATGGTTTCAGAGGGAAAACTCATGGGCATTATTTGAGTTATGAGCAAAACCAGCCTTCTTTAATTTTCGCTTGAAACAGTGACTCACTATGGTGATTCTGACATGAGCATTTGAGAGATATTTTCTCAAAGTGAGCTTCTACTTTAAGGAAAATGATGGATGGTACTTGTTGCCAGTGATAAAATCAGATTTCACGTGAAAGTTTGAGTTTTGGAAAATTGTTAGACACTGTGAGCTTGATAGCTTCCTGTTACTTAGACTTCTTCTGATGATCTTGGTAAAAATAGTAGTGAATACAATTTTTTTTTTTTTTTTTTTGAGATGGAGTCTCGCTCAGCTGCCCAGGCTGGAGTGCAGTGGCGTGATCTTGGCTCTCCACCACCTCCGCCTCCTGGATTCGAGACCAGCCTGGCCAACATGGTGAAACCCCATCTCTACTAAAAATACAAAAAATTACCTGGACATGGTGGTGGATACCTGTAGTACCAGCTACTCGGGAGCCTGAGGCAGGAGAATCGCTTGAACTCGAGAGGTGGAGGTTGCAGTGAGCCAAGATCGCGCCGTTGCACTCCAGCCTGGGCAACAAGAACAAAACTCCCATCTCAAAACAAACAAAACAGATCATATGAAAGCCAGAAAACTGACTTAACCTGAGGCAGTATAGTAAGATATACTGCTGTACAAGCCAATGAAAGCAAATTGCTTCTGAAATTGTGTTTGTAGAGATAGAAAAACCTTTGCCAGAATGGTAGCAGCATACCAGATACTGAACTAAGCAGATCACATTTGAATACCAGCTCTTCCTTGTAGTCATTAAGATTAAAACACAGTCATCCTTTAAAAATATTTGTTTTCTGTATTAGCCAGACAATTGTATTAAGTAAGTATCTGCTAGGAATTGCAATCCTTGCATCTTTCAGTTCTTTGACAATTCTTTCAGGAATGCAAATTACTTTTGTTTGGAGGGAGAGCTCCTAGGATCTCAGTCAGACTTCCTGATAAAAACTACCGTGCAGCTCCACCTGTCATGGCATCAATATGGGAATTTTGTCAGTTGGAAAACTAAGACTGCTCTTTGCAACTATATGTTCAACACCTGGAGAAGATAACCAATAAATTGGGAGGGTTAATCTACTGTGATAAATGGACTTTTGACCAAAACTTTATTATTTGACCACTGTCATTCCTCTTTCTGACAAATGTGCCACATTGGTGCTATCTAGGTCTTTTAGAGATTTAAGAGTTAGCTTTTATAGTCCCAGAAAGGTCTGGGTGTTTCACTTTTCAAGTATATGGTTACCTTAATAAGTGGCTGTTGATCTTTGAGGAAAGCCAAGAGGGAAATCACAGTACTTGTGATGTAATTATAGAGCTTTGTGTAAAGGGTACCTTGCCTTACTGCTTTCATTCTAGAGGCTCTGCGAACTTTGAGAGGCTATTATTTTTCTATCTTGGTGGCTTATGTTCCCCTTGTCAGGTCTCTGTATTCCATACATACTTGTTTACCCCAGAGTAGGAGTTAGCAGACTTTTTCTATAGGGGGCCAGATATACAGTCTCTGAAAAAAACAATGCAGTGCTGTCATAGATAGTACATAAATGAGCTTTTCTGTTCTGTTAAAACTTTATTTACTAAAACACAGTGGGTCAGATTTGCCTCCGCTTGTAGTTTTCATACCTCTGGTGCAGATCACATAGGATTATAGTGGAATGTCTTTATGTTATGGTTTTAGGGACTTTCCAAGGTTCCTGCAGACAAACCAGTTTGATAACCACTAGGTTCCTGTTCTTTAAGCTTGCCTGGTACCACTTGAAGCTATAATTAAACAGTCAACAAAATCAGACTGTGCATTTGAGTTTTGGTTTTAAAGCTTTAGAGCAGGGGTTGGGAAACTGCAGTCTGCAGGCCAAATGTGGCCAACCTGTTTTTTTGTTACCCACAAGTTAAAAATATTTTCCACAATTTGAAATAATTGAATAGAGAAGATAAAAAAAGATTTATTTTGTGACAAGTTAAAAGTTATATGAAATTCAAATTTTCATGTATAAAGTTTTATTGGAATACAGCCACATTGAATAATTTATGTATAGATTCTGGCTGCTTGCTTTTTTTTTTTTTTTTAAGATGGAGCCTGGCTCTGTTACCCAGGCTGGAGTGCAGTGGAGCAATCTTGGCTCACTGCAAGCTCCGCCTCCCAGGTTGATGCCATTGTCCAGCCTCAGCCTCCCGAGTATCTGGGACTGCAGGCCCCTGCCACCACACTCAGCTAATTTTTATTTATTTATTTATTTATTTTTGTGTGTTTTTAGTAGAGACGGGTTTCACTGTGTTAGCCAGGATGGTCTTGATCTCCTGACTTCATGATCCGCTCACCTTGGCCTCCCAAAGTGCTGGGATTATAGGCGTGAGCCACCATGCATGGCCAGGTTATGGCTGTTTTCACCTCACAACTACACAGTTGAATAGTTGCAACAAAGACCTTTGGCCTTGGAAAAATTATTCTCTGGCCCTTTACAGAAAAGTTTTCTAAACTTTGCTTTACAGGGTGGAGAACAATTCTTTAATGTTGTACTTAGTAAGTGGCTCTTTCTTTGTCAGTGCCATAAGTCAAAAATTTATGCTGAGAATATGTCACTTTGTGTTCTTTTTGAGACAGAGTTTCGCTCTTGTTTCCCAGGCTGGAGCGCAATGGTGTGATCTCGGCTCACTGCAGTTTCCGCCTCCCGGGTTCAAGTGATTTTCATTCCCCAGCCTCCTGAGTAGCTGGGATTACAGGCATATACCACGATGCCCGGCTAATTTTGTATTTTTAGTAGAGACAGGATTTCTCCATGTTGGTCAGGCTGATCTTGAACTCCCTACTTCAGGTGATCCACCTGCCTCCCAAAGTGCTGGGATTACAGGCATAAGCCACCACGCCTGGCCTGAATACGTCACTTTCTTAACTCCAACACCGTTAACACAGTCATCCCCACCCCACTGCCCTCGTATATCTGTGGCATGACCTTCATGATTTTCTACCAGTCTTACTTGGTCCCCAAAGCCTTGTTTTCTTTAGTCACTTCATTGCAGATGGCCACAGTTGATAATTTAATTTTGTTAGAGCCTGAATGAACTATCAGAGACCCATCTTATATTACTAACTATACCCTCACCGAATCGAAACCTAAACAATTGGATAATATTCTCAGATTCCCATTACCTTGAAAATTAGATCATTTACCTACTTCATAGGGTAGTTGTATTTTTGATAGTATTTTACTCAATTTTCGCTGTGCACAGGCACTGAGTGAGCTAAGTGCTTTTCACACGTAACAAAAAATTTAATTTCAAAGATTAGCTGATAATTAAAGTGGTTGACATAATATCTTCTGCCTATAATATTCCTTCCCTTTTTTTTTTGACTTGTAGATTTTCGTTATTCACTGTAGTGATGTTCTTTATAGTTAGTTGCCTTGAACACTGAATTAGCAAATACTGAGCCATCGCTCCTACTGGAATATACAGGGTTAGGTTCCTGTAGGCCTCAGTCATAACATTTTTGTCAGTTGGTCAATAGTAACTTTGTGTGTTTCTGTTTAAAGATACCTTACTAATATATATTTTGTTGATTGATTAATATTGCATTTAGAGTCAACAGTACTAAAACTCATATGAACAAAGCTTATTTCCCATACATATTTTCTCCACAGCCTTCTTGCGCTTAGCAATACTAGATAGCCCTAAGCATAGTGTTAAAGTGCTATTTTAAATAATGAAATGACCAGCAGAAAGCACAAACATACACAAATGTGGCACTAAATAGACCACACAGAGGACATTTGTTTACAATATGATGGCTGAAACAGGACCGAATGCTGCCTTTTTTGTCTTCAGGTGGGTAAATGTGCAGTGGTCACTTCAAATTCTTCACCATTTTGTGCATGTTCACATATGACTGCAAAAGTGCCGCAAGTATTAATTTTGGTGCAAGCAGGCAAATTCATAAATGTGAAATCCATGAATTGGTGAGGATTGACTGTATTTCTCTTAATGCCACTAATTTATTATTATAAATTTATTTTTAAATTTTTATTTCACTTGCTTCTTAAACTTATTTATTTTAATTGTAAATAGACATAAAAATTTACTATATTAATTGTTAAAAAATGTATAGTTCAATAGTGTTAAGTAAATTCCTACCGAGGTAGGAGATGGGACTTGACTCCAGAGGTGTGGCTTTGCACCAGATTGAAGACTAACTGAAGCAGAGACGAGGCAAAAACACCTCTCCATAAAGACATGCCCACCAGTGTCATGTCAGTTTGTCATTGCCATGGCAACCCCTGGAAGTTTCTGTCCCTTTCCCTAACAACGACCTAGAAGTTACCACACTTCTAGACATTTCTGCAGAACCTATTCTTTAATTTGCATGTAATTAAAAGTAGGTATAAATGTGACTGCAGAACTGCCCCTCAGCTGGCACTCTGGTCACACTGCTTATGGGGGAGCCCTGCTCTGCAAGGAGCAGAACCTCTGCTGCTGCTTCCACAAAAGTTGCTGTCAAACACCACCGGTTCACCCTGAATTCTTTCCTGGATGTAGCCAAGAACCCTCCAGGGCTAAGCCCCAATTTTGCCTCTTGTCTACCCTGCACCACAGTCAGTCTCCAGTATTCTTCATCCTGCAAAACTGAAACTCTCTGCCCATTAGGCAACTTCTCATTCCTGTCGCCTCTTGCCACTGGCAACCACTATTCTTATTTTCTGTCTTTATGAATTTGAGTATTATAGGTACCTTATGTAAGTGGAATCATGTAGTGTTTGTCTTTTTATGAACTACCTTAATATACTTAGTATAATGGCCTCACAGTCATCTATATTGTAGCATGTGTCAGAATTTCCTTGCTTTTTAAGGCTAATATTTCGTTGTATGTGTAAACCATGTTTTTTTAATCTGTTGATGGACACTTTGGTTGCGTCCGACTTTCTGCTGTTGTGAATAGTGCTGCTGTGAACACGGGTGTACAAATATCTCTTTTGAGATCCTGCTTTTTTTTGGTCCGCTAACAGTTTATCTTTTATATGCCATACATACACGTTGTAAAAATGAGTGAAGCAACCAAATGGAACAGATGTACACTGTAAAGTGATATGTTGAAAGTTCTTACTTTGAGCTCATTCTATTCACCAAATACAGCTGTTGTTAAGACTTCAATATGTAACCTTTCAAATTTTTTTAATGCACTTTCAATGTACATAAAATGAAAAATATTTAGTATGATTTATGTGTAGTTTAATAACACTTGAGATCGTATGCATACTGTTCTATTGATAACCTAATACGTTGTGTTATTCATGTAAATACTCTGTTTTGTTCTTAACTTCTGCCTGGTATCCTGACTCTGTACCATAACGTTTTAGAAATCAAAATCAGTTTTTAGATTATTTAAAAGTAATGCATGCATACAGCAGAATCTCCAAACAGGATAGAATGGTATGAAGAAAACTAAGACTATCTTTTTCCCCCATCCCCAAGTTTTCTAGAGGCAGTCACTCTTAATAGTTATTTCTTGCTTGCTTTATTTTTAAATGATAAATTATACTAAAGAGTCTATTAACTGTGGGACACATTTCATTTGAAAGCTTTGAGAAAATTAGTGCATTTATTCTTACATTTTCTTTTTCCATTTAAATATATTATTTTTACAAGATAAGGATTAGAGCAGGGGTGTCCAATCATTTGGCTTCCCTGGGCCACAATGGAATAGGAAGAATTGTCTTGGGCTGTATATAATATACACTAACGATAGTTGATGAGCTAGAAAACAAAATTGCAAAAAAATCTCATAATGTTTTAAGAAAGTTTTTGTGGGTTGGACAAGCTTGGATTAGCGATTGCAACTATGTGGTTTTGAACCTACTTTTTTCCTATAGGATGATTTTTAAAATTGAAAAACAGAATTATTGTTATGACTGTTACTCACTTACGAAGAAGGAAAGGAGAATCTCCCACTGTCAGTGACAAGGGTATACTCTTGTTTTCTTTTTTACTTGTTACTTCTGGTTCGTGCTCAGATGCCACTGTTTGTTCCATGTCATGTTGTGTTTTCTTGGATTCCTTTTTTGTTTTGCTGCTTTACCTTTTCAGTTTTTTCATATAAGTAAAATTTCAGTTCTTGAATGTCTGAAAATGCTTTTATTTTTGACTCAGTGGCAAATCTGACTTGACAGCAATGGTTTAACCTTTTTCATGTCGTAAATTGATAGAAAATGGTAATATTTGTATGGTGGATGATACTGCTTGTTGCAAAGGCCTCTGGGTGCTCAACTGGTAACCTGTTGGCAGCACACATGTTGGGGAAGCTTTGAGTTACAGGAATATACTTTCAAGGTATTTTCTTCTTTTTTTGAGATGGAGTCTCACTCTGTCACCCAGGCTGGAGTGCAGTGGCGCCATCTTGGCTCACTGCAGCTTCTGCCTCTGAGTTCAAGTGATTCTTTTGTCTCAGCCTCCTGCGTGGCTGGGACTACAGGTGTGTGTCTAATTTTTGTATTTTTAATAGAGACTTGGTTTCACCATTGGCCAGGCTGGTCTTGAACTCCTGACTTGGTGATCTGTCCACCTTGGCCTCCCAAAGTGCTGGGATTGCAGGCGTGAGCCACCACACCTGGCCGTTTCAAGGTATTTTTCTTGTAGAACTTGGTGGACACTGCTATATTGTCTTCTCGCACCCGTTATTTCTGATTAGAAGATGAGTGTTAAGGTCTAGGTTTGTTCTGGAAGCTTTCTTGGCATTCTGAAATTTTACTGGCAAGAATCCCGTTATAGGTATTTTTCATCTTTTTTAGTGTTACTCTGTAGTTTTTCAGTTTGACAACTGAATCATTCTTCAACTCTTCGAAAGTTTAACTTGCCCCTCCATCTCTCTCTGTTCTTCACTTTTGGATGTCTTATGTTGTAAGTGGATGTTGGACTCTCTAGATTGTCACATTTTCGTTTTTTTCTTACTATATTTTTGTTTTTTTTTGCTTTACTTTCTGGGAAATGTTTATATTCTAGGCAAATGATTTTGGTGTTTAGTTATGTCCCATTTTGTTACACAGTTGAGTTTTTTATGCTTTAATTTTTTTTTTTTTTTTTTGAGATGGAGTCTTGCTGTCCTACCCAGGCTGGAGTGCAGTGGTGTGATCTCAGCTCACTGCAACCTCCCGTCCTGAGTTCAAGCGATTCTCCTGCCTCAGCCTCCCAAGTAGCTGTGGCTACAGGCACACGCCAGGACTCCCAGCTAATTTTTGTATTGTCTTTTTTCTTTTAGTAGAGACGGGGTTTCAGCATGTTGGCCAGGCTGGTCTCGAACTTCTGACCTCAGGTGATCTGCCTGCCTTGGCCTCTCAAAGTGCTGGGATTATAGGTGTGAGACACCACTGCCGGCCAATGCTTTACTAATTTTATAGCCATTGCTATGTGTTTTTTTCTTAAATGTGGCCAAGGTTTTGTTTTGTTTCGTTTTTAAATCTTGCAATGTATTTTTTGAGTCCCTGTGAGGACATGAGAATTAAAATATGTTTGTCTGTTCCATGATTTCTGTATGTTCCTCTTACACCTTTTATACTATTAGGTTTTGGCAAACTTTTGGTACATCTTGGTTAGTGTTGTTAGTTAAAGTATGTTTCTGTTGCAGTATGTATAATGGTTCTTTTTCTATGAGGCTTCTCTCTTGAATAGTAGTTTTGGTAACAAGTTCTGTGAAAGGGGGGTCAGGTATGGACCAGCAGTGCTCCTTCTAGGGAGTATGGGTGAGGAGTCAGCAGGCACACGCTTGGGTTACTGTGGTGTCTTCAGTACTTCCAAGGAGCAGTGCTTTGGTATATTTCACTGCAATGGTGACAGATCCCTTCCTCTTTCCCTCCTTTTTCTCCCTTTTTGCTTCCAGCTCCTTTTATTTCTCTCTCAGCATTAGAGGTCTGGTGTTGCCTTCATCTTTCTGTTGTACTGCTCTCTCCTGCCTGGCTGCTCTCATAGAAAGCCTTACCAGGCAACGATGCCCACTTTTTTTCCCCTCTCAGACAGGGTCTTGCTCTGTCACCCAGGCTGGAGTACAGTGATGTGATCATGGCTCACTGCAGCCTCAACCTCCCAGGCTCAAGTGATCCTCTCGCCTCAGCCTCTCAAGTAGCTGGGATCACAGGAGTGTGCCACCACGCCAACTAATTTTTTTACTTTTTATAGAGATGGAGTCATACCATGTTGCCCAGGCTGGCCTCACACTCCTGGGCTCAATTAGTCCTCCCACCTCGGCCTCTCAAAGTGCTGGAATTGCAGGTGTTGGCCACTGCGTCCAGCCAGTACCCACTTTTTATAGCGATTCTTTCTCTGGCTTTATCCTTACCTTTAAGAGCTGCCATCAATCAGCATCTCTGTTCACAGGGTCAGAGGATGGGGTATCTCTCCAGAATGTGGGTAATGCAGTGCCCCGGTGAAGTACCATCGTTGTTTCCTTCTCCTTGTAGTGGTGATTAGTATGTAACTTGGAACTTCTTTAGTGCGGCCTTGAAAAGACTTTCTTGTCTTATACGTGGGTTTTTTTCTCGTCAGTCTGTTCTTCTTTCTTTTTTTTTTTTGAGACAGAGTCTCGCTCTGTCACCCAGGCTGGAGTGCAGTGGCCGGATCTCAGCTCACTGCAAGCTCCGCCTCCCGGGTTTACGCCATTCTCCTGCCTCAGCCTCCCGAGTAGCTGGGACTACAGGCGCCCGCCACCTCGCCCGGCTAGTTTTTTGTATTTTTTAGTAGCCAGGATGGTCTCGATCTCCTGACCTCGTGATCCGCCCGTCTTGGTCTCCCAAAGTGCTGGGATTACAGGCTTGAGCCACCGCGCCTGGCCTTGTTCTACTTTCAACCTGACCAAAATTCTTTAGAATTTATCATCATCCAGTGACGTCTGCTCGCTTTGCAACAGTGCTGTTGTTTCATTTTACCTTTGAGATAGTGTCTTGCTCTGTCATGCAAGCTGAAGTACAGTGGCATGATCGTGGCTCACTGCAGCCCCAACTTCAGGCTCAGTTGATCCTTCCACCTTGCCTCCCTAGTAGCTGGGACTACAGGTACCACTACCATTCATGGCTAATTTTTGTGTTTTTTTTTTTGTAGAGACAGGGTTTTGCCATGTTGCCCAGGCTGTTCTTGAACTCCTGGACTCAAGTGGTCCACCTGCCTCAGCCTCCCAAAGTGCTGGGATGACAGACCTGAGCCGGGGACCTTGGCCCATTATTTCATTCCCTTCATTTTGCATGGGGCCTTGGGAAGGAGGAGCAGTAGATACCTTTGTCTGCCTTGAACTGTAATTGGCTCATTTATGACTGCAAATGTTCCCATATCTCCTTAAAAAATGTTTGATTTTGGCCGGGCGCGGTGGCTCAAGCCTGTAATCCCAGCACTTTGGGAGGCCGAGACGGGCGGATCATGAGGTCAGGAGATCGAGATCATCTCTGGCTAATACGGTGAAACCCCGTCTCTACTAAAAAAAATACAAAAAAAAAATAGCCGGGCGTGGTGGCGGGCGCCTGTAGTCCCAGCTACTCAGGAGGCTGAGGCAGGAGAATGGCGTGAACCCGGGAGGCGGAGCTTGCAGTGAGCTGAGATCCGGCCACTGCACTCCAGCCTGGGTGACAGAGCAAGACTCCGTCTCAAAAAAAAAAAAAAAGTTTGATTTTGTTTATTTATAATTAATTAACTAATTCATGTATTTATTTTGAGACAGAGTCTTGAGTTCTATTACCCAGTGGAGTGCAATGGTATGATCACAGCTCACTGCATTCTCAACCTCATGGGCTTAATCAATTGATCTTCCTGCCTCAGCCTCCAAAGTAACGGGGACTGCAGGCACACGCCACCACGCCCTGCTAATTTTTGTATTTTTTGTAGAGATGAGGTTTTGCCATGTTGCCCAGGCTGGTCTCGAACTCCCGACCTCAGGTGATCCACCCGTCTTGGCCTCCTAAAGTGGTGGGTTACAGGCGCAAGCCACCATGCCATGCCCGGCCATGTCTTTCTCTTAATGTACATTACTTCTTTAGTATGTGGTGCCTTAGAAGAATTAATCAGTCATCTTCCCCCCACCCCCATAATATATTAATTTTAATATATGCCATAATGCTTAGAGCTGTTTTCTGGGCCTACGGCCTGTTACAGAAGTAAACATGCATAGTCATTGTCATATTGCTTGCTTTCACTTGCTGAGTGCTTTTTATGTATATAAGGTTATGCATGTGAGTGAGGTCATCTTTTTTTAAAGACAGTATATGTTGGAAGATATTTATCTAATCACTCATGAAAATGGTCAGAAAACTGATAAAATTGAGTAATTATCTTTAGTGAAGCATAATAAAGCTTTTTGAAACATTTTTGAAAATGATTTAGTAAAAGCCCTGGGGGAAGAGAGTGAAAGACAGGACCAGCCAGTTCGTTTTTCTTCGTTGCTTGTATTAAGGATATACACTGTAGTTTTAGGGCACACTTTAGCAGGGGAGAAATATGGTACTTATGCTCCAAATGCCTTTTTATGCAGCACCTTTTAAACCCTGTTTATCTATTTTTGATAATGTGTAGGACATTAATGATAGATTTTACTACTCAAATGTTTTAAACATCAGGATTTTGATTAAAAATTGAGAGGATGTCCAGGCGTGGTGGCTCATGCCTGTAATCCCAGCACTTTGGGAGGCCGAGGAGGGTGGATCACTTGAGGTCAGGAGTTCGAGACCAGCCTAGTCAACGTGGTGAAACCCTGTTTCTAGGAAAAATACAGAAATTAGCTGGGTGTAGGGACTGAAGCCTGCCTGTAATCCCAGCTACTTGGAAGGCTGAGGCAGGAGAATCGTTTGAATCCAAGAGACGGAGGTTGCAGTGAGCCGAGATGCACACTTTTGCACTCGAGCCTGGGCAATATGAGAAAAAAAATAAATACATAAATAAAATTGAGAGGATATGTCAGTACTTACAACAGTAAGGCAGTGCTTGTGTCTGTGGCTTTTGGACTGTGATTCACAGTAAGATGCATATCTCTGCCTTGTACATATATGTATATAAAACTGAAATTAGTTTCATGAAACAGTATTTGCCCTTCATGTGATGCACTCATATTGCATTCATGAAGAAGGGATATGGCTCACTAAATTTATTTTATGATCCACAAACTGAGTGGCCTGCAGTTTGAAAACCCCTGATTTTAGATACTGATCTATTGGAATAAAGGGAAGATGGAGAGATTTGGATTCCAGTAGATCTTGGTTCTTCTAGCTTAACAGTTTTAGGTAATTTCCTTATTTGGAAGGAATAGAAAGCACTCGGGTTAATCCCAGAGGGCCAGTTCCAGCCCTCTGGGATTAACTTCCAGAGTGCTTTTTATTTACATGGTTTTTTAAAAAAAACAACCTTCCGCTGAATGTAAATGCCAGTAGAGCAGGAATCTTGTCTTTGTTGGAAGATATCAGTGATTTCATTACAGTTGCTTATTTTTGCGGCTGTTAGTTGAAAATAATATCTTGTTAGCTTGGCTGTGATCACTAGAAATATATACAAAGTGAGGCCTTGCGTGGTGGCTCATGCCTGTAATCCCAGCAGTTTTGGAGGCCGAGGCGGGTGGATTACCTGAGGTCAGGAGTTCGAGACCAGTCTGGCCAACATGGTGAAATTCCATCTGTACTAAAAATACAAAAAGTAGCTGGGCGTGGTGGCGCACGTGTAATCCCAGCTACTCAGGAGACAGAGGCAGGAGAATCACTTGAACCCGGGAGGCAGAGGTTGCAGTGAGCCGAGATCGCACCACTGCACTCCAACCTGAGTGACAGAGCAAGACTCTGTCTCCAAAAAAGAAAATATATATATATATATTATATATATATATATGTGCACACACACACACACACTGCCTTGCAGTGCCAGGAGTGATACAGATAGATATTTAATAATTAGAAGCCTTTTATTATCGTCATTATTTTTAATATATACCAGTTACTAGATTAAGTAGGCTCTGAGGTTCAACTTTATTCTTGCTTTTAGAGAGACAACATGCTATTACTATAGAGACGTACAGACATAACTGCCGTACAGCGTGAGGTGGATGTTAGTAGAGTATGTAAGAGGTATTGTAACCTAAAGGAGGAAGTCAGGGTAGGGAAATTACAGATGTATTCCATATTTAAAAATTTTAAGGAACAGAATCTCTTAAATTACCACCAGCTAAATGGGGTATTTCTTTAAGGAAACATAAGGGGGAAAGACCATAATTATCTTAAAGCTGCAAAGCCAAGTGTTTCAGGAAATTGTAGTACTGTTTTGCCTATAACTGATTGTTTTCACTTTCTGGCTTCATGGATAATTGGCATGTGTTCTAGAATGTAGCACATTCTTAGGGACTGAATTATCATGTATTCCCCTTAGCGACAGTACTAAGCTTCCAAATCTAGTATTCTGCCATAATTCTGTTTTCTCTCTTTCTCCCTGCTCCCAATAGACCAGGCTTTCCTCTGATTTATGGTTCCTGTTTGTTGCTATGTGACTTGTGCTGACCTCTTTCACAGTCTTGGTTCCTTGACTCCAGGTTTTTTGTTTGCAAGCAACAGAAATAGTCTAGTTATCTGAAGCAAAAAAAGGGAAAGATGGGGAAGTTCATTGAATTAACGAAAAACAGAGGAATAAAGAATCTAGGTCGTGGACATCGCAGTGGGCTGACTTGGCAGTGGTTAAGAATCAGTTTGAATTATTTTCCTGTATAATTTCTCTCTTTGCATTCACATATCTAGGAGGCTGTCTGATTTGGCTAGCTGGAGTTATGTTCCAGGCCTTTGCCCGGGGAATAAAAGGGCACTGTGATTGAAAATTCCAAGACTGTGCAGAAGAAACTATGTAGTTTCTCTAAAGCAAAAGCAGAAGACTACAAACAACAGACGTCCAATATATAGTGTTAACATGGAGTGTTACTTTTTTTTTTTTGGAGACAGGAGTCTCACTCTGTCGCCCAGGCTGGAGTGCAGTAGCACGATCTTGGCTCACTGCAGCCTCTGTCTCACCCTGCCCAGTAGCTGGGATTACAGGCGTGTGCCACCACGCCCAGCTAATTTTTGTATTTTTAGCAGAGATGGGGTTTCACCATGTTGGTCAGGCTGGTCTCGAACTCCTAATCTTAAATGATCCATCCGCCTCTGCCTCCCAAAGTGTTGGGATTACAGATGTGAGCCACCACGCCTAGTGCATAGAGTGTTACTTCTGTGCATATATGTGTATATGATGTAGAATAATATGTAATGTTACTTCTGTGTGTGTGTGTATATGAGTGTAAAAAGTGAGCAGAACTTTGATGCAATGTGCAATGAAAGCTCAGGGTGTATATCTTGAAACTATGTCATATTGTGGAGGGGGTGGTAAATACAGATGTCAACCCAAGGATTTTGGATTCATTTATTTATTTTATTTATTTATTTTTTGAGACATAGTTTCGCTCTTGTTGCCCAGGCTGGAGTGCAGTGGTGTGATCTCAGCTCCCTACAGCCTCTGCTTCCCAGGTTCAAGCTATTCTCCTGCCTCAGCCTCCTGAGTAGCTGGGATTACAGATGTGCCCCACCATGCCTGGCTAATTTTTTGTATTTTTAGTAGAGACAGGGTTTGGCCATGCTGGCCAGACTGGTCTCAAACTCCTGACAGGTAGTCCTCCTGCCTTGGCCTCCCAAAGTGCTGGGATTACAGGCATGAGCCACTGTGCCTGACCAATTCATTTATTTTAAGTAGTGAAATTACTTAATATCTCAGAACATTCTTTCTGGGGGTAGTGTATGTATGGAGGTAAGGGTGAAGGGCTGTGTGAGCAGATATAGGCAGCAAGAACAGTAAGAAAGCTATTGGGTTGAAATCTGAATTTATAAGGCTCTGTGTGATCTGCCCCTGCCTACCTCTGATTTAATTTCCTACCGTTTGTTTGTTGCTTGCCACTCTGTAGCCACCCTTACTTTTGTGGGGGTCACACTTGTTCTTGCCTTAGAGCCTATGCACTTGCTGTGGTTCTCTCTGCTTAGAATTCTCTTTTTTTTTTTTTTTTTTTGAGACGGAGTCTCGCTGTGTCGCCCAGGCTGGAGTGCAGTGGCGCGATCTCGGCTCACTGCAAGCTCCGCCTCCCGGGTTCCCGCCATTCTCCCGCCTCAGCCTCCTAGTAGCTGGGACTACAGGCGCCCGCAACCGCGCCCGGCTAGTTTTTTGTATTTTTAGTAGAGACGGGGTTTCAACGTGTTAGCCAGGAGGGTCTCGATCTCCTGACCTCGTGATCCGCCCGCCTCGGCCTCCCAAAGTGCTGGGATTACAGGCTTGAGCCACCGCGCCCGGCCTAGAATTCTCTTAACCTCTGGTTGTCACTTTGTTGGATTCTTGTGATTTGTACCTCATTTCATGTTCCCTATCTCCTTTCCTGGCCATGTTCTCTAATCCTATTTTGCCTCTATGGCTTTTCACTATCATATCATTTGGTTTTATTTTTTTAACCACAGTTATTACAATCTGTTAACCTTTTTTTTTTTTTCATCTCTGTTAACAGTGACAAGGTTTGATTGCTAAAGAAAACTCACATGATCCAAAGTAACAGTGCTCATCAATCTGTGGTTTATTGCTGAAAAACGATACTTAAAGCAAGTGCTTTCAAGTTAGGTTGCACATCACAAGCAAAGGGTGCCTCCCATCAATGGACCTGAAGAGGCTGAGTGTGAGGTTCAGTTGTAGGGCCATATGGATATCTTTCTTTCTTGGATCAGGGTCACTGATATGTGCAGAGAATACCTTGGAACCAGGGATCCCACAGTGGAGTCTCAGTGGGGCTTATATTCCTGCTGGCCACATAGGCATATTTTTGCTGCATAACCAGCCTTAATGGCAGAAACCTCTAGGGGCTCACCAAAACCAGGTACAAACGATCAATCTCACTTAACAGTAAACAATGCTGACAAGACGGTACAGACAGGCCATAGCTCATGGGATTCATGGTTTCAGAGCAACATTATTAATCAGTATGTTTCATGCTTTGACCAGGTATCACTGCCATGCCAATACCTTTCTTATTTCAGGAATATACACAGGACAATTCCAGCCTTCTGGGAGTGCTTTTTGTTTCCTTTTTTTTTTTTTTTTTTTTTAAACTTCCACTAGAATGTAAACGCCAGTAGAGCAGGAATCTTGTCTTTGTTGGAAGATGTGATGATTTTGTTAATGTGTTTAAGATTTGACAAAGGATATTCAGGGCCGGGCGGGGTGGCTCATGCCAGTGATCCCAGCACTTTGGGAGACCAAGGGGAGTGGATCACTTGAGGCCAGGAGTTTGAGACCAGCCTGGCCAACATGGTGAAACCCTGTCTCTACTGAGAATACAAAAATTAGCTGGGCATGGTGGTTCATGCCTGTAATTCCAACTACTTGGGAAGCTGAGGCGAGAGAATCTCTTGAACCCGAGAAGCGGAGGTTGCAGTGAGCCGAGCTAAGATTGTGCCACTGCACTCCAGCCTGGGCAACGGAGTGAGACTCTGTCTCAAAAAAAAAAAAGGATATTCAGAGTGACAAAGTGTTTTTTCCATTTAGGTTTTTTTTTTTTTTTTTTTTCTTTTCTCAACTTTTAGGTGTGGGGATAAGTATCTTTGGAAGACTAGGCACTTTATGCAGTGTTGGCCTCAGGCGGCAGTGAGTGTTAAGGAATGGGTATAAAAGTGAATGTGATTCTGTTCCCTATCTTGCTATTTCTTTGTTTTTCTTGGACTCTTTCTTAAGGGTCTTTATGATAAGGCAAATACCTTTTGACTTTTTGTGTGTGTGTTGCTATGTGTCTTTGAACGAAGAGTTAGGCATTCAATATGTTCTTTTTGAAGTGTCTCCTGCACTTGACATAGATTCCCCTGATTTGCCGAAGAAATTCTCAATATATTCTCTGAAACCTAGTTTCTGTTGCCATTGTGCTACTGACTGCGTGATAAGCCTCAGTAAATTTAAAGAATTTCGTTTTTTTGAGACGGAGTCTCACTCTGTCACCCAAGCTGGAGTGCAGTGGGGTGATCTCGGCTCACTGCAGGCTCCGCCTCCCGGGTTCACGCCATTCTCCTGCCTCAGCCTCCCGAGTACCTGGGACTACAGGCGCCCGCCACCGCTCCCAGCTAATTTTTTTCTTTTGTATTTTTAGTAGAGACAGAGTTTAACATTTTTTATTATTTTAGAGACAGGGTCTTGCTAGGTTGCCCAGCCTGGTCTCAAACTCCCTTGTCTCAAACAAATCCTCTTACCTCAGCCTCACAAGCAGCTGGGACTATAGATGCAAGCCTCTGTGCCCGGCTCAGTAATGTAACCAATTTCACGGTACCTCTAAACCCCAAATATGGTGGCGTTCCCCCCCCCCCAAAACATTTCTAGATGGATCTTTTCTGAGGAGTTAATTGTTTTAGACTGGACTTTGATCATCCCTTTACAGGTCTATTTTTGCCTCCTTTTCAGGTAATTATTTTTTTTAACTTGTTTTGAATACTTGAGCATTTTGTATGGTTCAAAACTTAAAATGTACAGAAGTGTATACAGCAAAAAACCTTTTCACATCTATCCCCTAGCCGCTTGGCTCATCTCTCTGGAGTGACAGGTATTATTAGTTTTTTGTGTGTCCTTCCAGAGATGATGTTACTATATACAAAAAAGTATGTAACATGCTCTCTCCCAGCATATTTCCCAAAAACATTGTAGAGCATTATATGCACTGCTTTTATTGCCTAACTGTCTTTCCTGGTGGTCATTCTCAAATCGGTATATAAAGAGTTTCTTCATTTTTTTTTTTCTTAACGGAATACTATTTTATTGTAATATCACCAGGCCCCTGTTGATGGAGAATTTGTTGTGTCTTTTTCTAATGCAGCAATGAATAGCATTGTATATAAGTTATTTTGCACATGTGCAAACATTCTGATGAATAATGTAGAATTATTCATCACAATGAATAACAGTAGAATTTCAGGGTCAAAGGATATGTGCATTTTTATTTTATTTATTTATTCTTTTTCTTTTTTTTTTTTTTGAGATGGAGTCTCAGTCTGTTGCCTAGGCTGGGGCACAGTGGCGTAATCTCGGGTCACTGCAACCTCCGCCTCCTGGGTTCAAGTGATTCTCCAGCCTCGGCCTCCTGAGTAGCTTGGACTATAGGCGTGCACCACTACGCCCAGCTGATTTTTGCATTTTGAATAGAAACGGGAGTTTGGCATATTGGCCAGGCTGGTGTTGAACTTCTGTCCTCAGGTGATCTGCCCACTTCGGCCTCCCAAAGTGCTGGGATTACAGGCGTGAGCCACTGCACTGCATTTTTAAATTTCACTGCCAGGCTGTCTCCATGGAGGTTGTGGTTATTGATACTCCTACCACCAGTGTGTATTATAACACTATAGAGTGTTATAAAGCTTTTTATCTTTGCCAAACTGCTAGATAAAGAATGATATCTTGTATTTTTTTTAAAGATATGCTTTTCATGATGATATGCAGAATACATTAAAAGGTACAGAATACAGATGGTGAAGTTCACAAATTGGACACACCTGTGTAACCACTATACCAGTCATTACTCTATCCCCAGCCTCTGGAAAGGTAACCATTATCCTGACTTAAAGTATCTATTCATTATTCTTGTATTTCATATAATCATACAGTATGTGCTCCTATTTATGGCTTGTTTTTCTCAGCATTATAAGAGATTTATTTTGCTGAGATTCATCCAAATTGTATCAGAAGTTCTCAGTGAAATCTTAATTTGCATTTCTCTTGCAGGGAGGTTGAGCACTTTTAATGTTTTAAGCCTTAAAATTTTTATTTTCTGTAAGCTGTTTAAATTTTGTATCCTTGAGTGGGGAATCATTTTCTTATGGATCTTGTTACATGTAAAGGAAGCTGATTGTTTTGGATATGAGTTGTAGTTGTTTTCTTCATCTAGTCCTGCCTCTTGATTTTGCATATGATAGTTCTTGCCATAAAGCATTTTTAAAAAAATTGTAATATTATTTTTTGTGGCCATTTACATTTTTTCTCAATTACTTGTTTTCTCCTGTGGACCTACTGTCTTTTGAGCATCCCATAGCCCTTGTTAGATTACACTTTAATGTCATCAAAGATTAAAGTGCAAAAACCCTCTCTAAAAATGACTGCTGAACATGAAATTTGAATCGTGTATAAATGGAGTTATAGAAGAAATAGCTGACGGGGAGAATGTTGCAAGTCTTCATATGCAGCTGGAGAAGCTTAGTGAAGGCGAATTTGTGGACATAAATGTACATTATGTCCAAGTGGTTGTGATGACAAAGACGATGGCCTCATAAGAAGTGTCACTGGCCAAAAACTCTCAGAGATATTTCAAGACATTGAAAATGCAAGGATAAAATGTTAGAAGCTTTAGAGAGTTGTGAAAATGCCCCCAAGAAATTTCCCCAAGAAATAGAAAAAATGTTTGCTCTGTGTCATAAGTGGCCAAGTGCAGTGGCTCAGGCTGGGTGCAGTGGCTCACGCCTGTGATCCCAGCACTTTGGGAGGACGAGGTGGGCAGATTGCTTGAGCTCAGGAGTTCTCAACCAGCCTGGGCAACATGGCACAACCCCATCTCTACTAAAAATACAAACATTAACCAGGAGTGGCGGGATGCGTCTGTTGTCCTAGCTACTTGCGGGACTGAGGTGAGAGGATCGCTTGAGCTTGGGAGATCCAGGTTGCAGGGAGTTGTGTTTGTGCCACTGCACTCCAGCCTGGATAACAGAGCAAGACCCTGTCTCCAAAAAAGAGGAAAAGATGCTTGCTCTCTGTGTCATAAGTTATATGAGAAGAAAAGTTGCTATTCAAAATTCTTGATAAGCTATTTACCAAGAAATAAAACAATTCACGTTGGTTCTAATGTTTTAGATTACAGTGTACTAAAAGAATGATTTTTTTTCCCTTTTTTTCCTGAGACGGAGTCTTGTTCTGTCACCCAGGTTGAAGTGCAGTGGTGTGATCTTGGCTCACTGCAACCTCCACCTCCTGGGTTTAGGTGATTCTCCTACCTCAGCCTCCTGAGCAGCCAGGACTACAGGTGTGCACCACCACGCCCAGCTAATTTTTGTGTTTTAGTAGAGATGGGGGTTCACCATGTTGGCCAGGCTGGTCTCGAACTCCTGACCTCAAGTCTTTGGCTTGCTTCAGACTCCCAAAGTGCTGTGATTACAGGCATGAGCCACCACGCCCGGCCCGTTTTACAATATTTTAATTATACATTAATAACTGATAGTAAATATTTTTAATATCTTGATGAAGTTTTTAAAAGTAATGGAACAATTCACACTGATTAATATCACCTTGTTCAGTTTCAAGTCTTGGTGATTTTTACAGTCCCACACTACCATCCAAAGTGTGAACTGCTGGTATATGTTTAAACAAAAAACCTCCCAAACTCTTTAAAGTGACTTAATAGTGTTTCAGGCAGTGATTTCTTCGTTGTTTTTTCTAACCTTCAGGTCCATCAAAGATTAACTAGAACTGCATGTTTGGTATGCTTTTCTTGTACTTAGGACTTGAGTTTCTGGAGCTGCTATAGATCTCAGTTCTTACCTAAATTGCCAGATGTTGATGCTAGTAGTCTAATGAGCTATGTGAAGAATAGTACACAAGATAGCAAGTAACAACAATGATTGCAATTCAAAATATTTCTTGAGCACCTGCTGTATACCGGGTACTGTGTTTTTAGGTTTTGGAGATAAATGACATTAGGTCCCCTGTGTTCTTTTTTTCTTCACACTCTATAAAGGGCAGACAGATTAAAGGATAGTAGAAGGAGTTATATCATAGAATTTTTAATGATACTGAGAATTACAGATAATTTTAAACATTTTTAAGATGTTGCAATTCTGTGCTGTTTTATATGGTGTTGGAGATACCATAAAAGAAATGACTCAAGGGACTTGATGGGAACTAGATATACAAGTTGAGCTTCTGTATGTAGGTCAGGTGGCAGTCTGTTGAGATATATGCCATAACACAAAGAGTTTTTTAATGTAAATGATACATTATGGAAAGAATTATACTTGGGCAGCAGGTTCTACACTGATTGTAGTCTATGGCAGATTACTCTTTAAAACAATCAAACTTTTGTATTGTTGAGTGCATTTTATGAGAAGAGAACTATAGGTTCAGTTCACCAACTGAAACAGTTCACCAACTGAAGATTTACACTGTTTTTGCTGAAACTGGGTTTTGCTGAAACTGCCTTTCTAATGTTCTTATTCCTTAAGCCTAAACTTACATGGTTAAATATTACAATTGAACATTATGTACAGTCTTTTGAAAAGGATTTGATTTGGACATTTCTCTGTAAAAGCTTGACTTGTGCCCCCCCCCTTTTTTTTGCTGAAAATGGGGGATGAAATCAAGGATATATTGATTTTAATTATTTACTACAGACATATTTATCGACTATTTATGGAGAGCCAGTGCCAAGAATTCTGAGGGATATGAAAATGCCTATCAGTAGGCTACCATGGAACTTAGGTTAGTAGGTGAGAAAGTCTTGAATGTGAATAGCTAAACAAGTAATAAAAGTTGGCAGTGTTTAATGGGTATTAGAAGTGATGACTTAGGTTCAAAGGAATAAGCAATTATTTCTAGCTGGAGGAATCAGAAGGCTTCATGGATGCAGGACTTGAAAGGCATCTTATGGGTGTATTAATAGAAGATATACTAATTGGAGCAGACAACACTGGGAAAGTCCTGATGATTTAAAGCTTCTCTGATGTATCTTACATAACTGATGTTTGGTAAATGATGTTTAACAAATGATTGGATTGTTAATATTACCAGTTTTTGATATTAAAAAGAATATTGTTGTGTTAGATGATTCAGGAGAGTATTGTAGTTCTCAAAACGTGATCCTTGACAGCATCAACATCTCCTGCTAACTTGTTGGAAATGCAGATTCTTGGCTGCATCCCATATTTAGTCATTGAATCAGAAAGTGGTGTGGGTTCCAGCACCCTGTGCTTTAACAGGTCTTATTTTGAGAGAGGCATTTCTACTTAATGACTATCTTTTTAAAAATGAGGTAACTGATGCTCACTTTGGCAGCACATATGATACAAAGATTAGCATGGCCCCTGCACAAGGATGACACACAATTTTACGAAGGTTTCATATTTTTTATTACACACTGCATGCCTGTATCAGAATGTCTTGTGTACTTCATAAATATATACACCTACTGTGTACTTAAAAAAATTAAAAACAAAATTAAAAGAAATATATGTGTCAACTTCATTGGCTAGTAATGATTAATAGCCCATTCCGTAATTTGATTAAAAGTCATTCCTTAGTTTACTATTTGAAGTATAAAATCTTTGTTAGTTTGGAGGGTAATTTTTTTACTTGGAAATTTGAAAACCTGGAAATTGAATAAATTAGTGAGCTATTTTAATTGTCTTGTCAGTGAATCATAAAGAAAACTGCCAGCACTTCTCCATGGCACATCAAGTATACTGGCTGTTGCCTTCTAGAATTAAAAAGTGATTTATTGTAGTCATTGGTGTATATATATATATATATATTTTTTTCATATATATGAAACATGTCCTGATGTATTTTTTATTCTTGTGAAATAAAAGATACTTGTCAGTTTTATACTAAATTTTTTAAATATCCTATTAATTCATTATTTCTAATGAAATGCTAATAATTGAGGAACTGCCAGACTGTCTTCCAAAGGACTGCATCATTTTGCATTTCCACCTGCAGTGAATGAGGGTTTCAGTTTCTCATCTCTCATATCCTTGTCAACCCTTATAACCGTTCTTTTGTTGACTGCCATCCTAATGGGTGTGAAGTAGTACCTCCTTGTAATTTTGTTTTGCACTTCTCTGATAGCTGGTGATGTTGAGCATATTTTAATATTCTTTTTTTTTTTTTTTTTTTTTTGAGACGGAGTCTCGCTCTGTCGCCCAGGCTGGAGTGCAGTGGCCGGATCTCAGCTCACTGCAAGCTCCGCCTTCCGGGTTCACGCCATTCTCCTGCCTCAGCCTCCCGAGTAGCTGGGACTACAGGCGCCCGCCACCTCGCCCGGCTAGTT
This sequence comes from Trachypithecus francoisi, assembly GCF_009764315.1. Taxonomy (NCBI): domain Eukaryota; kingdom Metazoa; phylum Chordata; class Mammalia; order Primates; family Cercopithecidae; genus Trachypithecus; species Trachypithecus francoisi. The sequence goes on along the minus strand of NW_022681453.1, from coordinate 124,061,421 downwards.
TTTTGTATTTTTTAGTAGAGACAGGGTTTCACCATGTTAGCCAGGATGGTCTCGATCTCCTGACCTCGTGTTCCACCCGTCTCGGCCTCCCAAAGTGCTGGGATTACAGGCTTGAGCCACCGCGCCCGGCCCATATTTTCATATTCTTATTGGCCGTTTGTATTTTACTCTTTGGGTTATCTGTTCAGATTTCAAAATTGGCTTTTTATTGAGTTGTAGTATTCATATATTCTGGATGCAAATGATATGATTCATATCTGTGATATGATTTACGAAACTTTTGTCCTGTTCTGTGGGTTATCTTCACTTTCTTGATGGTGTCTTTTGAAATGAAAACGTTTTACATTTTTATGGTCTCAGTTTATTTTTTTTTCTTTTGTTTCTTATACTTCTGGTGGCATATCTATGAAACTGTTTGCCTAATCCAAGGTCATAAAGATTGACCTGTATGTTTTCTTTTAAATGTTTCAGAGTTTTAACTTTTAGTTCTATAACCCAGTTTGTGGTAATTTTTTAGATGGTGTGAAGTGGGTTCTAAATTCGTTTCTTTTGCATTTAGCAGTCGTAACACCATTTGTCAGTCTCAGTTACAGTGACAGATTTTTATGAGTTTTTATCTAGACTTTCTAGATCTTACTAGCAGTTGAGAAGATTTTGAGTTTTTACTACTCTCATTGCATTGTCCATTAAGAGAATAAATTTATTAAGTATTGAAGAAAAAGGTGCTGTGAGTAAAGCACTGTGTTCCCTTTTAGGAGTCTTTAAGGAGAAACTGGAATAGGTTTTTGAAATTGATAGGTCACAGATTTTAAAAATGAGAATGAGAGAATGGAAGAAAGACCTTATAGTAGCTAAAGATTTTTATTTCAAGCTGAGGAATTTGTTTATTTAGCCCTATAGCATATAAGAAATAGTTATAGTCAGACATATTTGAATTATAGAGAAGAATGATTTTTCGAATAACTACTAATAGAACCATCTAATAACTTGGTAAAGTAGTGCCAATGATTGGAGGAGCTCAAGTGAGGTTGAATGATGGGTCATTGAAAGTACAGAAATGATTTCTGCATTGAAAACAAAGGTTGTTTACAGAGTTCTGGGATTTCTAGTTAGTCTTGTGACTATGCTAGGATTTCCATTTTCTTTCACATTTGTGAAGATTTTCTGCTTGGGATCCATCCTTCCACAGAATTCTGTCAAGTTATTGGAAGGAAAGTAAGGGAAAACAGGAGGTTCTTGCCTTGAAGGATTAAATGATAGAAATACTCCAGTTTTTGATTAGCTAATGTTATTATGCCTTACGCTGAAAATTGGTCTCATCACTTGATCTAGTTCTTTTCAGTTTCTTTAGTTCTTTGTTCTCTAAGTAACACAGTGAAGAGTGAGAATGAGAGACTGTAGCAACAGTGACTGTTGAAATGAGAACTAAACATTAAAGTATCTGTCTAACATCAAATTTGTGCATTGTTGTGGTTTGTAGATTGTGAATTGAAGAAAGCTGCGTGAATTGTAGGAAAATGTAAATTGTGATAGTGTAAATGGAATTTGTCATCATTTCGTGAAAATAAAGTTAACTTTACTGATTCAGGGAATTATGTTCTTAGTTTATAAATGATCCACTTGAAGAGTAGATGGTTCAGAATGTACTCAGGAGAAAACGTGCTAGTGCATATTTGTACTTTTGTGATGGGTATGTTTGAATCATATGTTTTAAGGTTTGGAAAAATCTGATTATATAATCTGATTGAGGCAAATGAATGATTTCAGTCACCTGGTTTTCAGGCAGACTAATTTGAGAATCTTTTAGCTATAAGGCTCTCAAACTTCAAAGTAAAATATTAATCAAAGCAGAATGGGAAGCATGAGAAAATTAGATATATTTTTTCTTTGAAGTGAGGTTTTTGGAATAATCTTTTAAATAGGAAAACCTTTTTGAGCTTAGCTTCTTCCATGTTTAAAATATTTATCTTGTTTGCCCAATTGTAGGGGTTTTCTCTGTTACAGATTTGAGCATAGTCTGAATCTCCTTGGTTGGAAATAATTGGCTCCAAACAAAAGCTTCTTAACAGTGATATTGGTGTAGCTATGTATGCCCAATGAGTGATGTAAATCAATTAATATGAAGATGTTATATAACTTTTTAAGACTTGAATTTTAAACTTTTGTTAATGTATATACTTTATGATTAAGAAGGTAAGTACTGTTTTAGTATGATACAAGTTCTCCCTTGAAGTTACTGTACATTTTTTAAAAAACTATTACAATATACTAATCAAGATTTTTTTTTTGTCTGTTTTTGAATGGACCTCTTAAAGATTGCTGCTGTTCACAGGTTTCTCTGCAGGATTCTTACAGGAGTTAGTAAAAGACTTCTATTTCCCCTCCTCTCAATTAAAAGACACAAGACACATATGTACGACACAAGACAAAATGTGGGTACAATATTGTTAGTGATGTTTGGTTTTCTGTGGCTGACTTTTTTTCATAATGTTTAACAGTTCTATTACTTGAATTTACAGAGGGATTCATTGTGCTAAAAAGTACCTCCATATTCAACTGTAATAAGCCACATTATTAAAATACTGTTAGAGTTGGAAGATAAACATACAGTTTATGCTAATTGTTTGGTATTTGTGGATGAGCCTGAAACGACTAATATTAATCACGAGTCCTTTCTGCACTTATGTGATCTTCTGTGCTTTGATTTGCAGCACTGTTGTTTAAAGAACCTGTTGCTCTTTGCAGCTGCCTTATTTAGCCCTATCTGCTAGAAGCCATTGATCCAAGAACTCTGCTTTTCCTCACACTCGACTTTAATAGCATATGAGAGCTAGCCCAGTAAAATTGAATTTCCAACAATGTAGCTTCAGTGTTGGTGGACTTGAAGTATTTTACGTCAGATATCCTCTAGTGCGCAAGAGGTCAACTTAGTATAGAGTAAAATTTGACGTCTGTGTTAGAGATCTCATGATAATGTTAAGGGATTTGGGTTATTTGCAGTTTTCGGGGTACATGCTGAACTTCTTGATGCTCTTCTCTTAGCTCTATTACATCTCCTCTTCTACAACCACAGTCAGGTGTGACATTCTTAACTGAATTCCTACATGCTTTGACACAGCCTTACAGTGTTTTTATCTGCCTTATATAACTTGTATTAGAGGAGGAGGGAATATTTTGTTAACCTACTCTATAGTACCTAACGGAATGTATTCCATTTAGTAAACACAGTCTTAAGTAATAAGTAAATTTAACAGTAATGTTCAGAAGCAGCATTTTGGTGAATTAATCAACATTGTACAAGTATATCTTAAGTATAATTTGAATTAATAGAATAAAACGTTGCTTATTAATACTTTAGATTTCAACACTTCATGGTTTCACCTTCACATCAGTTAATTGGAATGCTGGGCTCATCCTAAATGATCATCCTTTATTTGTAGGATTGGGATGAGGGTTATTCTTGCATTGTGTTCTTTCAATCCCATTCTCTCTAGGACTTCTAGTAATTCCAGGTTTCCAGTAATTAATGGCTCTTTTTATTGGAAGTTTCATGGATTTTTTTTTTTTAACATCTTTAGGTAAGAACATTCTAAAGCACTTGTAGTATCTAAAAGGTGTGTCAGACATGAAGGTAGCCTTAATGGAAGCAGGCTTGCCTTCTCTAAACCTCAGAAGGAACAGCCTCGATGGGATTGTGAGTTTCATTTCCCATGTGCCAAAAAGAGGTGGAGCTCAGAGCCAGTGATGAAAGGTGTTTTTCATCATAATCCTTTTAGACTAAAAAATTTATGCTAATCACCAGATAAGACCTTTTCCCTCAGAGAGTTTAGTATTTAACGAGAAAGTTAATGCAGGTAATTTGTAATCTGCATGAATTTAGCCTGGCTAAAAAAATTGCCCATTGTTTGGAAGGGAGGCTAATGTTCGAAAGAAAGATGTATGTGAAGTCAAATTGGGACTTATTTCTAGAGGAGATAGCCTGTGAGTAGGCTATGGAAGGGAAAACAAATTGACATCCAGCAAAATTTCTCTAGGAAAGACTTTATTTATTTATTTATTTATTTATTTATTTATTTATTTATTTTGAGGCGGAGTCTCGCTCTGTCCCCCGGACTGGAGTGCAGTGGCCAGATCTCAGCTCACTGCAAGCTCCGCCTCCCGGGTTTCCGCCATTCTCCTGCCTCAGCCTCCCGAGGAGCTGGGACTACAGGCGGCCGCCACCTCGCCCGGCTAGTTTTTGTATTTTTAGTAGAGACGGGGTTTCACCGTGTTAGCCAGGATGGTCTCGATCTCCTGACCTCGTGATCCGCCCGTCTCGGCCTCCCAAAGTGCTGGGATTACAGGCTTGAGCCACCGCGCCCGGCCGGAAAGACTTTATTTTTAAACTTTTATTATGACAAATTTGAAAATAATATAAGAATAATAAAATGAATTATTGTATCCTTTTGCTTAGCTTCAACAGTTATCTGCATACATTGAATTTAGTTGTCATGTTTCTTGAGACTTTAATCTGTCATAGTTCCTCAGCCTTGTCTTTTATCACATTGATGGTTTTAAAGCACATTCCTCAGTTTATGTGTGTTTCCTGAGGACAAGATTTATATTATATTTAACTGTGATTTTAAAGGAATGAAAATGATAGAATTCTATGACAAGCTGTAGGTTATAATGGAACTAATTCTGGACCAAGAATCAGGAGTCCTGAGTCCTGGCTCTTAGAAAGGAATTGTAATATTCAGTATTTAAAGAATGTAGACTTTGGAATAGTGACACTCAGCTATTAAATCTCAGCTCTTTTGGGTAGCTGTTGTGAATAATTGTATAAATTTAAGCAAATTGATTAACATTTTAGGACCATTTATAAAATATGACCAATAAATTCCTGCCTTTTCAAGTTGTTGGGAGTAAATGAGATAACACGAAGTACAGAGATGCTACACTGTGTGATAGTGATTAAAATACTGTAAATTTGAGCTGGTCTAAAGGTAGTGAGTTACCTCAATTGATTATGTAGTCAGTAACAGTTCGAACTTGTTCTACTCTCTTCCCCCACTTTTCACTATTGCACTTGACTAGTCTAAAAATAAAATATAGTACATTTGGAAAAGAGGAAAATCAGTGAGTTAAAGATGCCAAAAGGAAGTTTCAGTGGAAGAGGTTGCACATGACCTTTGATTTTAAGGATGGATTGACTTTGGATAAAATATCCAGGTGTGGAGAATCCATGGGACAATCTTAAGTGTAAGGGGATATAGTCAGATTAGTGTGGGAAATAATGTTAGAGTGAGGAAGTTAGAAGAATCTTGGGAGTTAGAGTTTGAAGGTCTGGGTTGTAGGCCAGCCTTTGCCGTTAGCTGGTTGTATGATTTGGAGTAAGTTATTTAACCTGCCTAGACCTTGCTCTGTAACACTATAAAATGGCTGGTAGGTTTTCAGCATTCTTTAGGGAAGAGAAACATCCTGGTAAGACAGAGTAGTAAGGGAAAGCTTTTATCAGGAAGGAGGTCATCTGCATCTTGAAAGGTAGGCAGCTTCTAGATAGGAGAAGAGGAAAAGGGGAAGCCATTAGAAGAAGAATGCCGAGTGAAAGAAGGCACATCCGGAAGTAAATACCTATTGTATCACAGGGAGGAGTGCATGTTTGAAAGTAATGAGAAGTTAAGGTTATCGATTCTGTGCTCCAGAAGTAGGCTCTATATAGTTACGTTTGCTGTTTAAAGTTGATACAGTTGGAAAATGGCCCTCTTATTTAAATAAAGGTTGATGAGACACCTGCTGGAGTATAACTAGATTCACCGTATGCAGTATTTTTGGATGAGCGAGTCCCCAAGGGCTTTCTGTTAGTGAAAGGAGGATATCCCAACTCTCTTCTCCCTGAAATTGGAAGTAACTAATACCAAGGGCAACGGTTGCATTACAATAAAATGACCGTGTCGAAAATGGGTGAGGTTAGTATAGACCACTAATTCAATACACAGGGCCAAGAACTCTTTGGAATGTTCTTCATGTCATGTGGTTGATTCTGGAGCTTCTGGAGACCGCACCATACAAATATGCCAGTTGATCATGGAAGAACATTAAATGGTCACAGTATGATCTAAAATAATCTGTAAAATTGGTAATTGGTGCTGGGATCACCAATGGTAATTGGGTAATTAGACTGGGATCCAGACCAGCAGTGTATCACAATGTAGTGAATGGTCATTGTTTATTCAGCAAATTTCAACAGTTTCTGTCATGGAGCAGTTAAGAAACAAAGACAATAACCATTCTGTGTAGGTTTCTCTGCCTCAGGATTCAAAACCCCCTTTGCCCCAGCCTTCATGTCTATTTCCTTATCTAAACAAAATCAGAAGAAGCCCTAATTATATAGGAATCCAGCCATTGATTGGAAAAATAAAGAAGATGGAACCATATTTTATGACAAGTTGTTGAAAAGGTTCCAGGATCAAATTGGGTAGGGTGTAAATATTCTTCACCTGTGGAACTGCTGTGGTTTCTTTTCTTTTAAAACCTGATTATCAGCCAGGTGCAGTGGCTCACACCTGTAATCCCAGTGCTTTGGGAGGCTGAGGCGGGGGTGGATCACCTGAGATCAGGAGTTGGAGACCAGCCTGGCCAACGTGGTGAAACCCCATCTCTAATAAAAATACAAAAACTAGCCGGGTGTGGCAGCGGGTGCCTGTAATCCCAGCTACTCCTGATGCTGAAGCAGGAGAAGTGCTTGAACTCGGGAGGCAGAGGTTACAGTGAGCCGAGATCATGCCACTGCACTCCAGCCTGGGGTGCAAGAGTGAAACTCCACCTCAAAAAAAAAAAAAAAAAACCCAAAAACAAAAAAATCCCTGATTATCCAGGTTTTTCTTTGTGTTTATGAGCTTATACTTTCTGTAAGTCTCACTTTTCTTGAGTTATTATGTGGAGTTGCTGTCTGGTATGCACACAATATGCCTGAATGGTTACAATGCTAAATTGTTAAGTATCTCTTGATTTTATAAAAGTTCAGTTTGAGAAATCGAAAAAATAAGACACTTGCTATATATTATACTGTATTCATTTTGTCTGTATTCCTCCACTAAAATGTAAACTTTAAGGTGGTTTCTTGATTGTTGTTCTTAGCACCTGAAATGGAGCATGGCAAATAGTATACATTCAGTAACTAGTTACTAAATAAATGAAGAACTATGATATTTGACAGCTTTACATGCAACTAAGCCTAATAAAGAAGAGAATTCACAAATAGATTCTCTTTAAAGTCTTCCTAATGTCTTTCTTTTTATTTCCTTTCTTCTTCCTTCCGTTATGGGCTTTGTTTTGATCAGTGAAAAGGTGAGTATGAGAAGCTACATTTTAATTTTTCAGGAATCTAGTCATGCCTTTGAATAAAAATGCCATGGTCACACTTTTAGCTCTGATGAGAAAAGGGCCTCATTAGGTCATTTTGAGTCATTAGGCTCAATGTTAAAGCTCCTCAGCGATAAGGGCTTGAAATACGTATAATTAATGTTTGTTCACAGTGCCTGTCTTTAAATAGGCTCTTAAATGAGTGAATGAATGAATCTTCAAGAACACTTTAGAGACTTTGAAAAGATTGGATGATTTTGAAATAACAGACTCTGGGATCTAGACCTTCTATATTGGTGTGGAATAGAACTAGTTTCTTAGAATGTAGGTAGTCATTGCTTGAGCTTTCTACAAATGTATCCTGAGTTTCTGGCTGAGAAGAGTGGATAAAATAAGTGAGGTAAAGAAAGAAAGTCACAATTCATACACTACCTATAAAACATTTATAAAAGGCCATTGGCCCTAGATTCCTGGTTTCTAATTTCTTACTACCTGCCATAGACTCCCAGTTTCTGATTTCTTACTACCTTGTATAGTATAAAAATAGCAAATTGAGGGGGTCAGAATATTCAGTGGTTATTGGTTGACATTTTTTCCTTTTTTCCTTCCCATTGAACCTATTGTGCTCTTTAATACTACTTCTTTGCCCTTGGAAAGAAATAGCCAGTTTTACTTTATATTTCTCCCAAGCAATGGCATAGAAGTAGAGTTCATTAAAGCTCTAAGTAAGAGTGGTTGAATTCTTTCAAATTAGAAGAGTAGTCACTGTACTAGTGGAATTTGAAGTCAGACTGAATCGAAGTGTTGACATCTTCATTACTGCACTAGAAAAGATGCATATTAATAGAATTTATAGAGCACATTAGATTTCCCTGTGTAGCAAACAATCTGGGAGACCTGAGAGCTTATGCTGCCTATAAGGAACTCTGCTGAATGGGAAACGAGTATTTTCTATGACTGTTTTAAAATTATTTTGATGTCATATCTAAAAGGGAAATTTTAGACTATGCAGATAATTCAGCAATCTGCATGACTTTCAATACCAAAATAAAGGTACTATTTTAAAATACTGTATAATTATGGAGCAGGCTTAATGGAAGCCTTATTAAATTTACCCATTATTTGCCGTTGCTGAAAATATCTTTCCCAGGAATTCAGTGTTGCTATTCTAGGCAGTAGTTTCATTGCTTCGCAGCTACTATTTGGAAGACAGGGAACAGGAATAATAGTACTAGACTGATGTTTGTTTAAATAATGTACATTTGATTAATCCAATACCCACTATAGATTATTGGTTGTGATGTTAAAAATGGGCATCATTTCTTCGAAGCCATAATCTTGACCCATTCCTGCAAATTCTTTTTTCTCCCCTCTCTTTTTATATTCAGTATTTATTCTAGAATTGTTACCCTGTTTCAGAATGCCAATAGCAGTGTGTTTAGTAACAAGGTCATGTTGTTTTTATAAAACAAACTGTGTAATGTTCATAAGCACACAAAATAAAGCATTCTGGACTTTCAGACTGGGTGGATTAAACCTATATTTGAAAATGCATAGACAGCTTCATTATAGTGGCATTTAAGGGACATCTGTATTATTTCAGATTTTATTCCTGCCAGTGTTGGGATGCCAGTAGAGCACATTTGGAAAGCCAGCATCTTGGGGTCAGACTCATAATGAAGAGTGTCCCTGCTTATTCTAATTTTCTGAAGTAGTCTGTTCAGTTTTCCAGCATTCTACTTAGTTATTTATAGATCAGTGAAGGAAAAATAACCGTAAGTCTTTCTCAGTCAACTTCAGGCTATTGATGATTCTTTTTCTTTTATGTAGTTCTCCTTTGCCTTCCCAGTTACTCTGTTTGACCTGGAATAATCAACAGGATCAAAATAAAACCTTGCACCTGAAAAGAGCAAAACTTAGAATGTGTTTTAAAAGCAAAGGTTGTATTTTTAAAATTTTACATTTATTACAGAGTACCATTGTATTAAAATGAGCTTCAAGTGTTTTACTAAGATGTGTTCATTATGAAAATGTGTTTAGGCAATACGGTGTTTCACAGTGAAGTGTGGTTGTTAAATAATTGTTCATAGTTCTCATTCTTTACCATTGGAACAAAAATTATACTTCCAGTGTTCTGAACTTTACAAATGGTTTGCATTAGGCTAACATTTATCTTAATTTTTCTTGAAATTTATTTTGTGGAGGAGTGGAAAACCATCTATGCATCTATTTTATCTATTTATTGTCATTGATTACCTGTAGAGTAAGGTCTTCAGGGTCTTCATTTTAGCCGATATCCCTTATTTCTCTAGTCATTGTTCTGGGCATTCAAGTTACACAGCTGGATGAGGCATCTTTCAAGATACATACCTTCCAGTGAAGGGAGACAGGCATATAAAATGAGTATCCACAGTTGTTAGTAAAGCTTAGGTAGGATGTGAGTGATCTAAAATTTAGCCAGAGGATACAGCATATCCAAAGTCTGCTAATATATGACAAGTTTGGGAAACTGAAAACATACACATGTCAAGTTGCACCCTAGAAATGGAAGGTCATGGTGCTTAGTGCTTAGTTAGAGGAAATGAGGGAGGAGAAGGAGCCGTATCTCTTAGTTTGGCTGACAAGTTGGGTGAAAATGGAGCTGTACACTAAGATGGGAAACACGAGAAGAGGAACAAGTTTGGGGTGGGAGATGAATTAAATTTATACATAGAAAATTTGAAATGCATTGTATGCCATGGGTTGGGGGAAGAATGATGATGTCCAATTGGTTTCACATAACTAAAGTATTATTTTAAACAAATTGTGAGACAGGAAGTTACTGGTTTTCAAAATTCCATTGTCCTTAGTGTGATGAATTCCATCAGGTATGCCTCGGTTGAAAAATGGCTACTGCTGCAGGAGGCATCATATTTAAACAGGAAGAAGTGCTGCATCTGTTCTTTATTTTCAGGAAAGCAAAAGCTTCCCCCAGCCTCCTCTTCCCCTCCCTAGCGGACTTCTCCTGAGGTCTTACCAGCCGGAACTGTTCACTGTGGCTGCCTCTGGCTGCAAGAAAGGTTAGGAAAGCAAGTATTTGTCTGGACATGTTGCTGCTTTGAAGAAAATTAGAATTATGTTAGCAAGGAGGCTGAAGGCATCTGAAGAGTTGTTATTTAAATGAATAGTTAACTAAGTAGTACCTCAACAAAGAAACCCTTTATTACCTCTTGCTTCACAACTAAAAAAACAAAAGCTTAATTTTTATATGTCAAATGACGTTCAATTATAAATTTTGGGATGCATTAAAAATAATTTGGGCTTTAGACCTCAAAGTTGCAGGGGAAGAGAGGAATAAGGAGTGCGGATAGTGTGATTGAAGGAGGGGTCAGTAGGCAGCATAGAGAGATTTGGAAAGAGTTGACCAAAGTGTGGTTGTGGCGGACCAAGGAGGCAGAGGAAAGAGGTGTGACTCTCAGGCTTTTGGTTGGGTAATAAATAGCAGTAAGCAGCACAATGTGACTACGGTAATAACTAGTGCTTTTGTGCCTTTCAAGACTTTTTGGTAAACTTCCAAAAGGAGGAAGATAATGTATTTTAAAATTTCAGTCTGTCTTATAAATACTGATTATATAAATTAGGTAAATTTGACCTGAATGATCAGATGAAGTTCCTGATTTTTATATGTATCAATTTTTTTTAACAGTTGAATCCATATAGTATTACAAGAAGTAGTTAGTTGTATGAGAAACACTATAGGTCAAAGTGTTTGGAAGCTGGGTCAGGTAGATGGTTAAAAAGTGTGCTTAATTCATTGGTTGATGGCCTTACATCGTACTCTGGTGGGGGCCCAAGATCCTTACTGTATGGACTCCATCCTGCCCGTGGCACTGTAGCAATAAGACAGTATGGAGTAGACCACCTCACTCCTCCATACAGTGATACTTTAATTAAAAATCATTATTATTATTATTATTTATTTTCAAAGTGACAGGGTCTTACTCTGTTGCCCAAGCTGGAGTGTAGAGGTGTCATCATGGCTCACTGCAACCTCAAACTCCTGGGCTCAAGGGGTCCTCCTGCCTCAGCCTCCCGGGTAGCTGGGACTACAAGTGCATGCTACCCTGCCCAGCTAATTAAAAAGTTTTTTTTTTTTTTATAGAGATGGGGTCTTGCTGTGTTCCCCAGACTTGTCTTGAACTCCTGGGCTTAAGCGATCTTTCCATCTCAGCCTCCCGAACCACTGGGGTTACAGGTGTGAGCTACCATGCCTGGCCAAACTTTTTTTTCTTTCTTTTTTTAACCTTTTCAATTTTAAAAAAGGGACAGAGAACACTGTGTTTTTATCATGTACACCACAATCTTTTGAAATTCATAATGGGTGTGGTGGCTCATGCCATAATCCTAGCACTTTAGGAGGCCAAGGCAGGAGGATCTCTTGAGCCCAGGAGTTCAAGACTAGCCTGGACAACATTGTGAGGACCCGTCTCTACAAAAAGTTGAAAGTTAGCTGGGCTTGCTGGCACACACTTATACAGTTTCAGCTACTTGGGGGCTGAGGCAAGAGGATCTTTTGAACTTGGGGTTGTGGGGGTGGAGTTCAAGGCTACAGTGAGCTATGATTATGCTGCTGTACTACATCCTAGGCAACAAAGCAAGACCCATATCACATATATATATATGTGTGTATATGTGATATGGGTCTTGCTTTGTTGCCTAGGATGTTGTGTGTATGTGTGTGTGTGTGTGTGTGTGTATGTATGGTGAAATCTAGTGAATTAACAAATGCATTACCTCGTAGTTACCGTTTTTGTGGTAAGAGCACATCACATCTACTCTACATTTTTCAAGAATTATGTCATTTTTAACTCTAGTCATCTTGCTGTGTAATTGATCTCTTGAAGTTTATTCTTCCTAACAGTAATTATGTATTCTTTGACCAACGATTCTCCAGCTTTTCCCCCCCTTACTACCCTCACCTCTACTGCTTTTTCTACTCTCTACTTTTATATGATCAACTTTTTTATATTGTATTGGGTAAGATCATGTGATAGTTGTCTTTCTGTGCCTGGCTTGTTCGCTTAACCTGATGACATCCATGTTGTCATATATGGCAGGATTTTATTCTTTTTAATGACTGAATAGTATTCCATTTGTGTGTATGTACTCCATTTTCTTTATTCATCTTTTTTTGAGACGGGGTCTTACTCTGTCACCCAGGCTGGGGTACAGTGCCATGGTCTCGGGTCACTGCAGCCTCTGCCTACCAGGCTCAAGAGATCCTCCCACGATAGCCTCCCGAGTAGCTGGGACTACAGGCACGTGCCACCATGCCTGGCTGATTTCTGTAGAGACGGGGTTTCACCATGTTGCCCAGGCTAGTCTCAAACTCCTGGACTCAAGCCATCCGCCTGCCTCGGCCTCTCAAAGTGTTGGGATGCTGACATGAGCCACTGTGCCAGGCCCCATTCATCTATTGCTGGACACTGATTGATTCCATATCTTAGCTATTGGGAATAGTGCTGTGATGAACACGGAAGTGCAGACATCTCTTCAAAATAGTAGTGACTTCACTTTCTTTGGATATTTACCCAGTAGTGGGATTACTGTATCATATGATGGTTATTTCTGTTTTTAATTTTTTTAGAAACCTTCATATTATTTTCAGTAATGGCTGTACTGGTTAAATTCCCACCAACAGTGCGTAAGGATTCATTTTTCTCCATACTCTCACCAGCATTTCTTGTCTTTTGTCCTTTTGATAATGCTTATACTGACTGGGGTGAGATAATATTTCATTGTGGTTTTGATTTTCCTGATGATTAGTGATGTCGAACATTCTTTCATATACCTGTTGATATTCACATGTCTTTTGAGAAGTGTCTATTCAGGTCTTTTGCCATTTATTTATTTTTATTTAATTTTTAAATTATAGAGATGGGGTCTCCATATGTTGCCCAGGTTAGTCTCAAACTCCTGGGCTCAAACGATTCTCCAGCCTTCACCTTCTAAAATGTTAAGATTACAGGCATGAGCCACTGTGCCTGGCCATTTTGCCCATTTTAAATATTAGGTTATTTGATTTTTTGTATTGAGTTGTCCTATTATTTATCAGATACATAATTTGCAAATATTTTCTCCTGTAGGTTATTGTTTTTCTTTGTTTATTTCTTTGCTGTGCAGAAGCTTTTGGTTTTGTGTAATACCATTTGTCTGCTTTTGCTTTCGTTGCTTGTGCTTTTTGAGGTCCTTTCAAAAAAAATAATGAAATAAAATAAAATAAAATCCTTGCCCAGACTGCTGTCAGGAAGTGTTCTCCTGGGTTTTCTTTTAGTAATTTCCTAGTTTTGAGTCTTACGCTTAAGTCTTTAATCCTTTTTTTTTTTTTTTTAATTTTTGTATATGGTAGAAGATAAGGATCTACTTTCATTCTTCTACATGTGAATGTTCAGTTTCCCCAAAACCATTTATTGAAGACACTGTTCTTTCCCCACTGCGTATTATTGGCACCTTTGTCAAAAATCAGTTGGCTGTAAATGTGTGGATTTACTTTTGGGCTCTCTCTATGGTATTCCATTAGTGTTTGTGTGTGTGTATATTTTGAGACAGAGTTTTGCTTCATCATCCAGGCTGCAGTGGCATGATCTCAGCTCACAGCATCCTGCGCCTCTGCCTCCCAGGTTCAAGCAATTTTCCTGCCTCAGCCTCCCAAGTAGCTGGGACTCCAGGCACATGGTATCACGCCCGACTAATTTTTGTATTTTTAGTAGAGACGGGGTCTCACCATGTTGGCCAGGCTGGTTTCGAACTCCTGACCTCGTGATCTGCCCGCCTCAGCCTCCCAGAGTGTTGGGATTACAGATGTGAGCCACCGCGCCCGGCAGGTCTTTGAGGGCTTTCACAAAAAGTATTGTCATACTTTTCTTTTTCTTGAAAAGTAGAAATTTGGCTGGGCGCCTGGTTACTTGTTTTTAAAACAGGGACAATAATATGTACTGTACGAAATCGTCAGATTTAAATGATACTGAGTGTGCCAGCAATGTAGAGTTTAATAGTCATTTTGTCACCTCTGATAAGAACATTTAACCACTTTTGGTCTCAATCTCTATGCATAAAACAAAGGGGATTGAATGAGACAGCTTTTCTTTAACTGTCCTATGATCAAAGCAAGTTTTCCATGCTATTTAAAAGATACTTTAGGCCACGTACCGCGGCTCATGCCTGTAATCCCAGCACTTTGGGAGGCTGAGGTGGGTGGATCACCTGAGGAGAGGGGTTCTAGACCAGCCTGGCCAACATGGCAAAACCCCGTCTCTTCTAAAAATACAAAAATTAGCTGATCATAGTGGCATACGCCTGTAATCCCAGCTACTCAGGAAGCTGAGGTGGGAGAATCGCCTGAACCCGGGAGACGGAGGTTTTAGTGAGCTGAGATCGTGCCAGTGTACTTCAGCCTGGGCAACAGAGTGAGACTCCCTCTTAAAAAAAAAAAGATACTACGATACTTCAATTTGATTTTATATCTGTGTTGTCTTATTTCTCAGAAGGCAGGAGATACTTTCTTCTTTCGTTTCAGGGCCTAGTTCTTATTTTTTAAAAGGCTTCAAAGGATCTTAGCAGTCAATCTAGTAAACCCAGTCATTGCTTGTTGGCGTTGAGTCTTAAGAGGCTTAAGTTGTAGGCCTCAAACCACTGGCACCCCAGAGGCAGAGTTGGGATGAGGACCCAGGTGCATTGTGAGTAAAAGGTTCCCCAAACCCTTTCTCTTTCTGTGAGTAAATGACATTGGTTTAATGTTTAGTTCTGACTCATCTGAAATCTAAAGTGGAATGTTGGCAACATTAACAGCCACCATATAGGGTATGGCAAAGAGATTCCTGACACATGAACTGCATCTGGTTCGGGAAAGTGTGTTGCATTCTTAAAACTGTGCATATCCTTGGTGGATTGAGTGCCCTGGAAGATATGTCCAGGAGATGCTTATAAGATGATAGTGGGCCTGGCGCAGTGGCTCGCACCTATAATCCCAGCACATAGGGTGGCCTAGACGGGCAAATAAGTTGAGGTCAGGAGTTCAAGACCAGCCTGGCCAACATGGTGAAACCCGGCCTCAACCAATCCTCCCATCTATTTTGTCTCTACTAAAAATACCAAAATTAGCCTAGCATGGTGGCATGCATCTGTAGTCCCAGCTACGTGGGAGGCTGAGGCAGGTGAATCGCAGGAGGCAGAGGTTGCAGTGAGCGGAAATAGCGCCACTGCCCTCCAGTCTGGGCAATAGAGCAAAGCTCTGTCTTTAAAAAAAAAAAAAAAAAAAATTGTGGTGGTTTCTCAGTGGAACTTAGGTTTGTCTAACCTAGTGTAACTTTTGCAGTGTCTGTGGATTCTTCTTTGCCTACCTACCTGGGTAATGATATGATGATGGTGATGATAGTAGGGAGAGGTGCAAAGACAATAGCTCCTGGATTGCATGTCCTCCTCCTGTTGTGTACCTGGCGTGATACTACCCTGCTAGCCTTTCCTGTCCTGTAGCTTTCTCGATGAACACATGCCAGGTGTGGCCTACTTAGGTTTTGTGAATTTGTCTGGTTGAGTCTGAGTTGTTAGAGCAGTTCTTTTCAACGGATTGATTTGCTTGACGTGAGATCAAGGGGGTGAAAATCATACACAACACATTTTCATCCTCTTTGTGTGAAAAATATTTTCGTCTTCTGGACCCTATCTGGAAGAAGTATTCCTTAGACAATTTCTGGCTTCTTTTCTCTCATGAAGAGGAGGTAAGATTTTGCCCTCATACTTTTCTGCTTCCCAAAATATCCCTCCCTGTTCTCATTAAGTTCTGACCACTCCTTCCTCTCATCTCATTTAATTCTTATTCATATTTAGAATTGTATTGTAGGTACAATAGTAGGCACAAGTCATAGACATACTGTCATTTATTCCTGTACTTTTGCAATAGAAGGTATTAAAAAAATACAGCTCAGTGTCTTTATAGTTCTAGCTTTATGCATTTTTCACAAGCATTTCTCCTTTACCTCCTCTTTGTCTTCTGCTGAAGAACAGTGAACACAGTAGGGGGAAAAACCATAAACAAAACCAGGACCAGGGGTTCTTAAGCATTTTAAGAAGTTCTGGTTTGTGTTTTGTTATTTTTACCTAGTCAGGCATTTTAAATTCGTAATGGTGGGTATATAGCCCTAGATACATTGTAAGTATTTGCTGGATATTTACAAATTGAGTCTGTTGCCTAAACTGTAGAAGGGCTTAAGTCATTAGATTTTCTATTTTGGTGACGTTTTTCTGATTTTCTGTATCATGTGTCTTAGAAAAACTTGGAAGTTCTTTGCTGTTAATTTTGTAAGAATGTGTGTATGAAAATATTTTGACTCAGTAGACTCTGGGCAACAGTTAAGAATTTCTTTGATTTGGCATATTTTCTCTTCAGCATTTGATAGCTTTTATGATGGCCTCCATATACAACCTGTCATTTATAATGCCTGATAGGTCTCCTAGGAATTGTAGCTTCACAATATATAGGAGGCATCAGGCACAAATAGATACTGCAGAGAAAAAATTAGAGTAATTAAAACATAATGACGTATTTTGTGAATAAGAAAGTGTTCTAGGTATGGTTTCCAGTAGTAAGCTGACAACACCAAGATACGAGGCACATCTTCATACATAATTGCCTGTACACAGAACATCGAGCATACAGGATAGCTTCTTGAGTATCTTGCTGTCTCTCAATTGAAATACAAACTTAACTCTGGCTCTGACCATCCTACTTTAATATTGCAACCCAGGGGTTCCTCTTTCCCCTTCTCTTCCCCCCAGCTTCCGAATCCGTTTACCTTGCTTGGACTTTTTCTTTTTTCATAGCATTTATGATTGTAACACTACACCTGTTAATCAAAATTCTGCTGGAATTTAAACTGTGAGAGGGCAGGGGTCTCTGTTTTATTTACTGATGTATTTTAGTAAGTTTTGTTCCTAGTGTTGGTGAATTAATAGTAACTTGATGTAAAGGGCTATGTTATCAATCTCTAGTAGAAAGGTTAATTACAATTTGTTTTTTCTTCCTCCTTCCTTTCTTTCCCCACCTCTTCTTTCTTCCCATAGTTCTGTTTGCTGCAGGACAAATATTACAATCATTCCAAAATACAAAAACAGAACAACCTTCTGTTTAATCTTGGAGATGAGCATAGGCTTTAAATTACATTTCTTCCCATTCTCTTAAAGGAGACTCAAGCTTTCTTCATAGTTTGTATTTTCTTGAGTAACTAATGCATTTCTAATGGTGAGAGTTCAGTTAGTGTGCAGATTCTTTGTTGCTGATTGAATCTTTGGTTGCTTTGATACTCAATTTATGTTCGATTAGAAAATTGGGAAAAGGCATGAAATTGACAATTTTAAATGTAATTTTGTTTATAGATTTATTAACTTGTTTTTAAAAATTAATTATGAATATACAATTTACTTGTGTTTTTCCCCATATTTATCTGTGAATTACATTATGATTTAGGATTGTTAGAAAATGTGAAAAGAAAACATGTTTGATGATAACATTTTCGTCCCTATTATAGAAGGGATTTTTGGTATCCAGATATCCTTATCCCATCAAAAAGCTAAACTATAAGCTCATTTTCTGTTAATTTTTAAGATGGGCATAACATTTCTTCTCATCACTACTTGGTGAACATTACGTAGTATTACCATAACTTATGGCCAGTGTTTTCTCTTTCTTCCTTCCTTCCATTTGCTCTGGCAAAGAGGATGCCTTTCCAGGACCACTGTCTGCTATCCCAGTGTCTTTATTGTCTGTTTCTTTGTTGTTTGCATTAAAAAAAAAAAAATACTTAGCATTGGTATTCTTTAAACTCACGGAAATTCATAATTCAAAAGTTTTTTTGCTTAGGGAGTTGATTCTTTTTGTTGTCTTTTAATACTATACTATTTTTAACCTTTTTGTCCCCTTTTAAACTGTACATGCAGTTATAATTAACTGATATTTATTGGTATTATTTCTATGCAAAAATGCCTTTAGGTGTTCAATAGGATTATAAATCCTAGTTTATTTTCTTTACAATAAGCCAAACACTATGTTCATACTTGTTATCAAGCTGTCTAATACACTAATATAGATGAAGACACTGAGGGCTTGCTTACGGTTGTATGGGTATGATGTGAAAGAGCTGAGTTTTTAAACAGAACAGAAAGCCTTATTCTTTCCATTCTTACCCCCACTGTCTTTTAAGTTTCTGAAGATGGCAGAGGAATGTTGAAGTTTAATGCTCATAATTTTCTTGTTGAACTTCATTATTATATATAGTGCCACATAAGATACAATGTTTGAATTCTTTAGAAAATTTCCTTTTCATAGAATGGTTATGTATTTTTAGTGGGCAGTGTTTAAATAGTAAGTGTTTTTGCTTGGTCCATTAACTTATTTGATTAAAAAAAAAGTTTACCTCATTTAACCTAAAAGCTTCTTTGCTTTATCCTGAATCTGTAGAAATTTGGATGGTTCTGGGTGTTGCTTTAGAGTCAACAAACTATGACCTGTGGACCATATCTGGTGTGTTATCTTTTTTTTTTTTTTGAATAAAGTTTTATTAGAAAGAGTAATGCCCATTCATTTTTTAATGTATTGGCTATGGCTACTTTGCTCTGTAATAGCAGAGTTGAGTACTAGTGACAGAGACCAAATGGCCTGCAAAATAAAAAAATATCTACTTACTGGCCATAGTTTGCCTTAGACCGTTGTGTGCTAATGGCTGAGAAGATGGAGTCGTTGTAATCAGATAATCTCAGTTGGTGTTTTATCATAACAACTTGGGTTATGAGCAGAGAGGAGCAGTTTTCTGTATTGAAATAAATATATAAGTGTGTGTGTGTATGTGTATATATATATATGTGTGTGTGTGTGTGTATATATATATATATATATATATAATGTTAAAAAAGGTAGTTTCCTTTCTTTCATGATCGCCGGGTGGTGTATGTGTGTGTGTGTGAACCAGAAGTGGCTCCTGAATGGGTCATGCAGATAACACAGCTTGTGTTTGCTGGTTCAAATGTATCATTTTAAGTTTGGTGAGCAAGTTGAGTTGAAAGCATTTTGGCAAACCAACACCGGATGAGAACTTGGCATTCTCCAGAATTAAGAATATTCCACTAAAAAAAAAAACCCATACAACCTTGATTTCATAAAGGAATGTATTTTTGGCAGCTGTTTTGATTGGAATGTGGTAGTTAAATGAACAATTCGTTTTAATTTACTGAAGGAAAAGCATTTGCTGATATTGTCTAGATTATACCAACTTTCAAAATATGAAATCAGAGAAACTAAGTTTAAAGCCTTTTTTCACGTGAATCTGTAAGGAGATGTTTTTAGTGAGGACACATAAGAGCGACTCTTTGAGTTCATCAGTAGTGGATAAATAGAAATGTAACATTTCAGAATTCTGAACCTAATATCTAGTTTAATGTAAGTATATGTTTTTTCTTTTTGTCCAATGTACTTCAGAATGATGTTTTCAGTTTAGTAATTATCTGCTGACATATTTTTTTTTTTTTAAACAGGCCTTTTGCATTCTGTTACAAAGTAAATATTGAAGATGTTTAGTTGTGAAGTGTATTTGAAGAACTGCTTCATTGAGAAGGTGTTCATTGTCACTGCGAGGTTATGCTACTCAGGATGACTGCTATGTTTGGGCATACTCCAAATCTGTTGTAATTTAGAAGTTTTATAAATGATAATTTTTTTTTTTTTTAAGCAGTAATGCTGTTGTGTTAACTCACAAAAAGACATAATGTTAACTGGACTCAGTAGCCTTAGTAGCACACAGGACAGCAGAATCTGAATGGGCAGTTTGTGTCCTGCACAGAGGTACACAACCAAGGGAGAAGTGGGCACTGCAGTCCAGGCCACGCTGTTTCCTTGTTAATAAGCTGTCTTCACAGAGGAAGGAGCTTCCTTCATAACAATTTATTTATATTATTTAATATATATTACGTATTTTTCCTATGCTAGGCACTGATTAGCACTTTTTATTCCAGTCTCCTAACTTATTTTACAGATGAAAAAGCCAAGGCACTGAGAGAGGTTATCTAGTTACTTAGGTCATCTAGTTACTAAGAGTCAGAGTCACGGAGTCCAGACCCCTGTGTGGCTCCACAATCCCAGGCTCTTAACCTCCGATACCACATGGCTTCCTTTTTGTAATTTATTCTGCTAGAGTCTAATTTGCACAAAGGTACCGCAGAAGCTAGTGCTGGTGCTGATAATTACACTTGAGTGCTAAGTTAGAAAGGGATGAGGCGCACATAGAACAAACTTCAGCTCATTTGCCTATGTGCCCACTAGAACTTCCTTGATGAATCACATATCCAGGTTTTGTTTGAACATTGTCACTGATTTGTGCGATGGTTTTGTTTTCCCTTATATTGAATAGGAAAAAAATACCTTTCTATAACTTCTGCCTACTACTAAAAATTTTGTCACACGTAGCTGAGGCTCATTTGGGCTTTATGTATTTTTATGCATTTTCTTCTTCTTTTTTTGTTACTATGTTTTATAGTCTTTTTAGGCCTCTTTCTGTTTATGGTGTCTTCATTATCATTGTCCTTACTTTTCTGTTCATTTTTGGGAGACAGATTGAGTTTATCTTTTGTTTGTCATCATTAATCTTAAAATTAGATTAATAAAGAACTTAGTCTCACATAGTATTAACATATTTCTCCCTCTAGTTCTGAACACCTCTCACTTTGCAATCTAGTATTTGAAAGAAGTGACTCTTCTGCCTTAGATTAATAATTAGAACCTGACTAGTAAAATTTTCTATCCTGTCCCCTCCTCCCCTGCCACATGCACCCCCCCACCCAGTGGTTCTCAGTCCCCACTGGAATTGTACACATGCGCGCACACACCCACACACTGACACCCCTACGCCCAGTGGTTCTCAACCCCCATTGGAACCTCCCAGGGTTGGTGGGGAGGATTTTAAATGCAAGTGATGTAGGTCCTACCCTAGACCAATTACATCTGAGTGAGGGGCTCACCACGTCATAGTTAAGTTCTAATCTGGGGCATTTCTGTAGGACAGAGTTAATCAAAGACTTAGTCTTCTTGGTAGAGCTGCTGTTATTTTTACTGGAAATGTGTTGTTCAACTGAATGATTTTTGTGTTGTAGCCTAATTAGCTATTCAAATTTGTAATACCTTGAATCAGATATTCAAACCTTAGGCTAAAGAGTGAGAAATCTAATAAGATGTAGGAATGTCATTTTTCTCTTCTAACTTAAGTGCCAGTGTACCCACCTGTGTGGTCTTAGGCAACAAAGCTTCATTTTTTTTTTTTTTTTTACCCCCATGTATTATTTCTTAGATCCTCGTTGCTGTTTCTGCTAGTCCCCCACCCCGCCCCCCACACTTGTTTCTTCCAAACTACTTTTTTAACAAAGGGTTTAGCAGCTGTCAAACTTTGTGTAAACAAGAAGACAGTGTCATACCTGTGGTATTTCAAAGGCACTGTAAGTTACACCATTAATTTAATAACTTATTTTGGAGAAAACAATTATATTTACACATTAATACTGTACTCACTTAAAAAAAGTAACTTAAAATGATCCATACATTTTTATATTAGTTTTCAAGTATCTGTAAATTTGGAGTGTAAGCCTTTTCTCATGTTCATCCCTATCACTGAAGGTTTGTGAACCGGAAGCTTTCCATGTGTAGGTGTTAGTGCCTAAATAATAAACTTGACTTACATTAGCATTAGAAACTGTTCAAACCAACCTTTAATTTTAAGAACTCTGTGGGTCATTGTAAGAGAGTTTTTGCTATTTTTAATTACATTGCTTACCCAGTGATAGACAAATTTAGAAATACTTGATAGTTTTTTGTTTTATTCTTGCACAATAGTTTATTTTTATATAATCTTAACGTAAAATTCAATTACATGTGATGTTACCGGTGAAACTAACTCAACTAAGGTAGCAATTAGGTGATTAGACACCAGTGCATGTTTAAATTGTTTTTATGTGAGTATGTGATCTTGAGAATAGCTTATTTTTAAAAATTGGAGTCAGATAACTTTTGAATCAGTTTTCCCCAAATTGCTTAAGTAACAATCGGAAATGAAAACATAGGCAGTAATTGCAAAGCTGTGCATGATCTGACAGTGAGTCTGATCTCAGTCACTTAAGATATCCCTGCTGTTATAGCTCCTTCTGCTTTTCACTGCCTTACCTTCTGGCTGTCTGGAATATTATCTGTATGTGTAAATTCCATGGGAAATAAGGATGGGGTGAGGATAGGGGAGGATATAATGCTTAAAGGCTTTGATGTATGCATAGTATGTTGTTGGAGATAACATACTAACATTCCTTTTTGTAAAACGGATTAAGAAGATTCAGTTGAAACTCTGATTTACAAATATGTATTAATTTTTTCATTAGGAGGTAGTACTGTTTTTGTTTTTTCTTAATTGTGCCTTCAATCATGTGCTAAGCAATTTAATTTGAACTTTTTCTGTGATTTTTTCCTGGCAGTTAATTTATTAAAAATCTTTCTAAGCAGAGTCAGTTCTGGTAGGATTCTCATATATTTCTCTCTCTCTCTTTCTCCTTTTTTTTTTGTGTGTGTGTGTGTTTTTGTTTTTGTTTTTTTGGGAGACAGGGTCTCGCTCTATCACCCAGGCTGGAATGCAGTGGTGTGATCTCAGCTCACTGCAACCTCTGCCTCCTGGGTTCAAGTGATTCTCCTGCGTCAGCCTCCCCTTGTAGCTGGGATTACAGGCATCTGCCACCACACCTGGCTAATTTTTGTATTTTCCTCTGAGATGAGGTTTCTCCATGTTCACCAGGCTGGTCTTAACCTTCTGACCTCAAGTGATCCACCCAAACCTTCTGACCTCAAGTGATCTCCCTGCCTTGGCCTTCCAAAGTGCTGGGATTATATTTTTCTCTTAATTCATGGGATGACTTTCCCAAATTCTGTACTTTAAAAATTTTAAAAACTTTTTTTTTTTTTTGAGACGGAGTCTCGCTCTGTCCCCCTGGCTGGAGTGCAGAGGCGCGATCTCGGCTCACTGCAAGCTCCGCCTCCCGGGTTCCCGCCATTCTCGGGCCTCAGCCTCCCGAGTAGCTGGGACTACAGGCGCCCGCAACCGCCCGGCTAATTTTTTGTATTTTTAGTAGAGACAGGGTTTCACCGTGGTCTCGATCTCCTGACCTTGTGATCCGCCCGCCTCGGCCTCCCAAAGTGCTGGGATTACAGGCGTGAGCCACCGCGCCCGGCCTAAAACTTTTTAAATAAAGGATACCAGATATACTTCCTTGAACTTGTTACTGACCACTAGGTAAAGGATACCAGATATACTTCCTTGAACTTGTTACTGACCACTAGGTTCTAGATTAGAATGTGTTGCTACCTTAAGTAAGTATTTATTGTGTTTGTACCTTTGTCTAGGAAAAGGGCCTGTAATGTCCATTAGCTTTTCAAAGTTATCTATAAATTAAATAAATTTACTTCTAGACACTGCAGTGTAGTATTTTTGAAGAGCAGTCAAAATATATAATTTGCTGTTCTCCAGAATTTTTGCATCTTAAAAAAGTCTTTCTAATTATGCGTAGGTGACAGATCTTAGAAGATGTCTGCTAAGTCAACAGTGTCTTTCTATGCTGAAAGCCTTATTTAAAATTAATACATCATTTACTTTAGATAAAATGCTTTGAAATACATTTTTGGAAGCAAAGCTTTTTGTTTGGAGACAAAACACAAACCCTGCAGCCATTTATTTTATTACAAGAAGTAGAGTAAATAGATTCAGTTTATGTAGTACATAAAGGAGGTGATAGTTTTTACACCAATAATGTGATTGATCATGTACTTCTTGAGTTTTTTGTTAATGATAGAAGATCAACCTTTATTGGTCACCTTCTGGAAGTGGTATTAAAATTATTGGTATAACCAGGTTCTCTCAAGCATTTTCAAAATAACAATCCACTGGTGAGTTTTTCCTTCCCAGTGTGATTTATTTGTGCAGTAATTCAGTCTCTACTGCATTTTATTTTCAAATATGTGTAAATTCATTCCTCAATATCTAGATATTTTAACATTTTATCAACATATATATCTTAAGAACCATGTATGTTCAAGGCACTATTCTTAGTTCTGTTGGGAGACAGCAAGATGATTACATCAGTCCTGGGTCTCCAGAAATTTGATCAGAGAGGCATGATGAAAGAATAAGGCACTATGCAGTTGTGGAAAGGGAGATATGTTAGGCTGGGGCTCATTTTTCTCTCTCTGGGTGGTGGGGTGGATAATTAATGGAGGAAGCTGATTTGGCCTGATCTTTGAAGGAGGGGTATTGTGAGCAGAACCATAGTCAGAAGGACATTTCTGGTGAGGAATGAGGAACATCATGGCAGCCAAAGAGTGCAGATAAGAGAGTCATAGTGATCTGCTGTGATGAGATTTGAGAATGTTGAGTAAAAGTAGAAACGCAGATAAGACAGGATACGCCTGTTTTGGACTTGAATTCCTTTAATACAAATAGTTTGAATACACATTGTCAGATTATCTTAAATGCCCCTTAAGTTTTGTAATTCCTTTGTAAAGTATATCACTATATCTTTTAAAATTTAGATACTTATTTTAATTACGTGGTGTGCTTTATAAATGCTTGCACGATGGCTAGGACATAGGTCAATGAGTTGACTAGGAAAACATCTTAAGAGAGAAAAAATATGGCCCTGCATGTGTTTCTAGAAATTTTCCAGATTAAATTGCATGTGCAATTGGTATACCATTTTTCACATATTTATTCAAACTTCAAATCCTAGAATCACTTTTTAACCATGTCATCAACTATTAAATCACTATTGTGGTCTTTCTTCTTAAAGACTTGTAGTATTTTTTTTTTTTTTTTTTTTTTTTTGAGACGGAGTCTCGCTCTGTCGCCCAGGCTGGAGTGCAGTGGCCGGATCTCAGCTCACTGCAAGCTCCGCCTCCCGGGTTTACGCCATTCTCTCGCCTCAGCCTCCCGAGTAGCTGGGACTACAGGCGCCCGCCATCTCGCCCGGCTAATTTTTTGTATTTTTTTAGTAGAGACGGGGTTTCACCGTGTTAGCCAGGATGGTCTCGATCTCCTGACCTCGTGATCCGCCCGTCTCGGCCTCCCAAAGTGCTGGGATTACAGGCTTGAGCCACCGCGCCCGGCCAAGACTTGTAGTATTAATAGGAAAAGCTAAATGAATGAATGAAGACAAAGGTAGAGAAAAGGTAATTAGTAAAAACTGAGGTTAAATACATCTATGAGGGTGATGAGAGACTCACTGATGGCTGAAAAGTTAGAAAAAGAAACTGGAAGAATGATCTAATTTAGCATTCTATAAAAGTAGACGTATGTAAGTTTGCATGTTATATGTGTACCGTACCTTATTAGTCAATTTATGTTCGGTTCAAAGTAAAAAAATTCCAATGGGTAATACAGGGGTTCAAATTTGTACCCTCATTTGGTTCTAGTATAAGAGAGTCATGTATAACATATTGTACACAATGCTATTTGGAGGAAAAAGTGGAGGTTCCACAAAGCACCAGTGATATATCCATTCGTTCATTCTATTTCCTGGAATTGCTATTATTTTAGCTTAGTATCATAAGTTTACTTGTCTTAGTTCATTTTCTGTTGTTAGAATACCATATACTGGGTAGTTTATGAAGAAAATAAGTTGATTTCTTATGGTTCCAGAGGCTAGAAAGTTCAGGCCTGAGGGGCCGCCTCTGGGAAGGGCCTTCTTTACTGCTTTATAACATGTTGGAGGGCATCACATGGCAAGAAGGCAAGAGCCAGTCAGCTTGAGTCCCTCTTGCTCTTCTTATAAAGCCTTCAGTCCCATCATGGGGGCTACAACCTGATGACCTTATCCTAATTCCTCTCAAAGGCCCCACCTCCAAATGCCATCAACATATGAATTTGGGGATTCAGTCTCCAACACATGGAATTTGAGGGACACAATTAAAACACAGCATGTATTCACTTGTGTTTAATTAAATAGATTTGTAGATTTTATTATTCAGTTTTAACCAAGCCTCACCAAAACAGTCTCATGACTTAATCTTGCAAAAAAAATTGCATCTAAAACCAAAATTGTAAGAAACAAGAAAATGGCAGAGCCAATACTTAAACTAATGCTTCACTTACTAAGATCTAATCATTTAATAGATGTATGAAAAAATTTGCCATTATTATGGCTGGGTATGGTGGTTCACACTTGTAATCCCAGCACTTTGGGAGGCTGAGGTGGGTGGATCACCCAAGGTCAGGAGTTCGAGACCAGCCTGACCAACATAGAGAAACCCTGTCTCTACTAAAAAATACAGAATTAGCTGGGCATGGTGGCGCGTGCCCGTAGTCCCAGTTACTCAGGAGGCTGAGGCAGGAGAATCGCTTGAATCTGGCAGGTGAAGGTTACAGTAAGCTGAGATTGTGCCATTGCACTCCAGCCTGGAGGACAGAGCGAGACTCCATTTCAAAAAAAAAAAAGAAAGAAAGAAAGAAAGAAAATGGCAGAGCCAATACTTAAACTATGAGAATGAACTCTTCACTTGCTATTATCTAATCATTTTATAGATGTCTGAAAAAATTAGCGATTATCAAGAAAGATGTTTGAAATGTAGATTATTCCACGGGGTGCAGTGGCCCACCCCTGTGATCCCAGCACTTTGGGAGGCTGAGACG
Organism: Trachypithecus francoisi; assembly: GCF_009764315.1. NCBI lineage: Eukaryota > Metazoa > Chordata > Mammalia > Primates > Cercopithecidae > Trachypithecus > Trachypithecus francoisi. Next base: position 124,034,347 of record NW_022681453.1, on the reverse strand, counting down.
TGTGAATCGTTTGAGGTCAGGAGTTCGAGACCAGTCTGGCCAACATGATGAAACCCCGTCTCTACTAAAAATACCAAAATTAGCCAGGTGTGGTGACTTGTACCTGTAGTCCCAGCTACTCGGGTGGCTGAGACCAGGAGAATCACTTGAACGCAGGAGGCGGAGGTTACAGTGAGCTGATATTGTGCCACGACGGCACTTCAGCCTGGGTGACAGAGTGAGAGTCTGTCTCAAAAAAAAAAAAAAAAAAAAAAAAAAAAAAAAAAAAAGTGCAGTATTCACTATTGGTATTGATGAGCTTTGCTCTACGATTAAGTTGTACTTTAAGATACTAGCTAATGATGTAAAACTGTCATTAAGACATTAAGGATGTAGAATGTTATGAACAAAAATACAGCACTGTAAGTACATTATTTATCTGCCTTTTACTTATGTTGGGAGTTTTTTTTGTTTGAGACAGAGTCTCTATCACACAGACTGAAATGCAGTGGCATGGCCATCTTGGCTCACTGCAGCCTCCGCCTCCCAGGCTCAGGCGACCCTCATGCCCCAGCCTTCCGAGTAGCTGGGACCACACCTGTGGGCCACCATGCCTGATTTTTTGTATATTTGGTAGAGACAGGGTTTTGCCATGCTGCCCAGGCTGGTTTTGAACTCCTGAGTTCAAGCGGCCCGCCTCGGCCTCCTGAAGTGTTGGGATTACAGGCATGAGTCACTGTGCCTGACATATGTGTTTTAAAATATACGTTATTTAGTAGTACATGTTAATTATAAATAAATTGAATGCATGTATGCCAAAAAATTTTGAGACAAAAGTGCTCTGTTGATTTTTAGATAACAAGCAGCCTTATGTAACTTTAGCTCAAAAATTGACAAAAACTTTGTTTTTATTTATTTATTTATTTATTTATTGAGACGGAGTCTCACTCTGTCGCCCAGGCTGGAGTGCAGTGGCGGGATCTTGGCTCACTGCAAGCTCCGCCTCCCGGGTTAACGCCATTCTCCTGCCTCAGCCTCCCCAGTAGCTGGGACTACAGGCACCCGCCACCTCGCCCGGCTAGTTTTTTTGTATTTTTTAGTAGAGACGGGATTTCACCAGGTTAGCCAGGATGGTCTCGATCTCCTGACCTCGTGATCCGCCCGTCTCGGCCTCCCAAAGTGCTGGGATTACAGGCTTGAGCCACCGTGCCCGGCCGACAAAAACTTTATATGGAAATAATCGACGTTCATAACAAATGACCTTGAGGTAAACAGATTCTAGTGGTATCTAGACATGTCTAAAGAACATTTCCTCAGTCCATACAAGAAAAGACCTATCAAGTAGCTCACAAGTGCCTCTAGGCAACAAACCTTGGGGGCTCACGCTCATGCCCTGTTTTGAAGCCACAGGGATTGGTGTAAGTGGCATAATCATCATTTACTTAGTTATTTTCTTACTTAACTTTACCTAATTGGTGTAGGAGCTAAACCTCCCATATATTATAGTAAGCTCTTTTCTGTGGTGTCAGCTTGATTTTACTCTTTACAAAATTGTACTCCATGACAGAAACTGTACTGGTCAGTGTTCCAACTAAGAGTCTCCTCTGACATGGTATGCGAAGTATAACTTTTTTTTTTGAGATGAAGTCTTGCTGTTGTCCCCCAGACTGGAGTGCAATGGCGTGCTCTTGGCTCACTACAACTTCCGCCTTCTGGGTTCAAACAATTCTCTTGCCTCAGCCTCCCGAGTAGCTGGGATTACAGGCGCCAGCCACCGCGCGGCTGAGTTTTGTATTTTTAGTAGAGACAGGGTTTCACCATGTTGGCCAGGCTGGTCTCGAATTCCTGACCTCAGGTGATCCGCCTGCCTCGGCCTTCCAAAGTGCTGGGATTACAGGCGTGAGCCACCGCACCCGGCCATGAAGTATAACTTTTTTATTTACACAGAGGGTGTGTGGAATATAATATGCCCTGACTTAGCAATTGAGAAAACTGGATAAGCCCTATAAAATACTTAAAGTCTAAAAAGATCAACGTTAATAAATTTTGATTGAAATTGTTTCTAAACCAATGACATATTTTTCTTTATTATTAAACAGAATATAGAATGCAAGTTTATGTCATTCTTGGTGGCCCATGGTTTTAGATTATGAACATACTAATTGGACCTTAATACAGTAATATTTACGCAAGTTGAGTTGAATGGTGGTGAGACCACTTGTGTGCAGGTTAATCTCTTTGAGTCTCATTTTATTCACTATGCCAACCTCTTGTGAACATTCTAAAGACTTGCCAAGTATTAAGCACTCAAAAGTTGCTGCTGTTGTTTATGATAACAATTACTTGGGGGAGAAAGAAATTCACTGGTGGGGACTTTAAAGAATATTTCAAACATGTAACATTTGGTATGGAAAATCTTTTAAACTGAATTTGTTTTAGGGCACATTGAATACTTTACTTTCCTTTTCCTCAGCATCAACAACAGCAACTTGTGATTGGCGGTGACCGGATATTCAGTTGCACATCCCCACATCAATGCACTGCCAATGGTAAGACTCTCCAACTCCCAATGTCAGAGTGTTTATTATTCTCTTGTTTTTAGAATCTTTTGCGAAGTTTGAAAGTTTCTCACAATTTGACAAAATACATGTGTTCCCAAGCTAAGTAAGTGTTTTTTTGTTTTTTTGTTTTTTTAAAATTTTTATTCTTTTTAAATATATGTAGTTTAAGTTACTTAAAAGTAACTTTTCAATATTTGGTAAAGGAAAAATTGCTACTTTTGAAAATTTCTGTTTTCTTTACTTTACTTTACTTTTTTTTTTTTTTTTCCTGTTTTGACATGGAGTTTCATTCTTGTCACCCAGACTGGAGTGCAATGGCGTGATCTCGGCTCACTGTAACCTCCGCCTCCCAGGTTAAAGAGATTGTCCTGCCTCAGCCTCCCAAGTAGTTGGGATTACAGACATGCGCCACCACGCCCAGCTAATTTTTTGTAGTTTTAGTAGGAGACAGGGTTTTACCATGTTGGCCAGGCTGGTCTCAAACCCCTGACCTCAGGTGATCCGCCCGCCTGAGCTTCCCAAAGTGCTGGGATTACAGGTGCAAGCCACCGTGTCCAGCTGAAGATTTCTGTGTTCTGTAGTTTTAAAAACATCTTAGCTACAGTCATCAGGATGAAAAATATTGTTATATCGTGATGGTCTTGTGTTTTGTCAAATGAACTATATTTTGTGAATAGTTTCTTGTTAAAAATGCAACAGTGGCATTTTGCTCCTCTATTTTTGTCCATCATTTCACTAAAATAGATTGTTTTTGTGTATTGCATTTATCTTAATATTTTTTAGTTATGTGCATTTAAATGGCTAGGATTCTACTGTTGTAACTAATCATTTTAAGGAGAGTCATTCTTATCTATTTAAGAGGATTTTTAAGAAGTCTTTCACTGTAGAATATAAATGGCAATCATTTGATATAGCAGAAAGACTACCGGACTCTGTGAGAGCTGGCATTTGCTTTATTTCCTGAATATACTATGAATCTTTGACTTTTGGCAGGTACTCTTGTAAATCTTAGATGATGGAATTGGACTTAATTTCTAAGGTTTATTCTAGCTGTATGTCAAGTGCTTATCATTGTTAACTAGAAGTCAGAGTGATTCTCTCTTAAAAAATAATTTCTTACCAAAATAATATTGTTGTTTATTTTGGGGATCAATAAATGGAAGAGAAATGAATTTTTACTTTTTTAAAGAATTAAATAATAACATCTTACATTTATAAGTATTTTCTGTAGTTCATTACCAATAATTTTATTTTTACTAAATTAGGGAGGCAGAGAAACTGATTGAGGTTTATAGAATTTGGTGGGAAATGACGTATCTGTCTGAAAGAAAAACTATTAAAAGTTAAGAACCAGAATAAGTGGGTAAGATATTTGAGAAAATATTCCCAGAAATAATTCCTATTGGAGATGAATTGTTTTCAGTATGTTGATAGGAGGAGGATTTTCTCTGTCTAAACTCTTCTGAATTCCTGTTGGGAAAAAAAGGTTGGCTTCTTCCTTTCCCTGTTCTTTTCCTCTCTTTGCATCCTCCTCACCCTCCTCCCTTTCCTCTCCTCCTCTCTCCTTTTTCTTTTCTCTCTCAGGGGTTGATAGGAGATGTTGAAGAAAATAACATATTCCCCACCCCCCAAGCCAAGCTTTACCTAGCACAAAGGATGACATGTTTTTTTGTTAATTTATAAAGCACTTGCTGGGGTTTGGGTTGCTCTGGTGACTCATTAACCACTAAATCTGCTGTTTCCCAGGGAGCACTAGATTTTCTCATGAAAGAAATACATCCATGGTAAATCAACTTTGGTATTTGGAGTGTCTGCTCTTGACTTTTTGTTCACATGAAGTTTTTGTTCAAATGAAGTTCACATTTGAAACCTGTTGCTCTTCTTTGTTGTCGGATCCTTAGTATTTGGCACGTCTCCCTTGGCAGTCAGACCAGTTGGGTATCTGAGATACAGGTGCCTATCCTTAAGTGAAAGTTTTTATGTGCTATTCACAGACTGTTTTTATAACTGCTTATAGACTGTATTTTAAATTAGATCATCCCAAACATGTTTGTCAGTTTTGTTGAAAATCTCTGAAATCATTTTAATGTCATCACAGAAGTTTAAGTGTGTATGCGTGTGTGTATGTATATATGTATGTATGTTAGTGTGTGTGAAGGAGACCAAGATTACAGCAAACTTGCTGACAGTCTAGCTAAGGACACTGAAGCCATTTCTATATATTTGGCCAGATGTGCTAGTAAATTTATAGGTATTGGTTCAAAATGGTGTGGTTCTCCCAAGACCCTCAGAAATGCGATAACATTCTGGGTTGAACCTGTGCTGTGTAGTATGTCATATTTATTTTCTCTGAAAATGCCAGAATGCTTAGTGGGATTATATACAGTTACCTGTACCACCTCCCTACCTACCCTCAACAGTGTTTTTTTTCTTTTAAAATTTAAAAAAGTTGATATATAGTAGTTGTACTTATTTTACAGTGCATGCTTTGATACTTGTATAAATATAAAATGATCAAGTTAGGATAAATGGGATATCCATCTCCTCAAACATTTTTCTTTCCCTTGTTGAACATTGTTCTTGTTAAATAATATGAGGGATTCATAACATCCTTTTTTGCCTTCACCCTTCTTTTACCTAGCCACAAGTAATTTTAAATCTAATCGCACCTTATTGCCAGGTGCAGTGGCTCATGTGTGTAATACCAGCACTTTGGGGAGGCCGAGGCAGGTGGATCACTTGAGAGATCAGAAGTTCGAGACCAGCCTGGCCAACGTGGTGAAACCCCAGCTCTACTAAAAATACAAAAATTAGCCAGGCGTGGTGGTGCACACCTGTAATCTCAGCTACTTAGGAGGCTGAGGCAAGAGAATCCCTTGAACCTGGGAGGCGTAGGTTGCAGTAAGCCACTGCACTCCAGTCTGGGTGACTGAGACACCATCTCAAAAAAAAAAAATTTTTTTTTTTTTTTTGCACCTTAAATCATGATTTATAGCTGTTTTCCTGTATCAAATGTTTCATAACTACTTTTTTGTAATTATCTCATACTGCATTAGTAGGACCCATTGGCCAGCAGGTGTATATTATTATTTTGACTTTTTATTTATTATTTTTTGAGACAGTCTCACCCTGTTGCCCAGGCTGAAGTGCAGTGGCGTGATCTGTGCTCACTGCAAAACCAAAACTGTATACCCATTTAACAGCACCCACCCTCTCCCACCCCCCTGCAAGTTCCCAGCACCCCACTCTCCTCCCAGCCTGTCCTCTGGCAACAACCCTTTTATTTGTTTCTGAGTTTGCTGGATACCTCATATAGGTAGCACTATATAGTATTTGTCTTTTTGAGATTGGCTGCTTTTGTTTAACATAATGATCTGTATTGTAACCTGTAACATTATTTCCTTGCTTTTTTTAAGGCAAAATGAAATTCCATCGTATGTACATACCACATTTTCTTTTTTTTTTTTTGTATTTTTTTTTATTTCAATCGGTTTTTGGGGGAATAGGTGGATAAGTTCTTTAGTGATGATTTCTGAGATTTTGGTGCACTCATCACTGGAGCAGTGTACACTGTGCCCAAAGTATAGTCTTTCATCCCTCTCCATCCCCCACCCTTTCCCCCAGTCCACAAAGTCCATTGTATATTCTTATGCCATTGCGTCGTCTTCATTGCTTAGCTCCCACTTATGAGTGAGAACATGCAATGTTATGGTTTTCATTCCTGAGTTACTTCACTTAGAATAATGGTCTCTCATTCCATCCAGGTTGCTACGAATGCCATTATTCCATTCCTTCTTATGACTGAATAGTATTCCATGGTGTATATACACATACCACAATTTCTTTATCCTCTTGTTGATTGATGGGCTGTTTCCATAGTTTCGTAGTTGCAAATGGTGCTGCTATAAACATGCGTGTGCAAGTATCTGTTTCGTATAATGACTTCTTTTTCTCTGGGTAGATATCCAGTAGTGGGATTACTTTATCAAATGGTAGTTCTACTTTTAGTTCTTTAAGGAATCTCCACACTGATGTCCTTAATGGTTGTACTAGTTTACAATCCCACCAGCAGCGTAAGTGTTCCCTTTTCACCACATCCATGCCAACGTCTATTGTTTTTTCATTTTTTGATTACAGCCATTCTTGCAGGAGTAAGGTGGCATCACATTGTGGTTTGGATTTGCATTTCTCTTATTTTTAGTGATACTGAGTATTTTTTCATGCGTTTGTTGGTCATTTGTATTTCTTCTTTTGAGAATTGTCTATTCCTGTCCTTAGCCCACTTTTTTTATGGGATTATTTGTTTTTTTTTTCTGCTTTGTTGGAGTTCCTTGTAGATTCTGGATATTAGTCCTTTGTTGGATGTATAGATTGTGGAGATTTTCTCTCACTCTGTGGGTTGTCTGTTTTCTCTGCTGATTATTTCTTTTGCCGTGCAGAAGCTTTTTAGTTAATAATTAAGTCCCATCTTAATTTATCTTTGTTTTTGTTGCATTTGCTTTGGGGTTCTTGGTCATGAAGTTGTTGCCCAAGCTAGTGTCTAGAAGGGTGTTTTCAATGTTATTTTCTAGAATTTTTATGGGTTCAGGTGTTAGATTTAACTCTTGGATCCATCTTGAGTTGATTTTTGTATAAGGTGAGAAATGAGGATACAGTTTCCTTCTTCTATGTGTGGCTTGCCAATTCTCCCAGCACCATTCATTGAATAGGGTGTCCTATCCCCACTTTGTATTTTTGTTTGCTTGGTCGAAAATCAATTCGCTGTAAGTATTTGGCTTTATTTCTGGGTTCTCTGTTCTGTTCCATTGGCCTATATGCCTATTTTTATACCTGTACCATGCTGCTTTGATGACTATGGCCTTACAGTATAGTTTGAGGTCAGGTAATGTGATGACTCCAGATTGGTTATTTTGGCTTAGTCTTGCTTTGGCTATGTGGGCTCTTCTCTGATTCCATAGGATTTTAGGACTGTTTTTTGTATTTCTGTGAAGAATGATGGCAGTATTTTGATGGGAATTGCATTGAATTTGTAGATTGCTTTTGGCAGTATGGTCATTTTCAAAATATTGATTCTACCCATCCATGAACTTGGGATGTGTTTCTATTTGTTTGTGTCATCTGTGATTCCTTTCAGCAGTGTTTTTTAGTTTTCCTTGTAGAGGTCTTTCATCTCCTTGGTTAGCTATATTCCTAAGTATTTTATTTTATTTTTGCAGCTATTATAATAGCTGTAAAAGGGAGTTCTTGATTTGATTTTTCACTTGGTCACTGTTGATGTTTATATTAATTTTGTATCTTGAAACTTTGCTGAATTCATTTATCACTTCTAGGAGCTTTTTGGAGGAGTCTTTAGGGTTTTCTAGGTATACAATCATATTATCAGCAAACAGCAACAGTTTGCCTTCCTCTTTACCAATTTGGATGCCCTTGATGTCTTTTCTTGTCTGATTGCTCTGGCTAGGACTTCCAGTAAGTACTGTGTTGAATAGAAGTCATACCACATTTTCTTTATCCATCCATTCATTTGTTGGTAGACATTTGGGTTGCTTCTACCTTTTGGCTATTATGAATAGTCTTGCTTTGAACATGGATGTGCACATCTCTTCGACATCTTGATTTCAACTCTTTTTAGAACTGGAATTCTTTTTGGGATCTCAGAACAGGGATTTTTGGATCATATGGTAATTTTAGGGTTGGTTCCCCCCCTCCGCCTTGAAAAATTTCTGTACTCTTTCCAGAGCAGCAGCACCATTTTACATCCCTACCAACAGTACAACAGGGTTCTACACACTGGACATTTGCTGTTTGTTTGCTAGTGCCTATCCTAATGGATGTGAGGTGTTGACAATAATTTAACACTACCAACTATCTACTTAGCTTTGATTTTTCTGAAATGCTCCTAATATGTTTTTACAGAATCAACAAAACTTATACATTACGTTTGGTTACTGGGTATAGCTTATGCTTCTACCTATTTTTTCCCTTTTATTTGTCCTGTGAAATTTTCTACATTCTGTATTTTATTTATTGGATTCCTATAGTATAAGGTTAATCTTTTCCTTATATTTTATGTAAATTGGTGGTTGTAGCTAACGGCTTCATTTAATTAATTAAGATTAATCTAATCTTAATTTAGGTTTTTTTCCTTTATTATTTTGGGAGGTTGGGGTGGCAGAATATTTCACAGGTGGTGCTAAATATAGATGAAATACCTCTAATCTGAAATGCTCCAACATCTGAAATTTTTTGAGCACTAACACAGCACTCAAAGGAAATACTCATTGGAGCATTTTGGATTTCACATTTTCAGATTGGGAGTGCTAAACTATTATACTGCAGATATTTCAAAATCTGAAAAACTTGTAGTCCCAATCATTTTAGATAAAGGACACTCACTGTATGCTTGCATAAAGAAGCACCTAATGTTTGTTTTTTATTCCTGACAGTAGGCGACATTGATGATCATCCTAAAACCATTATTTCCATGAGGGCAAAGAAAATGTTGATATTCCAATTATATCAAGATTTTATTGTGTGTAACATTTCTATGAAGAGAAACTTTCCCTAACAGATATTTCATTACTCTGTGGCACAGATTGCACAAAGGCATATGAAATGCATGATTCTTTCCTTTATTTACCAGTTTTCAAAGTACTGAGTTGTTTCCTGGAGGCCTTTCTAGGGTTCTTGAATACCTTTCTAGGTAACAAGTGAGGATTTTTTTGAGTTATTGTGAGCTTGTGGATTTAAGCATTTGATATGTTTTATTGCACTGTAGTTTGTATTCTTATTGATGTCATTCCCTTGGCCAAAAGAGCCTTTTCAAGTTGACTTCTGAGTCTTTTTTGATGTGACTCTAGTATTCCGTCTCTGGTAGCTTCCTTGCTTTCTGACAAAACAAGATGTTGGCCAAAGCTCATCTTGTACGTGTGTCCTTCGTTGGTCCGCAGATCAGCTATGTCTCTAAGAAGTCCTGATTCCTTTTAGTGAAAAAGAATACTTATATATTTGTTATATAATATGCAATAGTTAATATGTAAACATAATAGAAAGTAATATATTAAACAAAAATAGAATATAAAAAATAGAGTACATGTACTTTATAAGTACTTTAAGTACATGTAAATATAAAAATAAACATAATATAAAATTATACATATTTTTACATTTATAAATGTATATTTAACCAGTATGAGTAGTGACTATTGTTTGCATTTTTCTTTTTTTGTCCACATCTCAGTGGGATTACAGCTAAGTATTACGTTTTAAAGTAAGTCCTCATGTGTAATCCGCCCCCTGCCCACCTCCAGTTTGATACATAGTTGGGTCAACTTGTCCCTTCCCTCCCCTATCTCCCCAATTCCTGTTCCCCTTCCCCTTTTCTTCTTCTCTTCCCCTCTCCCTCTTTTCTTTCTCTCTCTTTTCTTCTTTTCTTTTCAACACTGTGTCATTCAGTCACCCAGGTAGGAGTGCAGTGGCGTGATTGTGATTCACTGCAGTCCTGCCCTTCTGGGCTCAATTGATTCTCCCACCTCTGCCTCCCAAAGTAGCTGGGACCACAGGTGCGTGCCACCATGCCTGGCTAATTTTTTTTTTACTTTTATTTTATTTTATTTTGAGACGGAGTCTCACTCTGTCACCCGGCTGGAGTGCAGTGGCACCATTTTGGCTCACTGCAACCTCCGCCTCAATCGTTCAAGCAATTCTCCTGCCTCAGCCTCCTGAGTAACTGGGACTACAGGTACATGCCACCATGCCCAGCTAATTTTTGCATTTTTAATAGAGATGAGGTTTCATCATGTTGTTCAGGATGGTCTCTATCTCCTGACCTCGTGATCTACCCGCCTCAGTCTCCCAAAGTGTTTGGATTACGGGCATGAGCTACCGCACCCAGCCAACATTTTTTTTTTTTTTTTTAAAGTAGAAACAGTGTCTCTCTCTGTTGCCCAGGCTGGTCTTGAACTCCTGGGCTCAAGCAATCCTCCTGGCCTCAACCTGCCAAAGTGCTGGGATTACAGGCCTGAGCCACTGTGCCGAAGCCAGGCCAATTTGTTTCATTTTATTTTTAGTATTTAGAATTTAAAATATTTGTTTTAATTTTGTTTTATAATCCTAGGAAACATACCACTTCAAAGTGAGATACATTCTTCCTCCTTTTGTAAGTAACCAAGTTTTAAAAATCAAACTATTTTGATTTATCTTGCTCAAATGTAAACAAATACATATGTATTCTTAAATATTCTGGAGATCACTTCATAGCAGGATGTAGATATAGTCTTTATTCATTGTTTTACAGCTGCATTCTACTCTGTTACACAGATAGCTATTTCAAGAGTGGAAGTTTTTAGATAGGAGCATGAAATGTGGGTGTCAATTTGCCAAATTCCCTTCTGTAAAGCATTATGCCATCTTATGTTCCTTCCAGCAATATACGAGGTTCCCTTTTTCCCTTTGATACATATCTGTCTTTTAATCTAATAGGTGAGAAATAGTAGTTCACTATGGTTCTAATTTGCATATTTTCATTTATTTTATAGTTGTTTGCTAGTTTATTTTGGAACTGTTTGCATATCTTTTTCTTTGAACTGTTCCAAAGATAGATTCTTATTTTGCAGAAAATTCTTCCAACTGTATCGATCAATCACCTGAGCCCTTCTATTTCCTCTTGTTCTGATTGTATAGTCATCCCACAACTTCTAAAAATTAATTTGGTTTAACAACAGGACTCTTCCACAAAGAATGGAATGATGCTGAGCAGTTCTCCTAGGTTTGATTCCTGAGGAACCAGATCCTTGATTATAACCCTTTGTTGGAAAGGTGGATCTAGAAAGTTCCTGTGGGGAAGCCAGAAAGGGAAAAGGAGGCTGATACCGAGTGCCTGAAAGACTAATATTTTTGTGCAATTAGACTCAAATCATGTGGCAGCCTTGGGGGACAGTGTGGAACATGTCTGTTTTTCCACCCAAGGGGCATGGAACTTGGGTTACTTTGTCAACTAACCCCCATTCCTTAGTCGGGGAATTAGGCTTTGCAGGGGGCAGGGCAGCAGCTCCTGACCTGCTGTTTGGCCTCAGGGTGTTTTGCAGTAAAAAAACTACCCAACTGCTCGGGAAAATTGAGTGATGAGGGAATGTGGGCTGGACCTTGCCGGCCTCTTCTGCATCAATGAATATTCTAGTCTACTGGCAGTTACATTTCTCAGTGTAATTAGTACATCACCTCCTTCACTCATAAACTGCCCTGCTGTATTTTGTTAACATCTCTTATCTCAGAACTTGATTATTCTTTTTTTTTTTTTTTTGAGACGGAGTCTCGCTCTGTCGCCCAGGCTGGAGTGCAGTGGCCGGATCTCAGCTCACTGCAAGCTCCGCCTCCCGGGTTCACGCCATTCTCCTGCCTCAGCCTCCTGAGTAGCTGGAACTACAGGCGCCTGCCACCTCACCCGGCTCATTTTTTTGTATTTTTTAGTAGAGACGGGGTTTCACTATGTTAGCCAGGATAGTCTTGATCTCCTGACCTCGTGATCCGCCTGCCTCAGCCTCCCAAAGTGCTGGGATTACAGGCTTGAGCCACCACGCCCAGCCAGAACTTGATTATTCTTAACTGAAAGAAGTTATGACTTGCCAGATGAAGACAAGACCTCAAGGAGTTGTGACCCTACCAACAGGTTGCTGCCAGGGAAGAGTGTGGTGCATAGCGAGGAGTCAGTGATTATTACCTACTTATAAATGTAGCGTCCGTAAATTAATTTGTTCTATTTACTGTGGGAAAGATTATTGTTACTATTTTCATTTTTAATATTTTACCATCATGATTCAGAAGTGGGATTATTAAATGTGAAGAAAGAACGACATTGTCACATGATATCGTGTGAACCATTTTCATTTCGTTGAGAATGTATGCCTGTCATTAAAGGCTGAAATAACTGAGCCTAAAATGGAAGCCGTGAAAGACTGTGGTATCACATGAAAGGCAGAGAAAGCTTGGATTTTCACATGGATTTAATCTTTATACAGGTTGAGCATTGATTATCCTAAACACTTGAGACCATAGTATTTCAGATTTCATATTTACTTGGATTTCGGAATATTTGCATAGCTCTAATGAGATATCTTGGGGATAGGATCGAAGTCTAAACACAAAGTTCATTTATGTTTCATATACTCCTTATATATATAGCCTGAGGGCAATTTTATACAGTATTTTAAATAATTTTGTGCATGAACCAGAATTTAGACTGTGACTTGTCGTATGAGATCAAGTGTGGAATCTTCTGCTTGTGGCGTTATATCACTGCTCCAAAAATTGCAGATATTGAAACATTCTGGATTTTCATTTTGGATTGGGGTGCTCAATTTATATTAACTGTAATATAGTGAATTAGTTCACTATTATGGTGAATTAGTATTTTTATTTTACAACATTTTTCATGTTTCAAATAATTTTGCTGTCCTTTCTATAAATTCTCAGTGTAGGCACTATTCAACCAGGAATAAAATACTAACTCTCTTATCTCGAGAAACACAGAGTAGTGTGAGAGCAAGGGCATACACCCACAATAGAGGGATAGATGTTTAACACGGTAATGTTAAAACAAAAGGTGTCCTATCACTGAATATTATCTGGCTTACTTTTAAGTTTCCTAATTTTCTTCGGCTGTACTGTATTAAATTTGGTCTTACTAGATATTCACTCTTCGTGGTTGGACAGCATGGTCCAATATAACCATAAAATTGGAAACTGAAGGCCATTTCTTATTTCAATGGTGTATTGAAGCCATTTGAAGACTCCCCCCCGCTTCCCATTCTTTTTTCTTTTCATTCATCCATCCATCCAGTGGATAATATTGTATGATTTAAACAAAAATTTTTGCTTGAGAGACAAATGAACATACTAAAGTTAGTTTGTAAAGGACAGGAACTTCTAGTTTTTTTTTTTTTTTTTTTTTTTTTTTTTTTTTTTTGAGACGGAGTCTTGCTCTGTCACCCAGGCTGGAGTGCAGTGGCCGGATCTCAGCTCACTGCAAGCTCCGCCTCCCGGTTCACGCCATTCTCCCGCCTCAGCCTCCGGAGTAGCTGGGACTACAGGCGCCCGCCACCTCGCCCGGCTAGTTTTTTGTATTTTTTGTAGAGACGGGGTTTCACCGTGTTAGCCAGGATGGTCTCGATCTCCTGACCTCGTGATCCACCCGTCTCGGCCTCCCAAAGTGCTGGGATTACAGGCTTGAGCCACCGCGCCCGGCCAGGAACTTCTAGTTTTATACAGGTTCTGTTGATTTGCTTCTTCAACTTCTCTCCTTTTTCTTAAGCCAGTTAATTTTAGTTATATCTTTTCATTTTAATCCTGGTTCATAGGAACAGATATCCTTCCCCATGCCTATTTTCTCTCTTTTCCTGTGATTTACTAGCACCCGTAGGGAGGGTCTTTAAAACAAAAAGGTTGGAATGCTAAAGTTTGTCCTTCACAATCCTCTATATATTAGGCATTCATTTCCTGTCAGGTGTTTATTTGGATCATTTTTTATTGCAACCTGATATTTTTTAAAAAGTGACTTAGAGCCTAAGGGCTTGTGATTATAGAACAGATTACATAGAGGTACTTTAAACGTGTAAGAGAAAAATGCCCAAAACCATTTTGATTAGTTTAATTTTTTTTTTTAAAGTAAATGAATAAGTGAAAATCAATCCCAAAATGGAAGGGTTAGTATAGTTGACCCTTGAACAACACAGGTGTGGACTATGTGGGTTCACTTTTACTCGGTTTTTAAAAAATAAAAATTAGATCTAGTATGCCTGCCTGTCCTTCCACCTCTTGTACCTCTCTCACCCCTCAGACAGCAAAACCAACTTCTCCTCAGCCTTGTGAAGAGGATGAGGACCTTCAGGATGATTAACTTCCATTTAATGAATGGTAAATATATTTTTCTTATGATTTTTAAAATAACCTTTTCTCTAACTTCTTTTATTGTAAGAATACAATATCTAATACCTACAACATGTAAGATGTGTGTGTTTTTGTTATTAGTAAGGCTTCTGGTCATAACTAGGTTGTTAGTAGTTAGGTTTTTGGAAGTCAGAAGTTATATGTGGATTTTTGATTGGCTGGGTTGACACCCTTAACTCCTGCTTTGTACAAGGGTCAACTGTATATATTCTGTCATAGGTAGTTATCTTAAATATTGCTGTAACCATGTAAAGTTGTTAATATCTGTTTTATTGGTGAGAAATCCATTATTTTTCTTAAAAACAATTGTGTCTTCTAATTATAGTAGAGAGATGAAAATTTATTTCAGAAAACAGACTTCCATTGCTCCAATCCCATGCCATGTAACAGGGCAGACGCTTTCATTACGACCTGAACATACAGCTTGTGTATGTATGTATGTAAGACAAACTACCCATATTGAGACACTTTGGCCCTTGTTTGCTATTGGCTCCGCTCCCCCACCATTTCACTTCTGTATTCAGACTTACCCAGTATGGTAACCACTGGAAATACGTAGCTGTTGAACACTTGGAAATATGACTAGTCATTTTTTTTTTTTGGAAATATGACTAGTCAGAATTGAGATGTGCTGTAAATGTAAGATGCATGCTGGATTTTGAAGACTTAATTTTTTTTTAAAGTAAAATATCTCAATTTTAAAATATTGATTAGAAGAAATTATAATATTCCAGATATATTGGGTTGCATAAAATAATATTATTAGAATAAATTCTGCCTGTTTCTTAACTTTTTCATGTGGCTACTAGATAATTTAAAACTTACGTGTGTGGACTTGGCCAGTGCTAATATCTGGGGAGACTGGAATGACTTTTTGAGAGTTCCTAAAATTAGATATTGGGACTATGTTACAAAGCTAAGTAAGTTCTATTGAGTTTAATCCTTATATTACAAATGAAGAACTAATGTTTAGAGAAGTGATTCCATTACAGAACCAAGACTTGAACCGTATCTCCTCATTTGCACTCCAGCATTCTTTTAAATTTTGTGTAACACAGATTGTATAGAGGTGAATCATGAGAGTTTTCAGTGGACCTCAGGCACCCATAGAATAATAGGGTTGAAAGCATCTTGATGATGACAGGTCTCTAGATTTTTTTTTTCATTACTTTTGAGAGCTAAAGGCAATTGTTATTTTGGGAAAATTTTCTTTTATTAAAACTTGGAATTTTATTATCATCTGTGTTGTAATCTCTTATTCAGGAAGATAAAATTTTTGCTATCATTTTTCTATACTTCCTATTGTCTTAGAATTTTTTCCCATATTTTTTCAATCATAAAGTTTCCATTTGGTTCTTTTTTTATAGTGTCTACTTCTGAGAACTTGTCTTTCCTGTCCCTTCACGGACATCTTTGAGAATTCTGACACCTTGATCATCTCAGGATTAATATCTGTTATTTTCTTTTCCTTTGAGAATGATCAGATTTTCTTCATCTGTACCATTCCTAGAGAATGTTGTTGTTTTTAAATGAAAGCAGGCAGTTAACATCGATAGGCTCAGACTCTCAAATTCTGTGGCACCCGTGGGCAGTGGTTCAAACGTCGGTTCAGTTTTCAAAGTCTTTGCTAAGCTACTTTGAGTCTACTTGCTGAATGAGCCTCTGAGGAGTTAGTATGGAACCTGAAGGTGATTTGTGCCTTCAGTTCTCAAGACCTTTGTAGTGCTTCTTTAGGTATGTTCCACATGCACATCTTGGGATGAATTTGGAGCTTGTGTTGGTTCATAGGAAGACTTACAGGATCCACTTCTCCAGTTCTCTCTTAGGGATTTTTTCTTATGCTCTTCAGTTCCTGGAGGCCTCATTTGTGGTTTAGTTTGGCTTTTTTGATGGAAAGAAACTGGCTCAATCTAGCTGGTAAGCGTTGCGGGGAACACCAAAAAAGTACGCCAATTATAGTGTTGAACAAGTGTGCTCAGAAGAATAGTAGAGAGTTATAATTCCACAAATGGAGTAGGGGCTCCTATGGAACAAATCCTCCCGCAAATAGTAACTACAATCTCTGGACAACATATGAAAAACAAACATTATGAGGACACCCTAGAACAAACCTGAAACAAGTAGAAGCCATACTGGATTAGAGTCTTATGAGAATGGCGTTGGAGTTTCCTGTTATTGACAGATCTTTGCTTGGGGACAAGTTCCCTTTGGCAGAGGAACTAGAGAATTGTTCAGCACTAATGCTGCACTGCAGAGTAATGGAGTCCAGCACAGGGAAGGAGGAAATCCTGGAAGAAAATAATAGAGGTGGAGTACTAAATTTGGTTTATAACCTCTGCTAAAATATAGAGTTGACCCCTAAACTGGAAACCATTCAGGTGTCTATAAACTAAGAAAATGGATTATCAAGTTGCTGTATGTGTACAATGGAATACTACTAAGCAATAGGAAGGAACCAAGGCGTTGATGTCTGCAGCAACTTGGATTAATCTCTAAAACATTATGCTGATTGAATGTAGTCTTACATAAAACAAGCCATCATATGTGATTCTATATATATGATGTCCTAAAACCATACAGACCTCATCTATTGTGCATGTGGGGTAGGGCAGGCAAAACGAAGTTATGAAGGGGAAAAATGAAGAGGTTGGCAGGTGGTAGGAATGAGTGGTGAGGAAAGGGATTAAGTGGGGAAGTGCATGTGGCAGCTTTCTAAGGTGTTGTCAATGTTCTGTGTTCTGTTAGGGATTTACGTTACTCAGGTACATAACATTTGTCAAAACTTACTGAATGATATAGCCAGTATACGTCCATTGTATTTTGTGTAAGTCTTTTCTTCTTTTCCCTTCCCCTTCCCCCTCTTCTCCCCTCTTCCCTTCCCTTCCCTTCCCTTCCCCCCTCCTTCCCTTCCCTTCCCCCTTTCTCTTCTCTTCCCTTCCCCCTCCCCTCCCCTCCCCTCCCCTCCCCTCCCCTCCCCTCCCTTCCCTTCCCTTCCCTTCCCTTCCCTTCCCTCCCCCTCTCCTTCCCTTCCCTTCCCCCTCTCCTTCCCTTCCCTTCTCCCTCTCCTTCCCTTCCCCCTCTCCTTCCCTTCCCTTCCCTTCTCCCTCTCCTTCCCTTCCCTTCCCCCTCTCCTTCCTTCCTTCCCCCTCTCCTTCCCTTCCCCCTCTCCTTCCCTTCCTTTCCCCTCTCCTTCCTTCCCTTCCGCCTCTCCTTCCCTCCCTTCCCCCCTCCTTCCCTTCCCTTCCCTTCCCCCTCCCTTCCCTTCCCTTCCCCTCCCTTCCCTTCCCTTCCCCCTCTCCTTCCCTTCTCTTCCCTTCCCCCTCTCCTTCCCTTCTCTTCTCTTCCCTTCCCCCTCTCCTTCCTTCCCTTCCCCCTCTCCTTCCCTTCCCCCTCTCCTTCCCTTCCTTCCCCCTCTCCTCCCTTCCCTTCCCCCGCTCCTTCCCTTCCCTTCCCCCTCTCCTTCTCTTCCCTTCCCTTCCCCCCTCCTTCCCTTCCCCCTCTCCTTCCCCTCCCCCCTCCTTCCCTTCCCCCTCTCCTTCCCTTCCCCCTCTCCTTCCCTTCCCTTCCTTCCCCTCTCCTTTCCTCTCCCTTCTCCATTCCTTTCCATTCCTTTCCGTTCCTCCTCCCCCACCCTTTTTTTTTTTTTTTTTTTTTTTTTTTTTTTTTGAGATGGAGTCTCGCCCTGTCACCCAGGCTGGAGTGCAATGGGGCAGTCTCAGTTCACTGCAACCTCCGCTTCCCGGGTTCAAATGATTCTCCTGCCTCAGCCTCCCGAGTAGCTGGGATTACAGGTGCCCACCACTATGCCCAGCTAATTTTTGTATTTTTAGTAAAGATGGGTTTCACCATGTTGACCAGGCTGGTCTCAAACTCCTGACCTCGTGATCCGCCTGCCTCGGCTTCCCAAAGTGCTGGGATTACAGGCATGAGCCACTGTGCTCGGCCAAGTTTTTCCTAAAAAAAAAATAAAAAATAAAGAAAAAACATTACTTGATGGGCAAGTTGCAGTATTTATAGAAGTATACTGATGACTGCAAGTTCTTTGAATAGAAGAATATGAGGAAATGTTAATTTTAAATTGTAGATGGTAGCTATGTGGATATTGTTTTCATTTTTTTCTATATGTTTGAAAATTTTCATAGTAAAATGTTAAGAAAAAATGGAGACCAGTGGATGGTATTTCTTGAAGTCAGGTTCCTGTTAATATGTTGTTGTTGTTTTTTTAATGGCATTCATCAAAATTCATTTCTTTAAATTTGAAAATAGTTTGAAGAGCCCATCGGTAACATTTTTCTGCCTGTGCATTAAGCTCTGACCTGCTTATGATGCAGAAGGATAGAGAAATATGAATAAATAAAAGCACAAGACAAAACACACATACTAGATCATTTCAAAATGATGTAGCAAAGGCTAATTAAGGTCATTTCTAATACCTACATTTGGAGGGGATGGACACGTAATCAGACTATGCTCAGATTCAAGTATGATTAATGGGAGATGGAATTCATGGAATTGCTAATTTCGAACACGTTTTTGAAAATGCTATGGGAGGAAACTATTTTATTTATTTATTTAGAGACGGAGTCTTGCTCTGTCATCACCCGGGCTGGAGTGCAGTGGCACCATCTTGGCTCACTGCAATCTCCATCTCCCAGGCTCATCCCATTGTCCTGCCTCAGCCTCCCGAGTAGCTGGGACTACAGGTGCCCGCCACCACGCCTGGCTAATTTTTTGTAGTTTTAGTAGAGATGGGGTGTCACCATGTTAGCCAGGATGGTCTTGATCTCTTGACCTCGTGATCCACCCGCCTCCGCCTCCTGAAGTGCTGGGATTACAGGCATGAGCCCCCGCTCCCGGCCAAGGGAGAAATTATTAAGAGTTTGTTTCCACTCTCTTAATTGACCAATAGTCATTTGTGGAGTATGGCTTAGGACACTTTTTTAAGTGTGTTGTATTTATTTAAAAAAAAAAAAAAGCTGTATGATTTTTATGGTGGAATTATTAGCGAGATTGGATTGATTAGAATTTATTTTTAAATATATCTCTTTGGAGGCCGAGACAGATGGATCACGAGGTCAGGAGATCGAGACCATCCTGGCTAACACAGTGAAACCCCGTCTCTACTAAAAATACAAAATATTAGCTGGTGTGGTGGAGGGCGCCCGTAGTCCCAGCTACTTGGAAGGCTGAGGCAGGAGGATGGCGTCAGCCTGGGAGGCGGAGCTTGCAGTGAGCCAAGACCGTGCCACTGCACTCCAGCTTGGGCGACACGGTGAGACTCTGTCTCAAAAAAAAAAATACACACACACAAATATATATACTTTTATATATAATATATATAAAATCTCTTAGAAATTTAGTAATGGTCTGTTAGGAAGTTGTTGGATTAAAAAGCACTGCGACAGGATTTTATGGTTCTTTCATAAAGTTTTGAGATACCAAGTATAGTTGTATTAAAATTCAGTAACATCCAGTGTTATGCATAAATGTTATAAATACTGGTTCATTTTCTGGCCTCTGTTAATTTGCTGTTAGGAAAGTTATTCTGATAACCTCAATTTTTAAATATATATATCAGATTAAATTGTGAGTGGGGATGAGAGAAAAGTAAAGTATTGATATTAAAATATAATTTGTAATTACAAGATATAAGATTTTTAAATTGGCCAGGCGCGGTGGCTCAAGCCTGTAATTCCAGCACTTTGGGAGGCCGAGACGGGCGGATCACGAGGTCAGGAGATCGAGACCATCCTGGCTAACACGGTGAAACCCTGTCTCTACTAAAAAAATACAAAAAACTAGCTGGGCGAGATGGCGGGCGCCTGTAGTCCCAGCTACTCGGGAGGCTGAGGCGAGAGAATGGCGTAAACCCGGGAGGCGGAGCTTGCAGTGAGCTGAGATCCGGCCACTGCACTCCAGCCTGGGCGACAGAGCGACACTCCGCCTCAAAAAAAAAAAAAAAAAGATTTTAAAATTTATTTCATTTTCTCTCTGGTATTTTTTTTTGGAAGCACTTCAATTTTAAATTCATTTTAGAACATAACATGAAATTACTTGATGTTATAATGATTTGATATTTCTCTAGAAACCAAAAATTTGGACTTCATTTTTGGTCTTTTGTCTTTCTATCATTCCAAATGTATTGCAGTAATTTTTTTGTTTAAATCACCATTTGTATATATTATAACTTTATCAAAGGAAAACTGCTATGTTACGCCTAGCCCTGGTCATTTTGTTGTAAGATTTCTGTATTACTGATATCTAAATGAGGCATTTTGGTCTTTGAGAAAATTGTGTTGTGTGCTAACTTTGGAGATGGTAGAATTACAATTGTGTGTTTATGTCTTCTAGATAGAAATTTAGTGGTGAACAATCGAGTGGGTTTCACACTGTGTACCAGCTAGTTATTTAAACATCAAATTCTCCTTAACTTCTAATTTTAGTACCAATGCCTTCCTAGAGGAGAATATTTTACCCAAACAGAAACAATAGTTCAGTTAGACTTAAATTTTTGCAGGAGCTGATTTACATCTATGTAATACTGACTAAAGACTATAATGTATAATACTATATGTATTATAGTAATATATATACTATATTATACAGTACTGGGCTCAAGTGATCCTTCTCTCTCAGCCTGCCAGAGTGCTGGTATTAAAGGTGTGAGCCACCACAACCCACCTGTTATTAAATATCTGAGTATTTAAGTCTCTCTGAAAAAAATGATGGACAAGGTAAGGTAGATGGATAAAATTGCTGAAAACAGCTCATGATCAAAATGGAACCCTAAAGAGTTATCTGTATATCATTGCGATTTCTGTTATTTGCCATCATAATACCAAAATCAAAATGAAAAATACATTTAATGTAAATGAAAGTTTTGCTTCAAAGATTTCTATCTCAGAGACACATTGATATTACATCCATCTTAAGACTGGCCAAGAACAAGAGAGAAATCTTATTAATGATTCTGAATGTTGTGTATTGCCAAGGTGAAATGTTCAAATGACTAAGTAGTGGACTTGCATGTATGCCAAGTTATTTTATAATCACTTTAGGTAATTTGCATTTAAGAAAAACTTTAAAAAACAAGATTTTTCCATTGAATGTTTCATCATATCTTTACATCCTTTAAAAGTAGATTTTTTAAGAGCTTCTTGATTGTAGAGATATGTTTACTGGTTCTCACATCCTTGAAGTGTTAAGTCTGCCAGGTAAGAATCTTAGCATCAACATAAGCAAGGAGGTATAAAGGAATAAAGAAATATAAAGTAGAACATCAGTTGATCTTTGAACTTAAAGCTAGTTATTAAATTTGTCAGATCCTGGAGAATTTCCTAGAACCAGGCAGTTAATTATATTTAGGAAATTAGTTAGAAAACCACAGATTTTGAGGTACCAGGACCTATTGTTACCGAGAGATATTTGATTTCTTTCAGTATAGAAAACTTAAACATGGAGACACTGTTTTTTAAAAAAATGTTTCTGTGTGTCACTAAAAAAAAAACACTTTTTTTCCCCTTTCAGTTAGCTTTATTGTCAGAAGGAGAAGCCAGATTCTACTTTGAGAGAACCAGAAAAAAATATTATGAGTAGGGAAAATATGCTCATCAACACAGAAGGATATTACAAGCATACTTATTGTTTTATTGCATGTTAAATTTAAATAGTTTAATTTAATCATTTTTCTTGTCATTTTATTCTTTGTTCAGTTATTTAATCTGGGACAGTTATGGGCACTTTATCACTTAAAGTAAGTACTAGCTCAAAGATGTGCTGTTTTCTAGATTTACTTGGGCAGCCTGGCCAAAGGTGAATAGGTCTTTTCGGGCCATAATTTGGGTTACTCGTTACTAATTCAGCTTAGATGATACTGATTAAGCCTGATCATGGTACTGAGGCTGATAAATTCTAAAAACCTTTCTAGTAGTTAAAAGATAGAAAGCAGTTGCTTTTTGCAATTTTAAATTTTGTTTATGTCCTTTTTATTGAGGACATAATTATGTCCTTATGAAAATTATTTTCAACTTTGTTCCCTATTGCTGTTTCCAGTGTTAACAGTTAGACCTTACTGTTAACAAACATCTTACATTTGATTGATTCTTCCTAAATTCATCTTTAGGATCACTCAGTGTTAAAGCTAGAGGAGCCCTTTCATATTATCTAATTCAGTACCCCCATTTTACAGAAGAGGAAACTGAGGCCTTGGACTAGAACAAAGGTCTCCTGACTTAGTCCAGGACTCTTTCTATCACATCTTGCTGCCTGATATTTGTCTTTATGGAACTCAGCAACATCACGTACAGAGTGAGCGTTTTTTTTTTTTTTTTTAAATGAACACATAAAGTGATTTGCTACCCCCATTAATTACTAGTCCTCATTCTTGTCTAACTCTTACTATTTTCCTTTTCTACCCATATTTATTTTAATCAATTATATAGACCCAAATACTTGTGACACTTTATTTTGCTGCTACCTCTTCTTGATGTTTGACTATTATTTTTAAGAGTTAAACTTTAAGAGGATTTCTTACCAATGATGACTGCCATTTTATCAGGCATTGTAGCAACAATTGATTAAAATGTGTGACAGGAATTATTTGTAGAGTCTTACATGTAGATTAAAAAAGTTAATTACAAATAAGTCCAAAAGTGTGGATGAGATCTAAGGAGCTATAATACTGGATACAAAAACTTTGTGTGTGTGTGTGTGTGTGTGAAATATCAACATCCCAAGAAATAGCCAACAGTGTGATATAACTGCCATTAAAATAGCCTGTGCTATGAATGCATGGATTTATGCACATTTATGTTTTAGGTTATTGCGTTGTTTTCTTTATCAGTACTCAGGTTGGCTCCTATATCCTTTTGACAAGTCCCTAGCAATTTTTGGTAATTTTCTTGCTTTCTGTTTGCACACGATATTATAGGTTTATGTGGTTTTCAAGGGCAACTCAAGGACTTCTCTCTTTTTTTTTTTTTTGAGCCAGAGTCTCGCTCTGTTGCCCAGGCTGGAGTGCAGTGGTGCGATCTTGGCTCACTGCAAGCTCTACCTCCCAAGTTCGTGCCATTCTCCTGCCTCAGCCTCCCGAGTAGCTGGGAACACACGCGCCCACCACCATGCCTGGCCAATTTTTGTATTTTTTAGTAGAGACAGGGTTTCACCATGTTAGCCAGGATGGTCTCGATCTCCTGACTTCATGATCCACCAGCCTTTGCCTCCCAAAGTGCTGGGATTACAGGCTTGAGCCACCGTGCCCAGCCTTTCTCCAGTTCTTACAGTAAGTTCATGATTACAGGTTATAGGACCAAGGTGTCATTTTTACCCCTGCATTAGTCCAGGTTCTTCAGAGAGGTGGGAAAAAAAATGTGTGTGTGAATTTACTGTGGGAATTGACTCACGTGCTAATGGAGTTAGAGAAGACCAACCTAGGTTGTCTACAAGCTTGGAGAAAACTGGAGAATCCTGATTCAGTCTCACGTCTGAATGCTTCCTAACCAGGGAGGCCCGTGTTATAACGCTCAGTCTGAGGACAAAGACCTAAGCACCTGGGGAGCTGCTGGTGTAAATCCTGGAGGCCAAAGACCAGAGAATATGGAGTTCTGAGGTCCAAGGGCAGAAGAGAGGTGTCCAAGCCCCATGAGGAGGAAGGTGGGAGGGAAAAAGAGGGAGAACTTGCCTTACCTTTGTCTTAACTATCACAACCCCTTACCTTCCGTTTAAAAAAAAAAAATTTATGAATGTTGCCTGTCAATTAATTTTGCATTTGTTAAAAGATCAGGAAAGTACAAAATCTACCAGCTTAATGAAAATCAACAGTTTTTTTTTTTTTTTTTTGGAGACGGAGTTTCACTCTTGTTGCCCAAGCTGGAGTGCAATGGCGCGATCTCGGCTCACTGCAACCTACACTTTCTGGGTTCAGGTGATTCTCCTGCCTCAGCTTCCTGAGTAGCTGGGATTACAGGCGCCCACTACCACATCTGTCTAAGTTTTGTGTTTTTAATACAGACTGGGTTTCACCATATTGGCCAGTCTGCTCTTGAACTCTTGACCTCAGGTGATATGCCTGCCTCTGCCTCCCAAAAGTGTTGGGATTACAACTGTGAGCCACCACACCCAGCCCTACATATTCATTTTTTAAAAAATCTGTTGCTGGCCAGGCATGGTGGCTCACGTCTATAATCTCACCATTTATTAAGGCTCAGGTGGATGACTGCTCTAGACCAGGAACTTGAGACAAGCCTGGACAACACAGCATGACCCTATCTCTACAGAAAATAATTATAAAATTATTTTTGTAATTAAGGTACACACGCCTGTAGTCCTAGCTATTTGGATATATGAGACGGGCATCCCTTGTGCCCAGGAGTTTGAGGTTGCAGTGAGCTTTGATCGCATGACTGCACTCCAGCCTGGGCCACAGAGTGAGATCCTGTCTCTTAAAAAGAAATAATAAATCTGTGGCGTTATGTCACTGAAATAACCATGGTATCAAATTTTATAATTTTAGGGTAAACTAAAGCACCAATGCTTAACTGCTATGAATGCTGGATAAATTAGTTGAGTTGGACAGAGTACCACTGTCATAATCACACAGACACTTTACATCACATAGATAAATATTAAGGTTCTTGAAATTTTTTATTTAGTTTAAGTAT
Source organism: Trachypithecus francoisi (assembly GCF_009764315.1). Taxonomy (NCBI): domain Eukaryota; kingdom Metazoa; phylum Chordata; class Mammalia; order Primates; family Cercopithecidae; genus Trachypithecus; species Trachypithecus francoisi. The sequence continues at coordinate 124,009,206 of NW_022681453.1, read as the reverse complement.
TCGTCAGCCATTTTAAAGCATCCCTAGTCAACTGTCAGTTAACTAATTGTGATTCAGATGAACTAAATCAGGGATCTATGATAGAAATATTTATTTGACTAGTTTTCCTGGAAAGATATCTGTGTGAAGACTTGTAGATATTGTTTTATTTTTTATTTTTAGTTACCTTTTTTTTTTTTTTGAGCTCTGTTGCCCAAGCTGGAGTGCAGTGGCACGATCTTGGCTCACTGCAACCTCTACCTCCCAAGTTCAAGCCGTTCTCCTGCCTCAGCCTCCCAAGTAGCTGGGACTGCAGATGCTTGCCACCATGCCTGGTTAATTTGGTATTTTTAGGAGAGACGGGATTTCACTGTGTTAGCTAGGATGGTCTCGATCTCCTGACCTCGTGATCCGCCTGCCTTGGCCTCCCAAAGTGCTGGGATTACAGGCATGAGCCACCGTGCTCAGCTGACATTGTTTTATTTTAATCAAGGCAAAAATTGTATGTAAATACTGCTTGAATTATACTTTATTTTTTTGAGATGGGGTCTCACTCTTTCGCCCCAGCTGGAGTGCAGTGGTGGTATAATCATAGCTCACTGCAGCCTCAAACTCCCGGGCCCAAGTGATCCTCCCACATCATCCTCCCCAGTAGCTGGAACTACAGGTACATGCCACCGTACCTGACTGATTAAAACCAATTTTTTTTTTTTTTTGTAGATACTGGGTCTCCCTATGTTGCCTAGGGCTCAGGTGATCCTCCCGCCTCGGCCCCCCAAAGTGCTGGAATGGCGAGTGTGAACCATGCACTCAGCCGAATTATATTTTATGTGCTGGAGCATGAGAGCTATGTTTTATTATTTATGAAAGCTTAAAAATATATTTGAATAATGTTTTAGGCGCCTTATAAGATACAGGCTGCTGATTTGTTTTGTTTTGTTAAAAAAGGCAAAAGATTTATTCATTCCGAAGAGAAACCAGAGCATGACAGTGCTTTTTAAATGCTTATAATCTAGTAGTGGTTGAAAAAATATGCATATTGAAAGGTGACATCATCATAATGTTAACACTTAATAGATTATAAATGGCTTTTCCATGCATTCCCACCTGTGAGGTGTGTAGATTAGGTTTTATTCTCTTTCACAGTTGAAGAAACTGGGGCTCCAGGAAGTTAAAATGACTTGGTGTAATGTCTTAATGTCAAAAGCCAGTAGCATTAAAAGGAAAATGTCAGCGTTCTGACTTCTGGTCTAATAATTTTTTACTGTTGTCCGGTTTTGAGAAGAGTAATAAAACTGCACTTGGGGTACAGGAGGAAAGTAGCCAGACATCTTTAATGTTGATATTTGAATAGGTATCATAAACATACAATATTTGAAGAAGAATAGACGAATTTCAACAAGTGCAGTTGAAACAGAACTAAAAGCAATGAAGTGGAAGTTGTGGGACATGTTAGAATGATACCAATATACTCACTTGAAGAGTAAAGTGCATTTAAAGGTGGTACTGTATGGCTAGATAGGTACTTTGGAACTGTAGAATGGAGAACTTAGGAGACTCAGACTATTGTAATAATACAGGTGATAGGTACTGTAGAAAGAAAGACATGGCTGTAATAGGTGTTGAATACATTTTAGAATGTACAGAGTTTTAAAGCCTCGTTTGTATTATGTGAATATAAGTTTTTTTCCCCTTTCCTCAAGGACTCCATCTCACCAAAATCCCTAATTTTCAGGTGAGATGTAAAGTAAAAGTTAAGTATTTTTCCTTTCTGAAAATTTTGTTTTTTGATGGATTTAACATAATTTCTTACCTGCTCTATATTTATAAAAAGTTTCAAGTTAATAATACTAATAAAACATTATTATAAGACTAACAAAAGCAGTTTAAAATTTCTTTGTGGTTCTTTTCTGTCCTTAGATTATATTCGCTAGAGATGTGTGCAGCGAAAGTACTCTTGTAAGGTTTCTTTGTTAGTAGACAGTTTTACTGTTTTACAGTATTAGAAGGTTCTTTGCCATTCATTTTGTATGTAGACAAGGTGGGTTGACTGTGGCTGTCTTCCAGTTGTCTGCTCATTTGGAGAGCCAAGCTGTTGAAGCAGGCCCCATACAGGACATGCTCATTGAGCAAGAGAGCTGGCAGACACTTGTAATGTCTCTAAAATCTTGTGATTGGATATAGTGTGTATCACATCTTCTGGAATTCCACTGGCCAAATTATGTCACATAGCCGAGGTCCATGTTGCCGGGAGGGGGATGAATAACTCTATTGCAGGGAAAAAGAGCGCTTGAATTCTGAACCAGTAGTGCCTTCAGCTTCCTCCAGCCACTAAAATTGGTTGTTCCCATGTGTCAATGCCATCATAGTTACTGTTATTAGTGTTAGTTTTGTTTTTGTTTTAAGGGGATTCTCTGATAACCAAGGTAGACAGATGACTGGAGGTAAGAGGAAAAGGCTTTTGTTACCCTTGTCTATACCTGTCTTCTACAGCATGGAAGGGGCAAATGATGGAATCTGTATTTGTCATCCCAGGCTTTCTCAGCTTAGTGTGACTATTATAGATTGAATTGTATCCCCCTAAATTCATAAGTTGGGGTCCTAACCTCCAGTACCTCGGAATGTAATCTTATTTGGAAATAGGGTCCTTATAGAGATACTCAAGTTAAAATGGGATCATTTAGGTAGATCGTAATACCTTATGATTGGAGTCCTTATGAAAAAGAGAAAATTTGGGCACATACAGAGGGAAAACAGTATGAAGACACAGGGAGAACATGGCGAAGTGACTAGAGTGATGCATCTACAAGCCAAGCTCTATGGTCTGAATTTGGCCCTCCAAAATTTATGTTGAAACCTGATCTCCATTGCAGTGGTATTAAGAGGTGGGGCTTTTTTGGAAGTAATTAAGACATAAGGGCTTTACCCTCAATGAATAGAATTGTGACCTTATAAAAGAAGTTGAAGGGAACCCCCAGGCTCCTTACACAGGATGAGGAGGACATAGCCAGAAGGTACCATCTGTGAAGCAGAGAGCCTTCACTAGGCACTGTATCTGCTGGCACCTTGATCTTGGGCTTCACAGCCTCCAGAACGGTGAGAAAAAACTTCCATCTGAGGTGTTTTGTTTTGTTTTGTTTTTCAATAGCCCCAGTGGACTAAGACACCAAGGAAGCTAGGAGAGAGGCCTGAAACAGACCCCTCCTTAGCACCTTTAGAGGGGATGTGGCCCTGCGAACACCTTGATTTTGGACTTCTATAAGACAATACATTTCTGTTCTAAGCCTCTTAGTTTATGGTACTTTATTGTCACACTAATTTAGAACTTTGCTAGAAAGTAGCTTTAAATAGAAGTTTGGCAGCCAAGGCAGGAAGAAATGAGCTTGAGGTTAGCTTATTTTTTAATGTTTATTGCATAAATGAGTAGTCTAGCTGCTAAGTAGATGCAGGAGGAGGGGTCTGTCTATTTAGATTGAGAAACATGCCTTCAAATCTGTTATCTTTTTCAGCCTGAAAAAGTGAACTATACTTGAGTTAGTTCTTTCTAAGCTGGAAATCTGTATTGAACCACACAACACTAAGTTTTATAGTTGATGAGTAGGGAAGTTTCAAAAGCTAGTAGATATTATGAATTGTGTCCCTACAAAGATATGTTGAGGTGCCAACTCCCAGTACCTGTGAATGTGATTTATTTGGAATGGAAATAAGATCTTTGTAAAATCACGTTAAGATGATGTTGTTAGCATGGGCCCTATTCCAGTATGACTGGTGTTTTTATAAAAAGAGGGAAATTTGGACACAGACAACACACAAAGAGGAGAATGCCATGTAAAGACTCAGACACAAAGCAAGTTGGCCATGTGAAGATGGAGGCAGAGACCGGAATTTTGCTGCTACAAGCCAAGGAATGCCGGGTGCTACAGAAGCTGGAAGATGGATAGAATGACTCTCTTTTAGAGACGTTGGAGGGATCGTGGCACTGTCAACACAGTTCACTTCGGGCTTCTAGCCATAGAACTATGAGACAATTAGTTTCTGTTGTAATTTTAAGTGGCCCAGTTTGTTGTAGCTATCACAGTAGCTCTGGGAAACGGATGCAGAAGGACATGTGGATTTTGAAAGTACTTTGTGGTCTTTGCCTGTTTCTCTTACGTTGTTACATTTTGTACAGGTTATCAGAATGTCTTTGGTTGGATAAACCACAAATTCCTAAACTGTTGTGTACAGTGTTCACCTTCACGTTTTAAAAATATTAAGGTACTTACTATTACTCAAGTTTGAAAAAGATTGAGTTAAAATGTATTTATGTCTTTATTGTGATATAAGTAAGTTCCTTGGAAAGCAAAACATTAAGCTATTATTCATTAACATTTTGTTATATTAGGTTCACCTAATTGGCTTTAAGGAATGAAATATGCTTGGTGGTGGTGAGGGTTGGGAGGTGGTGTAGAAAACTTGGAATATAAGTCTGTTTGAAGAGGGCAGTGGGCTCCGTTGATGTTAGAATGTGAAGGATCAGATTTTGGGCTCGGGAGAAGGTGGGGATGAGGAAGTTGTCAAGGCAGAGAGTTTAATTAGTGAAATACTGCTAAATTTTGAGGTGGTTGGTAAGGAAAAGGTTGATCTAGGGAAAGGGTTGGTAGAAGCATAGGGAGAGCTGTGCTTACTCACATTTTCCCCTAGGCTTAGGCCTCTTCTTGGCAAAGAGGTTGATCATGGCTCATATGCAATGATTTTGGAAAGAAGAAAAGCCCTATCATCTTATGCTTGAGTATCTTCTAATATATCCACAGCAATTATTGATATGGTCAGGAATAGCAGTGTAAGTGTAAACTAGTTTCTTGGCATTATTAAACACACATGCCTCTCTATTCTCTAGCTCTTTCACTCCCTACATCATCTCTGTTCTTACCTGTCCTCAAGGTACACAGGGACGGATATGGAAACTGTACTAGGTATAACTTGGAAATTTGGCTATAAAGAATTTCAGATTTTTTGCCCAGCTAGCCCTGCTGCCTTTATTCCTTTTGTAGCAAACAAGTTGAGTATATAAAATAAATCAATTCTCCAGTACCAAAGCACTGCATTCTTTGTTGCTATGTATGTGGTAAAGAATGCTACCCCATGTTTGGAGTCTGGAATGTGTTTTCTTGGGAATTAAATGCTGCAAGAGAGAGACTAGTTTCCAGTTTTGGTTAGAAGGAAAGGGATTGCAACCCTTTGACACCTTCTACAATACAAGTGATGAGTCTAGGCAAAACACACAAAAACATGCTGAATTCCACCAAAAGGAAAGACAGTGTGTTGCGGTAGCAGCTTCCACACTCCTCTACTCCTTCTCCTAGTAAAGTTTGGTAGCAAATGGAGTGAGTTTGGCTATGAAGCCTACTCTTCACAGTATTTATTGTTTCTTTATATTAGGGACAGAGTCTGGCTCTGTCGCTCAGGCTGGAATGCAAGCGCGATCTCGGCTCACTGCAAGCTCCACCTCCCGGGTTCACACCATTCTCCTGCCTCAGCCTCCAGAGTAGCTGGGACTACAGGCGCCTGCCACCACGTCCTGCTAATTTTTTGTGTGTTTTTAGTAGAGGTGGGGTTTCACCATATTAGCCAGGATGGTCTCTATCTCCTGACCTCGTGATCCACCCACCTCAGCCTCCCAAAGTGCTGGGATTACAGGCATGAGCCACTGTGCACGGTGGATTTCTATAATGTTACAGTGTTGAGGGCAGGTGTGTAGTGTAGTACTAGTAAACAGTGGCAGGTGTGTAGTGTAGTACTCAGTAAAACATTTGTTACATGCACGATAGAAAAACTAAAGTAAAATGATTCAATCTTTACAAATAGAAGTCCATTTATAGAAGTGTAGTCTCAGAAAATTTATAATTTTAATTCCTCTAATATGTTTTGGAGTTAGTAGATGCCATGTGTTATATCAAAACTAGAACTTTGGTACGCTGATGTTTATGGCTTTTTATTTTATTATTATTTTTTGAGACAGCTTCTTGCTCTGTCGCCCAGACAGGAGTGCAGTGGTGCAATCTTGGCTCACTGCAAGCTCTGCTTCCCGGGTTCACGTGTGTATGGCTCTTAAGTACCTTTTTTGTTTATTAAGTATAAACGTATTGAATAATATGTATTCCAACATGAACACAACAGAAACCAAACTAAAGATTTAGGTTGTGTTAAAATATGACCGATACTATGAGCTAAGGTCTCAAACATTGTAATCTTAGGACCTTGTTACAATCTTAATTTATTGATGGTCTCAAAGAGCTTTTGTTTATGTTATAGTTACCAATATTAACTGTATGAGATATTAAAATGGAAATTTTATATTACTAATGCTTTTTTTTTTGGAAATCCAACTCTCTTTGTCACCCAGGTTGGAGTGCAGTGGTCCTATCTTGATTCACTGTAACTTCCTCCTCCCGGGTTCAAGCAATTCTCCTGCCCGAACCTCCCAGGTAGCTGGGATTACGGGTGCATGCTACCACACCCGGGTAATTTTTATATTTTTAGTAGAGAAAGAGTTTCACCATCTTGGCCAGCCTGGTCTCGAACTCCTGACCTCAAGTGATCCACCCACCTCAGCTTCCCAAAGTGCTGGGATTGCAGCTGTGAGCCGCTGCACCTGGCCATGTATTCTTTAAAGTCAGTTTCATTTCATTCATTTGCAAGAAAATGTCTACCAAATCCTCAGTCTGAATAACTATATTGTCGTTTCTTCTTTGAAGTATAAACGTTGTTCCATGAAAAAAGTGACTAGTGTAACTTGCAGTTCAAACAATTGCAGTGCTGTTTTTTGAGACAACTATTATTTTAGTATGCAACAGAAGTGCTCTATGTTTACTTAGCACTTCGTTACATAGCGTATTAAAAAGATGCGTATTTGAACATTAAGATTTTCATGATATTACTTTTTCTGCTTCATTCAAGAATATTCTTCAGGGATTTTTTTTTGTTTTGAGTGCATAGTGGTGAAAAAATACAATGACTACTAGTAATACCATCAGGTCTTGGTTCGTAATACTAAGGTGTGAGCAGTTTTACCCACTATTGCTTTGTAACATTGGTGGTAACATTGGTGCAAATGCCAATGGAGTGAAAAATGCAAGTAATATCCTAGTAATACTACAAAAATAATTTTGACCTCACAGATCCCTTAAAAAGTCTTGGGAACTCCAGGGGTCTATGGATCCCAATTACTATGCTAAATAAAAAGTTGATCACATTTTGTCATGAGTATAACAAAATACCATATCTGATTTTAAGTTTTGAACACCTTGAACAGCCTTAACAGTAAAGTACATTGCTATTTGTCTTTTAAGAAAGAATCTTCTAAGAAGATACTATTTTATTAAGAAATATTAAGAGTTAACTTTGCAGTTAGAGACTGTAACTTGACTGGGTAGGGCACTTACAGTAGGGCCTCAGTGTGGTTATGGAGTGATGTACTTCTCCTCTCCCCAGTCCGTGTGCCATGTGGGCTTTTTTGTTTGCTTGTTTTTTAAATAGTACATTTTATATGACAGTACTGCCAACTGTTTTCTCTCACCCTGTGAAACTGACCTATGAGACTTTCATGGTGAGTTTCTCCTAATTTTCAATAAAAGTTGGAAACCTGCTCCAATTTATGTCAGTTATCTTTACTCCATTTTCTTCTCCCTTTTCCTTCTTGGTTTACTTAGCTGGGTTGTGTGTGAGTGCACATATGTATGCGTCAATCTGTTAGCTGAGTACTAAAGTTAGTTTGCGTCTTCTTCACTTGATTTGAGCAAGCATTTATTGCCCTATGGGGGATGGATGTTGATCTCTTAACAGTTTATTTTTTTTTAAAACTATACCTCGATTCTTGATCTGTATCAATCACATATTTCTGCTGCCTGAACAGTCTTTTGGACATTTTTACTCTTGACCTTCCAGAGAATTGACTGAGTGTAACCAATCCATGGACACATGTTTTGATTTACTTACTAGTCTGAGTTACTTAGGATTTTTTTTCCCTCATGAGGAACCAAGGAATAACCACATCTTCTTTCTAATACACTGTTTCATAAGCATTGCTATGGGTAGTAGTTATTACTCTGGCCTCCTTTTCTCTTTGTTCTTCCCATACTATTTTGAGTTTTAAACAGAGTTCCCATCTATTCAGGTGATTAACTGGCGATTAACTGTCCTTGAAAAGCTTTAGCATGTGTTCCACTCTTTAAGATTCTCAGAACATGTCTGTTCCAAAGCTAGAATGAGAAGTTTTAGTTGAGAAAGTTTCATTAGCTTTCTATTGTAATACTGATTCCTATTCAGACAAACTCAGTTTTTTATGCTAGTGAGGAGGACTGACTTCTTTATTTTAGTTTATTTTCATTTTTGTTTTTATTTTCATTTTTGAGACGGAGCCTCACTCAGCTGCCCATGCTGTAATGCAGTGACGCAATCTCAGCTCACTGCAGCCACCGTCTCCTGGGTTCAGGTGATTCTCCCATCTCAGCATCCCGAGTAACTGGGATTACAGGCACCCGGCGTCATGCCCGGCTAATTTTTGTATTTTAGTAGAGGTGGGGTTTCACCATGTGGGCCAAACTGGTCTTGATCTCCTGACCCCAGGTGATCCGCCCACCTCGGCCTCCCAAAGTGTTAGGGTTACAGGTATGAGCCACCGCACCCAGCTGATTTTTATTTTTTATGTCTGGCTTTCTGATTCGTTCCCAGACTGACATTGCTTTACCTTAAGTTCTGTGACTGATTACTGCTCAATTGTTGAAATCCCAGCACTTTGGGAGGCCAAGGTGGGCAGATGATGAGGTCAGGAGATTGAGACCATCCTGGCTAAAATGGTGAAACCCTTTCTCTACTAAAAAATACAAAAAATTAGCTGGGCCTGGTGGCGGGCTCCTGTAGTCCCAGCTACTCGGGAGACTGAGGCGGGAGAATGGCAAGAACCCGGGAGGCGGAGTTTGCAGTGAACCGAGATCGCACTGCTGCACTCCAGCCTGGGTGACACAGCAAAACTCTATCTCAAAAAAAAAAAGAAAAAGAAAGAAAGAAAAAAAGAAAAGAAAATGTGTACCAGAAGTAGTATGACCTGTCTTATCATCTCTTAGTGTTTTCGTTTCTTGTCCTTCTTTGTTTTCCTGTTGATGTACCTTGTCGGTAATTTATTCAGTTATTCCACACACATTATTTCCTAGGATAATGTATTTGTATGTTTTAGAAGGATCTTAGTTATAATCTGTGTAAATAATCACTTTTATACATTTAGGAAGCTGAAGTCAATGTGAGCAATAAGACAGCTCATCAGAGGTCTTTTGCGTATAAAAAGAAATAAATTTGTAGCTATTGACACTTGGACTTAAATCAAAGTTGACTCATCATATAATGGATGCTAGTTTACTGCTCTCAAGTCTCAAGAGCTTTGTTGAGACTTTTAAAAATTGCCTAATTGAGATTATGAGTCAGTGTTACCTATCATCAAATAAACAACAAATATTCTTGTTTTTTGAAAAAGTATTTTGTGAAAACCATTCTTACCTGTGCGCTGTACAAAAATAGGTGACAGGTTGGATTTGATATACAGGCTGTAGTTTGCAGATCCCTGGCTTAGATCACAATGGAAACCAATTTGATACTAGAAGTCTCAGTTAACTAATGAATAATTGATTTGGTGTGTTGTCTTCCTTCCTTCCTTCCTTCCTTCTTTTCCTTCCTTTCCTTCCTTTCCGTCTTTTCTTTCTTGTCTCTTTCTTCCCTCTTTCGCCCAGGCTAGACTGCAGTGGCGCGATCTCGGCTCACTGCAGCCTCCACCTCCCAGGTTCAGGCAATTCTTGTTCCTCAGCCTCCCGAGTAGGTGGGATTACAGGCCCGTGCCACCACGCCTGGGTAATTTTTTTGTATTTTTTTGTGGAGATGGGATTTCATCATGTTGATCAGGCTGGTTGCAAACTCCTGATCTCAGGTGATCTGCCCACCTTGGCCTCCTAAAGTGCTGGGATTTGTAGGCGTGAGCCACCATGCCCAAGTGGTGTACTGTTTTTTAATGTCTTTATATGTTGGTATTTATAAAGGTTGATAGGTCCTAATAAACATCGTGTGCAATAGGTACTTAAATATTTCTTAATGAGATGAACTTACTGTTTTCCCCTTTCCTAATTCTTGGAGATGTCTGTCTGAGATCTGACCCTGTTTTTGGTCTTCTAATGTATTTTTTAGGTCTATAAAAACGCTTTCTTAAAAATTACTTTATGACCTCATACTCTCGCGTGGCTGGCAAGGTTCCTGTATACAACTCTATAACTTAAACTGACTCAAGTCTTTGAAATTTAGAAGTGGAGGAGACTGTCTGATTCAGTTTTCTCATTTTATAGATGATACAGAGATACAGAAAATTCGCATCACTTGTCTAAAATCATATAGGCCATCTGAGATGTTATTTTTAATTTAAATCTGAGCTCTGGATTCCAATGAAAAAGAGAAGGAAAAGTAATTTAAGTTTGTCACTTCTAAGTTATAATTATGCTTAAGTTTTAGACTAATTTATGTTTGTAAGATAAAGTAATTTCGATTACACATTTGACTTTGGAGCATGCAAAGGGTGTCCAGATCTCTTAAAAATGTGCTATAGATAGGGGATTTAAGACGATAATCTTACTTCTTTCTTTCTATCCATAACTCTTTCATCGTGTTTTTTTTAGTCATTTAAATTTAAAATAATGTAATTGAGGATCACAGTTGGGCCCTGGCTTCAAGAATGGAGTCAGAAAAGAATATGCTGTCTGTCATGATTGAGGGTGACATTTAAGGTAGTATTTAATGTGTAGAAGAACTATGAGAGGATTAAATATTTGGAGCAGTAGTTGTACAGTGAGTATATGCTGAACTCAATTTTGTGATGCTGAAAATGCTGTTCATATTCAGTTCACTGAATGAGTCATAGCTGGATTGCCTCAATAGTCCTGTGTTTTTGTAATATTTGCTGAATTATTGTCTATAAAGTTATGCAGTTAGATGATATTTCATGGTGAACATTTACAATATTAAGTGAAGTTTTGAATAAAGCCACTAATTGGCTAAATATTAAGGCTAATTTTGTGTTTGCTTTTGGCTACTTTGATACAGCTGTGGTTTAAGTAGTTGATTGTCTATAAGTGATTGGAATTTTAAATAAAAGCTTTTATGAGTATACAAGCGATTTCTGAGAGGAGGAAAGTTACAAAGATCTAATTTTTGGGAGGATCTCAGTTACTATTTAAGAATGAGTAAATATGATCAGGTAGAAGATATAAATAAATGCGTTGTGAATTTATGAAGTGTCTATTTTGAATATCCTGTTTATTTAATAACCCATAAGCTCTTTGAGGGCAGGACTTCATTTGTACATGATACACTCTTCATCAGGCCTGATACCTGGGTGGTAAAGTGTAAAGATTGGATGAGTATCTCAGGGCTGTTTTGTGACCTAGTTTAAAGACAGTTGTTCTAAAAGATACCATAATGGAGGAATTATAGTGGTAAGTCTTCTTGTGTACTCCTTGAGATCCAATTCCTAGTATCTAGTACTCATGCAGGCAGGTGAAGACTACATCACATTCTAGAGCATTCATCTGGCTATATAAACAAACCATAATGGACAAGTTCTGCAAAGCATTATTTAGTCTACTAATGAAGTAGTGGCATTTTCTCTGATTTCACTCTTTGGCACATAGGCTTTTAAGTTGTTTTAGAAGTAGGCCTTTCAAGGTCTTTTTCCTTTAAAAAACTTACTTTTAATTGCCAGAAACTGATATAGCACTATAATCAATTAAATAATCAGTTTATAGCAGTTTGGACAGATAACTTTCCTGCTCTTATTCAGTATTTATTATGACTTAAAAATATACCAGCAGTATATATTTATTGAATGAATTTTTATAAGCAATAATTTATCATTTTGATTTGTATTTTTCTTTGCCCTGGAATGCATTAGGTGGTGTTGAAGCATCATTTATTACTAGTTTCAGCTGGGAAATTGATGGCCTTTGCTAATCAGAACCAGCATTGTGAAAAACCTTTGCAGATTGGATACTTTCGTCCAAGTTTTGGACTGAATGATATTAGGGGAGAAGAATATTTACTCTGTTTTCTTTGTCAGTCTATCTCACTTGGATTCCAACTAGCCCATCTCATTTTGGGAAATCCAAAAAATAAAATAATTGCTAATTGTTCCCTGTGACAAACATATTCATGATAGATCAAATTATGATTTAATTTCTTGTAATTGTATCATGGTTGGGGTTGGATGTTTTGTTTTTAAAGTCATTCAGTTCAGCATGTCTTCAGAATTGAGTGAGTGCCTGCTGTGTGTGTTGAGCACAATGCTGCACCTTACTGGTGGTTAGGCTAAAGTTGAGCAAAGTGTCCTCCAGAGCATTCACCATCTAGTGTACTATAGTACTTCTAGACCAGTGCCCTGGGCCAGTATCCTAAAAGGAGTATTTGCCTTACCACTACAGTAAGCATATAGTAAACATTCAGGTTATATAAAATTAATTGTACTCTTTGAATTAACTTTTTTGGTGAAGAGGTTACCTTTTCTTTGGAGGAAGATGTTATAGTTGTCACTCTTTCTTTGTGGTTTCCCATCTCAGTAATTGATAGTACCAGCCGTTCACTTGTCCAGAGAGAAACCTTTGATTCTTTCCTTTTCCTCAACTATGCCTCAACTGTGCATCCAGTCAGTTACCATTGAGTCTACCTCCTCAATATTTTTGGAACCCCAGTGTTCCTCTGTGACAGTCCAGGAGTTAGTCTTCTCCTGGATTACTGCAGTATCTTCCTAATTTGGCTCCCTAATTCCCCCTACTCCAATCTAGCTTCTTTATAGTCTGTGCTTCTCCCTGCTCTTCCTGAAACTGTTTAATGGATTTGTTTTCTCTTAGTGCCGCCTTGAAGGTCCTCCTGAATATAGTCTCTGCCTGCATTTCAAGCCTTACTCGCCTGTGTCCTCACTCAGCCCTTCCACACCTACTGCAGCTCATGGGATGCTTCTGTTCACTCCCTCCCTTCCCCGAGCACCCTTGTTTTCAGGCCCCTCCTTTAGTCTGAAGACCAAGGACACTTCTTCTAAGTGTATTCCTAGACTGCTAACTTTAGTTAGGGCTTCTTCTGTGTGTGTCCACTAGAAAATTGTCATTGCCTCCCATTTGTCTGTCTCCCTGTGAGATACAAGCTTGATGGGTGGTACTTAGTCACCACTTTCTCCACAATTTAGGGCAGTAGCAGTTGGTCACGTAGTAGCCTACTCAAATGCTTGTTAATTTGTGATTTTTTTTTTTTAATCTGTTAACTACTTCATAAAGAAATCCATGATGTCACAGGACAACCAGCATACTTCCACTTTAGATATTTCTTTATACTGAATAGATGTGAATATATCATTTTTAAAGAAGAATCGGCAAACTACATTGTGGACCAAATCTAGCTCGCTCTCCTTTTATAAGGATCACAAGAAAGGTCTTTACATTTTTATAAGTGCTTAGGGAAAAAATTCCAAAAGAAGAAGAATACTTTATGATACAATGATATTATGAAATTAAAATTTCAGTGTCCATAAGTTGAGTTTCATTGGAACACAGCCATACTCCTTTATTTACATATTGTATGTTGCTGCTTTTGTACCACACAGTGGAGTTGAGTAATTGTGACAGGCTGTATGGTTGATAAAGCCTGAAATATTTATTGTCTGGCTCTTTATATAAAAGTTTCCTGACCTCTCCTTTAAATCATTTCTGTGATTTGAGAACAAATACAGATATGTTTATCTATATTAAATATATTTGAGTCATGCCTCAGTTATTCCCCCACTTCATGTTCAGGATTTAAGTATGTCCAGTAAGAGAGCATCATTTGAGTTTTGGGAACTGTATTCCAGCCTATCTCATACATACCTAGAGCTTTTTGAGCCTTGAACATTACAGATGAGATGTTGAGAAAATAGAGACTTCATATCCTGCCGAGTTTCATAGACAAAACTGTAGTGGATAACTCATTGCAAATAACTAACATTTTTTTATTTTTAAAATTTACTTCTTTTTACAGTTAAGGATAAAAATTGAGCAACTTTTTATGCTACTTGATAAAATCATTAAAATATTATGCTAAAGCCCTCTTAAAAAATTGTTTTATTTTTGCCAGTATGTTACTTTGAAGAAAAATAGCACCAGCCGTGTTTTGGTTGTATTATCATTTTACGAACTATTGGAAGTAACTTTGTCAGGATTTATTGTTAGGCAATGTAGAACCTTCGTTTTACATCATTTAGTAAAATCAAATGGTTTTTACAACATTGTTTACATCTTGTTTAAAAATATTTTACTGAGAAAATAATTAACTTTGTTTTATTTTTAGGGTTATATCCTGTGTTGTGACCTCATGGTTTAAGTGGGAATAAAGATGAGTATAAGCAGTGATGAGGTCAACTTCTTGGTATATAGATACTTGCAAGAGTCAGGTGAGTACTTTCATAAAGTAAATAGGCCTCAAATTACTTTAATATTCTCAAAATAATCTTTTATGCATTTGAAATTTGTATCAGTCCAAACCGTTGAACTTTGTATGTTTCCTTAATGTCTGGACTGCCATTTTAAAGCTATGTTTTACTGCATGGTTTAACTCTCTGACTCTTTCAAATATGTTGGAAACAAGGCAATTATTTGTAACAGTTCGGCTTTCACTGTTCAAAGACCATTTTTTAAATTTGTTATGAGGTGAGATTATTGCATATGTTTAGTAGGAACGTAAAAGCTTTTAGCCACCATCAGTTTGATGATGTGTATCCAGAATCCTCAATTAAATGTTGTGGTCCTAATTGTAGTTCATATTTTGGAAATTAAATTAACAGTATTTTCCTAGAATGCTTTCAAAATTATTATCCGAATTGATTAAGTGTATCCTTGTTCTGAATTGTTATTATTGTAATGGGAGTAATTATAAATAGAAATCATTGAAAGCAACTGATATTAAATCAATCAGTGATCTTCCAAGTTTTATTGATAGATAAAAGGAATACTGCAAGGGAAAATGTAGATGGATTAAGCAAAAATTTAAAAGTAGAAGAGGGAACGCGGTTGGGTATGGGTGGAGGTATAGGATGATGAGAAAGGTTAATTGCAATGGAAGTGCCGATTGCTACTAAAAAATGAAAGCATTTGGTGGTTTCAAATGTCATGGTCTAGAGATTGAATTTTAGAAATTATACTGTAAAGTTACTGTAATGTTTTAGTAAGGTGAGGTGCCCCGTAAAAAAGATAACTTTGGTAGGCAAGTGTGAAGGAGGATGGAAGGATGAAGTAGAGGTCTGAGCTTGTAGAATATTGAGCCCTTAGTTTATGGTTTTGAGACTTGAATCATTTTTCTTGTGTGGCATAGTTAGTTGTCCTTTCCTATACAAGGAATACAAACATGGCTTTCGATCTGAGAGCCTGTTGCTTGCTGAGATTTTCCCAGTTGTTCTTCAGTGCTGAGCATTTTTTGGGGGTAGAGGTTTTCTATTCCCAAGCACGATCACTGCCGCTCTCTGAGGTGTAACAGCTGTGAAAGTGATGTCCAGAAGGACAGGGAGGGAAAGAGAGATTAGTATCCAAGCCCACAGAGAATAATTTATAATGAAGCTTCGAAGTTAATAGCTCTTGTTTTGTTTTCCTTGTTTAAACTGGTAGACTGGTACTGAAGGCAGATCTAAAAGACGACTTCCAAAGAATTGTTTTGAATAAGATAAAATGGTTAATAAAGTGAAAAAGTAGTAACTAGTGATTGTTACATATGTAACTTGTAAACAAGTTTAACAATTTCAAATACTTGTGTTTGAAAATTGTTATGTAGTACTTTCAACCAAAATGGAAAAAAAGTTTTTTGATTAGAGCAAACTCTGCTTTCTGCTTTTAAATTTGATCACCTTTTAAGCCAGAGCTTTGAGACTTTTGGACACTGGAGCAAAAACCATGTGAAGGATCAGTAGATGGGAAATATATTGTAAAGGCTTGTTGGTGTATGGTAAAGACAACTATTTAGGTTGAACCATATAAAGTTACTGCTTTTGGAAGTTAGAAACAGTTGAATAGCTCAGCAGTACCTTGTGGTTCAGTGGTGTTAATGAGAGCACTCATATTTTTCCTTTTTTAAACAAAAGTCCACAAATTGATACTTGATGTTACTGTAAGAAAACAGTAAAAAGGAGCAATAAAATAATATTTTCGTTTAATTTCTGAATGAGTAGATAAAATATTATCAAAAGTGTGTTTTTGTTTTGTTTTGTTTTGTTTTGTTTTGTTTTGTTTTTGAGGTGGAGTTTTGCTCTTGTTGCTCAGGCACCTCCCGGGTTCAAGCGATTCTCCTGCCTCAGCCTCCCGAGTAGCTGGGATTCCAGGCATGCACCACCACACCTGGATAATTTTGTATTTTTAGTAGAGACGGAGTTTCTCCATGTTGGTCAGGCTGATCCCAAACTCCCGACCTCAGGTGATCCGCCAGCCTCGGCCTCACACAGTGCTGGGATTACAGGCGTGAGCCACAACACCTGGCCCAAAAGTCTTCTTCAACTTGCTTTTCTTCTTAGAGAAAAAACCCTTCTAAATTCCATGTTTTAAGGTGTTTTGTATTGAAATAAACATAAAGCAAAAATTTTTAAAAATTTGTATGGTAGACTGATATATCAAGTTCTCCATGATTGTTTAGTATGTTCTTAGGTGTGCTTTGTATATTCTTTACAAAGTTTTAGACTTTACAATGTAGTGGCGATGCTAAATCACATTTCTAAAAATGTGAACACCAGTCCCTCGGTAAAAATTGTAATTTCAAATTTACATTATGATTTATAGGGAAAAATCAGACCCAACTGATGACATTTTGACTTATGGCAGTTTTCCCGGTACTGCAACTTGCCATAAATTTAAGAACTGCTTATGTAAGAGTTCTGAAGTTTGATCCTCTGACTACCTGCATCAGAGTCACACTGAGTGGGGCCTGGGAATCTGCAATTTACAAATGCCCCAGGTGATTCTTTTGGCTTAATAAAGTTTGAAAGCCACTGGTCTATATTAGTTGTAGGACAATTAGAACTTGACAAGAAAATTCATAACAGGTATTTAGTGTATTCACAATATCGTGACAGAAAAATTATGCTGAGTATTCAAGATGAAGTAGAAAGCATGGAGTGTACACCTGCTGCAGTCTGGGCTATGAGAACATATCCTAAAGAGGGACTGCCACTCAAAGTGTTTATTTGTGTTTGTGGGTCAGGTGGAATCATGAGGTAGCAGAAATAATAAGGCATTTTTATGTCTTAAAGGATGCCACGAGATACTTATTTGAAATTGCATCCAGAAATAGGATACGGAAGAGAGTTTGAGAATGTTACAGTTCTGTGAACTCAGCACAGAGTTCAGACAGAACCCAGAATCTCACCCATAACAAATGCTCATACTAGCTTTAGATCTGGGCACTTGCCACCTATTCCAAAAGCTTTTTCTTGGTTCTGATCTCCAATTGTACTAAAATATGACTATTTTTGCAATAGATCCTAATTCAGAATCATCAAGTACAGTAATGTCTTCTCTGGGTTGTTTTGGGGATTCGTCATATTTGTCACCACAACCTACAAATGATACTTACTGAGAATTAGTCATTCAATATCTGAGAAATACGATATAAATTGCTCTTAGGTTATAACTATGTTTCTTGAAAGATCTAAAGTAATACTGAACAAACTGGAATCTTTATACTGCTGCTTTCCCTGCAATAGAGCACTGAATTGGATTAGGAGATAGCAGAAAAGGAACATCGTGGCAAAGGAAGGATTTGTGCAGAGACATTCAAAGTACTGGTTTGTGAAGACTTCCAAAAAGGAAAAATAAAATTTCCCCCTGGCCTGTCTTATTATCTAAAGACTGTCCAAAAACACGTTGTGAAAGTTTTTATGTTTTGATAAATACGTGGTTTAGTAATACTGTTTTTCTGTAAGAACTTTTAACATTTGTTCTCTGCATATTGTTCAGCGTTGACTGTGGTATCTATCTCCAGAGGGAAAATCACTTAAATTGTTTTAAATGTTTTTTACTGTTGTCAATACTAGAAGATGCTATCTGTTGAAAGTTTCCCTCCTCCTCCAAAATTACATAAATTCTCAGATTCATTTTTTTTCACTTACAAAATATGTTGCTATGGAGAAGGGATTTACATTGTGATATTCAGCCTCAAATATTTGATGGACTTCTCTATTTTAAATAAGCCATCCTTCGGACTCATCAAAACTAAAGAAAAATACATTTATTGTAGGATTTTTATTAACTATTGTAACTCTTTATTTTTTGCAATTTTATCACTAGAAAGTTCACCCTATGCAAATTTCTTTGGTCCTCACCATTCTGCCTGTTTATGAAGTAGACTTCCCTATTCAACAAATATTTCCTAGGGAATAAAATGATTTTTTTCTCTTTAGAAATGACTTGAAAATTGAGCGTATTTGATATATAGTACTGTAAGTAATGATTAACTTGATTCAAAAGTATTGTTCCTTTAATTAGTGTTTGCCCAAGGGCATTAATTTCATTGCCGTAGTAACTTATCTAGCAACTATATGCAGATAAATACTTAGTGGTACATGCTAAGTTGCATATAGTAGAACCTGATACAGTGTTAATTTTAGAGGCACTAAGGTGGTTTGGACCTTTTTAATCTCTCCCCCACCTTTTACGTCACCATCGACTCCTGTGGTTATTTGCAGTTGTGGTTTATTTTTTTTTCTGAAGAAATACTTTCTGGCAATTATTTTTGAACTTTCTGACACCTGTCTTTCTTACAAGAAAACCTCTTTTCTATAAGAAGATGTCATTTTATCTTGCTTCAGTTGTATATTTGCTTTAGGGAAAGAATTATTGATACTAGATTTAACTATTACATGTCTAAGAGCTCTATAACTTCTCCATTTATATTGTACTTGACTGTTGGAAGCTATGAAACAGTCACATCTTATAATTAAAAGACTAACTGGAATTGCAAAATCAGAATGTCCTTATTGCTAAAATGAGTAACTTTCTAGATAGTGATTCTGAATATTATTACTTTTAAAAAATTTATTTAAAAAATAACTGATGTTGCATACTGAATTTATAGGAAAGATAATATATAAGAAGGAAATATATACAATCTGTATTAGGATTCTCTAGAGGGACAGAACTAATAGGATATGTGTATATATGAAAGGAAGTTCATCAAGGAGAATTGACTCACACAATCACACGGTAAAGTCCCACATAGGCCATCTGCAAGTTGAGGGGCATGGAGGCCAGTGGTGGATCAGTCTGAGTCCCAAAACCTCAAAAGGAGGGAACCTGACAGTGCAGCCTTCCATCTGTGGCCAAAGGCCCAAGAACCCCTGGTAAACCACTGGTGTAAGTCCAAGAGTCCAAAAGCTGAAGAACTTGGAATCTGATGTTCGAGGTCAGGAAGCATCCAGCACAAGAGAAAGATGGAGGCTGGAAGACTCAGCAAGTCTAGTCTTTTCTATGTTCTTCTGCCTGCTTTATCCTAGTTGTGCTGGCAGCTGATTAGATGGTGCCCACCCAGATTGAGGGTGAGTCTGCCTCTCCCAGTCCACTGACTCAGATGTTCATCTCCTTTGGCCGTACTCTCACAATTTTATCCAGGAACAATAGTTTGTATCCTTCAATCCAGTCAAGTTGACACTCAGTATTAACCAGGATGATATATAAGAAGGATGATACATGTAGGCTTCAAGAGTTTGGTTTATGAAGGGTCTCCTTATCTCTCTTGCACTCTAACTCCCTCCATTTTTTCCCCCTAACTTTTTCAACGGGATTTTCTGTCTCCTTAGAAATAAAGGCCTTGTACCATACCATTTTTTTTGAGATGGTGATTATTACTTCAAATGTTGTATTTGTTTGTAAGATCACAAGTCAGCACCATAGACAATTATTTTTTAATTTAGACAACGTGATCACAGTAGGCACAAACTAACCTTTATGTATAACATTAAAGCTCTGACCTGTACTACCATGTAACGTATAGCTCTTTCATTCATTTTTTTTGTTTTATTGTAGCAGTTTCACATTAGCCCTGTAATGGTTAATGAATATTACAGTGCAGTTTCTTTGTTGACTCAGATAAATGTAACTGGGCCGTTCTGTCCTGTGTACCTTACGCCCAGTGCCATTTATAAACAGACATTACCAGTGGATTCAATGGAGTCAGGTTAAAGTGGTTATCAGTAACGTGCTTCTAGGCATGAAGAACTGCACTGAAGAGAGCTCAGCGTCTGGTATGTCCACCTTCAGTCTGCCTTTCAGTTTTTATCAGTAGATGATGACCAGCTACAGACGTGCAAGTAGGTATATAGTTTTGTTTTATAATCAAATGTAATATAGAATAACCTTGATTTTATACACATGGTTATATCCATGACTAATTAACAATAAACAGCAAGCAGTTGTCATAAATACTGATAATTATAATTCTGTTTCTTTCCCCAAATAAGTTTTTCTCCTCTTTTTGTAAGCTGAATTACCATTTTTTGCTGACGCAGGAAATTCATATTACACAGTCCTGCTAACACACTTATCAAAGGACAATGGCCCTTTAATAGTTGTCAAACAGAGAATTTGTTCAGTGTTAATTAGCATTTTTTTGTTTGTTTTTTAGGACTAGCCAGCATAGTGAGAGTATAAGGAAACATGTAAATTGCTTTTGAAATTATTAATTTGTATAATTTTTTTGGAAAGCAATTTGGCAGTGATGAAAACCTTCTTTAAAATGCTTATATCCCCTTCAGCTTTTGAAGGAATCCATCCTAAGGAGAGAGAGAGAAAAAAAAAAAATTGTACATGGCAAAAGCCTATACATATAGATATTTGAGGTAAGATTCTTCTAAAATAGTGATCATTGGAAAAGTTCAAAGGTCCAGCCATGACATGAATAATTTACTGGCTGAGTATTACAATGCTATTAAAATTATTTCAGAAAGTATTATTTATTTAAAATGTTCATAGTTACATGTATTTTTAAGGGCAAAATTAGGGCACGAAATTGTATGGCTCGTGTATAAGTACTAGGTCTAGCTCTTCAATGACAAAGATCCCCTGTGTCATTTTTTTCCCCATCCTGTTTACCTTTTCTAATATCTGGATCTGTATGGCAGAGTTGGAGTCAAGGAAACATTGGATGATGAGAACATGAGTATAATTTTGCTAGGTTTTTCTGACTTGAAGCTTAAATAGGACCTTGGATCAATCAGATTTTCGTTTCAGATGCAGTATGTTGTGGTCATATTTAAGCTTAGCCTTTTTCACCAGTTTGTCTCATCTAGTCATCCTGTACCATAACCTTGGCGTTCAGGGTCCATTTTCTTATTCTTGTATTGCCTATTTGCAAGGTAGAGTTGGCAGGCTCTATATGACTAACTCTCCTTTGAGAACACAGTCCCTAACATTCTTACAGAAAGCACTTCCTGAAACAAGCAATCTATAGAAAATGGCTGTTTTGTGATCTCATGCGTGCCACCCCACTCCCTACCAGCTGCCGTTGCTTGTCTCTGTCACTGAATGGCTATATACTTCATGTGTTTCAGCCTTATTTCTTTCTGGAGTCTCTCTTCTACTCCCTAAATCTCAATACCCTAGTCAGTGTTTAGAGTGTACTTGATTACAGAGGCACTATCAGATTTGCTCTTACCCTTGGAAAGAAGGGATGCTATTTTAGATGGTCATGCCGGATTCTAACATTTAACAGATTTAGGTGGTCTCTTTTGCCTCCTATTATATAAATCAAAAGCTGTCCCTGGAAAAAGCCTTTTCTGCATGTATATTTACAGATAAATGGAAATAGCTTCTGGCACGAAACTAGTTCAAGTTTTAGATTTTTCCAAGGAAGACTTAAGTCATATGCTTTTTCTGGAGTCACAGATTTTTTTTTATGTGCCAAAATACATTATAGTATAATTGCATTCTAATTTAAAAAATGTTTATTGAGTACTTGTTGACTCAGGTAGTAATGTGCTAGTTTCCCAGAATTAAAGGATTACTAGACATAAACCCTTTTATCAGGATCCCAGTCTAGTAGTCACACAAAGGCAAACAACCATAGCCACAGAGATGATAACCAGTGTGTTAAGTGCCACACATAGAGAAATTTTAGGATCAGCATAGGAGAGACTGATTAGCCCTGGTATAGTGAAAGAGGATTTCACCTCCATTCGATAGGAGAAAGAGCAGAGGAGCACATAAGGCTCAGAGGCGTGATACATAACACAGCATATTCAAATTATATCTATTTGCCACCACTTGAATTTATTGTGTAATGGGAGTGAGACGGGGGGTGTGTAGTATTGAGATGAGACTGGAGAAACAGAAGAGCCAGATTACAAAAACAACTGTGTGCCATGGTTAGGCGTTTGACCTTTATTATGAAGGCCAAGGGGATCATTGAAAATTCTCAAGCAAGAAGTGATATGACCAGTTTTTTGTTTTACAGGTAATAGTCTAGCTGTAGCTTGGCATATATACTGAATTGAGGAGGAGGGGAAAGAAATGTATATAGCAAAGTGTAATGGGGACTACACACAGATCTGGCAGAAAAGGTAAGGTGATGAGTATAGGGTCTGTGAGTATATACAGATGGTAGAGTGGTAGGATTTGGAGTAGGATGGTAGGATTTGGTAAATTGTCAAATGCCAGGGACCGAGAGAGAACAGGGAGTTAGGATGACTATGACTTTCAGGTGTAGTGAAATGAGATCAGAGGTTTCTAAGGAAAAGTAGTTTTAGGGAGGGGAAGAAGAAAAGTAATTTCAAACATCATAATTTTAAACTGCTATGTAATGCCATGGCTAGAAATAAATAAAATATTCTAGTTGAATTCAACATTTCAGCAGAACGTTTAAGTGTGGGACTTCTCTAGGGTAAACATTAATGAGAAGTGCCAGAACAATGCTAATGACTACTTCAGGGATGTTTTGTTGCTATTGGAGAGCACCGTAAGTACATCTGCAGTACCTTCAGATGCATGTAAGCACCTGTGATAGTTTTTCTCCTGGTCTGACAGAACAAATTGAGGATATCGGCAGCATTCCAGCCGGAAATTGGCACAGTTCCACCTGCTATTCTTGAACATATTATTACTTTAAACTTAAACGCTATAAGCTAATTAAATAGAGTCTAAATTGAACAATTTTGACTATTTAAATTACAGCCATGAATAAAGTGTACAGAAATCATGTACTTCAAACAAATTTATAAGCATTATATAAGTCAAGACACTTTCAAAACCTTGGCAGTAAATATGGCAGTAAGATGGCTCATTGTTTCATGCACTGTGTAACCACTTTCCAGGACCCTGAGTTGAAAACAAAAGTCATCTTTTACTTTCTGTCGGGAAACAGGAGCTCACTCTCTCCCTTAGCTTTATCCTTGACCATATTTTAACTGTTCAAGAGGAGGAGTAGAGGCTCTGAATGAATTTGAATCTGTACTTTCTCATTTGTTAGTTGTGTTTTTCCATTAGATTATAAAATAATAAACTTATATGTTTGTGCACAGTGGTATAGGCCCTCCATAAATGATGTCTTCTGTCTCAAAGTTTTCTTAAATCTCTTAAGCTGCTTGGCTGTTTGGCTGTTTTTACTATGGATGATTTACTGTGAATTTATTCAGGGAGGGGATATATAATTGAAAACAGGAATCTCCAACCTCACTGCCTAAGGATTTTGCTGCTGTGTCTCTCATTGTTTCTGCCCATCCTCCCTCATCCTTATTCTGTTTTCTACCTTGGTGATCTGAAATCTACTCATATTCGGGTAGTTGTGGGTTTCTTGATAGGGACAAATCAAAACGGTGCTTCTCCACCCCCTGCCCCATTGGTATCTTTCTTAGCTATCTCTGTGAGTTCAGATTAAGGTGCAAATTATAAATGCATTTAATTATGATCTTGCCTATGGGCAAAATCAGGGGCTGAAATCAAGGTCTTAGAGGGAACATTTTTCCGCTTACCTTTTCCACTGTGTGGGTTAGATGTTGTGAACATAATGGGTTAGGTGTTCCAAAGAGAGAAGGTGGGGGTTACGAGGAAAATCAACTTAGGTGTACTTTGACTATCAAATAACCAAATTTTCCTAGCCACATGCTGTTTGTGAGCCCACAGTATTTTATACTAGACTGTTTATCAGTACCACAAGGAATATAAGAGTGGAAGCACAAAGTCCAAAAAAGACATGTACTAAACACTGAAAAACTAGACAGTCTAGAAAAACTAGACAGTCTAGCCAACAGAGATACTGTATAGATTAAATCAGTTTAACCAAGACCCAAAATAAGCCCATATTTATTTCCTTTATTTAGTATAAATGTTTATTAATATTCTGTATTACATGTACAATTTAGTTGTTTAAAATACTTTATAAAAATTACTACTTAATGATAAATCATGGTTATTATTTCAGTAAATAACCGTCCTTGGTTTATCAGCTTATTAGAATTTTACCTTTGAATTTTGACCAGATATGCACAAAAAGCAAGGCCAGCATAAAGAGATTTTTATTAAGTAAGTGCTTTGGTTTTAAGTATTTCAGGTTAAAACTAAGGAATTGCTAATACAGACCTATAAACCAGATAATCATTTGCTAGCTGTTTATTTCTTAAATATTTCATATAGATGAGTTATTATTACTAAGTGGCAAAGAATTGGTATTTTTTAAAGCACTTAATTCATACATAAAATGGTATTTAACCATTATGATTTTTTACTATTTAAATTTATTTTTAATTAGTTTTTATTAGTTTTCCTAAGTAGTTTTAAAGAGCTCCAAAATACTGAATTTATCAGATGTTTGACAGTTTATATGTAGAAATTTAAATACTTCAGATTTTACCTGAGTGCTAGATTGCTTTAAAGACATTATTGAATTATAACTACATAGTAGTTAACAATTACATGAAGTAAATGAAGATTATTCAGAATGAATGAATTCCTATTTAAAACGTATTATGTGTACCATTTTTGAGAAATGCTGAATACTTGAACTGGGATGAAAGAAAATTTGAAATAAATTTCCTTAATTCTAGATGTAAAAAATGTTAAAATATACTACAGAAATATTAAATGTAACAATCTATCTTTGCCTGATTTATCTTAAGTGAAGCAGTTGAATTACATGATTTCCAAAGACTTGTTTTACCTTTTAAGTTTGATGCTTTTTGTTAAGAAAAGTTGTGTACTATGACTACATTTTAGAAAATTTGAAGCTACATAATCAAGTATTTACTAGAAATTTTAAAGAGTGTATTAAGTAATTAAGAAAAAAAGAAAATTAAGAGAAAAAGAAAAAGAAAAAAGAAAACACGTAAAGGCTGACATGTTCACACACACACACACACACACACACACACATGACCTTAGCATACTGGTCTGGGATTTTAAATGGTTAGAATGGGATTTTGTAAGATTATAGTGATCTTTTTTGTGTGTCATTTAGAATGTTGCCACTAGGAAAATAAATTCTCATGCCTTTTCTTTTGTTTTTAGGATTTTCTCATTCAGCATTTACCTTTGGTATAGAAAGCCATATCAGTCAGTCCAATATAAATGGTGCCCTCGTCCCACCTGCTGCATTGATTTCTATCATCCAGAAAGGTCTACAGTATGTAGAAGCAGAAGTTAGTATTAATGAGGTAAGGAAGACTTACTTCAAGTACTAATTTTTACTCTTAAATATGCCGTTAAGTCAGCTGTCTTGCTTGCTTATTCAGTATTCTCACTTTAGCTTCACAAGGTTAACAAAAGTGCAGACAGATCATCCCTAATGTAGTAGTCAGGTTGCACCGGCAAGGTGTTGGCGCCTAGTAGTTTGTTTGCCTTCATCTGTTTTTATAAGTAAACACTAATAAATAATTTTTATTAACAGCATTGTGCTGTGGAATGCTAAGATCATAATTATTGGCCTGAAAATTGTAAATTCTCACATTATTTGAATACACCCTAATTTAAACTAGTTTATAGTTGAAGCCAACTCTGGATGGTACTGCCAATCTAAGGACTACATGTGAATAGTTTGTTTGGCTTAGGTGTCAGCATACTGTGGCCCATTAGCCAAATGCTGCTCTCTGTTTTAGTAAATAAAATTTGATTGGAACACAGCCACACTCATTTACATATTGTCTATGGCTACTTTTGGCAGAATAGTGGTTGCGACAGAGACCTTATGGCCTGCAAAGCCTAAATTAATATTTACTGTCTACTCATTTACAGAAAAAGGTTGTAAACCCCTGGTCTAGTTTAAAATGTTGTTTTTGGTTTTGGTTTTGTTTTGGGTGTGTGACGGAGTCTTGCCCTGTTGCCCAGGCTGGAGTGCAGTGGCGCAATCTCGGCTCACTGCAGCCTCTGCCTCTTGGGTTCAAGCGATTCTCCTGCCTCAGCCTCCTGAGCAGCTGGGATTACAGGCACCCATCACCACGCCCAGCTAATTTTTGTATTTCTATAGAGATGGGGTTTCCCCATGTTGTCCAGGCTGGTCTTGACTCCTGACCTCAGGTAATCTGCCCACCTCAGCCTCCCAAAATGCTGGGAGGTGATCCACCACACCCAGCCTAGTTTAAAATTTTTGTGTATAGTATGGAGCTTTTCCCATTGCTTTTATTTCAGAGATTAACATGTTCCACTTTTGCGAGTATTTTTTAAACTGAAGTATCCATGATTTCTGTATCAATGATTATTACTAGAATTAGAAATTACATAATATACTAAAATGGATTTTTTTGTTTGTTTCCTCAGCTCTTTGAGTGAAAATCCACTAACACAAAACTAAATTTTTTCTTACAACGTGTATAAATTGGACATAGCGCTTATTCCACAGTGTATCTGTGTTGGGTGTAGTATATTTTTAAAATTATTTATAAGTTAAAATATTTTCTTCCGTTCCTCAAATATTACGTTACAATTGCAGTTCAGAAACACTGCAAAAACGTGCTGTGTTTTTGCAGCTCACATTACCCTACGATGACACTGTAGATTGTCACTGGTACGCGTTTACCAGTTTAAGTGAACCAGACTTCACATATGCATGTTCCCGGCTAATTTGTACTCTTTGTATTTCTGACTTGCTCTGTGTTTGTGTCTCTTCTTGTGCTTACTTGGAGAACTCTTTATTAGGAACTTCCTAATATCAATAAGTGGAGCTTTGGAAATTTCAACAACTCCCTAATATTCAAGAGCACTATAGCTCATGAAGTCTATTTCTGCTTTAATATTTGAATCAAATCACAAATAAAAGAAACTTTTTAGCTCAAAGTTTTTAGTTTTTTAAAAGAGGTATTTACTATAATGGGGCACCAGGCCTCTGATCATTATATGAGCTATTCCATATTGTTTGTTGCTTTGACTAACAGAATTTCAGAATCTAATTAATAAACCTGTTTATCAGCTTGGCCTACATCTTATGCCTTTCATTTCAGCTCTATCTGTACAGCTCTAAACTGTAATAATAGTGTGAACTAAATAAAAAGGAAAATTTAAGCAGTCATTTCCAGTTGCTGCTTGTAGTTTCTTTATTCCCTCTGGACTTCTTATATGAATTCAGCAAGTTCCTCCAAATATTTTTCTAGGAATGAAGATTTTCATTTCATTTCTGATTTTGTATAAATACAAATAACTTTAAATATTGCCTTTGATTTTTCTTCTCTCACAATTTTCCAAATCCAGGATGGTACCTTGTTTGATGGTCGACCAATAGAGTCTCTGTCCCTGATAGATGCCGTAATGCCTGATGTAGTACAAACAAGACAACAAGCTTATAGAGATAAGCTTGCACAGCAACAGGCAGCAGCTGCTGCAGCTGCCGCAGCTGCAGCCAGCCAACAAGGATCTGCAAAAAATGGAGAAAACACAGCAAATGGGGAGGAGAATGGAGCACATACTATAGCAAGTGAGCTCAGACAAGAATTTTTTTTTTTAATTACATGGTTTATTTATTTTTTAAACTTTTAATTCGGGATACATGTGCAGATTTGTTAAATAGATGAACTCATGTCACAGGGGTTTGTTGTACAGACTGTTTCATCACCCAGGTACTAAGCCTAGTGCCCAACAGTTATTTTTTCTGATCCTCCTCTTCCTCCCACCCTCCATCCCCCAGGAAGGTCCCAGGAGATAAGAATTTTAAAAAATTGATTCTCAGAGGAAATACTTGCCTTAACAGAATGTCCCATCTTCTATGCCGAAATAATTTCATCTGTTACTTGCACCAACTTGTTTCCTTAACTTGGATCACACAATTGAGATTTTTATTCCTGAAGCTCCAAAAAGCTAGATTTACTTTTATTTTCTTTTTAAAATATCTAGAAGCCCTTTTCCCATCATTAAATGAATTTTTGTATCTACATTTGATTTCTAAATGAAATTGTAATACTAGTTATCAACAAATACCATAGAGCTCTGACATTGAGATGAAAGGCAACTCATGTTATATGAATGATATCAGCAACCCCTACTGGCAGAAACTCAGAATAGTACTGGTAGACATTATGTTTAGTTCAAACCATTTTATCGTTTTATCCATGTTTAAGTCTAATCATTTAAAGTCTGCATCCCACCCCCACCCCCATCCCTCTTAAAAAAAAAAGTGTGGTCAATACTTAATTAAAGGTAAGAATTTATTTTCTATGTGACTAAGACTGTGTAGTCGTGTTCAGCTTAACTTGATAATGTTAACACTGTATGTGATAAAGGAAGGTATTTGCTAGTTAAGAATTCACCCATCCGCCATGTTGTAATACTGCCTAACTGGAATTGCTTACTTGTTTTTCACGATGCAGATAATCATACTGATATGATGGAAGTGGATGGGGATGTTGAAATCCCTCCTAATAAAGCAGTTGTGTTGCGGGGCCATGAATCTGAAGTTTTCATCTGTGCCTGGAACCCTGTTAGTGATCTCCTAGCATCAGGGTGTGTTTCTCAAAGTGATACTAAAATGGCTTTTACAAATATCTTACTGAGCGTTTTATAAACATATGCATTATTCAGGTTTTCTGTTGTTGCTTATTTGTGGCCATTTTGTCGCTGTAAATGTTTTATTCCTTCATGAAGTAATTGTAGAATTTTTAATTAAACTTACTGTTTCGAGAACACTTGGGGATCCCAACGTGTAGAATGGGAGAAATACTGGAAAATCTGTGGTAGTTTAGTTTTTATTTGCCTTATTAATATTTGGATGTAAATATCTTGCCTTGATTCTGATAGTTGAGAATGTCATGAGGATTTAAAATACATTGCATGCTTTTATAGGTCTGGAGACTCAACAGCAAGAATATGGAATCTTAGTGAGAACAGCACCAGTGGCTCTACACAGTTAGTACTTAGACATTGTATACGAGAAGGAGGGCAAGATGTTCCAAGCAACAAGGATGTCACATCTCTAGATTGGAATGTGAGTGTCACTATATCCATGATGGATATAATTACTAGTATACCTAACCCTCAGAGCCTCAGACTCATTGCAGGGTTTGTCTATTTGTTCAGAAATTGGGGTTTTATTAACTAGTAACAAACTGGGAGTCATCGCCTGCCAGCCGTCTCCTCCACTGTGGTGTTAAAAGACACAAACTTGCCTTAGACCAGGGTACAATGTCCAGCTCTTCAGTATATCCCGCAGCATCTCCTTGGTTAAGTTGTTACTTTTTACTCTGTACTTCATTTTCCTTAAATGTCAAGTAGATCTGTGAAAATGGTACCTAAATATTTGAGATAATAGGCGAAAATTCTTACCATAATAACAAACAACATACTAAATCCATAACAACCGAGTTCTTAGTTGGGGGATAAAAGAATTCTATGTAGCAGAAAACATGTTCTTGTTTTTTCTCTTTGTTCTGTGAACTGTTACAACTTTATTACCAATTTCCTTTTAGGGATCATTAGTCTAGATAACGTCTAAATTTTATTCCCACTGTAGGAATCTTCTAATTCTCTGATTCTGTGTATGATTCAATATCTTTCAGGACAACTTGACTACTCTGACTTACAAAAAACTTTGACTTCATTGTTGATAAATTCTCACCATTTAGTTATAAATACATCTCTTACCTCACCCTGCTAGCCCCCGCCCCACCTCCAAACCTCTTAGATCTATTTCAGCATTGCAAAGAATATCTCACGATAGTAGTTCTTCCTCAGCAAATGAATGTTCTTTTCTCTTCTATTTAACAACCCTTTGTGGGCTTTCTCAAGGATCTTCTAATTCTTTTCCCAAGGAATGAGATCTATCTTTAAAATCATTATTCCCACTAAAGTTCTCAGTTTCTGTGACATGTTTTTTCAGAAATCGTAACTAGGTATTTTTAGCATTTTCTTCCAAAATTGCCAGCAGCATGTTTACTCTTCCCCTCCATATGACAATTCTAAAAATTCCAAAGGGGTTTAGCACATGGTAGTATTATTTACTTGTAGGATCAAGATAGAATTATTTTCTTAATATGGGCCCTTATTGTATCTTAGTTCAGACATATAGCTTTCTTATGGTACCTGGCCCACTGGTCATGTTAATTTAATGAAATTTACAGTTTACACTGAAAAGGATGGTTAATGAATGAATATTGGTTTGTTGAGCTTGGTAGTTCTGAACTGCATTTTATAGTTTTGAAAAGTGTGGGCTTTTTGAAAATGTGTTAATCACGGTGAGCTTGGAAAACATCATCCTTGATCAATGATTCTTTTCCGTGGCTAAAGCAAGAGAGCCTGTGAGATTTCTCATCTTTAAAGTATTCTTTGCCTAGTTGAGCAGTTCATGAACTAAAACATTTAGGGACTGATAGTTTAGAGGAAACTTAACATTGTGTAGAATCTGGAAATAAGCTTTTACTGTTGACTTCAACATGGCTCCCCTTCTTCTTCAGATAGAGCCCTAAGGGATTGCCATGTCTTAGCAGAACTGAGTCTGCATTTCCCAGAACCAGCATTTGTTTCTGTTTGTCACTTAGCCATACTGCTAAAATGGCTTGAGAGATGTGAAATAGGTGATCTTGTTTTGAATGACCTTACCAAAACCCATCAAGAATATGTCAAGTAATGCAGGATTTCATTCTCCAGTAATGTTTAGTCATTCTAGCAATAGTCTGTTTACTATAATCTGTAACTTTTGCGTTTGCATAGAGTTAGTTAGATCTGTCCTTTTATTACACCATTCATCGAGGCAAGGCGCGTAGCAAGGGAATATAAGTTGAGACAAATTTATATGGACTTTTCCTCCTGGTAAAGTAGGCAGTTATTCTTACTTCATTAACTATAAAGTCAGCCTGCGCTCTTTTCTGGCTCTTTTGCTTGTGTTGCTCTTTTTATTGGCAAATATTTCATAGTGGGAAGGGATTAATAATAGAAAGGAACATTCAAATTTTTAAGAATCTGATCATTTGAAACAACGATATTGTTTGGATCATACACACACACTTTGTTTTAGACAGTAAAGGATTTAGAGGAATGGCCATATAAAACCTTCTAATCACATTTTAAAGTTTTCCTTTTTTTACTTCTAATAAATCATTCTAAGATTATGAATTTGATATTCGCCCCAATCCACCACTCTACCTTCATTGTTAGTTGTGTGAGTCTGTGAGAATACTTTGGGCATGCATGAGGCGGGACGATGTAGATCCTGGTCCAGAGCTATTACTGTCAATTGTTGAGCTTTGGATATAAGGTCCCCGTACAACGCTAGCTTCACAACAGTGAAAGGGTTTCATGGGCCGTTAGTGGCACTCACAAGTAGGCAAAACTGGCAAGTTTTGAAGCAGAGAATGTCTTCATTCTCTTCTGTACCTGGGATGAGATACTTCAACAACAATTAAATTATAAACCGTATCTAGATTATATAATTAAAGAAATGTTTTTCTCTGGCAGAGTGAAGGTACACTTCTAGCAACTGGTTCCTATGATGGGTTTGCCAGAATATGGACTAAAGATGGTAAATGAAGCATTTTCCTTTTTATTTTGTTGTTGATCTGAAGTTAGAAAATTTAAAGTAATGTTAATGTTTTTCTTTTGAATTTTAGGTAACCTTGCTAGCACCTTAGGGCAGCATAAAGGCCCTATATTTGCATTAAAATGGAATAAGAAAGGAAATTTCATCCTAAGTGCTGGAGTAGACAAGGTAAAAGCTCATTAAGTTCTGTAAAGGTGAATGTATTACAGGGTTTAATTGAAAGCAATGTTTTGTCTTAGCTGCCAATCACATAAACATTCCTATTTGGGAAATTCAAATATGAATTTATGATAGAAATACTTTCTTAGGTCTATCAGCTCATTCCTGAATCTACTTATCAAAATGTTTTTATCCTTTTATCTATGTGAACACTTTTAATTTTAGCTGGAATTTGAGCCATAACCAATGTCATACCTTCTGCACTTTTTTGCTTCCCTTCTGCGGTTTCTAGTTAGTCTCACCAGTGAACATGGCTCTGGAGTGAATCCATGGGAAATTCTAGAGCTGGTCTGTTAGCCGAACTCCTGGTACTTAATTGAAGCTAATATGAAATGCAGAATCTGGCTAGTCTTCATCTAACTTGGCTGGTGAATATAGATGAATTGGAAATACGACCTTCTTCCTCCTAAATAAGGGTTTAAGATTATCTTAATCCAGGAAGGGACATGATAATAATTGAGTGTGGTGTCAAACGGGGAAGTGAAGAGAAACTGGTTCACTCTTTATATTCAGAGAGCAATAAAAAAAGTGGCAAAAGGGGAAGAAAAGTGAAGTAGGCTGGGAAGGAGAGAGGTTGAGTCCTGTTGATAGTCACTGCCACTATACAATACTTGAGGTTCTTGCTTTAAGTATTGCCAAAATTCAAAGCTGCCTTTTTGTGTAAATATGAGCCTTTAAAATCTTTCAATATTGAGAACTGATTGCATTGTTAACCAAGAACTTAATCTCTTAGTAAACATCTATAGGAATCTTACGTTAATGTACTATTGCAATGGAGTTTTTAAAGCAAAATCTAATACGATGCCTCACGCTTTGTAGACTGCCAATAATTGTTATTTGAAGTAAGTTGACCGATGCAGAATCATCAGGGAAAAACCAAACTACTTAATAGTCATTTGCTCCCAAAGTGGAGTATAGCCTTGTGATACTATTTGGGATAAAGTGTTTAAAATTAAATCCACTCTGACATTGTATATTGCTTTAATACAGTTAGGCATATAATTTATGCATCTATGATAAACTTCTTTGCGTGAGTTTATTTTTCTTTTCCTTTTACTCTCAGACTACAATTATTTGGGATGCACATACTGGTGAAGCCAAGCAACAGTTTCCTTTTCATTCAGGTAAATTTCTTATAATTTACGTGAAAGCTGGAGCTTGCTTCTGTTTTTCTAATAAAACTTCTAACAGCATATAATTTATTTTAAATGTTGAAATATCAAGTATCAGTCTTGTTACTAGTCCTTTCGAGAGTTGATGTTCCATGACATTCAGACTCTTAATTGTCAGACAATCATCAAACGTTTTCTGTGAAATGCACCATAAAGAAAGCATTTGCAGCCTGGTGCAATTAGGGGTGGCATTATTTAATGGAAAGAACATAGATTTTTGAATCAGAAAATCTAAGTTTGAATGTCAGTTCCACTCCACTTAAGAAGCATTAAGACTGAGCGAGTCACTTAACCTTTCTGAGCCTCCTTTTCACTATCTGTGAATGAGGGATAATAATAATAATGCCTATTTGTTATGGGGATAAGACTAAATGATATACATGAAAATACTGCATAGACTCCTGTAAGTTTAGGTATTGTCATTTTCTCATTTTGGATCGAGATACCTGAGTGTCTGTCTACATGAAGTGAACAATAGACTTTCCCAATGTTGTTGGAATGTTGGTGGCTTAGATGGATTTCTCTTTTAAGAAATACTCAATCTGGTACTTTTATCTGATTAATCCGACCTCGAAAATGGTGCTCTGTCCTGTATGATATACAGCCACACACCCAGACATTCGGCCTGAGTAGAGAGCCAGGCATATTTTTGTGCCTGAGCTCCATTTCAGCCTAGAACCTTTGCACCGCTTTTCAGTGAGTTTCCTGACTGCAGTAACTAAATGATGTTAAACTGGAACAAGATACCCAGTGGTTTTAGTATTACCTGATTTAGCTGTCTCTTTGATTCTGTTGTACTGGAAAAAATTTTAATTTGGAGACTGACTAAAATAATAACCCTGGTTATTCTCAAATCTTTGATGACATCCTTTGACAAACAGCCATTGGCACAGCATCAACTTTAAAATGGAAATTTGCAAGTTCAGGCATTTTGCTTTTTTCCATTCTTTGTTTAGTGTGCCTAAACAAGCAAAATAAGGTGCAAAATGATTTTTCTGTAGTGTCTGAATAAGTTTGCAAACATCGTTAAACAATTCCACTTGATGAAAGCTCACCACTCGAATAAGTATTTACACACATTTTTGTTCACCTGTTGTACTTCCTTTTCACTTTTGCTTCTAGTTTTCAGAATTCTCTCAGGCTTCTGGC
Source organism: Trachypithecus francoisi (assembly GCF_009764315.1). Taxonomy (NCBI): domain Eukaryota; kingdom Metazoa; phylum Chordata; class Mammalia; order Primates; family Cercopithecidae; genus Trachypithecus; species Trachypithecus francoisi. The sequence goes on along the minus strand of NW_022681453.1, from coordinate 123,974,683 downwards.
TGTTAATCATAAAAATTTCTCATACATCCTAGGAGTAATGTAAAGTTGAAGTAAGTATGTTTATGGTACTGTTGCTGGGTACCATATGATTAGTACCGACTTTGTGTTGGAGATGGTGCTCTTTCTGTCCCCTTTAGTCCTGACTACAACCTGATGAGGTACATAGTATGAAAGTATTTTTATGAATAAATAAGCTTCAGTTTACCCATCGTATTCTTTTTTACCATACTTTTGTTTTTAAAAACAGTTTTATTGAGGTACAGTTGACATAAAATGAACTGTATGTATTTTACTTGAACAATTTGATGTATTTTGACCTATGTATACACCATTGAAACTATTACTACACTCAGGATGATGAATATATCTGTTAACCTTCAGACATTTCTTTTTGTCCCTTAGTAATACCTCTCTCCCATCCCCAGAGATTAGATTACGTTATATGATTGGAATCATAAAGTACATACTCTTTTTTGGTCTGTCTTCATTCATTCTGCATAATTTTTAATTCCTGCAATATACAAAATATATCTTATTCAACTGTTTATATTATCAGTAAGGCATCTAATCAACAGCTGGCTATTAGTTGGTAAGATTTTGGGGATTCAAAAAGCTATATGCAGATTTCCAGCTGCACAGGGGGCTGGTGCTCCTAACACTCACATTATTCAAAGATTAATCGTATCATATGTTCAAAAAGCTAAGTAGAGACACAGAAGATGTCATTAAACTTCTAGAGGCAAAAACAACATGTGAGATGAAAAATGGCCCGATAGGATAAACCACAGATTTGATGCTGCGGAAGAAATGATTTACGACCTTGGAGGCTGCATAGAATCTATCCAAAAACGGAGAACGTAGACTGGAAAAGAGGGTGGGGACAGAGCATGAATGAGTTGTGATACAACTTTGGACAGGCTAATACCTAAGTAGTCAGAATCTTAGGTAAAAAGGTAGGGGAGGGAAGAGAGGCAGAAAACAAGATGAAGTATTTAGCCCATTTAAAATATCACCTCAAGGTAGATGGTGACCAGTTAAAGATGTGCACTGTAAATCCTGAAACCACCACTAAAAATAAAGAATTGCAGGTAAGAACCCACCAAAGGAGAAGAAAATGTCATCGTAAAAAATATCCAATTAATCCAGATGGAGGTAGAAATACAAAGAGGAAGAACAGAAGAGATAAACAGAAATACAGTAAATTTAAATGTAACTTTATGACAAAGCAAATTAAGTGTAAATGGCCTAAATATTAAAAGGCAGAGATTGTGAGATTAAATCAACAAGCAAGACTCAACTATATGCTGCCTATGTAAAATAGACTTCAAATAGAAAAACATCAATAGACTGAAAATAAAATGATGTGAAAATGTATACCATGCCATCACTAATCAAGAGACAGCTGAAATGGCTACATTAATAGACAAACTAGATTTCAAAGCTCAGAAGATTTACAGGGAAAAAGGAGGTTATTAATACAATGTTAAACAGCCAATTCAAAACATTTTAAAATGACAATGCATTTAATAACACTTTCAAAATATATGAAGCAAAAAATGATGGAGCTTCAAAGGAAATAGAAATTACTGGGCTTCCAATTACTGTTGAATATTTCAATATTCTTCTCTCAATAATTGATGGAATGAGAAGACAGGAAGAAGGAAGTAAATCTGTAAACGATTTGAAGATTATCTAGTAACTTGACCAACTAAATGACATTTATAACAACAATGGAATTAAATTAGAAATCAGTATTAGAAACATCTCTGGAAGAGCACAAATACCCAGGAACCCACACTTTTAAATAACTCATGGGGCAAAGAAGAAATCAAAATTAAGGTAGAAAGTTTTATATTTGACTACAGATTTTATGAATTAATAATATACTAAAATCCATTGAATTGTATACTTTAAACAGGTGAATTGGTATGTGAATTATATGTCAATAAGGCTTTTTAAAAATGAAGTCAGTAATAAATGCATCCTTCTTTGCTCAGAGGTTTGGTCCTTCTCTTTTAAAATTACGGAGGCTACATGGGTTAATGAAAGTAAATCAGAACAGGGGTGGAGCAGACAAAAATTTTAACTTTAGCTCCAAGATTTTAAAAAATTGTATAATTGGGAAAATTAAGTTTTCTTAGCCTCTTACGTGTAAAATGAGACTGGTGTTACCTGTCTCATTTGTCAGGTACATAAAATTTTTTTTTTAAATGTTAGAACTTTCTTTCTAAAAAGCTTGTACTATCAAGACTCATTTTAGGAATAACTATAAAATAAGGAGGTATGTGTTCTTTGATTATATCAATCTGTAAGCACTGTTATTTTATGAGGCAGGCATATCACAGAAGTATTAATCACACAACTTACATTGCAACATTTCCTACATCTCAACAATCTTGATTTGGTTATGTAGTTTGGTTTTTTTGTTTTATTTTTATGAACCTAATAGCTTATTTGTTTTAATGCTGCTTTTTGTTTATGTTAGCCTCCTCTCTAACATTTTGCAGGCTGCCCTGTATAAAATTAACACCTCTGGAACATCCTGACAGATATATGGCCTTCTTAATAACATTTTAGTGCATCTTTAACTGTCTTCTAAATCAATTAGATTTTTCAGGCTTCGTTCCCTTCCTCATTTTTTGCACTTGTTAACAATAGAAAGATTATTTACCAAAGAAACATTAAAATTTTTAGAATTGTATTTTAAGTAATAATATTTAATGTTAAAATGAAAGTGCACAGTAGTTACTGAATTAGCTTCCATGGAGGAAAATGGAATGTAAACCAGACAGACACTCCAAGAAAGGGAATTTAATACAAAGAAATAGTTGCATAGGTGTTGGGAAGAGTGGAAAAACTAAGGAATAGGAGGTAACCCAGAGACTAATTGAAGGAAGTCTAAGACTCTAGAGGAGAAGGCAGGACGTGATTGCCCCGTAGGGACTGGGGTGTAGAGGATACGCTGCCTGGCAATGTTCAACACCCAGTCTGAAATGATGGCAATCATCCCTGTCGTCTTACTACTCCTGACTTTGGACTCCTCACTTTGAATTCCTGACAATGTTTTACATTGTATGAACCCACCTGGAAACCACTAGGCACAGGAACCTGGGAAATAACTTACAATAGCCCTCCTGGGTTTCTCATCCTAGCAGGGCGGAGTACAGAAAGGAACGAATGAGAGTTGACTGCCAAATGAACAGGACAGTCATCCACATTGCTGTCAGAAATGGTGATACACACAAACAGAGGCAGAGTTCACACATCATGCTGATAAAGTTGGCACATATTTTTATTTGCTAGTTGATTTAGGTTGGGTTCTCCCAAAAGGCAGGCCCTGTGCCAAACATTTGAGTGACATGACTTATTGCGGAAAACCTCTTAGGAGAAATAAGTGAAGAAATATGGGAAGCAGGATGGGGGAGTGGGAAGAAGCCAAGGAAGGAAGTGATCGCTGGTGAAGAAAGGCCCAGTCTCAGCCTGGTGCAGAGGGGAGCTTGCACCTCACAGTTTTTCTTACACTGAACCAAGGATGCTAGGTCTTTAGATCTCCCCTCCCTCCCTCCTTCCCCAAAACGTACACAACACCAGCTTGGATACCCGTCTTCTAGGGAGGGCGCAGCAGCAGAGCAAGGCAGTTCTGTGAAGTTTGTCCCTGGCAGCCTTTAGCAGTGAAGCACTGCTAAAGCACAGGCAAAAAGGCTTATGGGCAGGAAAACCAAACACCAGCTAAAGCGGTGCTGCTTCATGACTAGTATAAAAGTACAGCTTACGACTTACTCAGCCTGACAGCTCTGAAGTGTGGTTTTTGACTGTGTTTACTTTGTTGGGAATTCTCATAATTTGAAATTTTGTATAAAAGGTGAATTTATGTTAATAATTTTATATGGCACTGTGTTTGTTAAAAAGTTGAGTGAGGGAGGATTAAATGTTTTAAATATAGTTATTCAAAATTTCATATACCCTCCATAGTAAGTTCCCATTAAATATTTTCTTTCCAATCTATTTCCTTAATGAGCTTAACTCAATCCAAGTGGTGTCCTGATACCTAGTTTTTCATTGTAGAAATATACCCAAAACTATTTTAATGTCTGGTCATATTACTACAATTAGCTTCTTTGTTCTTTAGTACATAGTACTTTTAGATTTGGGGCTTACCTGATTTGTGTTTTGCCAGGCAATGAAATCAGTTTCTCTTTCCTGTTATCCTTTGTCTTTTTTTAAAAAAAGTCTCAGTATAGTTCTGATTAAAATTTCCTTTCTGAGTTCTAAATGCTTTAAATCTTCTTTTTGCATTCTTTTTACTTCTCCTATCCATAGTTACAAGTTCTTATGCATGACATATCTCTTGACTTATAAGTTTAACTGCTGAAGCACCTGTTTATGTTTCATTTTTAACATAGCCAGTTACTGTTATACTTGGATATACGCAATGAGGGAGTTTGTGGCTTTGTTTTCCCTTTCCACAGACATCTCTAATCTCCTTTATTAAATGCTTTGTATTTCTACTAATTAGTATACATAGCTAAACTTTTTGTTTTTGTTTTTTGAGACAAAGTCTTACTCTGTTACCCATGCTGGAGTGCAGTGGTGCAGTCCTGGCTCACTGCAGCCTCGATCTCCCCAGGTCAAGCAGTCCTCCTGCCTCAGCCTTCCAATAGCTGGGACTGTAGGCATGGACCACTACACCTGGTTGATTTTTTATTTTATTTTATTTTTTAGAAATGAGGTCCCACTCTCTTGCCCAGGCTGGTCTCAAACACCTGGGCTCAGGTGATTCTCCTGCCTTCACTCCCAAAGTGCTGAGTCACACCTGGCCACACAGCTCAACTTTAACCCTCCTGTTTTTCTCCTTTAAGTTTTTTCTTTAAATTAGGGTTGACAAACTTTCACTAAAGGACTTGAAAGTATTTTAGACATTGCAGGCCATAAGATCTCTGTTGCCACTAGTCAGCTCTGCCCTTGTAGTGAAAAAGCAGCCATAGATAATATACAACTTAATGCATTTGTCTGGGTTTCAATAAAACTCTTATTTATGGACACTGAACTTTAAATCTTACTTCACATTTGTATGTCTTCCTTTGATCCCCTCCTCCACCCTTGCAATATAAAAGCCATTCTTGGCTCATGTGCCATAGTTTGTCAACCCCTGCTTTAAATGCAGTGTCTTTGATATGCTTCTGTTGCTTAACCCAGTTACTCGCTTAACCCAGTTACTCACTATCATTACCGTAATCTGTGTTGCTAATTACGGAGATCCTTTGCACCTTGCAGCAGGGGAAAAGGATGTTCAATAATTTCAGAGCTAAACTCAGGCAAAGTATTAAATGCGAGCCTGCTTTGGGGCTTCGGAGGTTTTAAATTCATTGATTTTAAGGGGCATTTGCTTTTAAGAGGTGTTTGACAAAAGTTGCTTAGAAGAAAATTATTTAGAAATCGTATGCCGTATTCCATTTGTTAGTTGAGTAGATAATAATGGGAATGATACATATTCAGTATAACATTTGTCTAACTCTTGTAATTTACAAAGTACTTCCACATACATTACCTCACCTGGTCTTCACCATGTGTACTAAAGATAAAGATAGTACAAGTTTAGTATCCCTTATCTAAGTGTTTGGGACCATGATTGTGTTGCACTTTTTATTTATTTATTTTTCTGATTTTGGAATATTTGCATATACATAAGGCAATATCTTGGGGATGGGACCCAAGTCTGAATATGAAATTAATGTATGTTTTACATACACCTTATAGCCAGATGGTATCATTATATAGTATTTTCACTAGTTCTGTGCATGAAGTAAAGTTTGTATTAAGCATTTAATGTGTGGAATTTTCCACTTGTGGCATCATACTAGCATTCAAAAAAGGTGCAGATTTTGGAGCATTGTGGATTTTGAATATTCAGATTGGGGTGCTCAACTTGTGTGTTAATTCTCACTCTAGATGAGGATATATCATGAGAGGTTAAGTGACTTGCTTGTGTCCACTAATTAGTCAGTGACACAACCGAGGCTTCTTGTCCATTGAACACACACAGATTTTAGAAATGAAAAGCATGATATCATGTTTAATTTTATCATTTTATAAAAGAGAACCCAAGACCCAGTGCTAGTAATTTACGGAGCCAGCTCTCAGGGACCTTCATCTCCCAGTTACTAGGCCAGTGTACTCTCTTTTAGGATCTGCCTCACCTAGAAATAACTAGATTGAAATTTGTTAATATTGTTATATATAGATACCTTTAATTTTTTCTTAATATCTTAAAAAGTATAAAGTAAAATGTTTAAGTGCCTATTAGTGTAAATTATTAGTCAACAGTGGTTCAAAACTAAAACTCTTGGATTTTAGTACATGTGGAATAAATGCAAAACTTACATTTGTTCTTTTGCAGCACCAGCATTGGATGTTGATTGGCAGAGCAACAACACCTTTGCTTCTTGTAGTACAGATATGTGCATTCATGTCTGTAAATTAGGACAAGACAGACCTATTAAAACATTCCAAGGACATACGGTAAGAAACCTTTTTTTCTACGTTAAAGTGGTCGTGGTTAACAAGTAATGTTTCAGAATAGTTTTAAAGTATGTATGTTTAATATTCAAATAGCTACCCAGTCTATACAATGAAAATGTGAATATTTGCTGTTATTTTTAGAATGAAGTAAATGCTATCAAATGGGACCCAACTGGCAATCTCCTGGCCTCCTGTTCTGATGACATGACTTTAAAGGTAATTTGCTTAGTAGGGAGAAATGGGATGGGGTGTCACACAGTATGGTTGCTCTGACTGTTTTAAGATCTTTTAGAATGTCTCTTACAGTGAATGTTTATGTCTGGATGAAAACTCCAACATTTTAAATGGCTAACCATTGTTTTTTAAATTTAATACTTCCTTTTCTGAAATACATAAAACTATTTGAATGTAGCAAATTGTATTAAAATGATGGCTTATGATACAATGGGACTTTTATGATACCCTATTAGTTAGGGTTCTCCAGAGAGACAGAACCAATAAGAAGATGGATGGATGGATGGATGGATGGATGGATGGATGGGTGGGTGGGTGGGTGGATAGGTGGGTAGGTGGATGGATGAGAGATTCACTGTGAGAAATTGACTCACATGATTATGGAGGCTGAGAAGTCCCACAGTCTGCTGTCTATAAGCTGGAGACCATGAAAGATGGAGGTATGGTTCCATAGCCAGAGAAGGAGTGCCAATGGTGTAAGTCCCAGTCCAAGAGCAGAAGACCAGTATACCAACTCAACAGTCAGGCTGAGGCAGAGAATTCTCGCTTCCTTGGCATTTTTGTTCTGTTTAGAGCCTCACTGGACTGAGTGATGCCGCCCCACCCCCCCCAACACCCCCACCCCTACATTGGGGAGGGCGGCAGTCTGCTTTTCTCAGTCAGCTAAGTTAGCTTGTCTCAACTGGAAACACCCTCAGACACAGCCGGAAATAATGTTTTACCAAATACCTGTACCCTGTGACTCAGTCAAGAAGACATATAAAATTAGCCATCACCAATAGTAAGAAAGGTCGTGCTATAAATTGTCTTCACCATTAGAAAGTCATATGTTGATGCAATTAGAGGTTATTTGCAATTAAATTTATTTGCATATGTGAAGATTTGACTAATAAGTACTCAAGATCTTTGTAGCATTCGTGGATTTGATTGAACTTCTTTGCATTGTATTAATTTGATTTCGCTGTGGTATGAATATATATTACCATTGCTGGAAAACTGATATATAGCAGAGAATCTCTCAGTGAGGGAGCTTAGTTGACATACCAGCATCCACATCTCAACATGGATCTCTGTTTTTCTTGTTGTATGGCTAAAAGCAAAACTGCTATCTTGCACCTAAACAGATCTAAGCACACCAGATTCCTCAGTTGGGGAAAAAAGCATTTTGAGGTAAAGAACAACCTAATACTTATTTCCAAAATAAATGAAGCTTTAAGCCCTCTCCAGCAACAGGTAACCCTCTACTGAAAACAGTTTTATCCTTGACTTTGCAGTACCAGGGACTGCAGATGTGATGACACTTACAGATATGAAAATCTTGAGGGAACACTGCTTTTCCTGCTACTATGAACAGATTAAATTTAACCTTGGGAAACTTGTGAGGTTTTCTCCCTTAAGTATCTGCTATGTTTTTAGTTAGACAATTTTTAAGTCTGGGCTCCCTTACAAAATTGCTAATAGTAATACTTTTCTTAATGCTTTCATCTTTGGCTTTTCCTTTTATGTACATGCATTAATGCTTACAGCATGAGAAAATTTCTTCTGAAATTGTGTGTGACACATATGAGGAAATGACAGAAAGGTAATGTCCAGAGGGCCTTGTGCCACATATTGAGTTGAAGGTGGAGAGAAGTTAAACCTAGAAATTGTCAGAGTTTTTCTTCATCCTAAGAATGTTTAAAGGTCACGAAGGATTTTAAAGCAAAAACTAGGATGGATGGATAATGTGTAATGGGCTGTTTTCTGAGAAGAGGGAATGCCAGATGGAATGAGGTGACGTTGAGTCATGTGAGTGGAGGAGATAGGTGGGACTGATGCTTGGAGAACTGTAAGCTCAAGATTAAAAACTGGGAATTCTTAGCAGATAGGTGGTCGTTAAAATCCTTGGGCATGGCCGGGCCTGGTGGCTCACTGTTGGGGTTCAATCAGTCTGGTGGGAAAAATATTAGAGACAGTTATAGAAATAGACACAAATCTTCTTGGAAGGCCGAGAAGTAACTTCAGTAATCGATCTGGCTGAATGCGGCCTGGTTCCTTTACCCTGAGTTAAACAAATTAAAGTAGTAATAAAGAAAGGCAGAGTAGTTTACCTAGCTAGCTTGTTTACTTATATAATATTAAGACTAAGCTTTGATGTGCCATGGGTGCTTAAGTGCTTTTTACTTGGGAAGTCCCGTGTCAGTTACCCTCCAATGGTGTTGACTCAAGCCTGTGTGAATTAATCTTTTTTTTTTTTGAGGCGGAGTCGTCTTGCTCTGTCGCCCAGGCTGGAGTGCAGTGGCCGGATCTCAGCTCACTGCAAGCTCCGCCTCCCGGGTTCCTGCCATTCTCCTGCCTCAGCCTCCCGAGTAGCTGGGACTACAGGCGCCCGTCACCTTGCCCGGCTAGTTTTTTGTATTTTTAGTAGGGACGGGGTTTCACTGTGTTCACCAGGATGGTCTCAATCTCCTGACCTTGTGATCCGCCCGTCTTGGCCTCCCAAAGTGCTGGGATTACAGGCTTGAGGCACCGCGCCCGGCCTGAATTAATCTTACTGAATAAATGCGAGTCTCATTAGCTGATCAGGGCCATGGTTGCAACTGTTCACAGAACTCTCCAGGGAGTCTATAAGTGGCTGGGACACCCTCAGCTGGACTGGCAAAACAGAGTATCTATGTGTTAGTGTACTTCATTCATCCATCGCTGGGTCAGGGTCTGCGGGGACCCCAGCAGCTGGTACCCCCATGAGAGGCATGTTGCCACAGCTCATACCTGTAATTAAAGCACTTTGGGAGGCCGAGGTGGTGGATGGTTCACTTGAGGTCAGGAGTTCAAGACCAGGTTGGTCAACATGGTGAAACGCCATCTCTGCGAAAATACCAAATTTAGCCAAGCATGGTGGCAGGCGCCTGTAATCCCAGTTACTTGGGAGACTGAGGCGGAAGAATCACGTGAACCTGGGGGACGGAGGTTGCAGCCAGCCAAGATAGTTCTGGGCGACAGAGTGAGACTTGATCTCAAAAAAAAAAAAAAATTGGGATAGGGACAAAACTGTGTGGGTAGTGCAGAGTGAGAAAAGAGGGGAGCTAAAAGAGTAAGTCTTCAGAAACTCTAACAATCACCAAATCAAGAGGAATGAGCTTTCCAAAGGAAACTGAGAAGGAATGACAAAAGTGGAAAAAAAGTACGTAGAGAAAATTATTTCAAGGGAGGTAAGAGTTGAGAGTGGCTACAGTATCAAATTCCATCAATTAGATCGAATGAAATCAGTTCTGAAAACATGTCGTTCAGATTTACTTTACTTGGGGTCGTAAATACATAGGGCACCAAAAACACTGTGATGCTTCATTATCTTGTAATGGTCGTGTCACGGAAATGTAAAGTTGAGCTAATTTTTTTCTTGGTTGGCCCTTGGGTTTGGGGTGTTGTATGTGTTTGTGTTAAGGAGATACTGTAGGACCTACCATGTCTTTATTGAGTGATTTTTTTTCCAGAAATACTCTTCGTGTTGATTTCTATTAATTTTTGCTCAAAAATAATAGACACTTGAAATCTATATACATAGGCATATTTTCATCTCAGGAAAGGCTTATTCTCTACTTTGACTACTTTTGTCTACTTTTTCTTCCTACTTTCCATCTTTTCGTTTGAACTTGATTTCCTATGTTACTTTTTATGGTTCTCTGTGAGTCATCATTATTTGTAAGTTGGTTATTTATTTTCAGTTCTCCATTGTGAAATTTTCCTGATTCTAGAATTCTAAGAGCAGTTTATGATGTAGATCTTTTACTTAAAGGACAGTGTAAAAACTGGACCTTCAGCATTTTAGGATTGTTACCTTATCCAAAGTAATCTCAGAACGACTATAGTTAATTCAGTCTTCAAACTTCATAATAGTGAATATTTTTAAAGGGCTTAAAGCTAACTTTTTTTTGTTTAACAGATATGCAAATATTAAATATATTCGATTGCATTTCAGTTTCTTTGTAAATATTCTTTTCTATCATCATTCTGTTTATAGCACTCATATATTAGACTGTCCATATAATAATTTAAGTGTCAAGATAATATTTTAAATGTACTAATTGTATGGAAAAATAATTATATACATTTTTCTTTTTTGTTTAGATATGGAGTATGAAACAAGACAATTGTGTCCATGATTTGCAAGCACATAATAAAGAAATTTATACTATCAAATGGAGTCCAACAGGACCAGGAACTAATAATCCAAACGCCAACCTTATGTTAGCAAGGTGATACTTCTGTTTTATTCTTCCTTTTATGAGTTTTCTACAAATACAACTTCTAATAAATATGACAGAACTTTAGGGAAGGTTTCATCAAATGGAAACTTTTTTTTTTCTCCCTAATTGCAGTAGTTTTTGGTGTACAGGTGGTTTTGGGCTACAAGAATAAATTCTTTAGTGGTGATTTCTGAGATTTTAGTGCACTGGTTTTGCAAGGAGTATAGTGTACCCAGTGTGTAGTCTTTTATCCCTCACCTCTCTCTCAATCTCCCTACCCCTACCTCCAGTCCACAAAGTTCATTATATCATTCTTATACCTTTGTGTCCTCATAGCTTAGCTCCCACGTATAAGTCAGAACATGATATTTGATTTTCCATTCCCAAGTTATTTCACTTAGAATGATGGCCTCTAGCTCTATCCAAGTTGCTGCAAAAGACAGTATTTCATTCCTTTTTATGGCTAAGTAGTATTCTGTGGTGTAGGTATACCACATTTTCTTTATCCACTTGTTAGCTGATGGGCACTTACGTTGGTTCCTTAAGGGGAATCTTTAAACACTGGGTTTTATTATTATTTCAAGTTATAATGATATTTTATATTGAAATAATCGAATATTGACTGATAGCAAATATTGATGAAAATCCAAGCAATTGAGGCATAGCAAAATAAAATGTCTTTAGTATCTTTAGAAAAAAGACAAACGGAAAAATGTGGTCACTTCAGTGTTCAATACCATGCGAAACAGGGATTATTTAGAGAGAAAAGGAGTATAGTAAATGAGCACATTTATGTTTTCTTTTTTTTTTTTTTTTTTCTTTTTTTGAGACGGAGTCTCACTCTGTCGCCGGGGCTGGAGTGCAGTGGCCGGATCTCAGCTCACTGCAAGCTCCGCCTCCCAGGTTTACGCCATTCTCCTGCCTCAGCCTCCCGAGTAGCTGGGACTACAGGCGCCCGCCACCTCGCCCGGCTAGTTTTTTGTATTTTTTAGTAGAGGCGGGGTTTCACCGTGTTAGCCAGGATGGTCTCGATCTCCTGACCTCGTGATCCGCCCGTCTCGGCCTCCCAAAGTGCTGGGATTACAGGCTTGAGCCACCGCGCCCGGCCCACATTTATGTTTTCTACTCCTGAACTTGGGACATTCCTTTAAGGGTGTTTTTTGGTTTTTTGGTTTTTTTTTTTGCTTATTTAGCTTTTAATTTCTAGAACACTTGCTCTTCTTTCTGAATTTCATTTATTTATTATTTTCTTGTCACTGATTTGAAGCTCACAGAATATTCTTCCTAACAGTCCAGTCGGTCTGCTTCTCATAAAGAATTTTGGCTATTTTAGATGTGGCTGAATATGGGAGGTTGGGGTGGGAGCAAGGCTGGAGGAGTATTTCCTTACTTATAAATTAACTTTCTTTCCCTCCCTTTTCAGTGCATCCTTTGATTCTACTGTTAGGTTGTGGGATGTAGACCGAGGGATCTGCATCCATACCTTGACAAAACACCAAGAGCCTGTGTACAGTGTAGCTTTCAGTCCTGATGGCAGGTATCTGGCAAGTGGTTCTTTTGACAAATGTGTACACATCTGGAACACACAGGTATGTCTCCATTATTTAAATGGTCAGGTACTCTTAAATTTAGGTAGAAGCGTTTGCCTATACACTCTCCCCCACCATTTGCTTGTCATTCCTCTTGTGGCATTAATTGAATTCTTGGTTTTAGAATAAGATAGAAACCAATTGAAGTTATGTCTTTATGGAGACTGGAATTTTGAAATGGATTTAGATCATTCGTTTTATTATTGTATTCTTTTGTTTTTTTCCAACAGTTTTGTAGATATCAAATGTGAATGTTTAGGATGTATTTATTTACATAAATGACAGATTTTGTTTTTCAAAATAGTTGTCTCTGAAGGAGCTATATATGAGCAGTAAACATCAAAGGACCAGATTTTGTGGCTGAATGCAATAATTTATAAGAAAGAAACTTACAGCTACGTTACCTTTTCAGGTAGTATGTATAGTGTTTCAGAGATTCTTAAAAGTGGAGAAAACAGCCTGTTGCTTCCAATTTTTTAAATCTTCTCAGTGTTTTAGTTTTTATGCTCTATGTACTGTACTTTTTAAATAGTCATTGGACTCATCCTTCCTTTCAGTTATCAGATCTTTGTTGGATGTGGTGCACACGTAATAAGTTGTTATGGTGTATTTCTTTTTGTGTAGGTGTCCTCTCCCATAGTTCATCTCACAGATTAATTTTCATAACTTATTTTGAAGATTTTGAAATTATTTTATACATTCATACAGTTCAGAATAAACCTCAAACCTTATGTAAAGGTATACACTGAGAAACTTTGTTCCCATTTCTGTCTTCCTCTCCTGCTGGTAACAATTTTTCTTAGTTTTTATTTTTTCCTAACTTCTTTTTATGAATAAAAGCATTGTGCTTTTTTCATTTTACACTACCACTGACAATATAAAATAATATTTCACCTCACAGTTCAATCCTTTGGTGATAAATGGTATTTCAGCATAGTTTTAAATTTGCATTTTCTTATGAATGACATTAGGAATTTTTTTTATATATTTAAGCATACTTGTTAATTTTTCTGTGACTGACCATGTTTTTTTCCATTCTTTTCAACTGAGTTATTCATTGTCTTTGATTTCTAGCAGGACTTTATGGACTAAAACACTAAACCCTTTGTAATGCAGATTTTTGCTAGTTGAACAAATGATTATTAAGCCTGAATCTTATGTTACATTTCAATACAATTTTTAAATATTTATTTTTGTTTTTCTTTAAATAGAGACGGGATCTTTCTATGTTGCCTGGGCTGGCCTCGAACTCCTGGGCCCAAGGGATCCTCCCACCTCAGCTTCCCAAAGTGCTGGGATTACAGGCATGAGCCACCGTGCTGGGGCTTCTAATAAAATTTTAGGCTGCATATGGTGGCTCACGCCTGTAATCCAGCACTATGGGAGGCCAAGGTGGGCAGTTCTCTTGAGGTCAGGAGTTCAAGACCAGCTGGTCAACATCGTGAAACCCCATCTCTCCTAAAACCACAAAAATTAGCCAGGCGTGATGACACAGTAGTCTCAGGTACTCGGGAGGCTGAGGCAGGAGAATCGCTTGAACCCAGAGGTGGAGGTCGCAGTGGGCCAAGATCACACCACTACACTCCAGCCTGGGCAACAGAGTGAGACCCTGTCTCAAAAAAAATATTAAAAGTAATTAAGTAAAAATGTTTTGCTTTAATTTTTATTATTACTTCCTTACCTCTACTCCCATATTTTCTGTCTTCATGAATATGTGCCTGTGTTGGATATATTCTGTAACTATGATATATATGCTTTAAAAACTCTTTCCTAAATTCTAGTTTAACTTTGTGTTTGTGGGAAGACATTAATCATGCACCCAACTAACTTTTTTTTTTTTTTAAATATGAAGACTCGCTCTTGTCCCCCAGGCTGGAGTGCGATGGCGCGATCTCGGCTCACTGCAACCTCCGCCTCCCGGGTTCCAGCGATTCTCCTGCCTCAGCCCCATGAGTAGCTGGGATTATAGGCGTCTGCCACCACACCCAGCTAGTTTTGGTATTTTTAGTAGAGATAGGGTTTCACCATGTTGGCCAGACTGGTCCTGAACTCCTGACCTCAGGTGATCCACCTGCCTCGTCCTCCCAGTGTGCTGGGATTACAGGCATGAGCCACTGCACCCGGCCTCACCCAACTAAACTTTTTAAACTGAACAACAGTTACAGAGCTGGTGAAAGTGAATCTAAATCTAAATAATATAATTTCGACATGTATTCAAGTTAGTATTTGTTCATTTTCACTTTTAATAATTATACATTTCAAACAGAAAATACTATAACACTCATATACCTACTGCTCAGATTTAATTGATAAGAACATGTTGCCACACTGTTGTAAATCTCTTCCTTCCTATTTTTACCTGATAAAATGTTGTAGATACAGATAAAGTGTTCACTTCCATTTTCCTCTTCCTTCCTAGAGGCTATAGCAATCCTGAAGAGAGTGCCTGTCATTCCCATGATAAATGATATATACTACTATTTTCTGTGGTAAAATTGTAATTAATCATGCTGTTGTGAATTTTCTATTGTGTATCTTTTCAAGCTAGTGTTTTTACCACTTTTTTGAACTATCACATTAATACTTATATCTCTAGAATGATGATTTATTTAGACAATTCCAGAGTGTTATATGAATATATTAATGTATTCATTGTATATGATATATACAATGAATACATTAATATATTCATTAATATATTCATAATATGAATATATTAATTTTCAAATTTAATTTCCATGGGGGATTTAAAAATATACAACATTGCTGGAACATCCTTACACGTTTCCTTGTGCACATGAATGAAAGTTTCTTTTATGAGAATGCTTTTATATATATGTACACACACACACACACACACACACCCCTGTGCATGGCATATCCTGTAAGTGGAAATCATGGCCCATAGGGTATATTTATGTGCTTGTGCCAAACTGCTCTTCAATGTGCATGCACCCATTTACACTTCTAATCACAATATTTAGGATTTCCCATTTTCCTTTATCCTTAGGTTATCAGACTGGTAAACATTTTTCCAGTTACATGGATATGAAGCATTGTTTTTTTTTAAATTGCATTTTCTTGATTATCAATGAGTTTAAATATCTTTTCAAATAGTTATTATACAGTTGGACTTCAGCATTTTAATTCACCACCACCACCGTTTTTCAATTTTTTTATATTCTCTACTGATTAGTGTTCATTATGCATTCTGGGTACTAATCCTGCCTGGTCATATGGATTCCAGTGATCTCCCAGTACCACCTTCTTTCATTTTCTTCATGTGGAGTGTTTATCATGTACATGGTTTGTGGGGTTTTTTGGTTGTTGTTTTGTTTTCTCTTGAGATAGGGTCTCACTCTGTCACCTAGGCTGGAATGCAGTGGCAGATCAAGGCTCACTGCAGCCTTGACCTTCATGGGCTCAGGTAATCCTCCCACCCCAGCCTTTCAAGTAGCTGGGATCACAGGTGCATGCCACCACACCCAGCTAATTTTTGTATTTTTTTTTGTAGAGACTGGATTTCGCCATGTTGCCTAGTCTGGCCTCAACCCCCTAGGCTCAAGGAAGCCACCTGCCTTGACCTTCCAAAGTAATCCTGGGATTACAGGCATGAGGCACCATGCGCAGATCATGTGGAAGTTTTTAATGTTAATGTTTAGATGCTTTTTATCTTTATCTTTTTAAAATTAATTATTTTTAGAGATGGGGTCTTGCTGTGTTACCCAGACTGGACTCCTGAGCTCAAGAGATCTTTCACCTCAGCATCTTGTGTCTACTGGGTCTACAGGCATATGCCCTGTGCCTGGCTGGATCTTTCTTTTTTGATAGCTTTTTTTTTTTTAATAGCTTAATTCATTTTTCCTTAGAGATATCACTGAGGTCTGATATTTTTTCATGAAGTATCTAAGTTTTATTCCTTTATATATATGTTTTTAGCCCCTTTGGAACTGATTTTTATATATGATGTGAGGTACAGATATTTCTGTTTGGGCAGTCAGGTGAGCACCATTGATTGTCCCCTTTCTGTTTTCATAATGCCACTTATTTCATACACCCAGTTCATGTATATGCGATTTGTTTATACCTTCTTTGTTATTCCATTTGTATATTTGCCTTATCTGAATCAATAGCATAGTTTTAACAATTCTAACTTTATAAATCCCTCTTGTTATTGTTCTTCAAAATGGTTTTTCTGTTCTTGCCACTTTAGTCATCCATATTTCCAAAACAGCATACAATTTTGGGTTTTGTTTATGAGTGCCTTGAATTTATAGGTGAAATTAGGGAAAATTGTTACTGAGTTTTATCACCTATAAATATGTTATACCTCCATTTATTTGTCTTTTATTCCTTCGGTGAAGGTTTATAATTTCTCTGAGAATCTTTTTTTCCTAATGTGTTTTGAGGTGCCTTATGGTTTTTATGTTACTGTGAATGACCTCTTTTAAAAAATATATTCCTTTTATATACTAGTTTTTGCTCACATTTAGAACATTTTCAGTGAACTCATTTAGTCCGTTGTGACAAAATCAATTTTAATGAAATTTGGGCATAGAACTGTAGAGTGCTAATGGAACATACAACAAGACATTTAAGGGCATTTGACCAACTGTTGATACTATTTTGTTTTCACTATTGTGTACCAAAAGTCTTACTTTTTCAAACTTTGAAAATAGTAAAATAGTGGATTTTCAGTGCAGGAGAAAGTTATTATCCTATTGTTATATATACATCTAGGTTTCTTGTTTTCCCCTTTCTTGCCTCATGAATTGCCTAAGCATTTGATGAGTAAATTGTGGAAGTCTTGTGCCAGCATACATACAAATTTGAGGTAGATGCCGACGATCCAAGCCATTGGCCTTTTTAAATGTCTTAGCTCTGCCTTGTTGACCATAATGTTTTGGTTCATTATAGCCCAGTTCAAGCTTAGAGATTGGTAAGTGCTTTTAAAAGAAAGTTGTTTGTTTTTTCAATCCCAAGTTGACTGTAGATTGAATGTCTGTAGGTTGACTATAGATATTATTTTTTTTATACCTCAGCAAACTTTAGATTTTGTTGGTTCTACTTTTTTCTCTTCTCATTAACGTAGATATTCAAAGCCTACTATACTTGAACTTAATCTCATAAATTATGAGACATTTTAAGTAAACAAAGCAGTTGAGCCTTCCCAGCCTGATAATCGGTAGCAATGTGTCAGTACCAGTGCATCTGTGATTCTGTGATTTGTGCCACGTTACCAGGCTAAATTTGAAGAGGAAAACTCAAACATTCTTCCAGCTTAGTTGTTATCTTGGATAGGCTGAATGGGAGGTATTTGCAAGGTGCATGATTTGTTGCCGTGTTGTTTTAAGTAGATCTGCCACCTCTAGCTTGACTTCAGGTTACCATAAAGCTGCAGAGGTCACTTTTCTGATTTGTCGGGGCAGAACACCTGAAGCACATTTTTCAGTTTTCACAACAGGACCTCTGATCTTTGTCCTGCTATATTGACTGGTTTCATAGGAGAATGTGTTTTTGGACTGAGTTTTAATTCTTCAGTGGCAGCTGAATAATAAAATAACTTTGTTACATTTATGATTCAGCTTAATTAATGATGACATTGTTAGTATTCCTGCCTGTGTTTTTTGTTTAAACTTATAACATCTTTCAAGAATAGTATACATATCTGGCTGGGAACTGTGGCGCATGCTTATAATTCCAACATTTTGGGAGGCTTGGGTGGGTGAATTGCTTGAGGCCAAGAGTTTAAGACCAGCCTGGGCAACATGGTCAGACCTTGTCTTTACAAATAGTTTTTTAAAAATCAGCTGGGCATGGTGGCATGTACCTGTAATCCTAGCTACTCAGGAGGTGGAGGCAGGAGGATCACTCTAGCCCAGGAGTTAGAAGGTGCAATGAGCTATGATTGTACAACTGCATCCAACCTGGGTAACAGAACAAGACTGTGTCCAAAAATATAAAAAAGGAACGTACATACATTATTTTAGCTTTTTTTATAATCCCCTAGCTTAGGAACTGGTCAGTAAATATAGAGTGAATAACAGACTTACACTGGAATTATCTTTATTAGTTTGTTATACTTCCTCTTTAAGAAGTTTTGTCAAAGAAATTCTGAATTTATTTTGTTTCTTTACATGTTAGCTAGACTCATGCATCATTTAGCAACAACAAAAACTTATTTGATAGACTGAATGTTTACTTCTAGCTATTGTTGGCTATGTCAAAGAGACCAGATACCTTAGCCAAGAATGGTTATCAACACTGGAGAAACTGAGTATGTGTGTGAGTAATCTTTTGAGAACAGGCTGGTATAATCTTTTTATAAAGGGATCATATTACACTTCTAGAATTTCAGAACTTATTTTGTGTAGTTGAAGCTAAGTCCCTCCTTTGATTGCTAGAAATAAGGCCATGTAATATTTTTATTTCAGCATTTGGATTTATTATAATATATATTATGATTTTTAAGATTTTGTTTTTCATTCTTTTAGACAGGTGCTCTAGTTCACAGCTATAGGGGAACAGGTGGAATTTTTGAAGTTTGCTGGAATGCAGCAGGAGACAAAGTTGGAGCCAGTGCATCAGATGGTTCAGTAAGTATAGTAAAGTGTTTCCAAAGAGGGTGTGGGTGGGTATTCACATCAGAATGCAGCTTATTGTTAGTGATACCAAAGTGGTTTTTTGTTGTTGTTGTTGTTGTTTTTCAAAATAAATTTTAAGGTATGATACTGATTTTTTTTTTTTTTTTCCTGAGGCTGTAAACTTCTCATGTGTGTTGGATTTAAATAAAGTAAACCAAATTTAGGCTGTCCTTACCAAAAGAGTACCTTATAATCTAGAAAAGGACAGTCATTTTTAATGTGAACCTTCATTTATGAAATTAGGTATACCAGAGTAACATTCTGAGAAGGACTGAAATTTTTAATGTGTATTTCTACCTTCTCCTCTTCACAGAAGAGTTTTTTTGGCTCAGGGAAGGCAGGACTAGAGGTAGTTGGTTCCTGTGTTGAGGAATGTGTGATACTGAAAGATTTTCAGGATGAGGTTGGCCAACTCTTTACAGCAATGCAAATATGGCTTCCAAAGTTGTAGAAGCAACAGAAGATGGGAAAAGGGCAGCTATTTACTGACGCTGTAGCTGAATATAATACGTGATATCTTTCATTAGGGTCCAATAGATAGGAAATGGTTGTTTTGAGCATTTTCTCCTACCTTTTTAATCAACAGAGTATTGAAAATCCTAGCCATGGTTCTTCCCCCATAGTTTGAGCTCATGGTTGTTCTCTTGACCTGCTTAAATCTAATTTCTGTCAGTTAACCGCTCATTTCCATGATTATCATGCTTTACCAATTTTATAAACTTGGAACTAAGAAACATTTCAAATTGTACTATAGGAAAGTTAAACATAAAATGTACAATAAAACTCTGAATACACTGGTTGATTATTCTAATTTCTTACAGGTTTGTGTATTAGACCTTCGGAAATAGCGCTACTAGTTGGAAGCCATGGACCGACTATGAATGTGTACATAGCCAAAATGACTGTCCCTGACCCATGTACTGCTATAGTCCCACTTGAACCATGGCCAGTCCACTACAGCCAAATCTAAAAGAAATATATACATAAGTGTATATACACAAAATTGCACCCTGAAGATGACAGAGTTTTGTCACAGCTTGTGAATTCTGTTCACCAAGTGCTGGAATCTAATCTGCTGTGCCCCTAAAATAGCATTTAGAAGTTTTGGATATGAAAAACAGAAGAGAGAAAAATATACATTATAAAAGCAGAACATACATGTACCAGTTTTTGGATACTAAATGACAGCCTTGTTTCTCCCCTTTGAATCAGCAGACACCATGGATTATATTCTTTTTTCCCTTCAGTAGTGAGCAGTTTGTATGTACAGAGAAAATGGACTTACAGAAACTTGCAGCAGTAGTTTGTTCTTGCTTTAAAATTTCGTTTTTGGTTTAGATTATGGATGCATGAAGTAAGGGAGTGAATCAGTTTCTTGTTTATATTTTTTTCACCTTTTAAACAACAAAAAGTTCTTTAAAATATTTTAATGCATTCTTTTGAAGAGGTAGATGTTTGGTACATTTTATGGCTCCCAGAGCATATATTCAGTTGGTGCATGTTGTGGAAGGGGGAATTGGAAATTAAATGAAAACCTATGACTTTGGTCATGTCAATCTGTAAGACACATCAGTAAAAGGGTATTATGCTCTGTTGGTTTTGCTTTTTTGTTTTTCTTTTTTTTTTTTTTTTCTTTTTTTTTCTGTTTTGTTTTTTGGTGATGTGGCTTAAATGCAATAGTTTCTTTTTTGGGACATATTTCTGCCAATTAAAGACTAGAAGGGCACAATTTTTTTTAAATTACCATAGAGAAGATACATTTAAAAAAAAAATCTTCTGATGTTTTGTAGCCATAACTAAATTATGGTAAAAGTGTGCACTATTGTGAAAAGGAGCAAAGTAGTTTTGGGTTTTTTGTTGTTTGTTTGTTTTGCTTTGTTTTTTAAGAGATTAAAATGTTTCTGGATAAGGATTAGCTTCTCAAAGTGTCCATCATTCTGTGTAGAAGCTTAAATATGTAAATGTAACCAACCTCCAGTATTAAAAATCTCTCATGTTGTTTTCTTTATACAAAGCAAGATAACGGCATATAACACTGCCATTACATGGCAAAATGTTTGCTACCTTAGTTTAAAAAACAATCTCAAACAAAAGACTTGCTTCAAGGTGTTTTTACATAGCAGTGATTCAGAATTTTTTTTTATGAAAATATAATTGCACTAACCTTCCTGCTGCTCTGATTCTGCATTTGTGGTACTTGTGACTACGTTTTTTCAAATATAGATCGATTTAAGCTGCTAATTTTTTTTTCAGTAATCACTACTATATCATGTCTTTTACTCTGTTTATAATATCATGTATTTTCTTAAAGATATAGATATTAAATTAAACCTTGTGCTCATGCAACTTAGAGTAACATATACAAATGATTGCATGAGGCCATGTTTATATGTGTGACTAATAAGGCTTGTCATGATTAACATAATCCAGGTATGTCATTTCTGAAGAGAATAGTCATCAAATTTATATCTCAAAGATTTTAATTAAGGAATTGCTTACTGTTGAACTTAGCAAATTAATAACACTATTTCTGTCACTAATTATTTTGAGGCCTTTTAGTACTAAAATTTTAACCTGTGTTCTAAGTTTAGGTAGAAACTGATTTAACCCAAGTAATGCAGCTTTGATTTTCAGCATTTGTTGCTTTGCTATTTTTACAAAACAGCATTGATTGAAGCAAGTCTTCGTTTTACTAAGGTAGGGTAGCATTTGCTATTGGTAAAGAGAATAAATACACTTAATTTCACAATACATTGTTATATGTACCCCAGTTGTTGTTAGTGGGGACTATGATACTGTAATAATATTTTTAAAAATTTACATCCAGAGAGGCAGTCATTCACGATGGTTTTGTGCCAGCTCTTTTTAGGGTTTTGGATCACATTAGAGATATTTAGAACATATTACCATGTGACTTACGTAGGAAACCTAATATGCTGAGTATCTGGCACTTGAATTCCTGCTTTTATTGCTGGAGGTCCACATCTGTGGTTGACCTCTGTTACTGTTTAAAAAAATAAATAAAAATAAAAAAAATCTGTGCAATAATTTTAAAATGTGCTCCCAGGAATAGACACAAATGTTTTGAGTATCTTTTAAGCTGCATTTTCCTTTAGCGATGCATTTGTCAATTGCACTGAATTTAAATCTGAAAGTCAGAGGTGATTATTGATAGTACTTTTGTATTTTGATAATGGACAGTTTATTCATTTGCATACAGTTATTGACTTTTTCCCAGCTGATTAAAAGATAGTCAAGAAATTCTGCAATATAGCTGCCAAAATAGACAGCTACATTTTTATATTGTCATCTTTTCTGGGTTTTTTTTGTTTTGTTTTGTTTTTTTTCCTTTAGCTATTTTACTTAAGCATAGTAGCCACAATAGGACATATAAGAGATTATAAATACAGAGCTTTATTATCCTGATGTCTTGGGTCTTTTAAGTATACACTTTTCTGAAAGATATCCATTTTGTAGGCTTGGGTTCTTCATGAGCATACGATTGTTTATTTTTGCTGCTGTTCTCAACATCATCATTGCCTGCTGATGTGCCACGATGCTGCTCCAATAGACAGAAATAAGATTGTCTCTAATTTGAGCAGTAACATGATTGCAAGAGACCAAGTTTCACAGCTTGTAAAGTTCTGTATTTGGGATTCTTGCTTATTTTTCCGCCTGTGTTTTTCTGAGAACTTATTCCTGATGATCAATTGAATCCAGTAGTTTTTCTATGCTATTTGTTGTTGTATAAGCTACTGTAAGAAACTTATAAGGAAAAATAGAAAGGAAAACTTGAATGAATACTCATTGATTAAAATGGAATAAAGAAAGAGCAGCTGCCACTTTTAAACAACATAAAGGAATATCTTTTTTTTTTTTTTTTGCCTCCGTGTAGGAAATCCCATAAGTTCTTATATTTGTTCCAATTCCTATTTCCTGCCATTGACCAGGTAACATCATTGACTTTCAAATGACTTTTAGAAGTGGTAACTCTTAATTTCCTAATAGATGTTAGAGTGTATTGAATTCTGTTTTAATTATTCTCTAGGTAAGTATGTTTTAGGATTAAATACCTTTTACAGATACTGAAAGTGCCTCCTTTTGTGGTGTAAAAAACAAATTATGGTGCAAAAAGTAATCACTAGATTGAATTACATGAAGGTTTTTTGCTTTTTGACATACGAAAATGTCAAGAGAAAGGCCAAAGATTTGTACTTTTTCACTTACAAAGCACTCCTTTTTCCCTTAAACTCCTTTCTGTCAAATTAGATTTAATGAGAGAGTACTATTTTTAAGGAGATATTAAAACACATTTAATATCTGTTTATGTAGAATGATTTTGTTAAGAGTGATGTAAACTATTATTGAGTAGAGGCCTAAAGAGGACTGTGCATTTTTGCTATTTAAAGGAATCACAAATGATCATACTTAAGTGAGCAAAAATGACAAGTTTTACTAGATAAGTAGAGAAACAAATCTCAAATGCAGTGCTACAATTTTCATTATCTTAAGCACATTGTACATTTCTACAGAACCTGTGATTATTGTCGCATGCTAAGGATGGTACTTGCATATGGTGAATTACTGTTGACAGTTTCCGCAGAAATCCTATTTCAGTGGACCAACATTGTGGCATGGCAGCAAATGCCAACATTTTGTGGAATAGCAGCAAATCTACAAGAGACCCTGGTTGGTTTTTCGTTTTATTTTGTTTTTTTCCCCCTTCTCCTGAATCAGCAGGGATGGAAGGAGGGTAGGGAAGTTACGAATTACTCCTTCCAGTAGTAGCTCTGAAGTGTCACATTTAATATCAGTTTTTTTGAAACATGATTCTAGTTAAATGTAGAAGAGAGGAAAAAGAGGAAGTGTTCACTTTTTTAATACACTGATTTAGAAATTTGATGTCTTATATCAGTAGTTCTGAGGTATTGATAGCTTTCTTTATTTCTGCCTTTACGTTGACAGTGTTGAAGCAGGGTGAATAACTAGGGCATATATTTTTGTTTTTAAGTAAGTTGTTTCATGATGTTTTCTTTGGAATTTCTGGATAAGTTCAGGAAAACATTCTGCATGTTGTATCTAGTCTGATGTACTTATCCATCTCATTGCAAACAAAAACACACAGACTGCATTTTGTAGCTCTGTAATCCTTGAATACAGAAGTAAATTTTCTTCTTTCCTGACTTTGACATTGTAGCTATACTGTTTCCATTTTTATTTTTACAAATCCTTTGGGTCTAATTCTGTGAGCCTACCTATAGCACTGGATTAAAATGTCTGCATCATTTCTTTAGTTATCCAGTTAACTTTAAAACTGTTGTAAAAGTGTAAACCAGCCCATGACAGTTTTTTGTACATGTTAAAGAACTTCATTGTTCAGTTTTCATGATTATTGTATAAGGAAGACTGATATAGATGTTCTATGCTGTCCTGGACCATGTTAATTACACTTACGATGTATTTTGGTTCCACATCACAATGATTTGTCCCCAGTGACCCTTTTATCCTTTCTAGGCACATTTTTTTTTGTTGTTGTTGTTGCAGTTCCCCTTTGCATTGTATTGCTTTGACAACTGTAATTTGAATCAGATCTGAAAGAGGTCCAGAATAAAATATATTTTGATATTATGTTGGCTGTGTACATATATAAAACCTTTGATATCTATGTAGTTTGTATAGCCTATTTACTAGTCAAGTAAAGAGAGAGGGATGGTATTCTTGTTTACTTACAGTTTCTTGTTTACATTTTAGTTGCTTTTACTTCTCTAGTGTTCTATTGTAGAATAAACCTTTTTGCTCCGAGTTAGCCTTCATAACCTATAACATGTTCATTCTCTCCCATACTGGTATTACTGATTATAACTGCCATCAGAACCCAAACCACTGTTTTTCATAAACATATTGTTTCCCAAGATATATACTTTAAAGTAAGCCCATAATAAAATTTTAAATTTTACTATTTTTATTACTTCTTGCAGGAGATAAGATTTTTTAAATGAAGGGGTTATTTACTATTTTTATTAAAGTATAATAGAACATCTAATCAGCTAAGGGATTGTAATTTTTAATTCTTTTGAAAAATCAATGTTGTATTTAAAAGACGTTATTTCACATAAACTAAAAGAGACCTTAGATACATTTGTTTGCTTAGCCACACAGTTGAGCACAAAACAATGTGTAGATGTGTTGAAGATTAGCACAGGAGGCTCAGCTTCCTCGGTGACCTTTTTTTGCTTCACAACAAGCCAATTATAGTTGAATCATTTTTTCTCTTAGCTAGTTGTTATTACAAACTTTATAAGAAAAACTAGACACCTTCTAGTTTTAATTAATACCAACTCCTTTAGAGTTAGAGACTTTTTTTTAAAAGAATCATTGAGGCCGGGCGCGGTGGCTCAAGCCTGTAATCCCAGCACTTTGGGAGGCCGAGACGGGTGGATCACGAGGTCAGGAGATCGAGACCATCCTGGCTAACACGGTGAAACCCCGTCTCTACTAAAAAAAAATACAAAAAACTAGCCGGGCGAGGTGGCGGGCGCCTGTCGTCCCAGCTACTCGGGAGGCTGAGGCAGGAGAATGGCGTAAACCCGGGAGGCGGAGCTTGCAGTGAGCTGATATCCGGCCACTGCCCTCCAGCCTGGGCGGCAGAGCAAGACTCCGTCTCAAAAAAAAAAAAAAAAAAGAATCATTGAGCATATTTTCTCTTTTGTTTTTAAAGAACTTACACTCTCCAGGTCTTCTGTTTTTCCTGTTTATTTCCTTAAACAGAAATAAATGCAAGCATAGTTTTATGTTTTATTAGAAATAAGCCACTGCAGTTGTTAGAACTGACATGCTTTCATTTTCAAGGGGTTATCTTTTATTGCATGGCATAGATTGTTAATAATATCCCACATTGTATACTTTTCCAAAAAGGGTTGGATTCCTAAGGATTAGAATCCTTATAAACTTGAGGGAAAGCTGAAATTAATTCGAACAGTAATAGAAGGGATTATTTTTAATTTCAGTTATACTTTACAATGGATTAGATTTATTAACTAGTATAATCCATAGCAGATCAGATCAAAGTTTACTGTTTTACCAATATATTCATTTGAAAAAATACGGTGGAGGAAAAGACACTATAGATGGTAGTTTTATGGTGCTTTTCTCTACTGTACCTAAAGTGCTTTGTCATCAGTGAAATGTTAACCCTATGCTACTTTTTCTGCATGCTTCTTAAATGTCATCTCAATGATTAATTGTCCTAACTTGTAATATTTTTGTATTAAATTTTTTTAGGAGTTCCTTGTAATTTCTTTACAATTTAAAAATATATTAAACACAAAGTGTTTAGTAAAGTACAGAAGACAATTACTAATGTTTCTTGGTTGTTGGATTTGTATGATCCATTGGGCAGACAATTTATATTTTAAGAACTAAGACCAGTGGGGTGGAATCTATACCAAAAAAAGTATCACAATCCTATTTTTTTTAAAAAAAACTTTCTAACATACTAATCTAATGTCAGAACGAGCTGCCTTAAGAGATGCTCTGCTACCAGAAAGCTCTAAAGCATAGGTTGGATGGCCACTGGACCAGGCTACTTTGGAGAAAACAAGCACTGCTGGAGCACCTCAAATAGACTGTTGGGTTAAAAAATCTAGTCACATTGAACATCATAGTCAGAAATCAGAATTTAAAAACAGGATCAGCTTCCAGGATCTCTCACACTCAATATAGGGGATTTTGAAAAATCTACACATTGCTGAAACAAGACCTTTTCCGTAAGCTTTTATTGGTTTAATTTACATACACTTGCTGGACCGGGTCAGTTATCTGATTTTCCAACTTGGGTCCATGAGGAACAGTGCTTCCCCGTAGAGAGGGAGGAATAGCTAAAACTCCTAGCACAATGAAGAGCTGCCATTTGGGATGGCCTAGAGTCATCAGGTAATTCAGTTAAGTTTAATATGACATAAAACTTGTTGAAATATTTTAGTGTGTTGGGAATAAACTGAAGTTGGACAGATTGGTTGTTGAAGTAAATGAAGTCTGATAAATCAAGAGTCGGTTAGCGGTAAGTTCATTCTGCTTCTTAAATGGTGTTGGTTAACTTGGAATGTGCGTTAGAATCTTTCATGCCTTGTCCTACCTGTTGTCCTACCCATTGACCAATATGGTAGCACAAGGTAAGTGTGCTGCTTTTCATATGCTTGTTTGGTTTTGTGTCATAGATAATGTGGGAGGTGGCTGTCACTGGCATGTGGTATATTTACTGTAGAGCACATGCTGGTTAAAGAATTTTAAATACAAGGTATAAATAATAAATTTTCATTTTCAAACTCCCAACCAAGTCCTTAGTGGTATCCACTGTTAACAACTTGACATATGTCCTTCTAAACATTTTCCGTACATACTTTAAACAGAAAAATACAAATGAGCTCGTAATCGTTGAATTCAGAAACTCACTTTTTCACAGAAATTATCAGGGACCATTGTCCCTTCCACTTAAGTATTTCCCTATACTGTAGATGTCGAATATACTGTATGGTTTAATAGAGCATGAATTCTGCCTGACTACCTGGGATGAATCCAGACTAGCTGCTTGGCCTAAGGAGTTGCTGTCCTGGTTTCCTTAATGGGGATAATGATAGTCATTTATCTCATTGATGGGTTATGAGGATTACAAAGTTAGTATATCTGAAGCCCTTAGAGAATGGTGCCTGGTTGTATAAAGCACAGTATGTATTACCAAACGTTTTTATTTCTAATGGTCAGATTTTATTGTACACCAAGATTTAGCCCCTATAATGTAAATTTACTTTTTCACCGTGTACTATTACAAACAATGGAGCAATAAAATATTCATATTTACAGGACAAATACAACAGTCAATTCTGATGTACACCGTTTAATACACACTTCAAAGATTCTTTAAAACTTGCTTCCCTTGGCCGGGCACGGTGGCTCAGGCCTGTAATCCCAGCAATTTGGGAAGCCAAGGTGGGTGGAGTATGAGGTCAAGAGTTCGAGACCAGCCTGACCAACATGGTGAAACCCCGTCTCCACTGAAAATACAAAAATTAGCCAGGCTTGGTGGTGCCTGCCTGTAATTCCAGCTTCTCAGGAGGCGGAGGCAGGAGAATCACTTGAGCCCGGGACATGGAGGTTACAGTGAGCCGAGATTGCACCATTGCACTCCAGCCTGGGTGACAGAGCGAGACTGTCTCAAAAACAACAACAACAACAACAATAAAAAACAAACCTTGCCTGCCAGCCATTTTCTGGCACTAACAACATATTATTTCAAAAGGATCCATTTAAGAATTTGTAGAAGGGAGATTTTCTCTAAAGAATGCTTTGTATATTTACAGGAAAGAGAGTAGACCTGTAAGTAACAATCTGGGTTATGGGTTAGCAGAAAACAAATTTTTAAGCCTACGTTCTTTAGCATTTAATGACTATTAATACTAATGATGTGATGAAGATTTTGTTAAACACGGATGAAAATTTTTCGACTGTAGATTACGCACAATGTACAGGCTAAATCCAATTATAAACTCTATGGAACTACCAGACTTTTAATAGCATATATTAATATTGCTGGAAGCCAGATTCCTGGTCTGTTTGCTAAATTAGCAGACATTTGAATTTTTTTGTAGGGCTTTTTAAATTTTAAGACCACTTTCACCCATTTTGCCTTTCCGAGTCCTGAGTCCTCTTTTTTTTTAATTCAGCAAATATTTGTTGAGTAATGTTTTCTAAGAAGTGTGTCTGGCACTGGATGTATGGTAGTGAGGAAGAAAAAGGCTCTCTTCTTGTGAAATGTAACTACAACAGAAGATAGTTTATTAAGCGCTGCAACAGAAACAATTGGGTTGAAGCACGTTGGGCAGGGTGGCTCACGCTTACAATCCCAGGCCGAGGATGAGGCTGGCGGACCACCTTGGGTCAGGAGTTCGAGATCAGCCTGACCAACATGGAGAAACCCCATCTCTACTAAGAGTACAGAATTAGCTGGGCATGGTGGTGCATTTCTGTAATCCCAGGAGAATAGCTTGACCCTGAGGGGCAGAGATTGCAATGAGCAGAGATCGCGCCATTGCACTCCAGCCTGGGCAACGAGCAAAACTCCGTTTCAAAAAAAAAAAAAGAATTGGGTTGAAGCATTGGAAGTTACTTTTTCTGAGCCAGAAACTGCCAAACACAGTTTCAAATGGTTCAACCTAATCCCAGGTACTGTGTTTGCTAATGGCACGGGGTACCTAACAACTTGAGTTTTGATCCTTCACTCTATGTCCCATGACACCCTCTTTGTGATCCACATTACAGTTGTAATTACATGTTTTGTGTCTGTCTGCTAGTGGTCACTATTATAATTTTTAAGTAGTATGTATTTACATCTTCAGTTACTACTTTAAGCAGTGTCCTTTTTTTTTAATACTTTAAGTTCTAGGGTACATGTGCACAACGTGCAGGTTTGTTACATATGTATACATGTGCCATGTTGGTGTGCTGCACCCATTAACTCGTCATTTACATTAGGTATATCTCCTAATGCTATTCCTCCCCCCTACCCCCTCTCCACAACAGGACCCGGTGTGTGATGTTCCCCTTCCTGTGTCAAAGTGATCTCATTGTTCAGTTCCTACCTATGAGTTGAGAATATGCGGTATTTGGTTTTCTGTTCTTGCGATAGTTTGTTGAGAATGATGGTTTCCAGCTGCATCCATGTCCCTACAAAGGACACGAACTCATCTTTTTTTATGGCTGCATAGTATTCCATGGTGTATATGTGCCACATTTTCTTAATCCAGTCTGTCACTGATGGACATTTGGGTTGATTCCAAGTCTTTGCTATTGTGAATAGTACCGCAATAAACATGTATCTTTATAGCAGCATGACTTATAATCCTTTGGGTATATCCCCAGTAATGGGATGACTGGGTCAAATGGTATTTCTAGTTCTAGGTCCTGGAGGAATTGCCATACTATTTTCCACAATGGTTGAACTAGTTTACAGTCCCACCAACAGTGTAAAAGTGTTCCTATTTCTCCACATCCTCTCCAGCACCTGTTGTTTCCTGACTTTTTAATGATTGCCATTCTAACTGGTGTGAGATGGTATCTCATTGTGGTTTTGATTTGCATTTCTCTGATGGCGAGTGGCGATGAGCAGTTTTTCATGTGTCATTTGGCTGTTTGAATGTCTTCTTTTGAGAAGTGTCTGTTCATATCCTTTGCCCACTTTTTGATGGGGTTGTTTGTTTTTTTCTTGTAAATTTGATGGAGTTCTTTATAGGTTCTGGATATTAGCCCTTTGTCAGATGAGTAGATTGCAAAATTTTCTCCCATTCTGTAGGTTGCCTGTTCACTCTGATGGTAGTTTCTTTTGCTGTGCAGAAGCTCTTTGATTTAATTAGATCCCATTTGTCAATTTTGGCTTTTGTTGCCATTACTTTTGGTATTTTAGACATGAAGTCCTTACCCATGCCTATGTCCTGAATGGTTTACCTAGGTTTTCTTCTAGGGTTTTTATGGTTTTAGGTCTAACATTTAAGTCTCTAATCCATCTTGAATTAATTTTCGTATAAGGAGTAAGGAAAGGATCCAGTTTCAGCTTTCTACTTATGGCTAGCCAATTTTCCCAGCACCATTTATTGAATAGGGAATCCTTTCCCCATTTCTTGTTTTTCTCAGGTTTGTCAAAGATCAGATGGTTGTAGATGTATGGAATTATTTCTGAGGGCTCTGTTCTGTTCCATTGGTCTATATCTCTGTTTTGGTACCAGTACTATGCTGTTTTGGTTACTGTGGCCTTGTAGTATAGTTTGAAGTTAGGTAACGTGATGCCTACAGCTTTGTTCTTTTGGCTTAGAATTGTCTTGGCAATGTGGGGTCTTTTTTGGTTCCATATGAGCTGTAAAGCAGTTTTTTTCCAATTCTGTGAAGAAAGTCATTGGTAGCTTAATGGGGATGGCATTGAATCTATAAATTACCTTGGGCAGTATGGCCATTTTCACAATATTGATTCTTCCTATCCATGAGCATGGTATGTTCTTCCATTTGTTTGTGTCCTTTTTTATTTCACTGAGCAGTGGTTTGTAGTTCTCCTTGAAGAGGTCCTTTATCCAAGTAAGTTGGATTCCTAGGTATTTTATTCTCTTTGAAGCTATTGTGAATGGGAGTTCATTCATGATTTGGCTCTCTGTTTGTCTGTTACTGGTGTATAAGAATGCTTGTGATTTTGCACGTTAATTTTGTATCCTGCGACTTTGCTGAAGTTGCTTATCAGCTTAAGGAGATTTTGGGCTGAGACAATGGGCTTTTCGAAATAAACAATCATGTATGTCATCTGCAAACAGGGACAATTTGACTTCTTTTCCTAACTGAATACCCTAGCCTGATGGCCCTAGCCAGAACTTCCAACACTATGTTGAATAGGAATGGTGAGAGAGGGCATCCCTGTCTTGTGCCAGTTTTCAAAAGGAATGCTTCCAGATTTTGCCCATTCAGTATGATATTGGCTGTGGGTTTGTCATAAGTAGCTCTTATTATTTTGAGATACGTTCCATCAATACTGAATTTATTGAGAGTTTTTAGCATGAAGGGCTGTTGAATTTTGTCAAAGGCCTTTTCTGCATCTATTGAGATAATCATGTGGTTTTTGTCTTTGTTTTTGTTTATATGTTGGATTACGTTTATTGATTTGCGTATGTTGAACCAGCCTTGCATCCCAGGGTTGAAACCCACTTGATCATGGTGGATAAGCTTTTTAATGTGCTGCTGGATTCAGTTTGCCAGTATTTTACTGAGGATTTTTGCATTGATGTTCATCAGGGATATTGGTCTAAAATTCTCTTTTTTTGTTGTACCTCTACCAGGCTTTGGTATCAGAATGATGTTGGCCTCGTAACATGATTTAGGGAGGATTCCCTCTTTTTCTATTGATTGGAATAGTTTCAGAAGGAATGGTACCAGCTCCTCCTTGTACCTCTGGTAGAATTCAGCTGTGAATCCATCTGGTCCTGGACTTGTTTTGGTTGGTAGGCTATTAACTGTTGCCTCAATTTGAGAGCCTGCTATTGGTCTATTCAGGGATTCAACTTTTTTTTTTTTTTTTTGAGACGGAGTCTCGCTGTTTCACCCAGGCTGGAGTGTAGTGGCCGGATCTCAGCTTATTTCAAGCTCCGCCTCCCGGGTTTATGCCATTCTCCTGCCACAGCCTCCCGAGTAGCTGGGACTACGGCGCCCACCACCTCGCCCGGCTAGTTTTTTGTATTTTTTTTTAGTAGAGACGGGGTTTCACCGTGTTAGCCAGGATGGTCTGGATCTCCTGACCTCGTGATCCGCCTGTCTTGGCCTCCCAAAGTGCTGGGATTACAGACTTGAGCCACCATGCCCGGCTGGCTCAGGGTTTCAACTTCTTCCTGGTTTAGTCTTGGGAGAGTGTAAGTGCATTTCTTCTAGGTTTTCTCGTTTGTGTAGAGGCGTTTATAGTATTCTCTGATGGTTGTTTGTATTTCTGTGGGTCAGTGGTGATATCCCCTTTATCATTTTTTATTGCGTCTATTTGATTCTTCTCTCTTTTCTTCTTTATTAGTCTTGCTAGCGTTCTATCAATTTTGTTGATCTTTTCAAAAAAACCAACTCCTGGATTCATTGATTTTTTTTGGAGGGTTTTTTGTGTCTCTATCTCCTTCAATTCTGCTCTGATCTTAGTTATTTCTTGCCTTCTGGTAGATTTTGAATGTGTTTGCTCTTGCTTCTCTAGTTCTTTTAATTGTATGTTAGGGTGTCAATTTTAGATCTTTCCTGCTTTCTCTTGTGGGCATTTAGTGCTATAGATTTCCCTCTACACACTGCTTTAAATGTGTCCCAGAGATTCTGGTATGTTGTATCTTTGTTCTCATTGGTTTCAAAGAACATCTTTATTTCTGCCTTCATTTTGTTATGTACCCAGTAGTCATTCTGGACCAGGTTGTTCAGTTTCCATGTAGTTGAGCAGTTTTGATTGAGTTTCTTAGTCCTGAGTTCTAGTTTGATTGCACTGTGGTCTGAGAGACAGTTTGTTATAAAACGTCTCAGCGATGTGGTGCTGAGAAGAATGCATATTCTGTTGCTTTGGGGTGGAGAGTTCTGTAGATGTCTGTTAGGTCCGCTTGGTACAGAGTTGAGTTCAATTCCTGGATATCCTTGTTAACTTTTTGTCTCGTTGATCTGTCTAATGTTGACAGTGGGGTGTTAAAGTCTCCCATTATTATTGTATAGGAGTCTCTTTGTAAGTCTCTAAGGACATGCTCTATGAATCTGGGTGCTCCTGTATTGGGTGCTCCTGTATTTTGAGCCTATGTGTTTCTCTGCGTGTGAGATGGGTGTCCTGAATACAGCAAACTGATGGGTCTTGACTCCTTATCCAATTTGCCAGTCTGTGTCTTTTAATTGGACCATTTAGTCCATTTACATTTAAGGTTAATACTGTTATGT
This sequence comes from Trachypithecus francoisi, assembly GCF_009764315.1. Lineage (NCBI taxonomy): Eukaryota > Metazoa > Chordata > Mammalia > Primates > Cercopithecidae > Trachypithecus > Trachypithecus francoisi. The sequence continues at coordinate 123,941,002 of NW_022681453.1, read as the reverse complement.
GTGAACTTGATCCTGTCATTATGATATTAGCTGGTTTTTTTGCTCGTTAGTTGATGCAGTTTCTTCCTAGCATCGATGGACTTTGCATTTTGACATGTTTTTGCAATGGCTGGTACCTGTTGTTTCTTTCCATGTTTAGTGCTTCCTTCAGGGTCTCTTGTAGGGCAAGCCTGGTAGTGACAAAATCTCTAAGCATTTGCTTGTCTGTAAAGGATTTTATTTCTCCTTCACTTATGAAACTTAGTTTGGCTGGATATGAAATTCTGAGTTGAAAATTCTTTTCTTTAAGAATGTTGAATATTGGCCCCCACTCTCCTCTGGCTTGTAGAGTTTCTGCTGAGAGATCTGCTGTTAGTCTGATGGGCTTCCCTTTGTGGGTAACCCGACCTTTCTCTCTGGCTGCCCTTAACATTTTTTCCTTCATTTCAAGTTTGGTGAATCTGACAATTGTGTGTCTTGGAGTTGCTCTTCTCGAGGAGTATCTTTGTGGTCTCTGTATTTCCTGAATTTGAATGTTGGCCTGCCTTACTAGGTTGAGGAAGTTGTCCTGGATGATATCCTGCAGAGTGTTTTCCAACTTGGTTCCATTTTCCCCGTCACTTTCAGGCACACCAATCAGATGTAGATTTAGTCTTTTCACATAATCCCATACCTCTTGGAGGCTTTGTTCATTTCTTTTTACTCTTTTTGCTCTACACTTGTCGCTTCATTTCATTCATTTGATCTTCAATCGCTGATACTCTTTCTTCCAGTTGATCGAGTCAGTTACTGAAGCTTGTGCATTTTTCACGTAGTGCTCATGTTACAGATTTCATCTCTATCAGTTCTTTTAAGGACTTCTCTACATTGATTATACTAGTTAGCCATTCATCAAATCTTTTTTCAAGGTTTTTAGTTTCTTTGCGCTGGTTACGTAGTTCTTCCTTTAGCTCTGAGAAGTTTTATCGACTGAAGCCGCCTTCTCTCAACTCGTCAAAGTCATTCTCCCTCCAGCTTTGTTCCGTTGCTGGTGATGAGCTGTATTCCTTTGGAGGGGGCGATGAACTCTGATTTTTTGAATTTCCAGCTTTTCTGCACTGCTATTTCCCCATCTTTGTGGTTTTTATCTGCCTTTGGTCTTTGATGATGGTGACGTACTGATGGGGTTTTGGTGTGGATGTCTTTTGTGTTTGTAGTTTTCCTTCTAACAGTCAGGACCCTCAGCTGCAGGTCTGTTGGAGTCTGCTTGAGGTGTACCCCAGACCCTGTTTGCCTGGGTATCAGCAGTGGAGGCTGCAGAAGATAGAATATTGCTGAACAGTGAGTGTTGCTGTCTGATTCTTGCTCTGGAAGCTTCGTCTCGGGTGTACCCAGCCGTGTGAGGTGTGAGGTGTCAGTCTGCACCTAGTGGAGGGTGTCTCCCAGTTAGGCTACTCAGGGGTCATGGACCCACTTGAGCAGGCAAGTGTGTCCGTTCTCAGATCTCAACCTCCGTGCTGGGAGATCCACTGCTCTTTTCTTTTTTTTTTTTTATTATTATACTTTAAGTTCTAGGGTACATGTGCATAACGTGCAGGTTTGTTACATATGTATACTTATGCCGTGTTGGTGTGCTGCACCTATCAACTCGTCAGCACCCATCAATTCATCATTTATATCAGGTATAACTCCCCAATGCAATCCCTCCCTCCTCCCCCCTCCCCATGATAGGCCCCAGTGTGTGATGTTCCCCTTCCCGAGTCCAAGTGATCTCATTGTTCAGTTCCCACCTATGAGTGAGAACATGCGGTGTTTGGTTTTCTCTTCTTGTGATAGTTTGCTAAGAATGATGGTTTCCAGCTTCATCCATGTCCCTACAAAGGACGCAAACTCATCCTTTTTGATGGCTGCATAGTATTCCACGGTGTATATATGCCACATTTTCTTAATCCAGTCTGTCACAGATGGACATTTGGGTTGATTCCAAGTCTTTGCTATTGTGAATAGTGCCGCAATAAACATACGTGTGCATGTGTCTTTGTAGTAGAATAATTTATAATCCTTTGGGTATATACCCAGTAGTGGGATGGCTGGGTCATATGGTACATCTAGTTCTAGATCCTTGAGGAATTGCCATACTGTTTTCCATAATGGTTGAACTAGTTTACAATTCCACCAACAGTGTAAAAGTGTTCCTATTTCTCCACATCCTCTCCAACACCTGTTGTTTCCTGACTTCTTAATGATTGCCATTCTAACTGGTGTGAGATGGTATCTCATTGTGGTTTTGATTTGCATTTCTCTGATGGCGAGTGATGATGAGCATTTTTTCATGTGTCTGTTGGCTGTATGAATGTCTTCTTTTGAGAAATGTCTGTTCATATCCTTTCCCCACTTTTTGATGGGGTTGTTTGTTTTTTTCTTGTAAATTTGTTTGAGTTCTTTGTAGATTCTGGATATTAGCCCTTTGTCAGATGAGTAGATTGCAAAAATTTTCTCCCATTCTGTAGGTTGCCTGTTCACTCTGATGGTAGTTTCTTTAGCTGTGCAAAAGCTCTTTAGTTTAATGAGATCCCATTTGTCAATTTTGGCTTTTGCTGCCGTTGCTTTTGGTGTTTTAGACATGACGTCCTTGCCCATGCCTATGTCCTGAATGGTACTACCTAGATTTTCTTCTGGGGTTTTTATGGTATTAGGTCTAACATTTAAGTCTCTAATCCATCTTGAATTAACCTTCGTATAAGGGGTAAGGCAAGGATCCAGTTTCAGCTTTCTACTTATGGCTAGCCAATTTTCCCAGCACCATTTATTGAATAGGGAATCCTTTCCCCATTTCTTGTCAAAGCTGTCAGTCAGGGACATTTACCTCTGCTGAAGTATGCCCTGTCCCCGGAGGTGGAGTCTATAGAGGCAGGCAGGCCTGCTTGATCTGTGGTGGGCTCCACCCATTTGCAGCTTCCCTTTGGCGTTGTTTACCTACTTAAGCCTCAGCAGTGGCGGGCACCCCTCCCCCGGCCTCGCTGCCGCCTTGTAGTTAGATCTCAGATGGCTGCCCTAGCAATGAGGGAGGCTCCGTGGGCGTGTGACCCTCGGGGCCAGGTATGAGATATAATCTCCTGGTGTGCTGTTTGCTAAGACCCTTGGTAAAGCGCAGTATTAGGGTGGGAGTCACCCGATTTTCCAGGTGCTGTGTGTCTCATCCTTTGGCTAGGAAATGGAATTCCGTTCCCCCTTGAGCTTTCCAGGTGAGGTGATGCCTCCCCTGCTTCAGCTCTCACTGGTCGGGTTGCACTCACGGACCAGCACCAAGTGTCCAACAGGCCCCAGTGAGATGAACCTGGTACCTCAGTGGGAAATGCAGAAATCACCCGTCTTCTGCGTGGCTCGCACTGGGAGCTGGAGCCAGGAACTGTTCCTATTTGGCCATCTTGGGCGTGCCCTGCCATTGATTTCTTAACCATGAAGGGTAAAGAAATGAGGCACTTCATGCTTCCTCTGAAGAGGTTCACTTTGATTTTTACTTTTTACATTCCATTGGCGTATTTTTGCTATTACTGTTGTTAAATTCAGCAACTCAGATGTTGGAATACGATGTGCCAGCCACCATCCCTATCCTCTAACTCTCATCCCTGTGAAGTTTCCAAAGAAACAGTATGTTAATCAGAGTACCTCTTCGTTAATTAGCTACATGAGCCACTCCTGTCATGCTGTTCAACTCTCTAGAGAGAGGCTGGTTTGGGTTTGGATTTAGGACTTTACCAATCAAAAGCATAGCCCATTTAGTTTCATCTGGAAACTCTAGAAACCATCTCAGGTTTCATACAAGATCCTAATCAGAAGCTGCCTTGACAATATCTCCCGGGGAATTGTATGCACATGAGAAGAACTAGTTTAGCATCTAAGTCAAAATAGAGGATCTTCTGCTTCTCTCTCCTCCACATCTATCCTGAATTCCTTGAGACTAGCAACAAATCTTGAAACTACCATAAATAACAGTTCTTACTAGGGGTAAAGTAGAGGAAGAAGTCCCCAGAGGGAACACAGCTTACTGATTCCGACATGGGGTGGGAAAATGCCTACAGTATTAAATGGCTTTAAAGGGGTCTCATGAATGATAGTAATCTTGCCCATATTAATAATGTCACTATCAGCATCTAAGTCTCTGACCAGCTGATCACATTAACCAGATGATCTTTGGTGAGACTCTGCTTGTGTCCTTGACAGTAAATTGGAGATTCATAATTCTGCCTCATATTGTGAAGAATAAATGAGACAGTGCATATATTTATTAGTCCCATGCTCAGTACATAGCAATGCATGTGATGTATAACCGTTTTCATCCCTGGTCGTGGAGGATGCTAGGATGACATGTGAGGAGCAGAATGTCCCATTCCCTTGTGGTGGTCTGTAGCCACAACTGTTAATGCTCAGTTTTATATTGCAGCAAATTCATCACTGACTTTGAGATCTCAGCTACTTCATTCCTGAGTTCTTCGTTTGGAACCGTCCTTTGGTTGAACAGGCTTCATTTTCAGATGGGCTAGTGAGCCCTGCCTTCCTTGAAGCCCTGCATATTTGAGACTTCTGGTCTTGCCTTACACAAAAATGAATACTTGACACAACTGTGTTATTTTGGGGTCACATTTTCTTCCCCTTATAACTCAGGTGGTTAATACTAAAGTATAAGTCAAGGACTCCCAACAGGAGAGTCAGTGGTATTCTACCCATGGCCTACTGAAGCCGAATGTAGATAGAATGAGGAGCCGAAATCTGCACTTTACGCCTGCTCTCCGACATTGCTAATGTGTGCTAATACTAGGGAGCCACTGCTGTGCTGTCCCGCTGTCTTCTGCGAATCACTGCTGCTGTGGAGATGTTTGAGCCCAACAGCTTTTTCCTCCGCATAATTTTTTTATACCTAGATTGCCAAGGATTCTTTGGCCTTGAAATTCAGTAATTTCTCAGAATATGCCTAGGCATTGATCACTTCTGAAGCTGTCTAAATGCAGTAAAGCCTTTGTTCATGCTTTTTGTTTTTTTTTTTTTTAATATTCCTAAGAGCTTGCTTTTAATTCTGAGTATGTCTTTGTTTTTGTTGTTGTTGTTGTTGTTGTTGCTGTTTTTCGGTTTTTCAGAGTCTCAGTCTGTCTCCCAGGCTGGAGTGCAGAAGTGCAATCTCTGCTCACTGCAACTTCTGCCTCCTGGGTTCAAGCAGTTATTCTGCCTCAGCCTTCCAAGTAGCTGGGACTAGAGGCCTGTGCCACGACACCCAGCTAATTTTTGTATTTTAATAGAGATGGGGTTGCACCATGTTGGCCAGGCTAGTCTCAAACTCCTGACCTCAAGCAATCCACCTGCCTCAACTTCCAAAAGTGCTTGTATTACAGGTGTAAGCCACCGTGCCCAGCCTCTGAGTATGTCTTTCGTTAACACTTTGTTGACCCTACTGCAGGCCCAGCTGAAGTGAGTAACCATGAATGCACAGTGGCACCAAGTTGCACCATTGTGATTTTTTCCCCCACTAGTGCTTACGAGGCATGGGGAAGTGGATGTCTTAAATGGTCCCAAGACTAGCAGGAATCCTAGTTGTGGAGCATTTAACAGTCGACATTTTGCAAGGGAGGTACTCTTAAGTACTTTGTGGGATGGGGGGCAGTACCTCTAGTCAGTGAGGATATCCCTGGAATAGGTATGCATAACGTTTGTAAGTTCAAGTTTCTCGTCTGTCTGGAAGGATTTCCATGTCTAGAAGGAACCAGCTGTGGCCTAGCTCAAAGGCAAGGGCAGCTGGCTGAAGTCTGAACTTAAGTATGTCTAGCGTGTAGACTTCCTGGGTAAGACCAGAAGCTCTGCTGCAATGGGAGGGCCTATGAAAAGGGTTATAAAGTTAAGGATGCTCGAAGTTGAGATTTTTGTGGTGCTGGGTTGGTTTGTGGCATGCTGTGAGATAGAGGCAGCAGAGGACCAGGGGTGGTCTTACAGGAATTGTGAATTTCCATAGCAGAGGAAGCCTTGTCTCTTCTCCACATTCAACCACATTCTTTGAAATTCATGGATCTCCTGTAAGGTTTCTTCTCCCTTTTATTCATGCATTTGCCTCTTCCTGGAGTACCTTCTCCCCTCTTCATTTGCCTCACCCTCAATCAAGTGAGTGCCTCAGACCAGTACCTTCCTACTCTTTGCCCACTTCTTTCTGTTTCTGCCTCCAATCTGAGCAAGGTGCCCATTTCCCTCTCAGCTCTGTTTATAGAATTGCTTCTTGTGCTAGCTACTCTTTATTTGAGTTCTGAGGGGTAAAGACTGTCATACTTAACCTCTGGATCCCCGGAGCCTAGCACATTGCCTAGAAAGTTGTAGATGTTTGATTTATTAATTTGAGGTGTTGCCAAGAAGGGGGAGGGTTGCTATCAAGGGGATGGATGATAAAACACCATATAATTAGGCACTCTTGGAAAGTACATTGTAAAAATGAGAAGGTGGCATACTGTAGTGGAAAAAAAAATCACTTTTTTTCTTAGGGATGTTAGCCTGAACAAGTTACTTTACAGCTGAACATCAATTTCTTATTAGTAAGAAAATATTTGTATAAGATATCTTGCTTTTGAGATGGTTTTAAGGATTAGCAATTATGTAAATCCAGCACAGTGACTGAATAAATTAGCTTTTTATACATGGCATGATGATTATTACTAGTTTTACGTTTATAAACATGCCAGAATAAACTTTTGACAGGGCGATTTGTTGAAAACAATTTGTTGTAATTAGATTTACAAAGCAGTACTATTATGGATAGGAATGTAGAAGTATTTTATTGAACAAACCGTTCTTAATTTTAAATTATTATTATGGAACATCTTAAAATATATAATTGTTTTTTGCATGCAACCTAGCTGGGTGATAATGGTGTGTGTGTGTGTGTGTGTGTGTGATCAGTTCCTTTGTGTTACTTTATCTGCAGTCTTTTCCCTCTTGCCCTTAACATCTATCAATTGTTTTTTTTTTTTGTATTGTCAAGAATTAGAAAATGCTCTTTTAAAAGCAACTCTGTGCCAAACATCCATTTTGTAATCTATTATTTATGGAAAAACAGCAGAAACTGCATCAATATTAAGAACCAAGGTTTTAAAGGCATAGCATTTCACATTTTCTTTTGGCTCCTGTTTCAATTATCTCACTAGGCTTCAATTTTTAAAACATTAGTCAAGGTCAAAATAGCACTCTACTTTTCTGTTTGTGTTTTTTGTTCTGTGTAATTCATATTTCTTATGGTATTAGTATGTGTTATAGAAAATTTCAAAGTAAAAGCATTTGGAGTGTATGTGTCCACACACGTGTAAGAGAAAATTATAGGTGTAAATTTTTTCTAGCTTTGGGCAGAATTGTTAGGTGCTACTAAATCTAGGCAAATAAGCCATTTCTGTGAGAAATAGGGCATTCTAGAGACAGCCTGGGTGGAGCAGATAGCGTAAGTGAGAAAGAAAACGTTGTTATATTGTCACTGAGATGTTAGAGTTATTATTGTAGCATAACCTAGCTAATACCGATCGATATACTCTCCATCCCAAAGCTGACCCACCAGGACATTCTCTCCACATAATGTTCTATACAGCTACATAATGTTCCGGACACTTTACTATGCATTTATAAGCAAACCAATACATTGTGTTTTAACATAAAAGAGATGATACTAAACATGTTTTTGTGTGACTTGATTTCATTTAGTGTATTGAAACAGTTTTCCATGTATTTATTTAAAAAGCTTTGAGCTGGCCGGGCGCGGTGGCTCAAGCCTGTAATCCCAGCACTTTGGGAGGCCGAGACGGGCGGATCACGAGGTCAGGAGATTGAGACCATCCTGGCTAACACGGTGAAACCCCGTCTCTACTAAAAAGTACAAAAAAATTAGCCGGGCGAGGTGGCGGGTGCCTATAGTCCCAGCTACTCGGGAGGCTGAGGCAGGAGAATGGCGTGAACCCGGGAGGCGGAGCTTGCAGTGAGCTGAGATCTGGCCACAGCACTCCGGCCTGGGCGGCAGAGCAAGACTCCGTCTCAAAAAAAAAAAAAAAAAAAAAAGCTTTGAGCTCTAACATAAAATATACATTTAAGTTGTGTAATTTCATGTGTTTTGGCATATGTATATGCCTGTGAAACAGTCACACTTAATGAACATATCTGTCTGTGAAACAATTGCGCTTAAGAAAATGAATATATCTTTGCCGGGCACGGTGGCTCGTGCCTGTAATCCCAGCACTTTGGGAGGCCGAGGCAGGTGGATCATGAGGTCAGGAGATCGAGACCATCCTGACCAACATGGTGAAACCCTGTCTCTCTTACATACAAAAATTAGCTGAGCATGGTGGCAGGTGCCTGTAATCCCAGCTACTCAGGAGGCTGAGGCAGGAGAAGCACTTGAACTCTAGGGAGTTGGAGGTTGCGGTGAACCAAGATCGCGCCACTGCACTCCATTCTGGTGACAGAGTGAGACGGAGTTTCGCTCTTGTTGCCCAGGCTGGAGTGCAATGGCGTCACCTTGGCTTACCACAACCTCCGCCTCCCTGGTTCAAGCAATCCTCCTGCCTCAGCCTCCCCAGTAGCTGGGAGTACAGGCATATGCCACCACACCTGGCTAATTTTGTATTTTTAGTGCACACAGGGTTTCTCCATGTTGGTCAGGCTGGTCTTGAACTCCCGACCTCAAGTAATCCGCCTGCCTCAGCCTCCCAAAGTGCTGGGATTACAGGCATGAGCCAGCACACCCGGCCAAAAACATATCTTTTATCTAGCTTTGAGCAGAATTTTTAGGTGCTACTTCACAGTCTGCTCAGTTCAGCCTCCATCCTTGACTCCCATCTGCCATAGAATGCCCAGCCACCGTCTCAGTCCTACTCCACTCCAGCACTATAGTTGTAGCAGTTTTCCTGCTCATCCACGTCTACCCTTTAGTAGAAAATAACCTATCAATCCAAACCTTTACATTATGTCTGGGGACTATTACCACCTTATTTACAGCAATCTGTGTTCTAACACAAAATGATATCAAAAAAAAATGTAGCATCCTCCACCTCAAGCCAGCTAGGCCTTATAATCATCACAATTGGCATTAATCAGCCACATCTAGCATTCCTTCACATAATGTGGAGCGATAGACACTGGAGACTTGGAAGGCTGGGGGTGGGTGAGGGAGGAGAAATTACTTAATTACTTAATGAGTACAGTGTTGGGGTGATTGTTACACTAAAACACCAGACTTTCTCACTATAAAATACATTCACACATAACAACTGCTCTTCTACCCCTTAAATTTATACAAATAAACATATATGTTTCCTGTTGCCTTTTGGGAATGAATTCCTCTGTCCCAACCCTACCTGTCCTGCCTCACTGTTCTCAGACAACCACTGGTTTGCTTTCTGTCACTGTAGGTGGGTTGATGTTTTCCAGAACTTTATGAAAATAGAATCATAGTTTACTCTTCTGGGAGGGAACAGTCTGACTTCTTTCACTCAGTGTAATTATTTGGAGATTGATCCATGTTTCTTCCATCATTCCTTTTGGAAATGAACTACTTCTTGCTAAATATTCTGTTGTATGGATGTACTGTAAATCATTTAACCAATAACCTGTTGATCAAGTTTTGGATTGTTCCCACTTTTTGGGCCCTTACTGATAATGTTGCTGTGAAATTCATGTACAGGTCTTATTTGTGTACAGGATATGCCCTTTCTTTGATTTCTCTTGGGTAAATACCTAGAAGGAAATACTATGTGTATGTTTATTTTCTGAAGAAACTTGTCAAACCCCCTTTTTTTTTGTGGAGATGGTTTTTTTGTCGCCCAGGCTGAGTGTGAAGGCACAGTCGCAGCCTCTACCTCCCCAGCTCAAGCGTTTCTCCCACCTCAGCCTCCTGAGTAGCTGAGACTACAGGTACTAGCCATCACACTCAGCTAATTTTTTTTTTTTTTTGGGGGGGGGGGGTGTAGAGATGAGGTCTTGCTGTGTTGCCTAGGCTTGTCTAGAACTTCTGGACTCAAGCCATCTGCCTCTTCCTCCTAAAGTGTTGGTATTATAGGCATGAGCCACTGCGCCCAGTCTTTTTTCTAAAGTTGTTGTACTACATACTATTTTACATTTTTCAACCAACAATATATGACAGTTCTTGTTGGTCTGCGTCCTCACCAACTTGGTATGATCAGTCTTGAGAAAATCATGTCTATTATAAATCTAAAATTATTTAAAGAGTTGCAAAGATAGTACAGTAAGTTCCCTTATGTCCTTTAGCCAACATTGCCTGGTAGTATTAATGTTTGGTATACTGATCAAAACTAAGAAATTAACATTGGTGCAATACTTTTAACAAAGCTGGCCGGGCGCGGTGGCTCAAGCCTGTAATCCCAGCACTTTGGGAGGCTGAGACGGGCGGATCACGAGGTCAGGAGATTGAGACCATCCTGGCGAACACGGTGAAACCCCGTCTCTACTAAAAATACAAAAAAAACTAGCCGGGCGAGGCGGCGGGCGCCTGTAGTCCCAGCTACTCGGGAGGCTGAGGCAGGAGAATGGCGTAAACCCGGGAGGCGGAGCTTGCAGTGAGCTGAGATCCGGCCACTGCACTCCAGTCCGGGCGACAGAGCGAGACTCCGCCTCAAAAAAAAAAAAAAAAAAACAAAGCTGGAATTTATTCAGATTTTTCCAGCTTCTCACCAATGTCCTTTTTCTGTCCCAGGATCCAGTTCAGAATACCACATTGCATAGGGTCATTATGTTTTCTTTGTCTCTTTTCCATTTGTGACACTTTCTCAGTCTCTTCTGTTTTTTATGTCCTTGTCAATTGTGAAGAAGTCTGGTCAAGTATTTTATAGAATGTCCCTCAAGTTAAGTTTATCTGATGTTTTCTCATGTTCAGACAGGTGTTAGGGGTTTGAGGGAAGACTCAGACTTTAAATGTCCTTCTCATCACATCATTACAGGGGGTGTATAACATGATTTATTATTGGTGACTTTGATCATTTGGCAAATGTAGTGTCTGCAGGATTTCTCCACTATAAAGTTACTGTTTTTCTTTTTCCATACTCTGTTCGTTAGAAGATGATTTTTGAATTCTAGCCCATATTCAAGGGAGAGAAATTGAGCTCTACCTGTTGAGGGTAAGCGTTTCAAACATCTATGGATGTATGTTAAAACCATGACAGTAATTAATACATATTTTGGGAGGATAGTTTGAGGCTCTGCAGATAACCTGTTTCTCCTTCAAGCATGGCTCTCTTAATTTTCACATTCGTAAGTGAATGTTACCAGCATCAATTATTACTGTGGAGTTTTAATCATAATTTTATATTTTCCTGTTCCCTTTTACATTTTTAGAGGCAGGGTTTTGCTCAGTTGCCCAGGTTGTAGTGCAGGGGCACAACTGTAGCTCACTGTAGCCTCCAACTCCTGGACTCAAACGATCCTCCAGGCTCAGCCTCCTGTGTAGCTCAGACTACTGGCATGCACCACCATGGTCTCCCTGTGTTGCTTAGGCTAGGCTGGTCTCCAACTCCTGGCCTCAAGCGATTCTTCCACCTTGGCCTCTGAAAATGCTGGGATTACAAGTGTAAGCCTCTCTCTCTGGCTTTACATTTATTGTTTGTCATTCTTTCATAAGGAAGATTTATCCCCTCATTCATTTTTTTCAGTCATTTATATCAATGCAAAGTTTGGGAATCCCCAAGGCCACCCTCACTTCTGACGCCAACTGCAAACTCTGGGGTCCCCAAGACTACCCTCCAGTTCCATACTTCTCTAGAAGTATGTACAGAACTCAGCAAAGCCATTATACTCATGGTTATGGTTTCTTACAGCAAAAGGATACAGATTAAAATCACCCAAGGAAGGAGGCACAAAGGGCAAAGGCCAAGAGACACCAAGTGAAGAGTTTCCAGTTATCTTCTCCCAGTGGAATTATGTGGGCAGTGCTTACCCTTCCTAGCAATTGTGTGGCAACACAAATGGTACTGCCAAGTAGGGAAGCTCTTTCAAGCCTTGGTGTACACATTTTATTTGGGCTGGGTCACATATATGTGTGCGTATCCAGCCTCTCCTCAGGTCAGAGATTGAGCCTGATACCCAATGGCTTATGGTGGCCCACGACAATTCACCTTGTTAACATAGATTACATGCCAGGTCCCAACCCCTCCAGGTAAAAAATAGACACTCTTATTGGGCAGGGTATTCAAGGGCTAAGAGGGTACTTCACAGGAGTTGGAGGCAAAGGGTGAAACTTTCTTTAGGCAAGGCTAATTCTTTACTGAACTATCAGGATAGAATCATGGATATTTATTTTTTTCTAGAGGTTAGAATCCAGTCCTAAAGTTAGGATACTTATTTTGTTGCTCACATTATAACTTCTTCGGCCATTGGGAATTCTTTCAGGTTGACTCCTGTATCCTTTTGCCATGCCACTGTCCTTTTTTAAAAAGCACTTTGTTACTTTCTGGCGTTTGAAAATATTCCAGGCTCATCTAGTATTTTCCAGGCCTCAGTCATAGATAAGCCATTTCTTTAAAGACCTTAGATTCTTTTATTGGAGAATGGTATTTAGACACCAAGATCCAGGCTTTAGGTGTGTTCATTGCTCTCGAGGTATCATTGCTTCTAGGTCCCCTCATATATTTATGTATACTTACATATTTATGTATACTTGACCTATATATACTCACATATCTCTATTTCTCTATTTCATAAATATGCATTCTTGTGATATTGCAAACACTAATCCCATGCCACACAGTTCATTCTAGACTTCCCCCTGGCTTACCTGTCACTTCTTTCTTGTAACTTGGCTCTCATTTTCTACAGTTTATTATTTGTTCAACTCTAGTATACATTTAATATAGCTTCAGAGCTACTAACTTATGCTTGTGTCAAAAACAAATTTACTCCAACTGGAGTACAGTCTTTTTCATACAATACCAATTTTCTGTACTAGGCCATTCTTGCATTGCTATAAAGAAATACCTGAGACTGGGTAATTTATAAAGAAAAGAGTTTTAATTGGCTCATGATTCTGCAGGTTGTACAGGAAGCATGGTGCTCTGGCATCTGCCTAGCTTCTGGGAAGGCCTCAAGGAGCTTTAACTCATGGCAGAAAGTGAAGTGAGGCAGGCACTTCACATTGTGAAAGCAGGAGCAAGGTAGGGGTTGGGGGGGAGGGACCCCACAGTTTTACACAACTAGATATAATATGAACTGAGAGAGCTCATTTATCACCAAATTGATGGTACCAAGTCATTCATGATGGATCTGCCCCCATGAGCCAAACACTTCCCACTAGGCCCTGCTTCCAACATTGAGGAATTACATTTCAATGTGAGATTTGGGCAGGGACAAATATACAAACTATTTCCTTCCGTCCCTGGCCCCCTTAAATCTCCTGTCTTTCTCACATCACAAAAGACAATAGTCTCTTCTCAACAGTCCCCTAAAGTCTGATTTCAACATTAACTCAAAGTCCGAAGTCTCATCTGAAGATGAGTTCCTTCCACCTATGACCCTGTAATAACTCATTTACTCCTAAGATACAAGATACAGTGGGGTATAGGCATTGGGTAAACATTCCCGTTCCAAAAGGGAGAAATTGGCACACACACAAAAGTGTTATGGTCCCCATGCAAGTTCAAAACCCATCAAAGCAGTCACTAAATCTTAAAGCTCCAGAATAGCCTCCTTTGACTCCAAGGCACACTGGTGCAAGAAGTAGGCTCCCAAGGTCTTGAGCAGCTCAGCTCCTGTGGCCTTGTAGGGTTCAACCCCACAGCTGCTGTCACAGGCTGAGTGCCTGAGGCTTTTCCAGGCAGAGGATCAAGCTGCCAGTGGATCTACCATTCTAGGGGCTGGACGATGGTGGCCCCTTTCCCACAGCTCCACTAGGTAGTACTCTAGTGGGCACTTGGTATGGAGACTCCAACCCCACATTTCCTCCCCACACTACCCTAGCAGAGGTTCTCTGTGAGGGCTCCAACCCTGCAGCAGTCTTCTGCCTGGACAGCCATCCTTTCCCATACATTTTTTAAATTTAGGGGAAAGATGCCAAGCCTCCCTCACTCCTGCTCTCTGTGTGCCTACAGACTTAACACTATGTGAAAACTGCTAAGGTTTATGGCTTCCACCCTGTGAAGTGGTGCCCTGAGTTGCATCTGGACCTCTTTGAGTGCAGGCTGGAGCTGGAGTGGCCAGGATGTGGAAGCAGTGTTCTGAAGCTACACAGGACAGTGGGGGTCCTGGGCCTAGCCAAGAAAACCATTCAGTCCTCCTAGCCCTCAGGGCTTATGATGGGAGGGCTGCCTGAGAGATCTCTGAAATGCGTTTAAGGCCTCTTCCCCATCGTCTTGGAAATTAGCACTGGGCTCCCTTTTATTTATGCCGATATCACTAGCAAGTGGTTACTCCACAGCCTGCTTGAATTCCTCTGCTGAAAAAGATTTTTCTTTCTCTGCCATATGTCCAGGCTGCAAATTTTTCAAACTTTTATGCTCTGCTTCCCTTTTAAATATAGATTTTCACTTTGCATCATTTATTGCTCCCACATATAAGTATAGGCTGTTAGAAGCAGCCAGGCCACACTTGAACACTTTGCTGCTAAGAAATTTCTTCTGCCATATACCTTAAATTATCACTCTGAAGTTTCAACTTCCACAGATTCCTAGAGCAGGGGCACAATGCAGCCAAGTTCTTTGGTAAGGAATAATGTGTGACCTTTGCCCCAGTTCCCGATAATTTCTGATTTCCATCTGAGACCTTGTCAGTCTGGACTTTACTGTCCATATCACTATCTGCATTTTGGTCACAATCATTCAGCCAATTTCTAAGAAGTTTGAAACTTTTCCTCATCTTCCTGTCATTTGAGCCCTCCAAATTCTAACAACCTCTGCCCATTACCCAGTTCCAAACCAGTATTAAGTTACTTAGAATAGTGCCTTTTCTTCTCACCCCTTCGAAGAGGTTATGTCATGTAATTGTAATGTAATTGAATTCATTCTTCAGTCTGGATTTCATTCTGACATTTTAGTTGAATTACTTTTTAATTTGCATGTAGTAAAATTTACTCTTTGTGGTATAGATTTTGATGGGTTTTGACAAATGCAAAATACCATAGAGAAATAGTTCCATCGCTGTAAATTCCTGTGTGTAGCCACTTTGTAATCATCACCACTCTTTCAACCCTCAAACAATCATTGGTCTATTTTCCACATAGTTTTGCCTTTTATGTTGTCATATAAATGAGATAATGTATAGCTTTTTAAATCTGGCTTTTTTTCCATTTCTAAAATGGATTCATGATTCATTCATTTTGTTAGATGAATCAAAATTTATTTTTATTGCTAATTACTTCTCCATTGTATGGGTATATCACAATTTATCCATTTACTTGTTGAACATTTTGGTAGTTTCCAGTATTTGGCAGTTATGGATAAAGTGGCTATAAATATTTATGCGTAGGTTTTTGTGCACCAAAAGTTTTCAGTTTACTTGGGTAAATGCATAGGAATGGGATTCAGAGGGAGGTTGTATAGTATGTATAACTAACTTTATAGGAAACAGCCAAACTGGCAAAGTAGCAGTACCATTTTTTTCATTCTCATCACAATTTAATGGGAGTCTGTTGCTCCACATCCTTGATAACATTTGTAATTGTCAGGTTTTTTTAGTCCATTCTAATAGGTGTGTAGTGGTATCTCAGTGTGGTTTTAATTTGCATTTTCCTAATGATTAATAATGTTAAGTTTTCATATCTTTACTTCCCAGCCATATATCTTCTATGGTGCAGTGTCTGTCGAGAACTTTTGCACATTTTTAAATCAGAATTTTTTCTTTTTTCTTTTTATTGAGCTTTGATAGTTCTTTATATATTCTGGATACAAGTCCTTTATCAGAAACTTTTGTTTTTGTTTGTTTGTTTTGTTTTTTTTTGAGATGGAGTCTCAACTCTGTTGCTCAGGCTGATGTGCAGTGGTGTGATCTTGGCTCCCTACAACCTCTACCTCCTAGGTTCAAGTGATTTTCCTGCCTCAGCCTCCCAAGAAGCTGGCACTACAGGCATGTGCCATCACGCCTGGCTAATTTTTGTGTTTTGGGTAGAAATTGGGTTTCACCATATTGACCGGGCTAGTCTCAAACCCCTGACCTCAAGTGATCCACCTGCCTCAGCCTCCCAAAGTGCTGGGATTACAGGTGTGAGCCACTGCGCCCAGCCTGGTTTTTTTTTTTAATGGTGTTTTAAAAAATTATTTTATTTTATTTAGAGACAAGGTCTTGCTCTGTTACCCAGTCTGGTGTGCAGCAGAGTGGTCATAGCTCACAGCAACCTGGAAGACAACCCTTGCACATGAGTGATCCTCCTGCCTCAACCTCCTGAGTAGCTGAGACTACAGGTGCATGATACCACACCTGGCTAATTTTGTAATATTTTGTAGAATTGGGGTCTCACTATATTGCCCAGGCTGATCTTGAACTCCTGACCTCAAGCAATCCTCCTGCTGTGGACTCCCAGAGTGCTGGGGTTACAGGCGTGACTCACCATGCCCAGCCTTAAAGTTGTCTTTCAAAGAGCTTAATTTTGATGAAGTCCAGTTTATCATTTTTAAAGCAATCAACATTTGGTGTTATATCTAAAATATTTTGCCTAACCAAAGTTCACAAAAGTTTTCTCTTATGTGACTTATGGATTTCAGTTTTACTATTAGGTCTGGGATTCATTTTGAGTTAATTTTTGCATATGTTGCAAGATATGGCTCAAAGTTCATTTCTTTGCACCTGGATATCTAATTCTTCCAGCACTATTTGTTGAAAAGACTTCCTTCTCCACCGAATTGCCTTTGCACTTACTTTGTCAGATTTATACTTACATATTTTATATTTTTAGGTATAGGCAATACTGTTGTTCTAGAATTACAATTTCCAGTTTTTCACTGCTAGTACATAGAAATACAATTTATTTTTGTATATCGACCTTCTATTCTGCTGCTTTGCTAAATCTACTTATTTGTTCTGGTAGCTCTTTTAGGGTTTATTTATTTATTTTATGCTTTAAGTTCTGGGGTACATGTGCACAATGTGCAGGTTTGTTACATATGTATACATGTGCCATGTCGGTGTGCTGCTCCCATTAACTCATCATTCACACTAGGTATTTCTTTTCTTTTGGAAGTTTCTATACAGATAAAATGTCATCTGTTGATAGGACATGGTCTTATTTCTTTCTATAATCTGCATGCCACTTATTATTTTTTTTTTTTTTGAGACGGAGTCTCGCTCTGTCGCCCAGGCTGGAGTGCAGTGGCGCGATCTCGGCTCACTGCAAGCTCCGCCTCCCGGGTTTACGCCATTCTCCTGCCTCAGCCTCCCAAGTAGCTGGGACTACAGGCGCCCGCCTCGTCGCCCGGCTAGTTTTTTTGTATTTTTTTTTTTAGTAGAGACGGGGTTTCACCGTGTTTGCCAGGATGGTCTCGATCTCCTGACCTCGTGATCCGCCCATCTCGGCCTCCCAAAGTGCTGGGATTACAGGCTTGAGCCACTGCGCCCGGCCTCTGCATGCCATTTAAAACACTTTTTTTTTTTTTTTGGTCATGTTGTACTGAATAGGACTTCTAGTATAATATTGCATGGAAACAGTCAGAACTGACATCTTTACGTTTTTTTCTGATCCTGAAGAACAACATTCATTCTTTCGCCATAAAGTATGATGTTACCTGTAAGTTTTCTCTAGATGCTTTTTGTGAAGTTGAGGAAATATTGTTTCTAGTTTTTGAATATTTTATTATGGATAAATGTTGAATTATAAATGCTTTTCTAACATGCATCGAGATAATCATATGGTTTTTCTTCTTTAGTCTGTTGATGTAGTGAAGTACATTGACTAATTTTTGAAAGTGGAACCAAGCTTATATTCCTGGGATAAACCCCACTTGGCCATGATGTACTGTCATTTTTATATGTTTCTGGATTAATTTGCTAATGTTTTGTTCCAGGTTCATGAGGAATGATGGGAAGTTTTATTTATTTACTTTGTAATGTCTTTGGTATCAGGATAAGGCTGGCTTTATAAACTGACTTGGGTAGTGATCCTTCCTTTTTTACCCTCTGGAGGGTTGTGTGTACTGTAATTAGTATGAGTTCTTCCTTAACTACTTGGGAGAAATCACTGATGAAGCCATCTCAGACTAGATTTTGTTCTGTTGGAATGTTTTTACCATGAATCTGTGTCTGTAGAAGATTTAGATTATTCATGTTTTCTATTCTTTCATAGTTTGTGCCTTTGAAGGAATTTGTCAGTTTGCCCAAGTTTTTGAATTTATGAGCTAAGGTTATTTGTAATATTAAAGATATTATCTTTTTAATGTCTTTAGGGTCTAATAGCTGCTTTTTCAATACGAAATTGGTATGGTGTCCTTCCAATATTGGTAATTCGTGTCATCTCTTTAAAACATTTTTCAGACTGCTAGAGGTTTATTTATCCATTTTATTGCATTTTTCAAAGAACCAGCTTTTGGGTTATTTTCTCTATTGTTTTCTATTGTCAATTTGATTAAGTTTTTGGTCTTAATTATTTCATTTCTTCTGCTTGCTTTTGGTTACATTTGCATTTTTTTCTAGTTTCTTAAGGTTTTAGCTTCAATCTTTGATTGGAGGCTCTGTTTTTTTTTTTTTTTTTTTTTTTGGTTTTGGATTTGGTTTTAATGCTATAAGTTTCTTTTCTTTTCTTCGCCCCCTCCGCCCCCCGTTTTTTGTTTTTTTTTTTAAGATAGAATCTCCCTCTGTTGCCCAGGCTGGACTGCAGTGGTGTGATCTCAGCTCACTGCAGCCTCTGCCTCCTGGGTTCAAGCAATTCTCATGCCTCAGCCTCCTGAGTATTCTCATGCCTCAGCCTCATGGGTAGCTGGGACTACAGGAGTGCACCATTATGCCTGACTAATTTTTGTATTTTTAGTAGAGACAGGGTTATGCCATGTTGGCCAGGCTGGTCTTGAACTCTTGACCTCGGGTGATCTGCCTGCCTTGGCCTCCCAAAATGCTGAAATTACAGATGTGAGCCATTGTGCCCAGCCTACATTGCCTTCTAAAGACTGCTTTAGCTATATCATGCAGATATTGATAAGTTGTGTTTTTATTTCCATTCAGTTTAAACATATTTTATAATTTTCTTTGTAACTTTTTGCCTAATGGCTCTTTTTGTGATGTGGGTTTTTTTCACATTTATATATTTTTTTAATTTTTAAAGTTTCGTTTAATTAAAAAAAAAAGAGAGAGAGACAGCATGGTACTGGTATAAAAATAGGCATACAGACCAAGGGAACAGAATAGAGAACCCAGAAATAAAACCCAAATACTTAACAGCCAACTGATCTTCCACAAAGCAAACAAAAACATGAAGTGGGGAAAGGACACCCTTTTCAACGAATGGTGCTGGGATAATTGACTAGCCACATGTAGGAGTATGAAACTGGATCTTCATCTCTCACCTTATACAAAAAAAGCAACTCAAGATGGATTAAAGACTTAAATCTAAGACCTGCAACTGTAAAAATTCTAGAAGATAACATTGTAAAAACCCTTCTAGACATTGGCTTAGGCAGGGATTTCATGAGCAAAGACTCAAAAGCAAATGCAATAAAAACAAAGATAAATAGCTGGGACTTAATTAAACTAAAGAGCTTTTGCAGGACTAAAGAGCTTTTGCAGGACAAAAGGAACAGTTAGTAGAGTAAACAGACAACCCACAGAGTGGGAGAAAAATCTTCACAATCTATACATCTGACATAGGACTAATATCCAGAATCTACAATGAACTCAAATCATAAGAAACAAACAATCCCATCGAAAAGTTGGCTAAGGACATGAATAGACAATTCTCAAAAGAAGATATACAAATGGCCAACAAACATATGAAAAAATGTTCAGTATCACTAATGATCGGGGAAATGCAAATAAAAACCACAATGTGATACCACCTTACTCCTCCAAGAATGGCCATAATCAAAAAAACCAAAAAACAGTAGATGTTGGTGTGGATGTGGTGATCAGGGAACACTTCTACACTGCTGGTGGGAATGTAAACTAGTACGGCCACTATGGAAAACACTGTGGAGATCCCTTAAAGAACTAAAAGTAGAACTACCATTTGATCCAGCAATCCCACTTCAGGGTATCTACCCAGAGGAAAAGAAGTCATTATATGAAAAGGATGCTTGCACACACATTTTTATAGTAGCACAATTCGCAAATGCAAAATTGTGGAACCAACCCAAATGCCCATCAATCAACGAGCAGATAAAGAAACTGTGATATATATATGATGGAATACTGCTCAGCCATGAAAAGGAATGAATTAACGGCATTTGCAGCGACCTGGATGAGATTGGAGACTATTATTCTAAGTGAAGTGACTCAGGAATGGAAAACCAAATATTGTATGTTCTCACTGATATATAGGAGGTAAGCTATGAGGATGCAAAGGGGTAAGAATGATACAATGGACTTTGGGGACTTGGGGGGAAGTTTAGGAGGGGGGCGTGGGATAAAAGACTACAAATAGGGTGCAGTGTATATTGCTTGGGTGATGCATGCACCAAAATCTCACAAATCACCACTAAAGAAATTACTCCTGTAACCAAACACAACCTGTACCCCAATAACCTATGGAAAAATTTAAAAGTTTTAAAACTTTTATTAATTTTTAAAATTTTGTTTAATTAAAAAAAAATAGAGACAGGGTCTCCCTATGTTGCCTGGACTGTCTTGAACTCCTGGGCTTAAGGGATCCTCCTCCCTTGGCCTCCTAAAGTGCTAGGATTACAGGCTTGAGCCACCAGGCCCAGCCATAATGTGTTGTTTGACTTCCAGATATTTGATTGTTTTCCAGAGAGTTCAGTTTTTGATCTCTCACTTAATTTTGTTAGGTTTAGAGAACATACTTAGTATGGATGCAGTTATTTTGACTTTATTGAGGTTTGTTTTATTATCCAGAATATAGTGTATCTTGGTGAATTTTCCATATGTACTAGTGAGAATGTGTATTCTCCTGTTGTTGGAATGCTCTGTGTCAGTTAGGTCACGTGGCTGACATCTAGCTGATTTTCCATCTACTTATGCTATTGATTAATCTGAGAAGAGTGTTGACATGTTTGAGAGAAAGTCTGGATTTGTCTATTTCCCCTTTCAGTTCTATCATTTTTTCCCTCATGAAGGCCTTTTGTTCAGAACATACATAGTTAGGATTCATAGATCCTATGCAACAAGTAAGTCCTTTTGGCCTCTATATCCTTCAGACTCATTTCAAAATCTCTAGCTCATGATAAAAAACCATTGGCGTATGAGAAAGAATATTTAAGTTGGATTGATCCAGAAGCCCTGGCCCACTGCTGCTTCTTTGCCACTTAGTAACTGTGGCAGAATCTTTTGCCCTCTCTCATTTTCCTCATCTGAAAATAATTAGGATTATAATGCTTACAAGATTCATATGAGAATAAATACAAAGTAGACTTGGAAAATACTTGTTACAAAGGCACGATTAAATATTTGTTGAACTTAGTACTTGCAGACACTGCCTGCTCTCTCCTCTTCATCATTGCTCTCTCTACCCTCCTCTGCTGTGCCAGGGAGCCTGCAATTTCTGTTTCTCAGACTCTCTTGTTATCTGTATTCCTGGTAATTCTGCTAAAAGTAGAGGTAGCAGTGGGAGAATGGAATCTTGGAAGAAGACAGAGCCAGTCCATTTTTTTTTTTTTTTTTTTTTACAATCTACTCTCTCAGGCAATGGTGCAACCACAGTGGAGATTTCATACATGAAAATGCTGAGACTGAAACTCAGGTGTTCTCACCACAAATTTTGCAGTGTTTCACCAATATCCCACGTATTCATTTTCTATGACTGCTGTAACAAATTACCGCAAACTTATTGGCTTAAAATAACCCAAATACATACTGTTCTATAGTACAGAAACCCAAATGGGTCACACTGGGCTAAAATCAAGACCAGACTTATTTACTCTTGCTAAATATGTTAAAGCCAACTAATTGACGAAGTATAATTTAAGCTTGGTCTTTTATTATATTCTACAGCTGAAAATCCAAGGCTGGACTAAAAAATCAGCAGGGCCATATTTCTTTCTCCAGTCCCTAGGAGAGAGTCCATTTCCTTGCCCTTTTCACTTCTAGAGGCTGCCCACATTCCTTGGCTCATGACCTCTCCCTCTGCATAGTTACCAAAGTTGAGTCCAGTCCTTCTCATACTGCCATATCTCTGGTTCTCCCTCTGTCTTAACTTTAATGGACGCATTATTTACATTAGGCCTACCTGGATAATCCAAGATAATCTGCCTTTTTTTGTTTTTGTTTCTGTTTTTCTGAGATGGAGTCCCCTTTGTCCGTTGCCCAGGCTGGAGTGCAGTGGCGCGATCTCGGTTCGCTGCAAGCTCCGCCTCCCGGGTTCACGCCATTCTCCTGCCTCAGCCTCCCGAGCAGCTGGGACTACAGGCGCCCGCAGCACGCCCGGCTAATATTTTGTATTTTTAGTAGAGACGGGGTTTCACCGTGTTAGCCAGGATGGTCTTGATCTCCTGACCTCGTGATCCGCCCGCCTCGGCCTCCCAAAGTGCTGGGATTACAGGGGTGAGCCACTGCACCCGGCCAATCTGCCTGTTTCAAGGTCAGTTGACAAGCAACCTTAGTATTTCCCTTTGCCATGTAGCATACTGTGGAGTCTAAAGCTGCTCCATCTTGGATGCTAATTCTCCATGTTGGCTTCTGATTAACCCCAGTTCCAGGAAGGCCGCTAAGGTTTCCAGTGTATCTGTACCTTGTGTAAGGCCCACTGTATCTCTTTTTAAAATAGTTATTTAAAGATGAAATATTGGGTGGGTGCGGTGCCTCACACCTGTAATCCCAGCACTTTGGGAGGCTGAGGCAGGTGGATCACCTGAGGTCAGGAGTTTGAAACCAGCCTGACGGACATGGTAAAACCCTGTCTCTACTAAAAGTACAAAATTACTGGGGCATGGTGGCACATGTCTGTAATCTCAGTTACTCAGGAGACTGAGGCAGGAGAATTGCTTGAACCTGGGAGGCGGAGGTTGCAGTGAGCCAAGATCGCGCCACTGTGCTTCAGCCTGGACAACAGGAACAAAACTCCATCTCAAATAATAATAATAATAATAATAATATAAAGATGACATATTGAAGAATACAGGGTTAGAAGTCACTCTTGCTACAACTACTAAGCAACTATTGTTATTGCTGGATAATATTAAATGATAATGAGCTGTGCCCACTTTTTCGTTACATTCTGGCTAGCAATGTTTTCATTGTCTTAGGAAAGGCATATGGCAGAGCAGAAAGCAGAAATATTCTCTAAGTCTTTCTGAGTTTTGCTACTCAAAGTCTCAAGTCCTTAGGAGGACTTGGTGGATTTTTTTGACATGGTAAGAATGTGACAAAGTAACATGAAGGTAGGAAGATTTTCTTGAGACATTAGGTCTGCTGGCAAGGGTTGGGGAATACTTTGGAAGAGATACTAAAAGAGGTTGTGGGTTCCGAGATCAGAGAAGACTGTTTCCTGCTTCCAGGCAATACCACTGTGAGGAATGACAGTAAATTGTGTCTAGTCAGATGGGACTTAAGAGCTAAGCAAAAGATTTCACGTCTCAAGAATAGCTTAGAAGTAGCAGAGACTCCACAGTCCTAAAAAGGCCATAAATTCAGGAAAGATGTGCTAACTGGTTGCACCAATAAAAGATTATCCAGAAAAACACAGCCCTAGAGCTCTGGTACCACCCAAGGGAGGAGGGCAATGGAAACCTCATAAAGTCCTAAAGCATTTGTAAAATCTGACCTAGTAGAATAGGATAGCCTGAAGGGTAGCTCAAAGTCTGAAATTAAGTTTTATCAAGAAATCAAAGAAAATTCTATATCTTTAACACTTTAATTTGTTGAATGGCACTCACACCTAGTGCTTTGTACTTAATTTACCTGAAAGTAATTTTTTTCTGCTGAGTTCACAAAGTAAACTGTTTCCATGTTCAACAGTGTTGACAAAGAGTAAGAATAATATTCCTCTTAGCAATCCTATGACAAATGAAACTTGCTTAAAAATCTTCAACTGCAAAATGTAAGTCCAAATGTACATTATGTGGTAATCAGTTGGTTTTGACACATTTTAGGTGGAGGAAACAGTTGTCAGGAAGATCCAGGGAGATTTCATCTAAACCTGCTTAAAAATCTCCCCCTTAAAGTCTAATATTGTGACTTGATAACATTTTTATGAATACTTTACTTTCCCTTAAAAGAAATTCTCTAAAATTGCTTTTTGATAGGTAATGACAGCATTTTAAACAAATAGCCTCAGATGGTGTTGCTTCATTTTCAATACTGTGTTCCAAAATGAAATTAGAGTTCTTCAGAGTAAAGATTATTTCTTGAATATCAAAGTTAACTGAGGGAAAGTAGAAAACATCTTGGTAAATCTCAACTGAATGATTTGGGATTCCTTGCATCATTCCTCTGTACTAAGGAAGTAAGCTGATAAAGAAGGTGCTGTCTATAGGCAAATATTTTAAATGAAGCCTTTGGATGCCATACCCATTACAAATACAGGTGCTCCATAACTTATGAAGGGGGCACCTCTGGATAAACCCACTGCAAGTTGAAAATATCATAAGTAAAAAATGCGCTCAATACACCTAACCTACTAAACATCATAGCCTAGCATACCTTAAACATACTTAAAATGCTTACATTAGATGTAGATGGGCAAAGTCATCTGGCAACACAGTACACCATATAGTATCCATTGCTAACCCTCCTGATCACATGGCTGACCAGGGGCTATGGCTCACTGCCACAGGTTTTGAATGAACAACTTCCTGAATAAATGATGAATGAACGAAATAGACTGGCTTTGTATCACTTATACGTAAAAAAGTACCTGGTACGTGGGTTGGTACTAAGCCTTTAGGTTCAGTGAAGGAAAGAACAGATAAATGAATAAACTAAACATGGAAACTCATGTGAGTAAGCAAGGCTGGGTCTTTGCTATCTTTGTGAGACTGAAATTGCTGCATGCTCAAAGCAGCCATTCACACCTGCACCAGTGGGGCATGTTTTGACCCATTTACCAGGCAGTGGTCTCTAAAGGAATGAAGCAGAAAGGAAGGAACGTTTGGATTTGTGTCAAGGTAGCTTTGTGCATTTCACCAAACTTCTCAGAAACTACCCTAATTTGTGGTGTGAGAACCACAATACTGACTTCATAGGATTGCGTTGGGGATTAACCAGATTTATACACTGGGTATGCCACACTCTGCAGATGTTAAATATTGTTTATTAGAGACAAAAGTTCTGGGATTATGACGTTGTGTATCTTTTCAGAAAAAATAAACGTATGAAAGTATCTAATGGTTTTGTTCTTGAAACTGATATTTAATTAATTTGGATCAATTGATTGATTTACTGGGTTGTATTTCCTAGGGGTTACTGTTATGCAAATTCAGTAGAATTGTGTGTTCCCATAAATCCACATGGTGTCATTGTCAGTCTCCCTTTATTACTCTAAGCTATCTCTTAGTCAAAGTCACTTAGCCAACTTCCTAAAAGCTTTGATAATGGAAGAAAAGATGAATCATGGTTATCATCAAGATAGGCTAACCTAGTTGCTTTTGGGACTTCAAACCATTTTCCATTAGTAGCTTCTCTGGGCATTGACTAAGACAATGAGAACAGTAAATTACAAAATAATGACAATGCACTAAGGATAAAATTAAAAATAGATTTTACATAAATATTTGAGATAGGAATCTAATTGAGACATCAAGATTGTGAGTTTAAAGACCTAAGAAGAGTTCATGCTAAAAATTTTGAAGCATTTTGATGAGAAAGTTAAGATGATAAGTTATATTCTAATGATCTTCAATCATCTTGGCAGAAGAATTTTAGAATTGAGAGGGAATATATAGATAATATTTAAACGCAATTGCAGCAATTTTTTTTTCCATGGATGGAAAGACTGAGCCAAGAGAGGATAAGTAACCTATCCAAAGTTGAACAACGGAAAGTAAATAAATGAAGAACAGGGCGGGTCTCTGCTCCCTGTTCCCAAAGAACTTTCTCCCTGTCTCATTTCCCCTCAAGCCCAGAAAAGTCTGCAGCAGATCTGGAAGGAAAGTCCTCATCTTCCTCCATTGATCCTCCATTACTCTAGCAGAAGCTACTGAAGACTGAACTTTCTTTTCTACCTTTTACTTCCTTAGCAAACTCTCTACATTCTGTAAGGGGTTTAAGACTTTTGGCTTACAGAATTCTCCCTTGAAACAATGAATATGCAGCCGACCTGACAACACATTTAGAGGGTAAATGGTGAGAAAACAATGGGGGCTGGAGGAGAATTTTGGGAAGCCTCTAAATGTTCCCAGATAATGCCCCAGCCAAAAACTATATGCCATTCATTACTGAATGTAGGGACATAAGCCTAAGTAAATGAGCAATTAAAACACATCCTTACTTATCCAAATCCTCGAATGTATCACAGGATGTTATAATTATTCTCTTAGTTTTACTCCAGTATTTATTTTTGTTCTGCTTATGTCACTTATTACTTTCTCCAAGATCCTTTAAATGTTTCCACCCCAGACTTAACTATTTGGACAAAGTATGTATCCAAATTGGAGTATTAAAAATAATGGAGCTGTGGCCGGGTGTGGTGACTCCTGCCTGTAATCCTAGCACTTTGAGAGACTGAGGCAGGCAGGTGGATCATTGGAGGTCAGGAGTTCAAAACCAATCTGACCAACATAGTGAAACCCATCTCTACTAAAAATACAAAAATTAGCTGGGAGTGGTGGTGGGCACCTGTAATCCCAGATACTCAGGAGGCTAAGGCAGGAGAATTGGTTGAACCCGGGAGGCAGAGATTGCAGGTGCCTCCCAAGGTGAGCAAAGATCGTGCCATTGCACTCCAGCATGGGCAACAGAGACTCTGTTAAAAAAAAAAAAAGAGCTGAGGCAAGCAAAGCAAAACTCTGTTCCTTCTTTCCGTCACCTAAGAATATGCATAGGTTTATTTACCTTTTCTATGAAAGAACACCCTCATTACAACCCCTGATATGGGATAATATTAACTTGTATTAGAGGAAAATGGTATCTCTTTCCATACTTTCTTTTCTGGCATGATTATTTTACCGTTTTCCAGAAAGGACAAAGTAAACAGCTATAAATACTCACATGCACTTAGAAGTACATTTCATTTCTTTTTAAATTACACATTTTGTTATTTTTAATTATCAAGTTCAATATTGCAGCATATAAAGTTCTTGGGGTTTTTTTGTAGAAAATATCATCGTCACTTAACATCCTTCATTTGTCTGTTCATTCATGCAGTCTCACTCTGGCAGCTGTTGGAGGCAGATCCCTTCCTTGGGAGGCACTTGTATCGTGTTTATGTGCATATTAATGAAACTCTACAACTTTCCTATTCTAACCTAAACACTTTGCTGCTACTTCAGCTGATTATGGCCCTGGATAACTGCCACAGTGAATCCCGTATTTAGTGGAAACAAAATATATTGATGACAAACATGTTTCTTATCAAAAGTCAAAAAGATGGATCTGAATTCAGATTGTGCAGTAAAAACAAGTATGTAAACTCATTATACAGCCAAGATGCAAATTTACTGAGCCTGGGAAAAATGATGAGGACAACTTCAAATCTGAAGGAAGAGGCAGCGTCAGGCCTCATTATTATAAAAGCTTGGCTAGAAAATAGATTTTTCAGGACGTGCTTGTGTGGAGGCGAATATTAAATCATCGAGTCCCCCGGGAGGTGGCAGAGCGCGTGAGTGCCTGGCGAATGTGGTGGAGCAGCTAATGGGCTGGAATCACTGATATCATGATTGTCATTCCTCATTGTGCTTCCATGCCAGTTCTGCCTAATCAGATGATTAAACCAGTAATTTAAGGCCATAGATTTTCTCTTTATATGGTCTACATGACTTTACAGTTAAAAAAATGATTTTGTTTTGACATATTATGCACCTAATCTGTTATGTGTTCTATGCATATGGATGTCTTAGCCCAAACCAGTTCTCTGGGACTACACTCAGACAGAAAGAGAACACACAGGCGCACTCCTAACTTTCTTCGCAGTCCTACTTGAAAAGTGACTTCTGTGATAGGTTAAATTGCCTCCCCCAGAAGTATCCATGTCTTAACTCTTAAAACCCATGAATGTTAACCTTAGATGACTAAATCTTTGCAGATGTGATAAAGTTAAAGATCTTGAGATGAGAAGATTATCCTGCATTACCTGGGTGGGCCCAAAGTGCCATCACATACATCCCCTTATAAAAGGGAGGCAAGGAAGATGTGACCAGACAGAAGAGGAGAAGGCAATGTGACCATAGAAAAAGAGAATAGAGTGATGTGGCCACAAGCCAAGGATTGCAGCAGCTACCAGAAGCTGAAAGAGACAAGAAACGGATTCTACCCAGGGGCCTCTAGAGCAGGGGTCCCCAACTGCCAGGGCTGCACAACAGGAGGTGAGCAGCAGGCCAGGGAGTGAAACTTCATCTGTATTTACAGCTGCTCCCTATTGCTCGCATTAAGGCCTAAGCTCTGCCTCCTGTCATATCAGCGGAGGTATTAGATACTCATAGGAGGCAAACCTTATTGTGAACTGTGCATGTGAACTTGCACACTCCTTATGAGAATCTAATGCCTGATGATCTGTCACTGTCTCCCATCATCAGATGGGACCATCTAGTTGCCAGAAAACAAACTCAGGGTTCCCACTGATTCTACATTATGGTGAGTTGTATAATTATTTCATTATGTATTATAATAATAATAGAAATAAAGTGCACAGTAAATGTAATGCACTTGAATCATCCTGAAACCATCCCCCTGTCCCCAGTCCATGGAGAAATTGTCTTCCATGAAACTTGTCCCTGGTGGCAAAAAGGTTGGGGAGCGCTACATCTAGAGAATGTACAATCATGTTGACATCTTGATCTCAGCTCAGTGAAAGTGACTTTGGACTTCTAGCATTCAGAACCATGAGATAATATATTTCTGTTGTTTTAAGTCATCAGATTTGTGTTCATTTGTTACAGCAGCAGTAGAAAACTAATACAGCTTCTGGCTGGGCATGGTGGATCACTCCTGTAATCCTAGCACTTTGGGAGGCCAAGGCAGATGGATCATCAAGGTCAAGAGTTTGAGACCAGCCTGGTCAACATGGTGAAACTCTGTCTCTACTAAATACAGAAATTAGCTGGGCGTGGTAGCATGTACCTGTAGTCCCAGCTACTCGGGAGGCTGACGCAGGAGAATCGCTTGATTCCAGGAAGCAGAGGTTGCAGTGAGTTGAGATTGCACCACTGCCCTCCAGCCTGGGACAGAGCAAGACTCCATCTCACCAAAACAAAAACAAAAACAAACAAAAAAACAAAAAAGAAGAAAAGAAAAAAATAAAACTAATACAGCTTCCTTCAGGCAGCCTCTGCTGACTTCTCAATTTGGGTTGGGTGCCTTTCCTACAAATTGTTTTAAAGAGATGGAATCTCACTCTTGCTCTGTCACCTAGGCTGGAGTGCAACGGTGCATCATAGCTCACTGCAGCCTTGAATTCCTGGACTCAGCAGATCCTCTCTCCATAGCCGCCTGAGTAACTGGGACTACAGGTGCATGCCACCATGCCCAGCTAATTTCTTAAAAAGAAATTTTTTTACAGACACTGTGTTGCCCAGGCTGGCCTCAAACTCTTGGCCTCAAGCAATTCTTCCACCCCTGGAAACAACTCCCAAGTTGCTGGGATTGTAGGAATGAGCCACTGCATCTGGTCATTTCTTACATATTTTGACAGCATCCAGTACTAATAGCACTGCACAGTAACTTCTTGTTTCAAGGCCTTTTTTTCCCTGCTGTTAGTTCTGAAAATATAGGGAGGGAGCTTCTTATTATAAGAATAGGCTTTAGCATTGTGTTTGGCACACGGTAAATTTAAATGTATTGACTCAAACTTTCAATATTTAAAAACTGACATCTCAGTTTTCTAGAAGGGGTTGGTGTGTGCATCTCATTTATTAAAAGTCATGACCAAAACCACAATTACCATCCTAATATTTCAAGGCCCAAATTCCAAAGTTTCCAAACAAGCTGCTACTTAAGAAAAAAGCAAAAAAAACCTGTTGGAAATTAGCCTGTTTTTATTGGAGAACTGACATTTGGGAAATAATTTTATATTAAAAAATTCTGAGGCTGGGCGCAGTGGCTCATGCCTGTAATCCCAGCACTTTGGGAGGCCAAGACAGGTGGATCACTTGAGGTCAGGAGTTCGAAACTAGTCTGACCAACGTGGTGAAACCCCATCTCTACTAAAAATGCAAAAATTAGCCTGGTGTGGTGGTGCACGCCTGTAATCCTAGCTACTCAGGAGGCTGAGGCAGGAGAATCACTTGAACCCAGGAAGCAGAGATTGCAGTGAGCCAAGATTGCGCCACTGCACTCCAACCTGGGTGACAAGAGCAAAACTGCATCTCAAAAAAACAAAAAAAAAAATCTGAAGGTGTAAAGAAGTAAACCTCTAGGTTTGAGTAGTAAAACTGTACATATATACTTGGCTTATTTAAAGTCTTTGTTGTTGTTGTTGTTGTTGTTGTTGTTGTTTTGAGACGGAGTCTCGCTCTAGCCCGGGCTGGAGTGCAGTGGCCGGATCTCAGCTCACTGCAAGCTCCGCCTCCCGGGTTTACGCCATTCTCCTGCCTCAGCCTCTGGAGTAGCTGGGACTACAGGCGCCCGCCACCTCGCCCGGCTAGTTTTTTGTATTTTTTAGTAGAGACGGGGTTTCACCGTGTTAGCCAGGATGGTCTCCATCTCCTGACCTCGTGATCCGCCCATCTCGGCCTCCCAAAGTGCTGGGATTACAGGCTTGAGCCACCGCGCCCGGCCTGTTGTTGTTGTTGAAATGAGGTCTCACTCTGTCACCCAGTCTTGAGTGCAGTGGCACCATCACTGCTCACTGTACCCTCAACCTCCCCAGGCTCAGGTGAGCCTCCCACCTCAACCTGCCAAGTAGCTGGGACTACAGGTGCATACCACCATGCCCGATTATTTTTTTGTATTTTTAGTAGAGACAGGGTTTTGCCATATTGCCCAGGCTGGTCTCAAGCTCCTGACCTCAAGTGATCCACCTGCTTCGGCCTCCCAAAGGGCTAGGATTACAGAAATGAGCCACCATGCCCAGCCTAAAGTCTGTTATCTCCTGTTTAGTTTTTGAATTGGTCTCTCTATCTCATTCTGCCTTTCTTATCTCATCACCAAAAGGGTGAAGTTCCACCTCGATAGCGGGACAATCACTCTAAAGTTTAGCCCTGTCTGCTTTCCTATCTCCCACTACTCACCAGCACAGAAACTTTCTGCTGCTAACCAGAAGTGGTGACTGTCCCAGGGCACAACGTGCTGTTTTGTTTCATTCTGTTTCGCTGCTCAGTCTTTTTCACCTGCCACTTTTTCTACCTTCAAGGCTATTTTCTCTTATCTCTCCTTACCCATACTGCTTATCCTTCAAGGAACTGATCAAATGCCACTTTTATACCACTCCAATGTTGAGTAATTTATCAGAAACCTGATAGCACTGAACTGTACTGCATATTTTTATGTTGCTAAATGGTGGGAATCTTTTCATGTGTGAATTCCATATTCTCATTTGGCATAGAGATGAAGGTTAAAAGTTTGTGCTGTCATGTTGCTTAAGATTGATGTTCGGTAAATACCGTATGACAAATTAATAACGCACAGCAACCACTTGAACAGTCTAAGATGGTTTGCTGAGTGCTCAGTAGCTAAATCAAGCATGTTCTAAGTAGTA
Source organism: Trachypithecus francoisi (assembly GCF_009764315.1). NCBI lineage: Eukaryota > Metazoa > Chordata > Mammalia > Primates > Cercopithecidae > Trachypithecus > Trachypithecus francoisi. Next base: position 123,909,156 of record NW_022681453.1, on the reverse strand, counting down.
TTGTTTGGCTAAAATGTTGAGTAGTTGGTCTCATAGGATGCAGCATCCACATTCTGACTAAAGGAGATTTCCTTCGCATTAAAGTTTTTTAAAATTAATATAGGCTGAGTCTGACATTGAGTTTACTTAATAAAATGATTTTATGTCCAAGTGCAGTGGCTCACACTTGTAATCCCAGTACCTTGGCAGGCTAATCCCTTGAGTCCAAGCGTTCTAAACCAGCCTGGGCAACATGGTGAACCTCCGTCTCTATTAAGATTATAAAATTTAGCTGGGTGTGGTGGTACATGCCTGTGATCCCAGCTACTCGGGAGGCTGAGGAGAGAGAATCACCTGAGCTTGAGAAGTGATTGCACCACTGCACTCCAGCCTGGGTGACAGAGGCTCAAAAAAATATATAAATAAATAAATGTTTTTGTAACAAAATGACCATATATAAGATAAAATACAACTCAGGCTTTATGAAATATGCCAATATAGTTTTATCTTTGTCTGGTTGGGGCCATAGCGTCCAGACTGCCCTTTGGGTGCGACTTTGAATTCACCAAAGGAAATAGAAGTTATCACTGTTAATCATCATGGGAAGAGGTAAATTCTGGGATAGCAACAGGTGGGGACTAATAAGAGAAGGGCTTCCTTACGGGGAATGAAGTGGACCCAAATTTCTAGGCCTGAAGAAGCCTGGAGTGATTTTAGGGATGGGACTAATGTATGTATATATATTTTTTGCCCTAAGTTATTACAGATACAATTGGCAGAATTTACAGCTTTCTTATAGGATTTTGTCAGTTTTCCTAACTCCTTCTGAGGGACCAGTACCCAAATAATACTCCCTGGCATTTCCTCTCTTCCTCCCATTACTCTTACAGCACTAATTTAGTAGTCATAGGACATGGGCAAAGTTGATATGCACAATTGATAACTACTTTCTAGCTAAAAGAGCAGCTGCTACTTCTGGACTTTGTTTTCCTCCATCTTCCCATAGGTTGGTATATTGGTGTTATGTTTACCCAGCTCCACCATAAAGGACAAGGCAGAGCGATAGATGCAAAGAACATGGGGTTTCTGAATGAACTCCTGGAAAAGAGCTACCCCACCAGCTTAGGCCTGCTAAGCTGTTACATGAGAGAAGAATAGAAGTCAGTCCTTTTTTTTTGAGATGGAGTCTGGCTCTGTTGCCCAGACTGGAGTGCAATGGCACAATCTTGGCTTATTGCAACCTCTGTCTTCCAGGTCCAAGTGATTCTCCCACCTCAGCCTCCCGAGTAGCTGGGATTATAGGCACCTGTCATCACGCCCGGCTCATTTTTGTATTTTTAGTAGAGACAGCATTTCACCATGTTGGTCAGGCTGGTCTTGAACTCCTAACCTCAGGTGATCCACCCCCCCTCGGCCTCTCAAAGTGTTGGGATTACAGGTGTGAGCCACTGCACCTGGCCTTTTTTTTTTTCTTTTTTTTAAGATTGAATCTTGCTCTGTTGCCTAGGCGGAAGTGAAGTGGCATGATCTCGGCTAAAATCCAGCAGCTGGGATTATAGGCAGTGCCACCACACCCAGCTAATTTTTGTATTTTTAGTAGAGATGAGGTTTCACCATGTTGGCCAGGCTGGTCTCAAACTACTGACCCCGAGTGATCCGCCCTCCAAAGTGAATCTTTTTGAAGTCACATATTTTTGGTGTTTTTGTTTTAGCAATGTAATTATTATTCCAGCTAATACAGATATTGGTACCTAATATTATAAAAGCCTTACCTATGTGGCATTGCTTGAGATATTGACAATTAAAAAATAGATGTTGCAGATATTGGAAAGCTGATGAAGCTTGTAATGTCAAGGCAATATTTGGTAAAATTGTCATCTGCAATTACTTGGAAAGAAGGCCACATGTCTAATTGTGAGCCCTAGATAAAGCAGTCAAAAAGCCAGAATATTCGTATGTTGGCTGCTCTTTGCTGCTTTTCATGAGTTATTATAACAAAGAAATGAGCCCAGGCAAAAACTGACCAATTTGCAAGAATAGCTGGAAAAAAGGAGAACCCACATGGTTCAACTACTCTGAATCCCACGAAGGTGGGAGATAAGGTATTACTAAGAGTGTTCTTCAGTGGCCTCTCATCAAAAGATTCCCAATCAAACCAGGGTGTTAGATTCAGCAAAAAAGATCAGATTGAGCCTGTTGTGTCAGATAGCCTCAAGGGAATTGCCTGTGAAGTGGGAAGAGAGTGATGGTTAAACTCTGAAGCCAGAAAATAAGGAGAGTTTAAGAAGTATGACCAGTAAAGATACTGTGGGTGGTTATTGACACATTAAATCAGACCCGAATCCAATAGACCAGAAACCTACCCTGTATTTGGGTAAATGTTATTGCCAAGCAAACCACAGTTCTGTTATTGTTCAACCTAATACAATCCTCAGGCTGGGCGCGGTGGCTCAAGCCTGTAATCCCAGCACTTTGGGAGGCCGAGACGGGCGGATCACGAGGTCAGGAGATCGAGACCATCCTGGCTAACATGGTGAAACCCCGTCTCTACTAAAAAAAAAAAAATACAAAAAACTAGCCGGGCGACATGGCGGGCGCCTGTAGTCCCAGCTGCTTGGGAGGCTGAGGCAGGAGAATGGCATAAACCCAGGAGGCGGAGCTTGCAGTGAGCTGAGATCCGGCCACTGCACTCCAGCCTGGGCGGCAGAGCGAGACTCCGTCTCAAAAAAAAAAAAAAAAAAAGACTGCACTAGTAGGAAGTAGTGTGAAAGGAGCGGGGCATCCTTGAAGGAAGGCATAAGGAAGGAATGTTTCCAGACTCAGATGAGGGCACGGAGAATAACGGGCAAGGCAGAACCACTCCAAGGTAAAGCCACAGACTTAGGTGACAGTGGACAAGGAACTTCCTCCCAGAACCCAGAACTAAATACTAACCCCAAGGAAAGTACTCCACAGGCGGGGGCAAGGCCCTTTTTAAATAAACCTCCACTCCTGTTCTGAAACTTGCCTCAGTCTCTTTTTCTGCTTTATTCCCCTCAGTCGAATTCTTTCTTCTGAGGAGGCAAGGACTGAAATTGCTTCAGACCCATGGGGATACTGGCAGGATCTCTTCCACCTCTAGCAGGCAAAACTCCATCACTAGTGACCAGCGGCTGATACGTATTTTGTTTCTCCTTTTTTCCGAGAAGGAATTTCTACTGTGTGTATCCAGTCTCATCCACCAATGTTTATTGAAGATATGGGTACAGGGATGGGTGAAGGCAGGGGAAGGGTTGGGGAGGAAATGGGCTGGTAACTGGTTCACTGGGAGACACATCCAGGTTTGCTGCAGGTGGCTGCGTATTGCCCAGATATTTTGGACTTAAAGTTGGGTGCAATAGCCGGATAGGACCCTGGGCTATCAATTTTAGGGGAGAAGTTGAGTGTGTTCTGTGTGAGGGAGACAAAGGGAATGCACAGTACAGTTATTTGAGTGATCAGAGTGTGTTAGGAAACTGCCTATTCTCCAGCTTTCTTTCCAGCTGGATGTGGACTTATGACAAATTTTGGCAAATAGCAAGTGAGCCAGGCCAGGCTCAATGACTGATGCCTGTAATCCCTGCACTTTGGGAGGCTGGGGTGGGTGGATTGCTTGAGCTCAGGAGTTCGATACCAGCCTGGGCAACATAAAGAAACCCTGTCTCTACAAAAAATACAAAGATTAGCTGGGTGTGGTGGCACACGCCTGTAATCTCAGCTACTGGACAGGCTGAGGTGGGAGGATTGCTTGAACCAAGAGGGTGGAGGTTGCAGTGAGCCGAGATTGTGCCACTGCTCTCCAGCCTGGGCAACAGAGTAAGACTCTGTCTCAAAACAACAACAAAAACAAAAGAAAGAGAAAAGAGCCAAACTGATATGTCTACTATGTATACCACTGAGGTACTTCCTACTTAAAAGACAAATATCTGTCCCTGGATTTTGGCTGTAATATGGATGTCATGACAATTTAGCTTTAACAACATAGGCGAGGACAACATCCTTGGGGATGGTGAAGCAATGAGGAAGAAGCTATATCCCTGACCTGTATAAGTTCCTCCAGCTCATACTGAGCCAGAACTTTCTATCTTATTTAAGTCACTGTATTTTGGGGACTGTTTGTTACGGCAGCTTGATCTTCATCCCAGCTCAATATACCTCTTACTGGCTTCCTGTATAAATGTTATATTGACATGTATTGCACAAGGCTAGTTTTTTACTGTGCTAAAGAGTTAGATGTCTCAGTTGATTAAGACATGGACAATTTTCTTGTAATGTTACCTGAGTGGCAACTGCCACAGTTACAGAAAATTAGTGATCATTCTTGGACATGACTTTGGGAGTGTTGGGGTAAAAGAGAGTGTTGAAGCGGTAAAGCCCCTGTAATCCCCCTTGCCATGATTCTCATGTTTGGACCCTATCTCAAAATAATAATAATAATAATAATAATACAACATCACTTAAATCCTGCTTATGCCGGCTCTCTCTTTGCTTAAAGTCCTCTCACAAATGTCTATACTGTCCTTCTTTGCAAGGAGATGTCCCAATAATGAAATCATAGGGAAGTAAGTGGGATCTATCAAAACAACTCCTGCTAGAGGTGGAAGAGATCCTGCCGGTATCCCCATGGGTCTGAAGCAATTTCAGTCCTTGCCTCCTCAGAAGAAAGAATTCGACTGAGGGGAATAAAGCAGAAAAAGAGACTGGGGCAAGTTTCTGAGTGGAGGTTTATTTAAAAAGACTGGCCGGGTGCGGTGGCTCACGCCTGTAATCCCAGCACTTTGGGAGGCCGAGGCGGGCGGATGACGAGGTCAGGAGATGGAGACCATCCTGGCTAACACTGTGAAACCCCTTCTCTACTAAAAATACAAAAAAAATTAGCTGGGCGAGGTGGCGGGCCCCTGTAGTCCCAGCTACTCCGGAGGCTGAGGCAGGAGAATGGCGTGAACTCGGGAGGCGAAGCTTGGAGTGAGCCGCGGTCACGCCACCGCACTCCAGCCTGGGCGACAGAGCGAGACTCCGTCTTAAATAAATAAATAAATAAATAAAAATGAAGGCTTTATAACAGGAAAGAAAGGAAAATTCGCTTGGAAGAGAACCAAGCCAGTACCTGAAGGTCCGAGAGAGAGGAAAAGAGATTAAAAAAGAGGCCTTTAACCTCGATCCTAAAACTTCATAAGCTAGCTTCTTTCCCTTGGTTCTTCCCTTAGGGATGGCTTCCCGCATATCCAGGCGTTCCTAACCTTTGGAACTGAGCATGTGCAGTGTGCTTAGGCACTTACAAGCATGCCCATCTGAGACCTTTTTCCTTTTTCCGGTGGTGGGTGCCCCAGAACATCATACTTCACCACTTTGTCTCTTAACATGAATAAATGCCCAAGAAACTGCTTCTCCCTGGGGCTTGCATTCAATTCACACTTTTAATGTTAACAGGTGTGTACGCTCAGGAGTTTGCCTCTCCCTGACTGCTGAATTACCATTTTTAGAGAGGCAGTGTGATCATTGCAAACCATCCCCCGACATTCCTAGTGGATTGGGGAGAATGCTGGCCTGCCCCACTCATGCCTGTCTATCTACCTATAACATTCCCAGTTTCACTTCTCCTTTTCCTCTGAATGCCTCCAGCACCTTATTCTTACCTTTGTTCTTAAGTATGAGAATAAGACATTAGTGAAAGCTCCTTTGCAAAAATTGTAATAATGAGAATATTATGATAGTGAAAGAGATCTAATCTAACCAGCTCCCATCTTGCCTTTAACCTTCAAACTGCATTTAATTATTCCTGGTGTTGGGCCACTCTCACTTTGGGAGACATTTATAGTTTAAATGATAATAGCACTTCCCCCAAACTAAACTGCCTTTGTAAAGCTAATAAAAGACTACCAGGTTGGGAGCAGGAGTGGAGCCTGAGTATGCTAATGGGTCAATGTCACAGGATTTGCAACTTTTCCAATTACTCCTGCAAATAACATCGCTATTGTAGAACCTAAGGTTGGCCTTTTGAGATGTCTTTTTGGGTTTTTGCATTTCTGATGACCAATGGCTCCACCTAGACCTGCCAACTGGTCCTGTGTCCCCACCCAGCAGAGGACTCACATCCCTGTGACTGCATCCCCAACCAATCAGCAGCACCCATTCTGTGGCTGACCAAACTGTCCTCGAAAATCCTAGGCTAGGCTTGGTGGTTCACACCTGTAATCCTAGCACTTTGGGAGGCTGAAGCGGGTGGGTCACTGGAGCCCAGGAGTTTGAGACCAGCCTGGGCAACATGGTGATACTGCATCTCTACAAAAATACTAAAAATTAGCTGGGTGTGGTGGCTGTAGTCCCAGCTACTTGGGAGGTTGAAGTGGGAGGGTCATCTGAGCCCAGGGAGGTTGAGGCTGCCGTGAGCCATGATCATGCCACTATACTTCAGCCAGGGTGCTCTCACTCCAGAGTGAGGCCCTGTCTCAAAAAAAAAAAAAAAAAAAAAAAAAAGAAGAAGAAAAAGAAAAAGAAAAACCCTAGCTTCTGAATTTTCAGGGGAGGCTTATTTGAGTAATGGTAAAACTCCAGTCTCCCATTCAGCCAGCTCTGCATGAATTAAACTCTTTCTCTATTGCAGTTCCCCTGTCTTAATAAATTGGCCCAGATAGGGCCAGTGAACCCATTGGGCAGTTACATTAATTTTTCTCCATTTGCCAGATCTCCTTGAGTGTGTGATGACAGTGACTGGGAATGAATTCTAGACTTATCTCATACCACGTTTTTGTAGGTGAGTACCCATTAATCCTCACCCTGATTGTGAAAGAAAATCGTTAAGTGTCAAAAGTTTTCTAATTGTGTTTCTAATTGGTCTAATTTTCTGACTACCCCTTTGAAAGAAGACTCCAGTGATCAGATTTATAAAGAATGACTTCAAATTTCAGGTATTCCTGTTAGCTTGGATTTTCCCTTGCTAAGATTTTTAGAACAGGGCTATTTTTCTTTAATGTGACCAGACCTCCCTTTGGTGCTTATGAGTATTTTACTTCTGTCCTCCTGACAGCAACTCCTTGCCTATCCGTGCCTCTTTTTTTTTTTTTTTTTTTTTGAGACGGAGTCTCACTTTGTCACCAGGCTGGAGTGCAGTGGCACAATCTTGGCACTGCAACCTCCACCTCTCGGGTTCAAGTGATTCTCCTGCCTCAGCCTCCCGAGTAGCTGGGACTACAGGCACCTGCCATCACATCCAGCTAATTTTTTGTATTTTTAGTGGAGATGGGGTTTCACCATGTTGGCTAGGATGGTCTCGATCTCTTGACCTCGTGATCCACCTGCACTGGCCTCCCAAAGTGCTGGGATTACAGGTGTGAGCCACCACACCTGGCCCCTGCTTTTGTTTTATCACTCTCATTTTAGTGACAAGTATTTGTAATGGTACCGACTCCTCATGTGTTCAAAAGAACATTCCCTTCTTACTTTTCTTTTTTCCTTTTCAAATGTATACATAACCTGTATGATTATTTGGTATTATGCTACCTATCTTTGGATGACATAATGTAATTTTTTTATGCTCATATGCAAATAAGCATTATCCGATAATAAAAAGTGGGAGATGTACTTGAATCAAAAGCTGTGATAATTATACAATCTTTAAATGAATTAATGAGCCAAAGGCAGCTAAACATTAGCATTTAGAAAGATCTCTACTGTATTAGCTACTAATGAGTTCATTGAGATCCATCATGCAACCCATTTTGGAAGGCATAGGCTGTATTTAATAATATTCAATCAAATCTAATATTAAAATTATGAACACAAGGCATTGTTGAGTGTGAAATTACCATAGAATTTTAATTGTTAAACATATTTCTTGTTGGTACTCCTAGATGAATCATAATTTGATGAGGAAGTGGGGAATCTGTATACAGTGGGCCATTTACTGAATAATAAGGAATTCTAGGGTGTCCTGATTCAGGCTGATCATTCACATACAAATTCAAAATTCATTTGTCTCAGCTGCTTTAGAGGTTCTGCTGCCCCCAGGCAGGAAAAGAAGGGTGCTCATTTTGACTTCTTTTCCCTCTGTTCTATGAGTTTTTTTGTTTGTTTGTTTGTTTTTTGTTGTTGTTGTTTTTTTTTTTTTTGAGACGGAGTCTCACTCTGTTGCCTGGGTTGGAGTGCAGTGGCACAATCTTCGTTCACTGCAACCTCTGCCTCCTGGGTTCAAGTGATTCTCATGCCTCAGCCTCCCAAGTAGCTGGGATTACAGGTGCCTGCCACCATGCCTGGCTAATTTTTGTATTTTTTAGTAGAGGCGGGGTTTCACCATGTTGGCCAGACTGGTCTCGAATTCCTGACCTCAGGTGATTCACCTGCCTCAGCCTCCCAAAGTGCTTGGATTACAGGCATGAGTCATCATACCCAACCTTGGGTGAATTTTCATTATTAATACACACGTTATTAATTAAGGTAACATCAGTTTCTGCAGTACATACAGTTTCTTTCTCATTTCCTAAACAGTTCAATCTGTTTCCAATAAGGCAGTCTCCTCGCCTCTGAGAATTGATTCAGGACTTCAGCATTCTTTTCTTCCATTTTGTAGCTCTACCATGATCAATATATGGTTTCCAATATTACCCTGGGCATTGACATCCAGAGAGGAGAGTGTGGAGAAAGCAATGCCATCTTTTTCACCATCTCAGCCAGGAAGTGACACGTATCCTTTCTACTTACATTCCATTAGTAGGCACATGTCACATGGCCCCACCTAGATGTGAGGGGTCGGGCAAAAGCTATTCCCTGGTTGGACGGCTGCTCCATTAACAGCTCTACACTATGGTCAAGTCCAACAGAAGATAAAGGTAAAAAATCAAACAAGAAACAAACAATACACTATAGAAAAGGAGCCCTAATACTTGTTGGCTGCTTACTGTGTTTGCCACACCTGCTTTTACAGTTTTGTGTACCACTCCGTCAGAAACGATGTTCTTTCCAGAATCCCTAGCTTAACACAGTGATCAATTGAAGGAGCTTAGAAGACTTGATTGGAATCAGTATTCACTGGACAAACATAATGGGCTGTTGAGATGTAGCTCACAGGACAAATGTTTTATAAAATGTTTTTTACAGTAGGCCCCTGTCTTTATGGTAACATCTTATATAATCCCCTTACTTTAGATAACTTTTTTTGTAACCATAAACAATAGCCAGAAATAAGCAAGGAGAGAGTGCGATTTGCAGGAAAGTTGAGAGTTGAGGCTGCACAAGGGCACATCCGTAGGTTATTTGTCTTCTGTGATCGCCAGTATCTTGGCAGATCCTTGATAAGCACATGGTATTCACTATTTGAAAGCCCCAATCTGAATTTGGACCACCTGGAGGAAGCTCCAGGTCACTTGGGTCTCAGCCATGTCCAACGTCTAAGTAACAAGCATGAGATAAGCGTGCAAGTCATATAAATGCAAGGTAACAAATAGGATAACGGTGGAGGGCTCAGCATTAATTACTCTTCTATGATTACAATCATTTTATTTTATAAGATAAAAGGACATGTAGTTTATTATTCAAAGCATTAGCCCATGTGAGGGAAGCAGTGAAAGCTCCATCTAAGGTACCAAGAGGATGATGTCTGACTGCCCTGTTTTGTGTATCTTCTAACCTCCCATCGCTCCATTCTATAGCCAGAGTGACCTGTGTGCATTACCTGTTGGCGTGGCTTCATTTTTATCTGCTTTTTAAAAAATGTGTCCATGTTTCTCAGTTATGTTAGAGGCTGTTTTCAGTTGAATAAGATTGAGGCTTTAGAAATGAAATGGAGTCAAGGTTGCCACATGACACTTAGGGCTGTACTTATAGGGGGTGGTATTTGATAGGGGTAGGATGGAGAACTCTCTGAAAATAGATAACAGCTACATGTATTGAATCCTCCCAATGTGCAGTTAGTACGTGCCTCACATTGTATCTGCACTATTCCCTTTAATCCTCACAAGGAAGAAGAGACAGGTTCAGAGAGGTAACCTGCTCATGGTCACTCAGCTAGTAAGAAAAGGAGCCACAGTATAAACCGGCTCTGTCTGATTCCTAATCACAGGCTCCAAGCTGAGAGTGAAAAGGTCTTTCTAGAGAAAGGTGCTAGAGAAACCTGAGAGTAGATAACGATAGAAATATCAAACTGTAACCGTGTTAAAGATTTCTGGATCATCCTGCACCACGGCCTTGACTGTCATTAAACCAGCAGCCCCTTTACCAATGAGGACTCACTGCCGTTCATATCCATCATGGTGACCTTTCCTGTTGGTACTTAGAGCTATTTGTAAAATAAACACAAGCTAAAAAGTAATCAGTTTTCTGGTGGTTTAATGTGTAAATATTCTTTTCATTGTCAACTGATCCCTACATGCGACAGTATATGAGAGAGCAGTGAGCCAAGATTTTCCCAACCGTCACAATTACAATGTTAATGGCCAAGTAAGAGTATATGCTCAAAGTTTTCTTTCCTAACCCCACTGGAAGAATAAAAGCATATATTCTAGGACGCTGGCATAAACCTATCCATAATGCAGGGCACTGGCCGTGGTGACTGTCTTGTAAGTGATAAATGGCAGTGATGTTCAGGGAGCTACTCCAGCGTTGCTATTTATTTTGAAAGTGCGCAGGGCAGTCAAGTTTCACAACTCATTAGAAGTATTGGATTGTTACAGTAAATACCAATAAAAGGTACAACCACTCTAGGGAACTGGTGGGTTTTATAAAAAGATCCTTTATGTTGTATACTATATGTCAGGTTGCCTCAAAGTGATAGTTTATGTATCAGTGAGAAAGGCAAATTATTTCTGTAGTAAAAGGGAGTTTAATTTATAATACCATTAGAAGGAAATGATAGAAATATCACACTATAACCATTTTAAAGATTTCTGTTTTTTTTTTTTCTTTTTTTGAGGCGGAGTTTCGCTCTTGTTGCCTAGGCTGGAATGCAATGGCGTGATCTCACTGCAACCTCCGCCTCCTGGTTTCAAGCAATTCTCCTGCCTCAGCCTCACAAGTAGCTGGGATTACAGGCATGCACCACCATGACCAGCTAATTTTGGTATTTTTAGTAGAGACGGGGTTTCACCATGTTGGTCAGGCTGGTCTTGAACTCCTGACCTTAGGTGATCTGCCACAGCAGCCGGCCAAAAATTTGTTTGTTTGATATGCGTTCTTTCGCTTCTGAAAGTGTTGGCCAGTATTTGGCCTCTGCCAAACAGTTCTACCAATTTGGGGAACATTTACATTCTCCAATTCCTTCTCAACTGTTTTCAATCTCACCCCCAAATACTCTATTTGGTGAAATCCTTGCGAAAATTAAATTAATTAGGATTACTTTACTAGCAGTAGGTTAATTGTAAAATCAAATACACTCTCTCCATCCCCCCAAAACTTATAAAGGATGTATAATAGAAGAGTGTTTGCTCTCCTCTAATGATGATTCAGGGACTTAGGCTTCCATTGTGCAGCCTCACCATCTATTCAGCTGCAGTGTCCAATACAGTGACTACATTTTTAAAAACTTATTTATTTATTTATTTGAGATGGAGTTTCGCTCTTGTCACCCAGGCTGGAGTGCCATGGTGTGATCTTGGCTCACTGCAACCTCTGCCTCCTGGGTTCAGGCGATTCTCGTGCCTCAGCCTCCCGAGTAACTGGGATTTACAGGGGTGCACCACCATGTCCGGCTAGTTTTGTATTTTTAGTAGAGACGGGATTTCACCATGTTGGCTGGGCTTGTCTCAAACTCCTGAGCTCAGGTGATCCACCTCCTCGGCCTCCCAAAGTGCTGGGATTACAGGCATGAGTCACTCCACCCGGCCAATAACTACATTTTAATTTAAATTATATTAAGTCAAATAATACTAAAAACTCAATTCCTCAGTTGTGCTTTACATATTTCAAGTGTTCATATGTGGCTAATGGATACCATATGAGATAGGGCAGATGTAAAATATGTTCACGATCTCAGAAAGTCCTTTGGACAGCCTTGTCTTCTTGCTCCACCTGGCCAAAGGGGAAAGAGAGTGTTGAGGGGTCAGGCCTTTCACCAGAAAGCTGTGGCCTGGACATGGCATACATCACTTCTGCTCACATTTTGTTGGTGGAAATAATTCTTTTGAACTTCTATTCAAGGGGCCCTGGGTGGCAAAAATTCTATTCTGTTTACAATAGGGAATGAATTTTGTTTATAGGCATTTCTACTACATTAGATCAATTTAATAATGCAAATGTGGCCTAGAGAAGAAAAGCCTTCGGAAATAGACAGATTTAGATTCAGGTTCTGCTTCTGCACCTTCCAAACTGTTTGACCTTGGGTAGTGCAGATATCCCGACCTAACCTCCTTGTTTTTATTTATTTCTATTTTTTAAATTTATTTTTATTTATTTAATTTTAATTAATTAATTAATTTTTTTTAGCGACAGGGTCTTGGTCTTGTGCTATTACCCAGGCTAGAGTGCAGTGGCATGATCATAGCTCAGTGTGGCCTTGAACTCTTGGGCTCAAGCAATCCTCCTACCTCAGTCTCCTGAGTAGCTAGGACTACGGGCATGTAGCACACTACCCAGCTAATTAAAAAAAGTTTCTTTGTAAAGGCAGGGTCTTACTATGTTGCTCAAGCTGGTCTTGAACTCCTGGCCTCAAGTGATCCTCCTGCCTCAACCTCTCAAAGCACTGGGATTCAGATGTGAGCTACTGCGCCTGTCCAACTTCCTCATTTTTATAAGACAACAGTGGTGATATCTAATTCCTAGGACCTTTGTCAGGTTGGAATGCATGTAAAAATGCAAATGTGCTTTAAAGTTCAAATACACACACACACACACATATACAGTCATGTGCGGCATAATAATGTTTCAGTCAACAATGAAGCACATAGTGGTCCCAAAGATATAATAGAGCATAAAAATTCCTGTCACCTACGGACATCATAGCTGTCCTAACATCACAGCATAATGCACTACTCACATATCTGTGATGATACTGGTGTAAACAAACCAACTGATGGCCTGGCACAATGGCTCACACCTATAACCCCAGCACTTTGGGAGGCCAAGACGGGAGGATCACTTGAGCTCAGGAGTTTGAGACCAGCCTGGGCAACAAAGGGAGACCTCGTCTCTATTTACATAAGAATGTAAATATTTTTTAAAAAACCAACTGCACTGCCAGTCATATGAAAGTGTAGCACATACAATTATGTATAGCGCATAACACTTGATACTAAACAACTGTGTTACTGGTTTATGTATTTATAATATCTTTTTTTTTTTTTTTTAGATGGGGTCTCCCTCTGTGGCCCAGGCTGGAGTGCAGTGGCGCAATCTTGGTTCACTGCCAGCCCCACCTCCCAGGTTCACGCCATTCTCCTGCCTCAGCCTCCCTAGTAGCTGGGCCTACAGGCACCCGCCACCACACCTGGCCAATTTTTTGTATTTTTAGTAGAGACAGGATTTCACCGTGTTAGCCAGGATGGTCTCCATCTTCTGACCTTGTGATCTACCCGCCTCGGCCTCCCAAAGTGCCGGGATTACAGGCGTGAGCCACTGCATCCGGCCTGTATTTATGATATCTTATACTTTTATTGTTTTATAATATACTCCTTCTACTTATAAAAGCCTGTAAAACAGCTCCTTCAGGAATGCTTCCAGAAGAAGGCATTCTGCTCACATTTTGTTGGTGGAAATAATTCTTTTGAACTTCTATTCAAGGGCCCCTGGGTGACAAAAATTCTATTCTGTGTATAACAGGAATTGAATTTTAGCAGGCAGCTAGGTATTTCTACCATATTAGATAAACATAATAATCCAAATGTGGCCTAGAGAAAAGCCTTTGGAAATAGCAGACTTGGATTCAAGTTCTGCTTCTGCACCTTCCAAACTGTTTGCTGTTGGGTAATTCAGATACCCTGATTCAACCTCCTTGTTTTTATTTATTTTATTTTAACTGCATGGGTGCTATTGACCCTGAAGACCTTCCAATGGGACAAAAATGTGGAGGTGGAAGACAGTGATATTGATGATTCTGACCCTGCGTAGGCCTTAGTTAATGTGTGTGTTTGTGTCTTTGTTTTTAACAAAAACATTTCAAAAGTGAAAAGACAATTTTAAAGTTTTTAAATAAGAAAGCTTATAGAATAAGGATATAAACATATTTTTGTGCAGCTATACAATGTGTGTGTTTTAAGCTAAGGGTCATTATAAAAGAGTCAAAAAGTTTAAAGAATAAAAAATGTATAAAGAAAAAAAGTTACAGTATGCTATGTTTCATTTATTACTAAAGAAAGAACATTTTTCTTTTTTTTTTTGAAACAGAGTCTCTCTCCAGTTGCCCAGGCTGGAGTGCAGTGGTGTGATCTCGGCTCGCTGCAACCTCCACCTCCCGGGTTCAAGCGTTTCTCCTGCCTCAGCCTCCCGAGTAGCCGGGATTACAGGCATGCACCACCTCACCTGGGTAATTTTGTATTTTCAGTACAGATGGGGTTTCTCCATGTTGGTCAGGCTAGTCTCAAACTCCCGACCTCAGGTGATCCACCCGCCTCAGCCTCCCAAAGTGCTGGGATTACAGGTGTGAGCTACTGTGCCTGGCCAAAAACTATTTTTAAAATTAAATTTAGTGTAGCCTAAGTGTAGAGTGTTTATAAAGTCTACAGTAGTGTGCAGTGATGTCCTAGGGCTTCCCGTTTCTTCACCCCTCACTGACTCACACAGAGCAACTTCTAGTCCTGCAAACTCCACTTATGGTGAGTGCCCAATACATGTGTGGCATATTTTATCTTTTTTTTTTTTTGAAATGGAGTTTCACTCTTTTTGCCCAGGCTAGAGTACAGTGGCTCGATCTTGGTTCACTGCAACCTCCACCTCCTGGGTTCAAGTGATTCTCCTGCCTCAGCCTCCCGATTAGCTGGGATTACAGGTGCCTGCCACCACACCTGGCTAATTTTTGTATTTTTAGTAGAGATGAGGTTTCATCATATTGGACAGGCTGGTCTTGAATTCCTGACCTCAGGTGATCCACCTGCCTTGGCCTCCCAAAGTGCTGGGATTACAGGAATGAGCCACCGTGCCCGGCCCACATTTTATCTTTTATATTGTATTTTTACTGTGCCTTTTCCATGTTTAGATATGTTTAGGTGCAACTTAGCACTGTGTTACAACTGCCTATAGTATTTAGTATGGTAACATGTCGTACAGGTCTGTAACCCAAGAGCAGTAGGCTGTTCCGCACAGCTTAGTTGTGTAGGGGACTATATCATCTAGGTTTGTGTAAGTACATTATGATGTTCACATAGTGATGAAATTGACTAACAGTGCATTTCTTAGAACACCATTGTTAAGCGACACATAACTCTGTGTGTGTGTTTATGTATATACACTTGTATGATAAATTGCATCACTGACCTCAACTCTTTATCCCTCCCTGCAGTCTTGCCTTTTTCTACACCGCTTTTTGGTATAGTTTCCTGCCTCTTGAATCTAGGCTGACCTTGTGACTTGTTTTAGCCAACAGGATGAAGGAAATGTTATTGTGCCAGTTTTGAGCCTAGGCCTTAGGAAAGTTTGTGGGTTTCTGCCATCACAATGAAAAAAATCCACTTGGGCTAGCCTGCTGGTCCCAGAAGGAGGCTGATGGACCAGAGCTGTCCCAGTTGGCCCCTCTTAGTTCAGCCAATCCTCAGCGGATGCATAAGCTAAACAAATGCCTGTTATTGTATGTCGATGAGTATCGTAGTTGCTTGTTGTGCATCGTAGTGATATTAAATCACCGCAACTATTAAGTTACAACTTGAACAAGTTTTAACATTTTAATTAATATAATTTACCTAAAATATAATAGTAAAAGCCAGTAAAGAAAACGTTTGGCTGGCTTTAAAATACACGCACACTATATATGTACGTATACACACACATGCACGCACACACAAACACACACATATATGTATATAATTTTTATTTACATTTCCTGGTACTTTTACTACTGTGACTTGAAAAGGAGAGCTCTTGATGTAGTCAGTAGCAACAACAAATGAGATGAGATAAAATGATAAAGGAATAATTATGTGATCAATGCTTTTAAGTAAGAGTAGTCAAACTTTGTGTAAAGGGCAAGATAGTAAGTGTTTTTGACTTTGCACCTACTCAGCTTTGCTTCTGTAGTGTGAAAGCAGCCACAGACAGTATGTAAACAAGTGAGTGTAACTGTGTTCCAATAAAACTTTATTTATAAAAACAGGCAGCAAGCCAAATCCATAAGCCATAGTTTGTAGACCCTTTTTCTTAGGTATACTAATTACTGGTATGGAGATAAATAAACTTACATCCATGCCTCATTCCATACACTGTAAGCAAAGAGAATGTGATGTTACAAAAAGGATACAAAGTTGTAAGACATGAAAAAGAATTGTTACACAGATTGTGAAGGGCAACAGGGCTAGAGGCTTTGTTGAATTGAATGAGACCCTCTAGTCTTTTGCCTAATACTTAGCACAGGGCGTGCTTTAGGACTGTGAATTTTTGTTAGAGCAATAGAAAACTATTATAAACAAGGCTGATGGGTTTAATTATATTAAAAAGCCCTCAAATTTCTACTCTATAAAAATCAATTAAACTGAGATAGAAGGGAAAATAATGTAAAAGAGTAGACCTATTCTGTAAGTGTATCTCACTACTACTTCACCAGCCTGGGGGTACTTTTAAGTGCATATCACACTCTCAAGAAATTCTTTATTTTATCTTTTGAAGTCTCTTCATCCATGGGTTTATTTAGTCCAGGATATCATTCTTTGATATGCTGGGTTGTTGGAGAAAAAATGGAAAAATCTAGCAAGTATCCAGTAAGCCCTGATATTGCTATCACAAGGGGTCACATGAGGCCCTGGGGATTCTGCTGTGTGGCTGCTCTTCTTGGCAAATGGTATCCAGCCCACCCAGTGTCTAATGTGTCAAGATATTCCATTGTTGATGGCACCATAGCTTAGACAAGCTCCCTTTGTACTGGTCACAACCACCCTTGCCACAGAGCTGCTGCCAACACTGTTGTGGGAAAGGGAAACATCAGAGGGTTTCTGGGAGTAATGCCCTCCCCAGTCTGCCTCTCCGGGCCGTGTTATTTCCATTATCTCCTCATTGTTCCTAAAGTCTGTCTGAGGACTTCCCACCTCCACTCCCTTCCATAATTCTTCTGTTCCTATAGTCTCCTGTTTGCTACTCAAGGCTACTTATGTGTATTTTTTAGCAGTCTCATATATGTGGTTAAGGCATTACTATTAATAACATGTAAAATGAATAAAAATATATACAGATAATATTTAGTATCTACTGAACAAATGATTAAAGAATATGAACACATATTTACAAATGAAAAATGCAAATCTTTCTTGTCCCCTGCAGGATAAAATACAATTTCTGGCCCTTCCTCTCTAGTTCAGCTTCCTAAGTAACCTCTCTGCTTTGAGGAGCTTAAGAGAAAGAGATGAGTTGATATTCCTGCCAAAAGAGGAACTTTGAAAACAACAGACGCCATAGACTTCAGGCCAGAGATAAGCTAGTAGCTAAAAATCTTTGACTAAAATATTCATTTTGTAGAAAGAAATTTAAGTACCAGTTCTAATAAAGGCCCAGAGAAATAAACTTTGGAGGTGGGACTTACCAAATGGACCATAAACAGATTGGGAAATATAACTTTGAAAATCTATACAAAATGGTAGTTGTGCTCAGTGGTTTTAAGAAACAGCCACTTTCTCCCATTATGGCACTAGTTATAAATTTTCTTTGTATTAAAGAAGAAAATACAAATAAGTGGGGAGGTTAAGGGTCTGGGCTCTGAAGTCAGACAAGCTGTGTTAAATCCCTGCCCTGCCACATAACAATGTGACCTTGGGTAAGTATTTTTAACCTCTCTAAACCTTAGGTTCCTCATTTGAAGAGAGGGAAAATAATCGTAGCTCTCTCGGGGGTTTCTGTGACCATTGAATGAGGTCATGCTTGTAAAGTGCTTAACATTCACAGCAAACAATTAATATCACTTATTACTTTTGTTACCCATAATCCTACTACTCAGATATCACTGCTGTTAACGTTTTGATGTACAGGAGGGGTCCTCATTAATTGAATATTTATTACCTAAGTCACAGCAGTTACAAACTTGTTAGAATATAGCAGCATAAAAGTATTAGCTCATTAACTGACTGATTATAAAATATCTGCTCTTAGACATACCTTCCTGCTTAATCCTTGTGTCCAGCCCACCCAACGTATCAACATCTGATGTTTCAATGCAAACATAAGGCAAACTGAAATATGAAACTGCAAATCTTACACAAAATGCAGGATTTCATGTAAGCAATGCTGGGAGTCTTATCATTGAGAAATGAGAATCTGGCAGAGTTACACCAGTTAACAAGTGAAGAACAGAAAATCAGCTGTGATAGTGGCATGAGAGGCCCCTTGAAAGAGAATGATTTGAATATTAAAGGATAAAGAGAGGCTCTTGGGAAAATTAATGAAACTCTCAAGTATTTCTGCAAAAGAGACTCTTTACCCTGGCTTTTTGGACAGGAGCTAATTTTGCCAGATGCTTTTCTTAGACTCCACTTCTTTCCTGTAGTTGCATCTTGCTAGGCCCATGACCATCAAGGTGTAACCGGCTGGGCCTGATGGCTCATGCCTGTAATCTCAGCACTTTGGGAGGCTGAAGTGGGCAGATCACATGAGCTTAGGAGTTCGGAACCAGCCTGGGCAACATGGTGAAACCGCATCTCTATAAGAAACACACAAATTAGCCAGGTGCAGTGGCATGTGCCTGTAGTTCCAGCTACTTGGGAGGCTGAGGTGGGAGAATTACTTGAACCTTTGAGGCTGAGGCTTGGGGAGCCATGTTGGTGCCAATGTACTACAGCCTGGGTGAGAAAGTGAGACCCTGTTTAAAAAAAAAGTGTAACCTTTAGGGTGGATTCTCCAACATAAACAAATCCTGTAAATATTACTTTTGAAGAAATTGTGGTCTACACTGATACCCTTTTGTCTTTCCTGACAGGGGTCTTGTCTCTTATGACAAGAGAAAGATCAGATCTCTTGGCCTTTCTGCAGATGCTACAGGGTTTTTGGTAGCAGAGCCTCTCATGTCTGGTAGTAGATCCTATTGAGAAGCTGATGAAGGTTAATTATCCCCCTTCCAGAAAAATGAACATTTGTACCCAGCATGAAAATTTTCATGCAGCTTGAAGGGAATTCCAGTGAAATCCATTTACAGATCACAGATTAATAATCCATGTTTTAATTATTACATTTTAATATCTGAAAATATTTATGTACGGCAGACACATCTGACAGCAATAACTGAAGCATACCCTGAGAATGACCCTGTATGGCAGATGCACCTGACAGCAATAACTTAAGCAGCTGAGAATCACCCTGTGGTCAAAGAAGAATGTATGTTTGGAGTTCTGAGCTAAGGAATCTGGGAGTGGCCAACCCAGAGATTCACTCCTTATCTGTAAGGAATATCTGAACCCCTGGTCCATCCCATGGAATACAGGCCATACAGGGCATTGAGGCCCTTTGTTTTGGGTTAAATGAGAGTTGCCAGGTGGAGTTTACTGGGGGAGGGTGCTAAGTGAAAATGCTATATAAACTGCATTCCTTTTTTAAGCAGTTGTAGCTCTCCTGTCCCGCCTACTGGCACTGAACTGCCCTGTGTGTAAACCCTATGTCTTGTTTGCTGGCTCCAGATCTTTTCTTTGGCCTCTTGAACATGGTACCATCCTTACTGAAATTGGTAGGGGACCAGCATGACAATTGTGCATTTATAACCTTAGGATTCAGTGAGCTTTAATGCAATAAATACATATTGAACATTTGCCCTTTGCTTATATCTGTAGGGGATAAAGAAGAAATACTGGACATAGCTCCTGGGTTTCAGCTAAACTAAGGGAACAGCCAGAGGATGCAGATAGGACATAGTGAAATAGAAAGCCACCATCAGTCCATGTAGCCAGAGAGTTACCCAAAAATGTCATCTGCAAGAGGTATTAGAAAGAGCCTATAACATAGGGAGGTGGGGGAGAGGCCCCAAGAAAAGTTTCTGTGCTCCTCAAGGTCAGGATATGGGAAAAGTATGCAGATAAGAAACATAGACTCAGAGAAGAAAGGAGCTTGAGTGAAAGCCCTCTTATGTGTTCTCATCTGGGGCCATACTGATGTCGGTTTATTAATTGAACTTACTAGGCAGTCTGTTCATCCATCAGCTCATTCTAGGCACCTGTATGGTGATTACCCTGTCATGAGCACTTAGCAAGGTAGATGCTTATTAAGTGCACGTAGTAAGTTCTTACTTACTTAACTGAGAATGAGTGATCTACACAATGAAAACGTGAAGTTATTTATTAAGTAACACACCCATATCCATATCCATATTCATATGTACCATATGTACAGGATTTAAAAAGCATTTACAAGTATGGCTCCTGGTTAGTGCTGCTGTTTTCATGAATTTCTCCTCACTAGAATATTGTGGGAGCCATCAGCCAGGTGGAACTTTCTGCACAAGTTCTTGAAGGTGCGACTGTCCTTACTACAAATTCAGTATGCAAAACACCTACTGTAAACAAAATTATCTTCTGTCCTGGGGCTGGCGGGGTCTGATAGGCTATTGTTGGTTTTAACAGGAAATGGATTGACACCTAGAAGAATCTTCCATGTGACTTCCTTTCTTTTACTATCTACTACTTAGTTCGATTCCTACAGTTCTAGAAATAAGAGGGTTTAAAATTATTATTTACTCTATCAAAATAATTATTTTGTTAGACATATTTCTTATGTTTGGGGTGGGATGTTGGAGATTGTGATGGGTTTTTCTGCCTTCTTTTCACTGTAGTAGCAAGAATTAAAAGGATTCAGCTTGCTGCCTTGCCAAAATTTTGCAGTTTAGCTATTTAATCTTCAGTACAAATGAATCCCACCTGCAGATTCACACAGACACACCTGGGTTGGCTGAAATAGAAAAGACTGAGAGGAACTGAGAGACAAGACAAACATACAATTAGAAGCCAATACAGATTAGTGCATGACCAAGTGCTCAGCTGTATTGTAAGTTAATATGAACAGAGTCATGCGGTAGAGAGACGTGGGTGCTGTTAGAGGTCTGGGTGGCAGTCACCTGAGTTTGAAGCATACATTGGATGGGCTGTGGGAAAGAGAATACCGGAAGCCAGAGGGTGAACATCATTCAAAGTAGCAGAATTATGTGTTTCCTACAAAGGCAGCATGACGCAGAGCAAAGCACATGGGGATTATAATGCATTCATTTGACAAATATTTATTGGGAGCTTACTATGTGCCAGGCCCTGTTCTAGGATCTAGACACAGATGAGTGAATCAAACAAAGTCCCTGCTCACATGCTAGGATAAGAAGACTTGTGTTTGCGCCTGGCTCTACTAATTATTATCTTGTTCATACTACTTTACCTCTTTAAGCCTCAGATTCTTGTCTATATGGTTGAATTATTCTAATTCCCTCCCAGTTCTGTTAAGGGTAGGCTATCCCAGATAATGTAATCAAGCCATTTAATAAGCTATAACATTCAATGCCAATTTTAGCTCCTGTTCCAATTGGTGAATGACAGGATGTATGGTTTTTATCTTTTTTGGGTGGTCCTGACTTAAAATATGAAATTTTGGAAGCAGAGAAAAGTTGTTAAATGGCCAGTAAAATATAATAAGGTGCAGGTGCTGAGCTAACTGGCCTCTCCTCTGCCTGAAAGCTATGTCCAGAAATACAGCCTTGGCCCAGGGAAGAATTAGAGGAGAGTGAGCAAAATGAAAGTAGACCAGTGGCTCAACATACGACAGCTGAATTTGATGAATGAAACACCAAAGAAGAAATAGCTGTACTAGTTTATGAGGGAAATATGCCAAGTTAGGGCAAAGATATCACTCAAGTGCAAATGTAAGCCCCTGATGTGCTATATGCTCTTGGATGATGTTGAAGATAATGTATTTTTAGAAAGTTCATCATGAATGGAGCAGTGTTTCCTGAAGTCCATAGCGTTTAAGATCAACCACAAATACTGTATTTCTTCCTAAGAACTTACTTAGTCTTGAAAGCTATGGATTGCTTTCCTTTATGTCTTTTCTATATGGCTTGTTGGTTGTAGTGACCTAAATACCTTCATCGAGCCACAATTAAGTCCTTGGGACTGAGCCATGTGCCTCTGTGGGAGGTAATTATGGAAGCTGGATTAATTTGCCATTGAATTATTTATGTAAGCATAAATATTGCAGAGGCAATTAAACCTCAGGTATTTCTTTAGGTGTGGATAAATCAATTTGCATTGTGTGCCGCTAGTTTATTTCAGGAGAAATGTTTGACAGGAAATGGAAATCTTCATCAAAAGACAAAAATACCCCAAGAACCCATCTCTCCATTAGTTTTCTTTGCTCCCTAAACGTACCCTGTAAAGTAATTTTGTGTGTTATTGTAATCCTTTCCAACTGCCAGAGATAATAAGTCAAAAGACATTGAGAGTTCTCTCTTGTCAATACCAGGAAGTCAATCTTCTGTCTATTCCAGTATAATTTAGCGCAGTGAGAATCAACTGATTTCACAGATATTAACTTTATCGAATAAACAAACGAAAGTGTTATAGGAAAAATAATTTCTCAGTGAATAGCAGAGATAACTTAGCAATCAGGAAATGCAATCTCCTTTTGGTCTCAAAACTTACTCAAAGCCTGGAGCTCGCCTGGAATCCACCCCCCTTATCCCCCCACAAAGCAGTGATTTACAGAAATGAAACCTGCGGGATACATATTATACAAACGCTCTAGGGAAGTGAATCATAGCACATCCAAACCAAAATTGATGGAGCTGCCGTGAAAATAAAGTTATTAAATTTGTGGTGAAGGGAAAAATGCAGAAGGTAACACTTTTAACAGTATCTCCTATATAAAACCAATCAGCTATTTCTAAAGAAGTTGTTACTGGAAGCCATTGCATCCTCTGCCCTTCTAACCCCATTGTGTTCTTCCAGACTTATCTTAATTTTCTCTGATGAGACTAGTCAAGATTTCAGATCCTTTACATTTACCCTGGCTCTAGATTCAGAGCTGCATTTTGTATTTTGTCTTTTTTTGGAAAAACTTAATTTTAAAAATAATTTTTAATTGAGCAGTACAATTGCATATATTTATGGTGTACACCATGATGTCTTGATATATCCATCTACTATGGAATGGCTCACTCTAGCTAATCAACATATGCATTACCTCATAGCCTTATCATTTTTGTGTGTGTGTGGTGAGAACACTTAAAATCTACTCTCTGTGTGATTTTGAGTATATGATGCATTGTTATTAACCATAGTCACCATGTTGTACCATAAATCTCTTGAATTTGTCCCTCCAGTCTAACTAAAATTTTGTATGATTTGAACAACATCCCGCCAATCCCCACCCCTATTCTGCAGCCCCTGGTTGCCACCATTCTACTCTCTGCTTCTATGAACTCTCCTTTTTTAGATTCTGCATTTAAGTGCGATGACACAGTATTTGTCTTTCTGTGCCTGGCTTATTTCACTTAACATAATGTCCTCAAGAAACCTTGAGGTTTCTATGTTGTTTCAAATGACAGGATTTTCTTCTTTTTTAAAGGCGGGGTAGTATTCCATTGTGTACATACATACCACATTTTCTTTATTCATTCATCCATTGATGAATATTTAGGTTGATTCCTAAGTCCTTGTATATATATAATATACACACATATGTGTGTGTGTGTGTGTGTGTATTATATAAGGCCACCAATACCAGCTCACAGACCTCATTCAAAGCCACCCTGGTTTTACTGAATTCAGGAGCTATTTCCGAGAGCAGCTGAACATCTGGCAAATCTAAATTATCTTTATCTGGGTCTTTTCTGTGGTGGACGCACTGCAGTATCCTAAGTAAAGAAGTTGAAAGATTAACAGACTGTAATTGAGGTTAGCCACATTCATCTATCAAAGCACATTAAAATGGAAGCTACAGGAAGGTAGGGGCTTCTCTTCTACTGATTCAATGATGAAAATAATTTTTGGCCGGGCGCGGTGGCTCAAGCCTGTAATCCCAGCACTTTGGGAGGCCGAGACGGGCGGATCACGAGGTCAGGAGATCGAGACCATCCTGGCTAATACGGTGAAACCCCGTCTCTACTACAAAATACAAAAAACTAGCCGGGCGACGAGGCGGGCGCCTGTAGTCCCAGCTACTCGGGAGGCTGAGACAGGAGAATGGCGTGAACCCGGGAGGCGGAGCTTGCAGTGAGCTGAGAGCCGGTCACTGCACTCCAGCCTGGGCGGCAGAGCAAGACTCCGTCTCAAAAAAAAAAAAAAAAAAAAAAAAAAAGAAAATAATTTTGATTCAAATTACTATTCTGCACAATGTAAGTGAACAATAAATGATGAAGGAGTTAAAAATACACCATTTTGGCACATTGATTATTTTGAATTAAAGGCACTCGAAAACAGCAGGTGCAAGAAGACCATTCTGACCTCTTTTTCGTTTCTTTTTTTTTTTTTTTTGAGACGGAGTCTCACTCTGTCGCCCAGGCTGGAGTGCAGTGGCGCGATCTCGGCTCACTGCAAGCTCCGCCTCCCGAGTTTACGCCATTCTCCTGCCTCAGCCTCCCGAGTAGCTGGGACTACAGGCGCCCGCCACCTCGCCCAGCTAGTTTTTTGTATTTTTAGTAGATACGGAGTTTCACCATGTTAGCCAGGATGGTCTTGATCTCCTGACCTCGTGATCCACTCGCCTCGGCCTCCCAAAGTGCTGGGATTACAGGCTTGAGCCACCGTGCCAGGCTCTTTTTTGTTTCTTTTTCTTTTTTTTTTTTTTGAGACGGAGTCTCGCTCTGCCGCCCAGGCTGGAGTGCAGTGGCCGGATCTCAGCTCACTGCAAGCTCCGCCTCCCCGGGTTCACGCCATTCTCCTACCTCAGCCTCCCGAGTAGCTGGGACTACAGGCGCCCGCCACCTCGCCCGGCTAGTTTTTTGTATTTTTAGTAGAGACGGGGTTTCACCGTGTTCGCCAGGATGGACTCGATCTCCTGACCTCGTGATCCGCCCGTCTCGGCCTCCCAAAGTGCTGGGATTACAGGCTTGAGCCACCGCGCCCGGCTCTTTTTTGTTTCTTAAAAGCAGGAGATGAAATTCAGTTGTGAAAGATGTCCTCCCTATTAAATAACATTCTAATCTTCAATGATGGAAAAGTTGAGGCTGAAGGACATCTACACAACACAGACTTTGTTACACTAACCCTTATCTTCTTGACCACTTCTCTACCCAATTAACTATTCTAGCTCAAGCTCTTTTGCCTTATCATATATTCAGAATTTACTACTCTTTGTCCCATTCTGTATATAAATGTTTGACTCAAACGGGTTCTTTGGGTCTTCATTTCCTTATGAGTGCTCCTGTGCAGTGTGAAACCCGTTTTATAAAAAAGTTGTTGGGCAGGTGCGGTGGCTCACGCCTACAATCCCAACACTTTGGTAGGCTGAGGTAGGCAGATCACCTGAGGTCAGGAGTTCAAGACCCACCCTGGCCAGCATAGTGAAACTCTGTCTCTACTAAAACTTAGCCAGGCATGGTGGTGTGTGCCTGTAGTCCCACCTATTTGGGAGGCTGAAGCAGGAGAATTGCTTGAACCTGGGAGGCGGAGGTTGCAGTGAGCTGAGATTGCACCATTGCACTCCAACCTGGGTGACAGAGCAAGGCTCCATCTCAAAATAAATACATACATACATACATACATATTAAAATGAAAAATTAAAATAAATAAATAAAAAAGCTGGGTGTTCTTCTGTTGACCTGTCTTATGACAATTTAAACTCAGGCCTAACTAGGACCCTGAAAGAATGGAGGTGGGATTTTGCCTCTTCTGCAATGACAAATTCAGAGATGCTGGGCTGCATTGTTGGTGGGGGGTGTACAAGGAAAAGACTAGCATGTGGTAGAAGCAAGATCAAAGAGTCGGCCATTTTAAAGACTCCGTGGGAAGCCAGAATACAAGGTTTGATTCCACTCTAGTCCATCCTCTGCAACATAGAGAGTGGCTATGTTGAAACACAAGTTTGTTCATATCATTTCTTGGCTTAAAACACATCTTTAGCTTCTCATTGCCTTTGGAATAAGCAATCACATCCTTAATATGAACCTGCAAGGTCCCGCATGACCTGGTCCCTGTCTGTCTGTTCAGATTGATTTAGTGACGTGTGCTACAGCCATGCAGCATTTCCTTGAAAGCACCATGCTTTCTCCTGTTCCTGGCATTGCACATGCTAATTTATGTGCCTGGATGCATTGCTCCCAAGTCCCCCCAGTCCCATCAACTCCTATCTATTCTTCAGCACACACTTTATTTCTTAGGAAAAATTTCTCAGATGTTCATGATGTGAGGAGACAGTTCTGTGGATTTCTCTCATTTCTCATTCATCTGAGCCTCCTGAGCGAAGGACATGCTTGAATAGCAAATACTCTTGGAGGCTAGAGGTGGTGTTTTCCTAGAGACATTTAGAACATACCTTCCTGGAGCCATTTGCTCACATTCCAGAGTAGTGATGATGTTTCCTCCTCTTCCCCAGAGATTTGCTTACATTACTCTCTCTCTCCAGACAAGTGTATGAGTAGGTGAACAGCCTTATAAGAGTCAATCTTCTAAAATTGAGGGTTCCTCTCCTGTGGTGCACCTTACTGCATGAGCAGGTAACGTTGGTCCCTCATCCACAGCCCTGTGGAGATTGAGGGGTGGGGGAGCTGTACAAGAGACTGCCCTGGCTGCTGTTTTGGTATGACAAACTATCCATGTTTCTGACCCAGGAGTCTTGTATCTTCTGTCGTTATATGTACGTAAAATTGGCAGGCTATTTTGTTAACTTGCAAGCTGGATAAAATTTCAGGTCCTTTACAGTTTCTGATTTAACATATAACTGATCACATCTCCTTTATCATAGAGCGCCAAGGCCACTCATTTATGGCATATATCACAATTTTACATGTTTTCTTTGATTATTTGATTAATGTTTATCTCTTCCAGTAGAAGGGTGGCATGTTGCCATGTTTTCTCTCTGTTGTTTCCCTTTACCCTAAAATAGTGCCCAGCATTCAGTAGTCACTCAAGTATTTATTTGTTGAAAGTGGAGGAAGAGGTTAATTCTAATATAGAAGGTGAAGAAGACATTTGATGTGGGCCTTGCAGTGTAAAATAGACAGTTGGAAACAGGGCATGCGCATTTTGGGTGGTGAAAATAGAGCAAAGTCAGGGGATGGAGTGGTGTGGGTCTGTACCACCAGTTTCTTGTGGCTTGGATGTGAACAGTGTGTGGTGGACCATAATGAAAAAATGAGTCTTTTTTTGGGTAACTATGAACCCCATTTCTGAGTATAATAAAGTATAGAAAACTCTGAAGTTTACTGGAAATGAGAGATTGACATGTCTATGGAGATTTAATTTTAGTAAGGCCAAATAGAATCAAGAAGGGAAGGACTTACATGATTTTAGGGGTTAAGTTCTTTTTTTTTTTTTTTTTTGACACTGCTAGTGAGGAAATAGATGTATGTCTTAAATCATTTGTTTCTTTTTCTTTGGGGTTGATGGAATAAGGAGAAAAATGTTGACGGAAGTAACTTTCTTCTTTTGAGTTTCTAAACTGAATTTAGTATCGGTTGATCTCAAGGCATTTTAGAACCCTAAGAAGCAAAAAGCATATTGTGACCCCAAACAAAACAAAACAACAAACGATAGAAGAAACAACGTTAACTCTAGTTTCTCAGTGAGAAAGTGGAGATGCGCACTCTGCAGACCGTGGGCTTTTCTACGGACAGTCCCTGCTCTGTTCTTGAATATTTCCCTGAGATCTAGGGTTCTTCACAGAAAAATGGTGCTGCTGTGCTCCCCAAGGCATCGTGGGACAGCTATGCAGTAGCTCCTCCAGGCACAAAATTAATGTGCAGATTGAGCTTAATTTGAACATCTCTGACTGAATTAAGATTGCTTTTGTGTCTTTTTTATTTGTTCGCTTAATTCAAAAATGGAATTGGGCATTAGCAAATTATCTTTTAGAGATTCTTTTAAGGAAAAAAGTATAAGAATATGAAATGATGTCTCAAAAACCTACAAGGAAATCTTTTCTCAGAGATTGTCCTCAGTAATAATGTGTACAAAAATCATCTTTAATCAGGCTTCCACGAGTAAACTCAGTTCCTTTTTAATATTATAGGGGTCTTGTTAATTCTTGAATTCTACTGTATTTAGTTATAATCTCTAGGATTTTTTAACTCACATAATTCTGCTGCTTGTCTTTTTAGGAAATGGCCACATATAGATAGCTATGCCTCCTGAAAGTGTGGGTGGGTGACTGTATATAACTTTTCCATTTCTTTTTTCCGTTGGTGTTGCTATGAGTGTGCCTGACTTGATTCTAACAATGTTCCCTGCCCACCCTTTCTCTTCTGTTGTCAATTATCTTCTTTGGGAGGAGCCTCCAGATGGCACAAGCCAGTTAGAGTCATGTGTAAAGTGTATGCAGATCAAGTATGAGTGATGGCCTCGGGAGCTCTGTCAGTCAGGATCAGGCTGGCCTGCACATCAGAGAAAAACCCATACTAACACCCACTTAAACAAGACAGATGTTTACTTCTCACATAAAATACATGTGGAAGTAAGGCATTTAGAGCTGGCATGGGGTGTTGGCAGATTTTAGGTTTTTTTTTTTTTTGAGATGGAGTCTTGCTCTGTCGCCCAGGCTGGAGTGCAGTGGCACGATCTCAGCTCACTACAACCTCCGCCTCCCGGGTTCAAGTGATTCTCCTGCCTCAGCCTCTTGAGTAGCTGGGATTACAGGCATACGCCACCACGCTTAGCTAATTTTTTAATTTCAGTAGAGATGGGGTTTCACTACATTGGCCAGGCTGGTGTCAAACTCCGGATCTTGTGACGTACCCACCTTGGCCTCCCAAAGTGCTGGGATTATAGGCTTGAGTCACTGTGCCCGGCCTTTTTTGTTTGTTTGTTTATTTGTTTTTTGACTGAGTCTCCCTCTATTGCCCAGGCTGGAGTGCAATCGCACGATCTCCGCTCACTGCAAACTCTGCCTCCCAGATTCAAGCGATTCTCCTGCCTCAGCCTCCTGAGTAGCTGGGATTACAGGCACGCCACCACGCCTGGCTAATTTTTGTATTTTTAGTAGAGACAGGGTTTCACCATATTGACTGGGCTGGTCTCGAACACCTGACCTCAGGTGATCCGCCCACTTTGGCCTCCCAAAGTGCTTGGATTATAGGCGTGAGCCATCGTGCCCGATCAGATTTTATATTTTTAAAATGGCTGTAACAATATCGTCTGCTTTTCCTGAACTATGATCTTGCCATTCCCTGTCCTCCCTTTTTCTGGAAGTGAGTGTGAGACCTTATCCTTGAACCTGTCTTTGGAGAGCAGATCACAAAGGGCTTTATGTGGCAGCTAGATTCCAAGATCAGAAACAAGCAGATGTTGTAAGGCATCTGACGAAGTCCAGGCCACATTGGGAAGCCAAGTGTTCTGAGTTAGAGCAGCAGTTGAGATCCCAGCCATATAATAAGCATTAACCTCTGCATATGTGAGTGAGGAAGTCTTCAAATGACTCCAGCCCCGTATGAGAAGCACTGAGCAAGAGCTCCCTAGACCACACTTGGAATCATGAAAGAGAATTGTAGTAAATTATTGCTATTGTTTTATGCCAGTGCATTTTACATGGTTTGTTAATCAGAAATACAAGGTTGGAATAGGGGCTCAAGAAATTTATTAGTGACCCAGGCTCCTTCCAGCTGTCTTCTTTGTTATCTCTGGTATGCAACTTTCATCCTCATGTTTTAAGATGCTGCTGGTGCTCCAGCCACCACATCTGCATTCCAGGCAGCAGAATGGGATTATGAAAGAAGAAAAATGTACTTCCTCCCTTTTAGGGAAACTTCCTGAAAGTCCTACACAACATTTCTAGAATTTAGTGGCCAGGATTTAGTCACATGTTCACTCAGGAGCAGGGGATGCTGAAAAATGGATCTTTTATTTTGGACCGTAATGTACCCAACTACAAACTGAGCTGTTTGAGGAGGAAAAGAAGCACAGCTATTGAATTAGACAACTGTTAGTTTCTGCACTGAGGGCTTTCTCAGGAGCCAAGGGCATGAGCTTTAGTGCCCATAATCCAGCACTATTTTACTGCATTCTTGATATCTGCAAGTAATGGTTAGATGACTTTTATGTGCAGTTTTTATGGTAACTGGAATTTCAGTCTTCTCATTCTGGTATTTCTGGGTTGGTATGGTAATTAAAAAGCAATGCCTGATAATGCTCCTCAAACTTCCTATGAAAATAGCCACAAATGACCACAAAAATGCTAGCACAAAAGCTATAAACCAAGGAGGAAACAGAGTTCAATCTATATAGACTGCATTTTTACTGCAACATGGTTGGGGTTAGATTTTGAAAAGCACTCTATGGCTTTATATCCTCCACTCACTGACCCAGAATATTACGGTGTGAGAAAATGGTGACTGAGGTCAATGTTCGCATTTAAACGTGGGACTCTGAGTCTTCTCCAGTCAATGAATTAAGTAACTGCCTTTTATTTGCAAGACAATTATCTGCTGAACCAGTATATTTATATTATTTTCCCTAGGTCTCCCGTCCGCCCCCAATGACTTTTTCCCTCTGACATCCATTAAGAGGCCCATGTCCAGAGTATAACGTCCAGGATTCAATGTGGCTGGCATAATAAGGGAGAGGACGGGGCTGGGTGCAGTGGTTCACGCTTGTAATCCCAGCACTCTGGGAGGCCAAGGCGGGTGGATCACAAGGTCAGGAGTTCGAGACCAGCCTGGCCAATATGGTGAAACCCCATCTCTACTAAAAATACAAAAATTAGCCAAGCGTGGTGATGGGTGCCTGTAGTGCCAGCTACTCAGGAGGCTGAGGCAGGAGAATGGTGTGAACCCAGGAAGTGGAGGTTGCAGTGAGCTGAGATTGTGCCACTGTGCTCCAGCCTGGGCAACAGAGCAAGACTCCGTCTCAGGAAAACAACAACAACAACAACAAAAAAAAAAAAAAGAAGAAGAAGAGAGAGGACGGGCATGAAGAAGTGCATTCTGGGATGTCTCATTACTTTAGGAAAGGCCCTTATAGGCAGAGCTGAGAACAGGAAGAGAGGTCAGACCAGAGAGCGCTGAGATGGGTGGTGGGTGGTGGGCATGGCTCTTTATGAACAACTCTTTGCTGAAAAACTCAGAATGCATCTGGAAGAGTCCCCTGGATTAATGCCCAGAGGCTCTACTGCAGGATGAGAAGCTGGGCTTACTAACCTTATCTCTAGGTCTAGACCAATAGAGGAAAGTATCTAGTCCCCCAGTGCTCAGGAAGGTGATAAAGGACCCCCTCAACTTCCCCGACTCAGTGTGCAGAGAGGCAGAGAGAGCTCATCTTATTCAGAGAGCAGTAAACAAAATTTCCCTAAACTTAATCAGATGGAAAAAATCTACAAACAAAAATCTTACCCAACTGATATCAATGTTTATTTATTTCTTAAAGCATAAAGATGAAGAAAAAGAAGCCTTATGAGTACTTCTCAAGGCCATTAAAGATTCTGTGTAATCCGTTGCCATCCCACAAGTACACCTACAGGCCTGTGTGATGAGAACTGATGTTCAGCATGAGAACTCACAGACACTGCAAGATTTTCAATCATCAAATATTCAATTATGTTCTCTGTGTTCTGTTTACTAAAGCAGGGAAGCAGACATATAAAAAATGGTTTTCCTTAATAGGAATTGGTTTTAGTTTCACAGACACCGTACTCTCCTGGTTGTATTTGTTTGCTAGTGTAATTTAAGCCCTTACCAGCCAGCATCTAAGACGATGTAGAAAATATTGAACATTTGCTTTTAGATGATCTGAAAGCAGAATAACATAAAATGAGTATTTTAGTTTTAACCACTCACTCTACAGTCTCTCCTTCCAGCCTTACAATCATCCATCCATCCATCCACTTGTTGTTATTGTGTGCACTAGCTTTTAACATAGATCAATAGAAATTAACTGTGATAGAATTTACTGCATTACTATTCACTTTATGTGTAACATTCAAACATTTCTACTTAACGATGATAAGAAGGGTGATGAAGTAGATACTTACCATTTGCTAGCTATTGTCCTAGATGGTTTGCATGTTTATGTGCTTTTAATCCCAACAGAACTATGAAGTAGGTATTATTAATTGCCATCATTTGATAAGTAAGGAGAGTTGAAGTTACTGAAACAAAGCCCTACAGTCAAGAAGGGGTGGAACTGGGACTTGAACACAGGACTGTGACTTTAAGGACTACTACCTTTTCTACATACTAGCTATAATCCTTCAGTTTTGAAAATTTTTAGTTAATAATTACAGTTAGTGTGCATATTATACTTTATGTTTTGTAAAGGATATATCGTCTGTCTCTACTTCTCTCACCATCCCCAGGAGTATGTGTTAGTGGTCTTGGCCTCATGCATAGGTATCTTCATGTCAAATCTGGTGTTCCTTCCACTGTGGGAAATCATAGCAAATGCTGTTAGAGCTCACCCTGTCCATTCAAGTCTTACCATTTCATCATAGACCAGCTGAAGTCAACTGCCAATCTCACATCCCATTCACTGAAGGCTTTTCCTGGCTGCTGGAGCCAATCTACCTACATGCTCAGCAGACCTAAATTGCCAGGTTATTATTATTATTATTTTTTGAGATGGAGTCTCACTTTGTCACCAGGCTGGAGTGCAGTGGCGTGATCTCGGCTCACTGCAACCTCCACCTCTCAGGCTCAAGCAATTTTCCTGCCTCAGCTTCCCAAGTAGCTGGGACTACAGGCATGCACCACCACGCCCAGCTAATTTTTGTATTTTTAGTAGAGACGGGGTTTCACCATGTTGGCCAGAATGGTCTCGATCTCTTGACCTTGTGATCCGCCCACTTTGGCCTCCCAAAGTGCTGGGATTACGGGCATGAGGCACTCTGCCCGGCCAAATTGCCAGGTTATTAACACCCTCCTGTTTTCCCCTACAGCACCCCTTGACCAATCACTAATGGCTATTGGTGTATACATACCCTAGCTCCCTCACCCTGGGTGGGATAATTCTGACTGTGTGTTCTTCACCCAGGTTTTTCTCCCCAGCAGCATTACGATCCAATTGCTCAACTATCGCAAGGACAGAAAACCAAACACCGCATGTTCTCACTCATAGGCAGGAATTGAACAATGAGAACACTTGGACACAGGGTGGGGAACATCACACACCAGAGCCTGTCTTGGGGTGGGGGGAGCGGAGAGGGATAGCATTAGGAGATATGTCTAATGTAAATGACGAGTTAATAGGTGCAGCACACCAACATGTCACATGTATACATATTTAACAAACCTCCACCTTGTGTATATGTACCCTAGAACTTAAAGTATAATACAAAAAATAAAAATAAAAAAAAGATCCAATTGCTCACAGGCATAACCCACTTGATGACACATCCTTTATTATCTGTCTTCTCCTTCCCGTCTCAGGTCCCCATGCCCCTACTTGTGTTTTCCTTCACCTATCAAATAAATTACTTGCACTCAAATTCTTTGTGTCAAGCTCTGCTTATAGAAGAATCCAAACAAAGATGATTGTATTGTGTGACAGTCCTTATATGCTTTACCTGATACTTCAGGGCTCTGTTATTTTCTCTGTTTTCTCCCAAACCACACTGAAAGCAGTATGAATACACAGCTTTTCCTTCATGATCCCTAGGCTCTTGTGTGTTTTGGATTCCAGTGGGCTGTTCATGAGATTGGCCAGCCCATTCCATGGTCTACTGTGAGAGACCTCTGGGGCCAGGGCTGCGCTCATGATTCAAAGCTACTATGGATTTTGGTGTACTCATGTGGCCCTTACCAATGAATCATTCATTCTGACTCTGAATTGCATGCTCTCTTGAGATATTTGACTGTCTCTTTGAGCGTAGGTTTGGTCACCCATTCAAAGTGGTGGCTGTCTTGAAAGCAGCAGCTGTCTCACCTTGATTTCTCCTGGCGCTGCATGCTTTGCAGGTACTTCTCATATGCTTGTGTTTTGAAGTATATATACTGTTTTCAATTTGTAAATTATTCTACACACCCAATGTGTTTCCCTTTAATATCTATGTCACAGCTGGAATAGTTGTTTGTTTATTACATTAAAAAAAGTTAGGTTGAATTTCTTTTTTTTTCTTTTTTTAATTATTATACTTTAAGTTCTAGGGTACATGTGCATAACGTGCAGGTTTGTTACATATGTATACTTGTGCCATGTTGGTGTGCTGCACCCATCAACTCGTCAGCAGCCATCAACTCATCCTTTACGTCAGGTATAACTCCCAATGCAATCCCTCCCCTCTCCTCCCTCCCCATAATAGGCCCCGGTGTGTGATGTTCCCCTTCCTATTCCAAGTGATCTCATTGTTCAATTCCCACCTATGAGTGAGAACATGCGGTGTTTGGTTTTCTGTTCTTGTGATAGTTTGCTGAGAATGATGATTTCCAGCTTCATCCATGTCCCTACAAAGGACACAAACTCATCCTTTTTTATGGCTGCATAGTATTCCATGGTGTATATGTGCCACATTTTCTTAATTCAGTCTGTCACTGATGGACATTTGGGTTGATTCCAAGTCTTTGCTATTGTGAATAGTGCCGCAATGAACATACGTGTGCATGTGTCTTTATAGCAGCACGATTTATAATCCTTTGGCTATATACCCAGTAGTGGGATGGCTGGGTCATATGGTACTTCTAGTTCTAGATCCTTGAGGAATAGCCATACTGTTTTCCATAATGGTTGAACTAGTTTACAGTCCCACCAACAGTGTAAAACTGTTCCTATTTCTCCACATCCTCTCCAGCACCTGTTGTTTCCTGACTTTTTAATGATTGCCATTCTAACTGGTGTGAGATGGTATCTCATTGTGGTTTTGATTTGCATTTCTCTGATGACCAGTGATGACGAGCATTTTTTCATGTGTCTGTAGGCTGTATGCATGTCTTCCTTTGAGAAATGCCTGTTCATATCCTTTCCCACTTTTTGATGGGGTTGTTTGTTTTTTTTCCTGTAAATTTGTTTGAGTTCTTTTTTTTTTTTTTGAGACAGAGTCTCGCTCTGTCGCCCAGGCTGGAGTGCAGTGGCCGGATCTCAGCTCACTGCAAGCTCCGCCTCCCGGGTTCACGCCGTTCTCCTGCCTCAGCCTCCCAAGTAGCTGGGACTACAGGCGCCCGCCAACGCGCCTGGCTAGTTTTTTGTATTTTTTTAGTAGAGACGGGGTTTCACCGTATTAGCCAGGATGGTCTCGATCTCCTGACCTCGTGATCCGCCCGTCTCGGCCTCCCAAAGTGCTGGGATTACAGGCTTGAGCCACCGCGCCCGGCCTGTTTGAGTTCTTTGTAGGCTCTGAATATTAGCCCTTTGTCAGATAGGTAGATTGCAAAAATTTTCTCCCATTCTGTAGGCTGCCTGTTCACTCTGATGGTAGTTTCTTTTGCTGTGCAGAAGCTCTTTAGTTTAATTAGAGCCCATTTGTCTATTTTGGCTTTTGTTGCCGTTGCTTTTGGTGTTTTAGACATGAAGCCCTTGCCCATGCCTATGTCCTGAATGGTACTACCTAGGTTTTCTTCTAGGGTTTTTATGGTATTAGGTCTAACATTTAAGTCTAATCCATCTTGAATTAATTTTCGTATAAGGAGTAAGGAAAGGATCCAGTTTCAGCTTTCTACTTATGGCTAGCCAATTTTCCCAGCACCATGTATTAAATAGGGAATCCTTTCCCCATTTCTTGTTTTTCTCAGGTTTGTCAAAGATCAGATGACTGATCTTATTATTCTACACACGCAATATGTTTCCCTTTAATATCTATGTCACAGCTGGAATAGTTGTTTATTTATTACATTAAAAAAAGTTAGGTTGAATTTCTTTAATTCCAACTTTGTGTTAGAACTAAATTCAGATTGAAGTTTGTCTTAGCACTACTTAGGGAAAAAGAGGGCCTGTTAGGTTCCCATTGACATAAACTAGCTTGTATGGGAAAGATTTATCTATTTAAGAGAAGCTTTTCTTTTATTGCTTAAGCTACTGTTGCACATTTACAAGGTGAGCAGATCAGAGACTTGCACTTTGTTACAATAATTACAAATCATTCTTTTCTATCTCTAACCCAGAACTTTTACCAGGTGACATTGGTGTTTGAATGAATGAACACAGGAGGATTCATTCACTGGCTGGGGTGTATGAAACGTCTCTGTAGTCCCTTCGGTGTCACCCTGGGCTGCCCTACTGGAATCTGGACTCTGTCTTGTCATTTTATCTGTGTGTTCTCAGAGAAGAAGGGAGTACTGGTTAAGCATGAAACTTCCCGTCACACCCATGGGTGGTGTAATAGACACTTTCTGGGTGACTGCCCAGCTCACAGTAATTCAACCTGCCCTGACCCACAGACATGGACTCCCAGCGGCTGTGTCTGGTCCAATATGACCTTATTTTCTCGGCAGTGGCTAAATTTGTTCAGTGGTATCCTATGAATGTAAACTGGGCCACTTACATCTCTCTCCTGGGAATTTTGGAATTTTGAGCTAAAAACGCTGGACCAGGGAGTCATAAAGATTGAGGGGCATTAATTCTAACATTCCAGAGGAGTAGTTCTCAATCCCTGGCTATGCACTAAAATCAGCTGGAAAGCTTTTAAAATATACTTATTCAAGAGCCCTACCCCTTGAGATTCTGATATAATTTGTCTGAGTGGAGCCAGTGCCTTACTTTTTTTTTTTTTTTTTTTTTACAGTTACCTGTGTGATTCTATTATGTAATCAAGGTTGAAAATCAATGCTCTACAGGAAATTACCCTTCAAACCCCTGGAGCTTTACGAACTCCTTCCCGTGTCCTTCCAATAAATTCATTCTCCCCCTTTCCCCTCTCATACCTCTCTGAATCTAGCCAGAGTTTGTATTTATTCCTTATTACTAGAAGAACCTTAATACTGATGATGTTGGTGTCAGGATTATCATCTTTGGAGTTCTTTGTGTTTATGGAAGCATGCTGATTAGCCACATGAATCTCCATTTTGCTATTACGCATCTTAGTTTTTAAAAATTGCTATTTGGGCCAGGCATGGTGGCTCATGCCTGTAATCCCAGCAGTTTGGGAAGCTGAGGCAGGCAGATCACTTGGGGTAAGGAGTTCGAGACCAGCCTGGCCAACATGGTGAAACGCTGTCTTTACTAAAAATAAAAAAATTAGCCTGGCATGGTGACATGTGTCTGTAATCCCAACTGCTTGGGAGGCTGAAGTGGGAGAATCATCTGAACCTGGGAGGTGGAGGTTGCAGTAAGCCGAGATTGAGCCACTGTACTCCAGCCTGGGGAACACAGCAAGACTCTGTCTCAAAATAAATAAAATAAAATAAAATAAAATAAAATAAAATAGCTATTTGGAGTTTTCTAATATTTTCCTTTTCCTTTTTTAAAAAAATAATCACCGGCCGGGCGCGGTGGCTCAAGCCTGTAGTCCCAGCACTTTGGGAGGCCGAGACGGGCGGATCACGAGGTCAGGAGATCGAGACCATCCTGGCTAACACGGTGAAACCCCGTCTCTACTAAAAAATACAAAAAAATTAGCCGGGCGAGGTGGCGGGCGCCTGTAGTCCCAGCTACTCGGGAGGCTGAGGCAGGAGAATGGCGTGAACCCGGGAGGCGGAGCTTGCAGTGAGCTGAGATCCGGCCATTGCACTCCAGCCTGGGCGGCAAAGCCAGACTCCGTCTCAAAAAAAAAAAAAAAAAAAAAAAAAAATCAAGACATTTAATAGATGATAGTGCAAACTATAATTTCATTTGAATACAAATATATGCACATGTTTCCAACAAGTTATCTAGCAGTTACTACAAACAGCTCCAAGGACCTTAGAATTATATTTTCCTCTGTGGCTGCAATTTAATTCTAACAATCTTACTTGCTCTCAAGAGAATATTGTCAATTTCAAATAAGAGTCACAAACTCCAAAAGACCAGTGGAGCGGGAATGAGGAGTGGGCAAGAGAAGTATTCACAGGGTTGAAGAGAAATACAGCTCTTTAGGAAACCAAAATCAGATGCATTATTACAGCTAAGGGCAAGGAAAGGGTTATGACTTTTAAAAAATGGCTTTTCTTCCAGTACCATACAAGTCTTACATGTATGTGGGACAAGCTGACTGACTTAAAAGGACAGAGATTACATTTTCAGACACCTTCATCTGCAAACAAGTGGCCCTTTCTATTGAGGATTCAGCAGTGAAGTTATTATATCTAGCCCAGAAGCTAAATGTTGAATTTGCAAATACAGTTTATTTTATAGAATTCAACATCATAAACAGCAGGCACCTGCTGCTTTGCTTACTGCCCCCAGCCCCAGCCAATTTTCCCCTCCCCCGTGCAGACTCTGTAGAGGGAGCAGTGATGCAGCCCTACTGCTTTGAAGTGAGGCTAGTTCTTCTAATTCCGCTATGAGCTCATTCTTGTCAAACTGTTCCAGACCCTACAGGTCTTGAAATTGTTAAAATCTCCTCTGCAAGTTCTTGCTGGTCAGCAAGGTCCTGCATTAACTCTTCGACTTGACCCATGTCCTTGTAGCAGGCAGTCCTCACAGGCTTGGCAGCATAGCCCATGTTTACGAGCTCTTCTGTGTCGGGGCTGGTGTTGGAGTTGTCCGGGGCCTCCTGCTGGAGCTTGATGGTTAGTGATGTGCTGTCGATTGGCATCAGGTGCTTCTCATACCTCTTCTTGAGCCTTGGGTGCCGGGAGGGCTGCACTTTGTGTTTCTTTGCTACTGTCAGCTCCTGCTCGATCTTCTCCAGGAACTCAGGCTTCTGGCTTCCCATCTCTTCTGTGTCCTGCAGCTGCTGGATGGCCTCCTGGGGGTTGCCCCTGTAAGTCTTACTCCCTCCTATCCCAAATAGCTTCCTGGATACCTGAACACTGATTTGGTTGCTGTTCCAGTGTCTGCTTCCAGCCCCCTCCAATATTTCTTAAAGAATATTTCATTTCTTTAAGGTTTTCAGGGGCTCATTCTCTTCCTTTGTTTTTGCTTCATATTTTTATGCCTGCGTAATTCTTGTCCTACTGGCCAGATTGTAGTTTTTTGGGAGTGAGCAGTAAGAATGGAATGCCTTAAAGTTGCATTGGGTGAGCTGGAGTTTAAATTTATTTTCTTTACTCTGTAAGGCCCCAATTTGTGTGTGTGTGTATTTTAGTAAGAATGCAGTGCCAGCCTCACACTGTAATATACTGTAAAATGTCTCATTTACTTGTGCTCTTTTTTGACTGTTTTTCCTTTTCTTTTTTTGCACCTATTTGCTCCACATGATTCCAAAGAGATGAGAAACAATTTATTTGAGCCTTTGTATTGCTTATTGTCAGTCTGAAAAACAATTGCCAATAAACTGTATTGATTCATATCATTAAACACACACGGACTCACACATACGCACGCAATCAAATTTTAGTGTGACCAAATTGCAAAATATGTCTTCAGCATGGTTGCTTTGTCAGTGACCAGCTGAGCCTGCTGATACAGGACTCAGCATACGTATGCTCCTCGGCTGTACTGACCAGCTGGCATATGGCACCACGCTGGCACAGGGTCCTGTCAGTCAGCCCCACAGGCATGCCATTCACCCAGAATTAGAACCAAAGGGAAGATCTTTTCTTTGCAAACTGTTAGCAGAAGTGACCTTTCCCAATGGCTTAGGATAATTTTGTAAGTGTGAAGGAAAGCCATTTATTAGCATAAGTTATTCAATAGCCTTATTTAAGGCTAGAACCCAGTGATTTTTAACTGAAAATATTGGCTGTGAATTGCTGGAAGGTGTAATAATATTATTCCTGTCTTGAAATTCCATTACACAGTATTGAGTCAAATAGAGCATCTGTAAGGCACCTGAATTTCTCTCCTGGCCAGCTGCTCATTTGATTTTGAATCATTGTGCTGCCTTGGATCCAAGGGGAGGTCCACTGTTGTTTTCACCTCTAGGCCTTGTCATCCTCTCTAGTTCTGTTTTAATGATGAGGGATGGTAAACTGGGCTGGGAATTAAGAGATGAATATTTGGGTTATATTTCTACCACACAACGAGTTGTATGACCTGTGATTAGATAGGCTGGTATTTAATAGTAATTCACTGAAAAATTGCGATACCAGTTATCACCATGTCACCCAAAGATGTCCAGCATTTAGGATGTATCATTCCTTTAATACTCACAACAAATGAAACAAAATACACTCAAGGCCAAATCCACATCTGGTTGGGAATCCCAGTATCCCTGTGGTGGGGGTAGGGTTAAACTGTTCCTAGCACATTTCTCTTTGGTTTCCTACTCTTGATTTCCTGCTTCTGTTAAATTCTTATTCCCTGTTTGCATCTCACCTCCTGGTCATTTTTTTTTATTTTTTATTTTTATTTTTATTTATTTATTTTTTTTTGAGGCGGAGTCTCGCTCTGTCGCCCGGACTGGAGTGCAGTGGCCAGATCTCAGCTCACTGCAAGCTCCGCCTCCCGGGTTTTACGCCATTCTCCTGCCTCAGCCTCCCCAGTAGCTGGGACTACAGGCGCCCGCCACCTCGCCCGGCTAGTTTTTTTTTTTGTATTTTTAGTAGAGACGGGATTTCACTGTGTTAGCCAGGATGGTCTCGATCTCCTGACCACGTGATCCGCCCGTCTCGGCCTCCCAAAGTGCTGGGATTACAGGCTTGAGCCACCGCGCCCGGCCCATTTTTTTTTTCCTTCTATTTTTGTCATTAACTCCATATATGGAAGACAACTTTGTCTTTAATTTTCCACCAATTTTCTTTTACCCAAGACAGTGTATCTTGCAGATTTTTACTGAAAGTCTGGCATAAAGTGTGTGTGTGTGGGTGGGTGGTGGTGCTAGAGGTTGAATTGTGTATTCCTCCAACCCCAAATTCATGTTTTGATGTTTTAATCTTCAGTACCCCAGAATGAGACTGCATTTAGAGATAAAGTGTCTTTAAAGAGGTAATTAAAGTTAAATGAAATAATTGATATGGGCCCTAATTCAATATGACATGTGTCCTTATAAGAAGAGGAGATTCAGACATGGACACACACAGAAAAAGAACATGTGGACACCCAGGAAAAAGCCATCTCCAAGCCAAAGAGAGAGGTCCCAGAAGAAACCCACCTTGCCAACACCTTGATCTTAGGCTTCTGGCCTCCAGAATTGTGTTGTTTAAGTTGCTCAGTCTGTGGTAATCTGTTATAGCAGCTCTAGCTGACTAATACAGCGGGGTGATCTCAGAATAGAACACTGCATGGGAAACAATTTAACATTGAAGAGTAGCCATCTTTATTTTAAAGATCTTTTGGCTTCTGTCACCAATGAAAATTTCTCATGGTCAGTTTTTCTTTTTAAGATCTGGTCTTTTTTTTTTTTTTTCTTTTTTCTCTTTTTCATGTTGTCAGTGTTTTTCTTTTCCTTACTCCTTATGTCTTCCCCATTCTACCTCTAAGGAGGAAGAACTCTAAAATATGTCAAGGAGGAATGGGATTTTTTGGGAAACTCATAGCTAGATGGGGGAAATGGGAGTTCAGACACATGCTTGGGGGTCAGACAGGACTGGTAGTTCACATCCTGGCTCTACTACCTCCCAGCTGTGGATTTGGGATAGATTACTGAACCTTTCCATTCATCTGCTCCTTATGCGTAAGTTGATGATTGTGTTGGCACCTACCTGACCATAAAACAGTGCATATAGAACATTTAGCAGAGTGCTGAGCTCAACAAATACAAACTGCTATCATTAAGTCACCAGCCCACCAAGGGGTGCATTCATGGGTGGAGGAAAAGGATGATAAGTCGATGAAGGTGCCCAACCAGCCCATGTGTAAATACGAACCATGATCACATTTCCTTCAGCATACCAATGGGGAAGGCAGACCCTTCTGTTTGAATGAAGACCATCTTTCTCTCCCTTTTTTAAATGAGGTCTGCTCTCTTCACTTCTTGGTATGCCTCCTGTTCAGGTGCCATCAGGTTCTTTGAGGGCCTAGTAGCACCAAGGTGGGCCAAGACAAAGGAGCCACTGAATGAATGTCTTAAGTTTGCCTACAGAACAGATCAAGATGTCCTTTTGTCTCACAGTTGCTCCACTCAGCTTACAAGGTAGAAGAAGAGAAAGGAGTTTGGGGCAGATATTTTAGTTAATAATAAATAACGTTTGTG
This sequence comes from Trachypithecus francoisi, assembly GCF_009764315.1. Lineage (NCBI taxonomy): Eukaryota > Metazoa > Chordata > Mammalia > Primates > Cercopithecidae > Trachypithecus > Trachypithecus francoisi. The sequence goes on along the minus strand of NW_022681453.1, from coordinate 123,866,862 downwards.
TGTATATGCGTGCATATTTTAGGTCACCTGGTGTGGTTGTAAACAATAGGATAAGATTCAAGAATACGGAAATCTGACCCTTGTCACTTTTACCATAACCAAAGTAAATCCTTTGTTGTTATTTGGGCATAAGTAGAAACAGCTTATTCTAACTACACTGCTGGTATCAGCTCATTTCAAGACAGACTAGCCTGGATCATTGCAACCCCCATGGCTGGGTTCGCCTCACTTGTGTCTCAAGAATCATGGGTAAAACTATCAAAAAGAAGCCAGCAGCCAGAATCACCTCCCTTAAAGATGTGCAATCCAAGAAGATGACACCTCAATTACCTAGGGCAAGAGAATTCCCAAGTTACACCAGTCTGCGGCCATTAGAGATGTAAGCTGTGCAACAATGTCGATCAATTCTGGCATTTAATCTTGATTTCATCTCCTTTGAAAGCTTTCCCTTTTATATGTAGTTAATAAAAGGCATTGAGGAGAAAATGCCATTCAGGCCTTGACTTTTTGCCTAATGTGAATCCTTACAATTCTCACACAGAGCTTTTAAGGGGTAGTTATTAATTACACACATTATAGATTATACAATCAATATGCCTGAATTCATCTAAATTATCCCATAATTTGATCACAGAGTAACTCAGTTAACAAGGCAGAAATAACTTTTAAATTATGTCTAATTACCATCCTAACCACCAGATGTCAGTTTTTAAATGCAGGTCACAGATCAAAAGGCATTTTTTTTTTTTTTTTTTACAGTTGTAGGGTGGGGAATGGTGCCTGGTGAAGGAAGCTCAGCAGTCATGGTACATGGCTTCCTGGGGAGTATGCTGAGGAATTACAGCAGAGTGGCAGGACCTTCATTTTGGTTCGAACAATGCAGACTAGAGGATGGAGTTTGTGTACTTCATATAATAGTCATACTCTGGGATGACACTGCCCAGTGTATGCCTGGGCCCCAGAAACCGTTATAAGAGTTCCTAATATGTGCTGGGTTGAACTGAATATCCCGTGGAAGTGCTGCTTTACAGGTGACAGAAGTGGAGGCACAGTGTCTGTATAGGTCAGCAAGGTTTCTCCTGCCTCTCTCTATCTCTTTCTCTCAGCAGTATGATCACACACAGAACGGCAAGCAGCCCCGGACTTTCTCACTTTCCAACAGAGTCCCTCAATCCAATTACACAATGCAATTCTAAAAGCTGACTCTGCTATTACATATTATTTCTCAAATATGTCCAGATATTAACATTTCAGTGGCTAACGGGCAGTGCTATCTTTTTCTCTTTCTTTTTGAAACAGGGACTTACTCTGTCACCTAGGCTGGAGTACAGTGGCACAGGAACATGGCTTCCTGCAGCCTTGATCTCTCTGGGATCAAGCGATACTCCCACCTTAGCCTCCTGAGTAGCTGGGACCACAGTCACACTACGCTGTCCAGCTAATTTTTTGTAGAGATGGGGGTCTCACCTTGTTGTCCAGGCTGGTCTCGGAGTCCTGGGCAGCACGCATCAGCCTCCCAAAGTGCTGGGATTACAAGCATGAGCCACCACGCCTGGCTTATCATTTTCACTGTCATGATTCTATCTGATAAGTAGATAATCTACTCTGTGAAAGTGCCTCCTTCCTCACCCCCTCTATTGGATTGATACAGCTATCTTCATTTGCATGAAAAAAGATGTAGCCTTGCCGTAAACATTTTGTTTTGCTAAGTTGGCCCTCATGGATAAATGGATGTGTAGCCTGACTTTCAGGCTCACACTGGGATGTTTTGAAAAGCCACTGCATTTCAAAGATGCAGGGTAGTGTGAACAAAAGCATTTGTGGTCTTTGAAGTTTCAGGGACCTGTGTTTTAGTCAAGATTTACTACTAGTAGTACCATTAGTACTACTACTACTAATTATTATTATTTACCTTGGGCAATATGAGTGAGGGTAACATGTAGATTATAACACCTCTTTCCTGGAGTTATTATGAAGATTATATGAAATATTACCACTAAAGTGCTGCACTTGGTAGGTCACCTGTTGAAATGCTGTTCAGGGAATGCTGCTGAAACTCCCTTTACTTGTGAGATTTAAGAAAACTGGCTGAAATCAGTTGGAAGCAATATGGCCAACCCGAGTCTGTACAGAATGAGCTTGTTGATGTCACAGCCCGAATTTCCACCATGTCTTATACTAACTCCCGCTGAATTTGCACGTGATCCACGAGGTAGCAAGAAGAGATAACTGCGCATGCCCAAGGACTTTCTAGACCTCTCCCTTCCTTCCACCATCACCTAGTAATCTCAGAACGCACCCCCTGAACCTTTTCTAATAAAATGACTGCCTTAGATCCAGCAAGGGGAGACAGATTTGAACTGCACTCCTGTCTCCTTATTAGTTGACCTACAATAAAAACTTTTATTTTCTCAAAAACCCAGTGTCGTGGTATTCATGTCTAGTGCATCAGGCAGCAAGCCCCTTTTGCTTGGTAATAACAGGAACTTGCAGCTATCACACCATCAAGCATCACCATCAACATCGTCCACCATCACAATCAGTCTTGTCTTCTCAGTCCCATGAGAAAATTAAGTCAATTCCTGAATCACTCCTTCTTCATTTTGTTCCATCGTTTAAACCAGCAGTCCCCAAACTTTTGGGCACTAGGGACTGGCTTCATGGAAGACCATTTTTCCATGGATGAGGGGTGGGTTGTGGGGAAGGGATGGTTGGGAATGAAACTGTTCCCCCTGAGATTATCAGGCATTAGTTAGATTCTCATAAGGAGCAGGCAATGAAAATTCCTCACATTTGCAGTTCACAGTAGGGTTCTCGCGCCTAGGATCTAATGCAGCTGCTGATCCGGCAGGAGGTGGCTCACCCGCTGCTCCTCTCCTGCTGTGTGACCCAGTTCCTAACAAGCCAGTTCCTAACAGGGCCTGGGCCTGCTGCGCAGAGGTTGGGGATCCCTGTTCTAAGCCATAAATGTTCTTCTAGCTATAGAAGAACCTCACCCTAACTGCAGGAATACGCCTCTGTTCCAGTCTACGGTTGCTTAGCAGCTGTGTTGTTCCTTTCCTTTCCTTTCCTCTCCTCTCCTCTCCTCTCCTCCCCTCCCCTCCCCTCCCCTCTCCTCTCCTCTCCTCTCCTCTCCTCTCCTCTCCTCTCCTTTCCCCTCCCTCCCTCCCTCTCCCTCCCTCCCTCCTTCTTTCTTTCTTTCTTTCTTTTCTTTCTTTCTTTCTTTCTTTCTCTTTCTTTCTTTCTTTCTTTCTTTTTCTTTCTTTCTTTCTTTCTTTCTTTCCTTTCCTTTCTTTCTTTCCTTTCTTCTCTCTCTCTCTTTCTTTCTTTCCTTTCTCTTTCTCTCTCTCTTTTTCTTTCTTTCTCTCTCCTTCCTTCCTTCCTTCCTTCCTTCCTTCCTTCCTTCCTTCCTTCCTTCCTTCTCTCTTCTTTCTTCTTTCTTTTTTTTGAGATGGAGTCTCACTCTGTCACCAAGGCTGGAGTGCAGTGGCATGATCTTGGCTTACTGCTACCTCCACCTCCCGGGTTCAAGAGATTCTCCTGCCACAGCCTCCCTAGTAGCTGGGAGTACAGGCGTGCAACACCACACCCAGCTAATTTTTGTATTTTTAGTAGAGACGAGGTTTTGCCGTGTTGACCAAGCTGGTCTTGAACTCCTGATCTCAGGTGATCCACCCTCCTCGGCCTCCTACAGTGCTGGGATTACAGGCGTGAGCCACCGAGCCCGGCCATTTCTTTTTTTAAAGCTCTGGGAAGTCTTTTATTTTTATTTCTAAATTATTTCAATAGTTTTTTTGGGGAACATTATATCATTCTTTTTGTTCATTTTTTGTTTTGAGACAGAGTCTCACTCTGTCACACTCAGGCTGGAGTGCAGTGGTGCAATCTGCTACCTTCACCTCCTGGGTTCAAGAGATTTTCATGCCTCAGCCTCCCAAGTAGCTGGGATTACAGGTGTGCATCACCATGCCTGGCTACTTTTTGTATTTTTAGTACACAGGGTTTCACAGTGTTGTCCAGGCTGGTCTCAAACTCCTGGCCTCAAGTGATTCTCCCACCTAGGCCTCCCAAAGTGCTGGGATTACAGGCATGAGCCACTACACCATTACATCATTCTTATGCCTTTGCATCCTTATGGCGTAGCTCCCACTTGTAAGTGAGAACATACAATGTTTGGCTTTCCACTTCTGAGTTACTTAGCATAATGGTCTCCAGCTCCATCCAGGTTGCTGTGAATGCCATTGTTTCTTTTTATGGTTGAGTAGTATTCCATGGCATATACATACCACATTTTCTTTATCCACACATTCATTGATGGGCATTTGGGCTGCCTCCATATTTTTGCAGTTGTGAATTGTGCCGCTATAATGTGCGTGTGCAAGTGTCTTTTTTATACATTGACTTCTTTTCCTCTGGGTAGATACCCAGCAGTGGCATTGCTGGATCAAATGGTAGTTCTACTTTTAGTTCTTTAAGGAATCTCCATACTGTTTTCCATAGTGGTTGTACAAGTTTACATCCCTACCAGCTATGTAAAAGTGTTCCCTTTTCATCACATCCATGCCAACGTCTATTATTTTTTGATTACAGCCATTTTTGTAGGAGTAAGGTGGTTTTGTATTGTGGTTTTGATTTGCATTTCCCTGATAATTAGTAATGTTGAGCATTTTTTCTTAAGTTTGTTGCCCATTTGTATTTATTCTTTGGATAATTGTCTATTCATGTCCTTAGCCCATTTTTTGATGGGATTATTTGTTTTTTTTTCTTGCTTATTTGTTTGAACTCCTTGTAGATTCTGGATATTAGTCCTTTGTCAGATAAATAGTTTGCAAATATTTTCTCCCACTCTGTGGTTTGTCTGTTTACTCTGCTGATTATTTCTTTTGCTGTGCAGAAACTTTTTAGTTTAATTCAGTTCCATCTATTTATCTTTTTGTTGCATTTGCTTTTGGGTTCTTGGACATGAAGTGTTTGCCTAAACCAATGTTCAGAAGATTTTTTCCAATGTTATCTTCTAGGATTTCCATAGTCTTAGGTCTTAGATTTAAGTCTTTGATCCATCTTGAGTTGACTTTTGTATGAGGTGAGAGATGAGGATCCACTTTCATTCCTCTACATGTGGCTTGCCAATTATCACAGCTGCTGCCCTACTTTCTGACTTTTTCTGATATCTGCCTTTTCTCCCCAACGAAGGCTCTGGAAGACAGCCTTATATTTGTCTTTGTCAGCTCCTTACCAAGTAAAGTCTATATAATAGGAGATTATATATAATGATGAATAAAAACGTGCAAATTGTTATGCATATTCATTTGGTGATGTAGGTGCATATGGATTCACAGACAAAAATGTAAAGTTGGGAAAGATCTTTGAACCCATTGATTTCATCTTGTATTTAATAGATGGGGAAACTGAGACCCAGAGAAACAATAGACACTGAGAGAGTTTTACTGTATGTTCCTGTTGTCATATATGTATATATGTATGTGTGTGTGTAAATGTATATATAGGTATATGTATATATGTGTGTATACGTGTGTGTGTGTGTGTGTATACATATATATATTTGAGACAGGCTTGTACTGTGTTGCCCAGGCTGGAGTTCAGAGGTGTAGTCATCACTCACTGCAGCTTCAAACTCCTGGGCTTAAGCAGTCCTCCTGCCTGGGCTTCCCAGAGTTCTGGGATTACAGGCATGAGCCACCACAGCCTGGCGTATCTGTTGTCAAATTTGTATCATTTCTGTTGAAGCATGTTGGATTCTTTTTTTTTTTTTTTTTTTTTTTGAGACAGAGTCTCTCTCTTGTTGCCCAGACTGGACTGCAGTGACGCAATCTTGGCTCACCACAACCTCTGCCTCCCGGGTTCAAGCAATTCTCCTGCCTCAGCCTCCTTAGTAGCTGGGATTACAGGCATGCACCACCAGGGCTGGCTCATTTTTGTACTTTTAGTAGAAATGGAGTTTTGCCATGTTGGCCAGGCTGGTCTCAATTTCCTCAGGTGATCCGCCCTCCTAGGCCTCCCACAGTGTTAGGATTACAGGCGTGAGACACTGTGCCTGGCTTGGATTCTTTGTATGTGTACTGTTAGAAAGTATTCCCTTAAGAAGTTATTTTAGGGACTTTTAAAAGAACAATCAGGAACAATTCAATGTACTGATGTTTGTTTTCTCAGACCAGACTACTATATTTATGTGTGCTCATTAGCATAGGAGATTTTAGCTGCCTACCCTCCCTCTGTTATGTCCTTTTTAACATACCTGGATTTCATTCAGGTCTCCTCCCCTCCTTCATGCAGCCCATGGGGCTCAGAGGAAGCTGACCTCATTTGTCTGCAGGGACGGATCTTCTGATCTAAGACTCTAAGCCAACGAGTTTAATCTTAAGAGTTAGCCCATTCAAGAAAAGAGGTGTTTTAGTATTTTGAGCAATGAGTCAAGAGAAATTGTTTGTCAGGGCTTTATGGGAAAGATCCTCCTCTCTCCTCTAGGATCTTTCTGGGAACCATTCTCTCTCCCTCCCACTGAATGTGAATGAGAACACTATGAGTACAGATTTCTACTGCAAACATCCTAAAGACACAGTAAGAGCCAGCCTAAAGACGAAACAACAATGTGGATAGCAGAGCATGACAAGAAAAGAACATAGGCTTTTCCTGATATTTTTGTGCTGCCAGATTAGCAACAAAACTACCAATGGACTTCATTTTACATGAGACAGTAGGACTCTTTAACTTGTAAGTCGGTTTCAATGGGTTCTGTTGCTTGCCTAATATTCTAGCAGAAACACTCGTGGGTAGATATTTTTCTGCAAGTACAAAATGGTTCCCTGGCAGGCAACAAAATGTAGTATCAGCTGTAATAGAAATTAAAACCTTTGCAAAACCCTCCAGAGAGTTCTGAACTATCCAAGTGCTTCAGAGTGTGGTTAGAGATTTTTAGAATAGTGACTCAAATATCACACCACAACTGCTAACAACCCCAAGGACCTGTTACTATCTGAATGCTGAAGCTTTATGGACAACAACTCAGAGCCAGTACTTGGTGGAACTGCAGGATTTATGTTTTTAAAAATTTTTATAGATTTAGGGGATACAGGTGCATTTTATTAAATGGATATATTGTGTAGTGGCAAAATCTGAACTTTCAGTGTTACCATCACCCAAATAGTGTAAATTGTACCTTATAAGTCATTTCTCACCCCTCATTCCCCTTCAACCCTCCCACCTTTTGGAGTTTCCGATGTCTATTCCACTTTGTATGTCCATGTGTACAAGTAGTTTACCTCCAACTTATAAATGAGAACATGAAGTATTTAACTTGTTTCCCTTAAGATTTAACTTGTTTCCCTTGCAGTTCAATCCACATTGCTGCAAAAGACAGGATTTCATTGTTTTTTATGGCTGAGTAGTGGAATTGGAGGATTTTGTAAATTAGATGTAGACTGGAAGATGAGGACAAGGATGATGGAGAAGGAAGAGCTCTTGGCACGCATCCTGAAAATAAAGCTCCTTAATGTCTTTAAATTTCTGACAAAACTCAGTTGTGTTTAGCTCGGAAACTTTATTTAGTTATTTATCTATTTATTTATCTATCTATTTATTTATTTATTTATTGTGTTTGTCAATCGATATATCATATTCGTACATACTTTGGGGGTACAAGTGATATTTTGATACATGTATCTAATATGTAATGAGCAAATCGGGGAAATGGGGACATTCATCATCTCAAACACTTATCTTTTTTTGTGTTGGGAACATTACAATTCTATTCTAGCTATTTTGAAAGATACAATAAATTATTGTTAACTATAATTTCCCTACTGTGCCATCAAATACGAGAACTTATTCTTTCTATTTAACTGTATTTTTGTGCCCATTAGCCAACTTCACTTCATCCCCTACTCTCTTCCCTTCCCCCAGCCTCTGGTAATAACCCTCCCTACCTCCATGAGAGCCGCTTAGTTTAGCTCCCACACAGGAGTGAGAACATGTGATATTTCTCTTTCTATTCTTGGCTTATTTCACCTGGCGTAATGAGCTCCAGTTCTAGCCATGTTGCTACAAATGACAGGATTTCATTCATTTTTATGATTGAATAGTATTCCACCGTGTATGTACACCACATTTTCTTTTTTCATTTGTTGATTTTTATTTTTTATTTTACTTTAAGTTCTGGGATACATGTGCAGAACGTGCAGGTTTGTTACATGGGTATACATGTGCCATGGTGGTTTGCTGCACCTATCAACCCATCATCTAGGTTTTAAGCTCCACATGCATTAGGTATTTGTCCTAATGCTCTCCCTCTTCTTGTCTCCCACCCCCCAGCAGGCCCCAGTGCATACTGTTCCCCTCCCTGTGTCCATGTGTTCTCATTGTTCAACTCCCACTTATGAGTTAGAACATGTGGGTACACCACATTTTCTTTATCCATTCATCTGTTGATGGACACTTAGGGTCATTCTGTATTATGGTTATTGTGAATAGTGCTGCAATAAACGTGAAAATGGAAATATATTTTTGATATACTGATTTTCCTTTTTTGAGACAGGGTCTCTCTCTGTTGCCCAGGCTGGAGTGCAGTGGTGTGATCATGGCTCACTGCAACCTCTGCTTCCTGGGCTCAATCAATCCTCCTACATCAGCCTCCTGAGTAGCTGGGACTACAGGCATGCACCACCATGCCTGGCGAATTTTTTGTATTTTTTGTAGAAATGGGATTTTGCCATGTTGCCTAGGCTGGTCTTGAACTCCTGGACTCAAGTGACCCGCCCGCCTTTGCCTCCCAAAGTGCTGAGATTACAGACATGAGCTACCATGCCCATCCCTGATACATAGATTTTTAAAAAGTGTATACCCATCAGTGAGAGTGTTGGATTACATAGCAGTTCTATTTGTAGTTTTTTGAGGAAACTTCATACTATCTTCCATAATGGCTGTACTACTTTATATTCCCAAGATTATGAAATTGAATAATAATTATTATCAGATTTAGTATTATGCACTTACTCTGTGCCAAATCCTGTATAAATATTTGTGCTTTCAATTGTCTGAACTGCCTTGATGTTATGCCTATTTGGTAGATGAGCAATCTAACGCTTAAAGAAATTAAGAAATATGGCAAAAATCCAAGTTATAGAGGACAGAGAAGGGAGCCACAGTTTCAATTCATGTCTTTTCGTTTTTGAAATTTGGGCTACTAGCCAATATGCGATATTATCTTAAAACCATATTATCATTCTGCTCACTTATCCTTTAATTCAACTATACAATGAATATTCATAAAGCGCCAGGCACTGTTCTAGGCCCAGTAGAATGTTGCTGGTCTTGAGATTACATTCTAGTAGGGGAGGATAATCTCTGAAAAAAAATGTGAACCAAGCATATATGAACAAACATATATATTTATATACATAGAAGATGCATTTATAATGTGAGATATAATGACAAAAGCAAAAACTGTTTTGGTGTGGTCTCCTTACAAAAATATTAACATCTGGAGTGACAAGCTGTACACCTAACGACGGGTGCATTTCTGCTATAGAACACCTCAACATGGTTGCTTTTTGTCAGATGTTGCAATCTTTAATGCTTGCCAGTAGGTGGCATCCATGCCTTATAAACATTAGAGACACAAACCTGGTAGGCACAGTTTACAATGAGACTTAAGTTCTTTGATTTTATAATGCTAGATCTTCCTATGCTCTCTAATTATCTCTGTTGAATGGGTTGGGTATATGAAAGACTTAATCAGTACAATTTGAAATACAGGTAATGTGGCTGTGTAATTTTCAGTGTCAATTTATATAACTTTTATTTTAAGGTAGTCCTAAAAGTGTACCACATTTTGTTGAAGCCTATGGATTGTATTTATATTCGTGATGAACAATCGACTGAGTGATGAAAATAGGCTTAGGGAAGTGCAGCATTCTGCTAAATTATATGGTCAGAGCACAGTTAGAGTTGAGAATCTAATAAAGGTTTTTGAAGAGGAAAATGTGATTGAAAAATAAAACCTATTCCTAGAAATTGATATGCCTTTTAATCAAGCTTGCAAAGTTGTTCTGCTATTCTGCATGAAATCTTTGCTATTTTAAAGGAAGGAGAACATTACAGTATGCTGGATTTAGAAAAAAGATACAAATATTTCGAGCTCTGATTAAAGATCTTTTGATAATATCCCTACCATGATCCTCCTCTTTAAAGTTAGGTTGTTGGGTTACAATGTGTAAATTTGTAGTGTAGGGCCATTACTGTGTCTTTTCAAGTCACATTTTTTTTTTTTTTTTTTTTTTTTTTTTGCAGTAAGGAGTTGAGATGTAGTGTTGGATGAAACCTGAGGTTTTAAGGTGAACATAATTTTAAAGGGTATGTCTATATCTTGTATCATTTACTAAAGGTGAAGCCACTGGGCCTTCACTTTTTTTTTTTTAACTTGCTAATACATTTGTTAATCCATTGCACTACTGTACTTGCTGAGAATGTTATTTGCTTTCTGTCAGATTTACCTTCTGCATTGCAAGGTAACATCTTATTTTAAAAATCTCAGATCCCTTTTAGTTGCAGTGTTAAAAAGCTGTCAGCCAATAGGTATTTACAAAAGATACTCCACTGGTGTCTGCAGCAGCCAATGAATTTATGACTCAGTTGCTTTTAAGCTAAAGGCTTGAGAAGTCTAGTGCTTTCTGTTCTCCTACATCTAATTTGGGAAAAGCTGTATTTTGAAAAATTGTCAGAAATAAGTAAAGGAAATGCCAGCTTCATTTGAGTTTGAACTGCTAGGCTAGCATTTTGCTATTAAATTACTCTGAAGTTAATGTGGATACATTTCTATTTACTTTCTTTGTCTCTCTGGGTGTGTGCCTATTAGGCCAGGTAAAAATAAAATGGCAGTCATCTTGAGTTAAATTTCATTTATGAACTTAAAACCTCCCCTTTTTCTGTTTTCTTGGAGGAGAGTATTAGAAAATTTTCAGTCCCCAAAAGGATGCTAAATCTCTCAGATCCTTTCTAGGATGTTCAGCAACTCATTTCTCTATAGCTGATTCTTTCTTAAATTGGATTTAATCCAACTGTTCAGTGTGCTAAATTCTTTTAAGCAAAATCATGTCCAGTGCTTTCTTCTTCTATCCTAACTATGCCACAGAGATAAAAAGAAGTCTAGAATTTTTACCTCATGTATACTTTTTGTAGCCCAGCATTAGGTTTTCTTTTTCTGAGAAATCAAAGAAAAATGAAGTAACCAATCAACTAAGAATAACAACCTGTTTTTAGCTGAGATGAGAGGAACTAAAATTGGTAAATTTATCTATAGCAAAACAAAATCTTTCTTTGATTTTGGTTTAATGGTGTTACTGAAGATTTTAACCTAATGATACTTTGGTAAGAAATCTTTTAGAGCATGAAAACTGTCAGCTTAGAATTCTTTGCTTAAAAAAGAAACTATCATCAGAGTGAACAGGCAACCTACAGAATGGGAGAAAATTTTTGCAAACTACTCATCTGAAAAAAGTTTAATATCCAGAATTTACAAGGAATTTAAACAAGTTTACCAGAAAAAACACAAAAAACAAAAACCAAACAATGCCATCAAAAAGTGGGCTAAGGATATGAAGAGACACTTCTCAAAAGAAGACATTTATGCAGCCAACAAACATATAAAAGAAAGCTCAACATCACTGATCATCAGAGAAATGCAAATCAAAACTACAATGAGATACTATCTCATGCCAGTCCAGAATGGCGATTATTAAAAAGTCAGGAAACAACAGATGCAGGAGAGGCTGTGGAGAAATAGGAACACTTTTATACCGTTGGTGAGAATGTAAATTAGTTCAACCATTGTGGAAGACAGTGTGATGATTCCTCGAGGATTTGGAACCAGAAATACCATTTGACCCAGCAATCCCATTACTGGGTATATACCCAAAAGATTCTGCTTTATAGCAGAAAATCATTCTGCTATAAAGATACATGCACATGTATGTTATTGCAGCACTATTTACAATAGCAAAGACATGTAACCAACCCAAATGCCCATCAGTGATAGACTAGATAAAGAAAATGTGGTACATATACACCATGGAATACTATGCTGTCATAATAAGGAATGAGATCATGTCCTTTGCAGGGACGTGGATGAAGCTGGAAGCCATCATCCTTAGCAAACTAACACACGAACAGAAAACCAAACACCACATGTTCTCACTTATAAGTGGGAGCTGAACAACGTGAACACATGGAAACAGAGAGGGGAACAGCACACACCAGGGCCTGTTGGGGGTGGGGGGTGAGGTGTGAGGGGAGGGAACTAGAGGACAGGTCAATAGGTGCAGTAAACCACCATGGCACTCGTATACCTATGTAACAAACCTGCACGTTCTGCAAATGCATCCCATTTCTTTTTTTTAGAAGAAAAAAAGAATTACTTGCTTAAGCCAATTCACTGCTAAGCACAGAACTCGATCTGTAAGAGTCAGGGACAGAGTTCCTCCAAAAAGTCTGGGTCAGGTGCATAGTCATGCCATCTTGCCTTCATTTTAGGGACTAGGGACAATGCTATATCTATTTCTTTGAATTTTTTTTCCTTTCACTTTGTGTTTTTGTTGGAGTACTGGTTGATAAGTTTCTCTACAATTCTTGTTAGTTCTCTGTTCATATATGTCTGCAGAACATTTAAAAAAAATACTTAATTCTTCTCTGTAAACAAAATGGGTCAGGGTGGGGTTTTCAATAGAGAAGAATCTGAGAGATTAACAGTAAGTCACTTGTATAATATGGCATTTCAACAGAGTGACAGCTAGCAGGTGTAGTTCCTCCTCCCTGCCTTTACTAAGTGAATCTTTCTTGGAATGGTAAAATGGAGAAAAAAATCAACATTGTTTACAGCTTGAAAGAAAACCTTTCACAAAACCTTTGAAAAATGGGGACCCTGTGCAGCTTTCTGAAGCCTCTGAGAAAAGACAGCATGGCTCACTGCTTCTAAATTAGATCACAAATTTTCTGGCTGATGGCAGCATCTTAGTGCACACCCTGAAGGCAAAGATCTGAACAAATTACATTTTAATATCTTAGGTTCATTTATCTCTGCTGAGATCACATAGAAGCAAAGAAATACACATACATGGAAATCCAATAGGCCCAAGGGACTGGCAGCAGTGCTGTACACGGGAAGAGAGGAATGGTTAAAGTGAAATTAAACTTCTCTGCCTCTGCAGCAGATGACATCCCCTGCCTAATGCACACCATCATGCTGACGGCACATACCTCTTTGGTAAAAGAGGGCAAAATAGATTTAAGAACTAAACTTGGCCTATTGAGATGTTCATGCAGTTAACTGTACAAACCCTCACTTTGTTTTTTACCCCCTGCATAGCAAAAATGCTAATTTTGATATAAGGTTTGAAGGAACATTTATTTATTTATTTATTTATGGGGAGAATGTAAGAACTTTGGAGGATAAGAGTAGAGAAAGGTAACATAAGATGTAACTATTCTGGGGAAGACTGCGTGCTGGGCTAAGGAGTTCCAACTTGATGCACTTGATTTTGTGAATCAGGAAATTTTTGAGAGTAAAAATGATGACTATGGCAGAGGTGTGTATCATACATGGAGATGCTGAAAAGGAGACACACCATTTAGGACATTGTTGCAATACTCAAAGCAGAGAGGTAGGAACTAGAAGAAGGGCAACAAAGATAGGAATGAAGATAAGAAAAGTAATAAAGGGTGATCATGAATTTTCAGGCTTGGCAACTGCTTGGAAGCAGCAACCAGAGTGAGGAGTCATGATAATGTAAGTAAGATTTTGAGATGCGGTCACTATCACTATCAGATTGGTGGCATTCCTGATAGGATCCCTAGAAATAGAAACACCTTTGGGAGGAGATGTGAAGTCAGTTTTCAATCAGGAGGATGAGGTTCCCGTGACAGATGCAGATGGAATTGTCCAAGAAGATACTGAAAATGTGAAAGAGCTGTTTGGGGAGGGGAGAGATGGGGCATAAAAGGTAGATTTTCTTGGAAAGTTTGTGCTTCATCTAAGAATTCATTTTTTCATTTTATTATTCAATATGTATGTGTTGGTGTCTTAACTTTGTTTTACAAATGAGCCTGATAAACATTCCATTAGCTGAAAAACTCTTAAATATATGAGTGGATATTTATATTTGTTTGGCTTAATATGAGAATATGTTTTAATATTAGTTATAGTCAAGTAATATCAACACTTCTGGACATTACTCTCTCTGTTCTACCATGGGCCCCAGGGAGTATGCAAATTAGCATTTGTTTTAGTGGTCACCTGTTAGAAATAAAGCTCAAAGTCACAAATGAAATGAACACTCCGATAGTTGATTTCTCAGCAAGGCAGTTTACTTCTGCAGAAGGGTGCTGCTCGTTAGTTTGGTCACCATGAGAGGACTCTGAACAAAGGAAAGCAGTGGCTTTATCTTTAATGCATTGGGCTCCTACTGCTGTGTCCAGTTTCCATTGGCTAGAGTTGGACTGCACAATCTAAGCTGAACCCAGTTGGCTAACTTGAGAAGTGCAGGGATGCATTTACACTGGTGAGAAAACAGTTTTGGTGGGGTGAGCAGGAGGCGCAGTGTGGGGAGCATTACGATGGGAGGGGTAATTTACAGAGTGAGTGGTAGATGTGGCTCTATAGATAAAGACCGAGTGGAAGGTTGTTTCCCAGGGCAAGGGAACAAGAGAGTAAGGGAGTCTGGCCTTGAAAGCAGGGAACAAAGGACAAGGAAACTTAACCAAGTTAACCCTTTGCAGAAGAATGTCTTACTGTATTTAATATCACCTTTAGAAATAAAAGAGACTGTCAGAAAAGAGAAAGAAGGACAAAGGGCTATTGTGACACATTAGGGATACATTTATATTTAAGAGGAAGACGAAGATAAACTCAAGAGGTTGATGAGAAAATTCAGAGAATTAATATTGCTAGTACTCAGGGAGGAGGTGGTCAAGCACGCATGATCAGCACAGTCCAATACACCAGAGAAGGCTCTAAGAATGAAGACAGGGTCTTTAGATCAGGGAGACAGGGCTATGGAGAGAGAAATTCTAGCAGAACAAAGGGTGGAAATTCGATCCCAATGATTAAGAAATATGTGGATAATAAAATAGAGGAAGGTGAGTTCAGGATGAAAAGATTTGCTCGTTTGCAGGCTGATGAAAACTAAGTCGTTTAAAAGGAAAGATGGAAAATTCAAGTGTGAGAGAGAACTCTGTTCTAAGGGTAACAGGACTGATTGGAAGGAAAGGTTGAAGCCCTGATGAATCTACAGATGTTAACTCTAATACTAGATTCTCTTTCTCTCCCTTATTTGCAGCAGAACTACAAGGAATTCAGTAACTAAAAGAAAAAATAATCTGTTTTGTAAAGTAATGACAAATCTGAGTTAGAGCAAAGGCAACATTTATTCCTGCCAGGAAAGCTGCAAGAGTCGTGGGGTGCTGGGTCTGCTTAGATGGTCTGGGTGCCTGCTGGTGAAGAGCAAAGCATCCCGGAAGCTCCCTTCTTGCCAATCTGGATAATGTGTATGGTGTAATGCAATGAGCAACTCTGCTTCATTTGTATCACCCAGTGGATTATTTTAGGCCATACAAGCATGCTAATTTAATTATTGCTGCCCTTGCTTAGAGATGTTCTCTAATATTCTTGGGCTGAAAAACCATAATGGAAAGTATGGGTTAGATTGACATTTGACTTTGCTGAAGTGCCAGGATTCCAAAATTCACATCCTTTTCCTGGAGAAAACAAAAACCTGCCTGCCAAGTTTGCTAAATGTGCACAAAACAGTCTTCTATCCATTAGAGGCTGGGCATATGTTTCTTTTGCCAATTTGGCGAAAGCAAGCAAATACACTTCTTTTCCAAGTTGAAGATAATGAGCACACTTTACCCAGTCCCCTAGAGGAGCAGTTTAGCATGTCAACTTGCTACTCTTACGTGTACATCTCATCAAACATCAGTGTTAATTATAACTGATTAGGATGAGTTGGATTTGTTGACAGAATATCTAATGTAACTAATCAACTCCAATATTTTTCAAAGTTAATTTTGTAAATGTATTCCACCTGAAGCACCACAGGGTAAGAATTCTTGTTTACAGCTCTTTATCTATCAAAAAAAATAGGAAAAAATAAACTATTGGACTGTATCTCTCTTAAATTTCTTAGACTTGTGCCTGAGAAAAGGAAAAAAAGGAATTCCTGGAGGCACAGACCAGTCTGTGGAAGATGGTGGTGAGGTCATTTGTGCGTGTGTAACAATGGACACAATTGTTCTCAGATGCGATCTATCTTGGGATTGATTGCCCAAAAATTCCTTATTTGAAGCAATGGGTCTCATGTAAGGTCATGTCCTAAAAGTGTCGTGTCTAAAAAAGTAAACTCAAAATCTGTTTCTCCTTGGGTGAATTAACCAACATCTAATTCATCTCCCTGTGTTGAATGTACATACATCAAGATGTTGCAATACTGATGTTGAGACTTTTGAACTGACAAGTGACACTTCCATATTTATGAAACCAGAGCCTTATCTTGAACATAAACAGCTTCCCTTAGCAAATGTACATATTCTGCTCTGACAAAGTAATAGAAAATTAAATTAACCTTTTCTTTTTGAGTTCTTCCCAAAGTCACCTTCATACTTTTCTTAGAGATGTGTTTTTCATTTTCACAATCTTTCCACCCTAAGGTACTATTTAAATATGCATTCCACTTGGTCATTCTGGGATTTGAGTAAAAACTTGTGCTTTTTTGTCATTAGAAATGCCATACCCCAGTTGTCAATGGTAGGAGATTTTGCCAAGGCAAGTATCCTTGATTAATTGGCATTTAGTAGTAATTTATATTAAAGAACATTCAAGGTATTATTTGTTGGATAGTTCATTTTTCCTAATTTCTATACCTCAAATGATTTCTCATGTATATATGTGTATATATATATATACACACTCCCAATATATATTGGGAGATATATATATATACATTTTGGGAATATATATATGTGTGTATATATGTGTATATATATTTGGGTAAATGGTCTCATATACAGAGATCCAACTTCATGACCTCAAAAGTTATCATCAAAATGCTTATTTCATATATACTCATATAGGATACAGAAAGGCTGAGGATTTCTGTAAACTTCAGAGGTTTGACTAAAATTGGTTAGAAGGCTATGAAATATGTGAATGTAACCTTTGCCTATTTCCATGTAAATCATTTAGTTTCAGAATGTTTGCCCTGGCATGAGTGAAGGTTTGTATTTCCTTCTTGTCAAATCGCCTGTGAACTGGGAGTGAAAGAATGATGTTTGCAAATGTCACTTTTAATGCCTGTCTGCTGGATCCCAGGCAGCTGCTTTTATGTATTTTAACATTTCGAAGCCTCTGAAGGCTTGTGACTGTGAGCAGTACATAGAGGTGGCCTTAAAAAAAATTTGATGAGGCCGGGCGCGGTGGCTCAAGCCTGTAATCCCAGCACTTTGGGAGGCCGAGACGGGCGGATCACGAGGTCAGGAGATCGAGACCATCCTGGCTAACACGGTGAAACCCCGTCTCTACTAAAATATACAAAAAATTAGCCGGGCGAGATGGCGGGCGCCTGTAGTCCCAGCTACTCGGGAGGCTGAGGCGAGAGAATGGCGTAAACCCGGGAGGCGGAGCTTGCAGTGAGCTGAGATCCGGCCACTGCACTCCAGCCTGGGCGACAGAGCGAGACTCCGTCTCAAAAAAAAAAAAAAAAAAAAAAAAAAAAAATTTGATGATAGTGTATAGTGATTGCAGAAGGAAAGATGTGAAGACCAATGCCATTCCAGTTTTACTTAACACTAGAAAGCAAGCAAAATAAGGGAATTAATGCCCTCATGTTGCTATTAAGTCATTCCAGGTAAGTGTTGTTGTTGAGGTATTTTTCTTACCAGCATTATCACACGTCTTTTCCCTACTCCTGTGTTTACAACAGGACTGGCTGACATTTGAGATGTAATTTCTTCCAGGAAACTTAGAAACTTTGGGTTATGATGGTGATCTCAATAGGAATACATTCTACCCAAGAATGACTATGTTAACCTGGTAAAAATAAGCTATTGCTCTCACAACAGCAGATGATAGAGGAAGGGTTAAAATTCTTGCCACAATGATGCCTACTCCTCCAAGAAAAAATTCTAATCTGCTTTGCATACATTTAACTTCAATAAAACTTGCATTGGGGAATAAATTTTATGAATGTGAGAGAAATAAAATGACTAGATTCAATTTTAATATAGTAAAAATAACTTTTTGAGTGTTTACTCTTACTAGAAATTGTTCTAGATACTTTCCATGTGTTATCTCATTTGATCCTCATAACAGTTCAACATAGAAGGAATGTTTGTTCTTCCCTTGCTCCAGAGGACTAAACCCGAGGCACTCTCTCTGAAAGTTTGAGTCTACTTGGAGTGAATACAAATGAATTTAAAACTATTCTGAAAGTTTACTGAGCAAAGATCATGCTTAAGCTCAGTTCTTTCCTTTAGCTACATTAGGGATTCCTTCAATCTAGAAACCTCTGTCTCCTGGAGCTGATTCTTTTTTTTTTTTTTTTTTTTTTTGTGAGACAAGGTCTTGCTCTATCGCCTAGGCTGGAGTGTAGTGGCACGATTTTGGCTCACTGCAACTTCCACCTCCTGGGTTCAAGCAATTCCGATGCTCCAGCCTCTCAAGTAGCTGGGATTACGGCATGCACCACCATGCCCAGCTAATTTTTGTATTTTTAGTGGAGATGGGGTTTTGCTCTGTTGACCAGTCTAGTCTCGAACTCCTGGCCTCAGGTGATCTGCCTGTCTTGGTCTCCCAAAGTGCTGGGATTACAGGCATGAGCCACTGTGCCTGGCTGAGCTGACTCTTCTTGGTATCACCCCTCCTGGGTCCTGACCAACTCTCTTTCTCCAGAGATCCAGATTCTCTGAAGTGAATTAATAGCCCCTTCTATCACTATGAGAGGGAGGATAATACAGCTATGAATGATGGCTTCAGCCTTCTAATGGGCAGGTGGCTAGTGTGTAATCTGCTGGTGGATTAGATTCCTTGGAGATTTCAACAAGGAGGTTGTAGGATGGTATGGCAACCCTTATAATATCCATCAGCTCCCCATTCTTTTTTATGTGATATCTACTGCAATGATAGCTTCCAGTTCAAAGCAGACTACCACCTTTAAGACCCTCTTATCTAAACAGTCTGAAGCTTCCCCTGCTGGGTGTCTTGAGAGGAATGGTGTTGAGTCTTTGGGTAGATACAGATTGCATAGGGAAAGTAAATACAGTGCAAGTGAGCGTGACTTGATGGGAATGAAGCTCCAAATAACAGAGCAGAGCAGAATAGTAGCAGCAGTCAAGGATATACTCCATGAAGGCTACACATGTAACAAGCAATACCTGCAGTATAGAGAGGAGGAAGGATGTCAGCTGATAAGGATTTGCAACTAGGGCAGCAAAGCCCAGACAGGGAGTAAATTCAGAGGAGAGTCCCCAAATTTTCAGTGATGTATGAAAAACAACTAAAAGCAAAATGGAGATACTGGCCTAGATATCACTGCTTGGAAAGGATTTGTTTTCTGTTTGAGAGAGAATAGTGGTCAAAACTAAAATCACATTTGTTTGCTTTATTTAACTGAAGGATTCAATGCAGTTAATAATTTAGCAATCAGACACAGTAAGTTTTTCTTAAAGAAATCTTTTTGGGTTCTATATTTTGAGTAAAAACCGTAGCTAGCTACAATGAATTATATCAGATTTATTTGAATCTGACCAATGTCTCTTTAGTTATTGGACCAGTGTGTAGCCTGGGAAGGACTTTCCTTGATCTTGTGTCCTTGGTTCTCTTCCCTGCTGAAGAGAGGAAAGAAGGTCCTGAAAATGTAGTTAACCACCACCAGAGAGTTGGGTAATTTTCCAATATTGAACATGGAAAACTGCAAGATGCTGTTTAGACAAGATTGTATTCTATTTGCTTGAGTTGGGGTAGAGAAATTTGCGGGAGGTATGTTTGTTTAATGTAGCTGTTGGAATCTTTGGCTTACACTACTTAATTTCATAGCTGTCACTTTGTCTCATGGGAATGTGGTATTTCCAGTAATTTGCAAGAATATGTGAACTAATCATTGCCAGATCTTATGGCAGGGATGAAATTTACGTGTATGATCAGAGTATTCCACTTGAAACACTTAACTCGTTAGGACTAGAATACTTTTTCTTTTTTTTTTTTTTGAGACGGAGTCTCGCTCTGTTGCCCAAGCTGGAGTGCAGTGGCGCAATCTCAGCTCACTGCAAGCTCCGCCTTCTGGGTTCACGCCATTCTCCTGCCTTAGGACTAGAATACTAAATAACCAGTTTAAATATGCTTTGTTGGCTATCAGTTTATTTTGTAAACTGCTTTAAAACTTCATGTGAAATATATATATTTAAAGACACAACATACTAAATAAATAAATAGTAGGAAAACCCAAATGCAAACTCTAAGACTTCTGTTTACAGATAAGCTTTAGCAAAAATATTTATTTTTTCCCCTCCTATTTACATTCTGTGCTCTACTTAAGTCCTCAAAATATTCATGAGTTTAGAACAGTGGGTGCCTGTTATACGGTTTTTTTATGAAGTGCATTTGTTATGCAAATTGTTATAGTGAACCATCCTTCATGAGCTATTTGTGTTCATTTTAATAGGAGAAGAAGTACCCTGTCTCATTCCATATAAATTCCTCTTTACAATCTATCAAATGCAGAAGGATGCTTGAGATTAAATAAATGTGTTACTAATATTAGCGAATGTCTGATGCTTGAAATATTTAAGAGATTTTTGGACATTTTTAATTACACTCCCCTAATTGCTCTGGGAATTGACAAAGAGGATGAATGATAGGCAGTGCTTCAGGCAGTTGTCTCCATGATCCCTTGTTCCACTCATAAGGATGACTTATTTTATAAGGAGATACAGGTCAGTAAGCAGAAAAGAGAAGCATTAAAAAGGAGGTGGCTCTCTAAGAGACAGTGATGCAAGCATTCGTTTCTCCATTTAAGATTTGTAAACTTTGCTAGAGACACAAAGTAGACATGGTTCCTACCTTCAAAACACTGACAGTCTAGTCAGGGAGTTAGGTGTGTGATAGAATGCATTCTTCTTGCCATCTACCCTTAACTTTAGATCTTTGTACAGAAAATATGTTCTTTGTCCCCATAGATTCTCCATGCCTGCCAAGAACCTTTGGTCATGTCAGGCCAGTGCCCAGCTCTTTGGTCATCCAGATACATAAAAAGGGCAGAGGGTGAAAACTATGGGGCTTAACAGGAAAGGGGAAAGCCCTGAGTTACAGGAACTAAACAGATGTATTTGATTAAACGTTGGGAGAGAACAGAGAGTGGGCATGAGGTAAAGCTAAGTTGGGTGAAGAGTTTTGTTTGTGTTTGTGGTGGGTGATGCAGAGCATTTAAAAAGGGGCAGGCTTCAGAGGAGCCAGAGAGAGAGGCTATGAGAGAAATGTGGAGGAGAGAGAAATGGAATTGAGAAGTGGTGCCCTTTCTTTTAAGTTAGATTCCCTTTTAACGCTGTTAGAAGAATACAAGTAAAGTGTGGAGTTCCATTTCAGTTTTTTTTGTTTTTCTTTATTCGTTTGTTTTTGGTTGCTGGACTCTGATTTTATATATTCGATTGGGCCATGCTTAGGGTTATATCCAAAATTTCATTTATGTGGGGCCAGGAACTGGCAGAAATAGACCTTCAGTATATAAAAAAAAAGGTGAATGTCTTTTGTAGGTCAGTAATACTGCAAGGGTAGGATGAAGTGGGAAGATTTGTGTTGTGTGTGTGTTTCTGTGTGTGGGCACGACTCTCACCCTTTCTTCACTGTTCTGTTGCCAAAGTCTCTAAACTGGTCTTCCTGCCTTCAGAGTTACCTTCAAAAAACAAATCCAGTTATGATTTCTTTTCCTGCTTAAACTCTCTGTTCCCCACAGGATATGGCCAAACCTCTGAGTAGAACCAACAAACCCTTCAATTTCGTGCCCAATCAACATACTAACCACAATTTCTGACCTCTCTTTTAATAAGCACGCAGGTTGCAATTCCTTTGAACTTACGGCCCCCTAAACTCACTTCACCGGTTTTTACTCTTGGACCCTAGTCCCTGATAATGCTGTGAAGCTTCTAGAATGATCATTGGTTTTAGAATTGAGGATCATACTTCTTTGCTCGTCTTGCTGTCTGGTTTTATAATGACAGATCAGGCATGCCAGACTGTGGGTTTAACTTTATCCTGACCTAGATTAATTTCCTGGACACTGTAACTAGCTGTATTGTTACGCGAAGAAACCTCCCTGTCCAAGGAAATTTGGTGAGTGTAATAAGTTTTACTGAATATCATTTGGAGAATAAAATGTGGGCTTTATATTTTCCCAGAATTTAAAAACCTATTTGGGAATGCTGACACATTGCAGACCAACCCTCTTGTGGCAGTGGTATCCTCCCAGAATCCCTCCCTTCTCTGTGTTAGTGGTTGTGTAAGGAAGTGCCTGGGCAGGTGACCTTGGTTCTAGGGTGTATGGCATTCCTGCATTTCTTCTTCTTAAAACTGTTACTTTTTTCCAGACACGAAGAATGATCAGCTAGCCCAGTGCTTGGCATCTATAGATGCTGCAGTGTTATGCTGTTTCTTTTTGTCCATTTCGGGTTGTTGAAAGAGTGGCAGCACCTCTTCTTATAAGAGGGAAGGTCATTTCTTTTGAATTCTGAAAATTCTACTAAATCTGGTCCCATCAGTGGATGGTGGTAGTGATAGCATAAATGTGACAAATATGTTAGGGTTATAGCAACTCTCCCTGGCCTTACAAATTGATTTTTACATCCTCTTGCACTTAGCTTGCAAACAGGAAGCAATTCCTTCACTTTAATAACCCAGGTGGATAGTTGCTTGCTGTGGGGCTCAGGAAGACAGTTTATATAAAACCAGAGACAGGTTTGGGTTGGACACCCATCAAGCAACAACATCATGCTTCCAGCATAGGAACTGGTTCCACTGTAGTTTTTGGTTTAAAAATATTTGTTTCTTCATTATAAGGAAATTTTCTAGAGTTACATTTTAAATATTGGAGTTTCAGCTTGATAAGCTCATAACGAGTAACCTGTCCTTTAGATCCGTGATTCTCACTTTCGGGGGCTTGTCAGATAGTAAGACAGGTTGAACATATAGTAGGGCCTGTGAAGTTGTCTGTGGTAGCATAATTTTCTTTTTCAATGTAAATGAATAATAAGGCAATACTGGTACTATATTTCTGATAAAATAACTTGAAGCAATATGCGTACTAGTTGTGGGATACTTAATATTTCTAGTTCAGGTGGTGATGTTGACTTTGTTTTTTGAGATAACAGTCTTCAAAACAATGGATAATTTTAATTATGCAGGAGAGAGGGGGCGTCGGGAGAGAGAGATACTGTGTTAGTGAGCATGGTGGGAAGGTCATGCTCATGGATTTGTTTTTTAGTTTATTTTCTCCTAATGACAACACACCATAGAAGTCTTTTTATTTGAGTAGCATTGAGATTGAAAAGGAAAAACAGAGTTTCAAGTTAAATATACCTGAGATTAAATCAAAGCTCTCATTTACTGGCTTTCTGACCTTTGTTAGAAAAACTTCTTGAGTGTCTGTTTACATACCTATAAAATATAAGAAAAATACACTTCTTGAAGGAGAACTGTGAACTTCACATTAAATAATGTATATTTGCTATTTAGCCCCATCTTGTCACAGGCAGGTGATCAGTAAATGTTTGGTGAATGAATGAGTGCAACTGTAACTGAGCTGAGATGCTGCATAGGTTATAGACTGTATGTGTGAACAACATATGGCCATTTGCTGAGCATCTCTTAAGTGTCTCATACTCTGGGCTAAGCACTGGGGCTACCGATGTGTTAAGTCTCAGGCACTGCCTCAAGGAAGTCACAGTCTACTGTGGAAGCCAAGACCCCACACTAAAGGTCGTAGGATCATGCAATAGGGACAATGCTGTGGGGCATAACAGGAGTTATGGGAGTGATGGGAGGCCTATGTGGGAGAGCTTCCTGAAGGGAGTGACCTTTGAGCTGTCTATGGACCGGCAACTGTAAATTACTTTAATGTATCAAATATGAAAGTAATAAAGAAAGTGGAAGAAGGAAAGGCTTTTAGGACCTGAACACACATCCGGCTTCCTAGTTTTGGATGGAAGGTTTTTTTTTTGAGACGGAGTCTCACTCTGTCAGCAGGCTGGAGTGCAGTGACCACAATCTCGGCTCACTGTAACCTCTGCTTCCTGTGTTCAAGCGATTCTCCTGCCTTAGCCTCCCAAGTAGCTGGGATTACAGTCACCTGCCACTGTGCCTGGCTAATTTTTTTGCATTTTTAGTAGATACGGGGTTTCACCATATTGGCTAGGCTGGTCTTGAATTCCTGACCTCGTGATTCGCCTGCCTCAGCCTCCCAAAGTGTTGGGATTACAGGTGTGCGCCATTGTGCCCGGCTGGAAGTTTTATGGATCAAAACATTTTCCTTTTTCATGGAGTTCCTGAATTCTCCTTACTGACCCTCTATCAGCACAGGAAGATCCAAGGAGGAGAGGGGAGATTGTAGGGCACACCATTGTAAAGCTGTGACTCCTAAGCTCTATGTTCTGGATGGCCTCATCAGGGAGGCAGTGGTGTATTGGTGGTTTTCTATGCGTGGGGAAGCCTTGCTGTTGATTTCAAGGAAGTGAAAGCAAGGAAAGGGCAGGGCAAATTGACAGTGATGACACTCACTGCTTTAGAGGTGAGTGTGACTGGTATATCCTCATGCAGCTACATGGCATTGATAGTCAATGCGCACTATGCTCCTGCAGGTCGGTGGGAGAGCATCTGAGATAGCAAGATGGCAGCCACACTGGATGATGAAGGCTCCTCCAGGCTATGTCCTGTATCCCAGTGATTCCTGCCTCTCTCCAAACTGCTCTCTTCCAACACCCCCTGGCAAGGATATATTCTCTGGGAAATCCACTTGCACCAAAAAACAAACAAACAAACAAAAAAACACAATTATTTCTGTCAACGGAATGCAAGTCATTCCTTTGCATTCCTGGGTGGGTGGGATCTCTGAGGCTTCAATTACCAAAACTACGAAAACAGCATCTTTTTAAGATTTCCTTAGAGTATGTGCTGCACAGGGAGAAGAAGATGCTTTGTGAAAATTGGGCATTAAAATTGCCTTGAAAATACGTTTATAATTGCATATAAAACAAAAAGAGCATGTGAGCTGTGTGGTTTTATTTTTAATTATCTGTTTTTTAGTAAACATTTCACTAAGATTTCAAGAAATAAAATCTCACATATGAAATCTCACAAATAAAATATGAGACATAATAAAATCAGATGATATAATGTATATGAAAAAATGGGACAAGAGGAATATAAATAGAAAATATATACAGTCTTATAAAACATTGTGCTCTTTTATGAAATAAATATCTCTAGAATATTATAAGCAAACAAGTTTTAAAACTTAGAAATGTAGTCTATTATTTTATCTTAGATTTCGTGTCTAAACATTAACATATTTATATTTCTTTTTGGTTTTATTAATCCAACGAAGCAGCCTTCACCTAATTCCCACAGCCTAAGTGTAGTCTACAGATGCTATCTTTTCATAAAGAAAAAGTAAATTTATATTTCATGGTATGGCTATATTATTTTCAATGAGAGGAGTTTTATTGTATTGGATTTTTTTTATTCCTGTGTAGCCAAACAGTCTCAAAATCGATAAAACAGCAGAACAAATAATGAATAATATGTAGAAAAGTAGGTCACTTGGCATTAATTCATAGAGAAAATAGGTCTGCGCAAACACAGGTCTGAGAGGCGTAATTAGTGGTAGTCACTCTGTGAATGCTGGAAGGAGCTGTGACTGATTGCTGTCCTCCTTTTTCCTCCTGTACTTCCTGGACTCTTGTGTCAGCAAACACTGAAAAAGCAAATAAAAGAGTTGTTTCAGTAGTTCTGAGAGACAAGGCCAAATGAAGGTCTGGAGTTAATGGTGACTGAATTTCTGAGTCCCCTCAAACGATGACAAGCACAGCAACAAAGTGTATGTGGAAGCCAGCTCCCTTCCCTGGAGCAGCTTCACTTGGGGAAATGCAACTTAAAATATAAAAATGGGAGGGCCAGTCCCACAATCATGGCTTCCATGTTTGTTGCTGACATTTACATACAGTAGCCCCTCCTTATCTGACGGGGATATAGTCCAAGGCCTCCCCCAGTTCCAAGACTCCCTAGTGGATTCCAAGATCCATCCCAGTGGATGCCTGAAACCATAGAGAGGACCAAACCATTTATAGGTCACACATACACACACACATATACACACATACACACACACACACACACACATATACACACACACACATATATACACACATACACACACACATATACACACACACACACACACACACATATATACACAGGAGAGGACCAAACCATATATAGGTCACACACACACACACACACACACACACACACACACACATATACACAGGATGCTTTCTTGGTCTGGTAACTGAGACAGCTACTAAGTGACTAACAGCTGGAGTGTTTACAGTGGATATGCTGGACAAAGGGATGATTCTTGTTCCAGGTGGGATTGAGTAGGAGGGCATGAGATCTCATCATGTGACTGAGAATGGTGCACAATTTGAAACTTATGAATTATTTCTGGGATTTTCCATTTAATATTTTCAGACCGGTTGGCCTCAGGTAACTGAAACCACACAAAGGAACACTTCAGAGAAGGGGGCCTCCTGTATCTCAGGCCAGTGTAACTGCTACTTGTTGGTCTCATTAGAATACTTCTCCATAAGCTTGCCTGTGGCCTTGAGAGAACCATGCTGGCCATTTATGATAGTGGTGGTGAAGGATTTTTATTATGGAATTCCTGATATCTAAGTCAGCATATCTAGGACAGAGGTAGCACACTTGTAGTTCCAAGATATATTTTGTTTAGGTTGCATAATATTTTTAAAATTTTTGAATTATTCTTCAATATTTGAAAACCAGGAGATTTCCTGTTAAAAAAAATCCCCGCAATTTCTGGATTTTCTTAACAGATCAGAAAATCTGGCAATGGGCCCATATTCTTTCCAGCTAGAGCTAAACAGCAGTAGTACTTGCTATTTTTTGTTTGTTTGTTTTGTTTTTTTTTTGAGATGGAGTTTCGTTCTTGTCACCCAGGCTGGAGTGCATTGGCGTGATCTCTGCTCACTGCCACCTCCACCTCCCAGTTCAAGCAATTCTCCTGTCTCAGCCTCCCGAGTAACTGGGATTACAGGTGCCCGCCACCACGCCGGCTAATTTTTGTATTTTTTTAGTAGAGACAGGGTTCACCATGTTGGCCAGGCTGGTCCTGAACTCCTGACCTCAGGTAATCCACCTGCCTCGGCCTCCCAAAGTGCTGAGATTAAAGGCATGAGCCCAATAGTACTTGTTAAATCCCTACCCAGGTGTGTGGTTTCTAGCTTGCTAGAATCTGCCCTGCTCCCTGATATGTGACTTCCTACCCATTTCTTTCCTTTATATTGTCTACTTTTGTGCTTTTGGACCAGTGAGCATCAAAATGGCTGCATACTAGAATCACCTGGAGAACTTTTGTGCCTCAGCTGCACCCACCTCCACTAGACTTGATTAAATTGATCTGGAATGGGGTATTTTAAATAGCATCTATGGTGATTTTAATGTTCAGCCAAAATTGAGAAACTATGGTCCAGGGAGTATAGACAGCAGGCACTGGTCATTTTCTCATGATTTTCCCAGTTGAGCCATTGCATGACCTTGTGATCTTTATTAAGGAAATTGTAAGTTTCTTCATTCTCCCATGGAGAATTGATCTAATGTTTTCTTACTTTAAATTTCATAGCACTTGGGAATTCACTGGGGCTCATGAAATTCACAGATTGTGTTGGGGGCAGAAGATGAATCAAGGATCTTGCCTTTCAAGCATTTACAAATGCTGAGGATCATAGTTTTAATGTTGAGATTTTCTCCTCTTATAAAACACAATGTGGAGAGTTGTAGTTTACTACCCTTGAGATCTCTGTCTCTCTCTTTCTCTCTGGTGGTGTGCAAGGTAGGGATTTTTTGGCTGAGCAGAAGGGGATGCATCTGTAGAATATGTCACGAGGTCCACCTTTTTAATGCCCATAAAAAGACAGGATGACAATTTAAAGCCTCATCTGTCACAAGCGTTTTCAGTCTTGCTGTGATTTATGAAACACTTATAAATTGCCATCACGCCAGCCCATAACATCCTGGCAGCTGCTTCAAAAGCAAAACACTCACCCAAAAATATGACCTGTAGGTGGGATAAAAATTTCAGAAAGGGAGTGTTGTTTAATAGATGCTATTATCACGAGCTTACAAGGGAAAGGTTTTTAGTAAGAAATGTTTCTTTCCCACCCATAGGACTGGTTCCCTGCACAAAGCGTGGTGAGGGAGAGTTCTGGCTTGTAGTTTTCTGTAGATCCTACGAGTGAGCTAGAGTTCAAGAAGGATGTGTCAGAAAGAAAAGGCAAGAAGAGAATTGAAGTTCTCATTAGGAATGCACTATCCAAGGTTCTGTACTCTGTGCTCTACACTTCGCCTGCAGATATTCATTCCAGTAGCCCTGTGCGAGAAGACGGAAAGCTTTGCACAAGTCAGCATGGGTCAGTTTGACATGTGTGTAATGGACTGACAGGTTTAGGATGATAAAAAAGTAAAAATGTATGTGTGTGTGTGAAAGAGAGAGAGAGAAAGGGAGAGAGAGAGAGTGCTAGAGAACAGTTAGGGCTGTGTCCAATTGATTTTTGTACCAAAACGTTCATGTTAAAACACAGTGACTTCTTTAATAAACCTTGTTGACAGAGAGCCATACTCTTGGACTGTCAGAAAAAACTTAACAATTAAGATTCCTAAAGTGCTCTTTGGACATGGATTTGCTATCATCTTAGATTTACATGGAATCAGATGTAGAGAATTTACCTCAGCTGTATTTACAATGGAGTGATCTGTTGTAAGGGGCAGGGGTGTGTGTGTGTGTGTGTGCATGTGTGTGTGTAAAGACCAGAGATCCAGAATTTTAAGGCAAGATGTTGCTGCTTACAAGACCTGAATTACAGAAAGAAAGCAGGGAGTGCACGAACCAGGGGCCAGGAACTGCCTTGGCCCAGTTTTTTAACACGTCAAAATGACAGGTTTTCTTTTATACTCAATCAGTCCTTCAAGCTCGGCCTTGTGGTCAGCTGGGGAGAAGAAGCCTTATGGCACTGAGGTAGGAAAAAGCAGACAAAAAGACACTGAACAGGGGAAGGGAAGACAAACTTATAATAAGTTGCCAGACTTCCAAAAATCTATTTGAAAGGAGCATATTTAAAAGGAGTTCTGATAATATACATTTGAAAGGATGCCAAATATACATTTGAAAAGAGGTCGGATATACATTTGAAAACAAAGGGAGGCACAGTATTTGTTCTGGAGAACAAAGAAGATTATGACATTGAAATTCTATAAAGGGGTCATGATTGTACAAGGAGTAAAATCTTAAAGATATTTTTGGTAAGTGACTTTTTAACAAGATAAGACATTCTCTGCATTATGGAAGAGCTGATTTCTTCTCATATTCTATCTTAATCATCTTGGTATTCCCCTTCATGTAGTCTGACCCAGAGTAAGTGCTCAAAGAATACATTTTGATAAATGATGTTTCACTCGTGGGCAGCAAGAAGTTAGACTTAATCAAGAGAGCACTTAATTATTTGATGCAAACCACTGTGGGAGAGCAATTTTGTTTTATCCTCTGACAATGTTGAACTTTATCTGAGCCCTGTGATTCCAGAAAGCACTGACAGTTAAGATATGCCAGCATATGTTTGTGTCCTGAAAATGGCTGTTCTCAAAGAAAAATTGCACTGGACGAAATTAAATAGGCAAGGAAGGCTTTATTCAAGACTATTGCAGCAGGGGTCAAGACTATTGCAATAGGGGAGAGAGATTGAGCTCAACTCTGAGTACAACAGAAACAGCTGGGAATCCATAGCCAACAGGCAGGGTGAGAAAGTCAGTGGATGGAAAATTACTAAGAGGAGCTTGGTTAGGTATGAAGAGTGGGGAATTCTTGTTGAACTGGTTTGGCAGGATTTTTGCTGAATTGGGTCAGCAGGCCAAATTTCAGGCCTAGTTGAGAAGAGGGTTCAGAGGAGCCTGACTAAAGTTTGATTGAGGAGGGAGTCCTTGTCACCGCAAAGAACCATGCTGCCCTTGTCTATTATTGGGTAAAACCCACCCCAGCCTTCCTCATGGCTCCTGTAAGACTCACAGATGCTGAGCTTGCTTATCTGCCTCCATGAAGCCCTGCACTCCTTTCATTGTCTGAGATCTTCCTCATTAATAAGTATTCTCCTTATCCCAACAACCGGAATAAAATGATCTCCTTGGTTGACTGGTGCAATTTGTCTTTCACAAATGTCTCGAGCAGGAGCGGAATCCTCACCTTTGGAACCCTGTTCACTCCACCCAGGTAACAAGGCTTCTGGGAGCACTTTGTGCTGTTTCTGACTAGTGTTTGGGCACTCCATAGTGAGTCAGACTCTGCCTTCCCCAAATTGAATCCTAAATGATACTTTTGTCTATAAAACTGACATTTGAGATTTCCAGAGGGTCCCTGGAAAATCACAAATAATTAGTTTTTTCACCTTTAAAAGGAGAGGCACTAGAAATAATTAGGTTTATGTGATATGTTACTATTGATGAGTTGCTTGGGAAGAGCTGTCAAATCAGAAGAGGGGCTTTGCCTTCTCTAGGTTAAGTTTGTAAGAGTGAATATTGACACAAATATTTAGGAAATTATATGCTCTTAGAGAAGTTCCTAGAGAATTGTCAATGCCCTTGCTATCCATGATGTTCCTATTTATCTGACTCCTGATACCGCTTTGCTTGATAATAGCCAACAACAGTGTAGTGTTATCAGTCATAGTGTACCAGGACAAGCCACAGACAAAACTCCTCAGACACCGAGTTAAAGAAGGAAGAGGTTTATTCGGCTGGGAACATCCATAGGACTCCTGTCTCAAGAGCCGAGCTCCCCGAGTGAGCAATTCCCGTCCGTTTTAAGGGCTCACAACTCTAAGAGGGTCCATGTGAGGGGATTATGATTGATTGAGCAAGCAGGGCATATGTGACTGGGGGCTGCATGCACTGGTAATCAGAATAAAACAGAACAGGACAGGGATTTTTACAATGCCTTTCCATATAATGTCTGGAATCTATAGATATCATAACTGGCTAGGTCAGGGGTCGATCTTTAACTACCAGGTTTAGGTCAGGCAGGCCCAGGCCTGGTTTTGGGTCTGGTTCCTAGGCGCTGGGATACCTGCCTTTAGCTTTACTTCTCTTTCTTTTTCTGAGTAAAAAACAATATGAGAGGGTCTGTCTCCCTTTTCTCATTTCCTGCCTTTGAGACTTTCACTTTTTATTAGTGGGAGTTCTCACTTGTATTTTTGCTACTTATGTCTTCCTGTGCAATAGACTGATAATGATTCATATGGTACACTTGTGCTGATACATAACATGAAGTGACATTGAGAGACTGGGCTATATGCTCAGCTAATTGCAAAAACAAATTTGTTGTTTTTCCTGGAATTTTTGGTACTGGCACATTCAGCTCATCATAGAAGGTTTGAAATACTGGCTCAGGAAAGCGTTTATAAACTTTTCCTCAAACCATGATATTGACTTGAAGATCTAGTCCAATTTTTAGGGTTACACATTCCCCTTTCTTCTAGTGAGGTTTAAGGGTGTTGGTTATTACTAGTTCTAAGGGGTTACACTGACCATTGGTATAGAAAGGGTCTCTTTTCCCTTGCTGAAGGTGGACAGGATTTTTTCATTTTTTATCTAAGTGCTGAATGACACAAGACCAGTATCCACATTTATTTTTACACAGTCCTAATTCACAATAAATGTACTTATTTTCTGCCATATAGCCTCTTTCCTAATTAAGAGAACCACATCCTATTTTTAACTTATTACTATTAATGACAGCACAGGCATCAAATTTCAAGGTGACTTGTTTGGGCACCTCTTTTTTTTTCTGTTTTGGCTAACACTTTACTTGCATTGTTTATGAGCCTCCACCAGTCTTCAGTTTTTAATCTTATTTTAAAAACTGTGGTCATGGGAGGCTCAGATGGGTCATAACACACATCAGGTTGGTCATTTCCTGGGCTACATACCTTGCATACCTTGTATAGAATAACATTATACAAACACTTTTTTTTTTAGAGTTCTAGTACACTTATAATAACTGTAAAATAATAGGACTGTAGCAACCTTTTGTCCTACCTCAGTGACTTGATGTATACACTGGGAATAGTCCTCAGTCTCAGGAAGGTCCACTGAAGTCCTTACTGTCCAAGTCCAAATTTTAAGGAAAATGAGTCCCACAATGAGTTTCGTCATGCTTTGGCCGTGTGTGGACCAGTCAACTTCTGGGTGTGACTGGAGCAGGGCTTGTCATCTTCTTCAGAGTCACTTTGCAGGGGCTGGCGAAGCTGCTTCTATCAGTGTGCAGCTCCTAGTCTACTGATGTTTAAGGATGGTCTCAGAGGTTGGGCCCACTAGAATAAACTGAGTCTAACACCTCTACACAGTTATGTTTAACTGGGCTCTCTGATACCGGGAGCAAGGGGGCGAGGTTTAGGGTGTTGTAAACTTCAATGGTTATGCGGGGTCTTTCACAGAGCAAGCTTTGGTATCTAGTCAGTCTAGCATTCATTAGCTAATAATGTCCTTTGGTATTTATTAAAGTTACCACAGCATGGGGGGCCTTTATATTCAGGTTTTGCCTAAGGGTTAGTTTATCTGCTTCTTGTGCTAACAGGCCCGTTGCTGCCACAGTCCTTAAACATGGGGGCCAGCCTTTGGAAACCCTGCCTAGTTGTTTTGAGAGATAGGCCACTGGCCTTGGCCAGAGCCCTACAGTCTGGGTTAAAACTCTAACTGCCATATATATACATATTTTTTTTCTGACACAAAGGGTGTAAAGGGTTTTGTCAGGTCAGGTGGCCCCAGGGCTGGGGCTGACATGAGTTTTTTTTTAACTCATGAAAAGCTTGTTGCTGTTGGTTGTAATAGGTGTAGTTTGTCTAATCTACATTTTTATTAACTGTCACCTACTAAAATATTGACTGAAATCTTGTAGCTATTTGATTTCAAGTTTTAAATTGATCTGGTATTCTTTGCGGGGCTCCAAATGTATCTAAATAGATGTGAGAATTGAAAGACCCATAAGGGGCTTCTCTCGCTTTACGATGTCTTATTTTTTTTTCTCCCTCTGGTTGATAAAATGCCAGGGTGAAAGGGATAGCCAAATGGACTAAAGCACAAGTGCCACTCTAGTTATTCGGCAGAATGCCCAGTAATCCACGACAATACCACCACATATCGGCTCGGAGATGAACAAGGGCTGATTGATTGATAAGCTCTTGAAAATTCTAGGTCATTGCATCCTTTCAGGTCTCCAAGGAATGCTAAGTTTCCTCCTTGTCATGAGAGACATGAAGTGAACTTAGTATTGGGAGATGGAGGCTGGATGGCCCTTGGGGTCTGACCCGCAGGGTGCCAGACTTCGGGATATAGCACAGAGAGAGAGCTTGGCACGACTTATTACCCCAGGCTGTAGAATCCTGGAAAAGAGCTACCATGCAGCCTGTGCCTGGTCGACTGGAGGACCACCTTAGTGGAAGGGGGATAGTCTGGGTCTCTGGCCTGTTATGTGCACAAGCATAACAATTGCTTTTGTTTAATGTGCAGATGGAATATTTGATCCATTTTAACCAGGCATTTGCAGCTTGGTATCCTGTCTTAATTGCTAAAGTTTGTTTTAAGTCTTTAACTTCTATGATCCTTCTAGTAAAATGAATGTATGATTTTAGGAAATTACAAAAACCGGTTGGGGCAGTCCATCCTTGCTCTTTAGTGGTCCACAGAATGTTGGACCAACTATGGCATAAAAGCTCTACACTGGGGAGCAAGACTCTTCGTTGGCACTGCGGTCTTTATTGAAATCTCCCTGGATTAAATGGTCCTAGTTTACTAATGCCCAGTCTGAGGAGAGTCAGGAGGGACAGAAGTACTTTTCTGAAGTAGAAAGCTGTCTTTGACTTGGCAAGTCCCTATAGGGTATAACAAGGCAAGCATTAAATGCAATAGTTTGAGGCAAAATTGACTTGGTTATTGATTTGTTTTTTTCTAAAGACCACCAGAGAGGGCACAAAAGAACCAGCGGGTAGGCAAGGGTAGGAGCAAAACTGCAAATTTATTTTGGTCACCTGAGGTGTGGGGGAGAGTCCCCAGAATAGGTAGCTTCGCTGTTGATTAAAAAATTAATTGTCTTACCCGCTACCAGGAGAGTTACCCGCTGCTCGGCGAGGGTGATAGGGGTCCCCGAGTCTCAGCACCTTCAATTGTCATCATCCAGATGTAGGAGCTGGAAGGAGCTCCCAGGATCCTGGGAAAGGGGTCACGTGGAGACGTGGCACCTGTTCTCAGGGTGGGGCAATCAGACCTCCAGTGTCCTCCCTGCTGGCAAGCATGGCAGGGGGTTGCTGGTGGACGAGGGTTAGGACATTCACTGGCCCAATGTCCTGATGCCTTGCACTTATAGCAAGGCTGCGTTGGGGCTCGGGGACCTTGCGGACACCTGTTGGCATAGTGTCCTGCCTTGCCACACTTATAGCAGGCTTCTTTTGCAGCCTTGGAGTCTGCGGGGTGTGTGCTGTCTGGTTTGGGGTTATGACTGGGCTGTAAAGCCGCTGCTAGGAGCTGTGCTTTCTGTTTAAGGCGAGCCTGCCGTCTCCTCTCTGGAGTTATAGACCTTAAAGGCTAATTTAACCAGGTCTTGTATTGGTGTCTGAGGACCATCCTCTACCTTTTGAAGTTTTTTACGAATGTCAGGAGCTGATTGAGAAATGAAATAAGACTCCAAAATGGTGGCCCCTGTGGGGGAGGCCGGATCTAACCGGGTATATTGGGTTAGAACCTCGGTCAGCCTATTTAAGAATGCGGCTGGATTTTCTTCTGGATTTTGAACTAAATTCCTTTATGTATATGGTAGGATTAGCTGAGAAATCACCTAAACGCTTCTCAATTTTGGAAAGATTGGCCAATGAAAAAGGGACATGTACTCTGACTATCCCCTCCACCCCAGCCACCTCTCGCAAAGGTGCTAACACTGTAGGAGGGTGTGGGGCAGAAATGGGGGCATCAGCAGGGCACTTAGAGCGGGTGTGGGCAGAGATAGGGGACCCTAGGTGGCCGGCTGAGGACGTGGAAGGGGGCATGGGTGCGAGCAGGCTGCCAGTCGATGAGGAGCAAGGAGGAGGAGTCTGGGCAGGAAGGGAGGGGTTGGAGAGAGCGGGGAGAGAAGGAGGAGTATGGGGCAGGTTGGGACGAGAGCATAAGGCCCAAAAGCCTTGTATGTAATTAATTTCGGACCACTTGCCTAGCCGCTGGCAGAAATTGCTGAGGTCGATCACGCCACAGTGGAAAGGAAAATTAACCGCTTCCTCCTAAGGTCTTGTTCAAGCTGTAAGGTTTTTAAATTGGCTAGGAGGCACCCTAAGGGGGTGCTCTTTGGAAATTTGGACTGGGGGGTTTCCCATTTGTTTCCTCTTTACTTACACAATGGACACAATGGAAATGGAAGTGGATCTCTGCCTGGCTTCAAAGCATCCTTTGGAACCACCAGAGACAGACTGGAGGCTCATGGAGCCAAAGTGGAGATTACCTTCAGGCGGACGTCTCCGTCCTGAACGGGTCTCCCGAGCCACATGGTGGCTCAAAAGTGGGCCTCGGACCTGCGCAGGATTTTTGGCTGAGGGAGGTAAAGAGGAGACAAGGGCACTTACCCCAGAGAGGCCATGAGAGTGAGGGAAGCGGGTCTCAGGTCCTGGTCCGTCTGTGGCGTGGGAGCAGGAGGAGGTTCCTCAACCCTTAGAGGCCTGAGGAGGGGTCTCCTCCCGGGTCTTCGGCACCAACTGATTTGCTTTTTCTAAGACCACCAGAGCGAGTACAAAAGAACCAGCGAGTAGGCAAGGGTAGGAGCAAAACTGCAAATTTATTTTGGTCACCTAAGGTGTGGGAGAGAGGTCTGTCAGCCTCCGGCAAAGGAGGCAGACAGAGTCCCCTGGTGGGGCTCTCGGGCGGAGTTCCTGACACAGTCCTGACATCCCGACAGGAGTGGGGCTGGGAAGTCCCTGCGTGGCGTCCCTCCGGAGCAGCTTTTCTAGGAGTGGGAGGGCAATAGGAGGGGCACGGGCGTGTCGGGGGGCATTCCGCAGGTGCGACCAGGTAAATCTTGGTCTCTTCGGATTGACGTCACCTGGCACATGCCCGGTTGGTCTGCACCTTCCCGGGCGCGGGCTGCATTTTCGCGTGTGCGGGAAAAGTTGGTGGTGAAGAACCCGGAAGTGTGCCATCTTGCCTCCGTTCGTCCAAACAGTTATGTTAATAACTAGATGACTAGCATAGCATGAGGAAAGAAGAAAGAGTAATAGAATAGATGAAAAGAGTTAAATTTTTCTTAGCTTTAGTTTGGTAGGGTTTTCCCCTGGGACTATGGCCCTGGACTCTGGAGGGGGTGGTGCGTTCTTGACTCGGGTGTGATAAGTCCATACTTTTTTGCTGTACGAACAGCAGTCTTGGTGGTTAGCAGCACAAGGTAGGGTCCTTCTCAGGCTGGCTCGAGTTTTTCTTCTTTCCACCCTTTGATGAGAACGTGATCTTCAGGCTGGTGCTGGTATACTGGAAATTCTAGGGGTGGTACATGTGCTAAAAGACTTGTAGTTTTTGAGGGAGAGGAAAGTGGAAGATAAACCAAGTATATAATTTTTAAGAAACTGACCTTTTGTTTTAAATGTGGGAACCTTGGCAGTGGACTTTATAGTCCTTAGTGCCTTTTTACTGAAAAATTTCCTTTAGCACCTAATTTTATTAGTTTTTAAACCAAAGAAGCCAAACACCATTTTATATTTGACAATGAATGCTTCCTGTATGATTTTTATACCAGATAAGCTAAATTTTACCTTTGTATTAGTATGTTATTAATGTTAAACCTAATTTTAATAAAACCTTGTAGACATATGTATCCACTTTTTAATGTTTGGGCATAAGGTCAGATTTTATAGACTCTTTTTAACCTTTTATAATTTTTGCTAAAGAGCAGGTTGGTGCTTTAAGAAAAACCTGCTATGCTTTTATTTTAATGTCCAGTTTACAGAAAAACTGGATAGTACCTCTTTAATGTTAGCCAATGTTTACACACAGAATTTTCCTTCTAATTAACATTTTAAAACTTGATTAAACCTTTAAAACAAAATATACATATTTTTAACCTTTTAATGTAGGTAAAAATTTATATTCTTATGCCTCCTTATAATTCTTTTATCAAAGGTATATTTTACTTTCCTTATACACCTTGCACAGAAACTGTTTTTTTTAAATAACATTTTTCTTTTTCACGACTTTCACAGACAATTCTTCGACATGCTTCAACTTTCTGACTTATTACAAATATATCCTTCTTTAACCCACCAGTTAATTTATTTCAGGACAAGAATTTACTGTAGAATACTCTTTTTACATAAATTCCACCCCCCTTTTTTTCCTTAGGATACTTCTGACCTGGTGAGGTGTGCTCAAATGAGGTTTCCTCTAAAAGTTATTTATTTGTTTTTTTTAACTTTTTTTCTGTTAATAAAGCAGTTGCAGCTACAGATGGAATGCATTTAGGCCATCCGCAGGTTATGGGTTAAGGATGTTTGATAGAAGGCCTCAGTGCTTTAGGGATACGCCCTTGTTTACACTGACAACAAAGTGGTATTGGAGTGTGATAGGGTTAGGGAGAACACCTTCAATTATCAATTACAGCTTTTAAATTTACCTTGGCTTTTAAAGGAATAGGGTACACTTTTTTTTTTTTTCTTAACGACTTGTATATATCTCTTGTTGTCTCTTTGACTTTGTCTTTCTCTCTTTGACTTTTCTTTTTCTTCTCTCTCTCTCTTCCTTTCTCTCTTTCTCTCTCTCCCCTTGATTCCTTCTTTTGAAATTTTTCAACATAGTTCCTAGTAGGGTGGGCTTATTTGTGCCTGACCTATGCTTCTTCAAGATAAAACACCACGCTCACACCACACGCACACCACAAAACAAAGAACGGGTAAAAAGGGCACACACACACTTTTGCAGTTTACACCAAACCAAAATCAAAACCAAAAGCAGAGTATCCAGAAATCCCAGCCAGGTCAAAACCAAAACCAAAGTATCAAGCAATCCAAGTCAAGTCAAAAACAAAAACCAAAGTGCCAGTACAGGCACAACGTGGGTGATCAGGCCACGCTTCCACTCAAACGGAGTAGGCAAGTTCCTGTCAAGCAATTCAAACCAAGTCAAAACTAAAACCAAAGTGTGATAAAGGCACGCATGGATGATCAGGCCAGGCTTCCACTCAAATGGAGTAGGCAAGTTCCAAAGACTCGTCTTACCAAGTTTCAGATGTCCGGACTCCAGGTATCAGTTCCTTACTGGTGTGCAGCCACTGCGTTGATCCTCCAGGGGGCCTGCCACACACTGCTTTGGCGAGGCGTCCCACCGGGGCAAATGCCTACCTGGGAGCGCTCTCTGGATCCAGGAGCACTCTCAGGATCCCCCTCGCTCTGGCTGGTTGGAATCCCCCGCGAGGATGTTCCACAGGGCAGGTTTAAGCCGTCTAAGGAGCTGTCTCCGCCATCCGCCATTCACCTCGCTTCCGGGTCAGGGAACCAAGAAATGTAGCAGGACAAGCTGCAGACAAAACTCCTCAGACACTGAGTTAAAGAAGGAAGAGGTTTATTCGGCCAGCCAGGAACATCAGCAGGACTCCTGTCTCAAGAGCCGAGCTCCCCGAGTGAGCAATTCCTGTCCCTTTTAAGGATTCATAGCTCTAAGGGGGTCTGTGTGAGAGGGTCGTGATCAATTGAGCAAGCAGGGGGTGCTTGACTGGGGGCTGCATGCACAGGTAATCGGAACGAAACAGAACAGGACAGGGATTTTTACAATGCCTTTCCATATGTCTGGAATCTATAGATAACATAACTGGTTAGGTCAGGGGTCGATCTTTAACTACCAGGCTTAGGTCAGGCAGGCCCAGGCCTGGTTTCGGGTCTGGTTCCTAGGCGCCGGGCTACCTGCCTTTAGCTTCACTTCTCTTTCCTTTTCTGAGTAGAAAACAATATAAAACAATTTGAAGGGGTCTGTCTCTCCTCTCAATAGATTCAGTTACTTTTAAAATGTTAACTTGGGTGCAACTTTACTGCTTTAATTTGAATCTAACATCTTCCAGGCCAGCAGATTTCAGCTGAGAATTTACATCACTTATCCCTGCAATTTTATAAAAATACAGAGGTTTACACCACACTCAAGACTTGCCGAATCTCTTTACTTGATACTCTTGATATATCCTTGATATAGTCTTACGTGTGCTTTTCATATT
The DNA here is from genome assembly GCF_009764315.1 of Trachypithecus francoisi. NCBI lineage: Eukaryota > Metazoa > Chordata > Mammalia > Primates > Cercopithecidae > Trachypithecus > Trachypithecus francoisi. Next base: position 123,827,251 of record NW_022681453.1, on the reverse strand, counting down.
CATGGTATGTCATGTCTCTGAATTATTATATGTTAAGATTATTTTTCTCTGTAAAGATTACGTTACTCTATTTTTTTTTTTTTTTTTTTTTTTGAGATAGAGTCTCGCTTTGTCACCCAGGCTGTAGTGCAGTGGTGTGATCTCAGCTCACTGCAACCTGCAACTCCTGGGTTCAAGCAATTCTTCTGCCTCAGCCTCCTGAGTAGCTGGGACTACAGGCAAGCGCTACCGCGCCCAGCTAATTTTTGTATATTTAGTACATACAGGGTTTCTCCATATTGGCCAGACTGGTCTCAAACTCCTGACCTTGTGATCTGCCCACCTCGGCCTCCCAAAGTGCTGGGATTACAGGCATGAGCCACAGTGCCCGACCATGTTAATCTATTTTTATAAATTAGATGTAGTATCCACTTTTCTTTGAAAATTAGGTTAAACAGTATGTTTATAGATTTTATTTTATTTTTTTGTGAGAGAGTCTTTCTCTGTTGCCCAGGCTGGAGTGTAGTGGTGTGAGCTTGGCTCCGTGCAACCTCTGCCTCCCAGGTTCAAGTGATTCTCCTGCCTCAGGCTCCTGAGTGTCTGGGACTACAAATGTGCACCACCATGGCCCAGCTAATTTTTGTATTTTTAGTAGAGATGGAGTTTTGCCATGTTGGCCAGGCTGATCTTAAACTCCTGGCCTCAGCTCGCCTCAAAAGTGCTGGAATAGGCGTGAAGCACCACGCCTAGCCTAAAACATTTTTTAGATTGACTTTATTTTCTTTTTTCCATGCCTCAGAAGTAACTTATGCCACAGAAGTAACCATGCCACAGAGGTAATTTTTAATTCTTTCATTTTACTTCATTATCTGGCTATAATTCTAAAAACTGACATTTTCAATTTTCCTCCTTCCTGTCTGTCTGACTCAGCATTACTGAGAACTAAAACCTGACTGCCCAGATCCCTTTTGGGAACTGTTGTCTTGCAGAGGGCCCTTTCCCATACTCTGAGGAAGCCCTACCAGTCGAAACCTGTCAGCCTGAAGAACTCACCACAGCAGCCGACCACGGATGTGTTACATTTCTCCATGGACAAGCTGCTAACTGGGTCACTAAGGAAGCCTAGTGAAGTGATTGGGTCGTGTATGCCATTTTATGAGAGGTAACTAAAACTGGTGACTAAATAATATCACCAAAAGACCTCAACTAGCTAGCACGGCTGTATAACTGAAAGACCTTCCTCCACCAATCTCTTAGAATCCACCAGAGTGGTTATTCTCAGAGTTAAACTTCTCCTGGCTCTTTTCTTTACTACAACTTTTTATGTAAGTTTTTTTTTTTTTTTTTTTTTTTTTTCATGTTAAGGATCTCTCTTTTAAGATGTCTGATCTCCAGGAGCTCGAAACCACTGACCTTTGATGCCACCTCTCAACAGATGGCTCAGCTGGCTTTACAGGAACAACATCCATAGGAATCCTCAAGAGACTATTTCTTAGCCCCTATTTCACCTCACTCTGGAGGTTATAATTGCCTATGTGTTGTTCAGCGATTAATTATATTCTTTTTGATATTTAATATTTGTTTATGATGAGGATGGATATTAAATGAAAATAAATGAATACAGACATTTCAATTAGGGGAAAAGAATGCAGATTAAGGCTGCATCCTAAATATATATGTACAATGTCATCCAAATATCTCTGCAAGATTGTATATTCTGTGTCTGATGAGACAATAATTTTTTCCTCTGAAATCACGAGATCACTTAAACTATAAGCATTCATACATATATACAGTAGGTAAATATGTATATACTAAGTAAATGTCAAATGACAACTACATTAAGCACTGTGCTGGGTGTTAGTGTGCAACCAGATGGACAGGTTTAATTTCTAGTGGTGAAGACAGATGATAAGCAAGTCATTAGAAGGTAAATAGGAAAATTACAAAGGACGATTTTCAGAAGAAAATAACAGGATGATGTGGTGTAATGAAGAATAAGAGGAGTAGTTAGGATGGTCATGGAAGACTTTGTGGGGAAGTGACACAGGCTGAGGTCAGAAGTTTGCGCATGAGCCAGCCATGCATGAGCCAGCCACGCATGCTAAAGGGAGCCCATGAGCCAGCCATGCATGGTACAGGGAGAGGAGCATTTCCCCCTCTTCTCGACATCTATTCGGCATACTTCCTGGATTAAACAATACTTTCCATTGCTTAGTAAGCATTTTTTGTCTGATGTGGCTAGCAGGCTACTCTCAAGTGTACATTTACCTGCCCAAATCTATTTGTACTGTTTTAACCCATATCTGTTTATAATGGTTGTGTTATTATAAGTATGCAAACTGATGAAATATGACTTTGAAAAAGGGTCATTTCTGTGAAAATTAACTTTATTTAAACTGTTTTTTTTGAAACAGGGTCTCACTTTGTTGCCCAGGCTGGAGCTCACTGCAGCCTTGACCTCCCAGGCTCCAGTGATCCTTTCACCTCAGCCCCCCGAGTAGCTGGGACTACAGGTGCATGCCACCACATCCAGCTAATTTTTTATGTTTTTTTTTTTTTTATAGAGATGAGGTTTTGCTGTGTTGCCCAGGCTGGTCTCAAACTCCTGAGCTTAAGCAGTCCAACTGTCTTGGCCTCCCAAAGTTCTGGGATTATAGGCGTGAGTCATTGATGAAAATTAACTTTAATGCTATGGAAAATTTTTTCAAAAGTCAACTTGCTAAATATTTTCCATCAGACTAGGTGTAGATAAGACAATTGCCAAAGCTGGAATAAAATTATAAAAGTATGGGAGGATTTTGAACTTAGATTACTTGATAAGTGCCTCTATGTTTTCTCTCCAATTAAAGAAATTGAAATTGAACATGTTTACAGTACATGAAGTGCAGTACCTAAAGGCAGACAATGCAAAACCGTATAAAAAGCCCCCTACAGCCCCAAAAGTGAGTGTTGGCCCTTAACAAGTGACTAGTACAAGAGTATACATTCATGTTTTAGGTTTAAAGAAAATGTGTAATCTATATGCCTATGTATTTTTTTTTTTGATGTTTTATCATTAAAGTGGTCAAAAAAAAAGTTAAAGCTTTTTTCTTTAACAAAACCCATGACCCAATTAGGTCAAATAAAGAAGACGTCTACTATATTATTCCTCACAAACATAAGATCATACTATTCATGTTGTTTTGTAAACTTTTTCCTATTTGCTATACTCTGAATGCCTCCCTGTGACAATAAATATGTCTGTAATATAGTTGTAGATGCTATTTCATTTCATTATGTGACTGCACCATAATTTTTTTGCTATTTCTCATGGTCAGATACTTATAGGGTTTGAAGTTGTCACTCCAGTGATCATCCTTATATACACATAATTGCACACATCTTTAATAATTTTCTTAGGATACATTCCTAGAGGGTACATTTCTGTGTTGAAGGTAAGCACATTTTTAAGGCCTTCGATATTTATGACCAAATTATCCTCCAGTAAGGTGAATTGTCACGTTTCTTTGCAGTGAATATTTCCAAAATTCTCTGAATGTTTCTGAGATAATTTGATAATCAGACAATAGAGTGTGCTGTTAAAGATTATGTGCACAGAGAGGGCTACTGAATTCAGGCCACTGGAAGGACAGAATGAAACAATAAAACAGCATAGCCTCTAATACATACACAGTGAAATCATCGTCATCTGATGAAAAACTTGTTTTTGCCAGTTAAAGCCCTTATTTTGAGTGAAAAATAAAAAGGAATAGAATCTTTGAGCCATTTTGTCATAGTGTTCTGCTACTCTTTCTTGTGAGAGTATTTTTTTGGCCACCTGCACCTTTAAATTTAAAGGCTGCACATCAGAGAATGGGCAGCAACCTTGTTTGAAGGAGCAATCTTCTTTGTCAGCACACCTTGGTTCTCTTTTTGATGATTTCTGTACAAAATTTGTAACTTCCTTTTCTTTAATTTACTATATAGTCACTTTAAATGCCATTCTTTGAAATGTCTGTTAGAGAAAAATAATTGCATTAGTTACAAACACCTAGACACAGCACAAGCCCAGAATGATACAGCAGTTGGATTTCACACCTTTCCCTTACATATCTGTCCCTGGATGTCTTTTGAGCTTATAATTAGGTTTCCAGAGCTTTCTTTCTCATTAATGGCCCTGGTACTGTCAAAACCCCCATTGAGAGTGAGATTTATTTAAGGTAGAAATTAAATTCCAGTATATAGAGAAGAGCCAGGAATTCCCGCTGCATCATCCAGTGATAATGGCATCTTTTGCAACTCTGTGCCCTGAAACGATTCAATAAGATCCTCTTTATTTTTCCAAACTCAACTAATGACTTTGAGATTTAAAATTCTCTATGTCAGTTGTAATTAATTTATTATTTACTTACTCCATAACTTTGGATATCAATGCTGGGCCATTTTCTGGAGCAGAATCTCTTAAGCCCTATGGAAAGGGAGGATCCTGCCACTTTTGAGAACACTTTCCTCTAGGTTAGGGAAGGGGACCCAGAGATGGAGTCCTGAGCTTAATGGGCTGCAGGCAAGCGGAGAGGGGGATATTAGGTTTTGTGGAAGTACATAGGAATGACCTAATTTCAGGGCATCAGAGCAGGCTCTACAGAGGAGGTGACCCTTTTCCCCAGCCATGAAAGATGAGTAAGAATACTCGAGGCAGAGAATGTGGACAGAAAGAGCCTGAGAGGTAGAGGAGGGCTGGGTGTTTTGGAGGAACTACCATAGGGATGACCAGGTGGAAGGGTTGTTTAAGGAGAGAAAGCAAGTGACCGTTTGTGAAACGATCTGAGGGGATCACGCAGGATTCTCTTTTGCCAATACCAGCTCCACCATCACCTGCCGTTAGCTTCATCAAATAGTCACTTTAGAAATGGTAAAGTCTTTCTTGTTTTCAGGGATCCTTGTGAAATGGAGAACAATACTGGGAGGAATGAAGGAGAAGAGAAGTATTGTTGAGTTTCCTGTGGGGACCCAAATTCTGTTGTAGTTGCTGTACACATATGATCCCATTTAATTCTCACAACAACTAATTCCAGTCTTGCATATCACCATTGTTTATTGGATAAGGAAACAGAAGCTTATTTGCTAAGCAGTTGTCAGAGGTTATATACTGGTAAATCATCTAAGGACAGTGCTTTCAAAATTTTCAGCAAAGGCATTAACAGGGATGAGAGACTACATTGATGTGTGGGGTATGGGTAGAAAGTAGGGTCTTGGAGAGTGACTAATGACAGTGCTGGTGGAGATGGAGTATCAGGTAAAGAGAGGAGAAGTAGAAGAAAGCCAAAAGAACTTCTCACAAATTTTCCAAGTACATTTGCTCATCTACCTCTTATTCGTTTATAAACATTGACTGAACATCTTCTATGAGACAGGTGATGAGCCAGGCATTGGAAAGACAAGGGCAAGCTGTGATAGGATTGTTACTTCTGGAGAATTCACAGTCTTGTGAAGATAGGAACTGAGGTGCCTTACAGTTCACTGTGGAAATGCTAAAAAGGAGATCAACCAACTCCTTTCATGTTTATGGAAGTAATAACTACTTGAAAAAATCAGGAAATAATACTGAGATGGGTTTCAAAGAATTATGAGGAGATTTTTTTTTGCAGGGAGGGGCAATGCGGAAAGGCACTAGAGGCAGAAGTGGCAAGGGTGAAGGCATCCATTTGCAAAGGGAAATGTTGTTATGTGCAGAATGGTGCATTCAGTGTGAGCAAGAGGGAGCAGGGAAATGGAATAGGAAATAAAACTGGGGATCTGGGCTGGGGCCAGATTGTGAAGGGTCTCAGGAGTCACTCCAAGCAGTGAACTTGATCCTGTAAGGTTTTTAAGAAGTGAGTGAGAATGATGGTAACTCTAGTAGCAGTTTGGAGGACAGAGCTAAGGAGGGAAGAGACCATTGCCATGGCCATGGAGTGCAGTTAAGGGTATGAGTATGCAATTTAAAATAATCCTTTGTCTTTCTTTAGATTTCTAAGAATCATAAAAGCAATTCATACTCATTATAGAACACTCAAATGAATATGTGGACATGCACATAATATAAAAAGGGGAAAGTTCACCTCTTCCATAAAAGTAACCTCAGCTTACTGATATGAATCCTTTCCAGACAGTTTGCTTTTCCTACTCACACACACAAAGACACACACACACACACACACACACATACACACACACTCATACATGAATATCCCCATACTTATTTGGGCAAGCTGGATGTTGATCCTATCTTCCTAGGGCTCACAGGTGTCTATTGAGCTCTCAGCCATATGAGTCTGATGATCAGGACAGTGATGTGGGATGGAGATATGGATTTGGGAGCCATCCCTATTTAAAATATAGAAAGTAAACGTGATACATAGGGGGAATTCATAGTGTGGGAGGGCGGAGGGCAAAAGAGAATTGAGAAATACTACATTTAAGGGGTTGGCAAGGAAAGATAGGAGCATAGAGAAAGAGAGAGACTGGAGAGTAGGAGGAACATCAGGAAAGTATAATATTATCAATGTCCAAAGAAAAGGAATTTTAAAGAGGGCACATGTGATCATTAGTGTTAACTACTGCTGAGAGGTCAAGCCAGTGAAGGACTGAAGACTGTCCGTTGGATTTCACAACAAAGAATTTCTGAACTCTGTCTTGATTTCAGCCCTCACCATCACTAGCCTGGATGTCTACAGTAGCCTCTTAGCTGGGCTGCTGGTCTCTGATTGATTCTTCACATTGCTGCCAAAATGACCTTTCTAAAATGAAACCCTGTCAGTCCTCTTCTAAAAATACTGTGATAGTCTCCCAGTGCTACAAGATGAGGCTACCTCTTTAGGATGCTACCTCTTTAGGATGGCATGAACATCTTAGTTCTCATCTTCTCCACTCTCCATTACTTCCAACACACTCTAAGCTTCAGTAGTGCTGAATAGTTTATACTTCTCTGAAAACATTGTGAGTTTTCACTCCTCTGTGTTCACAATGTTATGTCTGCCAGGAATTCCCTTCCTCCTTTATCTGCCTAGCAAATGCCTATTCTATCTTCGAAACCCGACTCAGACATCACCTCCTCTGGGAAGCTATCTTTAATTCTCCTAGCCTGACCTTGTCCTCCAACTTTTCTTCCTTTTGTTGCATATTTCACACAGTATTATGAATTTTGACTACATTTCTGTCTCATTTACTGAATTGTAAGTTTCCTGAAGGCAAGAAATGTATCTTTTTAAAACTTTTACTTTAGCTTCAGAGGTACATGTGTAGATTTATTTTATAGGTAAATTCATGTCACAGGGGTTTGTTGTACAGATTATTTTGTCACCTAGGTACTAATACCCAATAGCTATTTTTTCTCATTCTTTCCCTCCTCCCACCCTCCACCCTCTAGAAGACCCCAGTGTCTGTTGATCCCTTCTTTGTGTCCATGCATTATCATTCAGCTCCCACTTATGAGTGAGAGCATGTGGTATTCGGTTTTCTGTTCCTGTGTTAGTTTGCTAAGGATGACGGCCTCCAGCTCCATCCATGTTCCTGCAAAGGACATAATCTCATTTTTTTATGGCTATGTAGTATTCCATTGTGTATATGTACCACATTTTCTTTATCCAATTTGTCATCGTTGGGCATTTAGATTGATTTCTTGTCTTCTTTTTGTGTGTGTGAATAGTGCTGCAACGAACATATGTGTGCATGTGTCTTTACAGTAGAAAGATTTATATTCCTTTGGGTATATACACAGTAATGAGATTGCTGGGTCATATGAATCTCTTTCTTATACCATATACAAAAATCAACTCAAGATGGATAAAACATTTAAATGTAAAACCCAAAACTATAAAAACCCTGGAAGACAACCTAGGCAATGCCATTCTGGATATAGGAACTGGCAAGGATTTCATGACAAAGATGCCAAAAGCAATCACAACAAAAGCAAAAATTGGCAAACGGGATCTAATTAAACTTAAGAGATTCTACACAGCAAAAGAAACTATCAACGAAGTTTGATCTCAGTACAACCTACAGACAACCTACGGCATGGGAGAAAATATTTGCAAACCATGCATCAGACAAATGTCTAATATCCAGCATCTATAAAGAACTTTAACAAATTTACAAGAAAAAACAAAATCAAAAAACCATTAAAAAGTGGGCAAAAGACATGAACAGACATTTTTCAAAATAAATATACATGTGGTCAAAAAGCATTTGAAGAAAATCTCAATATCACTGATCATTAGAGAAATACAAATCAAAACTACAATGAGATACCATCTCACACATAAAATAAAATGGCTTTTATTTTTCCATGCAATTGACTCTATCCTAACAGAAACATTCATACTTCTATTTTTTTTTTTCCTCAGAGCAATCTCGACAATGCTACCTGCTTCTATTTTCATTTGAATTATATACCTGAGGTAGATCCTCTTCTAGATCTACCAGTGGGAATGGCTACTATGAAAAAGTGAAAAAATAATAGATGCTGGCAAGGTGGTGGAGAAAAGGGAACACTTACACACTGTTGGTGGGAGTGTAAATTTGTTCAACCATTGTGGAAAGCAGTGTGGCGATTCCTAAAAGAGCTAAAATAGGGAAATGTATCTTATTCATGTCTGTGTCTTCACCACTTGGCATAGTACTTGGTGCATAGCAGGTTTCTCAAGGATTATTTTGAGGGAATTTATCCTCAAACAATTATTAGATAGTATCTTTATTATTATTATTTTTTTTAGAAACAGAGTCTCTCTGTCTCCCAGGCTACAATGCAGTGGCGAAATAATGGCTCACTGCTGTCTTGAACTCCTGGGCTCAAGTGATCCTCCTACCTCAGCCTCCTGAGTAGCTGGCACTGCTGGTGTGTGCCACCACACCTGGTTAAATTTTAAAATTTTGTAGAGACAGGGTCTTGCTATGTTGACAAGGCTGGTCTTGAACTCCTGGCCTCAAGTGATCCTTCTGCCTTGGATTCCTAAAGTGCTAGGATTAGAGGCATGAACCACCATGCCTGGCCAGTATCTTTAAAAGTAGAGTTATTTATTTTTATGATTTTTCAGATGAGGAATTTGAGACCAAGATTTATAATTCATACAAAATAAAAACTAGAGGGAAGCTTAAATATCATTTAGTTGAGACCTGTCGTTTTGCAAATCAATAAACTCAAGTTCAGAGGGTGACTTGTCCCAGATCAGTCAGGGAGCCAGAGACCCAGGTGCAGATCAGAATCCAGTCTTCTGGTTCTCACTAGGGTGCTTTTCAAATAGCCACTTGCCTGGTTGTCAGGTGGCATGGCTACCAGTTATATCCCTTTTCTTCTGAAAAGCCAGGCTGACAGGGTTGATAAATTAGTAGTTGATTCTGATACTGATGGAAAACAGGTTCTGTAAGCTTATTTTTATTATGATATGGAGGAACTCTAGTTCATTGGGAAACAAATCCCTTCACTAACTTGGCTGGGAAAAGGGCCTTTTTGCCTTTTCTCCCATTCTTCTTCCTGCTGTGTGGAATGCTTTTGTAATGGTTGGAACTCTGCCAGACATCTTGGACTATGAGGTAACCTTGAAAACTGAAGCCATTTGCCAAGTTTTTGGAACAGAGATTAGCCTACATCTCTGATGTCACTGGGAAGAGTCAATATGAAATCTGCACTGTTTCCATTTGGACTTCTTTTGTTTGAGAGTGTCATATAATAAACTTTCAATTTGCTTGAGCGACTATTATTTGGCTTTTATTTTTCCATGCAATTGACTCTATCCTAACAGAAACATTCATACTTCTATTTTTTTTTTCCTCAGAGCAATCTCGACAATGCTACCTGCTTGTATTTTCATTTGAATTATATACCTGATGTAGATCCTCTTCTAGACATTTACATTTCACTTAGCTCTGACAGGCAATCTGTCACTTTGCTGGGGTGAAGGCAATCTCCTAAAAAAAACCCCCCAAACCCCAAAACATTAGAAAGCAAGTTGTTTCAGCAACTTAATGCCTGAGGCTCTGACACATTAACTCCAACTGACAGAATAAACTGTTACACATTTAAGCACCTTTTTACCTTAAGTGAATTTCGTCAGACATGGAGCCTCTAACACGTTCAAGAGGGGGCCAGGGAGAATCCTTCTGACATCCTTTCTGAATGTTAAGAAAAGAAAGAATGTATAAACTATAAACCTATGTGATGGAAGAAAAGTGTCATTAGGGCTGAGGATGAATCTCCCAGAGACATTTTTCTTTTCTTGACATGGATGTAGGTTATTTCCATTACTACCTTTGCTTAGTGTAAAATGTCCATTACTGTAACTTGTGAAAGAGTCCTCATCGTTGCGTTGGCTACCAGGCGTAAGGATCCATAGAATACCGTAGCCATCTTCGGTTGCTTTCTTATGGACTCTCCTCTCTTGCTTCTAACAAGCTTTCTTTTGTAAGGCAATGTGGTTTGTGTCATAAAATATAAACTTAATTAAGCTCTGTTAGGTGCTGCATTCCTTGTGGAAAAGGGAAAATGGATGAACTATAATAAAGAAGAATTGGCCTAGGCAAACATTTGTGCTATTTTTCACTGGCATTTCTGGAAATTAAGCTATTAAATCAGGAGAGCAGGTCAGGCTGGTTTGATATTTATTTTTCATTCCTTGACTGCAAAATAACAGGCTTAACTTATAATGACATAAAATCAACACCTACTGTGTTCCATTCATTAATTCTGTCATTCTATCAAAAACATCTCCCAGGTTTGTCTAATATGAGTTTTTTTTTTCCTTCATAAAAGCCCGAAGCATATTAGTCATAATGCCATTATATTCTACAAGCTTTAAAATGATTTCTATAATTCCTCTTATGCCCTGCCTAGGACTTTCTAGTAAGATAACAAAGCTGAGTGCATTAGAAAGTTCTGTGTCTTATAAAAATGTATTGGCATTTTTTTCAAAGCTCTGGTGGTCTTTTACCAGTTCTCAGTATTTTCAGAACATTGTAAACAATTTACTAAAGGCATAAACTATCTAAATGCTGAGGCATATTAATTCAGATCTTATTTATTTCAGCTTAAACTTTGTAAGAGCTTGTTTCAAAATCATGTTTTCCAAAGTTTTCATTATTTTCCAGTTGGGTAAGTTGGTTTTCTCTGCCATTTAAAACATTTATATATATTAGATTTGTCTTGTTCTCAAAATATTTTCTGTCTTAGATGATGGAGGTATTTCAACTTTTTCTCTTTTCCTTAATTTTATGCAAAGCTTCCTTTCATTTCCTTTACTTAAATCATACAACCATCTTAAGAAAAACAGTACAGATTATTGGTCTATTTATTTTGTCACTGAAATGAGAATTTTACACAGTTGCCTAACAGCCCATCTTTTTTCTAGATTGAACGTTTTCTGACATTGGAGATGTGTTTATGTCTCTGAGCTCATTTCCTGCATCCAGCCAATGCTCCATTTGTTGAATTGAGTTGAAAACAACGGAACCAGAAAACAGAACTTCTTGACTTGTGCTCACCAAGATCGTGTTTATGTAAAACTAGTTTGACCTAATAATTAAAAAAAAAAATTTTCCTTCACTAAAGCCAGACATTTTGTGGTTATACAAATACAATATTATGAGTTTATTTGACTTCCTACTCTTGAGTTTTTCATATGAAGAGGTTCAAACCAGTGAAAGAACTTCTCAGGTATTTGGTCAGCCGCTCTACACTCTACTTTACAAATGTCTCCTTGTCTTGATTGTGAAGTCCCTGTGATCAGGGAAGGTCATGTTTATCTCTGTAGCCCCTGTGTCCCATGCAGGGTACATCTGAGCACCAAACATTTGTTGAATAATAAGTGACCAACAAATATAGATTAAACTAACAAATGGATGCTATGTTATTGGGGAAGTATAAGACTAATTACCAAATTCATTTTTGACTGTTTAAAAAGGCATTCTTTTTGCTTGTTGTCTTGGTATTTCATATATTACCTTTCCACAGTACTTTGTGTATTTTTTTTCAAAGTAAGGAAGAGTAGAATATTACAGACCAAAGCCTGAGGGGGAGAGAAGTAATGGAAAAAGAAGCAACCTTTTAAAAGCTGGTGATAGGCAAACAGAGGGTGGGCTCTATGTTTCCTCCACAAGAGTGTTTCAGATGAACTCAGACTACTGATATCCTAGAAAAGACTGACTACAAAAGCCTTGGAAATAGAAGGATCTGGGTGGCCAATGGCCATGTGAACTTTGGCTCCTGCCTGAGGCCAAGGTGCCAGGAGGGGAGCTCTCTCTGGCTCTAAATACTCTCAGAGTAGTGTTACCTGACAGGGAAGATGAACTTTATTCTCTATTTCTGTCAGAATGACTGGTGTAGCTGTATATATTTGTTAGATGGTGCCTATCTTGGAGTTCATAGGTGGAATTTTTTGAGGTAAGGATATTAAATAGATGTTTAATTGAAGCTACTTTGAAATAATTATGAAATACTTTTTTTTTTGAGGCAGAGTCTCGCTCTGTCACCCAGGCTGGAGTGCAGTGGTGCAATCTCAGCTCACTGCAAGCTCCACCTCCCGGCTTCACGCCATTCTCCTGCCTCAGCCTCCAGAGTACCTGGGACTACAGGTGTCTGCCACCATGCCCAGCTAATTTTGTTTTGTATTTTTAGTAGAGACAGGGTTGAAATACATTTTTAAGAACAGAAATCCACTGACTCTAACAATATCCCCTGCAAATTTTTACTTATAATTTACAATTAAATTATAACTTCAAAGCACCTGGGATGAAATTATTTTCTATGTAACTGATGGCACTCAATAAGCCATGATGTTATGGGCTTGGACTCCTCTACCTCCTTTGGGAAAGTGAAGGTGTCCTGTTGCTGTTAAGTTCAATGAGAAGTGAGCAGGTGTGATACTTGGGCATTTTCACCTCTGAAGGCTCCCGGAGATCTCTGGGCTGACCTGGTAACCTGAGGCACTGTTTGCAAAGCTGACTGCAACAGTTTCTCCTCTCCCTATGTGTATGTGCTTTGTTGATGTGCCTTGATGCTGCTCTCATTGAGAGATGCAGTCTCACTCCCCACCCCTTGAGTCTGGGCTGGCCTTGGGACTCTGATCAGTAGAAGGTGGTATCATGAGAATTCCAAACATAGGCCTTAAAGCTCCAGTCCTCACTCCCTTAGAATGCTTATCTGTAATTACCATTTGGTGAAATTTGATGTAACCGACAAGAAGATGAGAGGTCATATAAAGCAGAGACAGTCAGTCTAGCTAAGTCCCCAGATCCATTAGCCAACAGCCAGCAACAGCTGCCAGCCATGTAGAGTAGCCCAGTTTAGACCACCTGGCACCATTGTGGCCAGATACCTGCAGCTGCAGAAATGGCCCAGGCAAAACCAATAGAAGAGCTGCCCAGCTGAGCCCAGGCCAAATTGCTGTTCCACAGAATCATGAGCACACACACTCCTTGTTTTAAACCAGTAACCTTTGGGGTAATTTGTTATATGGCAATGGGTAACTATACCTTAGAAAAGGACCCTTTCCTGCATTTGAACAGTTCAGGATATCCCTTCAGACTGCTTTTAGCACTCTACCAACTCTACTTGTCCCCACTCCCGTGATGCTCCCTTTGATTTACACTTGCTTTGTGGCTCTCTTCCTCTGGCCTCTTTAGACTTGAGGCTTGGTTTGGAGAGTTTGTTTTGATTCATGACTCCAGGCTCATCCTGGGATGCTGGGCCTCCTGGTTGTCCTTTGGCCCCACACTTTTTAGCCTGAAGGCCAAGCCAGCTGTAATGTGGTTATCAGGAGCCTGGCCCTGTGGTGTCATCCAGGGACCCTGATTCATCAGGAGGGGACTTCAGAGGCAACAGTTCTTGAATAAAGTTTGGCTCACAGGGTCATGGAGCCTCAGTGAGAGCTGTGTTGTGTTTACCATAGCCTATCTGTACCCAGATCATACTCGTGCTCACTGTTTTATTGATTGTTCAAAAGAGGCAAATCTAATCACATTCCCAATCTCTTTGAAGTACCCCATTGCTCTTAAACCCAAATTCTTTTCTCCAAGCTCACAAAGCCTTGCATGTTTGTTTCCCACCTGATTTAATCATCTCCTCTCTCTCCACTGATGTCCCCACGTGCTCTGTGCTTCAGAGTGGACTCATTTCATATTCTTGAATGTGTCTTGCTGATTACCCCTGCCTTTGTTTCTGTCTCTGTCTGGAAAATTTTTCCTCTCTTTTCTCTTCTTATTCTTCCCTTTCTCTGTTTGAAAGTTATTTTTTATTTTGTCACATTATGACATAAATTTAAAGAGCCAAATAGTTCTCTAAGAAGTTTTGTAAAAATCAGTGATCTTATGGCCGCTTCATCCATTCCCTGCCCCCAGAGCTAACTGTTTTCAACTCTTTTGGCTATTTCTTTTGGTATTGGTAGCTGTATGTCTAAATGACATGATTATGTTTTTGCTACTTGTTCTTTTTTCAATGTTAGACATCATCTATTGATTTCCCACTAAGGAAGAGGAAACTTGAGTTTCCTTCTCCCCTTCTTACCTACATATGTAAATATATACACATGAACACATATGTTTCTAATACAGTAATATTATAAATTTGGAGTTATTCATAGCTGAGTCATGTGGTAGGCTGGGATAACTTTATCTTCTTTGCATAAATCCTCTGATTTGCTTAATAATTATCATGTTTGTTTTCTTGCTTAATTCTCTTCCTCTGTAACACTGACTTATTCCCAAACTCTCCTTCAGAAGGGTGAATATCTCTTCAGTGCATTCAAACTCTTAAGATTTTTCTCCCTCAAAGTCCCATGGAAATTATGTCCTTCAGTTCTTAAGAACATTTTTTGAGTTATTTACTGGATAATTCCATCTCTTCTTTTTCTCTTTCTGAAAAGTTTATTAGTCGGATGTTGGACCTTTGAACTGATTTTCTAATTTTAAAAAATTGATTTATCTCCTATTTTCTAACCCTTCATGTGTTTGTTATGCTTTCTAAAGATACCCTTAAGTATATTTTCTTACATTTCCATAGTTTAAAAAAGAGATTTCTACTATCATTTTAAATTTCTATTATAGGAATGTTAAAAATGTTGCTCTGTAAATATTTCATGTTTTTCTTTTCTTGGAGATGGAGTCTTGCTCTGTCACCCAGGCTGGAGTGCTGTGGCTAGATCTCGACTCACTGTAAACTCCGCTTCCCAGGTTCATGCTATGCTCCTGTCTCAGCCTCCTGAGTAGCTGGGATTACAGGCATGCGCCGCCACACCTGGCTAATTTTTGTATTTTTAGTAGAGATGGGGTTTCACCATGTTGACCAGGCTGGTCTCAAACTTCTGACCTCAACTGATCCCCCTGCCTCAGCCTCCCAAATTGCTGGGATTACAGGCGTGAGCCAGCGCACTCAGCAATATTTCATGTTTTATGGACACAAAATTCATTCAATATTCAACAAACACTTATTTATTTAAGTTTCATTAGAGATGGGATTTTGCTATGTTGACCAGACTGGACTACAGGCATGTGCCACTGTGCCTGACAACAAATATTTATTTAATGTCCATGTTGTGGGTTGAATTGTGTCCCCTGCCACAAATTCGTATGTTGAAGTCCTATCCCCTGTATCTCAGATGTGATCTTATTCAGAAATAGTGTCTTTATAGAGGGAATCAGGTTTAAAAAAGATTATTGGGATTGATTCTAATCCAATATGACTGGCGTACTTAATAAAAAGGAGAAATTTAGACACAGAAACAGACACAGAGGGAAGGTGAGGTGAAGATACAGAGGAGAGATACATTAGTGAGATGAAGGTGGAGGTTGGAATGATGCCTCTACAAACCAAGGAGCACCAAAGATTGCCAGAAAACCACCAGAAGATAGGAGAGAGATGAAAAAGATTATCCTGCACAACCCTCCATAGGAACCAATCCTTCCAACACCTTGATTGCAAACTTCCAGCCTCTAGATCTATGAGACAAGAAATATAATCTTTGGCCACCTTATTTTTGGTACTTTATTACAGTAGCCCTAGGAAACTAATACAGCCTACTATTTATTAGGCAATGTTCAGATGATTGGAATACATCATTCAACAAAATACAATTTTTATCCTCATTCTAGTGGAGAGTAATGGACCAGGAGCCATAAATACCTGTTAGAATGTAATAGATGTTGTGGCTAAAAGGAAGAGTATAGCAGGGAAAGGGGGATTAGAAGTGTGTGTGTGTGTGTGTGTGTGTGTGTGTGTGTATGGTGGGTGAGGGTGGGGGGACACTGAAGGTAAGCAGCATTGTGAAAGTAACACTTGACCAAATACAAAGATAATGAAGGAGTTATCCAAAGGTTGTTTGTGGGGACAGTGTTCCAGGAAGGGGAACAGTGTCTTGGTAAAGGGAACAGCTAAAGTCAAGTACCTAAGGCAGTGTGCCTTGTGTGTTGGAGAAGCCAGGAAATTAGCATGGCTGCAACAGAGTGAGTGAGAGGGAGTCAAAAGATGTGACATTATGAAAGTGGGATGCGATGTGGTGTGGGTGGGCCAGATTATCTTTTGGATGAGGGAGTGAGATTAATTTATGTTTTAAAAGGATCACTGGTTGCTGTGTAGTAGGACAGGATTGGCTATGGGAGTATGTCAGAAAGAAAGGAGTCAAGGATTAATTCAAGGTTTGTAGCTTGGGCAAATGAAAAAATGGAAGTCTCTATTGTTTCTTCTCTTATTTTGTTGAAGATGTCAAAAAAATTTTGGTGAAGTTGACTTCTTCTCTGTTTGCAGCCTCAGTTTCTTCTAGTTTGCTTTTTTTTTTTTTTTTCCTTGAGACAGGGTCTCACTCTTTTGCCCAGGCTAGAGTACAGAGGCACAATCTTGGCTCACTGCAGACTTGACCTCCTGGGCTCAAGCAATCCTCCCACCTCAGCCTCTCAATTAGCTAGGACTACAGATGTGTGCCACCATGCCTGGCTAATTTTTTAATTTTTTGTAGAGATGGGGTTTTGCCATGTTGCTCAGGATGATCTTGAACTCCTGGGCTCAAGGAATCCTGCCCCGTACTCCCAAAGGGCTGGAATTACAGGTGCGAGCCACCATGGGCTGCCCTAGTTTGCCTTTTTGAATTATTTGTTTGCTTTAGAATAGATATCTGCCTTCCATCTTAGATGATTTCTTACAATGTCCAATAATTCTTGACTGTTTGCATTTAGGAGTGGGGCACAAAAAACCTATTTGGAAGGTTTATGTTCATGTGGAAGGTGGGACATGTTTGTTAATTGTGGTCTTCACTGTATGGCAACCTTTTTAGGCCATGTGGTTAGGTAATCCCCCAGCTATAGACCATTCTTGTATTTTGTCTTCAGTTATTCAGGTTCCTTAGAAAAGAACTTTCCAGTCATAGAGAACAGAATGCAAGTCTGTCCAGGTTGCTAAGTGGTTTAAGAGAGTTAAGACTCTTAACATTCAGTGTGAGACTTATTTCCAGTAGGGTTCCTTTTTGCCTTGGGCTGTACCTTGTGTCTTTAGTCCAAGGACCTGTTCTACCCTCTCCAAAAGAAAAGCCTTAAGTGCCTTGCCACGGTAGGTGATGGGCAGGTGCCAGGCTGCGCAGTGTGAAGGAGGAGATCGAGTTCCCTCTTAGAGTTTCAATCAGTGCACTGGTTTTAAAGCCATCTTCACCACTGCTTTCTGAGGTACCAGGTGTCATGAGTTCTACAGCACTGAGGGGTTCAGCAGCACGAATGATGTTGCTTTGTGATTCTTCGCTCTGCCGGTTGAGAGTCAGTTTTCTCAACTCAGCTAAGGCATTTTCCATTTGTCAATCTGCTTTCCAAATTCCCAGAGTTTTTGTTGGCATCTTCTTTCCCATCCTCTTTGCCCTTGTAGGCTTATGTGTCTTTTATTTTAAAAATTCTCTTACTTTCATTTTAGTGGATTTTGCCATTGTTAACCAGATGTTCTCTTCTTCTTCTCTGGGTTAGCCACTGTGGGTCCTTCCGTACTCAGCTCAGATGCTACTTCTGTTAGGAAGTCTTGAAGTTTGAGGTAGGTGCACCACTGCTGTTTCCATAGTTTTCTGTATTTCCCTATACCTGTTCTTTTCACATGGTGTTGGAACTACCTGGTTACTACCTGTTTCCTCAGCAGACTATAATCTCTACAGGGGCAGGGGTGATGTCTGTCTTATTCAACATTATATCCCTGGAACCTAACATAGTGTCTAATACATAATAGAGATTCTAAAACATTTGTTGACTCATTACTTAAATACTCCTTAATAACATCCATAGCACTTTGAACTCTAACCATCCTTCTTGTTGAGAGAGCCTGCTGCTATTTGCTATTTTCTTTGACAGCACACACCACACCCCCAGGAGCGTCTGCCTCACAGACCTATCACGAGGCTCTTTGAACTTAACACAAGAAGCACATTTCCAACAACCCTGCTGGGAAGAGAATAACACTTTGGTGGAGAGCTTTCCTACAACTGTGTGACAAGTCTCCGATGTGCTCTTCTGTTCCATCTCTTCTCCCACCAGATTCTTTATCTCAAACACTCTTTGAACAGTCATCAAAAACCCTAAATCTTCTTCTCAGTGTGCTATCTATAGATTAGTAAGTCAACCACCTCCAGCACATCAGGTTTTCAAACCCTGGCATCTCAGCTTATCGATTTGGATCTTCTGACAAAATGCACCACAACTGTGTGTTTTCATTTTGTGCCATAGAAAATGCCTTTGCTAAGGAAACCCTTTAGTTAAAACCAGCTTCGGGCATCTGGGAACTCACATCCTGGCACACTGTAGATCAAAGGGAGAATCGTGCACTTGAAAAGCCCAGCTTTCTTAATTAATTATAAATTCCTCAATTAGGAAAAGATTTTGACATGATAAAAAAATTACGATTTCACAAAAGTTAGTTCTTCTTTCCCCCGGCCCCAAGACTGTTCTAGACTTCCTTTGAAAGGAATATTTTCCCCCAACTTTTCTTCTATGTTCACTTTGTAACCATACAATTCTATGGTAGAGGAGAAATAAATACATCTGCAGCACAGATATAGTAAAATGAGGTATTAGGACCCAAGTAGATATAGGAAGTAGAAAACTGTGATACACATGGGAAGTAATACTGTCTTCCTGACTTCCCTGACTCCATCCTGCTACTTCCCATTCTGGGTTAGTCAGCTACACTAGTCTCCAGTCCAGCCTGGTACTTCTCTATAGCACTCACAGCACGTGTATGATCATGGTTCAGTGCCTGTCTTCCTCGACAGCTGTGACTCCCACAAGGGCAAGCACTATGTCTGTCTTGTTCACTGCTGTGCTCCAGTGGCTAGAACAGAATTTAGCACTTGGGAGGCACTTAAAAACTTTCTTAAAAAAATGTAAGGATGAATAAATTATGATACGGTGAGGAAGATTACTTGCAAAGATGGCTGTAGCAATTCTTCATGCTGCTTTGTAATGAGACTTTGCTACTCTGCTTTGAAGGGTGAAGTCTGTGCCCTCCACACCGTGAATCTGGGCTGGTTTGTGACTTACTTTGACCAGTAGAATGTGGCAGAGTGACATTTTGTGACATTTGAGGTGAAGTTTTAACAGGACTTGTAGATTCTTTTTTCATTGTCTTGAAAACAATCCACCATTGAGGAAGCCCAGATAAAAGGCTGGCTCGGTGGAGGAGAACTGAGGTGCCAAGCGAAAAGACTCGCCAACTGCCGCATACAGAAATGAGGTTTTCCAGATCAAACCAGCCGTGGTCAACCAGCCACCCGGTCACAAACATAAGCCCAGGTGGAGCAGAGGTGAGCTATTCCAACTAAGTCCTGCCCACATCGCTGACCGTAAGAATGTGAGCAAGCAAATGATCAGTTTATACCAATAACTTTTGGGAGTGATTTATTATGTAACAATTATTAATACGGAAGGATCTTCAGGTTTTGCTCGATAGGGGAGTTTCCCTCCTGACTCGAATTAGAGAGTCTGTAAAATTCAACACTCCATGGCTTCATCATAGAACCAAAGGTAAAAGCCATTTCTGGGTAAGTTAAAGCAGCCATAGGCAATTTATACAGAGCAAATCAAACTGAATTCCAGGATAACAGATCTGGCACACAGAATGATAAAATATAGTTGATGAATAGTTCATTTTTAAAGAAAATCATATGTATGAATTCACCTCAATTATAGAAGGGATGCATAGTAATTATAGAAAATTTGGAAAAGTCAGATCATTATATAGAAATAATAGAATTATATAAAAATTCAAAAATATGAATATTATTACTTATAATGCATTATTACTATTATCACTCCTATTAATAGTAATATATGTTAGTGGCTTCTGTGCCCTAGATCTTCCAAACTGCCTTGGTAATGTCCTTTCTATTCAGAAACAGGAGACTTCATTTATTCCAATCTTCTTTTGCTTGTCTTATAATAAAGTTTTCAGATGTCTACATGTTAGATTGGCATATGTCTTCTTAGGTTTATGCTTATTAGCTTTAAGCAGACTTTTATAGTTACTATAAGAAGATTATTTAAAAAGTTAGATATGACAGTTGCTGTATCAATTATCTATTATTGATAATATTTTTACATAGTTTTAAAATTGGAGTTTTGACATATACTTTGATCAAATAGTTTGGTAGAATGTTTTAAAATTTCTAAATGTGTGGACTTTTTACTACTAATTACTGCTACTATATTATTGTTAGGAATTTATTATAGTCAGGGAAAGTGAGTTACAATTTTTACTTGTTTTTTTTTTTCAAGGTGTATAATATGATGACTTGATTTACATCTACATTATGTAATAATTACAATAAAATTAATTAGCACATTCATCGCCACTCATGGTGTGCATTAGATCCCCAGAACTGGTTTGTCTAATAACTGAAAGTTTGTAACCTTTTTTTTAAAAAAAGTATTTTTTATTTCAATAGGTTTTTTGGGAACAGGTGGTGTTTGGTTGCATGAATAAGTTGTTTAGTGGTGATTTCTGAGATTTTGGTGCACCCGTCATCCAAACAGTATACACTATACCCAGTGTGTAGCCTTTTATCCCTCAACCTCCTCCCACGCTTTCACCCCAGTCCCCAAAGTTCATTGTATAATTCTTTTTTTTTTTTTTTTTGAGACGGAGTCTCGCTCTGTCGCCCAGGCTGGAGTGCAGTGGCGCAATCTCGGCTCACTGCAAGCTCCGCCTCCCGGGTTCCCGCCATTCTCCCGCCTCAGCCTCCGAGTAGCTGGGACTACAGGCGCCCGCCACCTCGTCCGGCTAGTTTTTTTTTTTGCATTTTTTAGTAGAGACGGGGTTTCACCGTGTTAGCCAGGAGGGTCTCGATCTCCTGACCTCGTGATCCACCCGCCTCGGCCTCCCAAAGTGCTGGGATTACAGGCTTGAGCCACCGCTCCCGGCCATCATTGTATAATTCTTATGCCTTTGTGTCCTCATAGCTTAGCTCCCACTTATGAATGAAAACATGAGATGCTTGGTTTTCCATTCCTGAGTTATTTCACTAAGAATAATAGTCTTCGATTCCATCCAGGTTGCTTTGAATGTCATTATTTCATTCTTTTTTATGGCTCAGTAGCCCATGGTATATATACTACATTTTCTTTCTCCACTCATTGATTGATAGGCATTTGGGCTGGTTCCATATTTTTGCAATTGCAAATTGTGTTGCTATAAACATGCATGTGCAAGTATCTTTTTTTATATGACTTCTTTACCTCTGGGTAGATACCTAGTAGTGGAATTGCTGGATCAAATGGTAGTTCTACTTTCAGTTCTTTAAGGGATCTCCACACTGTTTTCCATAGTGGTTGTACTACTTTACATTCCCACCAGCAGTGTAAAAGTGTTCCCATTTTACCACATCTATGCCAACGTCTATTATTTTTTGATTATGGCCATTCTTGCAGGAGTAAGGTGGTATCACATTGTGGTTTTGATTTGCATTTCCCTGATCATTAGTGATGTTGAGCATTTTTCCATATGCTTGTTGGCCATTTGTGTATCTTCTTTTGAGAATTGTCTATTCATGTCCTTAACCAACTTTTTGATGGGATGGTTTGTTTTTCTCTTGCTGATTTGTTTGAGTTCCTTGTAGATTCTGGATGTTAGTCCTTTGTCAGATGTATAGACTGTGAAGATTTTTTTTCTCACTCTGTGGGTTATCTGTTTACTCTGCAGATTGTGTCTTTTGCTGTACAGAAACTTTTTAGTTTAATTAAGTTCCATCTATTTACCTTTGTTTTTGTTGCATTTGCTTTTAGGTTCTTTGTTATGAAGTCTTTCCCTAAGTCAATGTCCAGAAGGGTTTCTCCAGTGTTATCTTCCAGAATTTTTATGGTTTCAGGTCTTAGATTTAAATCTTTGATCCATCTTGAGTTGAGTTTTGTATAAAGTCAGAGATGAAGGTCCAGTTTCATTCTTTTACATGTGGATTGCCAATTGTACCAGCACCATTTGTTGAATAGGGTGTCCTTTTCTCAGTTTATGTTTTTGTTCGCTTTGTTGAAGATCAGTTGGCTATAAGTATTTGGGTTTATTTCTGAGTTCTCTATTCTGTTCCATTGGTCTATGTGCCTATTTTTATGCCAGTACCATGCTGTTTTGGTGACTATGGCCTTACAGCATAGTTTGAAGTCAAGTAATGTGATGCCCCCAGATTAATTCTTTTGGCTTAGTCTTGCTTTGTCTATGTAGGCTCTTTTTGGATTCATATGAATTTTAGAATTGTTTTTTCTAGTTCTGTGAAGAATGATAGTGGTATTTTGATGGGAATTGCATTGGATTTGTAGATTGCTTTTAGCAGTATGGCAATTTTCACAATATTGATTCAACCCATCCCTGAACATGGGATGTGTTTCCATTTGTTTGTGTCATCTATGATTTCTTTCAGGAGTGTTTTGTAGTTTTCCTTGCAGAAGTTTATTATTCTGCTTTCATGCTGCTGATAAAGACATCCACAACTGGGCAATTTACAAAAGCAAGAGGTTTAATGGACTTACAGTTCCACGTGGCTGGGGAGGCCTCACAATCAGGGTGGAAGGCAAGGAGAAACAAGCCACATCTTACATGGATAACAGCAGGCAAAAAAGAAAGCTTGTGCAGGGAAATTCCCCTTTTTAAAACCATCAGATCTCATGAGATTTATTCACTATCATGAGAATAGCATGGGAAAAACCTGCACCCATGATTCAGTTACTTCCACTGAGTCCCTCCTACAACACCTGGGAATTGTGGGAGTTACAATTCAAGATGAGATTTGCTTAGAGACACAGCCAAACCATATCATTCCGCCCCTCCAAAATCTCATGTCCCCACATTTCAAGTCTTAACTAATTTCAGCATTAACTCAAAAGTCTATAGTCCAAAGTCTCATCTGAGACAAGGCAAATCCTTTCCACCTATGAGCCTATAAAATCAAAAGCAAGTCAGTTACTTCCTAGATACAATGGGGGTACAGGTAGTGAGTAAATGCCGCTATTCCAAATGGGAGAAATTGGCCAAAACCAAGGGGCTACGCGCTCCATTCCTGTCCAAAATCCAGTGGGGCAGTCAAATCTTAAAGCTCTAAAATGATCTCCTTTGATTCCATGTCTCATAACCAGGTCACACTGGTGCAAGTAGTGGGCTCCCCCAGCCTTGGGCAGTTCCATTCCTGTGGCTTTGCAGGGCATAGTTCCCCTCCTGGCTGCTTTCACAGGCTGGCATTGAGTGTTTGTGGCTTTTCCAGGCACATGGTGCAAGCTGTCGGTGGATCTACTATTCTGGGGTCTGAAGGACGGTAACCCTCTTCTCACAGCTGCACTAGGCAGTGCCCCAATAGGGACTCTGGGGACTCTGACCCCACATTTCCCTTCCGCACTGCCTTAGCAGAGGTTCTCCATAAGGGCCCTGCCCCTGCAGCAAACTTCTGCCTGGGCATCCAGGCATTTCCGTACATCCTCTGAAATCTAGGTAGAGGTTCCCAAACCTCGATTTTTGACTTCTGTGTACATGCAGGCTCAACACCGCATGGAAGCTGCCAAGGCATGAGGCTTCCACCCTCTGAAGCAACAGCCCAAGCTGTCCTTGGTCCCTTTTAGTCATGGCTGGAACAGCTGGGACTCAGGGCACCAAGTCACTAGGATGCACACAGCAGAGGGACCCTGAACCCAGCCCACAGAACTATTTTTTTCCTTCTAAACCTCTGGGCCTGTGATGGGAGGGGCTGCTGCAAAGGTCTCTGACATGCCCTGGAGACATTTTCCCATTGTATTGGAGATTAACATTGGTTCCTCGTTACTTATGCAAATTCCTGCAGCTGCCTTGAATTTCTCCTCAGAAAATGGGATTTTCTTTACTATCCATTCTTTACATATTTCTTTACATATTGCCAGGCAGCAAATTTTCCAAACTTGTATGCTTTGTTTCCCTTTTAAAACTGAATGCCTTTAATAGTACCCAAGTAACCTCTTGAATGCTTTGCTGCTTAGAAATTTCTTCTACCAGATACCCTAAATTATCTCTCTGAAGTTCAAATTTTCACAAATCTGTAGGGCAGGGACAAAATGCTGCCAGTCTCTTTGCTAGAACATAACAAGAGTCACCTTCCCTTCAGTTCCTAACAAGTTTCTCACCTTCATCTGAGACCACCTCAGCCTGGATTTCATTGTCCATGTCATTATCAGCATTTTGGTCAAAGCCATTCAACAAGTCTCTAAGGTGTTCCAAACTTTCCCACATTTTCCTGTCTTCTTCTGAATCCTCCAAACTGTTCCAACCTCTCCCTGTTACCCAGTTCCAAAGTTGCTTCCACATTTTTGGGTATCTTTTTGGCAGCACCCCACTATTGGTACCAATTTATTGTATTAGTCTGTTTTCACGCTGCTGATAAAGAAGTACCTGAGACTGGGAAATTTACAAAAGAAAGAGGTTTAATGGACTTACAGTTCCAGATGGTTGGGGAGGCCTCAAAATCATGGTGGAAGGCAAGGAGGAGCAAGTCACATCTTACGTGGATGGCAGCAGGTAAAGAGAAGTTTTAAAAAGGGAAACCCCCCTTTTTGAAACCATCAGATCTCATGAGACTTATTCACTATCATGAGAATAGCCCAGGAAAAACCTTCCCCCATGATTCAATTACCTCCATTGGGTCCCTCCTACAACAGGTGGGAATTATGAGAGTTACAATTCAAGATGAAATTTGGGTGGGGACACAGCCAAACCATATCAAGGGTTCTTTCACCTGCTTGGTTAGGTATATTCCTGAGCATTTCTTTTTTTTTTGCAGCTATTATAAGAGGTTGAGTTCTTGATTTGATTCTCAGCTTGGTTGCTGTGGGTGTATAGCGGAGCTACTGATTTATGTACATTAATTTTGTATTCTGAAACTTGCTGAATTCATTTACCAGTTCTAGGAGCTTTTTGGATGTGTCTTTAGGGTTTTCTAGGTATACGATCATATCATCAGTAAACAGCGACAGTTGGACTTCCTCTTTACTGATTTGGATGCCTTTTATTTCTTTCTCTTGCTTGATTGCTCTGACTAGGACTTCTACGTTGAATAGAAGTGGTGAAAGTGGACATCCTTGTCATGCTCCAGTTTTCAGGGGAAATGCTTTTAACTTTCCCCCATTCAGTATAATGTTGACTGTGGGTTTATCATGGATGGCTTTTATTACCTTAAGGTATGTCTGTTGTATGCCGATTTTGCTGAAGGCTTTAATCATAAAGGGATGCTGGATTTTGTTAAATGCTTTTTCTGCATCTATTGAAATAATCATGTGATTTTTGTTTTAAATTCTGTTTATGTGGTGTATCACATTTATTGACTTGCAGATGTTAAACCATACCTGCATTCCTGGTACGAAACCCACTTGATCATGGTGGATTACCTTTTAGTATGCTGTTGGATTCAGTTAGCTAGTATTTTGTTGAGGATTTCTGCATCTATGTTCATCAGGGATATTGGTCTGTAGTTTTCTTCTTTTGTTATGTCCTTCCCTGATTTTCATATTAGGTTGATACTTGCTTCATAGAATGTTTTAGGGTCAATTCCCACTTTCTCTATCGTGTGGAATAGTGTCAATAGAATTGATACTGATTCTTCTTTGAATGTCTGAAAGAATTCAGCAGTGAATCCATCTGGTCCTGGACTTTTTTTGTGGGTAATTTTTCAAATTATCATTTCAATCTCACTGCTTGTTACTGGTCTGTTCAGAGTTTCTATATCATCCTGGCTTAATCTAGGAGGGTTGGTTAGTTCTAGGAATTTATCCATCTCCTCTTGGTTTTTAGTTTATGTGCATGAAGATGTTCATAGTATCCTTGGATAATCTTTTTTATTTCTGTGGTATCAGTAGTAATATTTCCCTTTTTGTTTCTAAATGAGCTTATTTGGATCTTTTCTCTTCTTTTCTTGGTTAATCTCACTAATAGTCTGTAATTTTATTTACCTTTTCAAAGAACCAGCTCTTTGTTTCATTTATCTGTTTTTTTTTTTTTTGCTTCAATTTCATTTAGTTCTGCTCTGATCTTCATTATTTATTTTCTTCTGCTAGGTTTGGCTTTGGATTGTTCTTGATTCTCCATTTCTGTGAAGTGTGACGTCAGATTGTTTATTTGTATTCTTTCAGACTTTTTGATGTAGGCATTTAATGCTATGAACTTTCCTCTTAGCACCACTTTTGCTGTATCCCAGCAGTTTTGTTAGGTTGTGTCAGTATTATTGTTCGCTCAAAGAATTTTTAAATTTCCATCTTGATTTCAAGAGCAGATTATTTAATTTCCATGTATTTGCATGATTTTGAGTGTTCCTTTTGGAGCTGATTTTCAATTTTATTCCACTGTGGTTTGAGAGAGTACTTGATGTACTTTTTGTTTTCTAAAATTTACTGAGCCTTGTTTTGTGGCCTATCATATGGTCTATCTTGGAAAATATTCCATGCTTCAATGAATAGAGTATATATTCTTCAGTCGTTGGGTGGAATGTTCTGTAACTATCTGTTAAATTCATTTATTATAGGGTATAGTTTAAGCCCATTGCTTCTTTATTGACTTTCTGTCTTGATGACCTGTCTAGTGCTGGTCAGTGGAGTATTAAAGCCCCCTGCTATTATTATATTGCCATCTATCTAATTTCTTAGGTCTGGTAGTAATTGTTTTTTTTTAAATTTGAAAGTTCCAATGTTAGGTGTGTATATATTGAGGACTGTGATACTTTCCTGTTGGACTGGTCCTTTTATCATTATACAATGTCCCCCTTTGATTTTTTTTTTAACTCCTGTTGCTTTAAAGGTTGTTTTGTCTAATATAAGAATAGATACTCCTGTTTGCTTTTGGTGTTTATTTGCATGGAATTTCTTTTTCCATCCCTTTACCTGAAGTTTATGTGAGTCCTTATGTGTTATGTGAATCCCTGAAGACAATAGAAACTTGGTTGGTGGGCCGGGCGCGGTGGCTCAAGCCTGTAATCCCAGCACTTTGGGAGGCCGAGACGGGTGGATCACGAGGTCAGGAGATCGAGACCATCCTGGCTAACACGGTGAAACCCCGTCTCTACTAAAAAATACAAAAAACTAGCCGGGCGAGGTGGCGGGCGCCTGTAGTCCCAGCTACTCGGGAGGCTGAGGCAGGAGAATGGCGTAAACCCAGGAGGCGGAGCTTGCAGTGAGCTGAGATCCGGCCACTGCACTCCAGCCTGGGCGGCAGAGCGAGACTCCGTCTCAAAAAAAAAAAAAAAAAAAAAAAAAAAAAAAGAAACTTGGTTGGTGGATTTTTAAAAAAATTATTATCATTATACTTTAAGTTCTGCTATACATGTGTAGAACGTGCAGGATTGTTACATAGGTACACATGTGCCATGGTGGTTTGCTGCACCCATCAATCTGTCATCTACATTAGGCATTTCTCCTAATGCTATCCCTCCCCTAGTCCCCCACTCCCCATCAGGCCCTGGTGTGTGATGTTCCCCTCCCTGTGTCCAAGTGTTCTCATTTTTCAACTCTGACTTACGAGTGACAACATGCAGTGTTTGGTTTTCTGTTCTTGTGTTAGTTAGCAGAGCATGATGGTTTCCAGCTTCATCCATGTCCCTGCATCCATGTCCCTTCATCCATGTCCCTGCAAAACATGAACTCATTCTTTTTTATGGCTACATAGTATTCCATGTTGTATATGCGGCACAGTCTCTTTATCCAGTCTATCATTGATGGGTATTTGGGTTGGTTCCAAGTCTTTGCTATTGTGAACAGTGCTGCAATAAACATACGTGTGCATGTGTCTTTATAGTAGAATGATTTATAATCCTTTGGGTATATATCCAGTAATGAGAATGCTGGGTCAAATGGTATTTCTGGTTCTCGATCCTTGAGGAATCACCACACTGTCTTCCACAATGTTTGAACTAATTTACACTCCCATGGTTGGTGGATTTTTATCCATTCTGTCATTCTGTATCTTTTAATTTGAGCATTTAGGTCATTCACATTCAACGTTAGTACTGAGATGTGAGGAACTGTTTTATTAATTGTGCTATTTGTTGCCTGAATACCTTGTTTTTTAAATTGTATTATTGTAATGTAGGTCCGTGAAATTTATATTTTAAGTAGGTTCTATTTTGGTGTATTTTGAGGATTTGTTTCAAGATTTAGAGCTTCTTTTAGCAGTTCTTGTAGTGCTTGGTTGGTAGTGGTGAATTCTCTCAACACTTGTTTGTCTGGAAAAGACTATGTTTATGAAGCTTAGGTTCACTGATACAACATTCTTGATTGATAATTATTTTGTTTAAGGAGGTTAAAGATAGGACTCCAATCCCTTCTAGCTTGTAGTGTTTCTGCTGATAATTCTGCTGTTAATCTGATACGTTTTTCTTTATAGGTTACCTGCTGCTTTTGCCTCACAGCTCTTAAGATTCTTTCCTTAGTCTTGACTTGAGATAACTACCTGATAACTCTGTGCCCAGATGATGATCTTTTTGTGATGAATTTCCCAGTTGTTCTTTGAACTTCTTGTATTTGAATGTCTAGATGTCTAGAAAGACCAGGGAAGTTTTCCTTAATTATTCCCTCAAAAATGTTTTTGAAACTTTCAGATTTCTCATCTTGCTCAGGAACACCAATTATTCTTAGGGTTGGACCCTTAACATAGTTCCAAACTTCTTTGAGGCTTTGTTCATTTTTTAATTCTTTTCCTTTGTCTTTGATGGATTGGGTTAATTTGAAAGCCTTGTGTTTGAGCTCTGAAGCTCTTTCTTCTGCTTGTTCAATTCTATTGCTGAGACTTTCTAGTGTATTTTGCATTTCTCTAAGTGTGTCTTTGATTCCCAGAAGTTGTGGTTTTTTTTTAAATTTATGCCGTTTTACTGAAGAATTTTCCTTTCATATCCTGTATCATGTTTTTGATTTCTTTAAGTTGGACTTCACTTTTCTCTGATTAGCTTAATAATTGACCTTCTGAGTTCTTTTTCTGGCAATCAGAGATTTCATCTTGGTTTGGATCCATTGCTGTTGAGCTATAGTGATCTTTTGGAGGTGTTAAAGAACCTTGTTTTGTCATATTAACAGAATTGTGTTTCTGATTCTTTCTCATTTTGGTAGACTATGTCAGAGGGGAGATCTGGGACTCAAGGGCTGCTGGTCAGAATCTTTTGTCCCATGGGGTGTTCCCTTGATGTGGTGTTCTCTGCTTTCTCTCAGGAATGGGGCTTCCTGAGAGCTGAACTGCAGTGATTGTTTTTGTTCTTCTGGGTCTAGACACCCAGTGGAGCTACTGGGCTCCAGGCTGGTACAGAGGAGTGTCTGCAAAGTCCTGTGATGTGATCCATCTTCAGGTCTTCCAGCCATGGATAACAGCACTTGTTCTGGTGGAGACAGCAGTGGAATGAAGTGAACCATCTGAGGGTCCTTGGTTGTATTTTTGTTAAGTGTGCTGGTTTTGTGTTGGTTGGCCACATCAGCTGTGGTACTATAGGGAGGACGCAAACTTGTCCTAGGGTTTTCTGGTTATGTATTCAGGTGTCTCAAGTGGTGGGCGAGGCCATAGAACTCCCAAGTGATTATGTCCTTTGTCTTCCACAACCAGGGTGGGTAGAAAAAGACTACCAGGTTGGGGCAAGGATACGCGTGTCTGAACTCAGCCTCTTCTTGGGCGGGGCTTGCTGTGGCTGCCGTGAGGGATGGGAGTGTGGTTTCCAGGCCAATGGAGATACATTCCCAGGGAGATTATGGCTGCCTCTGCTGAGTCATACAAGTCACCAGGGAAGTGGGGGAAAACTGGCAGTCATAGATCTCTCCCTGCTCCCATGCAGCCTACAGTCCTAAAGGCAGGGGCACTGTGTCCCCCCAACAGTTTCCAGGCAGCCAGTGACCAGGGCTGAGAACTTGCTCAGGACCACAACCCTCCCAGCTGAGAAAGCAAGCAGCCTCACAGTTTTTTGGCATCTCAGGGAGCCTGTAGCAGTGATCTAGTTCCTTCAAAGGGTCTGTTGATTCTCTCAGCTTTCCTGGCATGTTCTTGCAGTAGTTCTTGGAGCAAAAGTTCATGATGTGAGTCTCCACATGCTGCTCTGTTTGTTGGAGCGGGAGCTGCAAGCGGATAGGATCTGCCATCTTCTGCAAATCCCCGTTTTATGTGTTTTACCTTTTTGTGTTGTTTCTTTTTCCTGTACATTGGTTCGGAATTAACTTTTGCATATATTACACTGATTGGTTCTTAAGATAAATTCTCTCTAGGAGAATTCTCTATGCACAGTGTGATATATTTGTATTTTTTACATCTTCTTATTCAAAATCATTTTAACAATTGTCTATATATTTTAAAAAAATTTTATCAATCAAAATATGACTGAGAAATGTTAGGATCCTACTACAATGGGGAGATGCAGAGAGTTTTAATTCCGATCAGTATGGGTTCTGAATCAGACAGTTTGGTCTGGGTCTTAGTTTGTGCTAGTATAAGAAATTACCATAAACTGGGTGACTTATATACAACAAACACTTATTTCTCACAGTTCTGGAGACTGGAAAGTCCAAGTTCAAGGTGCTTATAGAATCAGTGTTTGGTGAGGGCTCATTTCATGCTTAATAAGTTGTGCTTTCTCACTGTGGTTTCACATGGTAGAAGTGGGTAGGTCTTTCTCTCTGACCTCCCTTATAAAGGCACCAATCCACTTCCTGAGGGCTCTGCCTTCACAACCCAATTACCTTCCAAGGGCTCCTTGTCCTAACCCCGTCATCTTAAGGACGAAGATTTGAACATATGCATTTTTGGGAAACATAAACATTCAGACCATACTAGGCCCACATCCCAGCTCTGTAAATGCCGGCCTCTGTGGCTGTCCTAGCCTCATTTTCCTAACTGAAAAAACCCTAGTTGATACTAGGACATGGGTTTATTCAATTTTTATGAGTATTAAATAAGATAATCTATGTGACACTCTTGGCATAGTCTGACATATAGTGAGAACCTTACTAGTAAATGTTTGCTGTTATATCTTTATTCTGCCCACTGTATTCCTCACAAAACTAGCTTTGAATGTTATGTTTTTTGTTATATTTTGATTGTGTACCTTGTGTTAATACAAAACTACTCTTTTCCCTTTTAATCCTTTTTTGCTTTGAATTCTTCTTTGTAGGAAATGAAAATTGCTGCATTTTAAATTCGGCTGATAAATCTGTTTTTTATTTAGTTATTAAATTTTTGATTTTTATGGGTACATGAGATATTTTGATACAAGCATATAATACATAATAATTACACTAGGGTAAATGGGGTATCCATCACTTGAAGCATTTATCATTTCTTTGTGCTACAAATATGCCAATTATATAATTTATTTGAAATATACAATAAACTATTGTTTATTGTAATCACTCTGTTGTGCTATCAAATAGTAGACCTTATTCTATCAAACTATATTTCTGTACCCATTAACCATCTCCGTAATACTCTTCCTCCCTACTACCTCTTGCAGCCTCTGGTAACCGTGATTCTACTCCCTGTGTCCATGAGTTCAATTGTTTTAATTTTTGGTTCCCACGAATAAGTGAGAACATGCAAATTTGGTCTTTTAGTGCCTCGCTTAGTCACTTAACAAAATGTCCTCCAGTTTTATCCATGTTGTTGGAAATGACAGGATCTCATTCATTTTTTATGGCTGAATAGTATTCCATTGTGTGTATGTATCACATTTTCTTTAGCTATTCAACTGTAAATAGACACTTAGGATGCTTCCAAATTTTGGCTATTGTGAATAGTGATGCAATAAAATGGGAGTGCGGATGTCTGGCTGATGTACTGGTTTCCTTTCTTTTGGGTACACACCTAGCAATGGGATTGTTGAATCATATGGCAGTTCTATTTTTAGTTCTTTGAAGATTCTCCAAATTGTTTTCCATAGTGGCTATACTAATGTATGTTCCCACCAACAGTATATGAAGATTCCCTTTTCTCCACATCCTCACCAGCATTCATTTCTGTTTGTCTCTTGAATAAAAGCCATTTTAACTGGGATGAGATATGTCATTGTAGTTTTGATTTGCATTTCTGATGATCTGTGATGTTGATCACCTTTTAATGTATTTATTACCATTTGTATGTCTTCTTTTAAGAAATGTCTATTCATATCTTTTGCCCATTTTTAAATCAAATTATTAGATTTTTTCCTATAGAGTTGTTTGAGCTCCTGATATATTCTCATTATTAATCCCTTGTGATATAAATAGTTTGCAAATATTTTCTCCTATTCTGTGGGTCGTCTTTGACTTTGTTGATTGTTTTCTTTGTTGTGCAGAAGTTTTAACTTGCTGTGATCCCATTTGTCCATTTTTGCTTTGGTTACCTAAGCTAGTGGGATTATTACTCAAGAAATCTTTGCCCAGACCAATGTCCTAGAAAGTTTCTTCAGTGTTCTCTTTTAGTAGTTTTATAGTTTGAGGTCTCAGATCTAAGTTTTTAATACATTTTGATTTGACTCTTGCATATGGCAAGAGATAGGGGTCTAGTTCATGGCTTTGGCTATTCTGAGTTTTTGTGGCTCATATAAATTTTAGGATTGTATTTTCTGTTTCTGTGAAGAAGGTCATTGATATTTTGTTAGAGATTGAATCAAATTTGTGGACTGCATTAGGTATGGACATTTTAACAATATTGATTCTTCCAAACCATGAACATAGAATATCTTTCCATTTTTTATGTCCTCTTCAATTTCTTTCATCAATGCTTCATAGTTTTCATTGTAGAGATCTTTCACTTCTTTGGTTAATTCCTAGGTATTTAATTTTATTTGTAGCTATTGTAAATGAGATTACTTTCTTGATTTATTTTTCAGATTGTTTACTATTGGCACATGGAAATGCTACTGATTTTTGTATGTTGATTTCATATACTGCAACTTTACTGAATTTGTTGATTAGTTCTAACAGTTTTTTTGTGCAGTTTTTAGTTTTTCCAAATATAAGATAATGTCATCTGCAAACAAGGATGATTTAACTTATTTCTTTTCAATTTGGATGCACTTTTTTTTTTTCTCTTGCTCTATTTCTCTATCTAGAACTTCCAGCACTATATTGAATAACAGTGGTGGCAGTGGACATCCTTGTTGTAATCCACTTCTTAGAGGAAAGGTTTTCAGTTTTTTTTCTCAGTATAATACTAGCTGTGGGTCTATTGTATATGGCTTTTATTTTGTTGAGGTATGTTCCTTAATACCAAATGTGTTGAGAGTTTTTACAATGAAGGGTTGTTGCATATTATTAAATGCTTTTTCAGCATCAGTTGAAATGATCATTTGTGTTTTACTGTTCATTCTGTTGATTGTTGTATCATATTGATTGATTTGCATAAGTTTGAACCATCCTTGCATCCTAAATCCCACTTGGTCATGATGTATGATATTTTTAATGTGTTGGTGGATTAGGTTTGCTACTACTTTGTTGAGGTTTTTGTATCAATGTTCATCAGGTATATTGGCCTGTAGTTTTCTTTTTTGATGTTTCATTGTCTTTGGTATCAGGGTAATATTTTGGTCTTATAGAATGAGTTTTGAAGTATTCTCTCCTCCTTCATTTTTTGGAATAATTTGAGTAGGAATGGTATTAGTTCTTCATTAAACATTTGTAGAATTCAGCAGGGAAGCCATTAGGTCCTGGGCATTTGTTTGCTAGGAAACGTTTTATTATGGCTTTGATCTCATTACTTCTTATTGGTATGCAGGTTTAAATTTCTTCCTAGTTCAATCTTGGTAGGTTGTGTGTGTCCAGGAATTTATTTTTTCTAGATTTCCCAATTTATTAAACTTATTGTCATATAGATGCTCAATGTAGCCATTAATGATCCTTTGAATTTCTGTCATATAGGTAGCAATGTCTCCTTTTTCATCTCTGACGTTGTTTGAGTCTTCTCTCTGTTTTTCTTAGTGAGCCTGGCTAAAAGTTTATCAATTTTATTTTTTTAAGAGACCAACTTTTCATTTTGTTGATCTTTTGTACTTTTTGCATTTCAATTTTATTTATTTATGTTCTGATCTTTATTATTTATTTTCTTCTATTAATTTTGGGTTTGATTTGCTCTTATTGTTTTAGTTCTTTAAGATGCATCATTAGGCCAGGTTTGATCACTTACACCTGTAATCTCAGCACTTTGGGAGGCTGAGGCGGGCAGATTGCTTGAGTCTAGGGGTTCAAGACCAGCCTGAGCAACATGGCAAAATCATGTCTCTACAAAAAATACAAAAAAATTAGCCAGGTGTGGTAGTGAATGCTTGTAGTCCCAGCTATTTGGGAGTCTCAGGTGGGGTAATCACCTGAGCCTGGGAGGTGGAGGTTGCAGTGAGCCAAGATCTCACCACTGCACTCCAGCCTGGGTGACAGAGTTCGACTCTGTCTAAAATTATTTTATGTCTAAAAATAAAAATGAAAATAAAAATATTAAAAAAGATTCATCATTAGGTTGTTTATTTGAAGTTTTTCTTGATTTTTGTTGCTTATAGCTATAAACATTCCTCTTAGTACTGCTTTTGCAATATCCCATAGGTTTGGGTATGTTTGTTTCTGTTTTTATTTGTTTCAAGAAATTTTTCAATCATCTACATTCATTTTTTGTATTAAGTCTTCAAAATCCAATGTATATTTTATCTTCACAGCATATCTCAATTGGGTTAATCAGTTTCTTAATTGAGACAGCACATCTCAAGTGCTCAGTAGGCATATGGGGCTGGTGTCTTCCATGTTGGACAGCACAGCTCTAGGAGCTCCCAAGAGCCTCTCTGCCTTTCATATCTCAGGAAAGCTGTCTCTGCACTTACTGTTCCCCCTGCCTAAAACTTTTGTTTCTTTTCCAAGTGACAATTCCTCATTGTTCGTGTCTCCAACCTGCATTATTTGTTGCATATTTGTTGTTTAAGAGCTGTCACTCTCTATTACAACATAATCCCCATGAGGCAGAGACCCCAGGGTGTAGCACAGTGCCTGGCATACAGCCCTTGATAAGTATCTTTAAATGAATAAATGAATGGATAAATGAACCCATTAGACCCCACCTCTCCCCTGCTTTGCACCTGCCTTCTTAGAGGACACAGAAACACTGCCCGTTAGTGCTCCCCTGGGCAGTGTGAATCATCTTAGATCCCAGTTACTTTTGTGCAGGGTTTTGACCATTCTTGGGCAGTAAACTCCCTTGGCAGTCTGTGATATCTATGGGCCCCTTCTCAAAATAAAGTTTTAAATGTTTTTAAAATCATTTAATTATTTAATCAATTAATTAATTTTTAAACTTTTATTTTAGGTTCAGGGTTATATATGCAGATTTGCTATAGAGGTAAACTCATGTTATGGGGTTTGCTGTACAGATTATTTTGTCACCCAGGTGCTAAGCCTAATACCCAATAGTTATTTTTTCTTTAGTAAAAGGTGAAATATTTAATATGAACTGAAGAGAAACCAGAGTATATTATAGTTATTTTTTCTGATCTTCTCCCTTGTCAAACCTTCCACCCTTAATTAGGCCCCAGTGTCTGTAGTTCTCTTTGTGTCCATGTATTTTCATCATTTAGCTCCCACTTATAAGTGAGAACATGTGGTATTTGGTTTTCTGTTCCTGCATTAATTTGCTAAGGATAACGGACTCCAGCTCCATCCACATTCCTGCAAAATACACGATCTTGTTCTTTTTAATGGCTGCATAGTATTCCATGGTGTATATATACCATATTTTCCTTATCCAGCCTACCATTGATGGGCACTTAGGTTGGTTCCATATCTTTGCTATTGTAAATAGTGCTGCAACAAACATATGCATGTATATGTCTTTATGGTAGAATGATTTATATTCATTTGAGTATATACCCAGTAATAGGATTGTTGAGACAAATGGTAATCCTATTTTCAGCTCTCTAAGGAATCACCATACTGCTTTTCACTGTGGTTGAACTAATTTACACTTTTACCAACAGTATGTACGTGTTCCCTTTTTTCTGCAACCTTGCCAGCATCTGTTATTTTTGACTTTTTAACAATAACCATTCTTGACTAGTGTGAGATGGTATCTCATTTTGGTTTTGATTTGCATTTCTCTAATGATAAGTGATATTTAGCTTTTTTTCATATGCTTGTTGGCTACATGTATGTCTTCTTTAGAAAAGCGTTTTTTCATGTCCTTTGCCCACTTTTTAGTGGGTTTTTTTTTTTTTCTTGCAAACTTAAGTTCCTTATAGATGCTGGATATTAGGCCTTGTCAGATACATAGTTTGCAAATATTTTCTCCCATTCTGTAGGTTGTCTGTTTACCCTGCTGATAGTTTCTTTTGATGTGTAGAAGCTCTTAAGTTTAATTAGATTCCATTTGTCAACTTTTGCTTTTATTGTGATTGCTTTTGGCATCTTTGTCATGAAATCTTTGCCTGCTCCTGTGTCCAGAATGGTATTGCCTAGGGTTTTTATAGTCTTCCAGGGTTTTTATAGTTTTGGGTTTTACATTTAAATCTTTTATTCATCTTAAGTTGAATTTTGTATGTGGTATAAGGAAGGGGTTCAGTTTCAATCCTCTTCTACAGTTTTGATTATTGTAGCTCTGTAGTATAGTTTGAAGTTGGGTAATCCAATGTTGCCATCTTTGTTCATTTTGCTTAGGATTGTGTTGGCTATTTGAGCTCTTTTTTGGTTACATATGCATTTTAATGTAGTTTTTCTAGTTCTGTGAATAATGTCATTGGTAGTTTGATAGGAAGAGCACTGAATCTGTAAATTGCCTTGGGCAGTATGGCCATTTTAATGACATTGATTCTTCTGATTCATGAGCATGGAGTGGTTGTCCGTTTGTTTGTGTCATCTCTGATTTCTTTGAGTAGTGTTTTGTAATTCTCATTGTAGAGATCTTTCACCTATACAATTGTCCAGTTATCCAAGTAGCTATACTCCTAGGTATTTTGTTCTTTTTGTGGCAATTGTGAGTGGAATTGCATTCCCGATTTATCTCTCAGGTTGGCTGTTGTTTCTATATGGGAATGCTAGTGATTTTTGTACATTGATTTTGTATCTTGAAACTGTTCTGAAATAGTTTATCAGCTGAAGAAGCTTTTTGGCTAAGACTATAAGGTTTTCTAGATATAGTGTCATGTCATTAGCAAATAGGGAAAGTTTGACTTCCTCTCTTCTTATTTGAATATGTTTTATTTCTTTCTCTTGCCTGATTGCTCTGGCCAGGACGTTCAATACTCTGTTGAATAGGAGTGATGAGAGTGGGCATTCTTGTCTTGTGCCTGTTTTCAAAGGGAACACTTCCAGCTTTTGCTCATTTAGTATGATGTTGGCAGTGGATTTGTCATAGATGGCTCTTATTATTTTGAGGTGTGTTCTTGCAATACAGTTTATTGAGAATTTTTAACATGAAGGGTTGTTGAACGTCATTAAAAGCCTTTTCTGTGTCTATTGAATCATATGATTTTTGTCATTAGTTTGGTTTATGTAATGAACCACATTTATTGATTTGTATATGTTGAACTAACCTTGCACGCCAGGGAAAAAGCCTACTTGATCATGGTGGATTAGCTTTACTATGTGTTACTGGATTCAGTTTTTAAGTATTTTGTTGAGGATTTTTGCATGAATGTTAATCAAGGATATTGGCCTAAAGTTCTCCTTTTTTTATTGTGTGTCTGCCAGGTTTTGATATCAGGATGATGCTGACCTCATTGAATGAGCTTTGGATGAATGCCTCCTCCTCAGTTTTTTTGAATACTTTCAGTAGTAATGATACCAGCTCTTCTTTGTACATCTTGCAGGATTTGGCTGTGAATACATCCGATCTTGGACTTTTTTTGGTTGGTAGGCTATTTATTACTGATTCAAGTATAGAATTCATTATTGGTCTGTTCAGGGAATCAATTTCTTCCTGATTCAGTCTTGGGAGGGTGCATGTGTCCAGGAATATATCCACCTCTTCTAGATTTTCTAGTTTGTGTGCATAGAGGTGTTTGTAGTCTTTGATGACTGTATTTCTGTAGGTTCAGTGGTAACATCTCCTTTGTCATTTCCGATTGTATTCACTTGGATCTTCTCTCTTTTCTCCTTTACTTTTCTAGCTAGCTGCCTATCTATCTTATTCATTTTTCCAAAAGCAAACTCTTTGATTTGTTGATCTTTTGGATTTTTTTTGTGTCTGAATTTCCTTCAGTGCAGCTCTGATATTGGTTATTTCTCTTCTGCTAGTGTTGGGGTTTGTTTGCTCTTGATTCTCTAGTTTTTTTAGTTGTGATGTTAGGTTGTTAATTTGAGATCTTTCTAACTTTTCAATGTGGGTGTTTAGTGTTATAGATTTCCCTTTTAACAATGCCTTAGCTGTGTCCCAGAGATTCTGTATGTTATATCTTTGTTCTCATTGGTTTTAAAGAACTTCTTAATTTCCGCCTTAAAGTTCATTATTTACCTAAAGTCATTCAGGAGCAGGTTCTTTAGTTTCCATGTAGCTGCATGGTTTGGAGCAATTTTTTTTTAGTATTGATTCTTATTTTTATTGTCTTGTGGTCTGGGAGTGTGTTTGGTATGATTTTGGTTCTTTTGCATTTGCTGAGAATTGTTTAGTGTCTCATTGGGTGGTCAATTTTAGAGTATGTCCCATGTGGTGATGAGAGTAATGTATACTCCATTGTTTTTGGATGGAGAGTTCTGTAGAGGCCTATCAGATCCATTTGGTCTAATATTAAGTTTAGGTCTTGAATATCTTTGTTAATTTTCTGCCTTGGTGTTCTGTCTAATATTCTCAGTGGAGTGTTGAAGTCTCCCACTATTGTGTGGGAGTCTAAATCTCTTCATAGGTCTCTAAAAACTTGCTTTATCAATGTAGGTACTTCTGTGTTGGTGCATATATACTTATAATCATTTGGTCTTCTTGTTGAACTCTTTACCATTATGTAATGCCCTTTTTGTCTTTTTTGATCTTTGTTGGTTTAATGTCTTTTTTTTTTTTTCCTGAAATTATGATTTAAACTCCTGCTTTTTTCTAATTTCCATTTGCTTGGTAGCTTTTCCTCCATTCCTTTATTTTGAGCCTATGGGCATCATTGCATGTGAGATGGGTCCCTTGAAGACAGTATATATACCATTGGGTCTTGCTTTTTCTATCTAGCTTGTCACACTGTGCGTTTTGAATGGGGATTTGGCCCACTTACATTCAAGGTTAGTATTGATATATGTGGATTTGATCCTGTCATTGTATTGTTACCTGGATATTATGCTGGTTTGTTTGTGTGTTGCTTTATAGTGTCACTAGTCTGTGTGTTTTCGTGTATTTTTGTATTTGGCTAGTAATGGTCTTTCCTTTCCACATTTAATGCTTGTTTCAAGATCTCTTCTAAGGCAGGTCTGGTAGTAACAAGCTCCCTTAGCATTTGCTTACCTGAAAGGGATCTTATTTCTCCTTTGCTGAGGAAGCTTGGTTTGTCTAGATATGAAATTCTTGGTTGAAGACTTTTTTCTTTAAGAATGTTGAACTAGGCCCCCAATCTCTTATGGCTTATAAGGCTTCTGCTGAGAGGTCTGCTCTTAGCCTTATGGCATTCCCTTTGCAGATGACCTGCCTTTTCTGTCTAGCTTCTTTTAACATTCTTTCATTCATTATGACCTTGGAAAATCTGATCATTATGTGTCTTAAGGATGATCTTCTGTAGAATCTTGCAGGGATTCTCTGTACTTTCTGAATTTGGCTGCGGCTTCTCTAGCAAAGTTGGGGAAGTTTTCATGGATAACATTCTAAAATATGTTTTCCAAGTTGTTTGCTTTCTCCCCCTCCTTTTCAGAGATGCCAATGTTCACAGACTTGTCCTCTTTACATAATCCTGTATTTCTTGGAGGTTTTGTTCATTTCTTTTCATTTTTTTCTTTATTTTTGTCTGACCGTCTTATGTCAGAGAGCCAATCTTCAAGTTTTGAGGTTCTCCCCTCAGCCTGGTCTATTCTGCTATTAATAGTTGCTATTGCATTGTGAAATTGTTGTAGTGTGTTTTTCAGGTATATGAGATCAATTAGGCTTTTTTTTTATACTGTCTATTTTGTCTGTCATCTCCTATTGTTTTATTGTGATTCTTAGTTTTCTTGGATTGAGTTTTGTTGTTCTTTTGAATTCCAATCATCTTTGTTTCTATCTATATTCTGAATTCCGTTTCTGTCATTTCTGCCATCTCAGCCTGGTTAGGAACCCTTGTTGGAGAACTACTGTAATCGTTTGGAGGACATTCACTCTTGTCATTTGAGTTGCTGAGGTTCTTGCATTGGTTCTTATTCATCTCCACATGTGGATGTTCCTTTAACTGCAGTGTAGAATGAGTATGGTCAGTAAACTTCTTTTCTGAATAATTTCACAGGGCTGAGACTTTGTGCATGGTATTTATTTGTAGCTGACTTGTCTTTGGTTTCACAGGGGGTTATGTTAGCCAGGTATTTTTGGTGTTGAAGCATTGAGGTGTGATACAGCAGGTGGCACTTAGGCATAGTGGTCAGTTGGTAGGCTCTTGCTCCATTGTGTGGCTCCCCTATATTTCCTCACAGTTGCAGATATGCTCCCTCTCGATGCTCTGAAAGTGTGGGCTTCTTTTTCGCTTGAGGGCTGGCTATAGATCACGGCTTAGCACTCCCTGGGTACCCTCCCAAACCTCCCTGGGATGGAGCTCCCAGAAGGCAGGGAGGGCTACCATCTTTGCTGGTTGATGGCCTTGACTGCTGTTGCCTTTGGGCTTGGGAATCCAGGGTGACTAGAGACTGGGGTACTCTGTCAACACAGCACAGTTGCTCTATGGTGAGTCTCCCAGACTGCATTTTCACACAGGTCCCAGTTCGTGTTTCTCTTCATTGGGCAGAATCTCACGACCAAAGTCTACAACCACCCCACTGGTGTTTTTGGACCATACCACCCTGAGATGGAACTCCCAGAGGGAGGGGTGGGCCTCCATCTTTGCTGTTTCACAGCCACAGCCATTGTTGCCTTTGGGCTTTGGAGAGTCTGAGGCAATGGGGGGTTGGAGCAGACCCCCAATACAGCACAGCTGCTGTGCAAAAAAGTGGCCAGACTGCTTTTTTATGTTGCTTCTTGATACTGTTTCTCTAGGACTGGTCCCTGGTGCTTTATTTATTTCATTTGGTGAGGTAATGTTTTCCTGGTTGTTCTTGTTGCTTGTGGATATTCACTCATGTCTGGAAATGGAAGAATTAGGTATTTATTGTAGTCTTCACAGTCTGGTCTTATTTGTATCCGTCCTTCTTGGGAAGGCTTTCCAGGTATTTGAAGGGACTTGGGTGTTATGATCTAAGTCATATCTGCATTGGGCTGCACCCCAAGCCTGGTCACACTGTAGTTATTGCAGACTCATAGAGGTACTGTCTTGGTGGTCTGGGGTAAGATCTGGAAGAATTCTCTGGATTACGAGGCAGAGACTCTTGTTCTCTTCCTTTATTTTCTTCCAAACAAATGGAGTCTTTCTGTGCTGAGCCATCTGGAGCTGAGGGTGTGGTGACACAAGCACCCCTGTGGCCACCACCTCTGGGATGTGCTGAAGTCAGAAAAGCACTGGATCTCACCCAAGGTCGACTGTAACCACTCCCTGGCTACTGCTTCTGTTCACTAAAACCATAGAGCTCTATAATCAGTAGATGGTGAATTGATCCAAGCTTGTGTCCTTTCCTTCAGGCCAATGAGTTTCCCCAGGTCCCCGGTGGGTTCAGAGATGCCATCCAGGAGCCAGGGACTGGAGTCAAATACATTAGAAATCTACCTGGTGTTCTGTTTGACTGTGGCTAAGCTGACACAAATGAGACAGAGCCCTTCCTACTCTTACCTACCATTTCCACAGGTAGAGGAGCCTCTCCCCATAGCCACCACCGCCCAAGGCCCAGGGGCAGTACTGTCAGCCTACCACCAAGGTTCACTGACGGCCCAAGGACTCTTCAATCAGCTTGTGGTGAATGCTGCCAGACCTGGGACTCACCCTTCAGGTCAGTGCACTCTCCTCTGGCCCAGAGCAGGTCCAGCAATGCCATCTAAGAGACAAGTTTTGGAATTGGGGTCCCCAAGAGTGCTCCACCCCATTTGGTGCTCTGTCCATTTGTTGCTTTACCCCATTGTGACCCAGCTGGTACCAAGGTGCAAGACAAAGTCCCCTTTACTTTTTCCCTCCCTGCTTTCTTCAAGCAGACGATCTCTCCCCATATCCTCTACAGCTGGGAATGTGCTGTGTCTTACTTGAAGCTAGCACATCTTAGAGTCTCACCCAAGGCCCGCAGCATACTATCTGGGTAACGTGCTGGTAATTTAGGGCCCAAGGGCTCTTTCGTCAGCAGGTGATGAATCCTGTCAGTATTAGGTCTCTCCCTTCAAGGCAGCAGGTTTTCTTCTGACTTGGGGTGTGTCTAGAAATGTCATCTGGGAGCGAGGGCCTAGTATGGGAGCCTCACATCTCTGCTTGGTGCCCTATCCTACTGTGGCTGAGCTGGTATCCACAGTGAAAGACAAAGTCTTCTTTACTTTTCTCTCTCCTCTTCTCAAGCAGAAGGAAGTAGTCATTTTTATTTCTGTGGGCTGTGCTGCCTATGGTTGGGGGACGGGTGGTGTGAGCACTCTTTTATCTTCCATAGCTGGTATCTCACTAGGTTGCTTGGCCCCAGGTCTGCTGGCTCTAAGCCAAACAAAGCACAAGGAGTTGCCTAGAAGTTTTAGTTCTTGTGGCCTAGAGTTCTTTTCATGTTTATTGAGGACCCCAGAGTACTTTAGCCCATGGCAACAAGACTTGTTGAAACTCACTTTCCAACCTCTGGCACAGGTGATTCCCCTCTGGCTAAGACTCATCTAAATGCTCTCTCTGAGGGTGAGGATGGGCATCAGCTGAGTTCAGCTCAGTTTTGCTTTCAGCTGTGACAAAACAGCACTGAATTCAATGCAAAGCCTTAAAACTGCTGGGTCCTCCCTCCCCCAAGCTCACAGTTTCTTTCTCCTCATCAAAATGGCCTCTGTCCGGCGTGGGGAGGCATCGGGGATTCAAGACTGTCTTTTCTTCCCTCTTCAGTGCCTCTCTCAGGTATATGAAGTTATAATAAGATACTGGATTGCTCACTTGACTTTTCATTCTTATAAACCTGTCTGTGTGCAGATAGTTGTTAAATTTTGGGCTCCTGTGAAGGGGAGTCTTTGGTGGAGGCTTGTATTTGGGCATCTTGCTCTGTCGTTCCAGGAGCACATCGTTTTATTTCCATGTGTTTGTATAGTTTCCAAAGTTCCTCTTGTTATTGATTTCTAGTTTTATTT
Organism: Trachypithecus francoisi; assembly: GCF_009764315.1. NCBI lineage: Eukaryota > Metazoa > Chordata > Mammalia > Primates > Cercopithecidae > Trachypithecus > Trachypithecus francoisi. The sequence goes on along the minus strand of NW_022681453.1, from coordinate 123,783,531 downwards.
TATTGTAGTCAGAGAAGATGCCTTCTATTGTTTTAATTTTTAAAATGCTTTAAGACTTGTTTTGTGACCTAACTTACGGCCTTTTCTTGAGAATGACCCAAATGCTGAGAAGAAGAATGTGTGTTCAGAAGCTATTGGATAAAATATTTTGTAAATATCTAGGTCCATTTGGTCTACAGCACAGATTAAAGCTGATGTTTATTTGTTGATTTTCTGTCTGGAAGATCTGTCCAATGCTGAAAGTGGGGTGTTGAAGTCTCCAGCTATTATTGTATTGGGTTATTATTTTTTCTTTTTTTTTAATGGAGTCTTGCACCGTCACCCAGGCTGGAATGCAATGGCACTATCTTGGCTCGCTGCAACCTCTGCCTCCTGGGTTCAAGCAATTCTCCTACCTCAGCCTCTCAAGTAGCTGGGATTACAAGCACCCGCCATCATGCCCTGATAATTTTTTGTATTTCTAGTAGAGATGGGGTTTCACCATGTTGGCCAGGCAGGTCTCGAACTCCTGACTTTGTGATCCACCTGCCTCGGCCTCCCAAAGTGCTGGGATTACAGGTGTGAGCCACCGCGCCTGGCCTTGTATTGGGTTCCGTCTCTCTCTTTAGCTCTAGTAGTTGCTTTATGTTGGGTACTCTGATGTTGGGTCCATATATATTTACAATTGTTGTATTCTCTTACTGAATGGGCCCCTTTGTTGTTATATAATGACCCTTTTATCTCATTTTATAGTTTTTGTCTTAAAATCTGTTTTGTCTGATATAAGTATAGCTGTTCTTTCTCTTTTTTTGGTTTCCATTTGCATAAAATATCTTCTACCAGCCCTTTACTTTTAGTCTGTGTGTGTCTTAATAGGTAAAGTGTGTTTCTTCTAGGTAACAGATCACTGGGTATTGTTTTCTTTATCCGTTCATCCACTCTATATGTTTTTATTAGAGATTTAATCCATTTATGTTCCGTGTTATTATTAATAAGGGCTTACTACTGCTATTTTGTTATTTGTTTTCTGGTTGTTTTGTAGTCTTTCTTTCCTTCCTGTGTTCCTTTTTGGGAAGGCAATTTTCTCTGATTGTGTGTTTCAATTTCTTTTTATTTTTTGTGTATCTGTTGCATGTTGCTTTATTTGAAGTTACAATGAGCCTTGCAAATAACATCCTATAACCCATTATTTTACACTGATGACAACATAACACTGATTGCAAAACAAAATAACAAACAAGCAAAGAGGAAACTGAAAAAGAACTCTACATTTTAACTTTATCCTCTGCTTTTTAAGTTTTTATTGTTTCTATTTATATCTTATTATACTGTCTTGAACAATTGTTTTAGTCATTACTTTTGATAGGTTTATTTTTAGTCTTTCTACTCAAGATATGAGTTGTTTATACACAATTTCAGTGTTACATTATTCTGTGTTTGTGCGCTTACTACTACCAGTAAATTTTGTACCTTCAGATAATTTCTTATTGCTTAATCAATTCTGCTGATGAGAGACTCTGATAGATTCTTCAATATGTCAATTGAATTTTCAGCTCCAGAATTTCTGCTCGATTCTTTTAAATTATTTCAATCAGTTTGTTAGAATTTATCTGATAGTATTCTGAATTCCTTCTCCATGTTATCTTGGATTTCACCAAGCTTTCACAAAACAGCTATTTTGAATTCTCTGCCTGAAAGATCACATATTTCTGTCACTCAGGATTGGTCACTGGTGCCTTATTTAATTCATTTGGTGAGGTCATGTTTTCCTGGAAGGTGTTGATGCCTATGGATTTGCACCAATGTCTGGGCATTGAGGAGTCAGGTTTTTATTGTAACCTTCACAGTCTTGGCTTGTTTGTACTCATCCTTCTAGGGAAGGCTTTCCAAGTATTCAAAGGGTATTAAGTGTTGTTATCTAAGTCTTTGGTCATTGCAGGCATATATGCATTAAGGGGAATCCCAATCCTAGTAATGCTATGACTCCTGCAGATCTGTGTAGGTAACACCTTTTTGGTCTTGAGTAAGACCCAGGAGAATTGCTTGGATTACCAAGTGGAGTCTCTTGTTCTCTTCCCTTACTTTTCCCCAAACCAACAGAGTCTCTCTCTCCATGCTGAACTTCTGGAACTGGGGGAGAGTTGACACCAGTACCTCTGTGGCTACCATTTCTGGACTGTGTTAGGGCAGACTAAGAGCCAGAACCGCACTGGGTATTGCCTTAAGCCTGTGGCAACCACTGTCAAGTTACCACTGATGTTTCCTCAAGGCTCAAGGGTTCTACAATCAGCAGGTGGTGAATCCAGCCAGGTTTGTATCTTTCCCTTCAGGGTGGCGAGCTTTTCCCTATTCATGGTAGGGTCCAGAAATGCAGTCTGGGAGCTTATGGTAAATGCTGCCAGGCCTGGGTTTTTCCCTTCAGGGCAATGGGGTCCCCTCTGCCCTAAGGTGGGTCCATAAATGCCCCCCCCAATGAACCAAGGCTTGGAAATCAGGGTTCTGAGAAGTCCACTTAGTGCTCTACACCACTGTGGTTAAGATGGTACCAAGCTGCAAGACAAAGTCCCCTTTACTCTTTTCTCTTCTTTCCTCAAGCCAATGGAGTCTCTCTCCATGGTCACCACAGCTGGCAGTGTGCTGGGTCACACCTGAAGCCACAACAGCATTGAGGTTCACCCAAGGCCCATAGCAAGTATTGCCTGGCAACCACTAATGTTTATTCAAGACTCAAGGGCTCTTTAGTCAACAGCAGGTGATGAATCCTGCCAGGACTGGGTTTTTCCCTTCAAGGCAGCTGGTTCCCATCTGGTCCAGGGTGTGTCTGGAAATGTTGTCCAGGAGCTAGGGACAGAAATCAGGGCCTGAGGACTTTGCATGGTGCCTTATTCTACTATGGCTGAGCTAATATCCAAGATGCAAGACAAAATCCTCTTCCTCTTCCTTTCCTTTCTTCAACCTGAAGGAAGGAATCTCTCCCACAACTGCAAGCTGTACTGACTCAGGTTAGGGGAGGAGTGACATAAACACTGCCTTGGCTGCCCCAGTTAGTTTCTGACTATGTTTCATGCACCCCAAGTCTACTGGCTCTGAGCCTAGCACAGCACCAGGACTTGCCCAGAAATTGCAGTTCTTGTGGCCTAGACTGCCTTTCAAGTTTATTTAGACCCCAAAAATCTTTAGCCTGCAATGGTGGGGGTTAGCCAGAACCCAGTTTCTGATTTCTGGGATAGACTGGCCTAAATTCTCCCTCTGTGGGCACCAGCTGAATTCTGCCTTGTGTTGCTTTCCACTGTGACCCAGCAACACTGAGTTCCAATTGCAAAGTTCCACTGCATTCTCTGCATTCTCATGCATTCACTGCATTCTCCCTCCCGCAAGCACTCAGATCACCTCTCGACTCCATGTAGTCACTACTGGGGGATGTGGAATGGGTGATATCAGCAATTCAAGACTGATTTCTTTTCCCTCTTCAGCATCCCTCTCCTTGATGTGATGTTAAAACCAGGTGTTGCGAGTGTTTTGCTTATTTTTTGTTCTTATGAAGGTGCTTCTTGTGTGAATAGTTGTTTAATTTGGTGTTCCGGGGTTGGGGTAGGGGATGATCACTAATTTCTTTTCCTGTTAGCAATGCATGAGAGTTCTCATTTTATTCTATTAGTTGAATACTTGGTATTTTTAGAGTTTTTAAAATTTTGTTTATTAAACAAGTGTGAAATAGGATCTTAATATTGTAATTTACCAGTGTGATTGAGTGTGTCTCATACGTTCATAGGTGATTTGAGCTTTTCTTTGTATTCCTTGCTCATTAAAAAATATTTTTCTTAATGACTCATAAAAACTCTTTTTGAATAAATTTGTAATACCTTCATACACACAAAATAATTATGATTATATATGTTTTTCAAGTTACAATCGCCTCGCCTAAATCCTGTAGATTTAATAATATTATCAAGCACTATTATTTTTCAGATAAGAATTCTGAGGCCTCCATGATATTTCGCCTCATGTTTGCCTTTATAATTCACCATTGTTCCCCTCCAGAATGTATATAAGAGATAATTTCATCTCAGCTGTTTACGTATGTTTTTCTTTGATATCTTTGATTACTTCTTTTGTCTCTTTTGATCTCATGTCTTCTTGCCTCTGCAATTTTTATTTTTTTTATTATACTTTAAGTTCTAGGGTACATGTGCACAATGTGCAGGTTTGTTACATATGTATACATGTGCCATGTTGGTGTGCTGCACCCATTAACTCGTCATTTACGTTAGGAATATCTCCTAATGCTATTCCTCCCCGCTTCCCCCCACCCCACGACAGGCCCCAGTGTGTGATATCCCCCACCTTATGTCCAAGTGTTCTCATTGTTCAATTCCCACCTATGAGTGAGAACATGCGGTGTTTGGTTTTCTGTCCTTGTGACAGTTTGCTCAGAATGATGGTTTCCAGCTTCATCCATGTCCCTACAAAGGACATGAACTCATCCTTTTTTATGGCTGCATAGTATTCCATGGTGTATATGTGCCACATTTTCTTAATCTAGTCTATCATTGATGGATGTATGGGTTGGTTCCAAGTCTTTGCTATTGTGAATAGTGCCGCAATAAACATACGTGTGCATGTGTCTTTATAGCAGCATGATTTATAATCCTTTGGATATATACCCAGTAATGGGATGGCTGGGTCAAATTGTATTTCTAGTTCTAGATCCTTGAGGAATCACCACACTGTCTTCCACAATGGTTGAACTAGTTTACACTCCAACCAACAGTGTAAAAGTGTCCTTATTTCTCCACATCCTCTCCAGCACCTGTTGTTTACTGACTTTTTAATGATCGCCATTCTAAATGGTGTGTGATGGTATCTCATTGTGGTTTTGATTTGCATTTCTCTGATGGCCAGTGGTGATGAGCATGTTTTCATGTGTCTGTTGGCTGCATAAATGTCTTCTTTTGAGAAATGTCTGTTCATATCTTTTGCCCACTTTTTGATGGGGTTGTTTTTTTCTTGTAAATTTGTTTAAGATCTTTGTAGATTCTGGATATTAGCCCTTTGTCAGATAGATAGATTGCAAAAATGTTCTCCCGTTTTGTAGGCTGACTGTTCACTCTGATGGTAGTTTCTTTTGCTGTGCAGAAGCACTTTAGTTTAATTAGATCCCATTTGTCTATTTTGGTTTTTGTTGCCATTGCTTTTGGTGTTTTAGACATGAAGTCCTTGCCCATGCCTATGTCCTCAATGGTATTGCCTAGGTTTTCTTCTAGGGTTTTTATGGTTTTAGATCTGACATTTAAGTCTTTAATACATCTTGAATTAATTTTTGTATAAAGTATAAGGAAGGGATCCAGTTACAGCTTTCTACATATGACTAGCCCATTTTCCCAGCAATATTTATTAAATAGGGAATCCTTTCCCCATTTCTTGTTTTTGTCAGGTTTGTCAAGGGTCAGATGGTTGTAGATGTGTGGTGTTATTTCTGAGGGCTCTGTTCTGTTCCATTGGTCTATATCTCTGTTTTGGTACAAGTACCATGGTGTTTTGGTTACTGTAGCCTGTAGTATAGTTTGAAGTCAGGTAGTGTGATGCCTCCAGCTTTGTTCTTGACGCTTAGGATTGCCTTGGCAATGCGGGCTCTTTTTTGGTTCCATATGAACTTTAAAGTAGTTTTTTCCAATTCTCTGAAGAAAGTCATTGGTAGCTTGATGGGGATGGCACTGACGCTATAAAGTACCCTGGGCAGTATGGCCATTTTCACGATATTGATTCTTCCTATTCATGACATGGAATGTTCTTCCATTTGTTTGTGTCCTCTTTTATTTCATTGAGCAGTGATTTGTAGTGCTCCTTGAAGAGGTCCTTCACATCCTTTGTAAGTTGGATTCCTAGGTATTTTATTGTCTTTGAAGCAATTGTGAATGGGAGTTCACTCATGATTTGGCTGTCTGTCTGTTATTGGTGTATAGGAATGCTTGCGATTTTTGCACATTGATTTTGTATCCTGAGACTTTGCTGCAGTTGCTTATCAGCTTAAGGAGATTTTGGGCTGAGACGATGGGGTTTTCTTTTCTTTTCTTTTTTTTTTTCCATCATTTTGACGATGGGGTTTTCTAAATATACAGACAGTCATGTCATCCGCAAACAGGGACAGTTTGACTTCCTCTTTTCCTAATTGAATACCCTTTATTTCTTTCTCTTGCCTGATTGTCCTGGCCAGAACTTCCAACACTATGTTGAATACTGCCTTGTGCCAGTTTTCAAAGGGAATGTTTCCAGATTTTGTCCATTCAGTATGATATTGGCTGTGGGTCTGTCATAAATAGCTCTTGTTATTTTGAGATATGTCCCATCAATACCTAGTTTATTGAGAGGTTTAGCATGAAGGGCTGCTGAATTTTGTCAAAGGCCTTTTCTGCATCTATTGAGATAATCATGTGGTTTTTGTCTTTGTTTCTGTTTATGTGATGGATTACATTTATTGATTTGTGTATGTTGAACCAGCCTTGCATCCCAGGGATGAAAGCAACTTGATCGTGGTGGATAAGTTTTTTGACGTGCTGCTGGATTTGGTTTGCCAGTATTTTATTGAGGATTTTTGCATTGATGTTCATCAGGGATATTCATGTAAAATTCTCTTTTTTGGTGTGTCTCTGCCAGGCTTTGGTATCAGGATGATGCTGGCCTCATAAAATGAGTTAGGGATTATTCCTTCTTTTTCTATTTATTGGAATAGTTTCAGAAGGAATGGTGCCAGTTCCTCTTTGTACCTCTGATAGAATTCGGCTATGAATCCTTCTGGTCCTGGACTTTTTTTGGTTGGTAGGCTGTTAATTACTGCCTCTATTTCAGAGCCTGTTGTTGGTCTATTCAGGGTTTCAACTTCTTCCTGGTTTAGTCTTTAGAGAGTATATGTGCCCAGGAATTTATCCATTTATTCTAGATTTTCTAGTTTATTTGTGTAGAGGTGTTTATAGTATTCTCTGATGGTAGTTTGTATTTCTGTGGGATTGGTGGTGATATCCTCTTTATCCTTTTTTAACGCATCTATTTGATTCTTCTCTTTTTTCTTCCTTATTAGACTTGCTAGTGGTCCATCAACGTTGTTGATCTTTTCAAAAAACCAGCTCCTGGATTCATTGATTTTTTTGAAGGGTTTTTTTGTGTCTCTATCTCCTTCAATTCTGCTCTGATCTTAGTTATTTCTTGCCTTCTGCTAGCTTTTGAATGTGTTTGCTCTTGCTTCTCTAGTTCTTTTAATTGTGATGTTAGGATGTTGATTTTAGATCTTTCCTGCTATCTCTTGTGGACATTTAGTGCCAAAAATTTCCCTCTACACATTGCTTTAAATGTGTCCCAGAGATTCTGGTATGTTGTGTCTTTATTCTCATTGGTTTCAAAGAACATCTTTATTTCTGCCTTCATTTCGTTATGTACCCAGTAGTCATTCAGGAGCAGGTTGTTCAGTTTCCATTGTAGTTGTGTGGTTTTGAGTGAGTTTCTTAATCCTGAGTTCTAATTTGATTGCACTGTGGTCTGAGAGGCAGTTTGTTATAATTTCTGTTCTTTTACTTTTGTTGAGGAGTGCTTTACTTTGAACTCTGTGGTCAATTTTGGAATAAGTGTGATGCGGGGCTGAGAAGAATGTATATTCTATTGATTTGGAGTGGAGAGTTCTGTAGATGTCTATTAGGTCTGCTGGGTGCAGAACTAAGTTCAATTCCTGGATATCCTTGTTAACTTTCTGTCTCATTGATCTGTCTACTGTTGACAGTGGGGTGTTAAAGTCTCCCATTATTATTCTGTGGGAGTCTAAGTCTTCTTGTAGGTCTCTAAGAATTTGCTTTATGAATCTGGGTGCTCCTGTATTGGGTGCATATATATTTAGGATAGTTACCTCTTCTTGTTGAATTGATATCTTTACCATTATGTAATGGCCTTCTTTGTCTCTTTTGATCTTTGTTGGATTAAAGTGTGTTTTATCAGAGATTAGGATTGCAACCCCTGCTTTTTTTTTTTTTTCCATTTGCTTGGTAGATCTTCCTCCATTCCTTTATTTTGAGCCTCTATGTGTCTCTGCACATGAGATGAGTCTCCTGAATACAGCAAACTGATGGGTCTTGACTCTTTATCCAATTTGCCAGTCTGTGTCTTTTAAATGGAGCACTTAGCCCATTTACATTTAAAGTTAATATTGTTATATGTGAATTTGATCCTGTCATTATGATGTTAGCTGGTTATTTTGCTTGTTAGTTGATGCAGTTTCTTCCTAGAATCAATGTTCTTTACAATTTGGCATGTTTTTGCAGTGGCTGGTACTGGTTGTTCCTTTCCATGTTTATGCTTCCTTCAGGAGCACTTGTAAGGCAGGCCTGGTGGTGACAAAATGTCTCAGCATTTGCTTGTCTGTAAAGGATTTTATTTCTCCTTCACTTATGAAGCTTTGTTTGGCTGGACATGAAATTCTGGGTTGAAAATTCTTTTCTTTAAGAATGTTGACTATTGACCCCCACTCTCTGCTGGCTTGTAGAGTTTCTGCTGAGAGATCCGCTGTTAGTCTGATGGGCTTCCCTTTGTGGGTAACCTGACCTTTCTCTCTGGCTGCCATTAACATTTTTCCCTTCGTTTCAACTTTGGTGAATCTGACAATTATATGTCTTGTGGTTGCTCTTCTTGAGGAGTATCTTTGTGGCGTTGTCTGTATTTCCTGAATTTGAATCTTGGCCTGCCTTGCTAGATTGGGGAAGTTCTCCTGGGTAATATCCTGAAGAGCGTTTTCTAATGTGGTTCCATTCTCCCTGTCACTTTCAGGTACACCAATCGGATGTAGATTTGGTCTTTTCATATAGTCCCATATTTCTTGGAGGCTTTGTTCGTTTCTTTTTACTGCTTTTTCTCTAAACTTCTTCTCTTCTCACTTCATTTCATTCATTTGCTCTTTGATCACTGATACCCTTTCTTCTACTTGAGTGAATCAGCTACTGAAGCTTCTGCATGCATCATGTAGTTCTTGTGCCATGGTTTTCAGCTCCATCAGATCATTTAAGGTCTTCTCTACATGATGTTCTAGTTAGTCATTCATCTAATCTTTTTTCAAGGTTTTTAGCTTCTTTGCAATGGGTTCAAACATCCTCCTTTAGCTCAGAGATGTTTGCTATTGCCAATGTTCTGAAGCCTACTTCTGTCAACTTGTCAAAGTCATTCTCCACCCAGGTTTGTTCCATTGCTGGCGAGGAGCTGTGTTCCTTTGGAGGAGACGAGGTGCTCTGATTTTTAGAATTTGCAGCTTTTCTGCTCTGGTTTCTCCCCATCTTTGTGGTTTTACCTACCTTTGGTCTTTGATGATGGTGACCTACAAATGGGGTTTTGGTGTGGATGTCTTTTTGTTGATGTTGATGCTATTCCTTTCTGTTTGTTAGTTTTCCTTCTAACAGTCAGTACCCTCAGCTACAGGTCTGTTGGAGTTTGCTGGAGGTCCACTCCACACCCTGTTTGCCTGGGTATCACCAGTGGAGGCTGCAGAACAGTAAATACTGCAGAACAGCAAATGTTGCTGCCTGATCCTTCCCCTGGAAGATTCCTCTGAGAGGGGCACCAGGCTGTGTGAGGTGCCAGTTGGCCCCTACTGGCAGGTGTCTCCCCATTAGGCTACTCGGGGGCAGGGACCCACTTGAGGAGGCAGTCTGTCCATTCTCAGATCTCAAACACTGTGCTGGGAGAACCACTATTCTCTTCAAATCTGTCAGACAGGGACGTTTAAGTCTGCAGAAGTTTCTGCTGTCTTTTGTTCAGCTATGCTCTGCCCCCAGAGGTGGAGTCTACAAAGTCAGGCAGGCCTCGTTGAGCTGCAGTGGGTTCCACCCAGTTTGAGCTTCCTGGCTGCTTTGTTTACCTAGTCAAGCTTCAGCAATGGCAGACGCCCTCCCCCCAGCCTTGCTGCTGCCTTGCAGTTTGATCTTGGACTGCTGTGCTAGCAGTGAGCAAGGCTCTGTGGGTGTGGGACCCTCCGAGCCAGGCATGGGATATAATCTCCTGGTGTGCCATTGGCTAAGACCATTGGAAAAGCACAGTATTTGGGTGGGAGTGTCCTGATTTTCCAGGCACTGTTTGTTAAGGCTTCCCTTGGCTAGGAAAGGGAATTCCCCGACTCCCTGCACTTCCCAGGTGAGGTGATGCCTTGCCCTGCTTCGGCTCACACTCCTTGGGCTGCACCCACTGTCTGACAAGCCCCAGTGAGATGAACCTGGTACCTCAGTTGGAAATGCAGAAATCACCCGTCTTCTGCGTCACTCATGCTGGGAGCTGTAGACTGGAGCTGTTCCTATTCAGCCATCGTGGAACTGACCCACTCCTCTGCAAGTTTTATGTTCTTTATTTTTATTTTTATCTGTCATATGCCTGTGTATATATTGCAATAGCCTCTTTGATTTGTTCTCTATGACATCAATTTTATATTCTGCCATGTAAATTTGTTCTTTATTTTTGAATCACATTTAATTTTTATTTTGTATTTTTATATATTTATAGACTCTTTCATTATCTATTGCAGTTACATCTTTCTGTCAAATGAATTAACTGTAATGTCTTTACTGTTCATACTATGCATGTATTTTGATATTCCATCGAAAATGTCAATAGTCTTTTCAGTTTTGCTTTGGTTTTTCTAATATGTGATTTTCAGAGGTATGCATTACTTTTGTGTGTTTGGGGTGGTGTTCCTTTAATCTCTAGTATTTTATTTCTACAGATCTTATGGATTTGTGTATCCTTATGTGTAAATCAAAAGAAACTCTCCCAGGCCCAGTATTTGCCAACAAAGAAGATGTAACTGTCTTGGTCCCACCGTAGGTCCAATTGGGTATTGTTAAATACCATTCAGAAATCTATGGCTGAAAAGTAGACTGCTGTGCTAAATTCTAGTTCCATATATATTATTAGCAGGCATTTAACTCATGCAGTTATTCTGGTTGAGGGAGGATCTCCTACTCTCAGTACCTGACTTATGACAATTTGAAGCAAGGTAGTACATGAAAAGCTGTAAGTCCTGCTAGTCACTGCTAACATGGCTCTTCCTGTCTCTCTTCCTATTTCTTAACTTTATGTGCTGGTTTTTATTCCCCAAGACACATTATAGCATCATATATCTATATGATAGTACATGTTGATTTCTGAATTGTGCTGTCTATATGATGGTAGAAAGAGAAATATTAATTAAGGATGGGGAAGCAAGTGTACCGGCCACCTCAAAAGCATTACTCATGGGATTGCTTGCAACTGATTTGTACTCTGGGACCTTGAGTTACAGGACAGGCAGATAGTGTCTTCCTGTCGTTGTCAAGGGTGTTTGATATACTCTGGGTCAGTATCAAATCTTGGATTTTCCCATTGGTTTTGGTTCTGAATTTTACTCTATAAGTCATGCGGCTTGTATAAGTATTTTTCAAAGAGGCAGTTAGTTGACTGACATTCTTAGGTTTTCCATGTAGATATTTTTATTTTTCTTTTAATTTCATGTATATTTTTAGTGGGACTTTAAGAGAAGTTGAACCAGAGTCTACAATCCAGATGTTGTTTAAAATTAAAGTCAGAACATTCTATAAGCTTTAATAATTGTACTGTACTGATTTAGGACAGATTAGGGTTTATAACAGCCTGGGACAAAGGTGGGGTTTAGTGAAAAGCAAAATCATGTAACAAGGAAAGCTGAAAAGATGCTGGAAAGAACCAAGGCACAGATGTTTTTCTTAGTCATTCTGGGCCAAGTGTTTAATCAATTTCTTAGTAGTAATTTGGAAGTTAATGTCAGATTTACCTGTAAATATGTCAGTCAGGTCAATTTATGGTTAATGTGGATTTTAAAAGTGTGAGATCATGTCTGGGTTCAGTCAGAGACTGAGAGCCATTGCAGTTAGGAATGGCCACTATGGTGTAAAATGTGCTCTGTATTTACCACAACAGTAGTAGTTTGTTGGTAGTTTAAATACGGCATGTATATTGTCATTATGTCATTTCAGGTCCTTTGAGAGCAGATGTTAACATGAAATTATATATGAATGAGATTTTTTTGGTGAAATGTCAGTAGAAGGTAATTGGGAGGGAACAAGATTTGCTTGGTAGTGCCTTTAGACAATGCTTCAGGGTTGGGACTTGTGAAACCTGAGAGGACAGGACAGATTGGGTAGGAGGAGTCTCAGACTGCAGTGTATTTCTGAGAAAGTTTTGAGCAGGCTGACAGGAAGTCCTTCAGCAAAGACTTCCCACTAGAAGAGTCCTATTTGAGACAGTAATGGGCCAGCTTCAGTGGCCCCCATCAGGCTTTCATTGGCTGGGAGCACCTAGGGGAAGTATGGCCTTGGCATGAACACAGCAGTGGATCCTAAGGATGGCAGCTGGAGGCGTCAGTCATTTATAAATATTTGCCATTTATAGAGTGTGTCCTATAGTTTATATGTTTTAATAATCTATTTAACTTGTAAGTTAAATTGTATTGTCTGTACTTCATAAATAAACTCCAATTTGGAAAGAACAAATAATATAAGATCAAACAATCATTAAGTGATGATGCCAGAATTTGAGTATAGGTCTATAGTTACATATTATAATTCTTTTGGTTGAAGGCAATAAAAAATATGCTTCTAAGAGAAGACGTTTATTTTTAGGATATAGTCACAGTTGTCACGCAGGACCCAAGGGCTGATAGTGCCCAGGATACCCTAGAAGCAGGGATTGGCATGTCATTAAGCCTGTTTCTCTTTTTCTCACTTCTGCTCCTCTCAGTCGATCTGTTTAAGTCTTTTCTCTTGCTATAGAACTGATTTTAGGCCGGGCGCGGTGGCTCAAGCCTGTAATCCCAGCACTTTGGGAGGCCGAGACGGGCGGATCACGAGGTCAGGAGATCGAGACCATCCTGGCTAACACGGTGAAACCCTGTCTCTACTAAAAATACAAAAAACTAGCTGGGCGAGGTGGCGGGCGCCTGTAGTCCCAGCTGCTCGGGAGGCTGAGGCAGGAGAATGGCGTGAACCCGGGAGGCGGAGCTTGCAGTGAGCTGAGATCCGGCCACTGCACTCCAGTCCGGGCGACAGAGCGAGACACCGCCTCAAAAAAAAAAAAAAAAAAGAACTGATTTTATATGCATATGGCAAAAGAGTGACTGCCCACAACTGTTGAGTTCAAGAGAACTTCAAAGACTCAAGCTGGAATAACTTTCTCAGAAAAGGGGTTTCTAGGATAAGGTAGCCACTTCTAGACTGGGTAAATTGTTTGGAGGGCTGAAATCTAGTGAAGAGGTTCTGAGGGGTGAGGTAAAGGAGAGTTTGCCACTGCAATTATCATGCGAATGGCTGGGAAAGAGGAAAGAAGTTACCAGAAAAGGAGGCATTGGATTTAACACTCAATAGGTATACACAATAAGATAAAGTTTTCAATGGGGTTAACCTTAAATATAGTTGTAGTGAAATATCTGTGTGTTTGTGTGTGTACAGATATATATACACATATATACGTGTATATATATACACATACATACATATGTATGTATATATACACACGCAGATATTATACACACAGAATATATATTTATTCCACCTTTCATTCCTTTTGATTGCTTGTATCCTTAAAATTACTAGTAAACCATGATGCTGATGAGATCTCTGATTTAGGTGAGTCTGATTAAAATCTGATCCCTTTGGTTAGCTCAATCCCATAGCAAACAACTGAAATTCTTATAAGACATTTTTCTTCTTCATAATTGTCTCCCCTTCTGCATTGCTGGAGGATGTAATCATGGGCTGAATTGTGTCTCCGCCAAAATTCACAAGTTGAAGTCCTAACCCTTAGTACCTGAGAATGAGATCATATTTGGAGGTAGGGTATTTAAAGAAGTAGTTAAAATAAAGTCACTATGGAGGTAGGGTATTTAAAGAGGTAGTTAAAATAAAGTCACTAGGGTGGATCCTAATCTAATATGACTGTTACCCTTATAAGAAGAGCAGACTAGGACACAGACACACAGAGAAGACCATGTGAGGACATAGTGAGAAGATAGCCATCTATAAGCCAAGAAGAGATGCCTTAGAGGAAACCCATACTGCCGACTCTTTGATCTTGGACTTCTAGCTTCCAGAATTTTGAGAAAATAAATTTCTGTTGTTTAAGCTACCCAGTCTATGGTATTTTTTATGGTAGCCCTAGCAAACTCATCAGATGGGAGGGGGATCATGTCTCCTTTTCCTTTTTGTTCACTCATGGAATCCATGCAGGACCCAGTCTTACTGTTTTGTGTGACCTTCCTTCCGGGGTTTTATTTGGGACCCTAAATTTTTTATCCCATTGATATGTTGAACATTTTTGTAACTTGAACATTCCCTTGGATCATTTCCCCTGTCTCAAATGGATTATCAAGGAATAATTCATTTGGAATGACTGGAGAAAGTCTTATGAATAATTTTTCTCTCTATTGTAGCATTTCATTTATGCTGCTAGAAACTATAGGTCAAACCTTGTACCTATGATAAACGGAGTAAATTACTTTGATGACATTTTGGGAATATTATAAAAAATGAAAATAGGCTGGGCGCGGTGGCTCAAGCCTGTAATCCCAGCACTTTGGGAGGCCAAGACGGGCGGATCACGAGGTCAGGAGATCAAGACCATCCTGGCTAACACGGTGAAACCCCGTCTCTACTAAAAAAATACAAAAAAATTAGCCGGGCGCCGTGGCGGGCGCCTGTAGTCCCAGCTACTCCGGAGGCTCAGCCAGGAGAATGGCGTGAACCCGGGAGGCGGAGCTTGCAGTGAGCCGACATCGTGCCACTGCACTCCAGCCTGGGCAACAGAGCAAGACTCCTTCTCCAGCCTGGGCGACAGAGCAAGACTCCTTCTCAAAAAAAAAAAAAAAAAAAAAGAAAGAAAAAAGGCTATATAATATGTACCTGGAAACCTAAGGGTATTTATTTTGCTTTGTGACTATTACTGGGGATTCTGAACAGTTTTACTTGATTTAATTAACTTGCCTTTTCTATTTTTTTAATTTTTATTTTCTGGAAGCATTGCAAATTGCAAGCTTTCTAGTATTCTCAATAGATTCTGCTCTGTTTATTAGATAGGTACATGGAGATTCTACTATCATTTTAAATGGAGAAGTTCCCTAGGGCAAATTTTAGGATTTTGAACCATCTCACTTAATCCTTAGTTTGGAAAATGTCTATGACTTTTTCTGCAAATAGAACAGAGGGGAACCACTCTACTATTATGTTAAAAGGACATGGGGAAATCTAAATATTAAATTTTAATCTAATTCTTCCCCTGCTTGCTAATTTGCACAATGTTTGAGCTGTCTGAAGGCATTCTTAAAAATGGATATTTGACATGGTATTCTAATTTTTCAAGCAGCTTTGCAATGAAAGTGTGCCAGGCAGCATCTTTCCTTTATTGGCCCCCACCTCCATTATCTGGGTCCAGATGCGGACACAACCAAGAAAAGGAGCTGCAGAGCTCATGTTAAACCTATTCATAAATAATATACCTATCCACTCCCTACTCCCTGCTTATATTTTTACAGAAATACCATGCAGTCAATTATGTTTAAAGTCTTTCTAAAGCTGTGGGGAGACATTCTATCCTATTGACTCTGAGAAGTCCAGAGCAAACACAGAAAAGGGGAAAAAGGAAGTGGTTGAGAAAGTGTTTTGTAGATGTACTTTTTTTTTGTAATTAATATTGCTTAAAAAGATTAAAGAATGTTTGAACTGATGAGGACTCAAGTCATTAAGTACCAAGCTTTGAACAGAAAATGGCAGAGACAGAGGAAAGGGGAGATGTTTTAGACTTCCTTGAAGGCAGTATTCAAAGGAGCCTGTAGGCAGTGAGTTAAAGGAGTTCAAGAAATATTTCCTAAGGGAAACTATGAAGGTCTTTATTTCCTATAAAAATCTACAATGTGTACACTTCTGAACCTGCAAGATGTTTGTCTTCCTGCCAGAGGCCCTGACCAATTATGTGAGCTGTCAATTCTCTTCCTAGGTCACCTCAGTAGATATTCACCTGTCACCTATGAGCTGCCAGGCCTCAGGCCTGTGTCAACATAGTCTAGATAAGAGACTGCATCACGATGAATTAGAATTTTTCCTTCCCTTAAAAAGTTGATGTTCCTATTAAAGGAGGACACATAGAGACGCAAGGCTTTCTAAACTCTAACTGGTTAGAGATGATGAGTGATTTCTAGTCAGAAGGTAAGAAATAAAGACTAAAGGGAGAACAAAAGAAAGTTTTAATAAAGAGTGAAAGATAAATACTACCAGCAAGTGGAAGATTCTGACACAGGAGAAAGCAAGGAATATTACTTTAGCTTGAATTATACTATGTGTATGGGACCCTTCCCAGAAAAGGAGAATTTGGATCTTAGGAAGAAATGGTAGCAGCTCATACTCCACAGACCGAGCGGCACAATTACTAAGTCCTAGTTTATATAGGTAAGCCTGTTACAAGGTCAAGGAAAGAGATGCTTAATGGTGTTTGATATCTTCTTTTTCAGGCTACAGAGTTAGCTGTATATGGAGTTAGTTGTAGGTAGATTTAATGTAGTAAATTGGACAGTGTTCTATTTTCCTAGAGCAGGTGTGTGAGAATTGACAGAGTTGTCACAAGTCTATCAAATTGCACCAATCATTATCTCATTTTGTTGATTCATGAGAGGTTGACTATGTTCATCAGAGAAGATTCATGGTAACAATGGTGTAGAAGTCTTAAAAGAAATGGAATAACTTGGGTAAACTTATTGCCTTAGGACGAAAGCTTAGATACATGTTAAAATTACATTTGCTTACTTGAATCCACCCATTACAGGGTGGGGAAATTGTCTATTTTTATTATTCTAATCCTTACCAGACCACATTGTACAAAGTGTTTTCTCAACAGATGTCTGTTGAAAAAATATAAGAATGGGGAAAATGTTGATGTTGAGTGGATGTTGCATTTGAAACAGAATTTAGATTTTTGAGCTATAACTTAAGACCCCAGAATGATAGGATTTTGGTTAAGGTAGGAACACAGTTCAAAATTATTTGAGTGAAATTTAACTGAAAATAAAGGGGAAGAAGATAAGTAATAAAATACACTGGTGTAGAGCATGATTTTGCAGAATGCAAATAGTAGGAGGAAATGTACGCGATGCTTATTGATTTACAGGGAAAATCAGTATTGGTACTAAAAGCCAAAATTATAGCCTCTAACACATGTACCACTGTAGAACATTAGAAATGAACAAGATATTCAGCAATTTTAATTTATGGCAACAGGTTTATATATATTCATAGTTACCACTGAGATTATTTGAGATGTGATTCAAAATTAAAAGATGGTGATGGTATCTTTTTAAAGAGGGCATTTTGTGAAAATAAATTACAGAAATAGTTATATTTATATATCAAGGGGCCATAAACCAGTGTAGAAACTCATGATCCAAGGTTATAGCTGAGGAAAATAGAAATGGAAATTTGAAATTGTTGGGAGAGTGTTCTTCAAGCTTTCCAGCCAGAAGGAAGAAAGAGATGATATACTTTTGACAGAGATCTGAAAGATGACCCTGTGCCAAGCCAAAATCATGACTGAGGGATTTCATTTAAGATATCTCCTAGAATCTCAACCTGCAAAAAATCAGAGTGTGTGTAAGCTCATGACATTCTTTGACAAGTTGTTAACAATCTCCTGAAAGACAGGCCATTAGGGAAACCATTCCTTTTGGTCTGACTCTGAAATATAGGATATATTTATTAGCAAAGTGAGAGGAACAGAACTCTGTTTTAGAGTTCATCATAATCATTGAGGGGAAGCCTGGCATAGTTGATCATGTGCTACAGACTTCAAGAGGGTCAATAGAGAAAATATCAAGGAAAACATAGGCATGATTTCATGGCATTCTACATTAAACGGAAGATGCCAATAGGTTTGGGAAGTTGTTAGAAATGCAGTTTTGATTCTGCATACTGTAAATCATTTATCTCATAAAAATGAGGGGAGGTTTTGCTGGCACAGTGGTGCACACTCAGCTACTCAGGAGGCTGAGGTGGGAGTATCCATCCCTTGAGGCCAGCCTAAGCAACATAGCAAGACCCTGTCTCTTAAAAAAATGAAAATTAGTGGGAATTGTGTACTCAGATTTTTGAGAGATATGTGATAAAAAAGTACAAATTAATGACGAAAAATCCTAGAATGGTCCACATGTGTAAGAATAATGTCCATAAAGTTGAAGGGTACTCAAGTTTGTGAAAAGTGCCACTGACAATAAAATAGGATTTCTTCATTATATTCAGAACAAGAAACAGATCGAGGAAGAGGCAGAGTAACAACAGTTGGGAAGAAGATACAGTTTTGTAAATTGCCCTGTAAATTTCCTTGTATCATCTTTGTTAAAATTGATCTTCATATTAAAAAGAGTGGGGCAAACATTGAAATGAAGAATGCATACTCAAAACAAAAAAGGAGATGAGGGAGCATTAGCAGTTCAGAGTTCAAATCTTCTGAATGACATCTGAGGTTACTCAGAAATTTCAAATGAATTAACTGAATGGCTATTTGTTATTGCAGGGAAATTGTGAAGACTGGGAAAGATGTGGGGGACAAAAGTCAAGCAAATATCAAAAAATTTTGTAAGAGAAGGGTGATATCTGCAAACAAAATGCCCAATTCTGTCAATACTTAGCCATAATTATTGTTCATCTATGGGAAACTCTCCTCACCTTTTTATTAGTAATTTTAACACAATCTCAGATATGTAATTTTGCCCCTACATATGTCTGTATTTATATAAAACATAAAAAGAATATTTTCATACATAACCACAATACCAGCAAAAGTGACTTATTAAACAGATTTGTGATTTGCCAAAAGTGGAAAATGATGATTGAAACATGGAAAGAATTGAAATACATTCATACTATAGTTACCTCATTTCTATCTTGGGTAGGATTTCTGGACTTATTAAGGAAATGCAGGCAAAATGATATTATGTATCTAAACTTCATTAAAGAATTTGATAAGGTATCCCTAATTTGTGAGCAAGATAGAGGCATACAGTTTTGACTCCAATATTTGATTGAAAACATGGATTTCTGTTCAATTGAAAGGAGGTTTTTTTAGCCTTGTAATTTTTGATATCTTTGACGACTTGAAAGAAAATATACAAAGTCTGCCCATTCAAGTTGTGAATAAAAAAATTAATGAAAAAATCTTTACTAGCTGGAGAATGGATTGAATTCATTATGCTGAAATTTAACAGGGATGGATATATGGTCCCTGTTTTGTTTCCAGAAATTTTGCTCCAAGAGGCAGAAAGTTTGAATTGACAGTAAGCACACCATTGACCAAAGATGTGATGAGGCTTTCAAAGAAAAGAAAATGTGACTTGAAGTTGTATGAATACACATAGCTGTCTAGAAAGAGAGTGTTTATAGTTCTGTTCCTTCCCTGTCCCAGTGGTCCACTTTAAAAGGATTTAGCCAAATTGAGTGGCTAAGAGATATAAAAAAGGATGACCAGTATGGGTAAGCCATACCATGTAAACAATCTGTTAAAAGAACTGGGAGTAAATAGTCTAAAAATGAGAATGTGATAACCACCTTCTGACATTTGAAGGCCTGTCGTGTGAATATATAATTAGACTTTCTATATAAACTTGAGTGCTAGCATTGTAACCAGTAATAGAACTTTCAGAGAGACAGATTTTGGCTCAAGATATAGAAGAATTTTCTAATGGTGAAAGCCATCTGAAATGGAATGTGTGTATTTTTTTTTAAAGCTATTGGAAGTGTTCCAAAATAGAGGCATCATTTCTTGGGATATTATTAAAGCAGTTATCCAAGCTTTGAATGATTAGTTAACACTTGTCTTTCATGCCTGAATTTTTAGCATTCTGTGAAGCTGTTTTTAGCTTGCTTGACTTCAAAATGGCCAATTTTCCAGTAATCCAATCCACAGATAATTATGTTTTAACCCCGAAGGGCTTAATAGAGATCTTGCCTTATAACTTAATAGAGATCTTGTCTACCTTCTTTTCATCCTAGCCTTTTGCCTGATTCATATGCAGGTGGCCTCTGCCATCCTGTCTTCCTAGAATATTACTTATTCTTTCAAACTCAAGCTCCTTTTTTGGCACAAGTATCCAGATTACCTGTAGCTTTCTAAGTTCTGGTTGTGGCCTGATAGGTAAGTTCTTTGACATTTAATTGGCAGGAGATTGGTACAGACCCTCAGTAAGACCCAATGAGTATTCCATTTCCTTTTCTCAGTTAGGACCAGCTATAGAACTTTCACTGAAAACTCAGTCTTTATATATATATAATCTTACAGTATGGTCATAATTTAGCTGTAGACATCACATCTTCACAGTTACATTAAAGTTTCCTCACAAATACATTCATTTTGAAGTCCACTTGGCTTGTGGAATGGTTTGAGGTAAGGGTGGCAGACATAAGTAGAGATGAGCAGGCATGTGAGAAGACAAAGCTAAAGACAAAGATTTGGGAGAATTTGTGTAGTGGATGGGTTGGTTAAAGAATATGTACAGAGAGAATCATGGGAATTTCAGCTCTAGGGGTGAGTGTCCTTTCCTGATATTACTCTAAATATGTTCTGATACTAGACAAGAAACTTAAATTGATTCCACACTAAGACCAAACATTAATATTAAGGGAAAAATAAAGGAAAATGGTGTTTATATTTTTTTGTGTCACGGCCTGTGCTAGGTACTTTATATTATCTCATTCAATCCCCATAACAATTCTTGGAGGCAGATGAGATAAGATGCAGGTAAGAGAATAGTGTAGGAGGTTGAGTACTGAGCCAAGTTTACATATCTAGCAAGGTGTAGAGCAACAATTCATGTTTACATATATTGCCTTTTCTGTAATACCACACTGCATACTCTGTTGTGTGGTAGAGATGGGGGCCAGGGTGTGGTCTCAAGACATAACAAGTGGCAATGAGGCCGCGACTATCTTTTCGTTGTTTTAAGTAACAAATGTTATTTATTTCTAATAAAAGTTTGCAAGATTAGTACATTGGATTTCTAGAACCCCTGTGAGTTCAAAGCAGACAGTTCACTTTAAGAAGCCATATGACACATGCAAATTTTTCAGCCATCAAGTACATTGAGCAGGTAGCTCAAGGCATTCTGTAACACACAAAAAAGCAGAGATTGTTCTTCTGTGATCCCATAACTGCCCCAGGGAACCAATGTGGTGAATTTGCTTGACCTCAAGTGTTTCAGGTGACAAGATTAAATCAATATGGGAGAAAGTTTCTTGACCTCCAAGTACTGTGAGTTCAGTGGGATTTGCTTGAGAGGAGTGCAGCTCCAGGCTCAAGGCTGTGGGAAGCCTTTGGCATCTGGTGGCATGGTTGGTGGAGGTCTGTGATAATGCAATACCCATCCAATTCCCTTATCTCCTGATTACACTGCTTTTTGGAAGATATCCCTAGGGTAAATCTCTTCAATTGATTTTGCTGTCAGGAGTAAGTTCCAGTTCACATAGGAAAGGAAGATTAGTACCTCACTGGTTAAGTGCTTTAGCAATTTGCCCTACATGTTAAATTATGGACTTTATCAGCTCAGAGCTGCTTAATTTCCAGAGCAGGGCGAAAATGATACCATTTGGACCAACCGCTGATCTTCACATTTCAGTCATGGGAGAGTTTGGCAGTTTGAACTTGTCTGTAAGTTTAGTAAAATCCTCCAAGTCCTAGGACTGATTTTTCAGTATCTCTGGCAGTCCCTGTCTGTCAATAAATTGCTTGGTCACATTACTGTGAATTGTCATAGAGTCTGCCCCCATCATCTGTTCTAATTTCTTTAAGTGGCTATATGGATTTGCTGAAAATGATAATAGTGTTAGTGTTGATTTTCAGTCTGTGTGGTTGTGTGACACGGCATGTAAATAAAGCAAAAACAGTCACATTGCCATGATGGGTGACAGAAAAAAACAGTCCAGATCAACGTCAAAAAGTTGGAAGAAATCACAGTGCCATTCCCAAAACGCCACTCTATCTATTAGAGGGGAGGCAATATTTTATTCCCTCCAGTCTTTGTTGTCCTCAGTCAATCCTCACTGAAACTGCTAAAAACAAAAATCCCCTTCTCTTCTTTGTAAATTATTTCACCCTTTCTTAAATCTCCTAACAAATTCAGTTACATGATTAACTGGACATCTATTTTGCAAATCAGTGGGTTGGAATAAATAAGGTTTCTAGTTTCTAGTCAATCTTCTTGTTGGCTATTGGAAGAGGTTTGATGGTGACCTCCCACTGTGTTACTCTTACCTCTAAGAACTTTAAAAAAAGTAGATGAGGGTTTTGAGCACAGAAGAATCTCTTTTCATTTCTCTGAACTACAGAGTAGTGGATTTCACTCCTGGACTTGGTTCTGATCTCCTTGACTTCCAATCATTTTCTCTTTTCCTATATAGACCTTTACTTGGCCCACAGCCTCTCTGACTTCTCTGTCTTCCCCATAGCTGCCAGTTAAATGACATCTGGAAGGGGACTTAGCATGCCTACAGAGACCAGCAATGTGTACATAGACATAGGAAGTATAGGGTATTCCTTTATGTCAGTGTTGAGGATTCAGAAAGAATTCTGGAAGAAACATTTTTTAAACTGTAACCTGAAGGATGGATGCATAAGCACCACCCAGCTAGAAATAAAGGACAGGTACAAAGATCCACAAACTGGAGAGACTAATGTGAGGAGGGAGCTCCAAGTGACTGAGTGTGGCTGCAGTGTAAGGTGAAGAGTGAAAAGAGGAAGAAGTGAAGTTGAGGTCGCCAGAGCCAGATTATGAAGGGCCTTAACCAGTTTTAGTTTACTTAGCTCGGGAGTTTGTATATATTTTGAAGAAGCAGTGGCATAAGTTCTTGGTTCTTCAGAACATTTTCAGTTCTAATTCCAGTGACTGACATCTACATCTCAAACAGGTATTGCTCTTTACCAAGCAAAGATCTGTCCTGCCCTAGATGAGTGGAGAATAATCCTTCATACTATCTTTCATTGAGCAAGAGTGAATCTGGAGCACATTTAGCCTGAAACCTACATCTTAGGATGAATCATTCTTAGGATTAGTCATCTTTGAAAAATTATATTTTTATATTTGTGGAGCCACCTACACTTAATTACTAAACTGCTTGACTGATCATTTCAAAATTTAAAATCTGACTCTGTCTCCCTCCCTACCTAAAACCATTTAATGGCCTCTCCTTACCACTGGCTGCTGGCTCCTCCATGGTGTGGTTCCCTGACACCACTCCAGCTTCATATGCTTGCTCTTCCTTCAGGCTCAGAGCCCATGCCTTGCTGTCCTCCTTCGGGCCCTTGTCCCTCCTGCCCTAGAGAATTTGCACCTGGTTATCCCTGTTTTGTAATGTTGTTTCATTTCATTCTCACTCAACTAACTTTCATTTCCTGATCAGATCTCAACCACATCATCGCTTCCTCAGGGGCTCTTTTCCACCCCTCTCTCTGATTAGGCTGGAGTTCTTTATTACACTTACCTTAGTGCTTGCCGATAGGCCTGCATCCCAGGAGTTAGGACAGACCCTACAATTGGCTGGATCACTCCAGCACTCCACTTCTCCCTTTGGTATGTATTTGTGGAAATTGCTGGGTAACGGCTGGGTAACCATAAATATTGTCTTCACTGCTTCCTGGAACAGCCCTTCACTACTCTTTTGTGTTGTGGTCTCCTCTGCTGTCTTCTGTTTCATGCAACAACTCATAGGTCTACCTCAACATCTTCAACCACTGCTCTCATTTTTTTTTTTTTTTGGTATTTTTCTGGAAATTTTAGTTTCATTTATTTAATTGTTTTATAACATAACAGTTTATATCCCTTTTTGGGGGAGCATAGGGGGTTATGCTCAGTGGAGTATCAAAGGATCATAACAGTCTGAGAAACGGAATAAAAATAATAGGTAGTTTTCTTTATTTCTCATTTCTCCTGACATTAGTAACTCTCTCGGTGGAACTCCCACATATTTAGAAATTGCATTAACATGTTAAGGCCATTATGGTGCTAGTCAATAAATTATACTTTCATTGTACTAAAATAGTACCTGAATGGCCATTCCAATGGACTTTCAGAGACAGGAGAGTGTAGCAAGGCAATGTTACTTGGAATTAGGGAAAAGAGCTCTACTGGGGAGTTAGATCACCTGGGTTTAAAAGTTGATGCCAAAATCTACTATATGACCTTGGGAAAATTAAATATTCTATAGCTTCAGGCTTTTCATATATAAAATGGTAATAAAAATACAACATAGGGATTTTTGGATTATTAGTGAGACAATCCATGGAAGCACTTAGCATAAATGCCTGTCACATAATATTCACTTTATAAGCTATAGCTCTTATTGGTCCTTAGAATTATACTAATATATTAATAATAACAATAGCTAATGAGTTTAGCACTGTTTTAGGTTCTTTCCCAAATATATATATATATATTTTTTATTTTTTATTATACTTTAAGTTCTAGGGTACATGTGCATAACATGCAGGTTTGTTACATATGTATACTTGTGCCATGTTGGTGTGCTGCACTCATCAACTCGTCATTTACATCAGGTGTAACTCCCAATGCAATTCCCCCCCCTCCCCCCATAATAGGTCCCGGTGTGTGATGTTCCCCTTCCTGTGTCCAAGTGATTTCATTGTTCAGTGTTCAGTTCTCACCTATGAGTGAGAACATACGGTGTTTGGTTTTCTGTTCTTGTGATAGTTTGCTGAGAATGATGGTTTCCAGCTGCATCCATGTCCCTACAAAGGACACAAACTCATCCTTTTTTATGGCTGCATAGTATTCCATGGTGTATATGTGCCACATTTTCTTAATCCAGTCTGTCACTGATGGACATTTGGGTTGATTCCAAATCTTTGCTATTGTGAATAGTGCCGCAATGAGCATACATGTGCATGTGTCTTTATAGCAGCATGATTTATAATCCTTTGGGTATATACCCCATAATGGGATGGCTGGGTCATATGGTACTTCTAGTTCTAGATCCTTGAGGAATTACCATACTGTTTTCCGTAATGGTTGAACTAGTTTACAATCCCACCAACAGTGTAAAAGTGTTCCTATTTGTCCACATCCTCTGCAGCACCTGTTGTTTCCTGACTTTTGAATGATTGCCATTCTAACTGGTGTGAGATGGTATCTCATTGTGGTTTTGATTTGCATTTCTCTGATGACCAGTGAGGACGAGCATTTTTTCATGTGTCTGTTGGCTGTATGAATGTCTTCTTTTGAGAAATGTCTGTTCATATCCTTTGCCCACTTTTTGATGGGGTTGTTTGTTTTTTTCTTGTAAATTTGTTTGAGTTCTTTGTAGGTTCTGGATATTAGCCCTTTGTCAGATGAATAGATTTCAAAATTTTTCTCCCATTCTGTAGGTTGCCTGTTCACTCTGATGGTAATTTCTTTTGCTGTGCAGAAGCTCTTTAGTTTAATTAGATCACATTTGTCAATTTGGCTTTTGTTGTCATTGCTTTTGGTGTTTTAGACATGAAGCCCTTGCCCATGCCTATGTCCTGAATGGTATTGCCTAGATTTTCTTCTAGGGTTTTTATGGTATTAGGTCTAACATTTAAGTCTCTAATCCATCTTGAATTAATTTTCATATAAGGAGTAAGGAAAGGATCCAGTTTTGGCTTTCTACTTATGGCTAGCCAATTTTCCCAGCACCATTTATTAAATAGGGAATCCTTTCCCCATTTCTTATTTTTCTCAGGTTTTTCAAAGATCAGATGGCTGTAGATGTGTGGTATTATTTCTGAGGACTCTGTTCTGTTCCATTGGTGTGTATCTCTGTTTTGGTACCAGTACCATGCTGTTTTGGTTACTGTAGCCTTGTAGTATAGTTCGAAGTCAGGTAGCATGATGCCTCCAGCTTCGTTCTTTTGACTTAGGATTGTCTTGGCAATGTGGGCTCTTTTTTGGTTCCATATGAGCTTCAAAGCAGTTTTTTCCAGTTCTGTGGAGAAACTCATTGGTAGCTTACTGGGGATGGCATTGAATCTATTAATTACCTTGGGCAGTATGGCCATTTTCACGATATTGATTCTTCCTATCCATGAACCACTGCACTGCTCTCATTCTTTTTTGCATTCTTCTCTTCCTTCTCTCTCTCTTCATCTAGGTATTCCCCAGGCCCTGACATTATTCCTCTTCTTTTCTTCCCATCTAACTTTTCCTAGGCTATTGCGTCTACCTTCAGGACCTCTACTGCTCCTTAGGCACCAGTGAGCCTCAGATTTATAACATCTCCTATCCTCTACCTCTTATTTGGACTCCACTTGTGTTTTTCCAACAAATGACTAAACTTTTCACTTTGATATGTTGAAGAACCCTCACCTCACAGTCTATATGCCTCATGTTGATCTCAATGTTTCTTCTCCCATTATCATTGCTCCTTCACCCCTATCCCCCAAGATACCTTGGAACTGGTTTTGACATTTCCCTCTTTCTAATTCCTTCACTTTCACTTCTACCCTCATCTGGTCATGTGCTGTGGGGTCTACATCTTAAATGTCTCTGAAATCTATCTTCTCTCTTTCTATCTGTCTCCAAGAGGATATCTCCCTACTTTTCCTGCTTTAAACCTCATCTCCAGTTTATTCACTTCCAGTTCATCTATAATATTGTCTCCGGAGTTAGCATTTCAAAGCAAACAGACATTTGATCATGCAACTCTGGTTAAAAACTTTGTTCGTTGTGTATTTTCTATAAGATGACATTTAAGAGCCTTGGGATTGCCATTCAACATTCAGGTCATCTGTTGGTGTCTTGCCCATCAGTCATTCGCTCTGGTTAATCTGTTCTATCCCATTCTCTACACACTTACTGGCCTCTGTTTTTACTTGTGCTGATTCTTCTGCCATAAGTTTCCGCTTTTTCCTTCTCTGCTCCTGTAACTTCTTCAATCTTCAAATGTTACCTTGTTTGAAAAATTTCCGTGGAACTCCCTAGCAAGAATTAGTGACTTCCCTCTCCTTGGCATTGCCACAGTATTTTGTATGGATATACCTCTGTAGCATTTACAATAAACAATATACATATGTGCATATATACAGTTTTAGTTATTTTTATTCATTCTATGGTACTCTCACTAAGTAGAAACATCATGAAAATAGAGGTAGTGACTTATTTATCTTTGCATCTCTAGAGTTTAGTACAATGCTTGGATTTAGACCACATGGTAGAGATTATAAATATTTTTGTAAAATTGAATTTAAGAAATGACCCTGTGTGTTGGATGACTGTTTTGCTGTTTAGAACATGGGCAGAAATTGCTGAAAAAAGTGAAATACAAAGAAATAGTCAATGTGTTTTTTTTTCAGATAGTCAATGTTGAGTGAATAGCTTGCTAAAATATTAGAAGGTGATAACATGGCTGATATATATTTGAATTAATATAAACATATTTATATTAATAATCTCTCTTTTAGAAAAGAAGAAATAGAGCCTCAGAGAGGTTGGATATAGAATCCAGTCCTTTGCTTTTTTAGCCTTTCAAGTTGTCCGCAGATAAGAGAGAAGGGGCAGAGCAATGAATACTGTATCATTAGGCTGAAGCAGAAGGAAGCTGTCATGGTAATGGTGCATTGGGAGACATACCAGTTTTAGAGAAGATAAATTAATTCACAATAGTGCAGTTATGTCACAGCCTGGCAAAATGTCAGTACAGATCAGTAATGGAGTCATTTCAGAAGTTACCTTGCAGTTTGAAATGAGGCATTAATTTATAATTTCAATTTATGATGTTTTCCATTGAATGACAAAAATTAGTATTCAGTAATAATGCATTTTTGAGGGGTAAACTCAGTATGTGCTTGGCTCATTGGCACTCTGATGGGAAGTTTTACTGCACTCTGTGTCAAGGGTTAGGCAATAAAAGCATTTCATTCTGAAGTTAAAATCCATTTCAGTCAAATAGATTGCAAATAATTATATTGGACGACCAACTCACAATTTCCAGTTTTAGGAAATGTAGAATTGTAAATGAAATTTGAGTTAGAATCAAAGTTTAAATAATGATGTGCATAAAATTCTACAGTTGAAAAAAAACTTTACATGCATTTAATTTACCTGGAGGAAACTGGGGCCCTGAAAAGTCAAGTGATTTGTTTAAAGCCAAGTGAATCAATGGCCAAGCCTTGGTCAAACCCAAGTGAACTGATTCCAAATCCAACATCCTTTCCAATCATAACAATCCTGACTCATCCAGAGGAATTAAAGTACCCTTTTAAAATTTTCTTTTTTTTAAACTGCAGAAAAACCATACAAATTTATTTAACATTCTCCCAGAGAGGATCACAGAATAATTGTCCCCTAAAATTTTCTTATGTCACACCAGTGGCTTTGATTTTGAGCTAATCTGAAGGGTTTTTTTTTTTTATAGTTTTTATCTAGTTATCATTCTTGGATTTAGGAGCATTTATTTAAATAGACACATTTCTCTTTAATATTAGAGCATTCATAAAATAATCAGTAAATGTGGAGAAAAGAGTATTGTGTATTTTTTTCCAGAAAGTGTATAGAAACATGCCTCGTCAATTTAAGAAACACTTGAAACACTTTCTTGATTTTTCCAAAAGTAACCAGCATAAGACAATCCTTACAACCTGCTAGAACAAAGTATTTCCTATTTCAAGCAGTTTAATTAGGTATATGTTTGTACTTTGTTTTTTTTAAAAAATGATGTTTGATGTGGAAGAGTAGGTCCATGTCTCCTCTTGCAACCTCTAGAACTTTCCTTGATGAAGTGCTGCTTATTTGAATATTAGCATGAGCTCTTTTACTTTTAGTGAAGGGAAGTAGGAACTGGTGAGAAAGGGAGAGGTAGAGGTCAAGGAGCCGGTGACTGAGAATCAACTCTCAGAGTCTTCAACTCTCCTCACCTAATATACTCAGGGTGCTGAATTGATTACAAAGGCTTTTGCATATTTAAGCTGTTTTATTTTTATAACAGCCATCAGAATTATTATGGACATCACTTTATAGTGAAAACTGAAGCTTAGAGATGCTACCAGACTTTCCCCATTTGATACATCCAGCATACTATAGGGATGGGACCTGGCCAAGTTCTGAAGACTCTCAGCCCAGAATTCTTTCCTTCATTTTCAGTTGTCTCATTTCTAGTGTGGGGATCTTCTCAAGGTAATAACGTTTCAGTTTCTCATGGTGTTTCTCTGCAGCATTTTAATCAGATACTTGGTCACTGGGACTGAAATGTCAATAATTTAGTCTTCTAAAGGAGATTTAATGTAACTCTTTTGTTTGGGTTATTCTAGGATTTTGGTAATCTTCTAATAGGATAATTTCAAAGATGTTTGTGGAAATGAAATAATCTTTACAAAAACAATGTGTCAGAGCTTTCCAATGAGAATTTGAGTTTCTTAAGAGCAGGGATTATACTGTCTTGTTTCTTTGAATCTACTTGATTTCCAACCCCACAATATTTACTAACATAATATTCTACCCAAAAAGAGAGGTCTTTGGATGTTAATTCTCCAGTGATACGAATCTCCAAACTTTCACATAGCTCCAAGACTTTATATTTCTGTGGGTATATATATAATGGAAAAGGCTTTATGATGTTATACTGTTATTCCATTTCAGACACTCAACTATAATTATATGCAGGAATACTGGCTGGGTGCAGTGGCTCCTGCCTATAATCCCAGCACTTTGGGAGGCTGAGATGGGCAGATAACCTGAGGTCAGGAGTTTGACACCAGCCTGGCGAACATGGTAAAACCCCTCTCTACTAAAAATGCAAAAATTAGCCGGGCATGATGGCATGCACTTGTAATCCCAGCTACTGGGGAGGCTAAGGCAAAAGAATCGCTTTAATCCAGGAGGTGGAGGTTGCAGTGAGCCGAGATTGTGCTACTGCAATCCAGCTTGGGAGACAGAGCAAGATCTGTCTCCAAAAAAAAAAAAAAAAGAAAAGAAAAAAGAAAAAAATACTATAGATGCAATTTCCCTTCCAAAATTCCCACATTTTTCTCTACACTTAATCCAATCTTAATGTTATGAATAATTGAATTGCAAATGTAATTCAATACATGTAAATGACAGCTGTGTGTGTGTGTGTGTGTGAATATGGTTTGTGTATGTACTTGTGTCCTAATTCTACACACCAGCTTCCCAACACACACAAAATAGCAACCTCAGCCACACAAACTATTGGTTCATCATCTGATGCATGCATATGAGAAGGCAGCATGACCTCCTCTCTGTCTTCTCCTCCTCCTCCTCCTCCTTCTTCTCGTCTTCCTCTTCCTCCTTCTCCTTCTCCTCTTCCTCCTCCTCCTTCTCCTTCTTCTTCTTTTTTAAAAAGAAAGAAAACTATTTTAAGGATATACATTTGAAAATTTTTAAATCCACAGGAAAATGGAAAGGGCAAGAAAAGCAAACCCCTTATCTGTTAACATATTGTCACACCCACCTTTTCTCTCTCTCATTCTGTCTCTCAATCTTTTTCTCTCTCTCCAAACTTTGAGACTGTGTGAATATCTACATACCTTTCTCTCTTCATCTGTGGAAAAATCACATTCAAACTACTCTCCTCAAGTAACCTGTCTTTCATTGGTAATACCATTCATGTACATTTTTCTTTTGCTAAACAATTGAAAATAGATTACAGACATCATATTTTACTTCTAAATACTTCAGCATGACATGCATCTTTCCAAATGGAGGTATTCGCTACAACTAATAAAATCAACATTAATTCAATATTGCTCGTACCCAGATTGCCTTAATCATGCCCCAAATGTCCACAATAGTTTTTTATATTGTGTCACATTACATTATATCATTATTATTGTTGTTTTAGCTCTGAAATCCAAAGGAGATGCGTTTATTTCATTCACATTATCTCTTTAGTCTCTCCTAAACCAGAACAGCTTTATCATCTCCTTCTATTTTTCATGACACTGAATGTTTTGAAAAGTGCAATAAAGTTGTCATGCAGAACATCTCATGGTACATGTTTTGTCTGTTTCCTGACTGGATGCAGGTCAAACATTTTCAGCAAGAATGCTGTGGAGATGTTGTTAGGCACTTCTCACTGCATCGCAAGGTCTTTGTATTCTTACTGTTGGTGATTCTGAGCTCGATCCCTTGATCCACACAGTGACCACCAGGGCTGTCCCTTTTAGATGCATGTTATCCTCTTTGTAATAAATCAGAAAGCGATGGGTGAGGTCACGTGACTATCAAAATAATTTTCTTTCCATCTGTGGAAAAATGCTATTCTTCTTTGTGATTTTTTTTTTTTTTTTGAGACGGAGTCTCGCTCTGTCGCCCAGGCTGGAGTGCAGTGGCCGGATCTCAGCTCATTGCAAGCTCCACCTCCCGGGTTTACGCCATTCTCCTGCCTCAGCCTCCCAAGTAGCTGGGATTACAGGCGCCCGCCAACTCGCCCGGCTAGTTTTTTTTTTTTTTTTTGTATTTTTTAGTAGAGACGGGGTTTCACCGTGTTAGCTAGGTTGGTCTCGATCTCCTGACCTCGCAATCCACCCGTCTCGGCCTCCCAAAGTGCTGGGATTACAGGCTTGAGCCACCGCTTCTGGCCTGTGATCTTTTATTAACTCCACTCTATGTAATATCCTTTTACTACTTCTACCTTGTGCCATATTCTTCTTAAATTTGCTGTCTTGGGAGTCTCTAGGACCACTCCAGTTTTGATAATTCACTGAGTCTTACAGAACTTAGAATGGTTTTATACTCATGGTTTAGGGAAAGGAGATAGATTAAAATTGGCAAATGGAAAAGATGCATAGGGTACAGTTCAGCAGAAACCAGCCTCAAACTTCCTGTTGTTCTGTCCTAGTGGAGTCATATGCAACTCTTAATTTTCCAAGGGACTATGGAAGATGACATGTATGATATGTGACCTACCAGGGAAGCTCACTGGAGCCTTGGTGTTCAGGGTGTCCATGCTATCCTGCCCAGAGACCAAACTATTATAGCATGACCCAGGACTCCAGGGGAACAAAAATAGGCACTCTCCATAAATTGCGTCATTAGCATAAATTATCTGGTGTGGTCCAAGACCTCATATATACAAAGAATCTAATCAGGCAGGATATTCCAAGTGCTTATGGTTTATTTCCCAGGAACCAACTAAGGGCCAGTCCTTTTTATTGAATGCACAGGGTTTGAGCACCACAGACATGCTGAGTTAATCTTTTATTGTACATTTAACAACTATCTTCATTTTTTAAAAATGAATAGTTATCTCAGAAAAGATTTCTTTCCTTATGTCTTTTGACCTTCCTTTTTCTATTGTGTTTATGAGTCCTCAAAATATCACTAATTAAAACTGAAAATCTGTGTGTAATATTAGTGGCACATTCATCTCTTGGAAAATGGGTGTAATAATTTTCTGAAAAAGAAATTGACACAAAAATGAATCAGTACTGTGATTTCTAATATTCTGTTGAGAAGCTTAACAATGATTTCTAAATTTTCACCATCTGATTAAACTCATTTGTCCCCTCAAGAACCAGCATTCACAGTAAGTTAATTTTTTCTTATTTAATTTGTTTCTATTTTGTATAATCACTATTTTCTTAATGTGATTTTTTAATTTCTTTTTTTAATGCAGTTTTGTGGCATTTCTACTCTAGTACAACTTATGTAATGTTTTTGAGGTGACAGAAACTCAGTCACCATTTAGAACACTGATGTTCTGTACAAATACAATCAAGGCCACAACCAATCTACTGCAAGTTTACTTTGGGAGTACAGTTTGCTTATAGTTTTAGGATTGTTTGTATTTTCTTGGTGTCTAAAGCAAAGTTCATTTTTGTCCAATTTACAGATTTTTTTACATAGATATGCAAACCATTTGTTAAATAAGGCTTAGTTCTTAATCTACTTAATTTTTAGAGTGCTAAAAGGTTATTTTATTCAATGATTGTTGTATTAGCATTCTCTAGAAGGACAGGACTAATAGAATAAGTGTATATATGAAAGGGAGTTTATTAAGGAGTATTGATTCACAGGGTCACAAGGTGAAGTCCCACAATAGGCCATCTGCAAGCTGAGGAACAAGGAAGCCAGCCCGAGTCCCAAAATCTTAAAAGTAGGGAAGCCGACAGTGCAGCCTTCAGTCTGTGGCCAAAGGCCTGAGAACCCCTGCCTGGCAAACCACTGGTGTAAGTCTAAGAGTCCAAAATCTGAAGACCTTGGAGTCTGATGGTCAAGGGCAGGAAGTATCCAGTAGGGGAGGAAGATGAAGGCTGGAAGAATGGTTTTCTGTTTAACTCTAGACTATTTTATAGATTTTTAAGTAACGTTAGTAGCCACAGTTCTTACACACAATAGACTTTACTACGGCTTGTTTAACTAGTAAAGTATTTATTGAGAGAAACAAATAGAGACCTCAAAGTTTCATTGAGAAGCTTCAAAGGTTCATTGAGAAAAGACACACTCAAGTAGGAGGAACTATAACCAGAACCACAGTGCAGGGACAAGCAACTAACAGAGCTGATGCCTTTGCCAGGAGGGTAAAGCTGCTATTCAAGAAGTCACCACCATAGCCTGTAATCCCAGCACTTTGGGAGGCCCAGGTGGGCGGATCACGAGGTCAGGAGATCAAGACCATCCTGGCTAACATGGTGAAACCCCGTCTCTACTAAAAATACAAAAAATTAGCCAGGCTTGGTGGTGGGCGCCTGTAGTCCCAGCTACTCGGGAGGCTGAGGCAGGAGAATGGCGTGAACCCGGGAGGTGGAGCTTGCAATGAGTCGAGATCGCGCCATTGCACTCCAGCCTGGGCGACAGAGCGAGACTCCGTCTCAAAAAAAAAAAAAAAAAAAAAAAGAAAGTCACCACCATAGTTACTGACACCAGAACCCGCCAAATCTGCCAGGCTCTACTCCAGGAAAATAGGTGTCCTGCATCTCACCTTGCTTGCCTCATGTAAACCCATTTCAAGTAAAAGTCTTAATGAGTGCTTTTCTCTCCAAGTGACCCAGTTTCAAATCAAGGTCTTGCACCAATCCCTGATTGGTGGAAATTGAATAACACATCGGATGCTAGCTGTGAGAGTTTGGGAAATATAATTATACAGCTTGCCTGCTTTGGCATGCTAGAAGAGGGTTGGAACAGGTGCTGAAACTGCAAACCCACCTGTCATAGGAGGGAGGGCTGTGAGGAGTGGCCAATGCACTTGTATCTCTCCATTTTTCTCATGCATCAAATCAGATGCTGTATTGAAAAGTTTATATATGACCAGTAGAGCACTTTACATCTAACAGCAAATGCTGTCTTCCTCTTCTATTGGTTATGACCTGAACAGAGAGTAGTTTCCTAAAATGTATATGACTCCAACTGTACTTTCCATTTTACTTCTACTGGTGTGGGATTTTCTGTTTTCTCTGAACAATATAAAGATTTCTGGGATCATCACTAAAGCAGTTATGTTAGAGATGGGAGGAGGGGGCATAGGTGATAGAGATGCTGAGAAAAATACACTGGAGGCTACAAAGTTAGGTTTAAAAAAGCTATCTGAGGAGAATGAAGTGCTTTATGCTGCACCACAAGCCTTTGGAATTCTGAAGTCTTTAATTCTTTCTGCCAAAATTTTGCATGCTTCCCTTCACTCTTTAATGGAAATAAATGAATTATTTAGATTTTTATTCTTACATTTCTACCTCCCAGTAGGTGAAACCATGGTGGTGTTCTGCCTAATTTATAGCTCACTAACTCCTGAACTATACCCTTCCCTTATATGTGTGAAAACACTAGAAGGAATTTCCTCTGTTTTCAAGTGTGGTTAAGTCTTGATCCCTTGAGGAAAGGCCTTACTTGTTGTCTTTAATATTGAAGAGTTTTGGCAGCTTACTTAAATTCCCTAGTTAACAATTTTTACTCTGTAGTAGCTGAAATGCCCTGGAACTAAGTTGGTCACTAGGGGACAGTTTAGAGAAATGAGTACAATTTCTGTACTACCAGGAGACCATTAGTAAATATATGTATTATGCATTATAATGTATTCAATAAAATATCCAAGAAATTTTGGGGGCTAGAATAACATGCTTTTCTTGGATTCCATTTCTGGGCCTGAAAGTTTTACATAACTAAAAATACAAATCAGCATGCCAGTTTTGGCAGATTTATCTCCAGCCGTTGTTTATATAAGAAACATGTATCCAACTGAGTCTCACAAATAGACTTGAAGTAATTTAGTTTAGAGCACAACATTCCATTTAACCAAAAGTGCTGCTGTGAAGGGAAGATGTTACCCATTTTCCAAGTGTTCCCCTGCTGACATTGATGCTCTTGTAGCTGTGAGCCCAGTAATGCCTTTTCAGCCCAGCTGCAGACATTAGAACTGACTTCTCAAATGAGCTTGATTATTCAAGTAGAATTATGCGCTCAACTATAATTCATTTTATTATGTAACCTTTAGAAAAAAATGTAGCATATGAATGAAGAGGAATATTATTTGAAAAAATTTTATACCAGAAGGACTGAGAGAATGTGACAAGCATATTAGAGTAAACCACAACCTTATTCAAGGTTTTATTTATAAATATTATTGCACAGATATTGCCATGTAAATGATGTAGTCAAAAGGAACTCACATGTGTTTGCATGTTTAACAGCTGGGCCTGTAGGTATCCTTTGGCCTTGAAAAATTAAGATTACTTTTGAGATAAGTCAGTTATTTTTAAACATTTTCTCACCACCTATTAAACTTCTTTAAGAAGGTAAATAAAGACTTTTGTTGTCTCCAAAAGTGGTATGCTTTATTTTGCTTTGGAGTCATTATTCAGGTAGTCTCTCATATAGGTGATTTAGATGTGCCTGGGTAATCTGGCATTTGCTTTTCTCTATGTACTGTGTGGGTAGCAAAAGTGTTCTCAAAATATGAGCCCAGAATATCATTCAAATTTATTTCTAGTTATCCATAAGTGGTTGAATATTTAAATTAAGTCCTTTTTGTTCATTCTGTCCCCCACCTAAGAGAAAAGATAATATGTTATGTTTATTAGTAGGTGAATATTAATGAGTGTCCAAACAGGGTGTATTTTGAACAATGGTGTGTTTGGATATTTAATGGAGTTTTATAATGTCGAGGTATTTGCTTGGGCAAATATAAAGACATTACAAAGCTATAGTGATTAAAATAGTGTGGCATTGGCAGAAATTTAAATAACCAGACCAGTGGAAGAGAATAAATAATGCTTAAACAAATCCATGCAAATAGAGAAATATGTAAGGCAGACATGGTGTTTTAGTCAGGGCTCTCCAGAGAAATAGAGCCAATAGGATATATGTGTGTGTGTGTGTGTATGTGTGTGTGTGTGTATATATATATATATATATATAAAACCTATGGTCTACTCTCATACACCTGTCACACTCTCTCAGTGCTTCTGGTATACAATTTTTATATATTTTCCATATATATATATGGAAATTTATTATGGAATTTGGCTCATGTGGTTATGGAGGCCAAAATTTTCTACAATATGCCATCTGCACACTGGAGAACCAGGAAAGCTGGTGGTGTAATTCCATTTGAGTCTGAAGGCCTGAGAACCAGGAGAGCTGATGGTGTAATGCCCTGTCTGAGGACGAAAGTCTGAGAACCCAGAATTTCACTGGTGTAAGCCCAGGCCTGAGAGCCAAGAGCTTTGATGTCCAATGCCAGGAGAAGAATAACGTCCCAGCTCAAGGAGAGAAACAGAATTTGCCCTTCTTCCACCTTTTTCTTCTATCCAGGCTCTTGATTCATTGATAATGCCCAACCATGATTGTGAGGGAAAATCTTTACTCAGTCTACTGATTCAAATGCTAATCTCTTCCACAAACACTCTCACAGACATACCCAAAACAATGTTTAACTAGCTACCTATATATCAAATTGATACATAAAATTAATCATCAGACATGGCTTTGCCAATCAGTGGCAGGTGGAGGGGAATGGAATATTCAGGAATTATGCAGAGCAATTATTTGGGAAAATCAAAATGAATACCCATCTCACACTACAACAAACATATATCAGGTGGACTTCAGTATGAAAAGGAAACTTTACTATTGTGAATAATGGTGTAATAAACATAGGGGAGTGTAGATATCTTTTTGACATACAGATTTTATTTTCTTTGAATATGTACTCAAAAGTGTGGTTGCTGGATCACATGGTAGTTCCATTTGTGATATTTTTAGGAAACTCTCTACTGGTTTCCATAATGTCTAGAACAGATTACATTCCCATCAACAGTGTGCAAAGATTCTCTTTTCTCTACATTCTCACCAATACTTGTTATCTTTTGTTTTTTTGATAAAGCCAATCTAACAGGTATGAGATGATGTCTCATTGTGACTTTAATTTGCATTTCTCTAATGACTAGATGATCGTCTGTTGGCTGTTGATATGTCTTCTTTGAGAAATGTCTATTCAGGTCCTTTGCCCATTTAAAAATCAAATTATTTGTTTTCTTGCTACTTAGTTGTTTGAGTTCCTTATATATTTTTGAATATCAATTCCTTGTCAGATGTATGATTTGCAAATATTTTCTCCCATTCTGCGGGTTTGCTTCTTACTCTATTGATTGTTTCCTTTGCTGTGCAGAAGCTTTTGGGTTTAAAGCAATCTCATTTGTCTATTTTTGCCTTTGTTGCTTGTGCTTTAGGGTTATATCCACAAAGTCTTTG
Source organism: Trachypithecus francoisi (assembly GCF_009764315.1). Classification (NCBI taxonomy): domain Eukaryota; kingdom Metazoa; phylum Chordata; class Mammalia; order Primates; family Cercopithecidae; genus Trachypithecus; species Trachypithecus francoisi. Next base: position 123,745,823 of record NW_022681453.1, on the reverse strand, counting down.
CCAAGGCCAGTGTCAAGAAGGTTTCCCCTTATGTTTTCTTCTCATAGTTTTAGAGTTTCAATTCTCATGTTTAAGTTTTTAATCCACTTTGAGGTGATTTTTGTATATGGTGACAGTAAGAGACCAATTTCATTCTTCTGCACGTGGCTATCCAGTTTGTCCAACACTATTGAAGAGGTCATCCTTTCCCCACTGTGTGTTCTTGGCAGCTTTGTTGAAGACCAGTTGATCATAAATACGTGAATTTATTTCTGGATTCTCTTTTTCTGTTCCACTGGTCTATATATCTATCTTTATGTGTGTACCATGCTGTTTTGATTTCTATAGTTTTTAGCCAAAATAGAGAATTAACCTAGGTGTTCATCAGTGGATAAATTTTAAAAAGTGGTATATATATATATACACACATTTCACAATGCATGCACATATCAAAACATTACATTGAACAGCATATGTATAATTTAAAAATGGTTAATTAAACTATAATAAAGTTGAAAGAGAGAAAATCATATTTAATGAATAATGACATTGGAAATGCTTATGCAATAAAATTAAATAAAAGTAACAGACTAAGAAGCTGATTTCAATTTTATTAAAAATATACAAACATAGAAACAAACTGAAAGCAATATACTAAAATGTTAACAGTTATTGCTTGTATTAGTCCATTTTCACACTGCTGATAAAGACATACCTGAGACTGGGTAGTTTATAAAGAAAAACAGGTTTAATGTACTCACAGTGTCATGTGGCTGGAGAGGCCTTACAAGCATGGTAGAAGGCAAAGGCATGTCTCACATGGCAATAAAAGAGAATGAGAACCACATGAAAGGGCTTCCCCTTATAAAACCATCAGATCTCATGAGACTTATTCACTACCACAATAACAATATGGGGGAACCACCCCCATGATTCAGTTATCTCCCACCAGATCCCTCCCACAACATGTGGGAATTATGGAAGCTGCAATTCAAGATGAAATTTCGGTGGGGAACAGCCAAACCATATCATTACCTCTGTGTTATTTTCTAAATTCTTAAAAAAAGCATATATTTGTTTATACATTGATATATATACATTATATATGAAGACAAAATATGAAGGATAAAATTTAAAATTTAGTAGAAAATGTAGGAGAATGTCTTTATAACCTTGGAGTAGGAAAGAATTACTTAAGGAGACAAAAATACAAAGCATAAAGGAAAGTATTGGTAACTTTAACTTCATTAAAGCAAAGACTTTCTTTTCATTAGAAGACACCATAAAGAAAGTGACAATCCACAAACTAGGAGAAAACATTTACAAAGAAAAATATTGGAAAGAACTGTATATGTATTAATAGAATATACAAAGTATTATTTAAATCAATTATAAAAGACAGCACAATAAAAAAATGGACAAAAGGCATGAGCAGGCATTTCACAGAATAAGATTAAAAATGACCTATAAATACACAAAATGGTGCACAATCTCATTAGTAATCAGAGAAATGCAAATTAAGCCATAATGTGATCAGCTTTGTACCCATCAGGACTTTTCAGATGAATATAGATGCTATTGTAAGCAATAGAGTAGAAGTATGTTAAAAGCAATGTTAAATTCATAACAGCTTTTTAATTCTATATTTTACAGTCAATTTTTAAAAAATGTTATGATGTATTATATAAAAAGTACAATTATTATCATTCAAATAATGTAATTTTTTTAACTTTATAGAGTGGCTTTTATATTTAGCAAGACTGGGAAACATTGCTTTAGGCCAATTTGTAGCCCAATTTTACCTACAACATATAAGGAAGATGAATTGGTTCAAGTTCTGTATCTAGTTAGTTAATGAACAAGGACTTGAACCCAGGTCTCTTCTAGTGTGGCTGATAGTTCCACCGCTGCAGGACAGAAAAACGTCTTAACTCTTTTGTGTGGTTGAAGACACTTGTTACAATCTTTTCCCAATTAGTGCTTCTAGTCTTAACAACCATTAATTTTACACTCCATTTCTGGCTTGGCCCAGTTAACCGCTCCTTCATTGGTTGAATGCAACTTTTATTTTTCTCCTGGGTATCTCTATTTAAATTCTACTTGCCCTTCAGGATCCAGTTTTGACCCTCCCTTCCTGGTGTCACCTGCTTGAAACTCTCCAACCAGAGTAACTCCTCTCACCTTCTGAACTCTCATAGACATTTATTTATTTATTTATTTATTTATTTTTATTTTTTGAGACAGAGTCTTGCTCTGTTGCCCAGGCTAGAGTGCAGTGGCACAATCTTGGCTCACTGCAACCTCCGTCTCCCGGGTTCAGGCAATTCTCCTAGATCAGACTCCTGAGTAGCTGGGATTACAGGCACCCGCCACCATGCCCAGCTAATTTTTGCATTTTTAGTAGAGATGGGGTTTCACCACGTTGACCAGGCTGGTCTCAAACTCCTGACCTCAGGTGATCCACCACCTTGGCCTCCCAAAGTGCTGGGATTACAGGCATGAGCCACTGCGCGCGACCTCTCGTAGACATTTCTAAGTCTTTCTTAAGGCAACTATTCATGTGACATTATGCATGATGTACTACTTGATTTTTGTTATTTTTGAAAACTGTTTATTGAGTCTTTATTATGTTTTAAGGACCTAGGATTCATTGGTACACAAGAAACACATAGTCTTCTGTTTTGGATTTGACAACCTAATAAATTTGATTTTTTTCCTGCAATTATCCTGTTTGTTTCCTCTAAGTGTTTGCAAATGCCTAATGGGGAGAGACTTTGTCTCTGTCCTAGAATATTGTCTGGTGTTGAATAGGCTCGAGAAATGTATGTCAGATGATCTTCTCAAGAAAAGAGGCAGTTTTTTTTCTTTTACACAGCACCTGCCCTATTTTCCCCTGAAGATTCCCTGATTTTGTGAGATTAATGTGGCTTCCTTTGAGTGAAAATTTTGGGTGGCTCAGCTAAAAATGCAGCATTGACTTAGTACTTTGACATTATGTTGAATTATCCACCAATCCTAACCTTCGTTATTGCAAAGGAAGGAATGGGAGAAAACAAAAAGGTGGTTATGAATGGTGCTTTGTATCAAAGAAATGCAAAGTCCGACAGGAGGAAGAGGGAAGTGGCATCTTCTTGCCATGCAACGATCCTAAAAATAAAACCAGTAAGAGCAGTGCAGAGTGGGAAGGTTTTATTGGAATGGCTCTTTGCATTAGAGGTCATAATATTAGTGACCAGCCAAATAGTGTGTTCAGTGGCATAGATTATTGTGTTGGTAAGGAAAATATTTAGTACATTTAGTGTTAAAATCTCTGGTAATGTAGATAAAAACGTTGTTTTGATTTCTGTATATTCTGAAGTTCTTATATTTTTCATGGTGTGAATATATTGGAAGTTATTCCAGAGAGTGTCATTTGTTCATTTGTGCCTCCAAAGGTACTGGAACTTGCTTGTTGGTAATGGTTTCTGGTACCCAATACTTGAATTATTGTAAAAGTAAACAATGTGATGCAAAAGAGTTTCTGTCATCTTTTATGTTATAGTCACTGAAAGTAAAGTTACTGGATTTGCATGTAGTCTAATGGAGGTGATGTTAACTTAAGTAGTGAAAGGGCAGATGCCTGGTTGATACCATTTCATGAAAAATTGGAAAGTCTGTCATTACATATTTCCCCCTCACTTATTTGCTGACATCTGGAAGATATGTTTATTACTTGCTTACTTTTTAAACAGAAATTCAAGTGTGATATTTAACAGTTATATAGGAAAGGCTTGAACTATGGGTGCATTCAAGGAAGGCACCAAATGTTTAAAAATGGAAGAGGCAAGGAAACTTGACTCTTGAATTCTGTCCTGTGTCTTATAAAGGGCTGTTAGATGGCAAAGCACTGAAACGCATACTGGTTTTATAAAAACAAATGAGATGTGTAATGATCATATCAGATTAAATGGGGGTATCCATCACCTCAGGCATTCATCATTTCTTTGTTGTGAACATCCTAATTGCGCTCCCTCAGTTATTTTAAAATATACAACAAATTATTGCTGGTTGTAGTTACTGTGTGGTGCTATCAAATAATAGATCTTATTAATTGTATATAACTATATTTTAATACCCATTAATCATCCCCACATACCTGTATCAAAATATCTCATGTACACCATAAATATACATACCTATGCATTCATAAACATTAAAAATAAAAAAAATTCAAAAAGCCAATTAAGATCTTTTTTTTTTTTTTTTTTTTAAAAAGAGAATACATCAGAAAGATATGGTGACCTCTTTTTTTTTTTTTTTTTTTTTTTTTTGAAGCGGAGTCTCGCTCTGTCGCCCGGACTGGAGTGCAGTGGCCGGATCTCAGCTCACTGCAAGCTCCGCCTCCCGGGTTTACACCATTCTCCTGCCTCAGCCTCCCGAGTAGCTGGGACTACAGGCGCCCGCCACCTCGCCCGGCTAGTTTTTGTATTTTTAGTAGAGACGGGGTTTCACTGTGTTAGCCAGGATGGTCTCGATCTCCTGACCTCGTGATCCGCCCGTCTCGGCCTCCCAAAGTGCTGGGATTACAGGCTTGAGCCACCGCGCCCGGCCTGGTGACCTCTTTTAAAATTCAGGGGCAGAAAGTGAATTTGGCATCAATTTCCTGTGGTAGCTTCAGGGAGAACATTGATAATCAGTGCGGAGGTGAGATAACTGGTTTTGTTACGGCCCAGGGTCTAGAAGTGCATTTGGGACTCCAGGGAGACCGTACGTCCAGGTTGCCTGGGTCAGACCTAGATTTTTTAAAAAATTTTATTTTTCTCTAGGTTATTGGAGTACAGGTGGTGTTTGGTTACATGAGTAAGTTCTTTAGTGGTGATTTGTGACATTTTGATGTACTCATCACCCGAGCAATATACACTGCACCCTATTTGTAGTCTTTTATCCTTCACCCCCCTCCCACCCTTCCCCCCAAGTCCCCAAAGTCCATTGTACCATTCTTATGCCTTTGCCAGACCTAGATTTTGTCTTTTATCCTTGAAGTGTTACAAATTGGCCCTTCCTTTTTACTTTCAAATATGTCCTGGTGTAGATGATAGAAAGTCTCCAAAAGATATCAGGTCCTAATTCCTGGAACCTGTAAATGTTAACTTATAGGGAAAAAAGGTCTTTGTAGATGTGATTATGAAAAATCTTGATATGGAGAGATTATCCTGGATTCTCCCAGTGGGCTCTAAAGGCAATTATATATCTCCTTGTAAGAGAGAAGTAGAGGAGGGCTTGGTAGGCAGAGATGGGAGCCATATGGCCACAAGATAAGGAATGCTGGCAGCTACCAGAAACTTAAAGAGGTAAGAGACTAATTTTCTCCTAGAGCTTCCAGATGGAGGGTGGCCCTGACACATGAATCTGGAAAGTTCTGTGTCTCAATCTAATTGACCCATTTTCTCAGTCAATTCTAATTCCCTAGGAAGGCGTATGGTGCCTTCCTTGAATGTACTCACAGTTTAAGCCTTTCCTATATAACTATTAAATGGGATTGGCACAGAGCTGTCTCTAGACTAGTTCTTTATGTGTTAGTTGAGTTTTCTTTATCTAATCAAGTGTGATAGTGGTGGAGAGGCTCACATACTAGAAACATGCTTCAGTGGTCCATTTATTTGATGGTGTGTATGAGTGGTGAGTAGCTCAAGAGAACAAAGCTTGGCCTAAGAAGACCTCTCTAAAAGTGTTCTCTTGTTAAAAAAGCAATTAACTCAGTAAATATTAGGCTTTCTAATGCTCATAAATATTTATTGCTGCAGTGAAGAGAAAATTTTAGATCAAAAAGAAAGGTTTTAATTAGAAATTCCTAGGTGGTATTTTTTCCTTATATATTTCATGTCTGAAGTTTTCTGAAAATACCAATTGCCTTGATATCTTCTTTGAATGTCATACCAATCACATAATCTTCCTCTTGTAAAATTAAAAAGGATTTCTTTGAAGTTTGTATTGTTCTGTTTGCTTTATATTATCTCATCATCATTCAATCTGAATCTTATCTGAACATTATAATGTATTGAGAAATATATTGACTATAATCTGTTGAGAAATATATTGACTCTACTGAGAAATATGTTGAATAAGTGAATTTTAGAAATTTCTAAACTATATTGTTCAGACGTTCCTGAACAATATAGCCTTTGAGACAATATTGATATTAACTTCTTTTCTTAGTAAGTGGTTAATAAACAAAATGTATTCTTGTTCAGGTCCTCCTTGCAACCTTCTCCATGTGCTGAATAAATATGCGTGCATGTCTCTTTTCAATACAGTTGGGAAATGTAGCCAGCATGGTAACACATTGCATATCTTTGCATCTTATCTTCCCTTGCCTTCCTTCCATCTTTGCTTTACTCTCACCATTTTGGGTTTCTGCTTTCCAAATAAAGGGTTAGCATTTTAATTCTTGCCTCAGAGATCCCAGAATTTCCAGAGGAGCAAGGCCAAGAAAATACCTAATATGTTTCCTGTGATTAAGAGAAGTTATTGCCTTGGATTCTATCTTTTAACTTTAAGTTACACTTTCTTTATATATATTTTTCTGACATATCAGAATCCAGTGGTAGATTTTTATGCTGTATATCAGTGACTGGGAAAATCAAACAAATAATTGAAATCATCTACGTATAGTTAATCAGAACCTATGACAAAAAAAGAAAGAAAGAAAACAACAATAGTAATAGCAAAAAAAAAAAAAAGCCTCAATTAATAGATGCTTGGATTTTAATAGAAAATGGTCTTATGAGCTAAGAAGACATACATCCAAAAAGTTGTCTAGGCTGCTCTGTCTATGGAGTAGCCATTCTTTTATTCGCTTACTTTCTTAATAAATTTGCTTGCACTTTGCACTTCGGACTCACCTTGAATTGTTTCTTCCACGAGATCCAAGAACCCTCTCTTGGGGTCTGGATCAGGTCCTCTTTCCTGTAAGGTATTTCTGGCGACCACAGAAGGGACCATGGTGCAGAAACCCTGACCCAACGGCTAACTTAGAATAAGTGCTGGGGTCCTGTGACGTTTTTCTGGCAGCCACAGAATTGACTATACTGCGGAAACCCCGACCCAAAGCTTAACTTTGGGTAAATGTTGGGGTCCGGTAATATCTTTCTCGTGAAGCACAAAAGGGACAATACTAAGGAGGCCCCCTGACCCAAAGGAAATAGACTAGAGCACTGACTGGGTGACTTTGGGTAAGTGATAGGATATCTGGGTACAGAATGGGATTGAGTTAGAAGCCCAACTTAGGGGATTTAGAGTCTCTCGTAAGACAGAGTGGGTTGGAGACCCCTCTTAATAGAAGGCAACGATGTTTTAGCCATCTCAGGTTAGAGGCCCGACTTAGGAGGGTTAGAGCCCCTTTTAAGATTTAGGGGGTTAGACGTCCGTCTCAGTAAAGTCCCTCTAAGAACAGGTTCGGCACTAGGGGAAGTTAATTCTCTTTGGATTAATCTGCTTCGCACTCTTTGCTGATGGCTGTGGGTGACAGGGTTAGGCATGTACAAGATCGTGGGACAAGGGGAGCTTTTTCCTTTCTAAAAAGGGAAACTTGACAGCTGGTGGGACTGCTGGAAAAAATCCCTTCATGACAACAGCCGCAGCCACCTGAACTTTTCAGTGTCGCTGCAATGGAGGGGCTTTCTCTGGCCTCCCTGATCATTTCGCCTTCCCCAACCTGCCACAGGCGATACTTTCCTTCTCTACTTTTTCTTTCTCTTTCTTATCTTTTCTATTGCTCAGGGTGACCATCTTGCCCAGAGCCTACATGTTGAAACTCCAAGTTGGAGGTTCGTTTAAAGATGAAGGGGTCATATGTGGGCAAATTTAAGCCTTGCCAGTTTGATATTGGGTGCTAAGCAGAGTGGCTAATGTCTATGTTTTATCACACGTATTTTGCTGTAGCCAGAACGAAAAATAATAATTTTTCTTTATGATGTGGCTTGGCCCCCAAGGCGATGGTGCTGCAGGCAGGATCACTAGGGCTGGTCAGGGAAAGGGAACCCAGAAGCCTGGCATGCCGGAAAAAGGGTAAGAATTTCTTACCAGTCAGATTTCTGGCTTCTCTCTCTCTCTCTGTGTGCAAATGGTTGGATGAATGGTAAAAAAGAAAAAATAAAAATAAAATCAGTGTTTATTTCCTCTGTAAAATTTTGATTAATGCAAAAAAAAATTCTAAGGCTAGTCTTAAGCTGGTGTATTTTGTGCTATGATTTTGTTTTTCTGTGTTGAGGGGTACTTTAGGATAAAACACGGACTTGGAACACCTGCAAGCCCGCTTTTCAAGATGACCCAGCAATCTTGTCAGTAACAAGCTTGGCTGCAGGTCCCTGAAACAAACAAAAAAACTGGATGAAGTCTCCACTTTGTTTTAGGTCCTTGAGAACTTGACCTTTTAATCACGTGGCAGTACTGTCTCTTCGTCTCTGCCTTTCAGGGAACAGGAATTTTAGGGTTCATGTCATAGCTCTAAAAATTATATTAAATAATTAAAAGCCTTTGCACGCTCAAAATTAACTACTCTAGACTCTTTCTGGGAAAGGAGCTAAAGATTGTCCCATGCTGTAGCTCAATAGTTAGGGCTTGTGCACTTTCACAGTGGTGGTCCGGGTTCAATTCCCCACCTAGGAAATAAGTTGTTTCTGGTTTAATATCTGCATGACTTTGTCTATTCTGTTCTCCTCCACAGACTGTCTTAAATTTTCCTTTCTCTAAGCACCTAGAAGGTTACCTCTGGTAAATCTCAGAAACTAGAAATATTGGCCGCTTGGCTTGGCTAAAGTCGGGTAATAGGAGATCTGAAAGGATTTCTTTCTTTCTTTTTTTTTTTAAAGAGTACTATGGTTAAAAGTCCACTTAATTAAAAGTGGATAAACAAGCTATATATATTTAAAAGGCCTTTATGTTTTTCTCTTCTTGGAATGTGTTTTTCTGGAAAAAGGTTTTTTCTTCTCAGTTGACTGAATTATTTTTCTCTATTTTTATTGTCTTGCCACTTTTTTTTTTTTTTTTTTTTTTTTTTTTTTAAATTTTAGACGGAGTCTTGCTCTGTTGCCCAGGCTGGAGTGCAGTGGCACCATCTTGGCTCACTGCAAGTTCTGCCTCCTGGGTTCACGCCATTCTCCTGCTCAGCCTCCCGAGTAGCTGGGACTACAGGCTCCCGCGACCACGCCTGCTAATTTTTTTGTGTTTTTAGAAGAGATGGGATTTCACCATGTTAGCCAGGATGGTCTCGATCTCCTGACCTCATGATCCGCCTGCCTCGACCTCCCAAAGTGCTGGGATTACGTGTCTTGCCACTCTTAATGCACACATGAGAGGCCCTGAGATAACTTCTGGTAGCCTGAGACTCTTTAGGAAAAACAGAAGAGGCGCCACAGACCCCATTTTGGAAAAAAGAAAAAGACTCTATTTTCCTCATGAAACCCCAGGGATCGAAAGCAGATAGTTCCCTCTCAAAATCAAAAGCTTGGTTCTGTTTTGCACTGCATTACTTGACGGTTTTGAGTTTTGGGGGTGTCAGAAATTACTTCGCATCATGAGAGAGCTTTGGTGTGTAATAACTAGATAGGAAATATACTTTTATATATATATACTATTAGCTATTCCTTACAGATGGCTAATAGTAGTTATGGAGGGATACTTGACTCTTTGCACACTTGGATCAGAGAAGCATGCTCTTGGCCACCTGGAAGATAAGGAAACATACTCGCCCCCCACTGGGAGATGTGACTCCCATTAGGGATTGGCTGATGACAAAATGGGCTGATTGGCTTTGGGCTGCCTTGCAATGAAATGCAGAGTAGAAGCACTGCACTGTCTGCTCCTGAGTATTTCCCTCCTTTTGGGGATCCAGGATCCAGTATAAAATGGCACCCTTAATTTTGGGGATCCGTCTTTGCCTTCAGCTGCTTATTTGGCCCTAGAAACGCATGCTTTCCTGGCCCTGTTGCTCCAGGGGCTCCACCCTGGAGCCAGTAATCCACTTAAGAAACTGACAATGAAAAGTCTTCCAAGTGCTGAATCTTCTGTCTGTCTGTGTATTTATATGTGTTGTAGGTTTATATATAAAAGAGCTCTAGTTAATTGGCTTAGAAAAATACATGCTTAAATCAAATATTTTGTCAGAAAAAGAAAAGCTTTAATACCTTTTTGTTCATGTGACTTTAGTAATCTTTTGGAAATAAAGACACTTTTAAAGATTATTGGTAAAAGAAAATGTCTTGAAAATGTAGACATTTGGCCTAAATTAAGGTCAGATATCAGATTTGCCAAATGCTTTAAGGTCAAACTGTTTCTTTGACTTTTGAAAACTGTTCAATTTACCTACCTTGGAGACATTAGATTCTAGATAAGGCCTGGGAACATGTGGAGTTAGCCATGCCCCCTAGCTATGCGGGAGAGTCATCCGCTATCTGCAGTTGTGCCTGGCATGTCCTAGGCTAGGCTCTATACCTGTACATAATCAAAATTGCTTACTAACCAGGGTTTTCACCAAAAGTAAAAGCCGCTAAAAGTTAACATTGTAGCATGTAATTGAGACTATTGAGGAAAAAGGTTTACATGTAAGGTGTATAAGGAAAATAGAATGTACTTTTGGTAAAAGATTATAAAAAGGGATGGGAATGTATATTTTTTTGCCTGAAGGGTTAAAGAGTTGTTGTAAGTTAGAATAAAGCCAAAGGTTTAAAACAGTTGTGGAAGGTTTGTGAAAAATTAATTCTAAAAGAGATTCTGTGTGTGGACATTGGCTAAAGGGATATTTTTCAGTGTTTCTGTACATTAAACATTGGAATAAAAGCACAACAGGTTTTTCTTAGAGCACTGATCTGCTCCTTCACAAAAATATGTAAAGGCTTAATATACACCATGGAATACTATGCAGCCATAAAAAAGGATGAGTTTGTGTCCTTTGTAGGGACATGGATGCAGCTGGAAACCATCATTCTTAGCAAACTATCACAAGAACAGAAAACCAAACACCGCATGTTCTCACTCATAGGTGAGAACTGAACAATGAGATCACTTGGACTCGGGAAGGGGAACATCACACACCAGGGCCTATCATGGGGAGGGGGGAGGGGGGAGGGATTGCATTGGGAGTTATACCTGATGTAAATGACGAGTTGATGGGTGCTGATGAGTTGATGGGTGCAGCACACCAACATGGCACAAGTATACATATGTAACAAACCTGCACATTATGCACATGTACCCTAGAACTTAAAGTATAATAATAATAAAAAAAATTAAAAATAAGATTTATAAGAATCTTATGGTTAAACATTAAAATTGGATAAATATGTCTATAAGGTTTTATTAAAATTGGGTTTAACATTAATGATACATTAATGTAAAGGTGAAATTTGACTTATTTGGTATAAAAGTCATACAGGAAGCATTATCAAATGTGATATATAGTGTTTTGTTTTCCTTGGACTATGTTTGCATAAATGTGTTAGTGGCATGTGTTCGAAAGTTATGGGAAACTCCTATAATTCTACTATGACTTAGTATATGTTATTAACAATTATAATAGTTATGTAAAATTTTGTGTGCCACAGAAGTAACCAAATTTCCTTATCAATTGTGGCTTTAATAGTGGCCGTTCTAAAACTTTTTATCATCCACAGAAAATTGTTGTCTTGTTTTAATCCTCTTTAGAAGGTGGTTTATAATCTACTATAGAACTCTAGCAGGTAGTCTTAAATGCAGGTTTTTCTAATAACTTTGGAGATTGTGACATCAGAATAAAGGAAAAAACTTTCAGAACTCTAATAGAGAGCTAAAATGTTCATAACTATCAAGCAGGAGTTAACTACATGGACTAAACTGAAGAAGTCTGATTTTTTTTTAACTTTGCTTAAAATGCTGCTGATCCTTTGTTTTGCTTTTCAGAGGCAAGAAAACTTTTTGAGCTATTTACAGCTTTTAGCAATTGAGTAAAGTATCCTCCTGTGAACAAAATTTGGAGCATAGTTGTTTCTCTCTACCTGATTTCTCCAAAATTTAGAAACTGTGAATATTCTTAATTTATGGCAATGTAGTTATTTGCATTAGTGCAATAAGAATCTGTTTGCTTTTGTAACAGGACATAATTGGAGAAATTAGTTATTTTACCAAGGCTTTGACTGGAATGTGTGCTTTCCTTTAAGGAATCGAACTTGACTTGTAGAACCAATAAAAGCCTTTTGGGGAACTGGCCTCATACCTTGCCTACACAGTCCCTGTACAGGGTTTCTGACCTGTGGCAAAGTAGAGAATGTCACTTTCTCACAGGTCCAGGAGCCCCAAGTTATCTTAGGATCTCAAAAGGAGAGGAATTTACCCAACTCATAGGTATTTGAGGGTACAAATCCATGGCAGAGCTTGGTTTTAAAAAACCTTATCTGAGATTCCTTATGAAACAGAGTTCCATCAAAACCAATTAAAAAGCCTATGTGAAAAATAGTTATTATTGCTGTACTTTATACAAATAATCAGGCCAAACATAATAAAGCAAATCAGTCTTACTATAATTTGTCTTTAGTAAAAATGGGAAACTGGAGATAGAAATATTTCAAGAACTGTGGTACACTTATTATTCAATTCTAGTCTCATTAGTTGTTTTTAAGTTCGTTTCTGCAATTTAGGCTAACCCTGCTTATTCCTGTGAACCAACCAGTGATCTCTGACTGCTGCTCAGAAGGAACAAGAAGGATGGGTAATGTAAAAATCTGGATCAGTATTCTAATTCTGGGCACATTATAGTCAGCTAACAACCCCATATCAGCTTAGTTCCAATAGTTGCCCATTTCAGGAAAAGTCTTCTAATTTAGTTTACTTGAAATAACTTTACTTATTTTGCTTTACTCTTGTGGAATATATTGCTGTTATACTCTTTGTGTAGGAATACAAAACAAGTTTACTGAATGCTTTCTTAAACTAAACACTTATTAGTCTTCTATATATCACCTCTTGTTGAATTAATGATCCATGTATTATGGAAGCATGAGTTGTATGGGAAACAATGAGTTTTATAACATTAAGACTTTGTTAACTAAGACAACAAATAAAGTTCACTTGAATCCTTTCATCGTGAGAACTGTTGCTATTTTCCTGGTCTGGTAATGACATGTAGGCCTCTGTATGCTCAGTTAAAGCCTAAGATGTCAGTGTGCACGCCAAGGAAGTGTAATGTTTTGAGTGGTCAATCCCAAAACACTAAATTATTATCTTGAGCTGCCAGGCAGTCTACTCAGAGATTCTATTTTCCGTGAGCATGGCCAGTCTTTTGTGCTTGAAACTCTTGTAGATTGTACTGGGTGTCAATTTACTTCTACAGAAAATCATTCACATTGATCTTCTGGGGTCAGGGGGAAGGTAGAATTTGAGGATAGCCTTAGCTTTGCTTGTTGCTGAGTTGGCTTTAAATGACTTATACACACCTGTGGAGAATGTGATATCTATCATTTTATGTATAAGAAAATTTATTAGTAATGTATCATTGAATGTTTGTTTTATGCCCTGCTCATCTTAAAGTAACTTCTGTATCACTTTCTCTTTATAAATATTTTGCCATTATTCTTTTTTTAATATGCTTTGATTAGCTTTGGAAAATACTCCTGTAAAGTTTATTTAATCAGAACATAGTCAATAAATCATTAAGAAGAAAGTAATATAATTGTTGATGTCATAGAATTAGTGGTGGAATAAAAATTTGACCATTTATTGTCTAACGCTCATTTTGACACTAATTTATTGCATGATTTTGGAAAAGTTTATTTAACTCTTTGGAGAGTAATTTCTTTATCTGACAATAGGGATTATAGGACCTATTTTCTTCACAGAGTGGTGGGAAGATCAATGGGATAATGGATATGGGTGATCTTTGAAATTTAAAAAGTATTTGTCACATGCAATAAAGTAGAAGCACAGAATAGTGGAGATGAGAGAAACCACACAGTTCTTTAATCTCAACTGTATTGGTAATTACATTAAATATAAATCATTTAAATACTCAATTTTAAAGCTAAATTGACAGACTACATAAAAAAGCAAGACTCAAATATATATACATTGTAAAGAACCTAAGCTAAAATGTAAACACACAGAGCAATTAAAGGTAATGGACTAAAAAAACCATGTAAATTCTAAGAAAGCCAAGATGATAATATTAATATCAAAGTAAAATTCTAAACATGAAATATTATTAGGGATAAGGAGGAACAGTTTATAATGATAAAAATTTTATTCATGAAGAAGACGTAGCAATCCTAAGTAATAACAGAGCTGAAAAATATATGAAACAAAAACATACAGAACTCGAAAAAGGTGACAAAGAATTACAGTTAGTAATGTCAATACTCTTATCCTAGTAATTGATAAAATGAAAAGACTTAAACTCAATAAGAACATATAAGATTTAGACAATACTGTCCACTAACTTAATCTATTTGACATTTATATTCCACACCACAACAGAAGAATACACATTTTTAAAAAACGTATGTGGGCATTCAGATAGATTATATGTTAGACCATTAAAACATGTCTCAATAAATTTTAAAGGATTGGAGTCATGCAACATAGGCTCTCAGATCTCAATGGAATTATGTTAGAAATAGTAATATATTTATAAAATCCCCAAATATTTGGAAATTAACATACTTCAAAACAACCCATGATTAAAGTAAAAAAATAGAGAAAATTTGAAAATATTTTGAACAGAAAAAAAAAATAGCAAAATTTGTAAAATGTACCTAAAGCAGTACATAAAAGTTATAAATGAAAAAATCAATCAATGTAATTCACCATATTAACATTAGTAATGAGGAAAATTCACATGATCAACTTAATAGATGCAGAAAAAAGACATTTGAAAAAACTAAACAACCATTTGATAGATCATGGCAAATTAAGAACTGAAGAGAATTTTCTCAACCTAATAAAGGGCTGGCATCATATTTAATGGTGAAAGATGGAATGCTTTCCTCCTACCATCAGGAACAAGACAAGAACGTCTGTTCTGATCACTCTGTTCAGTATTGCACTAGAGGTCCTAGTCATATAATAAGGCAAGGCAAAGACATAAAATATCTTCATATTGGAAAGAAGGCAGTGAATCTGCCTTTACTAAATGATGCCATTGCATACATAGATAATCCTAAGTGATTTACAAAACAGCAAGGTCACAAAATACAAGGTAAGTATACTCAGATAATTATATTTCTATATGCTAGACATGATCTATTTAAAAATAAAAGAAAAACCATTAGCAAAAGCATTCAGAAACATGAAATTATTAGGGGAAAATTTAACAAAATATGTAAAAACATATGTATTGTAGACCATAAAACATTGATGAAATAATTTAAGAAAACAGGCTGAGCACAGTGGCTTACACCTGTAATCCCAGCACTTGGGGAGGCCAAAGCAGGAGGATTGCTGGATTGCTTGAATTTGGGAGTTTGAGACCAGCCTGGGCAACATAGCAAGACCTCGTCTCTCCTAAAAAAAAAAAAAAAAAAAAAAAAAAAAAAAAAATACAAATAAGTTAAGATTTCTATCTTGTCCATGGATTAAAACATTCATATTGTTAAGATATCAATTTTCTCCAAATTGATATACAGCATAGATTCAATGCAATTCCCACTAGTATCCCAGCAAGCTTGTTTTTAGCTCAATTTAGTCATGCTGCATGTATACATATTTTAAAACCACATATTGTACATGGTAAATATATGCAACTTTTATTTGTTAATTAAAAATAAAGTTTAAAAATAAAAATGTTTTTAGAATTGGACAAGTTGATTCTAAAATTTATACAGCAATTCAAAAGATTTAGAATAGCCAAAATGATTCTGAAAGAGAACAAAATTGTAGAACTTACCCTACCTGTTTTCAAGGATTTCTATAATTCCACAATAATCACTGTCATATAGTATTGGCATAAGGTGAGATACAAATTAGTGGAACACAATAGAGTTGAAAAATAAACCACAAATACATGGCCAATTAATTTTCAACAAAGGTGCTAAATCAATCCAGCAAGAAAGGAAAGTATGTTCAATAAATGTTGCTGGAGCAACTAGATATTAATATTACCAAAAATAAATTGTCAATTCTTGTCTCACAGTATGCACAAATGTAACTTGAAATTAATTGTAGAACTAAATGTAAAAGCCACAACTCTAAAACTAGGAAAAATATATAAATCTTTGTGACTTTAGGCTAGATTATTTCTTAACTAGAATACAGAAAACACAAACCATGGAAAAGTTGTCAAATTGGAATTCATCAAAATGAAAAATTTATCTAAGAACCAAACAGTAAATATTTTAGGTTTTGTGGGCCTAATCATCTTTGTTGCTTCTACTCAACTTTGCCGATGCAGTGCAATAGATGCTGTAGACTATAATGAGTGGATGTGGTTGTGTTTCAATAAACCTTTATTTACAAAAATAGGCAGCATGCAGGGTTTGGCTCATGGGGCTAGTGAGCCAACACCTGTGCTAGCTGTACAGAAGCTCTAGCATGTCATTCAGCAATGTTAACAAAAGACCATGAGATTTGTGGAGGAAAAAGGGAGAGCTTTATTTTCTATGGAAAGCGATCTGCAGATTGGGGAGGCATAGCCTTCAATACAAGTGAAGGTGTGCTCTCCAAAGAATAAAGGCAGAGTTTGGCTTAAGCAGGAAAACTTCCTGCCCCAGGTCTCAATCATGTTCTTTTTTTTTCTTTTTCTTTTTTTTTTTTTTTTTTTTTGAGACTGAGTCTTGCTCTGTCGCCCAGGCTGGAGTGCAGTGGTGGGATTTCGGCTCACTGTAACCTCCACCTCCCAGGTTCACGCCATTCTCCTGCCTCAACCTCCCGAGTAGTGGGGACTACAGGTGCCTGCCACCATGCCCAGCTAATTTTTTCTATTTTTAGTAGAGATGGAGTTTCACCATGTTGGCCAGGATAGTCTTGATCTCTTGACCTTGTGATCTGCCTGCCTTGGCCTCCCAAAGTGCTGGGATTACAGGCGTGAGCCACCACCGGCAGTCAATCATGTTCTTTCATGCAGACGATTCAAGCTTATTTCATTCTGATTGGTCCAGATATTCAAATTCTGATTGGGTGACTTCCCAATCCTAAAACCAGAAGTCTGTCAGATGTTCCTTCCAAAAGGCTGGGCTGGAGTTGGGGGTTCTCTCATAGCTTTTCTTGGCTCCAGTCACAAGAACTATTCTGAGGGTATAAAACAGGATGTTTGTCAAAAGTTGCCTTTTCTAAGAACAGAGAGCGTGTGATTCTTCTCTCACCCCACCATGGCTGTTTCTGTTATCTAAATTTAGTTGTCTCCATTAGCCACAGGGAGCTCTTGTCTGAAGAGCTGGGGGAGCTTATTTACAGTTTTATTTCAGAACAAGATAAATGATGTCCCCTAAATAATAATGTGACTTAATGGTAGAGGCAGGACTAAATCCCAATTTCTTTCCAGTTTATGTTTTTACTACTAAAGTTGAAAACAAGTTTCTCTTTTTAGAGTCATTTTTAATTTTATTTTATATTTTGATTAATGCCTTTCTCTTGTTAGAAGAAGGAAAGAATTAAAAGTGAGTGATTTTGTTTTCATTTTCTCCATGTGTTATTTGAAAGCTTATTCTCATTGTACCATCAGCCGCAAGAAGATATGAAAAATGGCTTTATATTCATGTGGCGTTTTATTTAAATCTGTCAAAAACAGAATCATGGCAGTTATTCATCTGTATTTTGACATGATTATTGTTGAGAAAATCACCAATCTAAGTTATTACATGAAAGGAAACATGATAGGCATGCATTACAGGATCTTTTTCATAAAGTGAAGATTTAAAGAGAGAAAACAAAAAGAGAATGTATGTTTGCTTTGTGTTGCTTTAATTTAAAAACCTGTCATGTTGGCCGGGCGCGGTGGCTCAAGCCTGTAATCCTAGCACTTTGGGAGGCCGAGACGGGCGGATCACGAGGTCAGGAGATCGAGACCATCCTGACTAACACGGTGAAACCCCGTCTCTACTAAAAACTACAAAAAACTAGCCGGGCGAGGTGGCGGCGCCTGTAGTCCCAGCTACTCGGGAGGCTGAGGCAGGAGAATGGCGTGAACCCGGGAGGCGGAGCTTGCAGTGAGCTGAGATCCGGCCACAGCACTCCAGCCTGGGTGACAGCGCGAGACTCCGTCTCAAAAAAAAAAAAAAAAAAAAAAAACCTGTCATGTTAAAACAAAGTAAAAATGAGGGAATTATAGTTTTAGGTAGGGCAAATTCTATTTATTGAGACAAGAATATACCAGATACTATGTGAGGTATTTTACTTATATATCTCGTTTTATCTTCACAGCATCACTTGCAGATAAGTCTAATTGTCCTCACTATATGGAAGAAGAAACTGATATTCTAGGAAGTTTAGTAATATAGATTTAACGCAGCTGGGAAGGGTGTGGACTTACTAAGTCAAAACTAGGTCTGTTAGTAAAATCTGTGCTTTGAAGATTGTGCATCTGGGAAAGAAAATGAAAAACTCTAGGAAATTCTTAGATCCAATTAGTAATTGTGGTCACAACACTTAAAAATGAATCCAGAATATACAATTATACCCAAAACACTTGCAAAGTCTTTTCTTTCATATTATGGAAAATTACAGAGAGACTCTAGAATTCTTTATGTCTGTATTCAAGAGGAAGATAAAATGAAGAAACCAAGTGCAATTCTAAGACATATGTGCCCTGAACCATTCTTTATTTGAATAAAACATAGATCCAGGCGTTCATGAGCCCCCTGCAAAAGTTGGAGATAGATGCTTTGAAGTAACACCTTCTCCCTATTTGTTTTCATTATTTTAACCTAGACTTCTGGATAGCCTTGTAGCCTTGGTAACAAGTAAACTGTTTCACTAGAGGCAGATGGATTTCTAAGAGATTTTGATGGTTTTTATTATTAAGTTAGAAAAGCTCATGAAATCTTTGCTGGGGCTGAGAGAATGGAGTTATCTGATTGTTAGTATTAGGTCGACCCTGACTTAAAGTCCCTACTGATGTCTTTGCAGAAAACTTGGAAAAAGCAGTTTTCTCTCCAGGCCTCAATATCTCTTGGGAACTGTTATAAAATGGCATAACTCATCTGAAAAAAGAAAAACAGAAAAGGAAGGAAACACCTTTCCATTTGAAAATATGGTGTGTACGTTTGTAAATAAAGATGGTCTAGGAACAGAGTTTTTAATTATGCTTCCACAGAAAGTTTGACAGCAACGTTTCTTGCTTGCTTGCTTTCTTTTTTCTGGGAAGTTTAGGGCAAGGAGGACGTGAAATTGATAATGCCTTGAGCCCAGCAATGGGTTTTCCCAGAAGAAATAATGCAAAGCCGTCAAATGAATGACAGTTTCTAAAGTCTGCACAACCAACTCTTGACAGATGGAGCACTGCAGAGGCCATGTGGCACGGGAATTTCCAAATTTCCACTCTAATTTCATTTGCTTTTCAAAAACTTTGGCAGCTGAAGTTGCAGCGGCTGACCTCTAACTGCTACCCTGGGGAAACAGGAGGCCGTGTAACGGGCTCTTTATGAACAAAGGCTGTAGATGGCGCTGGAGAACACAGGTTCCACTAGGGGTCGTGGAGAAGGCCCTGTCCTGATGTCTGCTCACCAGCACAGAGGGGCTGCCGGCTCTTGCTTTGCATCCTTAAGGAGGCAGCCTGGTGTAGTCAGATATCCCTGCATCTGAGTCTTAGTTTTACCACTGACAGCTGTGTGACTTGGGTCAGCTTTACAACTTCAAGCTTTTTTCCTCATCTGTAAAAATCCTAACTTGTGGGGTTGTCATGAAGACTAAGGCTATAATATATATTAAAATATTTAGTGCAGTACTCAGCACAGATTAGATCCCAATAAAGACCCTAATTATGTAACCAAATGAAATTCTTGTCATATTTTTTATTTCTAGAAATTCAGTTTCCCTCTTGTTTACCAGAAGCACATGCCATGGTGCTAGCACAGTGCTGGGAATTAGAAGATGGAAAGATGGGCTAGGCACGGTGACTCACACGTAAAAGTGTAATCCCAGCACTTTGGGAGGCCGGGGGGGTGTTTCACCTGAGGTCAGGAGTTCAAGACTAACCTGACCAACGTGGAGAAACCCCGTCTCTACTGAAAATACAAAATTAGCCAGGCGTGGTGGTGCATGCCTGTAATCTCAGTTACTTGGGAGGCTGGGGCAGGAGAATCGCTTGAACTCGGGAGGCGGAGGTTGTGGTGAGCCCAGATCGTGCCATTGCACTCCAGCCTGGGCAACAAAAGTGAAATTCCGTCTCAAAAAAAAAAAAAAAAAAAGACGATAGGGTGAAACTTCAGCTCTGCTCTCAGTGCATAGTCTAGAAGAGGAGACAGTAAATGTAGGACTTCAGGTAAAGTAAAATAAATAACAGAATGAGGGGAACCTTTCAATATTTAAAATGATGGAAGTTCATGTGTAGATAATTTAAGCTTAAGATCATAGGAACTCTGACACTATTTCCATGTATTAGGTGGGCAGGATGTATTCCCTCACTTCTCATTTGAACACCTCTCACAGTTTTGGGTTCTCTTAAGGTCGTACTAATAAATGACCCATGAGTGTTGCAATAGTTCAGAAAATGGTGAGGCTTCTGTGGACTGGAGAAGTCAAGGAAAGCTAGGACTTGACCAAGCATTGAGGGTGGGTTTTGATGTTTGAAGTGGAGAAGATAAGGCTGGGATAAGGCTGAGTGTGGCTGTAGCCTGTAGGTAATGAGCCACTATCCAGGTGGGGTGGGGGAAAGAAGGTTAATTGGAGCAGCTGGTGAGGAGGTGGACTAGGGAGATTTAGTCTGAGCTTTGGATGTTTCTGAGAACTGGACAGAGGAATCCAGATTTGTTTTATGAGCATTCAAAAGCTATTATGATTAGCCAGTGGTGATGGTGTGTGCCTGTAATCCCAGCTACTCAGGAGGCTGAGACAGGAGAATTGCTTGAATCTGGGAAGCTGAGGTTGCAGTGAGCCAAGATTGAGCCACTGCACTCCAGCCTGGGCGACAGAGGAAGATTGTCTTTAAAAAAAAGAAAAGCTATTATGGTTTTCCGAGCACAGGGCTGGCATGATGATAATAGATTCATAAAAACTGGTTCAAGAGCAATGAGCCTGACAGATTAGCTCAAGAGTGACTCTGGAGCTGGGGATGTCAGATCAGATGCTAAAGCACATTACTGAGCATCTTGAATTTAAAGAGCTCTTTAGAACATTAACTTTATATTTTTTCTTAATTTAATCTGCATTTTGAACCATAAATCTAGCACTAATAAAGAGAACTGAACATTTTTGCTCTCTCAGGGCATTATACAGAATCCTAGCAAATGAAATCTAATTTCTACCTAACCTGCTGCCTAATACCATTTGAGACTCCCAAGTCATATTTCTGCTTCTCTCCACTTGATCTGACACAGTGACAACAATATTTTTTAAAGCTGCTTTAGCCACCTGGGGAAGAGTGTATTTGACCTGGCACTCAAATGCTCTGAAGTTTGAGAGACTGGGGGAAGACAAAGATTGCCAGAATGTCCATCTCAGTAAACATGAAGAGTCTGCACCATTTAAATGTTCACTCATATATGACTCTGATTATCAAAACTAACTTGGATTATACATTTGGAGAGTTCTCTTGAAACTTACAGACTCAGAAAATTTGTAAGCTCTTAACTTTGAATGTTTTCCTTATTAAAAGTTGAGCTGATACTACCAATCTAAGTGCTAGATTGGACCACAGAGAAGTGGTTGATCCCCAGTGCTTAAGGTTAGGAAATTAGAAATCCAATTATAAATGTCCAGTAAGCCTGGGTGGAACCTGGCCAGAATCTTTTTTTTCACTGCTGCTGGTTTGAAACCGATTCTCTTGATCTGGTTCCATGACCAGAGGCTAAGGCAGAGCAGGGTCGTAATGGCTCCTCACAAAAAGCAACCCCAATGAATTAAAAAAAAAAATTTATTTGGTTTCAGTAGTGAAATAGTGAGCCTGGAAGATCTATGTGCGATGGAGACACAAAAGAGTTGTTGAGACGAGGAAGTCTCTGTGGCAGGCCCGGGCTCATAGTGTGTCTGTGAAGCAGGAAAACCTGTGTATAAAACTTGGGGTGGGTGGTTGACTTGCCTTCAGACTTCTCTCCTTCCCTCAGCCTCCTCTTTACTCCCAACAACTTAGCACATTTTTTTTTTTTTTTCCTGACAAATCTTTTCTGGCTTAACTACAGGCTAATTGTTGGTGATGAAAATGAGGAGAACTATAAAAAAGAAAGGTAGGACTGCTGACCCATAGCTTCCTGGTACATATGGTGCAAGCCACCCTCTAGTGACCTATGTCTAACTCTTTACTAGACCTTTTAACCATTTAATTTTATAGTTATAAAATAATATGTTTTTGGTAAAATATCTAGAAACTATAGAAAGGATATAATGAAAGAAATAAAATATCATAATTCTGACATCCAGATACACCTATTGGTGTACTTTCAGTATATTGCATGTTTGGAATTGTGCTATATAAATTCTACACCTGCCTTTTTACTGAACATTTTTTTTGAGCATTGCTGCATATCATTCTATTATTTTAAAAAGTAAGATTTTAATGGCTGCAGAGTAGGTTGTTGAAATACCATGAAGTTTTGTAAGTATCATTAGGCTTTAATAGATTAGTTCATCTCTATTCTTCTAGAGAGTCAGGAATTCTTCACTGTGCCTTGTCATTGAATACGTCTGCAGGAACTTATGATCATCATTTTCAGTGGGGGTGAGTGAAACTCCCTTATGCCTGGGTGAAGACATTTTGGCGTTTTGTTTCGTGGTACAATGTGACAGATAAGGAACAACCAGAAGGGCCTTCTGTTGGAGGTATGAGAACTACCTAAGGCCAAATATGCTGCATGGAACATTTCATTATCCTGCTTAGATTCTCTCTTCCCTTTTTCTGATTTATCCTCACAATGTGACCTTATCCTCTGGCCACAGTCTTTAGTTCCAGATTTGGGTACCCGGCCCAAACGGGGCCAATTAGCATTTTGTCCTAAGACTTTGGACTAAAACTGAGAAATATCTTAAGTTATTGATAACTAAAACTGGAAGATGTGCTGCCTCAGAGTTGTTGGTGGCTAAGTTAATGGTCATCTGGAAAGAGACGTAAGAAGGCAATTGAGAGAGAGTGAGGGTAACTGAGTAAGCAAGCAGGAAAGAGAGAGAAATGAAACAGATATGCTGGAGGTAGCAACGATGAGCTATGAGAAATGGAGAGAGAACTGCTGGCACTTAAATAACTGATTTGAGCTGCTCCGTAGACTTTGGATTTCATGAGTACCAAGAATCCTTATTACTAAATGTTCCTTTCCTCTCTTTATTTGGCTCAAGTTGGTTTTCTGTCACTTGAAACCAAAGTCATCCTAATCCTTACCCTGATGGTAATTTAAAAACTGCCAGGCTCCAAATTCTGTTTCTGCCTGCCCTTTTCCTTGGAAAAATCCTCATCTGGATTCTTCTGTTATTTCTTGGTATAATTTATAAAAACTTCTTTTTAATTTCTCTGTTTTAGAGAAGCAGCTAAGGAAATAAACAAAACAGAGGCATAGGGGAAATAAAAATACCTTTAGAGGAGGGATACTAGATCTGTGAAATTTTAAAATAATTAAAAATTTTTATGGTGTTTTCATAATGTTGAATATGAACTTGCCAACCTTTTACAGATGCAGAGAATGTTGTTTGCCAGTTTAGCCGAGCAAATTGCCCAAGTCTCTGAAACACACTGAGACCTCAAAATCATACCTCCTTAGTTAGCAAATGTGGTACTGTATTGTATAATGAAGTCCTTTAAGTATACTGCAAAGAGTATACTTGACTTATTTAACAAATTCTGCTTTTAAAAAAATGTTCTGACGTTGTGAGTACCTACTATGTGCAAATCAGTGTCCCAGATGAGCTGAAGGATATAAAGGAACTTCAAGCAAAAGTGTATTGTGCTCTTAAACAAATATACAAGAAAAAAACAACCCCATTAAAAAGTGGACAAAGGACATGAACAGATACTTTTCTAAAGAATACATAAATGTGGCCAATAAGAATATGAAAAAAAGCTCAACATCACCAATCATTAGAGAAATGCAAATCAAAACTATAATGAGAAACCTTCTCACACCAGTCAGAAAGGCCATTATTCAAAACTCAAAATAACAGACGCTGGTGAGATTGTAGAGAAAAATGATTGCTTGTACACTGTTGGTGGGAGTGCAAATTAGTTCAACCATTGTGGAAAGCATTGTGGCAATTTATCAAAGAGCTAAAGATAGAACTACCATTTGATTCAGCAATCCCATCACTGGGTATATACCCAAAGGAATATAAATCATTCTGTCACAAAGACACATGCACATGTGCGTTCATTGCTGCACTATTCACAATAGCAAAGACATGGAATCAACCTAAATATCCATCAGTGATAGACTGGATAAAGAAAATGTGGAACATATACACCATGGAATACTATGCAGCCATAAAAAAGAATGAGATCATGTGCTTTGCAGGAATGTGGATGGAACTGGAGGCCATCATCCTTGGCAAACTAACACAGGAACAGAAAACTAAATACCACACATTCTCATTTATAAGTAGAAGCCAAACAATGAGAACTACGTGGACACATAGAGGGGAACAGTAGACACTGGGGCCTATCAGAGAGCAGAAGGTGGTGGGAGGAGGGAGAGGATCAGGAAAAATAATTAATGGGTACTAGGCTTAATACCTGGGTGATGAAATAATCTGTACAACAAACTCCCATAACACACATTTACCTAGTAACAAACCTGCCCACGTACCCCTGAACTTAAAAGCTAAAAAAAGAAAAAAGAAAAAAATGCGTTGTCCTTAAGAAAGGAATACTCTTTTGTGAATGATGTGCTTGTTCATGCATGCACCCCTGCTTGTGCTACTTTACATCTAGTATTTTTTCCTTGCAACGACCCTTCATGGCCTATTGGTAGAACAGAAAACCCATGCTTATCTAGGTTAAGAAATGTACACAGTTGCAGCCATATGCCCTGTTTCAGCTCAGCTCTATGTGTCTTCAAAGACCGTGCTTTTCACACAATTGTAGACTTTCACTGCCTCATGCTATGCCCCGTGTCTAGTTAGGAAATAAAACGTATGCACATACAAATGTAGGCAGCACAAGAAGACCCCATGCTCAGAACCCAGGTAAAAAATGCGGAAAACAAATAACACAGAGATCCAGAGTCGAGTAAGTCATCTCGGGGGGTAGCCATGGATGCCTATATGTGCAAGGTGGGGCTTGAATTGGTCTGTAACATAGGAAGTGGGCTTAGACACTAGAGAAAAGTGTGTGGAATTCTCTTAAGCAATAGAGCCTGCTGGAAATGTTAAGAGGAGATGGTGGCTACCAGGAATTATGTCAGTCTCACAGTTAGTTATTTATTGGGCTAGCCAGGGAGAGGCCACTGGTTACTTTTGCAGGGCTGGCAAAACTAACTGCTGATTGACTTATTTAATCATTTGCTTGAGTACCCTGGGAGATTAGGACAGACTGGT
Organism: Trachypithecus francoisi; assembly: GCF_009764315.1. Taxonomy (NCBI): domain Eukaryota; kingdom Metazoa; phylum Chordata; class Mammalia; order Primates; family Cercopithecidae; genus Trachypithecus; species Trachypithecus francoisi. Next base: position 123,720,239 of record NW_022681453.1, on the reverse strand, counting down.
GAAACCCATACAAACCTTTAGTTCTTATCTACAAAGCGAATTTGCCTCTTCACAGTGAGTTACAATTTCCATTTTCCTGTGTACCCTATATCAAATGGGAAAAATGAAGGTATTTAAGTATAATAATTGCAATTTCATTGCCTTGGGTGTACTTCAGGACCAAAGCTCATCACATGTTTTTACTCCTTGCTTTGCCCCTAAAGACAATGTAAAGATTCAATTTCATAGATCTTAGTCAGGCCAAATACTTGGCTTTGAATACATGGTAAATTTGCATTGAAAATGACAGAAGAAAATAACATAAAGAGGATTTGCTGTTTTGGTTGTCAATCTCATTGGGTATATATGGCATAGACTTCTCTGTGATAACTGTTCTAGAATGAACTGTTATGTAGATAATTCAAGGTGGATCCAAACAGAGGAATTGTGCTTTGCATAGGCTCTTTTTTGTTTCCACTTCTGAGATCCAGAAGCCTTTAAGATAATATTTTTGATAAAATCTCCAATGTGTTAATGAGCAATGACCTAAATTTTAGGTCCCTGGTAATTGACACACATGGGGTTTATTTTATGCAGTAGCACATTGAGGTTCTGTATAAAGTAGATAGTCAAACATTAAACCATTGGTGTAAAACCCACAGCATAAAGCATGAATATTCAGATTCTTGGTTCTGCATTGTCCAAAGCCTGGCAGGTAGCAGGGGCTCATCAAGTGTCAGATTCTCCTCAAATATATATTATTTGCACCACTCATTTGCCAGTTTGTTACTGGCTGCATTCTGCCCTCATTTATGCTGTTTTCTTTTGTTACATTGAGGCAGTATGGTATAATAGTTAACATATGCTGGCTTAGAATCCTGACTCTGACCCTTATGTGCTATATGTGATTTACCTAATCTCTGTATACCTCATTTACCTTATTTATAAGATGAATTTAATAACAGCATTTACCTTGCAGGGTTTTTGTGTCAATTTAATAACTCCATACATGTAATGTGCAAAAGTGGCTGGTATCTAGTGGATAATCAATAACTGTTAAGTATTTTTTTTTAATACTTTATGTAGAAAAGTTATCCTATAATCTTGCCTCTTTCACCAGTTTGTGGGTTCCTTGACCATGGAAGTTAATACCTTATTTTACTCAGTATTCTTTACAGTTTTTGGCATAAAAATAATTTATGAAACATGTCTAATATATGTGTACATTTATATTTTATGTATATGCACTATGTCTGTGTATAGTATTATTTTAAATTATACATGGTAAGTTGAAAACAGATATTTGGAGATTTGTCATCTGCATGAAAAATTTGTCATTGAATATGAGCTCCTATTGGAGGAGAATGTGATAGGTCTACTTCAAACTTATCCGGTGGGATTTCAGGGCAAGTTGGCACCCAGCCTGAGGCTAACAAAATAAAGTTAGACTTGAAAACTCTTTAATATCTATATTAGTGCTTGCTCATTTGGGGAATAAAAGAATGCCTGTGTTTCTCCCATTTTGTAGATTGTGTACTCTATCAATAATTTCTTTTGCTGTGCAGAAGCTCTTAAGTTTAATTAGTTCCCATTTGTCAATTTTTGCTTTTGTTGTGATTGCTTTGGGCATCTTTGTTGGGAAATCTTTGCCTGCTCCTATGTCCAGGATGGTATTGCCTAGTCTGTCTTCTAGGGTTATTATAGTTTTAGGTTTTACATTTAAGTCTTTAATAATTTGTATATGGTGCGAGGACAGGGTCCAGTTTTAATCTTCTGCATACAGCTAGCCAGTTATCACAGCACCATTTATTGAATAAGGAGTCCTTTTTCCATTGCTTGTTTTTGTCAGCTTTGTTAAAGATCAGATTGTCATACGTGTGTGGCCTTATTTCTGTGCTTTCTATTCCGTTCCATAGTCTACGTGTCTGTTTTTGTACCAGTACCATGCTATTTTGGTTACTATAGCTCTGTAATATAGTTTGAAGTTGGGTAATGTGATGTCTCTGTTCTTTCTGCTTAGCTTGCCTTGTCTATTTGGAATTTTTTTTTGGTTCCATTTGAATTTTAAAATAGTTTTTTTTTCTTGTTTTCTGAAGAACATCATTGGTAATTTGATAAGAATAGCATTGAATCTGTAATTTGCTTTGGGCAGTATGGCCATTTTAATGATATTGATTCTTCCTATCTTTGATCATGGAATGTTTTTTTCATTTATTTGTCTTATCTCTGATTTCTTTGAGCAATGTTTGTAATTCTCATTGTAAAGATTTTTCACCTCCCTGATTAGCTGTATTCCTAGATATTTTATTCTTTTTGTGGCTATTGTGAATGGGGTTGTGTTTCTGATTTGGCTCTTGGCTTGGCTGCTGTGTAAGAATGCTAGTGATTTTTGTACATTGATTTTGCATCTTGAAACTTTGCTAATGTTATCAGCTGAAGGAGCTTTTGGGCTAAGACTGTGAGGTTTTCTAGGTATAGAATCACATCATCTGCAAACAGGAATAGTTAGACTTCCTTTCCTCCTATTTAGATGCCATTTATTTCTTTCTTTTGCCTGATTGCTCTGACCAGGACTTCCAAATACTATGTTGAATAGGAGTGGTAAGAGAGGGCATCATTATCTTGTGCCAGTTTTCAAGGGGAATGCTTTGAGCTTTTGACCATTCAGTTTGATGTTGGCTTCGGGTTTATCATTACTTTGAGGTAATGTTCCTTCAATACCTAGTTTATTGAGAATTTTTAACATGGAGGGATGTTGAATTTTATCAAAATCCTTTTTTGCATCTATTGAGATAATCATGTGGTTTTTGTCTTTAGTTCTATTTATTTGATTAATCACACTTATTGATTTATGTATGTTGAACCTGCCTTGCGTCCCGGGGATGAATCATACTTGATCATGGTGGATTCACTTTTTGATGTGCTGTTAGATTTGATTTGCAAGTATTTTGTTGAGGATTTTTGCATCAATGTTCATCAAGGATATTGGCCTGCAGTTCTCTTTTTTGTTGTGTCTCTGCCAGGCTTTGGTGTCAGGATGATGCTGGCCTCATAGAATGAGTTGGGAAGGAGTCCCTCCTCTTCAATTTTTTGGAGTTGTTTTAGTAGTAATGGTACTTGTTCTTCTTTGTACATCTGGTAGAATTTGGCTGTGACTTTATCTGGTCCTGGGCTTTTTTTTAGTTGGTAGGCATTTATTATGGTTTCAATTTTGGAACTCATTATTGGTCTATTTAGGGAATCAATTTCTTCCTGGTTCAGTCTTGGGAGAGTGTATGTGTCCAGGAGTGTATCCATCTCCTCTAGATTTTTTAGCTTGTATGCATAGAGGTGTTCACGGTAGTTACTGATGGTTATTTTTATTTCAGTGGGGTCAGTGATAACATCTCCTTTGTTATTTCTAATTGTATTTATTTGAATATTCTCTCTTTTATTAGTCTAGCTATCAGCCCATCTATCTTATTAATTGTTTCAGAAACCAACTCCTGGATTTATGGATCTTTTGAATAGCTTTTTGTGTTTCAGTTTCTTTCAGTGCAGCTGTGATTTTGGTTATTTCTTATCTTCTGCTAGTTTTGGGGTTGCTTTGCTCTTGCTTCTCTAATTCTTTCAGTTGTAATGTTAGATTGTTAATTTGAGATCTTTGTAACATTTTGGTATGGGTATTTAGTGCTATAAATTTCCCTTCTAATACTGTCTTAGCTGTGTAAAAGAGAATCTGGTATGTTGTATCTTTGTTCTCATTAGCTTCTTGATTTCTGCCTTAATTTCATTATTTACCCAAAAGTCATTCAGAGAATGTTGTTTAATTTCCGTGTAATTGCATGGTCTTGAGTGATTTTTTAAGTCTTAACTTCGATTTTTATTGCAGTGTAGTCCAAGTGTATATTTGATATGATTTTGATTCTTTTGCATTTTGCTAAGGATTATTTTATGTCCAAGTATGTGGTTGATTTTAGAGTCTGTGTTATGTAGTGATGAGAAGAATATATATTCTGCTTCTGGATGGAGAGTTCTGTAGCGGTCTATTAGATCCATTTGATCCAATATATAGCTCAGGTCCTAACTATCTTTGTTAATTTTCTGCTTTGATGATCTGTCTGATAATGTAAGTGGAATGTTGAAGTCTCCCATTATTATTGTGTGGGAGTCTGAGTCTCTTCATAGGTCTCCAAGAACTTGCTTTATGAATATGGATGCTCCTGTGTAGAGTACATATATATTTAGAATCATTAGGTCTTCTTGTTGAATTCAAACCTTTACCATCATGTAATGCTCATCGTTGCCTTTTTTTTTTTATCTTTTCTGGATTAAAGTCTGTTTTGTCGGAAATTAGGTTTGCAACTCTTATGTTTTTGTGATTTCCATTTGCTTGGTAGATTTTCCTTCATCCCTTTATTTTGAGCCTATGGGTGTTTTTGCAAGTGAGATGGTCTTTTGAAGACAGCACACTGTTAGGTCTTGCTTTTTTATCCAGCTTGTCACTCTATGCCTTTTAAATGGGGGCATTTAGCTCATTTACATTCAAGATTAATATTGATATGGGTGGATTTGATCTTGTCATTTTGTTGTTAGCTGGTTATCATGCTGGCTTGTTTGTGTGGTTGTTTCATAGTATCAGTGATCAGTGTACTTAAGTATGTTTTTATATTGCCTGGTAATGGTCTTTCCTTTCCATATTTAGTGCTGCTTTCAATAACTCTTGTAAGGTAAATCTGGTGGCAACAAACTCCCTCAGAATTTGCTCATTTGGAAAGGATCTTACCTTTGCTGAGGAAGCTTAGTTCGTCTGGATATTAAATTCTTGGTTGAAGATTTTTTTTTCTTTAAGAATGTTGAACAAGAGAAGAACATCTCTTCTTCCTTGTATGGTTCTGTTGACAGGTCCACTGTTAGCCTGATGAGGTTCCCTTTGTAGGTGACCTGCCCTTTCTTTTAGCTGCCTTTAACATTCTTTCTTTCATTTCTACCTTGGAAAAAATCTTAGGGATGATCTTTACGTCTTAGGGATGTTCTGTGTCTTAGGGATGATCTTCTTGTGTAAAATCTTGCAGGGGTTCTCTGTATTTTCTCAATTTGACTGCTGGCTTCTCTAGCAAGGTTGGGGAAGTTTTCATGGATGATATTCTGAACTGTTTTCCAAGTTGTTTGCTTTTTCTCTGTTCCTTTCAGAGAAGTCAATGATTTGGCCTCTTTACATAAAACCACTTTTCTTTAAGGTTTTGTTCATTTCTTTTATGTTTACCTTCATCTAAGTGTCTTATGTCAGAGAGCCAGTCTTCAAGTTCTGAGATTCTTTCCTCAGTTCGTTCGTTCGTTCCTTCCTTCCTTCCTTCCTTCCTTCCTTCCTTCCTTCCGCTCTCTCTCTCTCTCTTTTCTTTTCTTTTCTTTTTTTTCTTTCTTTTCTTCTTTCTTGTCTGGCTCTGTTCCCCAGGCTAGAGTGCAGTGGCACAAACTTGGCTCACTGCAGTCTCTGCTTCCCAGGCTCAAGACATCCTCCCACCTCAGCTTCCCAAGTAGCTGGGACCACAGACATGTGCCACCATTTCTGGCTAATTTTGGAAATTTGTGTAGAGAGAGGGTCTTACTTTGTTGCCCAGGCTGGTCATGAACTCCTGAGCTGGAGCAATCCAACTGCTTCAGCCTCTCAGAGTACTGGAATTACAGGTGTGAGCCACCACACCTGGCCTATTCTGCTGTTAATACTTGCGATAGAATTATGAAATTCTTATAGTGTGTTTTTCAGCTCTATGAAGTGAGTTTTTTTTTAATACTTATTTTGTCTATCAGTTTCTGTATTTTAAAAAATCATGATTCTTAGTTTATTTGGATTGGGTTTTGCCCTTTTCCTGAATCTTGATGATCTCCATTCCTATCTGTATTCTGAATTCTGTTTCTGGGGTCATTTCAACCAACTCGAGCTGATTAAGAACCCTTGTTGGAGAACTAGTTCAGTCATTTGGAGGACATAAGACACTCTGGCCATATGATTTGCCAGAGTTCTTGCACTGGTTCTTTTTCATTTCTGTGTGTGGATGCTCCTAGAAGGAAATTTTCTGCCCCTCTCCTTTTTCACCCATTTCCTCCTTCATCTCTTTCCACCTCCTCTTCTAGATTTTTTTTTTTTTTAGTTTTTTTGTTTGTTTGTTTTTACTCTTTTCGTTTGTATTGGAATTTGAATTTCCATAGCAGAAAAGCACCTTGAAAATCATCCAGTTAATTTTCCACTGATCCACAAGGAAACAGAGACTCAGAAAATCAGAATCACTTGTTCATGATTTTGTATTTAGCTTGTCTCAGAATATAGCTGATAAGTTTTATCTTTTGTCTCCTCTTTCTCATTTATTTTGGTGGGCAAGTGATCCAGAGAATCAATTAATATAACATGACTTTGAGAACACATTCAACTGGTTAGGCTGGTCTGTTTTCTTCCTGCTTTCTGTTCTTATGATTAATGCCATGTGGATTCAGTGAGCCTGTGTTCAGGAGTTCCTCTTGTTTATTCCTAACTTGGTCTCTGGCCTTCACTGTGGCCTTTCCATAGCATCTTTGCCTGCCTGCCTGCTGGGCCTGTTTCATGTGCTAGGAACTGCCATGGTGGCAGGAATGTAACAACCTCTTAGTTACTTCTGTTGTAGTTAAAAGGAAGAAAATAATAAAAGCCGAGGTGAAAGCATTAAAGCTTATATGAACTGAACTACTTTCAGTTCAAGTCCTCTGACTCTAAGTGCTATTTCTTATGCTTGTGCTTCATTATGTAAATGCCCAAAACTGCTTTCAGAGCAGCTTCAAGCCAGCAAGTGGGTGACAGTGCTGGAGAAAAAGCAAAATTAAATTAACAGATTATGTTTCAGCCACATGTTTGTACAAATCTATTCCTGTAAATTCAAATGTTTTACTGCATTCTCAAAGGAGCACCTAGAATGTTGGAATTTCATCTCCGTTTCCTTAAAATCCAATTTCCTTCCATAAAACTTCCCAGAATATACCATATCAAAATAATTTCTTCCCTGTTCTGAACACGTTCAGAGTTTGTGGATACTCTTCCTAAGCTGTTTCACATTGAGAGAATCACTCTATGTGGTCACATAATTTGTACAAACTAGACTCATTTAAGGATGGTGTTTGACTCAGCGTTGTATCCCATAAACACATAGTACAGTGATTTGCATATAGTAAGTACTCAATACACATATAAAAAGTGTGAATTTTATAAACCACTTGGTCAGGTGTATCAAAATACCTTCTTTATTTTCATATAACTGAAGTTAATTTCTGTGTTAAGGATCACTTAGCCCCATGGCAGAAATTTAATTGTACATAACTCAGGTTAATATCAGTCACTTCTAGGTTTTCTTGGTCGACTCAGTTTTCTCTACTCATCTTCCTCTAAGAAGCTAGAAACTTGATGGAGCAGGTTATGTAGTGCTATTCTGTTAATGGGAAATGGACTTTGTCCTCTGTGTTTTGCATAGTTATAAAAAGCTAAGCACCTTGTTTGCTGAGATTGACAATGCTCCCATAGCACTTATAGTTTTAGCACTTCCTCTGGTCTGAATATTTGTGTCCCCCAGAATTCATATGTTGCTTCCTAATCCCTGATGTGATGGTATTAGAAGGTGGAGCATGTGAGAGGTGATTAGGTTATGCAGGTAGAGCCCTTGTGAATGGGATTATGCCCTTATAAGGAGTTGAAGAGACTAGTTCTCCCTTTCACCTTGTGAGGAGAAGTTAGAGGACACCATCTATGAATCAGAAAGTGCGTTCAGATACCAAATCTGTGCGTACCTTGATCTTAGACTTCCCAGCCTCCACAGATTTTGAGAAATAGAATTGTGTTGTTGTAAAGTACCCAGTTCATGGTGTTTTGTCATAGCAGTCTGAATGGATAAGATAATCACTATATAGTAATTCTGCCCCATTGTCACCAAGTCTACTTTTCTAATATTTTTTCGCAGAAGTACAATGATGAAAATCAATGAATGTATTTTTTTCAGAAAGAAATAAGAAATCTCAATAATCACTTAGTCATGTCAAATTATAAATTATAGCCAGAATTCACTGAGACACTAAGTTGAGTCACAAAATTATACTTTTTACCTTAAAGTATATTTATCAAAAATTATAGGTAGATTTATGTTCTCATTTGTCACACAGATTTTGGCTGTTCATCTATATGGGCTATATCTCTTTCAGTCCTATTCTAGCCTGGATACAATCCCAGCTTTTTTTTTTTTTTTTTTTTTTTACCATCTTTAATAAGGAACTCAATTACACAAAACCACGTGCAATTTTTGGAAATTTACAGAAGATTTTTGGAGTTAAGATCAGGGATAAAAGTCACAGTTCATATCATTTTATTCCTTGTCTCACATCTGCAGATAGGCTGAGATTTGGTTGATCAAAGCTGGAATCAGCAGGGTTTGACTCCAAACTGCTGATTAGGGCAAGGGCAACTCTGTATTTGTCTTTTCCTTTGGTCCAACAGGAAAGTCAGTGAAGGCTCTTCTCATGTTGGTAGCAGAAGTGAGAAGAAGGGCAAGTAGAAATATGGAATGTCTCTTAAAGTCTGGATTCACAACAGGGACCTAGTCATTTCGGTCCATATTCTCTTGGACAAAGCAAGAGGCCAACATCAGTAGACCAGGAAAACGTACTGTCCAAAATCCTGATGTTAAAAAGTGAGAATAGGAAGAGGGGTAAAGAATTTTGAGAATATAATACAATCTCTTAGGGAGGAATTCATTAGATTAAGTACAAAGCAAAGACTTTTAAAAGGTGCTCTTTAATCAAAATTCATACTTAATTTTTGCATTTGTTCTATATGTTATACTCTACTAATTTCTACCTTAAGTTGTTAGGTTCTGATATATTGCCTCAAATATCAAGTTACAATAATGAGGTGATACTTAGTAACTGATAGATGTGAGTTTTAAAAATTCTGCCCTAGTTATCTGGAGCTTCATTTGTTTCAGGTTGCTCACATAGTCCCCATTTTTCACTTTCAATTGCTATCTGTTGTACATTTCCGTCAATTATAGAAATACGTATCTGTGTGTGTGTGTCTGTGTACATACCTACATATAAACTAAAACATCCTGTTCTCTCCTTTTCCTGTTGCTTAAGGAAAACACTGTTGGCACTAGATCCATGAAATAGCCATACAGGTTGAGTAGGAATTCTGCTTTATTTTCTTGTTTGATTTCTGGCCTGAAAGAGCGAGGAGGAATTTTGATGTTATGGGACGTTGCCTTTTAATACCAAACGAATTGTTGTCCTGCTAATAAACCCAGTAAGTCCCTGAGACCTCACAGACTATGAGATCTCTTTTATCATTTATCACTGACACAGATTTTTAAATGTATACACACACATATATGTACATACACCCACAGACACACCTTATTGTACAATCTGGGTAAATGACAGGAGTCCTATATGCTGATTTATATATAGATTGAGTTTTTATATTTTAAAAATTACATTGAAAAAGCAAACTTTTTTGTATAAATGTGTGGGGTAAAGTGTGTAATTTTATAGCATGCGTAAATTGCATAGTGGTGAAGTTAGGACTTTTAGGATATCACCCAAATAAGGTACATTGTACCCATTAAGTCATCTTTCATCATCCACCCTCCTCCCATTTCCTTACCCTTCCATGTCTCTGTTGTCTATCATTCCACACTCTGTATCCATGTGTACACACACATAATTTAGCTCCTACTTAGAAGTGAAATCATGTGGCATTTGTTGGGAAAGCAAACATTTCTTAACAGTAGCATCATCAGCTTTCTCTTTATCTCCTTCCAGAAAAATGCCTAACATTCAAAGAAATCAAGCATAAGTCATGCTGAAAACAACACAATAATTCTCATTTTCAGTGTGTCATGCCCATCTTCGAATTTGTTCGAAGGCCTCCACCTGTTTAGATGTAGAGTCGATTATGCTGAGAATTGACTCCAGGTCAGTTCTTCTACTGTGAGAGTCTCCAGAACTTAACAATTTGCCTGCATGTAAATTTAGTTTATTCGTTCATTAAATTTTTCAACGCATACCTATCGAGTACCTCCTTTAAAAAAAAAAAAAAAAAACAACGTAGTTATGTACTGGGTGTTACAATATTAAAGAAAGCATTGTGGGCTCTTATGTCCCAGTGGAAAAGTTGACTCAAAAGTAAACACATGCATACGTATAATGAAACAATAGCTCCTACTTCACAGTCTACACGCAGTATCTTGAAGCAACACCTCTGGAAGAGTTGAAGTCTTCCCTGCCTCCCTGTTTAGCATTCTATACTGCCTTGTAGGAGAAGACAAAAGAGATTTATTGCAGCTGTGGTTCGGTGAGGAGGGGCATCTGAAAGCTGGTCATGGGATTTTCTTTTTTTTTTTTTTTGGTAGTGAATTCTGAGGAGCAGTTTCATCTGGTCAGAATGTATTGAGTATAAAACGTAAGACAATTTATTCATTCAATAAATATTTACTTAGTGACTATGGTGAGTTAGATATCATTAACAATCCTAAGATACCCAGTAAACAGAACAAAAGCCCCTGACTTTACAGAATTTACATGCTTATGGGAGAAGACAGACTATAAGCAATACATATAAATAAGGATATAACAAAGCATGCTGGAAGGTAATCTTCAAGGAATTATTTATCACACACCTCTTTGGGATTACATACTATCTCAAGGAATCACATAAAAATTGGAATTGTTTTCAATTGTCTAGTTTTGCTAGATTGCAGTTTCTTTTAATCATTGTGACACAGAGAATGGACCCTGAGGTGCTCCAGTCATATCCAGGTACACACTTTATAATGCTTCCTTTTTTATGTATCCTCTTCTCCTAACTCTATTACAAGCTCCTTGATGGCAGAAATGATTTCAGTTTTTGTATTTCCAGAACCCTTCACAATAGATGTTAAGTAAAAACTGGTGTTATTTATAACGAGCGTGGAAGGATGAGTGGGCTCATAGGTGTAATGGACACAGATGAACCAAGGTGTGAAAAGGGAGGAAAAGAGATAGTACGGAGTACTTGAGAGACAGCAAGAAACTTAGTGGAAGTCTGAACTGTAGCTTGAAAAGTTCATGATTATTTTTTGTAGTTTAGGAAGAAGAACAAGTGAAGTAACTATTTTATAGATGGGAGAAATTAAGAAGGAACTGGAAAGCTATCTACTTAATGTCACAGTGACCCCATGACTCGGTTCCCCCTTCTTTCTATGAATGGGCCAGTCACATCAGTTTATCACTGTGCAAAGTTGATCATGAACAACCTATCTGCAAGGTTTAGAGTTTGTTTACAAGTTATGCCTTACAGAATAGGTTTTATACAAAGAAGCTTGTGCCATTGAAGGCCTTGAAACAAAATCTAAGACATTGCTTGCTATCAGTGTCACTCAGGCTTGGGTTTAGTAAAGCCCATCTCCCAGAAATTGCTCTTGCCAAATAGTGGTGTCCTGAGGCCTGAATCAAATAAATTCTTCTCACTCCTGGCTCTTCAATTGTTTAACTTTGCTAGGGATTTCTTAGCATAAGGAATGTTAAACTAATAGTAGGGGAGGTAGGAAACAATTCCTGTTTTTCTTGAGCACTCTGGGGACCTGCAGCATGGAGACTCTGTAGAAAGGGAAGGGGACATTATTATTATAATGAGTGAGGGTGTGGAGGGATACAAGTGGGTTTGCATATCGTTCTGATGAAAAGATAATTAGTGAAACATCTGTAGCCTGGGCAATTCATCTAGCATTGATTACACAGAAGCTGGCTGGAAGGCAATATGGTGTATTATACAGGATCCTGGAGGACCACTAAACAGAGACTGTAGCACTTCTGTGGGAGAAGGAGGAAGTGAGACAACTTGCTATGCAAGACAAATAGTGAAAGGAGCCTAAGAAAATGGCATTACAAAAGCATTGCTCTTCTCTTGAATGGAAGTATTAAAAATGCAAAAACTTAGAGCACATATTTTGCTTCATTTTAGTTTCAGTTTGAATACATTTAGGACTATTCCTCAAGCACCTGGTCCTTCCTGCTTTTCCCACTGCCCTCCCTACTGGGGAAAGAAAAAGGCCAAAACAAAACATGGAGCACGTTGATTGGAAACAGTTCCAACAATCAGATCAGAATAAATGAAGGCATAGCAAAGTGAAGTCCTCTCTAAACATGTAATGGAACAAAAGTGGTAAATTGCAAACAGCAGGAAAGATTGAATTTGTGAGCAGAATGAAGAGAAGGTGGAATTCATAAGGAGAGTACACAGAACTTATTTCAAAGTAAATATTTTCCTGGTAAAATAATTTTGGAAGTTACAGCAGAGATAACCCAGACATTCCCAAGTTCTTCTGCCTTTGTGAAGTCAAGATGAAATGGGGTGAAGGGCCAGGTTGCTTTTCTCTTAAATACCAGCTCATATAGGCCAGGCTTTGTCCTCCATGACCACAGGAGCTCTATTCTTGCCTTAAGTATTTCTGAAAATCAATGGGGAGCGCTGACATGTTCCACAGATCTACACTGGATGTGCTGGTTTCTTTCTCCAGGGACTTGCTCTGGGCCTCTCCACTGATGACTTCAGGCCCATTCTCTTTTGCTACAGCTCTTTTCATGCATTTTGTATCCTAAGAGGGCCCATTTTGTTTTTAATAAGGCTTTACTGAAGGCTTGAGGACACCATGAGGAGATTACAGTGCATCATGCTGGGTATCATTTTTCTTAGCCTTTTAGCTGGTCCCGTTCATAAGAGGTCCCCCTGTTGGCTGTCTGGCTCCTTAGACAGTTCTGACACCATCCTTTCTCCTTACTCTTCATGTTTCTGTTATTAGAAAGGGGTCCTGACTCATGTATCTAGACTGGTTTTTTTCCTCTAACCTATCCAGAAGGAGCAACACTCAATTAAATCACAATAATCTCTTGAACAATGTACTTTGCCTATGGTAAAGTCAAACATTTTCTGCATTAAGTAGATTTTTTAACATCTTGTTATGAATCTTCTCCATTTGGAATACATTCACTAGTTCAAGAATTCCCTCAAACTGTAGGTAGGTTGTTGCCTTTCCCTGGCTGACCATAAGGGCTCATCAGTGTTGTCAAGCTTTTTAAGAAGAAAATATATTTCAGCATCCATCCTGAAATGCAAAATTGTTTTCTCTCACTCTGAAAACTCCAGGTCCAACAGTGCTGAGATCCAGATAGGATTTCCTGGGATTGGAAGACATGGTTGCATTTTTAAAGCCAGTTTATTCAAACAACAATTTTAATAGTTCTGTTCTCCAGGAGAACAGAATAGTTCTATTCTCCACTGAGTGGTGATGGTTACTAGAATTTAAATTTCTACCGTACAGGCAGTTCTTGTCTTCACCACACTCCATTGCAACAGACACTAAAGCCACAAAACTGAAAGGTACCTGCTCTTGGAGTTCAGAAGCTGGATTCTGCCACTTCTTAGCTGTGTGACTATGGACAGCTCGTTGAATGTTACCTGTGCAACTATGCCGTGACTGGGTGACTATGAACATGTCTTTAAATCTTGTTTCAAGAATTGTCCAACATCTACAATGTATGACTATGTTGTTAAATTTCACTTGCCCTATTCATTTGGAAATTTCTATACAGATGAAGACCATAGATCATGGGTGACAAGGTTCTTATGTTTTGCCATCTTAAGCAATTTCGTAGTAAGAGAAACTTGGGAAACTTATAGAAAACTTCAGCTGATAAACAGGTAATCAATTTCTGGCTTCCCAATGAAGTGAAAAGTCGTCTGATGGCATCTATCCATGAAATGCTGTGTGAGATACTGTATTTGTGAGTATACCTTTAGATACCTAGAATCATTTGGTGGTATTGTAGAAAGAATTTTGATTATCCTTTGAAAGGCATATTGGATTATCCCAATACAATGCACACTCTTGCATAATATTTACGTAACTAGCATCTGTTATAAAATTAACCATGTCACAAAGAAGATAGTTCTTGCTCAGTAAGATATAAGAATTGGTTTTCTTAAAGAAAACAGGTAAACAGAAAATAGGTATATGTAAGATATACAAGCTGGTTTAGTTTTATCTGCTAAGATTGAGAAAAATAATATAATAACAATAAGAATGGCAATTCCATTTTCTGAACATGTAGCAGGTACCTGGCAGGGTGCAAAGTAATTTGCCTGTGATATCTTATGTAATCCTAACAATGATTTTGGAGATGTGGGATGAGACTTGGTAACTTCTTGCTTCTTGTGGGAACACTCCCTACCTTTCTTTTTCTTAGTTTCCTCATGCTTTTAGAACCAGTTTCTGCGTCTAACACATAATAACTATGTGTGGTTATAACAATGAATGGTTGGCATTTATTGAATAAATAAGTGCTTGGATGAGCGAGGCCTGATTATGTCAATGTGAATGGAGGGACAGTGTTATTGTGCCAAAGTGTATTTAAAATTTATATTTGCTTGGGTTTTGTTTTTAATTTTTGTTATTTTTTCTATTTTAAGATGGGGGTCTCACTCTGTCACCCAGGCTAGAGTGCAGTGGCACAATCTCAGCTCAGTGCAATCTCTGCCTCCTATGCTCAAGCCATCTTCCTGTCTCAGCCTCTGGAGTAGCTGGGACCACAGGCACAGGCCACCATGCCTTGCAAGTTTTTTTTTTTTTTTTTTTTTTTGTATTTTTGCTGGAGATGGTGTTTCACCATGGTTTCACCACCATCCCAGGCTGGTCTTAAACTCCTGAGCTCAAGCTATCTGTCTGCCTCAGCTTCCCAAAGTGCTGGGATTACAGGCGTGAGCCACTGTGCCTGCCCTAAAATTTATATTTGAACCCAGCTCTGTGCCTGCTGGCAGCCCAGACTAAAACAGAGGCAGAGCCAATAGTGAATTTCTATCAGTGCTTCTTATTTACTGAGAAGTTAGTGTATGCTAAGCCCTGTGTTCATGAATTTAAATACCAGGTCACATATTGATTACTCAGTATGCAGTAACATGTTCTTTTCCTTTTCCTCCCTTCCTCCCTCCCTCCCTCCTCCCTCCCTCCCTCCCTTCCTTCCTTCCATCCTTAATTCCATCCTTCCTCCCTCTCTTTCTCTTTTTCTCTTTCTTTCTTTTTCCTTCCTTCCTTCCTTCCCTCTCTTTCTTTCTTTTTCTTTTCCCTTTCTTTTCTTTCTCTCTTTCTCTCTTTCTCTCTTTCTCTCTTCTCTCTTTCTCTCTCTCTCTCTCTCTTTCTCTCTCTCTCCCCTTCCTTCCTTCCTTCCTTTCTTCCTTCCTTCCTTTCCTCCCTCCCTCCCTCCCTCCCTCCCTCCCTCCCTCCCTTCTTTCTTTCTTTCTTTCTTTCTTTCTTTCTTTCTTTCTTCTTTCTTTCTTTCTTTTTTTCTCTCTCTCTTTCCTTTTTTCTTTTGAATGTTTTTTGAGACAGAGTCTTGCTTTGTCACCCAGGCTGGAGTGCAGTGGCACAGCCTCGACTCAGTACAATCTGCACCTCCCGAGCTCAAGCAATGCTCCCACTTCAGCCTCCCAAGTACCTGGGACCACAGGCATACGCCACCACACCTAGCTAATTTTTGTATTTTTTGTAGAGCCGGGGTCTTGCTATGTTTCCCAGGCTGATCTGGAACTCTTGGTCTCAAGCAGTCCACCCACCTTGACCTCCCAAAGTGCTGGGATTACAGGCGAGTGAGCCACCTTGCCAGGCCTAACATTTTCGTAAGTACATTATATATAAAATAGGTGAAAGACAGGATGCCTAGTTACATTTGAATTTCTGATAAAACAAATAATTTTGGTATACTGGTGAAACAAGAAAGTGTTTTTCATCTGAAATTCAAATTTGATTGAGTGTCTTGCAGTTTTATTTCCTAAATCTGGCAACCGTACTTATATGCATTATCTTAATAATTCATCAGTCCCAGGAGGCTCATTTTAATAATGGCAGCATTGAGGTATAGAAAGGTTGTGTAACTTGTCTGAGGTTACACAGCAAGTGGTGAACCAGGATGGAAATCCAGATAGACTGGCTTCAGAAACCATACCTTTAACCACAATACTATGCTCCCAACACCCTTGTGAGGTAGGTATATTATCCCCACTTGTATTTATACAACAGGTATCAGAATTAGAGAACCCAATGAACTTGTGCCATGTTCTGTAGCTAATGAGTTGTGATTTGAATTGAGGGATGCCTGTCTTCAGAGTCAGGGATTTTAATCCCTCTCTTTAAAGATAAAATCATATAACTGGAATTTCTTAAGGTCAGAGACCAGTGAAGTTTTCCAGTTGTTAATATTTTCTTCCAGGGTAACGTAGGACAAAGGATGATAAAAAATAAATGCCTGGGGAAGGCCCATTGCCATTTGGTGTCAACAGATTATGTAGAGTGTCGCCAAGATTCCTTTTAGAGTAAGAATTTATTTCACTATTTTTAATAGCTTAAGTGTTGACATTAGAATATTTCTGTAGCTAGAGGATGTGAGCCGTGGAGAAGCTGATTCATCTTTCAGCATTTTACCTTATGCACATGTCAGCTCAGAGGATTTATTAAACATTTATTAAACAGCCTAGAGACCTTCCTCATGATTGTGGTGAAAGTATTTCCTAAATATTGCCCTCGTCTTCTCTACTTGATCCTTAGAATTAACAGTGACATATTTCAGTCCTAAAGAAACATATGCAAGACTGTCCTTTAAATTTATTCGTTCTCATTATATCTGGTCTGATTCTATTTTAACACAGTGGCTCAGGACAAATCTAATATACAATACAAATATTGGCTTATCAGTAAAGAGAATTTCTTAAATAAGTAAATCAGACTTATTTTAACTTTTAAAAATGTGTTTGAATCAAACAAAAATAAGTGAAATGGATATGTTTTCAATGACAGGCATTAAAATTGTGCTCTCAGAATTAAATTAGCCTCACCTCCCTGTTATTTGAGACAGTTGGCCATTTGTGTGAAATTCAAGTAATTATGTGCTCCAGTGCTTTTTGGAAGGAAGGATGCAGAGAGAGAAAAATGCCAGTCTGGGCCACCTATAGACAATAACCCAACTTGGGTCTGATCATTCAGAAGGAACTAAAAATGCTGTTACCATCACACACCTCATGGGTGACTGGGTGACCTTTGAATCTACTTTTGGTTCTATATTATGAGCTTGAAAATGATTCACTTCTAGGGCATGGGAAATGTCTGTTTAAATGCTGTTGAAGGGTCACCACATAAGACCAAGACCAAAGTTTTTCTTAGGAGGCTCATGACAGTCTTTAGTTACACGGAATATAAGTGGATGCTTCACTGCTCTATCATGGTTCATTTGACATAACAACCACAATACTTCACATGTTTTCACATGTCATAGACGAATAAGATGCTTATATTTGTTGACTCATTTCATTTTCATAAATTATATCTGCCTTATGCAGGGGGAAGGGGCTTGACTTCTTCAGCTCGCGTGTGGTATTTTATCTGAGAGGTGGCAACCTGTTGTCAGGACCTCCTTTATTTGCTGAGAGCTTTCTTTTAATAAATTCTGCTCACCTTTCAATGTGCCCATGTGCCTAGTTTTTCGTGGTCGTAAAAACAAGAATCTGGATTTAGCTGAACCAAGAAACAAAAAAATCCTGTATCGTAGTGACCTGCGTTCAAATACATTAGCTGTGTGCTTGCAGCCAAGTTACTTAGCCTCTTTTAACTTCAGTTTACCTTATTATTTTTATTTTTATTTTTTATACTTTAAGTTCTAGGGTACATGTGCACAACGTGCAGGTTTGTTACATATGTATACATGTGTCATATTGGTGTGCTGCACCCATTAACTCGTCATTTACATTATGTATATCTCCTAATGCTATCCCTCCCCCCGCCCCCACCTTATTTTTAATCTAACACTTAACGCACAGAGTTTTAAATAACTTGGTATTTAGTAGGTTCTCAATAAACATTCACTTTCCCTTCTTTACTAAACTTGTTCTTAAAACATCAAAATATCTTGGTTCTTAGGTTGGAGAAAGAACTAAGGTTTGGTTTGATAAGGCTGCATGGAAGGAATGAGTGAGGTAGTTTAAGAATATGCAGGATTCAATAGGGAATTTTAAAATGTGGTCTATGATGGAAACAAGGTATTTAGGGTAGGGAAGATATAATGAGGGAGCAGACCCATTTGACCGAAGGGAAGGGTTCCATAAATGCATAATAAGAGCTCTGATTAGAAAAGCAGTAGGGGTTGGGTTAAGGATCACTTGCCTGTTTGGCTAGGAGAATGGACTTTATCTTATATATGCATTAAAGAGTTTTGAGGAGACAGCAATGTGATCGAGATCAAGAAATTCAGCCTAATGGCAGTTAGTGGAATGTGTTGGGGGAATAGAAAGAGAAGAGAGCAATTGCCGAAGTCTAGGAATAAGGTCTAAGGCTTGGACTAGTATATTGGTAATGAGATTAAAAAGGAAGAGATTAAGACCAAACATGATATGGTATTGGAAGAGATAGAATTTGGTGATTACATGGGACAGTGAGGCAAAATAAAAAGTTAAGCTAAAGAACCCAAGGTATTGAGCTTGGTGTCAATTCAAGAATGGAAAGTTTGAGGTTTAGGAAGGGTAATAAATTTACTTTTAAATATGTGAACAATGTGATGGTAGGACATCTGGGTGGCTCCATGTAGTTTTGTTGGTTATGCTGAAACATTTGTAGTTTCCCAAACACCACACTATCTCTTCTTCTCTGGGCTGTTGCCTTTGTCCTTTCCTCCACTCATTGCTAGCTAATTTCTGCATGTCTTTTTCTTTTTTCTTTTTTTTTTTTTTGAGATGGAATCTTGCTCCATCTCCCTGGCAGGAGTGCAGTAGTGTGATCTCAGCTCACTGCAGGCAACCTCTGCCTCCCAGGTTCAAGCGATTCTCCTGCCACAGCCTCCCTAGTAGCTGGGATTACAGGTGCGTGTCACCACACCTGGCTAATTTTTGTATTTTTAGTAGAGATGGGGTTTTGTCATGTTGGCCAGGTTGGTCTCGAACTCCTGACCTCAGGTGATCTCCCACCTTGGCCTCCCAAAGTGCTGTGATTATAGGTGTGAGCCACCGTACCCTCTGCATGTCTTTCAAGACTCAATTTAGGATGTATGAGAAAATCTTCCATGCCCCTACTTCCCAGCTAGGTTTAGATGTGCCTCCTGTGGGATCCAATAAAGTTCTAATTAAACCTCCACCAGAATATTCATCACCCTATGCTACAATGGCTTGTTTACTTGTCTTTCTCCTTCAGAGGACTGGGAACTTCCTAGTCTACTACTCCCAAGCAGAGTTAACATTACATAGAAGACAATTAATGAATTACATATTGAATGACTGAACTCAAGTAGAAATATCTAGTAAGTTGTTATAAATTTGAGCAATAAGGGAATTGTTCTTCTTTTTCCCTCTGTGTTCATAGCAGGTACAAATATAGGTCTCTGCAATTGAATATTTGGTCTTACATGTCAATATTTCTGATTGCTTCCTTGACTTAACACCAGGCTTATTATTTTAGCAACCCTTCGGAAAAGATTCCATGCTTAATCAAAACCTGTTTGAACAATTCTCTGGATGGAGGGCATTTTAATTCTTATCCGTTTCTTTCTACGACCAAGAATCAATGGAGCAGCCAGAGAGCAGATTTTCTTGTGTTTTCACTGCTCCATGAAGTACAAACCAATTTTCCAGCTTCCACATATTCTAGCAAATAATTGTTTGGTTCTGAAATAAAACTTTTTATTACAGCAACAGTGATGGGATACCAGTCGGACAATAAAAATAAAGCCTGAATGCATGGAATGTGAGTGCATCAGGCCAGCAGGATTCCTGGAGGTGGTGAATGGAGCCAGTGACTGCTCGAAAGTCCAAGTGCAATCATAAATGATTTCCATAAATAGTGTTACCGAGGCTTTGCTGTCTTGTGTGCTTTATTGAATAAAAGAGAAGAGGCTCCTATCCTTGGAGGGAAATGGACTTCTTTTGATGTTGCTAACAGAGAGGAGCCCATTGGCAGTGCACACTATGACATTTGCTTTGGGTTTTAAAAACACAGCACAAGCCGGTTGAAAAATTGAAATTCTGTATGGCAACTGCCTGTGACACATGTAAGGCAAGTTATCCTAGCTCATTAACAATGTGACAAAGATAAAAGAAGAGCTCATCACTACCACCTAGGCAAAACAATATATTGACCGATGAGCAATATCACAAAAGGAAGAAATTTATTAGGAAGCAAAAGATTGAGGTGAAACTGAGTATGGGTTTTGAAGATAGACCTGAATTGTGATTTTCTGCGTTCTGGCTTTTAAACTTTACAATAGGAATGACACAGATCTTTCTATGGGTTCATAAGGATTAAGCCAGAAAATATGCCCAACAGAGAATGTATTTCTGGCAAAGACAGGGTGAATTTCTTAACACTTATTGATGGTCTATGTTAAATAGGATACTTCATTATGGAGTTCATCTGTTAAAAACAATTAAAGGGTTAAGACTAGTGTATACTCTATTTTAGGTGCTATCAATTTTATCACTACAATTATTAACATAAACCCCCCAGCCATACCCTTTGTTTTTATGGATATAAGTAGTGTGACCAATTCACTCATACACAAATGACCTATGAAAACAGTGGTGGAAAGACAGAGAAAATGGATCTTTTCATTGCTGTGCTTTCAGGGAGGAAAACAACTTTAAAACTGCAGCCATAGTAGTCTGAGTCTTTTCAACTCTGCTTAGCCCCACCTCAGACTCTGTGTATGTGTGTGTGTGTGCGTGTGCGTGTGTGTGTGTGTGTGTGTGCATACGCATGTGTGCACACGCATGCACCATACTCTATAGAGAAAGAGTGTACTGGAGACCAAAAGAGGGAGACTTTTCAACCTAAATATGTTAAGAAAGCAACAAATTTCTCTATTATTTGTGCCTATATCCTATTTGTCTAGATTTTAGGGAAGCTTCTGAAAGACATTGAATAAGACAGAATCTGACAACCACAAAGAATACCTATGCATTTGCTAGGTAGCTTCAAGGACAGTCTTAATTTTCAGTTCATTTTAGAGTTTAGGTCAAATAGATTGTATTTGTTTGATTGAATATACTAGTCAATGTAATATGGAGATGGGGAGAACTAGCTAGAATAATTGCTTATGTAAGTCCAGATATAGTGTTAAGGAATGAGAGACAAGGTGTTTCTGGAGACTACCAGGAACCAGGTGTTCATGAGAATCTTCCTGATCCTTGCAGAAATGACTCAAGCATGGCCAGGAGATCCAGATAGCAGATGGAATCAAAGTTTTATATGAGGTATCAAAATGTGGAAATGGCAAAGAGCATCATGGGGTGGGAAACAGACAGGAGAAAAAGGGCCTTGAAATATTAGGACCAAACATCCACCTTTATACCACCAAAAGATTCCAGGACCAATAGGATGTCAATAGAACCCTGTTAGCAGTTAAGAATCATGAAGTATGTCTAGGCATATAGGCAGAGAATAAAGAAATAAAAAGCTTTGAAAATGAATGGAAGGGGGCCTCATGGTAGTGGGAAGACAGTATTTAAAAGACAGATCTCAGTCCAAATGCAGCTTCTACCCCTTAGTAGCTGATAATTTATTCACATATTTAAACCTCATTGTTCTCATTTATGAAGTGGTAAATATTAACAACTACTCTTCTGGGCTTTTGTAAAGATAAAATAAGTGAAAGGTTACAAACCATATATGACTGTCTATGGCATACAATAGGGCTTAAAATGGTAGCTATTGCTATTATATTTTACAGTACTACTTAAAAAGAATTTTAAATTCTGGGTAAGATAGAGGGCACCTTGTGTTTAATTCTCACTTGAATTTAAAGTAACTTTCCCTAGGTAAGCTCCTGTGAGATGATGGGGTTAAAATTTCATAGCGTATCCTCTGAAAGGATGTTTTACTGACGCAGGTGAATGCACTTCTGAGGAGCCTTCTATTTTCTGAGATGAAAGAAGCATTGAATTCAAATAACGCAGTTGGATATGTCTGTTTTTGATTGTTGATAAATATTTCATTTTACATTTTAAATTCGTATGGGCCACGAAATCATTGAAGATGAAAAAGAATGCAAGACTAGGCCATCCTTTTGCAGGATCGTTTCTTAGAACGTACTTGTTTTCGTTTTGTTCAATTGAGATTGAAGTACCTTGGCAGCTGGACCCTGACAGCTACTTCACAGCTGTAGAGAGCACACTATGTGGGTGAATTTCTTTTTCCCCAGTCAGTGAGTCTAAAACATCCTCCTTCTAGGATGAACTAAAAAACAATCATTATTTACCTAGCTGCAGGCTTGATTTTTTATCTCAAAAATATCATATTTGGGCTGCCAATGTTACATGTCTACATGTCTTGCATTAGAATGAAGAGATGTGTAGCTGTTTCATGATATTTTATACTTTATGGCAAAGTACTACCACATCTTGGAGCTAATTACAGGGTGGGATTTTAATATATACATGAAAATGACATTTGATTAGGAGAATTCAGAAAGCAAGTGAAAATAGCTAAAAGCACAAATGTTTACATGATTGTATTACTGTCCCTGATGTAGTCAGTTTCTGTAGGGTTGAGCCTTCCTCCCTCTAAATTTCAATTATATTATTAGCAGTGGGCCATCTTCACAGTAATTGGTACAATCACTTTATCTAATGGAGTATTTTTCATCTAATTGACTCCAGATTTATCATACAAATGGCAAAGCCAAATTTCCCTATAATAACCTATTATCTCTGCAGTTCTGGCTCAGTGTACCCAACAAGAAATGACATAATGATCATTTCTGGGCAAGTGAAGGACAGCAACTTAATTTTCTTACCTCTGATGAAAAAGGACAGCCACTTTGGTAAAAGAAGAAACTTTTAATATGCTCACTTAATTTTGCAGCATTTCTAATTCATAAGATTTCACTTTGTCCCACTGTGTACATAGGAATGAATATTCTTGTTAAGAGAGGTGGGAGCATTAAGGAGGCAGTAGGATAGACAGGAACAAGGAATAGGACTAGGAGTAGGAGGTCTGGATGCAGCTCTGAAGCTGGATGATTTTGAACAAATCAACTCATCTCCCTGGTTCTCATATATCAAATGAGAAGACTAGAATCATTGTTTCACAAACTTTGGTCATTTATGTACCCCCTTCAAGGCACTTTTATATACTAACTGTCCACTTTTTAACCTACCATATTTCGTTGTCTCAACTGACTCATAAAAATATATATATTTGAAAAGGAAACTTAACAAACACAAAAGCAGTCTGCTTGTAATAAATGGAACCCTGGAATGAATAAATAAAAACCAAGTTAAAGGAGATACATTTGGGGACCAACAGTGAAAATCATATCAAGAATGATGTTTCCGTGATTGTATTATCATCACTTACGCAGTTTGCAATTTATACCACTAACAGAATGCATAACACACTTAGAGAAACATTGGACTAGATAATTTTTGGGGTCCTTTTCTGCACTAAAAGTCCATGATCGAGTTAAGGAAAGGCCCTTCTGGTGTACATTTCAAAAGTACATTTCATCCTGCCTCGGAAATCTTTCTGAATCATTTATATGGAAAATGGGATATTCCTAGTCAAAAGGTGAATTATGACATACTATCTTGTTCTCCAGAGGAACCATAGAAAACATGGAGACTCATGGAAATGTAAAAGTGAGAGATTAAATAGAAAAACAATATTATTTTTCTCTACAGAATATTAAATGTAATAAACTTAATAGGATACTAATTAAGACAAAAGTATAAAGTGTAATATTATTTAGGTTATGCTTTTAAAATTGGCAATACCTTTGTCTATCTTAGGTCTGTGTACCAAGTTATATAGCTATGCTCATATAGAGAATGTACTTTTTTGCATGGTCTAAAAAGATTCAGATGAGTGTTGAATTAGAAGAAGGGATATGAGGAATCAGTAGAGGAAGGAATCCCACATTTATAGATGGAAGTGGGAAGTTCAAGATTCCTGGGTGATTTTGGCATAATTCCTCTGTAATTTCTTCATCTTGTCAATTTAGTTGTAAGCAGAATCACTGTATATCTAGTACTTGATTAGGTCCCTGGCTTCTAGCTGTTACTCTGAGTATTGTTTATAAAACACAGAGGAAAAAAACCCCTGTTAAATCTATTGCTCTCCACCACTGGAAAGAAAGGAACTTATAAAGAAAAAAACAAAAGAATTGTCTTCAGGGGCCAAATGAGGAATTTCCCATTTCATTCTATTTTGTCTGCAACTGCAACCTGATGCTACAGAGAAAAGAACAAAGGAAGGAAACAGAGAAAGAAAGGAACAAAGAAAGGAAAAGAGGGAAATCTGCCTGTTTGCAGCTTTATCCACTGAAGTTCCTGACTAGAGACTTTTAGAAAAAAGTACAGTGGAATTTTCTGAGTAATTACAAAAGTGATAAATTTACTAATAATAGATTTTACAGAAAAGAAAAAGAGAGATTGAAAGGCTTTTCCAAGTATAAGAAATACATTTAGAGTGGTAACAAGTGAAGAAGAACTTGAGTATATTCAAGTTAGCAGTTTATAGCACTTATTACTAAAACCACATACTTTGACACATAAACACATACTTGCATTGTTCATTTAATATTTTATGCATATTTATTTTGTTTCATATCACACTATTTAAAGTTCCTTGAGGACATAGATTGGATTTAGAGCAAGGCTTCATTGTAAACTCATGCGTTGAAATTTCTCTTAGCTAAAAACACATAGCGGTAACATATTAACATTTAAAAAGAAAAAACTTTTAAAAGACATAAATACATCTGTCTGGGTGGTCTAGGTTAGACTGCTATAGAAAACAACACCAAAACCTCACTGGCTTAAAACAGAAAGATTTATTTGTTATTCACACTATACTCCCATTGTGTGTTGATTTAGGGCTTTGCTCCATGATCTCCTCACCTTGACATCCAGGGGGATGGTAGGACTACTACTTGGAGCATTGCTAGTTGCTATGGCAGAAGGAAGAGGGCATGATGAATCATATACTAGCTCTTTTCAGTTTCTACCTAAAGGAGACGCATGCCACATCCATTCATATGTTATTTACCAAAGCAAATCACAAGGCCATGTCTAAGGTAGAGTAGTAAAATCTTACCAAGTGCCTGAAAGGAAAAGTGGAAATATTTGTTAGATGGAAATTATTATTATTATTGTTATTATTATTGTCATTATAGCCATGTTGAAATCAACACCACCTTGGCCTCAAAATTGAACAGAAATAAAAGGTGGTGTGCAGAGAATAGTTCTGAACTCCAGGGCCACAGGTAGAGAGAGTTAGCTAGGTGTTCAAATTCTTTTGGGGTAAAAATGTCCACAAAAGCTATAAATGAGTGCTTAGGGGAGCAAAAGATCCCTGATACAGCCTAGTAGCTAGGATTTGAGATAAGCCACTGACTAGCTCAGTGACCCTGTCAATGATAGCCCTCTTCATGGATCAGGAATCCTATTGGATTACCCGAGGGTCCTTTGAAGAATTGACGGAAGCAATAACCAGACATCTAGTCAGAGGTAGGTAAACATACACAGTGAGGGAAAATACTCATATGCAAGATGAGTCTCCGAACCAAAGTTTCAACTCTCTCACAGAAAATAAATATTATGACAGTCATGAAAATTATCAAATAGAAAATAAACTCACCCTGCTTGTAAAACAACAAAGTATTGTCTAAAAAAGTTTTTATTTAGGAGCTCCAACAAGATAAAAGAAAGCATAACGTTTAAAAACAAAGCAGATAAATAATGAACATGATTGGGGAGAAATGAAAAAAGACCATGTAGATGTGAAGAAGAACCACTTTGAAATTTCACGAATGAAAAAATTAATCATTCAAATAAAAAACCCCAACATTTAGTATAAACTCAAGACTCGATACAGTTGAAAAATAATTGGCTAATTAGAAGATAGCATTGAAGAATGTACCCAGAACATAGCACCATAATATAGAAAGATTTTTTAAAAATATGAAAGAGTAGATAAGGGATGTGGAGGCATAATTGAGAGACTTGAATATATGCTTAATAAGCTTTCCAAATAAGACACTAGAGGGAATGGCAGAAAGAATATGAAAAGAAAATAGCTGAAAATGTATCAGTATTAAAAAAAAGTCAGTGTTCTTGGATAAAAGTGCATTTTGAGATCTAAGCAGAATAAATAAAAAAACCCTCAAATCTATAGACATTGTAATGAAGCTGCAGATGCAGATAAATTGAAAATCTTAACAGCTGTCAGTGAGAAAAACAGATTACTTCAAAAAATGAAAATTAGACTAATAAGATACAACAATAGAAGATGCCAGAGGACAGTGTAGCAATATCTTCACATGTCTGAGGAGAACATAAATGTTAGTCTGACATTCAATATCTAGCTGCATTATCATTCAATAGAGAGGGAGAAATAAAGACATTTACAGACCTATAAAGACTAAGAGTGCATTTGCTATCTATGAGCCATTATTACAAGAACTATTCAAGATGATATTTCAAAAGAATAAATTAATCTGGAAGGAAAGAGATTTATATATATATATATATATATATTTTATTATACTTTAAGTTCTAGGGTACATGTGCATGACGTTTATATCATGTATAACTCCCCAATGCAATCCCTCCCTCCTCCCCCCTCCCCATGATAGGCCCCAGTGTGTGATGTTCTCCTTCCCGAGTCAAAGTGATCTCATTGTTCAGTTCCCACCTATGAGTGAGAACATGCGGTGTTTGGTTTTCTCTTCTTGTGATAGTTTGCTAAGAATGATGGATTCCAGCTGCATCCATGTCCCTACAAAGGACGCAAACTCATCCTTTTTTATGGCTGCATAGTATTCCATGGTGTATATGTGCCACATTTTCTTAATCCAGTCTGTCACAGATGGACATTTGGGTTGATTCCAAGTCTTTGCTATTGTGAATAGTGCCGCAATAAACATACGTGTGCATGTGTCTTTGTAGTAGAGTAATTTATAATCCTTTGGGTATATACCCGTAGTGGGATGGCTGGGTCATATGGTACATCTAGTTCTAGATCCTTGAGGAATCGCCATACTGTTTTCCATAATGGTTGAACTAGTTTACAATCCCACCAACAGTGTAAAAGTGTTCCTATTTCTCCACATCCTCTCCAACACCTGTTGTTTCCTGACTTCTTAATGATTGCCATTCTAACTGGTGTGAGATGGTATCTCATTGTGGTTTTGATTTGCATTTCTCTGATGGCGAGTGATGATGAGCATTTTTTCATGTGTCTGTTGGCTGTATGGATGTCTTCTTTTGAGAAATGTCTGTTCATATCCTTTCCCCACTTTTTGATGGGGTTGTTTGTTTTTTTCTTGTATATTTGTTTGAGTTCTTTGTAGAATCTGGATATTAGCCCTTTGTCAGATGAGTAGGTTGCAAAAATTTTCTCCATTCTGTAGGTTGCCTGTTCACTCTGATGGTAGTTTCTTTTGCTGTGCAAAAGCTCTTTAGTTTAATTAGATCCCATGTGTCATTTTGGCTTTTGCTGCCGTTGCTTTTGGTGTTTTAGACATGAAGTCCTTGCCCATGCCTATGTCCTGAATGGTACTACCTAGATTTTCTTCTAGGGTTTTTATGGTATTAGGTCTAACATTTAAGTCTCTGATCCATCTTGAATTAATCTTCGTATAAGGGGTAAGGAAAGGATCCAGTTTCAGCTTTCTACTTATGGCTAGCCAATTTTCCCAGCACCATTTATTAAATAGGGAATCCTTTCCCCATTTCTTGTTTTTGTCAGGTTGTCAAAGATCAGATGGCTGTAGATGTGTGGTATTTTCTGAGGACTCTGTTCTGTTCCATTGGTCTATATCTCTGTTGTGGTACCAGCACCATGCTGTTTTGGTTACTGTAGCCTTGTAGTATAGTTTGAAGTCAGGTAGCGTGACGCCTCCAGCTTTGTCCTTTTGACTTAGGATTGTCTTGGCATTGCGGGCTCTTTTTTGGTTTCATATGAACTTTAAAGCCGTTTTTTCCAATTCTGTGAAGAAAGTCATTGGTAGCTTGATGGGGATGGCATTGAATCTATAAATAACCTTGGGCAGTATGGCCATTTTCACGATATTGAGTCTTCCTATCCATGAGCATGGTATGTTCTTCCATTTGTTTGTGTCCTCTTTGATTTCACTGAGCAGTGGTTTGTAGTTCTCCTTGAAGAGGTCCTTTACATCCCTTGTAAGCTGGATTCCTAGGTATTTTATTCTCTTTGAAGCAATTGTGAATGGAAGTTCATTCCTGATTTGGCTCTCTGCTTGTCTGTTACTGGTGTATAAGAATGCTTGTGATTTTTGCACATTAATTTTGTATCCTGAGACTTTGCTGAAGTTGCTTATCAGCTTAAGGAGATTTTGGGCTGAGACAATGGGGTTTTCTAAATATACAATCATGTCATCTGCAAACAGGGACAATTTGACTTCTTCTTTTCCTAACTGGATACCCTTGATTTCTTTCTCTTGCCTGATTGCCCTAGCCAGAACTTCCAACACGATGTTGAATAGGAGTGGTGAGAGAGGGCATCCCTGTCTTGTGCCAGTTTTCAAAGGGAATTTTTCCAGTTTTTGCCCATTCAGTATGATATAGCTGTGGTTTGTCATAAATAGCTCTTATTATTTTGAGGTACGTTTCATCAATACCGAATTTATTGAGCGTTTTTAGCATAAAGGGCTGTTGAATTTTGTCAAAAGCCTTTTCTGCATCTATTGAGATAATGATGTGGTTCTTGTCTTTGGTTCTGTTTATATGCTGGATTACGTTTATTGATTTGCGAATGTTGAACCAGCCTTGCATCCCAGGGATGAAGCCCACTTGATCATGGTGGATAAGCTTTTTGATGTGCTGCTGAATCCGGTTTGCCAGTATTTTATTGAGAATTTTTGCATCGATGTTCATCAGGGATATTGGTCTAAAATTCTCTTTTTTTGTTGTGTCTCTGCCAGGCTTTGTATCAGGATGATGTTGGCCTCATAAAAAGAGTTAGGGAGGATTCACTCTTTTTCTGTTGATTGCAATAGTTTCAGGAGGAATGGTACCAGCTCCTCCTTGTACCTCTGGTAGAATTCAGCTGTGAATCCATCTGGTCCTGGACTTTTTTTGGTGGGTAGGCTATTAATTGTTGCCTCAATTTCAGAGCCTGCTATTGGTCTATTCAGGGATTCAACTTCTTCCTGGTTTAGTCTTGGGAGAGTGTAGGTGTCCAGGAAATTATCCATTTCTTCTAGATTTTCTAGTTGATTTGCGTAGAGGCATTTATAGTATTCTCTGATGGTTGTTTGTATTTCTGTGGGGTCGGTGGTGATATCCCCTTTATCATTTTTTATTGCGACTATTTGATTCCTCTCTCTTTTCTTCTTTATTATTCTTGCTAGCGGTCTGTCAATTTTGTTGATCTTTTCAAAAAATCAACTCCTGGATTCATTGATTTTTTGGAGGGTTTTTTGTGTGTCTATGTCCTTCAGTTCTGCTCTGATCTTAGTTATTTCTTGCCTTCTGCTAGCTTTTGAATGTGTTTGCTCTTGCCTCTCTAGTTCTTTTAATTGTGATGTTAGAGTGTCAATTTTAGATCTCTCCTGCTTTCTCTTGTGGGCATTTAGTGCTATAAATTTCCCTCTACACACTGCTTTAAATGTGTCCCAGAGATTCTGGTATGTTGTATCTTTGTTCTCATTGGTTTCGAAGAACATCTTTATTTCTGCTTTCATTTCGTTATGTACCCAGTAGTCATTCAGGAGCAGGTTGTTCAGTTTCCATGTAGTTGAGCGGTTTTGATTGAGTTTCTTAGTCCTGAGTTCTAGTTTGATTGCACTGTGGTCTGAGAGACAGTTTGTTATAATTTCTGTTCTTTTACATTTGCTGAGGAGTGCTTTGCTTCCAATTATGTGGTCAATTTTGGAATAAGTGCGATGTGGTGCTGAGAGGAATGTATATTCTGTTGATTTGGGGTGGAGAGTTCTATAGATGTCTATTAGGTCCGCTTGGTGCAGAGATGAGTTCAATTCCTGGATATCCTTGTTAACTTTCTGTCTCGTTGATCTGTCTAATGTTGACAGTGGAGTGTTGAAGTCTCCCATTATTATTGTATGGGAGTCTAAGTCTCTTTGTAGGTCTCTAAGGACTTGCTTTATGAATCTGGGTGCTCCTGTATTGGGTGCATATATATTTAGGATAGTTAGCTCTTCCTGTTGAATTGATCCCTTTACCATTATGTAATGGCCTTCTTTGTCTCTTTTGATCTTTGATGGTTTAAAGTCTGTTTTATCAGAGACTAGGATTGCAACCCCTGCTCTTTTTTTTTCTCCATTTGCTTGGTAGATCTTCCTCCATCCTTTATTTTGAGCCTATGTATGTCTCTGCATGTGAGATGGGTCTCCTGAATACAGCAGACTGATGGGTCTTGACTCTTGATCCAGTTTGCCAGTCTGTGTCTTTTAATTGGAGCATTTAGTCCATTGACATTTAAGGTTAATATTGTTATGTGTGAACTTGATCCTGTCATTATGATATTAACTGGTTATTTTGCTCGTTAGTTGATGCAATTTCTTCCTAGCCTCGATGTTCTTTACATTTTGGCATGTTTTTGCAATGGCTGGTACCGGTTGTTCCTTTCCATGTTTAGGGCTTCCTTCAGGGTCTCTTGTAAGGCAGGCCTGGTGGTGACAAAATCTCTAAGCATTTGCTTATCTGTAAAGGATTTTATTTCTCCTTCACTGATGAAGCTTAGTTTGGCTGGATATGAAATTCTGGGTTGAAAATTCTTTTCTTTAAGAACGTTGAATATTGGCCCCCACTCTCTTCTGGCTTGTAGAGTTTCTGCCGAGAGATCTGCTGTTAGTCTGATGGGCTTCCCTTTGTGGGTAACCCGACCTTTCTCTCTGGCTGCCCTTAAGATTTTTTCCTTCATTTCAACTTTGGTGAATCTGGCAATTATGTGTCTTGGAGTTGCTCTTCTGGAGGAGTATCTTTGTGGCGTTCTCTGTATTTCCTGAATTTGAATGTTGGCCTGCCCTACTAGGTTGGGGAAGTTCTCCTGGATGATATCCTGAAGAGTGTTTTCCAACTTGGTTCCATATTCCCCCTCACTTTCAGGCACCCCAATCAGACGTAGATTTGGTCTTTTTACATAATCCCATACTTCTTGCAGGCTTTGTTCATTTCTTTTTCTTCTTTTTTCTTTTGGTTTTCTCTTCTCGCTTCATTTCATTCATTTGATCCTCAATCGCTGATACTCTTTCTTCCAGTTGATCGAGTCGGTTACTGAAGCTTGTGCATTTGTCACGTATTTCTCGTGTCATGGTTTTCATCTCTGTCATTTCGTTTATGATCTTCTCTGCATTAATTAGTCTAGCTGTCAATTCTTCCACTTTTTTTTCCAGATTTTTAGTTTCTTTGCGCTGGGTACGTAATTCCTCCTTTAGCTCTGAGAGTTTGATGGACTGAAGCCTTCTTCTCTCATCTCGTCCAAGTCATTCTCTGACCAGCTTTGATCCGTTGCTGGCGATGGGCTGCGCTCCTTTGCAGGGGGATGTGCTCTTATTTTTTGAATTTCCAGCTTTTCTGCCCTGCTTTTTCCCCATCTTTGTGGTTTTATCTGTCTCTGGTCTTTGATGATGGTGACGTACTGATGGGGTTTTGGTATAGGTGTCCTTCCTGTTTGATAGTTTTCCGTCTGACAGTCAGAAGGACTGTCTGTTGTTCTGTTGGAGATTGCTTGAGGTCCACCTCAGACCCTGTTTTCCTGGGTGTCAGCAGCAGAGGTTGCTGAAGATAGAATATTGCTGAACAGCGAGTGTACCTGTCTGATTCTTTCTTTGGAAGTTTCCTCTCAGGGGTGACTCCACCCTGTGAGGTGTGGGGTGTCAGACTGCCCCTAGTGGGGGATGTCTCCCAGCTAGGCTACTCAGGGGTCAGGGACCCACCTGAGCAGGCAGTCTGTCCGTTCTCAGATCTCAACCTCCGCGTTAGGAGATCCACGGCTCTCCCCAAAGCTGTCAGACAGAATCATTCGCGTCTGCAACGGCCCGGCTCTTTCCCCTAATGGACTGCAGCTGTGTGCTGTCCGCAGAGGTAGAGTCTACAGAGACAGGCAGGCTTCCTTGAGCTGCTGTGAGCTCCACCCAGTTCGAGCTTCCCAGCGGCTTTGTTTACCTACTTAAGCCTCAGCAATGGCGGGCGCCCCTCCCCCAGCCTCGCTGCTGCCTTCGGTATAGATCGCTGCAGACGGCTGTGTTAGCAGTGAGGGAGGCTCCGTGGGCGTGGGACCCTCCCGGCCAGGTATGGGATATATTCTCCTGGTGTGCCTGTTTCCTTAAAGCGCAGTATTGGGGTGGGAGTTCCCCGATTTTCCCGGTGTTGTGTGTCTCAGTTCCCCTGGCTAGGAAAAGGGATTCCCTTCCCCCTTGCGCTTCCAGGTGAGGCGATGCCTCGCCCTGCTTCAGCTCACGCTGGTCAGTCTGCAGCAGCTGACCAGCACCGATTGTCCGGCACTCCCTAGAGAGATGACCCCAGTACCTCAGTTGAAAATGCAGAAATCACCGGTCTTCTGTGTCGCTCACGCTGGGAGTTGGAGACTGGAGCTGTTCCTATTCGGCCATCTTGCTCCGCCCCCCCGAGATTTATATTTTTAAAAAAGAGGGAAAGGGTCATAGTCCAGAAACATATTAACGTCTTTGTCAGGAAGATGACAGTATTTTAAGATTCAAGGGTAATAACAACAACAACAAAAAAAACCAAAAGCACAATTTAGAAATTCTGTATCAGTAGGGTGAAAAAGAAAGGAAAGATTATAAAAGAACACCTGTACCTTGGTTTATTTCAATCTCTCTCTTCTTCTTCCCAAACATATATCATAAGAACTGAAAAACACTTGCTGGATTAAATCAAATGTGAATTATGTTGAAATATATGAAAACAACTGGAGTTGAAAAATTGGGCTAACCATTATGTCAGGATCTGTCCAATTTTTTTTTTTTTTTCCCCAAGATGGAGTCTTACTCTGTCTCCCAGACTGGAGTGCAGTGGTGTAATCTTGGCTCACTGCAACCTCTGTCTCCTGGTTTCAAGCAATTCTCCTGCCTCAGCCTCCCAAGTAGCTGGGATTACAGGTGCTCTTTGCCACCATGCCTGGCTAATTTTTGTATTTTCAGTAAAGACAGGGTTTCACCATGTTGGCCAGGCTGGTCTCGAACTCCAGACCTCATGATCCACCTGCCTTGGCCTCCCAAGATGTTGGGATTACAGGCACGAGCCACCGCTCCTGGCCAATCTGTTCTATTTTTTAGATACCCAAGATAAATACAGAAAAGCATAAATTATGTGCCACCAGAAATTAATTCAAATTATTTTTGTCCTTAACCTTAGAGAAAATAAGAAAAACCACAAGAAAATAATTAGTGTGTATTGAAAGCAGTAATTTGATTCAGGTCAATACAGGTTTTATCTAGTCACCTATAATTTTGACATTTCCATTTACCTCACTCTACATGATAACCTGGCTACAAAATGCCAACTTTTAGGGAGAACAGTCATCAAAGAAAAGTTCAATCATCATTAATGCACGTAATGTACAAGGAATTCATATTTTGATAAATGGTTTTAGAGACAAGTTTTTGAAAGTCTAAAATAACAGGAAAAAAGTGTGGCTCTTAAATGTAATAAAAGCTTCCATTTAGTGTTAGTAACAAAGCATTTTTGGCATCATAGAGTGCATGCCAGAAAGCTGAGTTCTGATTTCAAGTTTTTGCTCTGTGACCAAGCAGCTATGTGAGTCGACAGAACTCATTTAGCTCGTTAGGGTCTCCATATGCTTACGTCTAACATGAGGGGTTCAATTAGCTGAGCTCTGAGGGCCCTTGATGATTTCTTCTTTTTCTTTTTTTTTATTTATTATACTTTAAGTTCTAGGGTACATGTGCACAATGTGCAGTTTTGTTGCATATGTATATATGTGCCATGTTGGTGTGCTGCACCGATTAACTCGTCATGTACATTAGGTATATCTCCTAATGCTATCCCTCCCCCCCACCCCCTCCCCACAATAGGACCCGGTGTGTGATGTTCCTCTTCCTGTGTCCAAGTGATCTCGTTGTTCATTTCCCACCTATGAGTGAGAACATATGATATTTGGTTTTCTGTTCTTGCACTAGTTTGCTGAGAATGATGGTTTCCAGCTGCATCTATGTCCCTACAAAGGACACGAACTCATCCTTTTTTATGGCTGCATAGTATTCCATGGTGTATATGTGCCACAGTTTCTTAATTGAGTCTGTCACTGATGGACATTTGGGTTGATTCCAAGTCTTTGCTATTGTGAGAGGTGCTGCAATAAACATACCTGTGCATGTGTCTTTATAGCTGCATGATTTAGAATCCTTTGGGTATATCCCCAGTAATGGGATGGCTGGGTCAAATGGTATTTCTAGTTCTAGATCCTTGAGGAGTCACCACACTGTTTTCCACAATGGTTGAACTAGTTTACAGTCCCACCAACAGTGTAAAAGTGTTCCTATTTCTCCACATCCTCTCCAGCACTTGTTGTTTCCTGACTTTTTAATGATTGCCATTCTAACTGATGTGAGATGATATCTCATTGTGGTTTTGATTTGCATTTCTCTGATGGTGAGTGATAATGAGCATTTTTTCATGTGTCTGTTGACTGTATGAATGTCTTCTTTTGAGAAGTGTCTGTTCATATCCCTTGCCCACTTTTTGATGGGGTTGTTTGTTTATTTCTTGTAAATTTGTTTGAGTTGTTTGTAGGTTCTGGATATTAGCCCTTTGTCAGATGAGTAGATTGCAAAAATTTTCTCCCATTCTGTAGGTTGCCTGTTCACTCTGATGGTAGTTTCTTTTGTTGTGCAGAAGCCCTTTAGTTTAATTAGATCCCATTTGTCAATTTTGGCTTTTGTTGCTGTTGCTTTTGGTGTTTTAGACATGAAGTCCTTGCCCATGCCTATGTCCTGAATGGTATTACCTAGGTTTTCTTCTAGGGTTTTTATGGTTTCAGGTCTAACATTTAAGTCTCTAATCCATCATGAATTAATTTTCATATAAGGAGTAAGGAAAGTATCTAGTTTCAGCTTTCTTCTTATGGCTAGCCAATTTTCCCAGCACCATTTATTAAATAGGGAATCCTTTCCCCATTTCTTGTTTTTCCCAGGTTTGTCAAAGATCAGATGGCTGTAGATGTGTGGTATTATTTCCGAGGGCTCTGTTCTGTTCCATTGGTCTATATCTCTGTTTTGGTAGCAGTACCATGCTGTTTTGGTTACTGTAGCCTTGTAGTATAGTTTGAAGTCGGGTAACCTGATGCCTCCAGCTTGGTTCTTTTGGCTTAGGATTGTCTTGGCAATGCGGGGTCTTTTTTGGTTCTATATGAATTTTAAAGCAGTTTTTTCCAATTCTATGAAGAAAGTCATTGGTAGCTTAATGGGCATGACATTGAATCTATAAATTACCTTGGGCAGTATGGCCATTTTCACAATATTGATTCTTCCTGTTCATGAGCATGGTATGTTCTTCCATTTGTTTGTGTCCTCTTTTATTTCTCTGAGCAGTGGTTTGTAGTTCTCCTTGAAGAGGTCCTTTACATCCCTTGTAAGTTGGATTCCTAGGTATTTTATTCTCTTTGAAGCTATTGTGAATGGGAGTTCATTCATGATTTCACTCTCTGCTTGTCTGTTACT
This sequence comes from Trachypithecus francoisi, assembly GCF_009764315.1. Taxonomy (NCBI): domain Eukaryota; kingdom Metazoa; phylum Chordata; class Mammalia; order Primates; family Cercopithecidae; genus Trachypithecus; species Trachypithecus francoisi. The sequence continues at coordinate 123,684,524 of NW_022681453.1, read as the reverse complement.
GGTGTATAAGAATGCTTGTGATTTTTGCACATTGATTTTGTATCCTGAGACTTTTCTGAAGTTGCTTATCAGATTAAGGAGATTTTGGGCTGAGATAATGGGGTTTTCTAAATATACAATCATGTCGTCTGCAAACAGGGACAATTTGACTTCTTCTTTTCTTAACTGAATACCCTTGATTTCTTTCTCTTGCCTGATTGCCCTAGCCAGAACTTCCAACACTATATTGAATAGGAGTGGTGAGAGAGGGCATCCCTGTCTTGTGCCAGTTTTCCAAGGGAATGCTTCCAGATTTTGCCCATTCAGTATGATATTAGCTGTGGGTTTGTCATAAATAGCTCTTATTATTTTGAGATATGTTCCATCAATACCGAATTTATGGAGAGTTTTTAGCATGAAGGGCTGTTGAATTTTGTCAAAAGCCTTTTCTGCATCTATTGAGATAATCACGTGTTTTTTGTCTTTGGTTCTGTTTATATGCTGGATTATGTTTATTGATTTGCATATGTTGAACCAGCCTTGCATCCCAGGGATGAAGCCCACTTGATCATGGTGGATAAGCTTTTTGATCCCTTTATTTTGAGTCTTTGTGTGTCTCTGCATGTGAGATGGGTCTCCTGAATATAGCAAACTTGATCCTGTCATTATGATATTAGCTGGTTATTTTGCTCTTTATTTGATGCAGTTTTTTCCTAGCATCGACGGTATTTACATTTTGGCATGTTTTTGCAATGGCTGGTACCGGTTGTTCCTTTCTATGTTTAGTGCTTCCTTCAGGATCTCTTGTTTTTTTTTTTTTTTGAGACGGAGTCTTGCTCTGTCGCCCGGGCTGGAGTGCAGTGGCCGGATCTCAGCTTACTGCAAGCTCCGCCTCCCGAGCTTCTCCGCCATTCTCCTGCCTCAGCCTCCCGAGTAGCTGGGACTACAGGCGCCCGCCACCTCGCCCGGCTAGTTTTTTGTATTTTTTAGTAGAGACGGGGTTTCACCGTGTTCGCCAGGATGGTCTCGATCTCCTGACCTCGTGATTCGCCCGTCTCGGCCTCCCACAGTGCTGGGATTACAGGCTTGAGCCACTGCGCCTGGCCCCTTCAGGATCTCTTGTAAGGCAGGCCTGGTGGTCACAAAATCTCTAAGCATTTGCTTGTCTGTAAAGGATTTTATTTCTCCTTCACTGATGAAACTTACTTTGGCTGGATATGAAATTCTGGGTTGAAAATTCTTTTCTTTAAGAATGTTGAATATTGGCCCCCACTGTCTTCTAGCTTGTAGAGTTTCTGCCGAGAGACCAGCTGTTAGTCTGATGGGCTTCCCTTTGTGGGTAACCCGACCTTTCTCTCTGGCTGTCCTTAACCTTTTTTCCTTCACTTCAAGTTTGGTGAACCTGACAATTATGTGTCTTGGAGTTGCTCTTCTTCAGGAGTGTCTTTATGGCGTTCTCTGTATTTCCTGAATTTGAATGTTGGCCTGCCTTACTAGGTTGGGGAAGTTCTCCTGTATGATATCCTGCAGAGCGTTTTCCAACTTGGTTCCATTTTCCCTGTCACTTTCAGACACACCAATCAGACGTAGATTTGGTCTTTTCATAGAATCCCATATTTCTTAGAGGTTTTGTTCATTTCTTTTTACTCTTTTTTCTCTACATTTCTCTTCTTGCTTCATTTCATTCATTTGATCATCAATCACTGATTCTCTTTCTTCCAGTTGATCGAGTTGGTTACTGAAGCTTGTGCATTTGTCACGTAGTTCTCATGTCATGGTTTTCATCTCTATCAGTTCGTTTATGGTCTTGTCTCCATTGATTATTCTAGTTATTCATTCTTCCATTCTTTTTTCAAGGTTTTTAGTTTCTTTGCACTGGGTACGTAGTTCCTTCTTTAGCTCTGAGAAGTTTGATGGACTGAAGGCTTCTTCTCTCAACTCATCAAAGTCGTTTTCCATACAGCTTTGTTCCATTGCTGGTGATGAGCTGTGTTCCTTTGGAGGGGGAGATGTACTCTGATTTTTTGAATTTCCAGCTTTTCTGCACTGCTTTTTCCCCATCTTTGTGGTTTTATCTCCCTTTGGTCTTTGATGATAGTGATGTACTGATGGGGTTTTGGTGTGGGTATCCTTTCTGTTTGTTAGTTTTCCTTCTAACAGTCAGGACCCTCAGCTGCAGGTCTGTTGCAGTTTGCTTGAGGTCTACTCCAGACTCTATTTGCCTGGGTTTCAGCAGCAGAGGCTACAGAAGATAGAATATTGCTGAACAGCAAGTGTTGCTGTCTGATTCTTGCTATGGAAGCTTCGTCTCAGAGGTGTACCCAGCTGTGTGAGGTGTGAGGTGTTGGTCTGCACCTAGTGGGAGATGTCTTCCAGTTAGGCTACTCAGGGGTCAGGGACCCACTTGAGCAGGCACTCTGTCCATTCTCAGATCTCAACCTCCATGCTGGGAGAAGCACTGCTCTCTTCACAGCTGTCAGACAGGAACATTTACATCTGCAGAGGTTTCTGCTGCTTTTGGTTTAGCTATGCCCTGTCCCCAGAGGTAGAGTCTATAGAGGCAGGCAGGCCTCCTTGAGCTGTGGTGGGCTCCACCCAATTCGAGCTTTCCAGGGGCTTTGTTTACCGACTTAAGCCTCAGAAATGGTGGGTGCCCCTCCCCCAGGCTCACTGCCGCCTTGCAGTTAGATCTCAGACTGCTATGCTAGCAATGAGGGAGGCTACGTGGGCATGGGACCGTCCGGGCCAGGTGTGGGATATAATCTCCTGGTGTGCCATTTGCTAAGACCCTTGGTAAAGTGCAGTATTAGGGTGAGAGTTACCCGATTTTCCAGGTGTTGCGTGTCTTAGTTTCCCTTGGCTAGGAAAAGGAATTCCCTTCCCCACTGTGCTTTCCAGGTGAGGCGATGCCGCGCCCTGCTTCAGCTCTCACTGGTTGGGCTGCACCCGCTGACCAGCACTGACTGTCTGACATGCCCCAGTGAGGCAAATCTGGTACTTCAGTTGAAAATGCAGAAATTATCTGTCTTCTGTGTCACTCAGGCTGGGAGATGGAGACTGGAGCTGTTCCTATTCGGCCATCTTGGGCACCGCCTCTGAATCGTCTTGATGTTAGTGGATGTTCATTGATGTCTGGGTATTGAAGAGTCATGTATTTATTGTAATCTTCACAGTCTGGGCTTGTCTGTACTGATCCTTCTTTGGAAGGCTTTCCAAATATTAAAAGGGAATTGAGTGTCATTATCTAAGTCTTCGGTTATTGTACCTATATGTGCATTAGAGGGCATCCCAAGCCTTGTAACACTGTGACTTGTGTAGACTCACAGAATGACCACCTTGGCAGTGTTGGATACGATCCAGGAGGATTCCTTGGATTACCAGTCAGAAACTCTTGTTCTCTTTCCTTCTTTTTCCCTAAACAAAGTCTCTCTCTCTCTCTCTCTCTCTCTCTTTCTCTCTGTGCTGAGCTGTCTGGTGCTGGAGGAGTGGCAACTCAAGTATTCTCTGACCACCACAACTGGGACTGTGCTGGGTCAGACCCAAAGCCAGTACAGCTCTTGGTCTCGCCCAAGGCCTGTTGTATCAATTGCTTGACTACTGCCTATGTTAGATCAAGTCCCTAGGGCTCTATAATGAGCAGGTTGTGAAGCCAGCTAGGCTTGTGTCTTTTCCTTAAGGGCAGTACGTTCCCCTTAGTGGACCCGGGTGGGTCCAGAGATGAGTCAGAAACCTTACTAATCTTCCTGGTGCTATTCTATTACAGCTGAGCTTGCACCCAAGTCACAAGACAAAGTCCTTTCCACTCTTCCCTCCTCTTTCCACAAACAGAGGTGTCTTTCCGCATGGCCACCACTGCCCCAGGCCCATGACAGGTACCTCCTGGCTACCACCAATATTCACTCAAGGCCACGTGCTCTTCAGTTAGCTTGTGGTTTGGGAATCTGCCTTCAGGGCTCTTGGTTCCTCTCTGACCTGGGTCAAGCCCAGAAATGCCATCCAAGGACCAAGGCCTGGGTTTGGGGAGTGCCAGAGCCCACTTGCTTCACTACCCCACTGTGGCTGAGCTGGTACCTGAGTTGCAAGACAGAGTACCCTTTTATTTTTCCTCTCCTTTTCTCGAGCAGGAATCTCTCCCCATCTCTACCACAGCTTGGAATGTGTTGAGTTACACCTGATGCCAGCAAGTCTCCGAGTCTCACCTACCTCCCACGGTATATATTACCTTGTTACTACTGCTGATAATTCAGGGCCCAAAGAGTCTTTACACAGCAGGTGTTGAATGCTACCAGGACAGGGTCCTTCCTTTCAAGGTAACAGGTTCCTTCTGGGCCAGGGTATGTCCAGAAATGTCATCTGGGAGCTAGGGCTTGAAATGGGGGCCTCAGGACTCCACCTGGTACCCTATCCTACTGTGGCTTAGCTGGTACCTAAGTCAGAAGACAATGTCCTCTTCATGAAATCTCCCTTCCTCTCTCCTCAAGTAGAAGGAAGGATTCTCTCCTGGAGCTGTGAACTGTGTTGCTTGGAGCTGGGGGAGGGGTGGTGCAAGCACGTCTTGGTCACCCTGGCTAGTATCTCACTAAATTGCATGTCCCCTAAGTATACTGATCCCGAGTTCAGCACAGCATCTGGATTTGCCCAGGAATTACAGTCCTTGTGGCTTAGACTGCCTTTTGAGTTTATTTAGGACCCAAGAGCCCTTGACTTGCTGTAGTGAGGCTTGCCAAAACTCAGATTCTGACCACTGGGATTGGTGATTCCCTCTGGCTAGGGCTGGTCTAAATGCTCCCTCTATGTGTGCCGGCTGAGTTCTGCCCTGTGTTGCTTTCCACTTTGACAGGGCAGCACTGAGTTACAATGCAAATTCCCATAATCATTGCACTCTTCTTCCCCTAAGCACACAGATTCTCTCTCCATGCATGCAGCTGCTACCCAGGATGGGAGTGGGGTTAGGAGATAGGGGAGGGGTGGCATTGGCAATTCAAGACTTTCTTTCCTACTCTCTTCAGTGTCTTTCTCAGTGATAGAAAGTTAAAACCATGTGTGGTCAGTCATATAATTTTTGGTTCCTATGAAGGTGCTTTTTTGTGTAGATTGTTGTTCAATTTGGTGTTATTGCTGGGAGGACAATTAGTAAAGGCTTCTATGAGGCCGTCTTGCTCTGCCTCTGTGTTAAAGTTTGAGGATTTTGCAGAAGTCTGATAGTTACCTCCACCCATTCCTTCCTGAATTCAGATTTTAATTCAATGGAAAGAGCCATATTTCAAAATATTCTGGGCCTATGGTCTTATTTCCAAAACTCATACAATATAAATTTTTTAGTTTTAAACTGGATTTTTGTCTGTAATCCTGGTCTACATTCTCATCTTATGCTGGGCTGAACAGATATCTCAAAATCCGTTTACCTTCTCCCTTAAACTCTAGAGCCTACCATGGATTGAAAACTAGTGAGTCAGAGACTAAATCCAGATGCCTTCACAGTTTAAAGACTAAATATTTGAAAACTTTTTATTTTTTAATTTTTTAATTTTTATTTTATTTTTTATTTTTATTTTTATTATACTTTAAGTTCTAGGGTACATGTGCATAACATGCAGGTTTGTTACATATGTATACTTATGCCATGTTGGTGTGCTGCACCCATCAACTCGTCAGCACCCATCAATTCATCATTTATATCATGTATAACTCCCCAATGCAATCCCTGCCTCCTCCCCCCTCCCCATGATAGGTCCCAGTGTGTGATGTTCCCCTTTCCGAGTCCAAGTGATCTCATTGTTCAGTTCCCACCTATGAGTGAGAACATGCGGTGTTTGATTTTCTGTTCTTGTGATAGTTTGCTAAGAATGATGGTTTCCAGCTGCATCCATGTCCCTACAAAGGACGCAAACTCATCCTTTTTTATGGCTGCATAGTATTCCATGGTGTATATGTGCCACATTTTCTTTTTATTTATTTATTTATTATACTTTAAGTTCTAGGGTACATGTACATAACGTTTATATCATGTATAACTCCCCAATGCAATCCCTCCCTCCTCCCCCCCTCCCCTTGATGGGCCCCAGTGTGTGATGTTCCCCTTCCCGAGTCCAAGTGATCTCATTGTTCAGTTCCCACCTATGAGTGAGAACATGCAGTGTTTGATTTTCTGTTCTTGTGATAGTTTGCTAAGAATGATGGTTTCCAGCTGCATCCATGTCCCTACAAAGGACGCAAACTCATCCTTTTTTATGGCTGCATAGTATTCTATGGTGTATATGTGCCACATTTTTTTAATCCAGTCTGTCACAGATGGATATTTGGGTTGATTCCAAGTCTTTGCTATTGTGAATAGTGCCGCAATAAACATACGTGTGCATGTGTCTTTGTAGTAGAATAATTTAATCCTTGGGTATATACCCAGTAGTGGGATGGCTGGGTCATATGGTACATCTAGTTCTAGATCCTTGAGGAATTGCCATACTGTTTTCCATAATGGTTGAACTAGTTTACAGTCACCAACAGTGTAAAAGTGTTCCTATTTCTCCACATCCTCTCCAACACCTGTTGTTTCCTGACTTCTTAATGACTGCCATTCTAGCTGGTGTGAGATGGTATCTCATTGTGGTTTGATTTGCATTTCTCTGATGGCGAGTGATGATGAGCATTTTTTCATGTGTCTGTTGGCTGTATGAATGTCTTCTTTTGAGAAATGTCTGTTCATATCCTTTGCCCACTTTTTGATGGGGTTGTTTGTTTTTTTCTTGTATATTTGTTTGAGTTCTTTGTAGATTCTGGATATTAGCCCTTTGTCAGATGAGTAGGTTGCAAAACTTTTCTCCCATTCTGTAGGTTGCCTGTTCACTCTGATGGTAGTTTCTTTTGCTGTGCAAAAGCTCTTTAGTTTAATTAGATCCCATGTGTCAATTTTTGCTTTTGCTGCCGTTGCTTTTGGTGTTTTAGACATGAAGTCCTTGCCCATGTCTATGTCCTGAATGGTACTACCTAGGTTTTCTTCTAGGGTTTTTATGATATTAGGTCTAACATTTAAGTCTCTAATACACCTTGAATTAATCTTCGTATAAGGGGTAAGGAAAGGATCCAGTTTCAGCTTTCTACTTATGGCTAGCAATTTTCCCAGCACCATTTATTAAATAGGGAATCCTTTCCCCATTTCTTGTTTTTGTCAGGTTTGTCAAAGATCAGATGGCTGTAGATGTGTGGTATTATTTCTGAGGACTCTGTTCTGTTCCATTGGTCTATATCTCTGTTTTGGTCCCAGTACCATGCTGTTTTGGTTACTGTAGCCTTGTAGTATAGTTTGAAGTCAGGTAGTGTGATGCCTCCAGCTTTGTCCTTTTGACTTAGGATTGTCTTGGCAATGCGGGCTCTTTTTTGTTCCATATGAACTTAAAGCCATTTTTTCCAATTCTGTGAAGAAAGTCATGGTAGCTTGATGGGGATGGCATTGAATCTATAAATAACCTTGGGCAGTATGGCCATTTTCACGATATTGAGTCTTCCTATCCATGAGCATGGTATGTTCTTCCATTTGTTTGTGTCCTCTTTGATTTCACTGAGCAGTGGTTTGTAGCTCTCCTTGAAGAGGTCCTTTACATCCTTGTAAGTTGGATTCCTAGGTATTTTATTCTCCTTGAAGCAATTGTGAATGGAAGTTCATTCATGATTTGGCTCTCTGCTTGTCTGTTACTGGTGTATAAGAATGCTTGTGATTTTTGCACATTAATTTTGGATCCTGAGACTTTTCTGAAGTTGCTTATCAGCTTAAGGAGATTTTGGGCTGAGACAATGGGGTTTTCTAAATATACAATCATGTCATCTGCAAACAGGGACAATTGACTTCTCCTTTTCCTAACTGGATACCCTTGATTTCTTTCTCTTGCCTGATTACCCTAGCCAGAACTTCCAACACTCTGTTGAATAGGAGTGGTGAGAGAGGGCATCCCTGCCTTGTGCCAGTTTTCAAAGGGAATTTTTCCAGTTTTTGCCCATTCAGTATGATATTAGCTGTGGGTTTGTCATAAATAGCTCTTATTATTTTGAGGTACGTTCCATCAATACTGAATTTATTGAGCGTTTTTAGCAAAGGGCTGTTGAATTTTGTCAAAAGCCTTTTCTGCATCTATTGAGATAATGATGTGGTTCTTGTCTTGGTTCTGTTTATATGCTGGATTACGTTTATTGATTTGCGAATGTTGAACCAGCCTTGCATCCCAGGGATGAAGCCCACTTGATCATGGTGGATAAGCTTTTTGATGTGCTGCTGAATCCAGTTTGCCCGTATTTTATTGGAAATTTTTGCATCGATGTTCATCAGGGATAGTGTTCTAATATCTCTTTTTTTTGTTGTGTCTCTGCCAGGCTTTGGTATCAGGATGATGTTGGCCTCATAAAATGAGTTCGGAGGATTCCCTCTTTTTCTATTGATTGGAATAGTTTCAGAAGGAATGGTACCAGCTCCTCCTTGTACCTCTGGTAGAATTCTGCTGTGAATCCATCTGGTCCTGGACTTTTTTTGGTGGGTAGGCTATTAATTGTTGCCTCAATTTCAGAGCCTGCTATTGGTCTATTCAGGGATTCAACTTCTTCCTGGTTTAGTCTTGGGAGAGTGTAAGTGTCCAGGAAATTATCCATTTCTTCTAGATTTTCTAGTTGATTTGCGTAGAGGCATTATAGTATTCTCTGATGGTTGTTTGTATTTCTGTGGGGTCGGTGGTGATATCCCCTTTATCATTTTTTATTGCGACTATTTGATTCCTCTCTCTTTTCTTCTTTATTAGTCTTGCTAGCGGTCTGTCAATTTTGTTGATCTTTTCAAAAAACCAACTCCTGGATTCATTGATTTTTTGGAGGGTTTTTTGTGTCTCTATCTCCTTCAGTTCTGCTCTGATCTTAGTTATTTCTTGCCTTCTGCTAGCTTTTGAATGTGTTTGCTCTTGCCTCTCTAGTTCTTTTAATTGTGATGTTAGAGTGTCAATTTTAGATCTCTCCTGCTTTCTCTTGTGGGCATTTAGTGCTATAAATTTCCCTCTACACACTGCTTTAAATGTGTCCCAGAGATTCTGGTATGTTGTATCTTTGTTCTCATTGGTTTCAAAGAACATCTTTATTTCTTCTTTCATTTCGTTATGTACCCAGTAGTCATTCAGGAGCAAGTTGTTCAGTTTCCATGTAGTTGAGCGGTTTTGATTGAGTTTCTTAGTCCTGAGTTCTAGTTTGATTGCACTGTGGTCTGAGAGACAGTTTGTTATAATTTCTGTTCTTTTACATTTGCTGAGGAGTGCTTTACTTCCAATTATGTGGTCAATTTTGGAATAAGTGCGATGTGGTGCTGAGAAGAATGTATGTTCTCTGATTTGGGGTGGAGAGTTCTATAGATGTCTATTAGGTCCGCTTGGTGCAGAGATGAGTTCAATCCTGGATATCCTTGTTAACTTTCTGTCTTGTTGATCTGTCTAATGTTGACAGTGGAGTGTTGAAGTCTCCCATTATTATTGTATGGGAGTCTAAGTCTCTTTGTAAGTCTCTAAGGACTTGCTTTATGAATCTGGGTGCTCCTGTATTGGGTGCATAGATATTTAGGAGAGTTAGCTCTTCCTGTTGAATTGATCCCTTTACCATGATGTAATGGCCTTCTTTGTCTCTTTTGATCTTTGATGGTTTAAAGTCTGTTTTATCAGAGACTAGGATTGCAACCCCTGCTTTTTTTTGTTCTCCATTTGCTTGGTAGATCTTCCTCCATCCCTTTATTTTGAGCCTATGTATGTCTCTGCATGTGAGATGGGTCTCCTGAATACAGCAGACTGATGGGTCTTGACTCTTGATCCAGTTTGCCAGTCTGTGTCTTTTAATTGGAGCATTTAGTCCATTGACATTTAAGGTTAATATTGTTATGTGTGAACTTGATCCTGTCATTATGATATTAACTGGTTATTTTGCTCGTTAATTAATGCAGTTTCTTCCTAGCCTCGATGGTCTTTACATTTTGGCATGTTTTTGCAATGACTGGTACGGTTGTTCCTTCCATGTTTAGGGCTTCCTTCAGGGTCTCTTGTAAGGCAGGCCTGGTGGTGACAAAATCTCTAAGCATTTGCTTATCTGTAAAGGATTTTATTTCTCCTTCACTTATGAAACTTAGTTTGGCTGGATATGAAATTCTGGGTTGAAAAGTCTTTTCTTTAAGAACGTTGAATATTGGCCCCCACTCTCTTCTGGCTTGTAGAGTTTCTGCCGAGAGATCTGCTGTTAGTCTGATGGGCTTCCCTTTGTGGGTAACCCGACCTTTCTCTCTGGCTGCCTTAAGATTTTTCCTTCATTTCAACTTTGGTGAATCTGGCAATTATGTGTCTTGGAGTTGCTCTTCTGGAGGAGTATCTTTGTGGTGTTCTCTGTATTTCCTGAATTTAATGTTGGCCTGCCCTACTAGGTTGGGGAAGTTCTCCTGGATGATATCCTGAAGAGTGTTTTCCAACTTGGTTCCATTTCCCCCCTCACTTTCAGGCACCCCAATCAGACGTAGATTGAGTCTTTATACATAATCCCATACTTCTTGCAGGCTTTGTTCATTTCTTTTTCTTCTTTTTTCTTTTGGTTTCTCTTCTCGCTTCATTTCATTCATTTGATCCTCAATCGCTGATACTCTTTCTTCCAGTTGATCGAATCGGTTACTGAAGCTTGTGCATTTGTCACGTGTTTCTCGTGTCATGATTTTCATCTCTGTCATTTCGTTTATGATCTTCTCTGCATTAATTAGTCTAGCTGTCAATTCTTCCACTTTTTTTTCCAGATTTTTAGTTTCTTTGCGCTGGGTACGTAATTCCTCCTTTAGCTCTGAGAGGTTTGATGGACTGAAGCCTTCTTCTCTCATCTCGTCCAAGTCATTCTCTGACCAGCTTTGATCCGTTGCTGGCAATGGGCTGCGCTCCTTTGCAGGGGGAGATGTGCTCTTATTTTTTGAATTTCCAGCTTTTCTGCCCTGCTTTTCCCCATCTTTGTGGTTTTATCTGTCTCTGGTCTTTGATGATGGTGACGTACTGATGGGGTTTTGGTATAGGTGTCCTTCCTGTTTGATAGTTTTCCATCTGACAGTCAGAAGGACTGTCTGTTGTTCTGTTGGAGATTGCTTGAGGTCCACTCCAGACCCTGTTTGCCTGGGTATCAGCAGCAGAGGTTGCCGAAGATAGAATATTGCTGAACAGCGAGTGTACCTGTCTGATTCTTCGTTTGGAAGTTTCCTCTCAGGGGTGACTCCACCCTGTGAGGTGTGGGGTGTCAGACTGCCCCTAGTGGGGGATGTCTCCCAGCTAGGCTACTCAGGGGTCAGGGACCCACCTGAGCAGGCAGTCTGTCCGTTCTCAGATCTCAACCTCCGCGTTAGGAGATCCACGGCTCTCCCCAAAGCTGTCAGACAGAGTCGTTCGCATCTGCACCGGCCCCCGCTGCTTCCCCTATTGGACTTCAGCTGTGTGCTGTCCCCAGAGGTGGAGTCTACAGAGACAGGCAGGCTTCCTTGAGCTGCTGTGAGCTCCACCCAGTTCGAGCTTCCCAGCGGCTTTGTTTACCTACTTAAGCCTCAGCAATGGCGGGCGCCCCTCCCCCAGCCTCACTGCTGCCTTGCGGATAGATCGCTGCAGACTGCTGTGTTAGCAGTGAGGGAGGCTCCGTGGGCGTGGGACCCTCCCGGCCAGGTGTGGGATATATTCTCCTGGTGTGCCTGTTTCCTTAAAGTGCAGTATTGGGGTTGGAGTTACCCGATTTTCCAGGTGTTGTGTGTCTCAGTTCCCCTGGCTAGGAAAACGGATTTCCTTCCCCCTTGCGCTTCCCAGGTGAGGTGATGCCTCGCCCTGCTTCAGCTCTCGCTGGTCAGGCTGCAGCAGCTGACCAGCACCGATTGTCCGGCACTCCCTAGTGAGATGACCCCAGTACCTCAGTTGAAAATGCAGAAATCACCGGTCTTCTGTGTCGCTCGCGCTGGGAGTTGGAGACTGGAGCTGTTCCTATTCGGCCATCTTGCTCCGCCCTCAATATTTGAAAACTTTTAAATAAGTGTGGATGATCTACTTCTCAAATCCCCTCATTTCCTGTTGTCTTTCACTAGGAATACATTTAGATTTCTGTCTTGGCACCGGCAGGATTTGAATTTATAATGCTATGCTAGAACTGTCCAGGGAAACCATCCTCTGCATTCTAAGCCCTAGGCTTTTTAATACATACTTCTTTTTCCTCTTTGGGGAAGCTTTCTTTGCCCTTCTTCCTTTCTGTGTTGTTTCACTGCCCTTTTGCATTTGCTCTATTAAGGATCCTGTGCCTACCTTTATATGGACTTTGTCTTCTATATATGGCAATTATAGTGTTGGTTTGCCAGATACCTCTCTAGGGTCAAGACAACTCACATAGGCCACACTCCTCCCAAATTACACCTTTTCAGTTAGTTAAAATGTATAGAGAAAGGTAGAACAAATGTCTGCCAATTAGACTGTTACCTATTACCAAATGATGAGAAGTCAAAAAACCTATTTATAAATTTTAAAGGTTTAATTTTGAAGTATTGCTAAACTTATAAAAAAGTTGCAAAACAAGTTATTGTGTAGCCTTCACTTTTTCTAATGTTTAACATTTTGTATAATGATGTAACAATGATCAAAATCAGAAAGTTGACATTGGTATAATACTATTAACTAAACTATAGATGTTATTTGAATTTTATTAGTATTCACTCTAATGCCCTCTTTCTGTTCCCAGTATCTAATATAGGACACTGCATTGCATTTAGTTGCGTGTTTCCTTAGTTTTATTCAATCTATGAAAATTTTCTCTTTTTTCTTATCTTTCATGATCCTGATGCTTTTGGAGTACTGGTAAATTATTTTGTTGAATGTCTTTTAATTTGAGTTTACTTGTGTATTAGTTGAAGTTTTACATAAAAATAGAACCAACAGCACATTGATGTGCATGTGCATACACACACACACCCCTACAAAAAGATTTCTTGGAAGAAATGGACTCATACAGTTATGGAAGCTGGAAAGTCTAAAATCTGCAGAGCTGATTTATCAGTTTGAGTCTGAAGGCTGGGAGCTGCTGTAGAATGAGGAAGAGCTAATGTTCCATTTCAAAGGAAGAGCTGATAATCTAGTTTGAAGGCCATAAAGCAGGAGAATTCTTTCTTACTCAGACAGGGTCAACCTTTTGTTCTATACAGACCTTTAACTGATTGAATGAGGGTCACCTACATTATGGAGGGAAATTTGCTTCCCTCCATTTAGTTGACTCAATCTGTCAATTTAAATGCTAATCTCATCTAGAAACACTGTCACAGAAATACCCAGAATAATGTATGACTAAATATCTGGGCACCCCATGGCCCAAGGAAGTGGATAAATACAACTAACAATCACAACCTGATATTTTCTCATGATCAGCTTGAGGTTCTGCCTTTATGGCAAGAATACAACAGAAATGACTTTTTTCATCCCCAGTATACATCAGGAGGTACTTGACGTGCTAATATGCTGCTATTGGAAATGTTAACCTTGATTACTTGTACCAAGCAATAAGGTGGTACTTGTTTTCCCCATTGTAATTTTAAATATCTTCATGGAAATTCTTTGTGACTGTGCTAATATTTTGTTTCTTCTCAAACTTTTGCCTACTTGGAGAGTGATATTTAGAAATCAAAATCTGGGTACTAGCTGTGCTTATTGCTACTGAGGTGGCATTGTCCTAAGGCATATATATCTCTCTTTATAGTAATAAGAAAGTATCTCTCAATTTCTATTTTCCTGAATATTTTAATTATGAATGGGCCTTGAATTTTGTCTAACACTTTCTCAGCATCTATGGAAGTAATCCCATCATTTGTTTCCTGGGTTTATTAATATCTTATAGATTAATACATTTTCTTATATTGAACCTATCTAATATTCCTGAAATAAACCCGACTTGGTCACAGTGTATTTTTAATGTGATACTGAAATGGATTTGTTAATATTTTATTTAGTATTTTTGGATTAGTATTCATGAATGTTACTGATTGTTAGTTTAAAAAAATACTTTATTTGGTTTTGGTATAAGTTACACTTGCTTCATAAAAGGAGTTACAGAGTTTTCCTTTCTTTTAATACTCTGGAATATCTTATGGGGCACTGGAACTATCTGACGTTGAAACGCTTGGAGATTTGGGTCTTTTTCTATTTTTGACACATTTTCTTATAGTTTTAAATATTAGCACTCTTCCATTTTTTATTTATCTTCTTAGAGACTCTGATAATTGGAATATTATTCCTTCTTTGCCTGTCTTCCATTCATAGTACTTTCTCTCTGATTCTTTTTACCTCTTTCTTTGTTATTTTTAACCCTTCGATTATTTCTTCTCATCCAAATACTAACCAGGTTTGATCCTGCATAGCTTCTGAAATCAGATGAGATTGAGCACTTTCAGGGTGGTCTGGCGGTAACCGTTTTGGTTATTTTCTGTCTCACATGAAAAGTATAATTTCAGTTTATTCTCTCTTTGGCACCCTGTAATTCATTCTTTATTATCTAAAATATTTTCAACTTTTTCTTAGTTATTTCCTGAGTTCAATTAGTTCTCATTTCATTTTGCTTTGCTTTTTATTTTCTTTTTTGTTCATTTCTGTGAGTTTTGAATTTCTGATTTAAGGTGGTTTTTTATATCTTCAAATGCTTGAGCATACTTAATTATTTTAGGTTATTGGCTTAAAGTTTTCTTCTGCTTCATGATTTTTTGGGGGTACATTTTCTTCTGTTTATATATATGTATTAAAATACTATCTTGTTAAGATCTTTGTATGGATTTTATTTCCCCTTTGTTCATTTTTTATGGTATTGAGGTAATTTTACAAGATTGTTAGTTCAACGGCACCCTTTTCTGTCAATATAGCACAGTCTAGATACTTCAGTAGGGTTTTCTTTTCATGTGTTTGCGTATTTCGTTGGTGGGGAAAGGTGGGTGAGTCCTCACATCTTACAGTTTAATTGTGCTAAGACGCTAAACTTCCCCTTGTTTTCTGTTTTATCTTTAGTATCTCTATCAGGCAGGGCTTTCCAGAGGAAAAGATAAACAGATTAACAGGATGTAGACAGACAGACAGACAGACAGACAGACAGATAGATAGATAGATAGATAGATAGATGGATTTTAAGGAATTGGTCAATGTGATTGTGGAAGCTTGGTGAGTCTAAAATCTGATGGGGATGGCTGGCAGGCTGCAAACCCAGGAAGAGTTATAGTTCAAGCCCAAGGGCGCTCTGTTGGCAGAACTCCTTCTTGTTTGAGGGAGACTAGTCTTCATTTTATGAAAGCCTTCAGCTGATTGGATGAGGTTCACCCACACTATGGGTGGTAATATGTATTGAAAGTCCAGTTATTTAAATGTTAACTGTATCCAAAAAACTTCTTCATAGAACATCTAGAATAGTTTTTGATCAAATATCTGAGCATGTGGCCCAGCTAAGTTGACACATAAAATTAACCATCATACTATCCAATTACCAAAGGATATCTGTAGCTTCTGTTTTGTTTTTTCCTACTCCTACCCCCTAAATTATGCATTTGGAAGAGTGACCCTTTAAGTCACTTCAAGTGTCTGTTCTTTAAATTATGCCACTCCTTTACATGACACATCTTTCAGCATACATACTTTGAGACCTCTTCCTTGTAGTTCATGCCCTGATCTTCCCAGACACTTTTTCAGTATTTACAGATTTAGTGTGGACTTATTTTTTAATGGTCCCTTTGCCTCCCTACAGTGTCTCTTTTCCATTGTATTAGGCTACTCCAGAGACACAGAATCTCTCTTCCCCCATTCTCTCTCTCCATATATATATACACACACACATATATATATACACTCTGGACATATATATACATTCTGTATATATATGTGTGTGTTTATATGTGTACATTTGTCTATATATAGACAAAATGTTTCTGATAAAAACATTTCCTTACCTGAATATATATATATATTCAAACTCAATATATATATATTCTTTGAGTTAATAGATATACATTCTTAGGGGTGTGTGTATGTGTGTATATATGTAAGAATATATACCTAAGATATCTATCTATCTATCTATCTATCTATCTATCTATCTATCTATCTATCTATTATAGAATTGGCTTATATGATTATGGAAGCTGAGAAGTCTGATAATCTGTAATCTACAAGCTGGAGAAGCAGGGAAGCCAGTGACAGCTGAACTTTCTAGCCGGTCTGGCACTTGCATGTAGTTAGGCTCATACGTGTTTCATTGAGTTAGCATCACATAAAGTTGAATCTGGACACGTCTCAATTTTCCTGGTCTCTGTAATGACTTATTAAACATGACTTCTCATATCATTTCCCTATCAATTCCTGTCTTCCCAAAGACTGATATTGTGACTCATTTTTTTCTGCTCACAGCTCCAACCAACTTTTTGGTTTGCTTTTAACCCTATTGAATATTACCTCCCTTATTTATTATGAATTGGATTTATGAGCAGCTGTTGGTCTTTTTCATAAGAATGAGACCACCTGTATCCACATTACTTAACTCTCAGAACTGATAACTGAGGCCACTTGTGTCAACAAGTCAACTATTTGTTCCAGGATATTCATATTTAGGAAGGTAAGACTGCAAATCAATAAATAACCTCATTGTTTACTTCAGGAATTTTCTGAAAACTAATTTACTCTGGGAAATAATTTGCTCATCTGGGTAAATAGCTCTCCTATCTGGAAAATAGACAGCACACCTGAGCAAGCAGCTTGCTTATCAAGCAACAGCTCACTTGTCAAGATTCTCTTCAAGACTCTTGCTTCAGATGTCCACCAATCTGAAACTATTATGTCACACATCTTGCCTAATCCCTGTTTTGTGCCTTGCAAACCTGCATGAATTGCTTGAGCCTACACCCCAAGATCTATAAATATACTTCCCAGCCCACCTCTTACTAAGACACTATTAAGACTCTGTCAGGGTGGTATTGCTAAAGTAGGTCTAACAAACTTAGCATTCTTTGATCAACAGGTTTTCTTGTGGCCTTTTGGGAGAATCAATAGGTAATATTAGGTAAATATCTCACCTGACCCAGCCTACCCATATTGATGTTACAGACTAGGTTAGGTCTTATGTAGTTGTATTTGACTAAAAATAAAAAGTTATTTTCTCTCTCAGGTGTGGGATGCTTAAAAGAAGAGGATAAAAATTGGTTTTTATTCAAAAAATTTATACATAAGTTAGTAGTTCTTAAGCATGGTGGCTGGGAGCGGTGGTGGTGAGGGGAATAAAAAAATAAAGTGATGGAGACTTGGCATTTGATTCACCTGTGGGAGAGTTTCAACTTATACCCTTGCAGGTTCTGATAATCAATCCTTTTGCCCATCCTCCTCCTCCAGTTGGAAGCAAGAACTAGTAGTTTAGATACTTGTTCTACCTAAAAAGGTGAATAAGAGAATGAAGGCCATTGTCTAATAATTAACGAGTAAATATGCAAATAATTAAGGCAAAGATGTCATGTTAAGTATATTATCCAATATTGACCTTCTTTCTCGCTTGATTTAATCATTGTATAAAAGAAATAGTAGTTTTCCTTTATCTTCTATCGACTTATTTTTACATAGAAGAACCAAAGCATATTTGGCATCAGGCCCAGAGGGACATGCAGTTATGCTGGAGAAATAAAAAAGCGAGGCAAGATTTCTACAAATCAATCCTTAGTTATTTTGGAAATGTTTTTAGTCGAGCTCTGGCATGAGGATTTTTTTCTTCTTAAATATAGAAATTGGTATTGCCTTATAACATGCTCATCCAAAATTTTGTTTAAAAATGTTTCTTTCAGTCTGTTGAGGAAGTTTTTATTTTCTTACTTGATATGAAAACATTTTCCTTATAAGATTAGAAAGAGTTCATAAAGGAGGTAAGATTTTTATTTTAGCCAGCTGGAGAGCGAGGACTGACAGGATTTCTCAGCTGGAGTGGAGTGATGAAGAAAAGAAAGAGAAAATCTATAACCATATGTCCGGCTGCCATTTCTACCTGAAAGATGCTATGTGTAGCAACCCCTAACAATGTCCTCTTTGCTCTCTCTGGGATTTTTGGTGATGATTTATAAATTTAATATAGACTTTTCATTCTCTTTCATGGTTCCATTGTTGTAATTGTGTTTTCCTCTAGGTCTTCTTTGCTGACAAAAATTTTCATAGCTCTTATATTGTTTGCTTTTGATATTTAGTCTTCCCAAAGTTCATTTTCAAATCTATCACAGAGTTTATAGGTGTTCACTTTTCTAAGACGTTTAACATTTAAATTTAAATAATCCCTTCAGTCTTTAGTCATACTGGTGTTGGACAGATTACTAAAGTTATACCATAGAAGAGTTCTATACAGGATATAAGGAGTTGTTAATGAAAAAAGTTGATTGTAGTCTTTGTATTAAATAAAATATTGGGAAGAAATCACAACAATCAAGACTTGTTTTGAAAGAGGGCTCTACTGCTGTGATAAATTGAATTCTGCCCTTGCTTTATTTGCACTGCTCCCCAAGACCTTCCTCTTAAATCTACAAATAAGTCAGAAAGGATTATTTTTAGACTCCATGTAATATTACTTGACAGGGATACATTATTTAAATTTAGTAGAATGAAATGTTTTATGGGCCATGCATGGTGGCTCACACATGTAATCTTAGTGATTTGGGAGGCCAAGGTGAAAGGATTGCTTGAGCCCAGGTATTTGAGACCAGCCTGGACAACATAGTGAGACCCCATCTCTATTAATAAAACCAAAACAAAAGTTATATGCAAGTCAGGTTTTTTTGGGGGAAATTAAATTAGAACCCATTTTGCAATTGTATCATTTAGGCCAGTCAGGCAGAAAAAAATATGCTTTTTTAAAAAAATAATTCTAGGTATAGTTGTTATGTAGGGTTCATTCATTCTAGATACTCCTATACAATAGTGAGTAGGAGGAAGTTCTTAGACTATGCTTTATAAAATGATGTCAAAGTATTTCTTGACTCATCTCTCTCAAACACCAAATCCAATCCATCAGCAAATACTGTTAGTTCTACTTACAATGTTCTTTATGTTTTCATCACTCCACCATTCTCACTGTACTTTGAACATCTCATCTAGACAATTGCAACAGCCTCCTAACAGGTCAGTTTGTTTCTGCCATAGACTATTTATTCTTCACACAGTAACCAGAGTGATCCATTCAAAATGAAAGTAAGTTTATATCACTTCTCTGCTCAAAACTAGCCAATGGCTTTCTTTAGATAAGAAATAAAATTGAAGGCCTTTTTCTACCATGACTCCAAGGGCACCATCATCACCCCTAGGCTCCTGCCTGGCTCCCAGTTCCCAGCAGAATAGGCAGTTCTCCTTGCCCATTCTGCTCCGGCTCCACTAGCACATTGCTGCTCTTAGAAGACATAGTTTCTGGGGTTTTGCAACTGCTAGTCTCAGCCTGGGATGTTCTTTTCTGAGACACTGGCATGTTTTCTTTCAATTCCTTCAGCTTTCTGCTTCAATGTCACTTCATCCTAGAGGTCTTACCTGACCACTCTCTCAAGCAGCATCCCCATGCCTTGGTGTCCCCTTGACCCGCATGAAGTATTCACTTATTGCCATCTGGACATCTTCTACTTACCTGTTTATTGTCTATCCCCTCCTCGACATTAGCATGTCAGCTTCATGAGTTCTAGAGTACATCTGTTTTGTTTATTGCTCTGTTCCAAGATCAATAATGGTGCATAGCCTATGGTTAGGTACACAATAAATATTTATTTATTTATATAAATATGAGAATGATCATTTGACTATGCATAGGTTCTGTAATGACCCAAATCCAGGATTTACTATGAACAGTTATGAGTGTAGAGTGTGTTATCCTATTATTCTCTCATTCCTTCTCACTGGCGGATATCCTGTAACCAATTATTTTGTGTTAATTGACGGGGCTGCTTCTTCAGGGATACGCTCTTGCTTGTGTTTTTGTAATAAGTAGGATACTTCTTACTTTAGGGTCATTGACATAACATTAAATCTTGTTTTCTCTTGAATCTAAGCTTACTTTATTTTGTAACTGTTAGAATTAATATTCTCTTCTGCTGATATTTATCTTCTCTATTTGAAAAATAATGTTTTTGGTATGTTGTAATGATGAGTTTTTTCCTTTTTAAGAATAATATTGGTTGTATGCTTTTTCAGAGGCATTATAAAAGACACATGAGATTTTAGAAAATTTGGAAAACCCAGAAATATATTTTAGAAAATTAAGTATTATCCTTGTGGTTTAGTATCTGTCTAGGAGTTTTAGCCAGTGCTTCTGGGCATATGGTAGGATTATACTTGCCTACTCTTTTTGAAGTCAGTCTTGGCCATGTGATTTGCTTTGCCAATGAAATGTGAGTGGCAGTGACATGTATCCCTTTCGGGTATAAGTTTCAGAGCTGTGCACAAATCACCGCAGTCTTTTCTTTGGTCTCAGTGATCATGGAAGGATGCATGGAGATGAAGCCTCTGTTAGTGTGGGTTGCTGTTTGACTCCATGATCAGAGACTCTCTGCCCACCTATGTAAGCAAGAATTGAACTTTCCTTAGTAAAAGCTGCTGAGAACTTGGGATGTTTGTTACCATTGCACAATGTAGTCTGTGCTACCAATACAAGAATTATAAGAAAGACATGGTCATTTGGAAACTACAGAATTATGTAAAAATGAAAACAGAAATCAATAATTGCCCCAGTATCTTGGTATATATCCCCTGTTTTTTTATAAATTTATGTATATGCCTGCTTGTATAATTTGAAAAAATGTGATTATTCTCCAACTATTCTTTTTTGATCTGTTTTCTCACTCACTAGTAGTAAAAGATTTTATGTCATTTAAGATCCTTCTACAACCTGAATTTTAATGGCTACATAATAGTACATCATTCTGTCTTGCTTATGAATCTACTCACTCTGTGTGCTATGTTTGTGGGAAGATTTCTTTCTATGGCCACTTGGTAGGTAAAGGCTTTTCTCCCTGGAGACCTTACTAAAAAGGAATGTTCCATTTATGCTGCACTGTGACACCTCTTAACCAATACTATTAAACATTCTCCAGGTGTCAATAGCTCAGACATCATCAATCACTCATTTAATGCTTACTATTAAATAGGTTACATCATACAATTAAAATACTCCGCAGTAAATCATTTCTGAAGGCAAGTAATTATTTGGTAATAGTAATAAACAGTTCTAATTTTTTATAAATAACATTTTTATGTATTAGGTTTCCTTACAGTGGGCCACAGCTGTCATAACCAATATCCATACATTAATGTTTTATAACTCAGTGCTATTATTATGATACAATCATGCTTTGCCATTTAAAACTTAAAGCAATAAATGGAAAATGCCAAGTTGAATGTAACAGTTTCTTCTACTTCAGTCCTTGGGAATTCATTTCAGGAGCTTTGGAACAGAGCGGGGAGTAATTTTGGGTCTACCAAATTCATTTCTATATTTTTACTTTTTAAAACTTATTATTTTAAAAATAATTCATAGTTACTATTGCAAAAGGATGACTGTTAACATTTAAGATTTTGGCCTAAATTCAGTTTGTTAAAATATTAAGAGACAATAGTTCCACTCTATATTTTCTGATACCATATTTTTATCTCTTTTATTGTGGAATGATTTTGACATACTACAATATTTACCTAAAAGTTTTATTTTTAGCATAAAATCCTCAATAAAACTAACAAATGGTTTATATATCAGATTTTCAGCTAGTTATTTGTTTTATCTTTGAAATGTAGGATTTAATGATATTATCATCAAATGAAAAACAGTGGAATTCAGAACTAAGAACCTGGTTTCTTTTAATTCTTTTAACCCACTTTATGATTTAAAACAGGGTATCTAGTAGGCAGTGCATAAAACGTCAGATTTCTTTAATGGGGTTCCTATTCTCTGCCTATTTCACAAAGAACTTTATAGTGTATACAGGT